>NW_027142377.1:7703571-8941071 GCF_026170545.1 Melanerpes formicivorus
GACTGGGACCTGCTGAGCTCTCTCAGCAGAGAAAACATTTCAGTTAAAATTTGGCAGCTAAGGCTTTTTTTTTTGTCTCTTTTATTTTTTTTATTGTCATGTGCATGGTCTAAAGGAGGGACTAACAACCACCAAAAGAAATTAGCAATGAGCAGGAGAATTCTATTCACACTACAAAAGCAGTGGGATAATTCCTTTTCCCCTTCTAATGTTTTTCCTTGTAATGAATGGTTTATTTAGTACTGTGAGATACAGAACATTCAATTCAATACCATTCCTCAACCATGCTAATTAGATGCTCATTAGTGCAACTAAAACAATTATTTGTATACATTAAATACTGGCAAAGCAAAATTCTGCAGACTTAGTGCACACACTACTGGATAGATGGCTGCTCTGCACAATGTACAAATAGCAGTGGTGCTGTGTGGCAAGTTAGAAGCACAGTGGAATATCAGGAATTTCATTGCTGCCTCCATGCAGGCATTGTTTGAGTCAATGCTTGCACCTGAACACAGGTGTGAGTCCTTGCCAGACACTCACTTTGTGGCTATGGCTCAGATTAGTACCTGCCCAGTGGCAGAATTTGATCACTGACAGCCACACATGTGAAAGTGAAACATCTGCAGCCATCCACCTACAAGGTGATGGCTGTGAAACTTAAGGGAGTTGCCTCTCCATTTAGAGAGGTAACAAGGGCCAGTTGCTACAGCAATTGTTGAGGGGAAAACATAGTGGTCAAGGATGAGGTACTCAGCACCTTCTTTGCCTCAGTCTTTAGTAGTAAGACCAGCTGTTTGCTGGGTGCTCAGCCCACTGAGCCAGAAGATAGGGATGGGAAGCAAAATAAAGGCCCCACAATCCACATCGAGTTGATTAGTGACCGGCTGCACCACTTAGAGACATACAAGTCAAACACCCAAGTCAAATACTGAGGGAGTTCGTGGAAGTGCTCAACAAATCACTTGCCATCATTTACCAGCAATCCTGATGCCTGGGGAAGTCCCAGTTGACTAGAGATTGCCAAATGTGATGCTCATCTACAAGAAAGGCTGGAAGGAGGATAAAGGAAACTGCAGGGCTGTCAGTCTGACCTCAGCACCAGAGGTGGTCATGGGGAAGATCACCTGGAGTGATCAGGCCCACTCAGCCTGGGTTCATGAAAGGCAAGTTCTGCTTGGTGAATCTGATCTCCTTCTACAACAAGGTGACCCACTTCATGGATAAGGGAAACATTGTGGATGTTATTTATCTGGACTTTAATGAGGCCTTTGTTGCTGTCTCCCATGGCATCCTCATAGAGAAAGTAGCTGCTTATGGCTTGGATGGGTGGATGCTTCACTAGGTTAAAAACTGGCTAGGTAATTGGGCCTGGAGTGGTGGTGAATGGATTTAAGTCCACTTGGTGGCTGGTCACTAGTGGTGTTTCCCAGGGCTCAGTTTCAGGGCCAGTTCTTTTTAATATATACATCAATGACCTGGATGAGGAAATTGAATGCACCTTCAGTAAGTCTGCAGATGACACTAAACTGTGCAGGAGTGTTGATCTGCTTGGGGGTGGGAAGGCTCTACAGAGGGATCTGGACAGGCTGGAATGCTGGGCCCAGGTCAGTTTAATGGGATTCAACAAAGCCAAGTGCCAGGTCACAACAACCCCATACAATGCTACAGGCTTGGGGCAGAGTGGCCGGAAAGCTGCCCAGCAGAAAATGACCTAGGGGTGCTGGTTGACAGCCATCTGAACATGAGCCAGCAGTGTGCTCAGATGGCCAAGAAACCCAACAGCATCCTGGTCTGTATCAGGAACAGGGTGGCCAGCAGGAGTAGGGAAACAATTGTACCCCTATACTTGGCACTGGCGAGGCTACACCTTGAATACTGTGCTCAGTTTTGGGCCCCTCACTACAAGAAAGACATTGAGTTGCTGGAGTATGTCCAGAGAAGGGCAATGAAGCTGGTGAAGGGTCTGGAGAACAAATCTTCTGAGAAGCAGCTATGGGAACTGGGATTGTTTAGTCTGGAGAAGAGGAGGCTCGGGGGAGACCTCATTGCTTTCTAAAACTCCCTGAAAGGAGATTGTAGTGAGGTGGGGGTTAGTCTCTTCTCCTTAGCATCAAGTGATAAAATAGGAGGAAATAGCCTGAAATTGTGCCAGTGGAGGTTTAGGTTGGATATTAGGAAAAAAATATTTATTGAAGGAGTGGTCAGGAATTGGAATAGGTTGCCCATGGAGGTGGTGGAGTCACCACTCCTGGTAGTGTTCAAAAAGCATGCAGACATGGCATTTCAGGACATGGTTTAATGGCCCTGGTGGTGTTAGGTCAACAGCTGGACTCAATGATCTTAGAGGTCTTTTGAAACTGAAACAATTCTATGATTCTCTGTTGTTTGTATAAAATTTAGTTAACCATTTATTCAAATTCTGCAGATACATGTTCTCTATTTCTGTCTAATTTCTTTTGAATGCAGTCAAAGAACAATCTTGTTAAGATGGCTACATAAATGATTTTCACAGAATGTACTGCAAGTTGTTCTGGAACAAGCTTTCTCCCCTCCCAAAAAGACATAAGGAGGATAAGCAATTTTATAGCAAGTCTCTGAAGAGCAATCTTTCTTCTTTTCAAAGAATGTGAGATCTTCTTTCAGCTGAAAATTAATTGCATGCAAACGTATGAGAGAACTCCAAGATTCAGCTCAGCCCCCTTGTATACAGCTGCAGCTGCTTTTTGTCCCCTTTGAGGTAGTCAGGAAATTACTTTGAAGCCTGCTGCTAATATGTCAGTGCATATTTTAGGTTAGGGAGAGAATACATGTTTGAGGGTTGATACATCAGGCAGGGGGCTTGAATCACAAAAGTGATTACCTTTGTCCATCAAAACAGCCCTAAGCCTTCACACTGAGCTTTTAAACTTATGGAATGGAGAATCAAAATAGAATGAAATAGTTAACTCATAGAAGTGATTGATAATATACTGACAGTGCAAAAGCTTTGAGTCAACAGCACAATCCATAAATCACAATGCAGAACTCAAGCTTTATTAACTAGGTTGGTAAAGTCATGTCCTGAGTGTGAACACTTACAGAAGCTAAGACAAAAAAATGCCAGTGCCTAGGAAGAGGTATGCTAGAAAAGCTGGGCAAAGCCTCAGTGGTGCTGGTCTAGCACTGGTTTTGTGCTGTTCAGCAGTTCTGAGCTTCAGGGAGGAAATTCTAAGGGGAGAAAACAGCAAAGAGGATAGGGAGGATTTATTTTAAATGCACAGTTGATCTTTTTAGTCAGCAAATCAATGTTTAAATAATAACATCTATACTTAAAAGTAAAGCAGCAGAGAAGAGCCAAAATCCATTAGTACAATGAATACTTCCCGTTTTAGTTGTATCAAGCAGAGCCCTTTCATACAGAGGTTAGCTAAACAGTTATTTTAAGGTTTCACTGACCTTACTGGACAATTAATACAGCAAGTTCTAAAATCCTTTCATGGTTTCAAAAATTAGAGCAGTCTGTCTCCACTGGGCATCCATCCTGTACAGAGAGCTTTCACCTACTGAATGTAGAGTGTGAAATTTATTCAGCACCTAGAACTTTGCACAGTTGCCCTGAAATCACAATACCTATGTATTTCAATCACACATAGCATTCAAGGAGTATGCTGGCAACCTAGAGCAACAGAATTCCTCTGCTCAAGTAATTTGTCATTCACTGCACTACAAAATTTAAAATACAGAATCATAGAATCAATAAGGTTGGAAAAGACCTCAGAGATCATCAAGTCCAACCTATAACCCAACACCTCATGACTAACTAGACCATGGCTTCAAGTGTCACATCCAATCCCCTTCTGAACACCTCCAGGGACGGTGACTCCACCACCTCCCTGGGCAGCACATCCCAATGGCCAATCACTCTTTCTGTGAAGAACTTTCTCCTCACTTTGAGCCTAAACTTCCCCTGGCACAGCTGTGTCCTCTTGTTCTGTCATTGGTTGCCTGGGAGAAGACACAAACCCCCACCTGTCTACAACATCCCTTCAGGTAGTAATGATAGAATAGGATAGAATAGAATAGAATAGAATAGAATAGAATAGAATAGAATAGAATAGAATAGAATAGAATAGAATAGAATAGAATAGAATAGAATAGAATAGAATAGAATAGAATAGAATAGAATAGAATAGAATAGAATAGAATAGAATAGAATAGAATAGAATAGAATAGAATAGACCAGACCAGACGAGGTTGGAAAAGACCTCTGAGATCATTGAGTCCAACCTATCATCCAACACCATCTAATCAACTAAACCATGGCACTAAGTGCCCCATCCAGTCTCCTCCTAAACACCTCCACCTCCACCACCTCCCTGGGCAGCCCATTCCAATGGCCAATCACTCTCTGTGAAGAACTACTTCCTAACATCCAGCCTAAACCTCCCCTGGCGCAGCTTGACACTCTGTCCTCTTGTTCTGGTGGTGGTTGAGTGGGAAAGAGACCAACCCCCACCTGGCTACAACCTCCCTCACCAAACCCCTCACCAGCTTTGTTGCCCTTCTCTGGACACATTCCAGCAGCTCAACATCTTTCCTAAACCCAAGGGCCCAGAACTGGACACAGGAGTCAAGGTGAGGCTTAACCAGTGCCGAGTACAGGGGCAGAATGACTTCCCTGCTCCTTCTGGCCACACTATTTCTGGCTTAATCCCCTTGTCCAGATCATCAATAAAGATATTGAACAGGATAGGGCCCAGCACTGATCCCTGGGGGACACCACTGGTGACTGGCTGCCAGCTGGTGTGGCACCATTCACCACCACCCTCTGGGCTTGGCCTTCCTGCCAGTTCCTAACTCAGTGCAGAGTGCTGCTGTCTAAGCCATGGGCTGACAGCTTGGCCAGGACTTTGCTGTGGGAGACAAATGATGACTTAAAAACCATCACAGCACACTTCAAAACCCTCCCATTCTGGAGAGAAGAATAGAGGATGTACAAGTTATTTAAGCTGCAGAAGAAAACACTGGAAGAAGGAGAATGAACAAAGCATGAATGCTTGCCAGATTTGAAGCTAAAAGCAAAAACCCAAACCTGAATTTCAGCATTATGCCAGGCATTGACATTTATTTAATTTTTTTTTGAAGAATCCCACAGGTGTATTTGAAGGGAGAGCTAGGTTTGTAACATCCATGGCTCAGAGGATCACTTGATGCTTGCTTGTACATGTCTCACCTAATTTTTGCAAGAAACTGAACACCTTTGTCAATCAATCTCCTGCCCTGAAATGCCAGTTTTCACTTGCTGTTCAGCCCAGCACACAGAAGTCTATTTTTGGACTGCAGCTACCATCCACCCCCACTCATCTGTAGGTGGTTTGCCCAAATTACAAACTCACAGTGCCACCTATTGCACATAGGTTCTGATGCAGACATGGATTTGTCTCCGGGTAGGGCTAGCCAGATTGAGCACCATCCTTTAGTATGGGTGCAGGGTTGTGCTTCCAAAGTGGGCTTCGAAGCCAAGTGCCAGTTGGGGCCCCACTTAGATCTAGCAGGGTTTGTTTACTCCACTCTTAAACAGTTCCACTGGTCTTGCATGAATTCTGGAAGAAGCTGCTTAGTGCCTTTACACTGCTTTCCACAGCATGTCCTCCAGTGACATCATTCTCACCTTACATCAGGCAACAGAGCAAGACACTGTACACTCTTGCCAACTTTCTGACACATACTTTGCTTTTCTGGAAATCTATTAGAGGTGTGAATTTATGAGAGAGAAAGGAGTGTTGTGCCCTTTCAGCATCTTCTGCCACAGGGCAAGCTCAGTGGGCTTTGTACATTATTGCAATGACAGAAAGGTGCCACACCTTGACCATTCCTAGCCTGCACATCCTTATTGCACAAGATTCCATGTAGCCTGCAGGGAACTCCTGGTTTTTTTCAACAGGCTGCTAGCATATCAACAGATATGCTATTCTATCATCTAGATGCTCTCAACTGTGCTCTCACATTCTGTATTACACCCTTGACAAAACTGCAGTAACCTTTGGTTTTTAGGTCTGCCCTGAACACAGCTTTAATCTTCCCAGATCACTGCAAGAGAAGGCCAGATCCCAGATCCCAAGCAGTTCTGTTCCTTTCAGGCCTTGGCTATGATGTATATGTACATGATGAGGTTAGAGGAAAGGACAAGAAAGCATGATCTCTTGTAACATTACTAGCATCAAAGTTGCATCTACTATCCAATATTAGGCAGTTATTTTTAATGAAATTGTATTTTGGTTCTTAATTAAGATTCTCTAGCAAAATGAAAGTTACTCTTGCTTGTCCCTGCCCCTCAGCCACGGGCAGTAGTCAAAACTGACTAGAGGGTGGCCTGGAATGTTCATTTTAGTAGGACTTTGAGATGAGATCTTATTTTGACAAATCAGTACTTGCCAGAGTTCTTTATAACAGGTTCCAAATTGTTTTCCATAGTCATGTATCTATTCAGCTTTACTCAATGTTTATAAGGACAAGTGAGCAGGAATGTTATGTGACAGTACACTCACCTTTGCCCTGGTGAATGAGACTTTAGAGGTAACCTGATTATATAGGCTGGGTAACAAGACAAAGCAGATGTATGTAGGTTACTATCAAGTCTCTCTTTCTCAGGATTGATGTACCCTAGTGAAGCTTCTCATTTTGTTTGTGTGTCATTTCTACAATAACCTATAGATTTGATATTCTAATAGTGAATTACTATTGTTTATATAACTGTAAGTTAACTGTAGTGGTGTTGGTGAAATTTATTTTACCAGAAAGTGACTCTTGAATATTCAACTCCAAATGCCAATATTTATGTACAGGTGCACTTCAAACACATTTTGGTTCCATTACTCAAATGATTTAATCCCAACACAACAAACCAGCAAAATGCCTGCTTTTTAAGAATAATACTCAAGAAGTCTGATTGAAAGTTGACCCTCAAAATTTTACAATTTATTTGAGTTAGCTTTCTATTTAGTAGCTAAAATAATGTCCTGTAAATGGCATTATGGGAAATACTGTCTCTATTGCCTTTCTCGTGTCAGGGAACTCATTAATATAAAACAAATGAGAGAATCAAAGGCTTTAGTGTGCTGCAAAATGGATCCTGAGGGAAACTAATAATTTACTGTGGAGCTAGAAACCAGAATACTTTTTTCCCTTTTTTTTCCCCCATCCTTTGTTCCCCATAGAACAGCAATAATTGTGCATCCAGGGGATGCTCTGCACTTTTACTTCTGAATTTAAAAAAACAGACTTCACATGATGCAATTGCTTGACACTAAAGAACAGCACATACATTCTTTGGGATCTTAAAATAATCTCCCAAGGGAACATTGTGGTTGTTTGAGACTGAAAACTACATGAATGCCAAACAAAGTTTCCATGTTCTGACTAACCCACTGGCTATCTATCATTCTGACGGCCTGCTTCCAGTTCTAATTCTTTTTGTCTTTCTTGGCCTGACCAAACCAACTCACAGACAGACTCACTAAGGTTGGAAAAGACCTCCAAGATCATCAAGTCCAACCTTCTACCCACATCTCCATGACCACTAGACCATGTCCCAGAGTGCCACCTCTAGTCATTTCTTGAATACATCCAGGAACAGTGACTCTCCCACCCCCCTGGGCAGCCTGCTCCAATGCCTGAGCACTCTTGAAGCAAAGAAATTTTTCCTCCTCTCCAACCTAAATCTCCCCTGGTACAATTTCAGGGCATTTCCTCTTGTCCTGTCATTGGCTACTTGGGAGAAGAGGCCAATATTGGCCTCACTGATCTCCTTTCAGGTACATGTAGAGATCAATGAGGTCTCCTCTCATCCTTCTCTTCTTCAGAATAAGCAATCCCAGCTCCCTCAGCCTCTCCTCACCAGACCTGCTCTCCAATCTCCTCACCAGCTTTGCTGCCCTTTTTTGTCCCTGCTCCAGCACCTCAGTGACTTTCTCATACTGTGATGCCCAAAACCAAATGCAGCACTTGAGATGCAGTCTCACCAGTGCTGGCTCCAGAGAGACAATCACTTCCTGCTGGTCACAGCCCTTCTGATCCAGGCCAGGATGATGGAGGTCTTCCTGACCACCTGGGTACACACTGGCTCATGTTCAGCTGGCTGTCTACCAACACCCCCAGGCCCTTTTCTGCTGGGCAGTTTCCAGCCACGCTGTCCCAAGCCTGCAGCCTGTCCTTTGGAGTTGCTACATACACACCAATAACAACAGGTTTTTCTTTTGAAGAATACCCTCCCCACCCCCTTTAAAAGACACTGTGCAGTAGTGGCTCCTCATCTACATCTAATGCATGCATAGCTGCCTTGTCCCTAGTACTTTCAGTCTGAGCTATTCTAGGCATTTAGACCTAATTCTGTACTGAATTTCTCTCTGTGTAGTGATGAAAAGGTAACTTAAATGAGGAGTATAAGGCTCTGGAAGAACATTTTCTAATTGTTAGCCATACATACGAAAACAAATTTCCTCTATTTCTAGCTAAGATAATCCTCCAATTAGAACTACAACTAAGGAGTTACAAATCCATAGTGCACCAGAAAAACATACAACATTGAATAGTTGCACTGCTCAGAAGGAATAAATCTGCTATGACTCATGAGCTGGCAGAAATTTATAAGAAGGTAATTTTTTTTTTTAAGGGAAAGACAGATCTTTAAATACAATCTCTCAGGGAGACTTCTTTTGGCAGAAATGTCAATTTCAGAATAAACACTGGATGCCTGAAACATAGTAAATATTAGCCCAAAATAAAAATACAAGAGAAAGTTCCCCTACACAGCTTCAATTACACAAAAAAACAGACATTAGTAACTTCAAGGCACTTAGATGGCAATTCACAGCTGAAATACATCATTTAGGAATGAAATACTTTCACTGAATCTCAATTTCCTGTGTGAATTTAGGCCCAGTTTACTGACCTTCAAAGCACTCATTTAAATAATTATGTTTTTGGCCTCTACATTTTCTGTTCAAGTAATTTTTAAAGTATTCATCATTACTCTACACAAACCAAAACCAAAAAAAAACACTTCACTCCCTCAAGCCCCTCACAACTTTATATTAATTGCTAGAATATTTTCTTTAAGTCTAATTGATTAGAAGTTCAAAGCTTCGGAGCACAGCAGTCTTAAACACTAGTTTTTAATGCTTTCAGAGACTGACAATTTAGAACTGAAATCTAATTGGCAGGGCAATGGCTGATTTCACTGGGCTGTAATTGTTGCCTGCCATTTCTGCCAGTGATATCCAGCATATTACAATATTTTAAAACTCTTATCCTGATAGAGCAATTGCTAAGAATGTAAAGTGGTGTTTGTGGGTACAGAACCAAAGGGGGCAGGAATATAAGCAGCCAGAGCATATTTCACTTCTACAAAAATACAATTCTGAACTTTTCGAATGTTATCACATCCATGGTATTTATCCAAAGCTCAGAAAATTCCACTGCTTTCAATTGAATTTAAGCTGGACCCCAGGCATTGTCAACAGCAGAGAGTAATAAAACACAGGCAGAAAGCAGTAATGCTGTGTTAGTCTGATTCTACTGTAGTCACCTGCACTCCGAGCGAGCGGCTGGCAAAGTACATGAAAGAGCTTCCCAGTTACCATCATTTGGAAATTAAAGACCCAGCTATGAGCCCAGATCCCATTTTCCTTCTAGGACTGCCCATTAAGAGAATTAAGTAGTGTATCTGGCTGAGTTCAAGGTAATTTCCTTTGCTGATAAAAGCTATGGTGAAAAAAAAGCTAGAAAAGAGGGTGGGGGTTGGTGTCTTCTCCCGGGCAGCCAGCACCAGAACAAGAGGACACAGTCTCAAGCTGCACCAGGGGAGGTTTAGGCTGGATGTTAGGAAGTAGTTCTTCACAGAAAGAGCAATTGGCCATTGGAATGGGCTGCCCAGGGAGGTGGTGGAGTCACCATCACTGGAGGTGTTTAAGAGGAGACTGGATGGGGCACTTGGTGCTATGGTTTAGTTGATTAGATGGTGTTGGGTACTAGGTTGGACTTGATGATCTCGGAGGTCTTTTCCAACCTGGTTAATTTCTATTCTATTCTATTCTATTCTATTCTATTCTATTCTATTCTATTCTATTCTATTCTATTCTATTTGATGTTCAAAGCTGACTAAATTATACAGTGATCATAAGATATTTTTAGTAAAAGTTATTTACCAGCTGGAATGTACTTCACCAGTAGCCTGCAGAAGCTTTTCAGCTTAGACCTTCCCTTGGCCCCAAATACTTTTTTACTACTTATGTCCTTGTGTAGCATTCTCAAAATCAACTGTGTTTGATTTTAGAAAAAATAATCAAAATGAAGACTCAAAATCCACACAGGAAAATGCTTCACTTCTAAGGGTTGGACTGAGTACCTTTTTAAAGATGGCACAGAGCCTAATTTCCTTGGGTTTCAGTAAGATGCAGGATACAAAGTACTCAATATTCACTGAGCTTTTTAAAAATGAAGATTATATCTATAGAGCTTCCTGGCTGCTCAGCCATTCTTGGACCAGAGGATGAGAGATGCCCATTACTATCATCTCCATGCTGTAGGCTGGTTGCCTCAAAGGAAAAGAAACAGGCTAATGTACTTCTTACCATCCTTCCTTGCTATAATGGAACAACCTGGTAGCAGAGAGTGAAGGGGACATTTTGACTCCTTCCAAGAACAAACAAGTCAAGTCTCAGTTTGTCACTATGCCTTGTACAGTTATAATTGCCACTGTTTTTAAACCTTTTCTTTCTTTTCCTTCAATTTATTGTAATAAAAGTGATGTATCAAGAAGCAATGCTTTGACAAGAATATCAAGACAAGGCTGTGAAACCGTTCCTTTTAAAGTAATTACCAAAGACTAAATTAATTTTAACAAGGATTTCTGAGCTTCAACCTGGTGAATAATGGAAATTATTCCAGAAAGAGGACCCATTTCTTATATAATATGATGACAGGTCTTGTTTTCTATAAAGAATTTGAGAAAGTGTGTGAGCATTCTGCCAGGTTTCAGACAACATAGACTGCATCAATGCCAAGACCTTCGAGAAGTAACTGTATTTCCTATTTTTATCTGCAGCTGGATTTTCTACAAGGCAGAGAATGTAGACTGGCTGTCAAAAGCTGGAGCTGCAGAATCCAGACACAGCATTTTCTGGTACATTCAACTTATCCCCCTCGTTTTTAAAATAAGGAAAAATGTTGCTGAAGGTTCAGGCAGATAATTTAGTCTGTGTCATTTTACTAGTTTTACTTTTAGCTGGGATCATCATTTATAACCTGCCCAAGGGCGCAGGGTGAAACAAGGTCATTACTTCTGTAGAGGCAGCAAAAGAATTTTCTAAATATTCATTGGAGCAATACCTATTAAGACTCCAGTAATGAGCTCATATCTATTTCAAGAAGAAAACAGCAGGTTATTAACACATTATTTAGTTTTAACAAGATTCTTTTACCTGTTTTTTTTATTATTATTTAAGTCAATAAAGTTTAACTGCAATGTAAGACCTATGTGGGAACTCTGTCCCTGCAGTTTCTACTCCCCCAGAACACACAAGTAGGTAAACAACTGGAAAAGCACCAAGAAAAAGCTTCTAATCCATATGATAATTCAGGTCTAATGTATATAATGAGGCTGACCATATTGCTTTGATGCCATTAAACTTGAGAACATTGGAAGGCAGTCCACTGTAATTACTCAAAATAAATTGTCTCTGAACATCATCAAGCTCTCAGCATGACACTAAGATCATGCAAATTCACACCTGCCCTATTGCAATTCTCCCTCAAACGAAAAAGTTCCACTGATGTAAATGGGTAGTCTTCCAGCTGCCATCCCATTTCCAGGTTTGAGAAAGTTTGCCTCCTCCCACATCTGCTCTGGCAACATGAAGAGACAGAGCAGAAAGACAAAGGTCTCATCTTGAGCCCATGCACACAATGTATGGTAATGACCTACAATTTCTAGGCAAAAGAACTCGAGAAAGCCGTTGTTACATTGCACACACAACCAAATAATGATGTGCTTAGAGGAGCCAATTATCCTCTTTGGAGGCCTGGGCACTTATGAATGCCCAGAAAAAGTGAGCATTAAACACTGCCTTGCCATTTTGGTAGTGTTTTCTTCCCCACCCTACTGGCCACAGCATCAGCCCATACAGCTCTCAGCCTTACACTAATTGCAGAAGCAGAAATTTCAAGAGAGTTTATTACTACCTGTCCTTAAAGCACTCTGTGATTCTATTTGTCTCTTAATATAAGCCAAGGAAATGCATAATTGACTGCCTGGTGCCCATATCTTGCAGACAAATGAACCCGTTAAGTATACACTCTAAAACAATACAAAGAAATAGAAGATGCTAGAACACAGTTTGGCTGCATTGAAGCAAAGACTGGAAAAAAAATGAGCATCAGCTTAACATCAGAAAACAGCTAAAGGAAAATTCAAAGGGTGACAGAGACTTGTAAGCATGCACTCCCAACGAAATGAGACAGAGCCAGTCATTTCACTTGCTGCTATAGACATGCTTCAGGTGCAAGCAATAGCTAACACTTGGGAATAAAGGCTAGTGAAGACAAGGACAAGTAAAAGTACTCAAAGCCCTACATTTCTGCTAGAGAGAGCACATATGCCATTCCTATATAAGCTTACAGCACATAAGAAAGCTCATTTAAGATCAAACTTCCCCAAGGAATATGGTGGAGTCACTGACACTGGAAGTTTTCAAGATGCAACTGTACAGGGTGCTGGATAATCTACTTTCTGCTCCCTTTTCCATGATCTTTTGAGGTCCTTTCCAACTTAGGTTGTTGTATGATTCCATGATTAAAATAGCCTCTTCACATTCTGTGAAGCAGAGAGGTTTTCTACAGTTTTATAGTGATTTAGGACTTGATCTGCTCTTGAGACATTTCAGGACCAAATGTTACTTCCTTTTCACTGTGAAAGAAAACTGAGAAAACCTTCAGAGTCTCAGAAACTGCCCCAGAGCCACTGTTCAGGCTGAGGCTCTGCACAGCAAGAGAGGTTAGTAATACCAGCAAGAAAAAAGCTCAGCCTGAAAACAGAATGTCAAGGTGCCAATATCCTAAGAGAAGAAAAATCTACTTAGCGGGAGGTGCTATCTTAATTTTGTTATCCTGTAATCAGCTGTTGACAAACTGTTAATTGACTGAGCACAGCATCCACCAACACAAGCAAGTGTTGAGGGGGACATGGGTTGTCTAACTGGATGCATTCCCAATCTGTCACCACATTTTCAAAAGATAAGTACACAACTGGTTCACCATACAGAAATGGAAATCACACCTGCTCCAAGCTGTCATTAACATACTACAATGCCAAGTAACTGGGGAGAGGTAGAAAATGCAAGTTGCATTTGCATCTAGAGTAGGCATTTGTTTTCACTTCATAACCAGATCTTGCCAGAGTCAGTGGAGCAGCAATCAGTCTATAGAATGTTAAGAAGGAGGAGAATAAAAATGTGTTATCTACTTCTGACAGCCTTAGATCTAAGGGAGAACCCACCGCTTTTGAGGCCACAGATCTTAAGCAAATACCAGAACTGTTTTTGCAACACAAAGCATAATTAAGTTGTGGAACCTACTGCTAAAGCATCCAAGAACTATAAATGATTTCAAAGTGGGAATAAGCAAATTCAATGTCCACTGTTGACAATTAAAAATTAATCAAATGCTCCAGAAACCTTTAGAGATGCCAGGTGTTTCCAAGATGAAAAGATGTTATGCACAGTCTAAATTTGTACTCTTTCCTTAGGAATTTGTTGTTGGCCAGTGTTGAGATAGAACTCTTTGACAGAAATTTGTCTGATCTAGCCTTGCAATTCTTGTCTTCAGGAGCCCAGCCTCCATCTCAAGAAACAGGGAATTTCCACAAATTGACTTATGTGCTGGGTTGCACCCATCCTGGGAGGCAGAGAGTTGCAAGAGCCCTGCTCTCCCTGGGGATTAAGGAAACAGGATCCAGGTGGACTTGGTTCCCTCCTTCCCCTGCCCAGGAGGGGGTTCCTTCCCAGGAAACTAAGTTAGTCTGTTCCACTCCCCCTTCCTGTCCAGCAAAAGTATAAAGGGGAGGGCATGACAACCATTTTCCCTCTTTTGCTCCTCCCTCGCCTTTGCGAAAGGACCAAGAGCTGCTGCTGGCTTCCTGCTTCTGCCACATGGTCAGGCCTGGTCTTCTCCCTGCCGCACCCATGTTTCTCCAAAGGACTGCAATTCAGATCCATCGGGGGAAATACAAGACTATCTGGATTTGGTTTTGTATATTTTCCTATTCATCCTTGTTCCTTACCCTTGTGAACCCTTCCTGTTACTCTTTGTTTTATAGATAGATACATAGATATAATTTTTTTTTAAAGAAAAAAATTTACTTCTCTACTTCCAAACTGACTCCAAATTATTTCTCAGTAGATTTACCTCCTCCCCTTTTCCCCTACCCCCCTTTCTTTCTCTTTTTCTTGCCTTATTTTCCCTATTCTTTCCCTTTCCTTTTTTTTTTGCTCCTATTGGGAAAGAGGAGGGGGAGCTGGGAGTAGTTCTCAGTCTTGCCACCATCTGAGCTCTTAAATTTCAGTTAAGGTGCAAACCACAACAACTTAATTTTAGCAACACTCTTTTTTTCCTCTTCAACTCCATAGATTCAGGTTGAGTTGTCACATTTACTACACTTTCCAGCTTGTAAGCAAGTACAGCAATAACATTTAACATCCCTCCCTAGGGTATTCTGGTACAAAGGTGTTTTTAAAGGCAATCACCTATACAAAGTGTTAGTAATATGTAAAGTGTTAGTGATCAGTAGAACTTATGTGAGGTATCAGGGAAAAACCTTTAGCTCACTTTTAATACCACACAACTTGTCAAAGTGCGTCTGAATAGAGGTAGAATGGCTCTCAAAAAACCCATCGTGTTTCAACCCAAACTCCTACATCTGTCAGGGAAATCTTTCCTGAGGATGAAATAAAAAATAAGCTGCAAAAATCCTATTAGGAAACACAATACCACATTTGTCCTTACATGAAGAATGGCAATATGGAAAGTGAAGAGCAGGAAGTATTTGTTTTGTCCAAATAAATAAAGTCCTGAGAAGACACACAGAAAATACAACTGAGTGGACAGAACAATAAAATAAAGGAAATACATTTAACTCCGTTCTACTCAGGTGAGCTTTGTGCCCTTAGGCTACATCAGTCTGTCCCTCTGTGTCACTTTCATTAACCTTACTGAGATATTTAGGATAACAATTTATTTAGAGCATGTACAGAGTATTATGTGTAAGAGGGCTTACACTGACCTTTCCAAGCCTCTTAAAACCAGAAGCTACAAAGGAGACATAAACATAAAACCACTTAGTGCTACTCTCACCTGGATGCCTTGAAAAACAAACAACTGAAGAGACCACATAGCAGCTCTAAGATAGCAAGATGTACTGCAAACTGCTACAAACCAGCAAGCTGTACTGTAGAACATGCTGGCTGAGGGAAAGATACTTGTTTCAATTCAGAAAAAGAAATATTTATCTGAAGAGACTTTTTCTTTTGTCCCCCTGGGCAGTCATCCTTAGAAAGTAGAGGAGACTTACTCCCATTGTTCTCTCATGCCTCAGGAGAGCTCAAAAGCCCAAACTTCCCCTCTAACTTTCCTCCTCCTTCCAGCTCGTATTTTAACAAACAGTCTTTCCATGTCTTCAGAACAAAAGCAGGTTGACAGTTTAAGCTGTGAAAGCAGCATAGCAATCTTATTATATATGCCAGGTTTGCTATGCTTCCCTGAAGAAAAATAGTGATGCTAACTAGAATCCTACCGTAAGTTGTTGGGTGAATCCGACTCAATGAGTACTGAAACAGTACTTTTAAAAGCTCTAACTGCACTTGGCCTAGGTACAGCAGAACAGATAACTTCCTTATCAGGAACCTGCTGCTGGCTATCCATGGAAACTCAAATGAGTGTTTGTTCTGAATGTGATACTTGTGGTCATGCTTTCTGGTCTATCACACAGGATCTACAAAAAGCTCTGGCTTTAGAAAATACTAAATATATCTCTTTTCAGCTCTCTCTTAAGCAACTGTCAGTAATCTGCATTTCTCTCTAGGCTGAAAGCAGATAAGTTCTTTCAGAAGATTAGTTTAGCATGCAGTAATCTGTTTCCTTGAACAGCCTATTCTGAAGGAGAGGAGCAAATCTCACTCTCTGTAATCCTGTTGGTTTCACTGACAGGAGCCTGTGACAAGAACACATCCTGTTGTGCCAAAACATGATACAGCATTTTTTATTTGAGAAAAATGCTTCCTTTGCTTAAGCCAATTCAATAATAATTTCAAAAGTCAGGAAAATAGTAGATTGCCCATTTCTAGAGATTTGTCAAAGTGAGACTAGAGGTCTCCTTTGAGCATGTTACTAAATGCTTGAAAAAAAGCTAAGTTTACCTTTTCAAAATGACACTCCCAGGGTGAGGGGGACTCTTTGGAGCAGTCACCAGCTTGTAAGTACATAGATTTCAAAGGTCCTTTTTATCTAAGAAGACAGAGTTCAGGCATGAAAGGAACGAAGCGTATGGTGGGCTGTAGCTTGTAAGACTCTTGGTGTTTTCTTAACATTTTCTTTAAATGTAATTGTGACTTGATTTTCCATAACTGTGTTCACTAGTGCATTCACCAAACTCTTACCAAAGTCAGCAGCTATCAACTCTTGAGGGTAATCTTAGATTCTGTTAGTTGCACAAATGCACAATTAATTTTGCAGCTCTGGGTAGGAAAATGCTATTTTCTAACTGCCCTATTTCTTCGCTGTAACTGTTGCAATGCCTTTTAACATCAGGGGTGTTTTTTTTTTTAGCTTGTCCAACTACTACAGAAGTTTCTGAGTTTCCACAGACCCTGGATTAGCAGATAATGCTCTGCGTATTTGGAGCCTGTAATTCTAAGATTTTCTACTTAGTCAAACAGACCTCAGGAAGTAACGGTTGGATTTGTTCCCTCTTAAGCCCTTCTGTAACATATCTTTTTCCCTTCTATTTTTTTTTTACTTCTGTCTATAGAAGGTTCTGGTGATTGCTTTGCTGACAAGCAAATACAACCCAGAAGAGGAGGACTGGCCATTTAAAAGCCACCTGTACTTCGGTCAGGGACCCTTGAAAAATAAGAATAGAATGCAAAACCAGCAGAAGATTTGTTCTGCAGTAGAATAGAATAGAATAGAATAGAATAGAATAGAATAGAATAGAATAGAATAGAATAGAATAGAATAGAATAGAATAGAATAGAATAGAATAGAATAGAATAGAATAGAATAGACCAGGCTGGAAGAGACCTTTGAGATCATCGAGTCCAACCTATCATACAACACCATCTAATCAACTAAGCCATGGCACCAAGCACCCCATCCAGTCTCTTCCTAAACACCTCCAGTGATGGTGATTCCACCACCTCCCTGGACAGCCCATTTCAATGGCCAGTCACTCTTTCTATGAAGAACTTCGTCCTCACATCCAGCCTAAACCTTCCCTGGTGCATCTTGATGCACAAATGCACATACTGCCCAACAATGAGTTCAATATGTTGACAAAAGGATCTAATTTCCCACTCTGAATCATTCATCCTATTGGAAAGGAGCAGTAAGAGTCTACCTATCTTCACCTCATGTGATCATGCAATTCTATCCATTTTCCAGGCTCTCCTGCATCATAGACTGATTTGCATCACTGACCATCTGCATTGCTCAAAGCCTCAACATCTCAAATCCTTACCCAGTCTCTCAGTCTATATATCACACCAGCTATTGTGGTCAGTATGCATTACCCCACTTACCATATTACAGCAGTGTGATTCTGATCATTTAATAACATCTGTTTAAAAACAAAACCAAAAACCACCCACATTCAAATCTAACTTACTCAAGCTACCCCTTCTCTGCAGTCCCCAATTATTACTGAGATGTTTTCTTTAATAGTCATGTTAATGGATAGTACTGAACCCCAGAAAAAAAAAAAGAAAATCTGGGCACAAAATACAGAATCCTTGTTGGGCAGACAAAGCAACCAGCACCTGTTACCACCAAAAAAAGTTGTAATTGTCTGGCCCTTTCTTCATAGAACAGATTTTACTGAGTGGAAAATAACTGAACCACAAGTAGCAGCAAATGGTAGGCAGACAGTTAAGATGACTTACAAAAATGTCTGTTGCATTTCCAAATGTCAGCCCTCTGCTTTAGAAAATGACAGCAGAGCTGTCTCAGGGTGTGGTGGGACTTGGGTGACTCCCTGCACATTCTTATGGCTTTGTGTTTCCTGCCTTCTGCAACAGAAATTGTAGCACAATCTAAGAAAGTCCTCAGAGGGTTCCATAATGTAAAATATTTGTTACTGTTTCCTAAGCTGGGATACAGTATTTTTTCTGTCACATCTAGGAGGCACACAAGTCAGTTTGAGAGCAGCCCCATGGAAAAGGACCTGGGAGTCCTGGTGGACAAGTTATCCATGGGACAGTAATGCACCCTTGTGGCCAAGACCAATGGTATCTTGGGGTGCATTAAGTCAAGAATGTGTCCAGTGGAATAAGGGAGATTCTCTTGCCCCTCTAGTCTGCCCTAGTGGGGCCCCACCTGGAATATTACATCCAGTTCTGGGCTCCCCAATTCAAGAGGGACAGGGATCTACTTAAGAGAGTCCAATGGAGGGCTACAAGGATGATTAAGGAACTGGAGCATGTGCCTTATGAAGAAAGGCTGAGAGACTTGGGGCTTTTTTGTCTGGAGAGGAGAAGACTGAGAGGGGAATGTATATAACAAATGTATATAAATATCTGAAGGCTGGGTGTCAGGACAGGACCACTTCTGCTCACTTGCGCCCTATGATAAGGGGCAATGGATGTAAACTAAAGCACAGGAAGTTCCACCTCAATATGAGAAAAAACTTCTTTACTGTAAGGGTCACGGAGCACCGGAACAGGCTCCCCAGAGAGGTTGTGGAATCTCTTTCTCTGGAGAATCTCAAGGACTTATGTGGATGCATTCCTGTGTGACCTGCGCTAGACTGTATGGTCCTGCTCTGGCAGGGGAGTTAGACTAAAGGTCTCCCCTCCAACCCCTAACATCCTGTGATGCTGTGAAAGGAAGAAGAATGCTCTTGTGTCAAAAGCTGAGATGTGGCAGGACATATTACATACATGTGGAGCAGTATTTAGCTGAAAATTAAATAGGTGATTGCAGCTATATTCTTACAGTTTGCCAAAAGCACAACTCTCTGTAAAGCCAAATCAGAAAGTAATCTTATTACTGTGGCCAAGGTTCTGTTGGTATTACAAGTACAGTCATTTAACATAGTTGTTTCACGATACCTTTGGCTTCACTTGTGATTAGGTTTACAGTCATGGTTGGTTTTTTACATTATTACACTCCTGAGGCAGAAGAAAAACACCTGCCATTGAGGTTTTAATTATGAACGTAGAAGCCAGATTAGATGGTCATCATTGTTTTATGCTTTCCTATTTTTACCTATTCTTTTATCATTGCAAAATTCACAGAAGTGGGAGAACAAAACATTAAAATATCAGCTTAAATAACATGCCTTAATTGTGCTACAGAAGCACTTGGATTGAAAGCTGTTCTGCTGCATGGGGCATAGAAATGAAAAATCCACCCTTAGTGTTTTGAGCAGTGGGACAATTTCATTCCCACTGGGCAAGAAAGCTGAGACATGAGCTATAATTAGGGTCAAGTGTATGCCAAATGGTATATTTGCTTCAGGGACAGGGCTCTGTGGGAGTGACTAGAGAGTCACAGAACTAGAATGCAAGACTACAATTCTCTTTCCAGAGACCAGGGGGTCTAAAATCAAAGAGAACTTGCTTCTGTGGCAGTTGCCACTGAGGAGATCCTTGCTTTGCAAGCTGCCTTATTTCTCTGTGTTTAAGTGTATGCCAACAGCAGTTTGCTAGGGACTCAGGTCTGTGTCCCTGAAAATTACTCTTCAGTAATTACTCTATAAGCCATTGGCAAAGCAAGATAATTTGTTTGTTAACCAGCTGATACAGGTATTCCAGGATATATAAACCTTTGTAAGTACAAAATATGTTTCTGGTTTCCCTCAAGAGGAAAAGGCATCCAAAAAGGTCAGGTTTAAGAGGTTATGGCTGAAGCCAAAAGACTTTAATGAAATGGCTGCCACACAGAGAGCTGCATCATGGCTAAGAAACTTTCAGCAATAAAAATGAACCTTTGGTACAGGGCTCTTCTGGAATAAGTAACTTAAGATTACATACTTATATCATTAAAACATCCTTTAGATTGTTACCATGCATAATCCACTTATTGATTATATCTATTTACACTGTCCACTTGTGCAGCTGAACACTACTGAACAGGAAAAGGCTGGCAAATGAGGCTCTGAGCACTTACCAACTCAACATTCATCTTACATACACAACATGGTATTTTTAGAGATCTGCTAATGCATTCTTTGGCAAAAGTGTAGCTCTGAAAGAAAGTTTTAAATAAGCCCCACCACCAGTCCACGCTTAGGATAAATGTGCATGACCTACAGAATTTTCTCTTTCTTTCAAAAGGAAAATGTTATCATATTTTGGGAACGGATGCCTTAAAGTGCTCTGCCCCTAGCCCCCTGCATCCCTCTGAAAAAGTCAAGTATTTCCTTTCATTGATCACTTTAATTATCAAACTACATGTCTAAAAGCTGTGATAGACTTAAACACTTACGGATTTTTGTGGCCTTTATAACTAAAAGACTAGAATTTCAGTTTCCCATAACCTTGAGTAGTCTTTCTCAGACAATTTGCATTTCAAAAGACTTCTTCTTCTGTATGTCCCAGCAACAAAATACAAATTCTCAGTCTGCATCCTAATCCAGCAGTAACCCTTCAAGCAAAACTTTTGCCAAATCTAACAGTTTTGCCTGAACAGGGACTACCCCAGCAGGCCCACAATCACTGTCCCACTACCTGAGAGGCAGTACCAAACCCTAGATGACAAACTGCATGGAAGGGTCTTTTGACAGCAGCAGCACATATGCCTCTGGCAACTGTCACATGCAAGCAGCTGCACTGTGAGCTGCAGGGATGCTCTGTACCAGATGGAGACTAGGCTGGAAGCAGTTATCTGGGTGGCCCATTTCCTTTGGCACCTGTGAGAGCATTTAGTCGCTACCAGAAGAGGCCCATTCATAAGAACATCATTGCAGAGGCTTATTCATCTGTATGGCAGCTCTTCTTTTTTGGAGCAGAGAGACATATTTCTCTGGCCATATAAGTTACTGTGAACTGCAAGCAGTCTTCTCATTCTATTTCTTAGCAATGCTGCAGAGACAGTCCAGACTGGTGGTGGTAATAAAATCACCTTTGTTCATCTGGCTCTTCATTCATGGATTTTTGGTTATGAAAAAGACATTGCTAGGACCAAGAGTTTTGAACTCAGCCTGCTTTACATTTCAATACAGAAAACCTTTTGAAGTGAATACTATTTTCATTTGAGTAACTAACCTCTCTAAAATCAGCAAGGTGATTTTAGACTAACTGAAAGTGATCTTGTTCCTAATATTCCAGGAACAATTTGAGATCATTGTCCAAAGGATAAATGGCCTTAAATGCCTATTGTACACTAGTGACACAAGATGAGTGATGAGATAAACTGAGATCATGTTACATGTAATTTTTCTTTCAAGTAACTTATTTTTAACTGTCCCTGAGAAAGGGAGAAGGAAGAACTACAGTGGCAAAGCTGTGGCAGTATATAGTTACATAATTATATTTCTTACAGTTATTGTGCATTTCAGGAAGCTTCCCTGTGTAACTCAATACTCCCAGTGCCTTGCAGTGTCTCCTGTAGTTGTTTCCCTTCTTAAAATGGTTCTCAGAAAAAAAGGGAAAGACAAAAAAACTCCAACCTAAGATTATTTGTCCATTTTCCATGATCTATGTAATGCACAGGGCAGTGGGAAAGAAACAGGAGAAACATGCTCAGAGTTGTAGGAGGATTTTATCCTTGTTTTGAAATACTGAAGCACAGAGACTTGACTTCATCAAAGCTTGAAAATTATTAAAGAACACCATGCCCTCAAGTTTCAGAAATACTGGGATACACAGCAAGCCAAAACACTTAGTAACTCTCCAGATGGGGGCCAGAAATATTATTTTTCAGTGCGTTTCAATGAAGATTTATTTTCTTACTGTGGGAGCACATGACTACAAGCTCTGAAAAGGTAGTGCAGATACAGCAATAAATCAGAAAATACTTAATTGTTTCATCTATATCTTGCTGCTTTCATCAGAAGGTCTTACCTCAGCACCAAATTGAGACTAATATAGAAAGTTATTCATAAAGGTTGGAATTTGCAGAAGCTTGGCTTGAGAATTACACACAATAGCATCTGGATTTATGGCTCTGCTGCAATATGGCTTTGAGACACTTCTCCAGGAACTGACTGCAAGTCAGAACTTAGCTTACACCAGACCATCTTTCATTTTCTCACATGTGCCATCTTTTCAGGTGAGCTTTCTTCATTTCACAGGAAGTCTTGAAGTACTGCGACCTTTAAAACAGTGCACAGCATCTCATTTGTGTGGCACAGAGCACACGGCAGATACTCTGCCATGGAATATCTGTGAGCTTGGCCTGGGTTTACATCTTTGCCTTTAGGTAGCCTGCATTGCTGCTGAGCTCCTGCAGCATTTGAAGCAGGTTTAAAAAGAGTATGATGCTGTGAGGATCGTTGCCTACTGTTAGTGAGGTTATCTCACTGCCTGGGAGGGAAAAAATTACTTGTGGTGTTCCCAATACCCACTGCAGCTATCAAACGCCCAGTTTTGTGCAGCTCCTGCTGAAGTCCATAGCAGAGCTCCTTGTCTACCAGACTTGAACCCAGTTTAATTCACTTCTTTATCACAAAATGAAGCTGCCAGAAAGGAGATGAAAATAAGATATTTTTGAAAGAAGAAGTCAGTGAGAGTAAAAAACCTTGTATAAAGAAATATCTATGCCATATCTATCTTGCAATTTTGTAATAAAGGCCTGAATTTTGGATTTGTGTTGTGTAAAGAGGAATAACTCCTCTGCCTTTAATAGCATTATTTCTGATTTAATTTGGTAGCACAGTCAGAATTATTCTATGTCAGTGATGGTTTATGTTGTAAATCATGCCCTCGGTACACCTGTGCTCCTCTGACAATTGATAAAAGGGAACCAGTATCACAGTAGAGAGGAATACTGACCACAAGCAGCATCATGTAAGAGAGCAGAATTTGGCCACAGCTGCTTGCACTAGATTTACTGGCTGACAAGCCTAGCCAGCTTGAGCTTGCATCATAATCTAATAAAAGCCTAATAATACTTTTCCTCTAACTCGCTCAGCCACATGCATCGGGTACTGGAGGTGTCAAGTCTAAAAAAGAGAACTGTACTTCTGCCTCAGAGATATTTTTATTGCTGAGGAAAAAATATATTGCAAGAAACAGTTCCTTCCACAGCAGGAGAATTCCACTTTGGAAAAATAAACCCCCAAAATAAGTCAAGGAACAAAAATTAGATTCTTATCAGATCTGCCCTGATCTGAAGCACCAAATCTTGAAGCTTCTCCTACCTCTTGCAACCTCTTTATTTCTGAAGAGGTTTGATGGACAGAAAACTAACAGATGCACATTAGAGGTGGGAGATGATGTTGTAGGAGGTCTATGCTTGAGTAATACAAAGATATAGATGTGGAGGCATGCCTGCATGATAGAGCTTGTGTTAAGTAGAAGAATCCCCCAGCATGCAGCTCTTTACAGGACTGGATATTACATAAGGCTTGCAAATGACTTCCTGTCCCTCCATTTTGTACCTTAAGAGTAAAGGTACTAAGACAGATACACTTCACCATAAAAAGGCTGCCTTTCTGGTTACAGATCTCATACTTTTTGTCTCAGCTTTGCTGCTAAGCAGTTGTCTTTTCAATGCCAACTGTTCCACTAGCTTCCATATAGACATTGTCTGCTTCCTGAACCAGGTTTTCTCTGGCATCTCCTCTCCCTGGAGGTTATGGATGCCTCTTGCTGTGGGAAGTCTACTGAGCACTGCTGTATGCTAGTGCACTATTGTTTCAGTCTCTGTATGATAAACTACACCTCAGCAGCTGAGTGTCTTCTATAGCCAGACATGCAGGCAAGATAAAAAAGCTTATTTTTTATATTGTATTATTTAATAGTACAGGATCAAGAGCAGCCATGCAGGAAGGCAAGGCAGAACTGTTAGCACACACAAATGTGCCTATAGTGATGTACATTATCTTCTTCATTTCCCAGAATCACAGAATTATTAGGGTTGGAAGGGACCTCAAGGATCATCTAGTTCCAACCCCCCTGCCAACTAGGTCAAGTTGCTCAGAGCCACATCCAGCCTGGCCTTAAAAACCTCCAGGGATGAGGCTTCTACCACCTCCCTGGGCAACCTGTTACTGATATTTTCAATGTCCCAAAAGCAAGTGTAAAAATATTGATTCTTTTCAGTATTTCTGTCTGTGCTGCTCTGATAGAATCACAAAATGGTTCAGGGTGGAAGGGACCCTAAAACATCATCTAGTTCCAACCCCCCCACCATGGGCAAAGACACCTCCCACTAGACCAAGTTGCTCAAAGCCTCATCCAGCCTTCAAAACTCAGTGGACCTACTTCCTCCTCCTCCACCAGGTCCCTAAAAGCTATGCCTGGCAAGAGAGGAGCTCAAGTGCTTGGTCACAGAGGATCACTGTATGCCACTGCCTTGTATAAGAAGCATAAACAGCAAATGAACAGTGATTTTTAATTTTTTTTTTTAGAGATAAGATGCATTTCTTCAAGGATGAATACCTGTGATAACTTATCTTCAAACTGGTGTGACAGGACCACTCTAGTTCTTAATGTTTATGCAGGACAGTGAAACTGGATAGCCAGATACATTCTTGAAAACCATGTTTAACTAGAAGTACTATGGGTAGAGTACCCTCACAGGCTTACTTCATGAGGTGCAAAATATGATTTCCTGTTGTTATTATATACCTACCTTTTGGTGGCTAGTCATTAGATTCATATGAATTCATATGAACAAGAAAGCCATATATTTCTTTTGATATTCCAATGAATTTTGTAGTCTTATTTATGAAGGACAAACATGATTGTTCACAAGTCAAATTCTTGTGCAAATATTTATGCCCATTTTAGATAGATATCAAAGGTAGAGGAGTGGTGAGTTTTAAGCAGTTAGTTACAGTGCTGTATATTTACTGATCTATTTTAAAGAACACCATTCTTCTTAAATACAGCAAACTTTAAGGCTAATAAATCCATCTTAGAATGTGTGTGCAGTACTTAGTTCTGGCCACACACCCTTCATTCCCTACTACATTGTTCGTCCTAACTGATATCACAGTATCACAGTATAACTTCGGTTGGAAAGGACCTTGAGGATCATCGAGTCCAACCCATCAACACAGACCCCATGACTAGACCATGGCACCAAGTGCCACGTCCAATCTCCTCTTGAACGCCTCCAGGGTCGATGACTCAACCACCTCCCTGGGCAACCCGTTCCAATGACGAATTACTCGCTCGGTGAAGAGCTTCCTCCTCACCTCGAGTCTAAACCTCCCCTGGCACAGCTTGAGACTGTGTCCCCTTGTTCTGGTGCTGGTTGCCTGGGAGAAAAACCAAGTTTCAAATCCTTTTACTAATTCAAATAGTGAAACACTTATGGCAAATACTATTAGGCACATGCACATATAATATAAAACTGGAAATACCGAAATTGCTGCTCTCTGTGTGATAACAACATGTTGTTTTCTAGTTATATAAACAATGCATCAAAAACAAACTCCAAAAGTTTGGGAGGACAGTTCTGGAAATCCAGTACAGAACTGGAAAGATTGCCCTGATAGTGATATCAGGCATATTCTAGGAAAATGAGTGTTACAATAATTTATTCTACTATAGGCAGTCTCATGGATCCATCATGGCACACAGTGAAAGAAAACACATCAAGAATGCTAGAATACCATTCTTTTTAACAAGACACCCATAAAATTGGGCTACCTTTAATGAAGCAGAAAATAAACCTATGAAAAACAAACTTACAGAGAAAGAAAAAGTTTTCTAAAACTATATGCTTTGTAACCCACACCTAAAGTCAAGGAGTTTTTAATTCCCTTCTTTTTCCAGTGGAAAGCCACAGTGACAGGAGGCTAAATTTTAGGTCAGTGAGTATAATGACACAGAAAATATTTATGGATGACAATGCATAGTCTTGCTCATGTCCTTTAAGAGGAATACTGAAATTACCACTAGGGAAGTGTAGGAAACCATGTATTTTGGTGCTGCCCTCTGCACACAGCAAGGACTGGTTACCAAGGTACATAAATAGTTGTGACTTGAATCCAGGCGGTATCACAGAGTAGAAAAAGACTATGTTGTTGGCATCACTCCATTCAGGCCCACCCCACTTACTTGTTCCTTCCATACTGCAGCTGAACTTTCCATTTTATAATCAAGATTAAAACAAACAGCTTCAGAAGTGAACTTATAAATCTGTTTTTCCAAATTCTGCCCAAAACTTAACTGTGGTTAAGGATCTGCTTCCATCAACAGCCGCTGAAACCTAAACCGACAGCTTGATTTCTAAACATTGTCTGCGACATCAGTGGGAGTATGGCAGTTGAAAAACTATAACCCTTGAGGTTTATGCAAAGCCAGCAGAACAAGACACATAAATAGGGTAAAAGTTGAAGATGTACAGAAAACAGAAGCCCAGTGAAGGTAAAGAAGAGTAAATTTTGTATAGGACTGAACAACTGAAACAATCACAAAAGCAATAAATAGTCTATCCCAGAGAGTTGTCTTCTCTCAGTGGCCCTCTGTTTTCTCTTTTTATCAGTTTCCCATCTCATGCTCTTAACCAAGTTCAAATGAGGTGTATCCTCTCCATCTTTGCCAGCCTGTTCTACTTCAGAAGGATTAGCAGCAGTGTGACATGTCTCCTGTTTTAGGAACATTGTGTTCTGTTTTAGGATGGAAAGCAACTCTCCCTTGTTCCTAAGTGGACTTTGCCTGAACTGCAAACCCCTCTACACTGAACATGAACAGAAATTACTTATAAAGCAAGTCTTTTGCTCTTTTCATCCTCAAGACTTTTTTTCCCCAGTCCTTTTGAATTCACAGGAACACTCCTACATACCAGGAGCCATCATTTTACATGTTCCTTCTCAGCCACTTCATGGAGATTTGTTTTGCCACCCCCTTAATTTGCATGGTTTTGAGGACACAAATATAACTATCCAATAACTTTTACCACACAATAAAATTTTCCTCAACCTTCTATTTTGCACATTGCTCTTTGTCACTCTACTCACTTGGGACCACCAACCTTTCTGGGTTTTGGCCAACCACTTCCTCTCTCCTTCAATCAATCTATGGAAAAACTAGTGTGTTTCCCCAGTTCTTACTGAGCAGTAGAAAAAAATGTTCTCTCTATGCTATTTCCTCACAGAGGTACTTCAGCCAAGTGTGTGTCTTCTCAAATAATTTCTACTGTTGTATTTTCCAGTTTTCACTACATATCTCAGAACTAACCATTGCTAAAATACCATATCCAGTTTTCAAACTCTCCTTCCCTTCAGGAAAGGCACTGAGAAATTAGATAAATATTTGCTTACATATTTATTTTTAAAACTTCAAGAGTAGCTAAAGCTCTAGAAAAATTGCAATATAGAGATTTTTGGTTCAGTCTATATGTATAACATGGAAGATATTAGCAAATAGATCTGTTCTGTGAGGCTCTTACCTACTTAACCCTCAGCTGGTGCCAAGAAGCCTACAGCTCAGAAAGGCAGGGATCTCCACAATACTGGGAAGCTGTCAACAAAAATCTTCTTTGATAATGATGGGTACTATTTGAATACCTAGCAAAGAGAGAATATAATTGAGTCATTGGGAGAAGTGACTTACTCTTGAGAAATAGCAAATAAGGGAAGAGGCTCACTGTTTCATTTCTTCACAGTGTGAACGGTGCTATGGTAGGCCTCTCTCTGCTCAGGAGGGAGGAAGACCACAGCTGCTAATAACTCCTCCTGATCTGGAGCAATCTTTTACTTCTGCCCCCAGGTGCTAATGCTGAGTTCACAGAGTCACTAAAGGCTAGAAATATACTCAGACTTTAAGGAACAGTTTGATTAAACCCAGATTCCTATGGAGAAATATTGGAGTAATGTAAAGGAGCCTCATAAAACAAACTGTCAAAATCTGACAAAATCCAGACCTAGCAAATCCTATTGTTCCCTGTTCTTGAAGGGAAAGTGTGACTGTCTTAACAACAGGGCTTACCAACCATTGCAGCAATGGTTAGAAAAGTCTTTAAGATAAGTTGTTGCAAGTCAAGATAATTTCCAGCCATGCAATAACTAATTTCCTTACCATCCAGGAGGGCAGCTCAGATCTGTTCAGCGATCTTTGAATTGTTCTGGTCAATTTACCTGGGTAACTAAGGAAGTAGCATGTCCTCTGTTTGGGACGGGCTAAACAACGAATTGTCTGCCTGGGGTAGACAGTCCTTTGGGGCCACAGCAGACACCTCATTAAACATGATGCTGCAGGACAGCCCAACAGGGGCGGTGGCTAGCAACAGCCCAGTGAAATGATTATCGTTTTTCACTCGGCGCTCATAACATAGCACCCTAAATACGTAGGGGTCCCAGTACGTGGAAGACTCATAAATACGATCGAGTACACCGAAGCCATTACCGTGGCGGGGCCGGAGCACTTGCTCTATGGCCCTACCCGGAGCAGTGCGAGGGTCTCAAGCTTGCTCCGGGCCCGTGACAAGGGATCCTGTCACCGCGACACAGGCGACAATAGCCAGCAGCCCGCCCCAGCCGACTCGCGCCCAACCACTCCAGCCCAGGCGCCTCGCCTCCCCGCGCGCTCCTTCTGGCGCAGGCCCCGCCCCCGCGGCGGCCGCTCGCCCCCTCACTTCCTGGGGCGGGCGGGTTGAACATGGCGGCGGGCTATTGGGGTGGCTGGTGGCTCTTTCTCGGCACTGCGGCTGCTCTGCTCCTAGCACTGCGTCCTGACGCCGCCTCTTTCTTCTTCTCCGAGGCATGCAGCCCCGGCGAGTCGCGGAGCCGTGTGCAAGTACTGGGCGGCTCTAACTGGAGCCTGGTGTTGCAGGGCCAGTGGATGTTGGAGTTGTGAGTAACGGCCACTTTCCCACCCGCCTCAGAGGCTACGTGCCGGGATGGAGGGGTGGGTGGTGGTGGTGCTATTCCCATCTCCCAGCCCCAGCTCGGAGCTTGTCCAGGGAAGCGGGCATGGCCGGTAACGCCTGCCCCAGGCGGGGCAGAAAGAGGTTGAGCGGTGCCGACCTTCCCAGGAGCCGTGCACCTTCCCCGCCCCTGCAATGGCTGGCCTGCCGCTGGGTGGGCGGGAAGGAAGAGGGAGGGAACGGGAGAAGGCGGCCAAGCGGCGTCCAGGAAGGTCCAAGAAATGCTTATGATCCTCTCTTCTACCAAGCGTTCTCTATCCAGAGCCTGTAGATATATGGTCATCTTACTTGAGGTCATAAAAGTCGTTTTCCTTCGGGTTTTAGCCGTGTGCGGGCAGAATGCGCCCGAGTGCCCTACGGTTAAGTTGCTCACATTTCAAGTGAGCGTTTGAGCGATGTTATTCAAGACAACTATCACCTAGGGACTATAGCGTCAGGCACTGTACCTGGCACTCCTTACCCGTTTGGAGCTGTCACTGGTTTCTGTGCGAGCTAGGAAGGCTGAATTTGGTAGGTAATATTTAGCAAGAGTAGGTTCCCAGTGTGGCGTTACATAATATCCTGGAACGCCCTCACTTCCAGCCACCTTGCTCCACAGTTCTTGTTGAAGGGAGATGTATCAGATTTCTTTAACTTTTAAAGTACTGTGGTTGCTTTATCCTGGTTTGCCTATTTTGGGCTGGGGTTTTAAATGCTTTTAACTAACTGTAGTACAGTGGTGCCACGGCTTCATTTGTGAGATGACACAGCTCTTGAAGTGCACATAATATTCTTGGAGGCTAGCTCACCTGCTTGTATTTGAAAGGCAGGAAAGGAACTTGAGGTGTGTGGGTTGGGATTTTTTTTTGTTTGTTTTTGTGTTGGTTTTGATAGCAGTTAAAAATATAGCTTGCCAGCTTTATGCTTATGTGATATGTGTGCTGTGCAGCTTTGAAATTGTCCTTTGAAAAAGTTCTATGAAAGTTACTGATTTATACACAAGTTGGTGAATCTTAAGGAGAAAAAGGTAATTTATAGTGACTGAAAGTTTCTACTTTTGAGAGAAAATGTTTAATTAATTGTGCATGTCCTTGAGGAAGTAAAGGGGAGAGAAACTGGCTGAAATCAGAAGTGGGTTGGATAGCGAAGACTTAAAATCATTTGAGTCTTTACTCCACTGGAAACTTTACTCTTTGGTTTGGAGTGACAGGTAGCTGAGCAACAGCAAAGGTGGCCAAGTTAGCTTTAGTCCTTGCTGAATATGGTACATGCATCTGTGTTGATTAAGGTAGAGATACTTTTATGTGCACTCTTTTGACGTGTGAAAGATCCTTGGTTCTTTGTGCCACGTCCTAGTACATTTGTATGGCTTTCTGCTTTTCTGAGAAGGAAGCTTTGTCTTTGTGGAAGACACTGATGGTGCTGCTGATCCTGAATTACAGTTTGAGATTGCCAGTCCTGTGGAAACAGCAGTTTGAGGTCTAGCATTGATTTCTTATGATTATTTCAGCAGTTTTCATGCTGATGGATTTTTGGCTTCTGCTTTTTATGTGGTTTAGAGATGGTGATCTGGGCAGGAGTTCAGTATGTCAGTTCATTGATTCCTTCCATGCTGTGTGGCAAAACTACAACATTGTTCAACCAAACCTCATTTGCTCAAAGAAGCTCCTGTTTGTTAAGAACAACTTTGTCTAATAACTTCCTCCTTCGTTTCACCGACTAGGTCAAGCAGATAGTCAATCTGCTCACACCTAATGCAGGTGTTATCTCCACTACCCTCCATTTCAAGTGCCAGGCTCCAGCACTCTCTGCAGCCAGTTGTCTGGGCACCTATCTGCTCATGTTTGACCTCAGTCTGGGTTGACACTGATCCTTTGAAAACAGCTTTGCTGCGAGTGATGCCACTTTGTTTTTGTTCTCAGGTGCACAAATGGGGAAATGTAAATCTAGTAATTACCTGTGGGTGGGATTTGTAGTGGAAATATGTTTTTTCCCCCTTCATCCTTCCTAGCTGATGTGTGTGTACTTGGCTGCCTGTTAGTAAGTATTTGATTATTCATAGCTGGCAAAATTGCAGACAGTGAAAGCACTGCTGCATTTCATTGGAAAATGTTCTGGATAACTTTGTGTCTGAAAGAAACTGCAACACTTTTTGCTTATTGTTGCTGTCTCAACACACAAATCCTCTCTGAAGTGCTGTGAGTGTGATGCTGGAATGAACTTTTTTAAAAGGTTTCCCTATTGACTTATTTCTATTCTGTAGCTGTAAGATAATGATTAATTAATGTGAGTTTCCTTTTTGTCTTTAATATTGTGTCTGTTAGGAATATAGAAAACTAGCTTGTGGTCTGTTTATTTAGAAGTGCATTTTGCTTTTGTAAATGTGGCTTGTTGCAAGCTTGGCTGACCTTGATTTAACATCCCCTTCTTTTTGAAGTAGATTAAAACAAAAAGTCCCAACAAAACTTGTCTTTATGCCTCTGGTTACAAATGAAATGATATGCTACTGGCATGCGTGCAGTACTTTATGTACTTACTCATTGGGAAAATCCCTCATTTAGTTCTGACACAAGGTGTTAGAAATTTTTACTCCTGTTTGTTTCAGCTGTGCTGTGTGTACTGAAAATGAATGTCTTAATTTTCTATTTTAATTCTAGCCAAGTGAGAATCAGGAGAATAGTGCAAATAGTAGTCATGTTTTCAAGGCTAGCTTATGTGTAGTGTAGGGTTATACTTCATTTTCTCATTGTCATTTGTTGTTAAACATTGCCCTGCTTTTTCATGGGCCAGGCTGTCAGATGGATTTGGTCCTCTCATCAGTGCTTTTGTCTGTAGTTTCAAGGGTCTGTGCTAAAATTGTAGCTGAATGTTTTGGTACATGGTTTAATGTTTCTAAGCAGTTGGCTTGAAACACTTTGTGTAAATAAACTTGTGAAGAATTTAATGAGTAATACAACAATTGCTGTAAGTTAGACTGAGAGTTCAAGAAAACTGGGAATTCTCTGTCAGTTTTGAGAGTGTCTGATTTGTTCATATCCAGGCTTTTTTTTTGTCCTGTTCTTGTGAAACTGAAATGTAATTGGCAGCAGATGCTTTTCTCTTATAGAAAGGGACAAAGTAATGTAGAATGATGGAACCTAATCTGCTGAAGTTCTACAAGATTTCACATAATTTCTCAGAGATTGATTTGATTTGCTTTCTATTTTAAAAACTATTTATCCTTTGAAAGGTTTGGATGGTTTGTTTTAATTGCAGGTTGTACTTTTATCCTTTTCTTAGTTCTGAGACTAGAAAGTGGAATAATTCCAATATACCCTACTTTGCTTCTCATCTTGCTCTTGGAAATTTAAAAGGCATTTCGTTATTGAGCTGTAGAAGTAGTGCATTTGAAATGTTACCTTGGAGAATACAATTTTTTTGGCTTCTAGTGTGTCACACCACCATGTTATGCAGTTACTTTTTCCCTTTCATTCAGGTATTGCTGGAAATGAGATGCATGTCAGGTTACTGAGGTAAATACAGGAGAAAGGGCATTTATAAGGTTGAGCTTCCACCCTGTAACAAATTCCCCAGAATGATGCTTGGTTGTATTGTCACTTCAACAGGCCCATTTGGGATGTAAGGTGTTGCAGTGAAACTTGGCAGGAGAACCCTGGGAAGAAACCAAATTTGTTTGCTCTTTGGAGGTAGATAGGGCTTTGGCAGTATGTACAAAACCCACCCAAACAACAAAACCAGCACACAACTTGTTAAACCTTTGCAGAGCAACTGTTTTTGAATCGGGAGCTCTTGCTTGTCTGTTTAGGAGGGGTGTTGGCACACTATAGGAAACTTCTTGTCAGCTTCCAGAGTGTACTATTGTGATATGTTTTCATAGATTACAGGGGCTACCTTTTGTATCTTTGGCTACCACCTGCTCACTTGAAAAGCAGGCAAAATTTGTCATTGACCTTCATAAGCTTAGCCATGAAATTAGAAAGCTCACTCAAGACTTACCTGTATTTAGAAACATGAATGAATCAAGTGGTAGTTTTAAGGTATCACCTAAAGACACTGGAGAGAGTCATCTTCTTTTTTTGTATGTTTATGACATCTGTAGCAATAAGGCAGAAATACATACACCAAAAAGAAGTAATAATTACTTCATTCTGATATTATTTTTACTATTCTGTTAGGGACAGTTTCAACATTTGCATCTCTAATAGTACTCTCAACCTGAAATCCAGCAAATAACTTGGTTTAAGCAGTACCTTTTATAAAAATTGAATGTCTTGAATTGAGAAATAACAAACTAAATGGGGAGACTTCTGTTTTGCCTGTTCTAGTGTTTTCTCTTCATCAAGCCTTCCCATGCCCATATCCATAGGCAGTTTCCCCATTTTTCCTGGATTTTTGTAGCTTTGTGAAATTGCCATCAGAGCAAAGCGTAGAATGGTATTCAAGGTTACAGCTGTTCAATGATGACAGTTACCTGTAATGATAGAGAAAAGGCAGCTAAAAGGAGTCAGTTACATTCACTTCAAAGTGGTGAATTCCCTAGCCATGCAGTTACTAAAGAGAGAAGTTAGTGACTTGGAGTTGGAAGTTGTATCAGTAAATCCTTGTGAAGTCATTCTGTGTTTACTGATCAACTCTGTAGAGATCTGATTGAATGGCATGTTTGCTCAGACTGGTTTTAACTTAAGTATTTACTTCTGTTTATTTATGGTATTGTGGCTATCAGTGAAGCTGCTGGTATTTAAAAGTTGAAGTCTTTTATTCTGTAGATCAGCGATAAACACAGACTTTGCTTTTGACTTAAGAGTTTGAAATTTTGGTTTTGGATGACCTTCTTTATGCCCTCTGAAAAAGCTTTGGTTATCGTAATGGATTGGAGTAGGAACTAGAAAACGTGGCTGTTTTGAAACAGTTCTTGCACATTGAAATTGTTCTTGCACTGGATCTGACCAGTAGATGTTAGTTGCATTGTTTATGGAATGCAGATATTTAATTGGTAAGACTTTGCTCCAGTCAAGAGGTTTGATGATACTTTACTGTGTGTGTTAGGAGATGTGTGTTACCTGCTTGTGGTGAATAACTTGGCAACATATAATTTGTAGATAGATGGTATTTTCAATCTAATTTTCAGATAATGGAGATCGATAAATTGCTTTTTAGTGTGCAACAGACTACTGAAAACTTATTTTCCTCAACCAACTGCCCAGGTCTTGATTTAGATTCTAGTGGACTCTAGATTTTTAAATTGGAAAGATCCAATTGCTATTTCTTTGCACACTTTAAGGCACAGGGCACAGTGGAAACAAGTTAACAGCTAAAGGTACCCCCTAATGCAAAGGGAGAAAATAGAGGAGTAATAGCTCTAAATCTGGTGGTGTTGATGAAGTGCTAATTATTTCTCAGTCTATCTGTGGAGTGTGGTAGAAAAAAGTGATGTTACATCTGCTTTAAGTGACCTGGTCTTGGATCTTGTGACATGATGGAAGTAACAAAGACTGGTTTCACAGCACACACCATGGGTCTGATTTTCAGCGGTTGGGTCACAACAGTCCCACGCAATGCTGCAGGCTTGGGGCAGAGTGGCTGGAAAGTTGCCCATCAGAAAAGGGCCTGGGGGTGCTGGTTGACAGCCAGCTGAACTCTGCCAGTAATGTGCTCAGGTGGCCAAGAAGGCCAACAGCACCCTAATCTGTACCAGAAATAATGTGGCCAGGAGGAGTAGGGAAGTGATGGTGCCCCTGTACTTGGCTTTGAACACTGTGTTCAGTTTTGGGTCCCTCACTACAAGAAGGACTCCAGAGGTGCTGGAGTGTTTCCAGAGAAGGACATTGAGGCTGATGAAGGGTCTGGAGAACAAGTCATATGAGGAGCAGTTGAAGGAACTTGGATTGTTTGGCCAGAAGAGGCCAAGAGGAGACCTCATTGCTTTCTACAATTGCCTCAAAGGAGTGATACGACAAGAGGATGTGGCCTCAGGTTGTGCCAGGGAAGGTTTAGATTAGACATTGGGAAAAATTTCTTTACTGAAGGATTAGTCAAGCATTAGAACAGGCTGCCTGGGGAATTGGTGGAGTCATCAACCCTGGAAGTGTTAAAAAAAAGTATGGACATGGCACTTTGGGACATGGCTTAGTTGGCATGGTGATGTTAGGTTGATGGTTGGTTTTTGATTGTAGAGGTCTTTGCCAACCTTAATGATTCTATGGGTTTTTTGGGGGGGTGAGGAATATAAGGATAGTAGTTGTACTGTGACTGCTGTAGAAACAAACATTTGGCACACTTCTAATGCATTTGTTAGAGGCTTGCATTGAAGTAAAGTCACTCCTTTTGACCTAATATCTTCAGAGTGCAAAATGTTCTTTGAAACTTTTGATAAAGGGCACCCAAGTGTGAAGTGTCTTACTCTTGTATCTTACCAAAAGACAAAGTGTAATGGGAAGTGTTTTAAGACTTGGAGAGAAGCACAATGAGGCTTTGACAATCGAGTGTTTTTATTTTCAGGAGGCACTCCTTAGTGCCTCAGAAATTGGCAATGTTGAAGTAAACAGCAGTGCTAACTCTTGAAAAAATCTGATACCAATTGCAAGTTCTTTCTTGTATATGTGGGCACAGGGTGTTTCCTGGCTGGCAAAAAACTGAACATGTCATTTGAGGGATGTAAAGCAAATATTTCAGTCTTGATTGTGCCAATGTTCAGCTGGAATGACTTGATCTTATAGCATCATATGTTATTGTTGCCATCCCACATTCAATACTGGTAATCAAAACTAAGAAGCCAAGAAATAAGGCTTATTTTGATGTTTAGTGTTATGTTCTGGCACTGCCAGACTCTGATAGGAGTGATTTCTTTTTTTTTTAATGCTTTTTTGAGCTTAAGAAAAAGTTTATAGTCTTTTGACTGTTAACCATGTCTATTGAATATTCCCCTTAATTTCATTTAGAAGAGAGGCTCATGAATGTGAAATGGAAACATTAATCTTGATGTGAGGCAGATTTCTATTTCAAAATCAGATAGTACCTTAGGCTAAAGGGTGTGTTCTCAAAAAATATTATTACATGAGTTTGTCTAGAGAACACAGATTTAGGAAATGCTTGACTTCTGTCTTTAAAGCAACACCAACAGCATTGTCTGATGGCTGTGTCCAGGTTCTTACTTGTCAGTCAAGCTACTGTAATAAAATATAGCCTTTCTGAAGTGTCAGACTATTACTAAAAGCCCTCTATTTGCCAGCACTACGATGGGAAGTAGCTCTGCATGTGATTGGCTTCCAGAATCTTTACAAAAGACACTTAGAGGCTGTTTCTTGGCAGGATAGGATTTATGTACTGTTTTCAGATAGTCTCACATGGAGTTATGTTGATTCAAAAGCCCTCAGTATTAGTTTTCTGACTTAAACCCATACATTTCTACTACTGTAAAATACAGCACATATTTTAATATTGTGCTCTTTTAACTTCCAAATGACACGTTATCCTTTTAAAAAATACTTAGGTTTCAAGGCTACCATAAAACACTCAGAGTAAACTTGATTCTGCCTCTTCTGCGAGAAACTACCTTTGAGAAATTTGACTAACTCAAATCTATGGAGGTTTGTTGTTGCTTTAATGACATGAGGAGGAATGCAGAGATTGATACAAAACTACTTGGCTTTTCTATTCAATAGATTAAGAAAAACTGTAGTGGTTTTTTTTTCCTGTGATTAATGTTTGTATTTTCTCTGTACAGAAAATAAATTTGAATGTGTCTACAAGTGTAAGAATATTAACATATTTAACCTGTCTTTCCTCCTGTAGCTATGCTCCTTGGTGTCCAGCTTGTAAACAGATTGAATCGACATGGGAAAGTTTTGCAAAGGAAAGTGGACATCTAGATATCACTGTGGGAAAAGTGGATGTCACTCAAGAACCAGGTATAGTATGAAATAAGTTTTTAAAGGAACTATTCAATGGAAGTATCTGAGTATGTGTGTCGTTTTGCTGGGGCACTTGGGATACCATCCGAGTCAGACAAGAGGTTTCTAAATAAAAAACCACTATCCACATTTTGTTTCTCTGTATAGCTCATATCTGTAACCCTAAATTCACAAACTCAGTTTGAAGGATTAAAGAATTTTGGGAGTGAATTTACTTAATACTTTTAATATTAAAAGTTGCTTATTCTCTGTTTTAATCCACTTCACTGAAAGCTGTTTCCTGTTTCACTGCTCTCCTTCAAACTGTCTGCAGAAGAATTCATAGAATCAATAAGGTTGGAAAAGATCTGAGAGATCATCAAGTCCAACCTGTCACCCAACACCTCATGACTACTAAACCATGGCTTGAAGTGACATGTCCAATCCCTTTTTGAACACCTCCAGGGATGGTGACTCCACCACCTCCCTGGGCAGCCCATTCCAATGGCAAACAGCTCTTTCTGTGAAGAGCTTTCTCCTCACCTCGAGCCTAAAATTCCTGAATGGGTCAGGTGCTTGATATGTTTTGGTCTAAGTTTTTTGACTGCTGAGTGATGCCAGATTCTTAAGACCTTAGATGTGCTGAGAGTCTTGACCTTGTAGCTTTGTGCTCTGTAATATTGTCGTGAGAGGACAGGGAGATACAAAGTAAACAAAAGCCACATGTGTAACACAGAATTAATCAAGCAGAAAGCACAGCTGCACAAGAAAAACTAGATGGAGAGCAGTGAAGATGTTTGGCTTCTGCAAGTCAAAGGACTTTCAGTCCAAGTGATGAATTTGTACTTAACCATGCATAGTATATCTACAATACCCAATGAAGCACAAAGCCTGAAAACTGTAGCCACTTTTAAAACTAATTAATACTCAAACTGGGAAACAAAGATTTATTACGGATTTAACCATTGGTGCTGATGTAATTTTGAAGGTAATTGATCTCGTTTGGGAAGCTTTCCAAGTTATTGAGTTGGTTTTATTATAGGCTTATGCTTAAGTCTTCCTTTCAATTGGTGTACTTAAGTTCTGTAGCTCCTGTTTTTGCTTGCACAATGGTATGTTAATTAGCTTTGGTTATGTAACGTTTTCATCAAATTGAAAGCAGTCAAAATGCATTAAATTAGGGGAAAATCACTAGATGAGTGCAGAGCTGCATAAAACTGTGCTCCCAAATCCTGCAGGAGAAAGTTACCATTTATGGTGTTTAATTGCAGCAGATGCCCAAAGAACAAATCTGCCAGAGCCTTAGCAATTTGTTGCCATACCATTTGTATTTACCTAGAAAGGAATGTTGCATGGAAAGAAAGGATAAGAGCCCAAAACATTGTTTTGCTACAGTCATGTTTGAGAGAGATTCCGCCTTCCCAGAGGCTGTAAGAACAGACTGGTTGTGCAGTATATGTGGGTTATATTCAAGAAGGAGAGAAGCACATACGAAGACTATCTTATGTAATGACTTCAGGTATCTGAAGTCTGAAATGGGCAACTCCAAAATTGTTTCAAATCAACCAGGGATGAATTCACATCGGGGGCCAGAATTTGTAAGCTGTTGTTAGCATTGCTATTATTGTAAGTAGCGCAACATCCTAGCTGAAACAGAGGTCATCTGATTGAGTGTGCACAGACAAAAGCACACAATATCCTAGAATAGGGATCATTTTGTTTGACTTTTTCTTCTAGTTGAAGGGCTACATTGCTTGGTCCAGTCAAAAACTTTATCTGTGTGCAAATATTGATTAGGGGAATACATGGAGAAAAATGAGTAGGCATTCTTCAGGTTCATCTTCTTTCCTCAATTTGTGAGCAGCATTTAGTGTCTGTTAATTTTTGTAGCATTTAGGAAGACAAAATGTTAACCTGTATTTACAAAACCATGTTAAAAGCTGTGCAGTCTGCTGCTCTCCAGTCTACAAATACATGTCTAGGTATTTATACATAGATCAGAATGTTGAGAAATTTCAGGTTTACTTAACCAATTGATTTGTTTGGGTTTTTTCTTCCTTTTCCAGGTTTGAGTGGTCGTTTCTTTGTCACAATACTTCCTACAATTTACCAGTAAGTGTGTCATACTAGAAACAGTTGTGTGTTTCAGAACTTTTTTCTTGTCCTGTTTGAACAGTGGTATGGAAGATGTAATGAAAAGCTGGCTTATTTAATTGTCAGTCTCTAAGGTATTTAGCAGGAACTCAGTATACTTAATGAATGTAAGTATGTGTTTTTAATTTATGGTGGAAATACCTCCTACAAGTGTGTTTGTAGCTGGATAAAATTGATGTGTGTTTTTTGTATGGAAACAATGTTTAATAGCATGCGGTGGAAACTGGTGCAAGTTTGTCTTCTGAAAACCTGGCCATGTGTGAGCACTCCCTTGACCTTACAGAAGTTGTCACTAAAATATCTCATTTGAATAACTGACTGCATAGGTCACATGTAAATCAGTAGAGAAATTTTCCAATACTTGAACTGCTTCTTTTACTGCTTAGAGTTCATCTACTCACTCAGTATCAGTGTTGACTCCTACTTGTCACTTGTTCTAAACTCTAACTGAAAGATAAAGAAAAATAAAGGCGTACTGATTTTTGTTTGCAGTTCAGGCTATTGTTGGAGCTTTGATTAGATGATAATGTGCTTATCTGAGTCTTTACTTTTGTAGTGACTTTAAGTTCACCTGTTATCAGTACTGTTAAAAGTGGATCAGAAAAGGCGTTTGTTGTATCTCTTCTCCCATAAAAAGATACCATACTTGAAATATTGAAGGCTTCATTAAGTCATGGTGTTGTGAGTCATGCAGATATATATACACACACATACAGTCATAGTTTTAATTCTGAGCTATTTCTAAGAAATGGTTTGGTTGTTAACCTCATATACTTTGCTGTAACATGGGTTTATGTTTAAGAAAAACAGCAATTTTAATCAGTAACAAAAGCTCATGCTGTTTGAAAACTGAGACCTTCCATCATAGATTAAAGTTTCAAAATGCTTAAATTGCTTAGGGGTTCCATTCCCTAAGCAAGTCAAATCTGTGTGCCTGGGGGAGGTTGTGGGTTTGTTGGTTGGTTGGTTTCTTTTTTTGTTTTGATTTTTACCATAGATACAGTTGAAGGCACATCTATATTGATGGAATTGTTTTTTATATAAAATGACTCTCTTTTTTAGTGCACACGATGGAGTATTTCGCAGATACCGAGGCTCATGGACACTGGAAGATCTTGAAACCTATGTCTTAGAGAGAAAGTGGGAAGCTGTGGAGCCTATAGCAGGATGGAAGTCTCCATCCTCCATAATGTAATATTTTGTTTTTAATAAAAAAGAAATGTGTTTTTATTCATTAAGGGTGCTATGTTGACAGCTTAAATACAAAAAGCCTTTGTTTCCTAGACGTGTGGGCTTTGCAGAAGCAATCTGTATTGACAGCCTGCTTTCCTATGTCTCAGCTTGTAAAGCAATTTTTCTGCATTTGCTTTTGTGTCTGCTAAAGCCTATTTACATCATCTTTGAAATTATGTAGAGGAAAGAAAGTACAGCCACAGAACAGTGTCAGCTTCACTGTCTGCTGAGTATTGGAATCAAATGCATGTTTACCTAGCTTATTACTTCATGATACTTTTGATGGGCATCCTTCAGCTTTAAGGATTTCTATATTGTTTTCAAGGAACAAATGTGTCCTCCTTTGGAAACAGTGTAGTACTTGCACAGTACATTGCAATCTGTTTTCAGAGCATTGGATTTGCTTTGGAATAGTGTAGAATGCTTGCATCATGCAAAGGATGAACCAAAAATGTGAATGACCCAAGTTTCATTATGGCTAAAACTGTTACATGTAAATTCAAATCAAAGATCCAGTGAGCATTTGTGAGTGACGAAGAGCTGCAGGATACTCAGTAATGGGGAGAGGAGCTACAGGGCTGCATGCTGCTGTGAGTTGGGAAAGTGATTGGCTGTGCCAGGGTAAAGCTGTGGAACTGCTATTTCTTCATTATGTTCAAATATTATATTAATATCAAGTCACTGTTTCAATGCTTTGCATTGAGCTGCTTTAAACAAATACAGATTAAAGTTTTAATTGAAGTAGCTTCCTTTGACAATTGCTAGGGCCTGCATAGAACTGAATGTCTGTAGAGTCTTTTTCTGGTTTGTGCACAGTTTGCTGTGTATCTCAGCTCCTCTCCACCTCAGAACCTGCTTCTTCCATTTTTGTTTTCTAGGATGCATGGCATGGCAGGGCTATTTCACTTCTCTAAATGGATCAGGGTAAGTAACTGTGTGGTAGTGTTTTCCATACTCCCTTTTTATGCTCAGAAGTATAATCTGTTTAGAAGTCAAAGCCTAACTGAGTGTTTTTACTATCCTCATAGGAGAATTAATTTTTCCTTTCATGTACTTTACATTGGGTGTGTAGTACCTTTGCACTATACATTTTTGTAGCGCTAACAGATTGTCAGAAACGGTAGAGGTTAGCATCAATACTGAGCATACTTACTCTTCTTTCTTGATATATTTAAAATACTCTCTCAAAGTGTGCTAACAGGATAAAGTTGTGTTTTGAGAGCTGCTGCAAAAAGCTTGTAAACATCAGGAATGTGTTTAGTATCTCTCAGGTTCTCACTTAATACCATTCCTAAAGATTATATCCAAGTTTGCATGTGCTTAAAAAAATGTTGGAAGCTGTTCTGCCATTGCAGAGTTTTTGTTTGTGGTGGCTATTTGTTTGGGGTGACCTATTTCTGTGGTCTCCTTCCTACAACAGAGGCCACAAGAGCAAATGCACAGGTTCATGCCATGGCTTCGTCTAACACAATAGTTGTGACTTTCTAACAGAATATAAGGCTCAAGAATGTTGTGATACTTTCCTATGTGCTGTAAGGCTTCCTCTTAGATGTATCTGCAGCAATATTACATATGGCATCTCCAATGCTGAATACCTTGGAAGAAAGTGTGCATTCTTTGCTTAAGAAAAACTTCTAACATGAACAACTTGGTAAAGAAAACCAAGATTTCATGGTAGCAAAAGGATTACAGTATGACATTTAAAGGTGACTGTGGCTTGAAAGGGAAGACTTCAGTGCAAATACTTTTAAATGAAAAGCCTTAATTAGATATTAGCTTATGTAATGGTGATGGCAGTATAAATCATAACTAGTGTTAGGTGTGAAGTTAAGTGTTGTCTTCTCCTTTCCAGCAAATTCACAGTTACCTCACTGGCACTCTTGGAATTCATGTTTGGATTTCTTACGCAGTCTTCATCGTAGCTACCTTATTGATTAGCCTGTTCCTGGCTTTGGTAAGAAAGCATATACTTTCTTTTTCTCGGTTACCTAGAACTTTTGCTTTGCATTAACTTTTGGAAAAAAGAATAAATTTTACTGATAAGATTTACTGAAGTATTTTATGTAAATGATGTATCTTGTCTCCTTGGTGTTTGGTGGTAAGGTGTGTGGGAATGGTTCAAGGTACTACAAGGGGAGGTTTTGACTGGACAGTGGGCAGCATTTCTGTATCAAGACAGTGGTCAAGCATAGCAACAGGCCTCACAGAGTGGTGGTCAATGCTCCAAGCCTGTTGGTGTTTGAGACATGTGGATGATGCCCATAATAACATGCTTTAACTTGGTCAGCCTGAATTGGTCAGGCAGTTGGACTGGATGATTGTAACAGGTCCCTCCCAATAGAATAATCTATTCTATTCTCTCCTATTAAAAGTCCTAAGCATTCAGTACTGCAGGTTGATTCTGTAGTGTTGTTACCTACTTCTGGTAAAGGTTGAGACTGGTTCACTCATGTTAACCGTTTTGTGAAATTCATCATTCACTTTAGATTTGTTTAGTCCACCCCCTAAACAAGTGGGGTTTATATTAGCCTTTTTACCAGTCCTCTATATTTAAAGATTGAATGTATGTAATCAAAATTATGTAAAAACTTCAACTTTTGAAAAATGCAGGCTTCAGGGGAGAGCTTTTTATTAGCTGCAGTAGGATTGGATTTGTGGGAGTTAGCAGTATAAGTATACTGCTGCACTGTTACTCAAAATGAAAGGACTAAAATACCTTTTTTAAAGGCTTTGAAGATATGGGGTTTAATCGATTTATTCTATCCCATGGCATAGCTTGGCTTTAATAAAATCTGACTTCATTTCTTCCTCCTGATCTTGTGTTTGAGTTCTCATTAGTATTGGAAAAAATCTGACCCTTCTTGTTAGTAACTGGATCTAGTGCATTTGTGTATCTATCTCCAAGACACAGGAAGGCTACTCGGAGAACCTCTTGGCTAAATGTGTGAATGCTGAGGACCATAACCTGGGCCCTCTGTTTCATCAGTGGAAACAGTTCAAAGTTTCTTTACGTGTGGTACTGGGATTATTTCCTTTTATAATATAGGAATAAATGTGGCTCTGTGGCCTTTCAGATACAGTCTTAAATGAGAAACTGAGCTGGAAATAGAGATAGAAGTGAAAATAGAATTTCTTTTTGGATGAGTTACAGAATTACAGAATCAACCAGGTAGGAAGATGCCTCCAAGATCATCCAGTCCACCCTATTACCCCACCAAACCATGGCACCAAGTGCCTCATCAACTCTTTTCTTAAACACCTCCAGGGGTGTTGACCCCACCACCTTCCTGGGCAGCCCATTCCAATGGGCAATCACTCTTCCTGTGAAGAACTTCTTTCTAGGGTCAAGCCTAAACCTCCCCTTGCACAGTTTGATCCTGTCCTCTTGTGTTGCTGATTGCCTGGGAGAAGAGACCAATCCCCGCCTGGCTACAACCACCCTTCAGGTAGTTGTAGTTGGCAATAAGGTCTCTGCTGAGCCTGCTCTTCCCCAGGCTAAACAACCCCAGATCCCTCAGCTGCTTCTCATAGGGCTTGTCTACAGACCCCTCAGCAGCTTCTCTGGACATGTTCAAGCAACTCAACATCTTTCTGAAACTGAGGGGCCCAGAACTGGACACAGTACTCAAGGTGTGGCCTAACCAGTGCTGAGTGCAGGGTCAGAATGACTTCCCTGCTCACCACACTATTTCTGATGTGGGCCAGGATGTCATTGGCCTTCTTGGCCACCTGGGCATGCTACTGGCTCATGTTCAGCTGGCTGTCAACCAGTACCCCCAAGTCCCTTTCTGCTGGCTGCTCTCCAACCCAATAGTGATTTATTTACATTTTTCTACTTTTCTGCTCAAAACTTGTAACTAAATCTCATAATACAGAAATTCTTGACCAAGATAATTTCAGAAGTTTTAAAGACATAAATCCTCAGCTGTGTTATGGGCCCCTCCTAAGATGCAAGCAGTTTCAATACTGACAAAATTTAGGGAAGTAGGAGGCAAAATATTTGTAGTAGAAAGCATAGAATATTGGTTGTATTTAGCTCTTATCTCTAAGCAAGATAATGCAGTTTCCATAAATCTTAATTTTTTTTTTATCTAAAAAGGATCAGTAAGAAAATAATAGTGCAGGAATTTCTAGGATGATTTGCTGATAAATGTCTTTCTTTTACACAGATACTGATATTGATTTCAGACTGCCTTTGCCCACCCAAGTCAACATACAAATGTGAAACATCTGGTAAGAACTCTTAAGTGGGTGGGATACTGTAGGTTTAAATATAGACTTGTAGAAGGGAGGGCAAGGCACTATCAAGAACTTAGATGTGAAGCATTAATCGAAGTAGCTACACTGACAAGGATTGATGTTGGGTTCTAAAATATTGATGTCAGAGCATCCTCCTTGAGGATAGTAAAGCAGCCCAGAGCCCCCAAACCAACAATAATTTGTTGTAGATTCCAGAGCTGTGAAGAGACTAAATGCATTGAACACGAGATAGTCTCAAAGAAAGATACTGGGGTTGTATATTCTGCGTGGGTGCATATTCACAAGACCTGTTGCTTAAATATAGAAAGGAATTTGCTTTGGCAGGACACTTCCACGTCCTGATCTGCACTCTGTATGTCGCATTAGGAACAGCAACATTTGGATCCTGTAAAATTATCTGCATAATTTGTGACTGGAAAAGAAGGAATCAAATGAATCTAGAGACTGCAGGTGTGGGGGACAGGGGCAAATGTTACACCTCCTTCAAATAAAAGAAGAAAGAATACATCTTCCTTATCCTTAGTGAGGAGGCTTCTGAATAGTGTTCTGCAACTGGTGAATGTGGGAGGTGAAAACTTGCAAAGGAAATAAAGTCTTTTGTCAGCACTAGATGTGTCTTACACTGCAGAAGACCTTTTGGTATGTTTGTACTATGAAGCGGAGTCAAAACTTCCGTGCGTATTTTGAGTTGTGTGTTGCTGTTGAAGATGTCTGTGGCACTTGCCAATAAGATTTTAGCGAAATCTAGAGTTCCTAAGTGTGCAAAATCACCATCTTCAGAATCTTAGATGCTTACTGCTATCAAAAGAGAAATGCAGCTACACCTACCTGTGCATTATGCTCATCCAGCCGGCTGGTTGACTCCACAGCAGCATGCCAGGAGCTTATCACTTTCCTGCTGATTCGTTTGATAGTTATAGTTCTTCAAGGAGTCAAATGGAATTGATCTGTCTTTAGTGTGTAACTTTGTGGAACGAAATGGGAGCTATCTGTGCCAAATATCACAAGACGACCAAATTAAAATGGAGGATAAATACTGCTGAAGATTTAATCAAAATCAGTGTAAAATAAGGAAAATACAGTCCTGTGCGAGATTTCAATTACAACGTTTGTGGTTATTTCAAATACACATGTGGTGATGTAACTTTAAAATATTTTGTTCTGAGATTCATTCTAACTTCGGTATTTGAAATTCTTTTGTTTAGAAGAAGAAATTGCAAAGGATAACCTGGAGAATGCAGCCTTAGAAGTACCGGAGGAGCCTGCAGAGCTTTCCGGAGATGATGCAGAAGAGACTGCAGATGTAAAAGATCTCTCGGGTGGAGAAGATGCAGCAAATTCAAGTGCTGATGAGTCAGAGGAGGATTTAGCACTTGGAAAAGAATCAGGGGAAGAAGAAATGGAAGACTTAAGTGAACAGCCTTTAGCTGATTCAGAGACTGAAAGCTCAGTAAGACAGCGTAAAAGTCACGTAGCTGATAATGGACTATAGTTTTTTTCACTGATGTGTTTTGTACACTTGGACCAAAGAAGTGTCAGACCTGGGTCTGAGGCTGAAGCTTACACTTGATTTGTCATTTATGTTTACAAAAAACCCTCTGTGCTGTCAGCAGGCAGCTCATTTTTTAAGCTGATACTTGCTTACTTTGTTGTATAAGCACATATGCTGTGTGTTGTATAGCCTTAGCCATGACAATCAAAATGAGTGTATCTTACCCGTTTGAAGTCTTCTAAGAGAAGAGGGGTAATGGTCTCAGTTCACCAGCGGTAAAATGGTCATCTCTGCTTGTGTTCCTCGAAGTACTGACCTAAGCAAGATCAGGACTTTGCAGTCTTTTGAGTAGCTTGGCAGGGCTGTGACTTTTCTGTCTGAATATTTATTGTTTCCAAATGCCACAGAAGCACTAGGTAAGTGATACAGTAGTGAAAGAAGGCACCTTACTAGTCTGCTGAGAAAGATGTAGTGTTTGGTCGATTTGGTTTTCATCACTTTCAATTTAAGCACCTTTCATTTTCATTAAACTTTGCTGTTGAAGATTATCATGCAGTACACCACCAGATATGGGTTATTTGGAGCCATGCTGTACAGTTCAAGCTTGTCAGCTCTGGTTTTTGACCAAATGAGTTTGAGTAATTGAAAACCTAAGGTCAAGAAAGAGCAGCAGCTGGATGTTTAAAGTAGGTTTGAACTTTTTAAAAGTTTAAAGGAAGTTATTTTGGTTGGGGGTATTTTTGCCAAAGCATTACCTTTTTTTTTAACCCCCCCTTTCAAGAGATCATAGCAAGAATTATTCATTTTGCAGTCACTAAGTTGTATTTTCTTGTCAATACAAGCTTGTCCTGCAGCACAATTTTGCCATTTCCAACTTGAAATGCATTTGGCAGAAGTCAAACTCCTTTAGTAATACTAACTGATGAGGCACTTAAGGTTTTACTTTAGATCATTTTTTTACTTTTTGTCAGTAAAATCAGCATGTTAGGAAATAGGAGGGGCATGGGTGGGTAGTGGGAGAAGCTTTTCATTTCACTACTTCTGTCAAGATGAATGTGTTTCTGTTGAACTGTGTAAAGTGAAAATAGCTTGACAGATAGCATTAGGTGTGGTTAGAGACTTAAGTTGCCAAGAGAAGCTGCTTTGGAACTAGTCAGGTCAGGAGCAGAGAGAGGTCTTGGTGTACAGGAGGTTTCCTATGGTTTTCTGTTAGTACGGAAGGGCTGTGGAAACAAGGATTTGGCAGGAGCCAGCAGCTCCCACAGGACAGGCTGAGGAGATATGGGTGTTCCCTGTCCAAGGGCACAGTCCCCACAGCCTTACGGAAAGCTCTTAAAGAGCACAGGAACCAGTGAGCAAGCCTTCAGGATGTGTGATGTCATCTGGGGCACGGTCCAGCAATTCATACAGAAAGATGTGCAAGGAAGGTGCCAGAGCTTGCCCAGGGAGTCGTGGTGTCCACCCAACAGAAGGCCATGACATCCCTGAGCTCTGCACCTGCCAGGTCTGATGTAGCTTCACAGGTAGAACTCCAGTGGGAACATGCTGCTATCCAGGTGTTGGGCTGCAGGGTGTGCCCCACTCTTAAACCAATGTTGGATGGGAGCAGTGAGTTCATCTGTCAAAGGTGAGCTCAGGTAGAGGGCTTTCTTGTCTTGTGATGGAGTTCCCAGAGGAGGCAAGCGGGTTGAGGAATATCAGGGAATGTGAGGAAGAGATAGTCTTGGAATTGCAGGCTGTGAAAGAGCCCCAAAAAGCAAACACATGATGTTATGGAGAGCTCCTGGTCCCCTCCTGTCCTGACTAAGTGCTGTGACTCAGATAGTTGTGGGCAATGGCAGCAAGTTCCTGCCCAAGAAACCATTTGCTGCAGGCCTGTCTCCCCAGTAGCTATCCCACCTTCCCAGCCACCTTTGCAAAACAGGTACACTGCTCTGCAAAGGGAAGCAAGAAATTACAAGGGTGAGGGATCACCCAGATTGGAGGAGTTGCTGAGGTTTAGTCAGTCTAGACTCTGCACCAAAACCTCTTCAGTTAAGGATAAAAGACTGGTCATTGTGCTAGGTGACTCACTTCTAAAGAGAGTGGAAGCCTGATACGCAGGCTGGACCCATGTCTTTGGGAAGTCTGCCACCTCTCCTCCCAGGGGCCCAGGCTAGTGAGGGAGAAAGCTTCCTTCCCTTGTGCTGCTGATATTTTCAGATAGGCTGTGATGAAGTAAGGACAAGAAATCCAAGGGCAATGAAGAGAGACTTCAGGGCCTTAAGACAACTGGTTAAGGGATTGGGAGTGCAAGTAGTGTTCTCCACTCTCCCCCTAGTTGCAGGGTGTGATGAAGGAATAAACAGGAGGAGCCAGGAGATAAATGCCTGGCTGATAAACTGGTGTCTCTGGCAGGACTTTGGTTTCTTTAATCAAGGGTTGATTTACAGGACACCACACATTGTCTGCTGGCAATAGATGTGATACACCTGTCTTGGGGGAGGGAAAAGATCCTAGTCCAGGAGCTAGTAGGGCTCACTAACAGAGCTTCAAACTTGTTTTGAAGGGGGAAGGGTACAAAACCGGACTGGCTGGAAATAAACCTGAGGGCAATGTTGATCTGCTTGAAGGTAGTAAAGCTCTGCAGAGTGGAATCTGGTCAGGATGGATCAATGGGTCAAGGTCAGTTGTATGAGCTTTTTAACAAAGCCAAGTGCCAGGTCCTAGACCTGGGTCACAATAACCCCATGCTACAGGTTTGAGGCAGTGGCTGGAAGGTTGTCCATCAGAAAAGGACCTGGGGGTGCTGGTTGACAGCTATCTGATATGAGCCAGCAGGGTGCTCAGGTAGCCAAGAAGGCAACAGCTTCTGGCCTGTACCTGGAATAGTGTGGGCACTAGGAGTAGGGAAGTGATCGAGCCCTGTGTGTGTCTGGAGAGGCTCTTGTCCCCCTGTACTCACGCCCTGGTGAGACAACGCTTGGAAAGCTGTGTCAGCTGGGACTTTGCGGTTCAAGAGGGAAAGGGAACTACTGGAGAGAGACCAAGAGAGCTATGAGAGGCTGTTTGGTCTGGAAAAGAGAGGGCTGAGAGAGGATCTTATGAATGTCTACAAATATCTGAGGGGTGGGTGTCAAGATGCAGGTTCCTGTCTCTTTTTGATGGTGCCCAGTGACAGGACAGAGAACAATGGCTACAAGCTAGAACACAGGAGGTTCCCTGTCAATACGAGGAGACACTTTGTTATGGTGAGGGTGACAGAGCACTGGAGCTGACTGCCCAGAGAGGTGGTGGAGTCTCCTCCTTTAGAGACTTTCAAAGCTGGCCTGGATCTGTTCCTGTGCTGATGTTGCCCAAGATAATCCTGCTCTGGCCAAAGCAGATTGGGCTTGATGATCTCTGGAAGTCCCTTCCAGTCCTTAACATTCTGTGATTCTGTGTTTCTGTACTTGGTATTGGTGAGACCACGCCTCAAATTCTGGGTTCGGTTTTGGCCCCTCACTACAAGAAAGACATTGAGGGGTTGGATTTTGTCTAGAGAAGGGTGCCAAGGCTGATGAAGGGTCTAGAGACCAAGTCTTACAAGGAGCATCTGAGGGAACTGAGGTTGTTTAGTCTGGGGAGGAGGAGGCTGAAGGAGACCTCATTGTTCTCTACAACTTCCTGTAAAGTGTTCTAGTGAGATGGGTGTTATACTAGGGAGAAGAGACTATCATGATGAGAGGAAATGGCATGAAACTATGCCAAGGGGGGGTTTAAGTTAGATATTGGGAAAAAGTTTTTCACTGAAAGAGTAGTCTGGCACTGGAATAGGTTGTCTTGGGTGGTGATGGAGTCACCATCCTTGGAGGTGTTCAAGAAGTATGTGGACATAGCACTTCAGGACACTGTAGTGGCCATGGTGCTGCTGGGTTGATGGTTGGCCTTGATCTTGGAAGAATTTTTCCAGTTGAAACAATTCTGTGATTCTGTAATGATACCCTCTTGAGGTGACATCCAGGTTTTATCACCAGTATTCCAGTAACAGTCCAAGGTAACAGTCCAAGTTCAAGCCCAAAACCCTTTGTACTGTGTCTCACTATCACTTTGGGACATGGTTTAATGGTCATGGTGGTGTTGTGTTGATGGTTGGACTTGATGATCTTATAGGTCTTTCCAACCAAAGCCATTCTATGATTAAACATACCAATATTTATCTTCTTTGGCTTGGTTAATATATAATATAGGCTTATTTTTGGTACCTGCAGTGAGATGCTGTATGTTCCTGTTTCGTTGGTGTGTGATCACGTGCATAAAATGTGTCTTAATCTCCATTTTATTTTTATATGTATATTGCATAATCCTTCTTACCATGCATGAATTTAATCTTGTTCTTCAAGAATAAAGAATGCTCAGAGATGAAATCATCTCTCATTAGAAGAGACAAGTTGCAAGTACAAAATACTTGTTTCTTTTGAGACTGAGATGAATAGAGCCAATCTCTCTTGAAAGTTTTGTTCTCTCTTTTTAATGCTCATAAAGAGCATCTTTACTTAGCTTAACTTTTCCAGACTCTGTCCTGTTACATATTTGGCCTTGCAACTGTATGGTAGAAACTTTGCATTTGTCTGTTATGGCGTGTAAAGCACAAAATTACCCTGCATAGATTGAACATGACTTTTCTGAAGGAACATTCTCAGTCTAGAGCTGGAATTTCATACAGTGGGCATGTGTAAATATACTTTCACATACGTGAAAACAGACAGTTGCTTGTATACATTGCACTATAATGAGAACACTTCGGTGTTACTTGGGCATTGTCCCACTGTGGAGGGTTGAAGTTTCCCCCAGTATTAACTTTGGCCAGACTAACTCAGAAGCAAATGAAGCTGCATTTACAAGCAAGAACTACACTCTACAATGGAATGCAATGAATATGTACAAAATATACAGGATTTACAGTATTATGCAGATATTTAAAATTAGCAAATACCATGGAAACCCCCCTGGTCCAAAAGACCAGGGAAGCTGCTCCACTGCCCCCCCCGCCCCATCAAACCTTGCAAACCCCCTGTACCAGAGAGAGAGAGCGAGAAGCTGTGTTAGCTTATCTCAAGATCAGCCAGAAGTGTTATCTTCTCCCAAGCAAAGCAGAACAGCCAAGGTCAGAGAAGTGAAAAGGAATGGGAATGGAAGTGAAATGTGAAGAATTGTTACGATACAGTTTCTCTTATCCCAGACTTTAATCCAATGAATTTGTTTACAACAATCTTTTGTTTTCCTCTTTACACCCAGTAGTGATTTATTTATATTTTTCCAATGTTCTGCTCGAAATCTGCAGTTAAAGGCCACCCTGTTTTCAGAACGGACGTTAACCCACCACAGCCTAAAAGTCCAAAGTCTCCACTTACATTTCCTTCTGTGTATTGCTGTTAAGTTTTGATTGTTTAAAATTCAGTATTTTCTATCAGACCTTGCTAAACTCACCCTGATAAGCGGGAAGTAAACAGCAGCAGGTGACAGCAGTTCATGTCTTTGTAGATCTGTGTTGTGAATCTGGAAATGAGCTATACTGGGTCTTGAGGTTCTTGAACATAATACATCTGTCATTGCTCCTGTGTTTTCATCACTAAAGTAGGGAACATTAGAGGATCTTATTACAAAGGTCATGAAGACTTTAGAAAAGCAGGTGCTATGCACCTGTTTATTTCTACAACTTAGTTTTACATTTGTAGGAGAAATACTGTAGTGTGACATTGGAGACACTCAACTGTGACTAACATTTATCTAGCAAACAGGTCTTAAGTGCTGTAAAGGCTACATTTGTGTTTAACAGAAAGGCTACTAGTACACAGTAAAAGTGTAAACTTAATATAATTATCAGAATTAGGTTTTTTCCTCTGAAAACATATTAATTGAATCATGCAAGTATAGTACTAATTAGACTTTTACATTAAACTTGGTATGTTTAAAATCCAAAAACTCATTATCAACCTTTTGTGCAATCTTAGCACTCTATTTGTTATGATTAACTTTTAAAGTGGAACTTGCTCTTGCAACTCTAGCATAGGAAAAAAAAGTCCTTGAAGAAGCTGCTGCTAACACTGCTCAAAATATTTTGATTAGGGATGTGGCTGTAAGGCTTCTAAAGTAGAGTGGGAAAAAAAATATTTTGGAGAACAGATTTAAATTCCAAATGGGATGCATACCATTCTGAAAGCCAGGCCCTGCTGCATCAGAACAGGAATGCTTGAAAGCAAGTCATTTAAAAAAAAGATCAAATCCAGTGGGTTGCTTTTCAGAGTAGCTGGAAATACACAGGGCCTTTCAAAGGTCCTGTCCTCAAGGTAAAATATGTGTAGATGTGCTGCTGCAGGACATGGTTTAATGGTGACCTGGCAGTGCTGGGTTAATGATTGGACTCGTTCTGAAAGGTGTCTTCCAATCAAAATGATGTTCTGATCCTATGATTTGTGTTAAACTTGTACATGCGTCTTGGACTACTCTGTATGCGCTGCGAGTGTGCTGGGCAACACTTCTGTGAGCTTTCTTCCCAGAGATGTTGTACGGGATTGTTTCGACGTGCAGGTGTTGCAAATTTATACGATGGGTTTTGTTATTGAAATTCTATATAAATTTGTATTTATGACCTTCTAGTGAGTTTTCATTTTCTCAGAGTGGGGATGGCTTTTTTTTAACCTTTTTTAAAGAATTATTTTTAATATTGATGTTCCATTTAATAACAGAGGTTGTGACTTGGGAAGATTCCTTAAACTTGACAAACCTGTACATTAATGAATTGCTTCTCTTTTAGGTGAGTGAAAAAATGCTTGCAAAAAGCATAGCCAGAGTGAGGCTTTCATTGTAGTAACTGCCTGAGCAGTTGTAGTGGTTTGACCCTTAACTGGGACTTAATAGCTCAGATGGGGGCAAGGCTGTGAATCCCTCCCCTGCTCCCCCCTCCTCCCTCCCAACAGAGGGAAAAAAAGAAAGGGAGGGAGCAAATCCACCAAGAAATAATTTAGAGTTGGCTTGGAGGTAGAGAGGTAAAGAGTTTTCTTTAAACAATATCGATATGTGTGTGTGTGTATATATATATAAAAAAGAATAACAGGTAAGGTTCACAAGGGCAAGGAACAAGGATGGATGGGAGGGAAAAAAATAACAAGAGTACAAAACCAGTCTCTCTGAAGAGGTGTGGAGGCCACAGGGAGAAGGACCACGTGACAGAGGGGCAGGATGGCAGCTGTGGTAGCTCTCATCCAGGAAAGGTAGGGGCCAAAAAGAGAGCTGCAGTGTCTTCCCTTTTATACCATAACTGGTCAGGGAGGGGAAGTGGAACAGACTCAGTTTCCCAGGGGGAAGGCACCTGCAGGGAGGGCAATGCACTTGCAAGCCCTCCACCCCTGTTTTCAGGATGGGTGTAACCCATTACAGCAGTACACTCTTGAAAGTATAAAGTGCAGCTGGGGATCAAATGCAGGCTCCTGGGCAAAGTGTAGCTGTGAACCAATGAGGGCTTCTATACTTCTGTGTTAGGTTAGGCTTTTCCCCACTGAGAAATCCACTAACTCAAATCGTGTGCTGTCTCTCACTTGGATTTGGAGGACAGAAGTATGAACAGTCAAAAAGCTCTAGATGGCATGTCACAGAACTGTCAGGGTTGGAAGAGACGCCATGGATCATCCAGTTCCATCCCCATTGCTACAGGCAGGGACACCTTCCACTAGATCAAGTTTCCCAGGGCCTCACCGCCCTTATGGTGGAGATCTCCATTACTATCAATACCCAACACCCTAAAAAGTCCCTCCCCAGCTTTCTTGAAGGCCCCCTTCAGATATTGGAAGGCCACAATAAGGTCGCCTCAAGAGTCTTCTCCAGACTGAACAATTCCAGCTCCCTTAGCCTGGCCTCAGAGGTACTCCAGCACTCTGATCATCCTTGTGGCCCTTCTCTGGACACATTCCAGCATGTCTGTATCTTTCTTGTAATAGGGGTTCCAGAACTACATACAGTACTCCAGGTGGAGTCTTAAGAGAGCAGTGTAGAGGGGGAGAATCACCTCTCAATATGCTGGCCACGCTTCTCTTGATGCAGCCCAGGGTACAGTTGGCTTTCTGGGCTGCAAGTGCACACTTCTGATTGTAGTTCACAGGAAGCAGTCACTACTACAGAAATAGGCCAGATGTGCTGGAGGGGAAAGTGACTGCCAGGTACCACCACTGCAGTGTGTTTGGATGACCAGCTATATAATGGGTGAACAACTACTACATCCAGCACATGGTTTTGTTTTCGTCAGGTAAGTTTCCTGAGCTGCTGTTCACTGTGAGCAGAATTGTTGCAGGGGCTGGGTGACTTGCCATTCACTTTGCTTTGCCTTTTGCTTTGCTTCTGCCCAGGAGGAGATGGTGCATGTCCCTTGTGATGCTTTGGCAGCTCTTCCCAGGAGCCTCTTCCCTTTTCTCCAGTTTTCTGCTTATCCTTCTGTTTCTAACCTGTGACACACCAATGGTTCACTGGTAAGCTTACTGGCCAGGGAGCCAAATCTGCTGATTCCTTCCTTTCATTCCCTTCTCTACAGGGGGAAAAAAAGTCTTGCATTTCATGATGATTGGGGTGACTGCTGCTGTTAACCAAACATCTTCCTTCCTTTCCCAGTAGAAAACTGCTTTAAAAACTATATACTCTATTTTAACTTTGTGTTTACTGAGGAGAAAGGAAAGCTCAGTATTTAAAATTACAAAGGACAAAAGAGGATTTAGTAATCAAGTATTTCCTTTGAAATTCTATTTTCTGTGGAAAGGCAGTTCTTCTTGGGTCCTTATACTTTCTCAGAGCTTGCTAGTCCATTATTTTATATATGGGAATCAGTTCAGCTCTGACCCATAGGAGATGCTTCCTGAAAAGACTGCACAGTCTGTAAATAGGCATTTTCTGACTTGATTTGGAGGAATTCACAAGTGTTCATGGGGAATTTGAAGTCCAAGACCATTTACTGATGTAAAGTATTGCATAAAACAGCTTTGCAGAACAGTTGAGAAATGGGTAACTGCTGGAACGTTGAAATATTTTAATTATATACTGCAGTTAACTTTTTCAGTTAATCTTTACTACAGTTAACTCAAGTGAGAAAATCCCAGCTGCTGACTCATCCTTCACCTCTGGAGGTTTTCGCATGTTGATGGTAGACTACTGACATTGTCTCTCCAGTAGGACACAGTAGCTGTGTAGTGATTACTACACTGCTGTGTAGTGATTTCTCTCTAGCAAATTACATGTATAAGGACAAGACTGTTGTGATATTTCTCAGAATACTTCTCTGGATTTTGATTAGAGCACTTTTGAAGCCAGAAGTTGTATCTCTGTTTAACAGCCATTGCAGGGAGGTGGGGTGTTCTTCTGTAATCTGCATTTACATGTGTGAAGTAAAGTGCAAAGTTTCCTTTGCAGAGTCTGGTACAATTGAGCACCAGTTATGTGATGCCATTCTCCACTGGTAATTCTCTGGTGACCTGTGAAAGGAACAAGTGAGAAGCAGTAGATATGGGGGAGGATGTTAACACTACCCTAATTGAGTGTCAAGTGTTTCAGTTGAATCAGGCATTGATTTATCAGTGAGGTTTGCCATGGCTGCTTGGGCAAGCTCTTTGCTGTAAGATCATATGCTGTTCTTTGAGGTTAAAGTTCAGACTGCTGCTGTCTCGGTGGCCAGCAGAAGTCCCTCATCCAGAGATACGTTAAAATGAGCTAATTACTTGGACAGGAGCTGTGTCAGAGACAGTCTATATGTTGGTGGAGAGATGGTGGCTGCACTCTCCTAGGGATTATACTGTAAGAGGCCAAGTCTTAATCTGTTTTATTCCGTTATGTCCCATGTTGGCTTTCACCACATGAAATAAAACACAGTGCTGAGGTCCAACATGACACGAAAAGTTGGTGTGGATTTTTTCAGTATGTAGCTAAGTTGAATCCTGCTGAGGTTTCACATTAATGATTTACAGACAAAAATTACAGAGGTTAAAAAAGGATTTAAAGGAGAGGGAATAAACTAACTTTGTGAGACCTGCAAACATGTCTGGAAAACCAGTTTGCATTGCTGATTTTGAAGAGTATGCTAAAAAATTTCTCCCCAAATCAGTGTATGATTATTACCGATCCGGAGCAGATGACCAGGAAACCTTAGCAGATAATGTAGCAGCATTTTCCAGGTAGGAGGATGATTTAAGGCTGGAGTGGGAGGTAGGGGGTGTAAATTCTGCTTAATTAGCAGCTGTGGTGCAAGATTAGTTTTGGGGTTTTTTCCCTCTCTGAACAAAAGTTAGTTTTTCTGAAACCTTTTTGGCTGTTCTCAAAAAGACTGTCAATTCTTTCTCAGAACAGTTCTCTCTCCCTTTGCACTCCTCCACCTAACATTTTCTGTCAAAAAGCAGTCCCAAAAAATCCATTAGCATGCTTTTAACTTTACCCACATTTTGCTGCTTTTTTTAATGTTAATTCTGTATAGAGTCCTTCAGCTCCAGTATTTCATCAGCTGATAAACAGCTCAACAAGGATAAGTGTAGAGTCCTGCACCTGGGGAGGAATAACACCATGCACCATTTCTGGTTATGGGCTGACCTGCTGGAGAGTAGCTCCACGGAGAAGGACCTTGGAATCCTGGTCAGTTTCCCATCCTCTGAATTCCCACTGCTCTGCCTTCAGAGTACCAACCCAAGTGCTGCAGAGGAAAAAAGGCAGCTGGTGGCTGATTGCCTCATCTCTGCTGAGCCCAGTTGAACTGCTTACACAGCTGTCGTGGTGCTGTGTTGGTGCAGACATGTATCTGCCCTTCTCCCCACCCCTCCTACCCCTTGCACTTGTCTGCTAATCTCTAAAGGCTTTGTCTTAAATCCCTTTGATTCTAACAAACCAAACAAAGGTTTTTCTAATTCATCTTTTTAGTCTTTCTCTCCCCTCACTTTGTTTTTCTGCTTTAGAGCAGCAATCCTGGTTACTCCTCCAGCTGCCTTTCCACAAGATATGAGTGATTCAGCTGGAAATTCCACACAACTCCTAAGGCTATAGGAAACACAGGGGGGATTTATGTAGAGATGGCAGAAATCAGCTCAGGACCTGTAGTTTTAGGGACATGTTGAATAACTTTAGAATGTCAGGAGAAGAAGAAAACTAAGCAGAAGGCCCCATTGTAGACTGGAAATACTCTTGTGCTTGGGGCTGCCCAGACACAAGCCAAAGGACTACTCTGGCTCCAAGGAGTAAATAGGTGCAGGAGGGGATGTAGTAGTGCTTGCCTAATTTTATTTTTTCAAGTTTCCAGGTGCTATGATATTATTTGCCTGCATAAAACCAAAATGGGATGTTAAGGAAAGGACACTCAAAGCACTCAGAGGCAATAAACTGTGGAAATAGTGAGCTTTTTACTACCAACAGCTACAGCTAATCATGATGAAACACATAGGATCTGATCTGCCCAGAGACAGGCTAGCAGAATGCTGGGTATGTCTACTTGTTGCTTTGATGTTAGCAGAACCGTGTGTTTTGTGATATGAGCAGCTCTGCTGTGAAGCTGTTTCCTACCACAGGGACAGATTCCTCTGATAAGCTTACTTCCTTCCATTGGGCTGCTCACCTGTGGGGTTCAGGATCATCTCCTCTTTCCTGGCGTTTTCCATTATATTTTCAATAAGAGTTTCCAGTTTTAGGTGTTCAGAACTGCAGAGGTTACAGGCAGCCTGGAACTGAAGAAGATATTAATTAGCAGTGCCTTGAACAGCCTGAGACACCAAAGAGTCTATGAAATTTCTCACATTGTGGTGTGTCAAAAAGTCCTTTGATGGGTTCCTACTCGGCAGCAAAGGTCTGAAGGGGATGGAAGCTATGTTTCTCTTTGCTCCCCTCTCTCTTTGTATATTTGTCTTAAAGAAAACAGAATCTAATTTCCAGAGTAGCTTTTGACTACTTAAGCATCTTCCAAAAAGGCAGTTAATAAAATCTAAAAGACTTGAAAACAGACTTTATTAAATAAATGACAGAACTTATTGACAGTCAAAGAGACCACAGGACAAAAATGTTGAAGCCAAAGCTTTGCTTGTTACCTTTTTATCACTGTATGCCTCTTTCTTGGTGTCCACCAAAGCACAGAAAAGTGTGATGATGTGCTGATGATCACTCAGTAGATCAGCATGAGAGCTGAGGTCAGAGCCTGAAACAAGCTCTTCTGGTAAGATGTGGTCCCCTCCTGTCTGGTCATAACAGCACTGGAGCAACTCTTCAAGAACAGATGTCACAGCTGAAGTTGTCTGCTGAGGCTTATCAGCTTTACCTGTATGAAGTGGAAAGGATGGAGGGCTGGAGCACAGATATAGTGATTCACAGTTCAGGGAGAAGTTTGTTTCTTTTATCTGGCTGTTACAAGAAGGAGATGATAGTAAAAGTCATCAGAGTTAAAAATAGTCCTTATGTAGCATTTAAAAATGAAAGTTACATCCTTCTCAACATTTCTGGTACCTTCCTGTACCTGTTTACAAGCTGAAATATTTCCAGCAAGCAGTGTGCCCTTGCTGCCTGCAGCCAGATGGACCTCCAGCCCTGCAAAGGTGAGCCCCTTTAATGGGCTGCTGAAGTGTTGTGGAAGCATATTGAGCAGAAGACTCCATGAGTTCTATCTTGATAGCTGCAGTAGTCCACACTTGATGCTGCTGAGGGACGTATGTGGTGGTAGATTCCTGTTTTCTGAGCACAGGGTATGCTGCCATTAACAGTTCCTGAGACCACATTTGCAGTGGCTTGCTGATAACACATTTAGAAGAGGTAGAAACCTTGTATAAACTCTTCACAGGGTTTTGGTTTTGTAACACCTGTTTGACACAAGCAATTTGGAAAGTCTTTTTGTCTTTGCTGTTGGAACAAGCATGGCCTAACCATTCAGGACGTGGGATTGCTTCTCACTTGTAATCTCACATGGTCATTGTGTGTCTCCAAGCATGCTGCTGGGTTTTCTTGCTGCTCCTGAGCACAACATGTGGGCAAACAAGTAAAACAGACTTTGCACCCCCAAGTCTCAAAGTCAAATGAGTTTGTGACAAAAACAAGTACGTTCAGCTTCATTTCTCGTGACCGGAGTACTCCTGTCGATTTCCACTGTCAGAAGCTCAGTTGCAGGGTTCAGCCTGGTTAAAAATGCTTCCAGTTTATATATTTATAGATACGTGTATAAATGTTTAATTGGAAAATAGGAAGTACAAAACCAACTCTCAGGCATGAATTGTTAGCCTTTTGTGGTATAAGATTATTTGGATAAGTGAGACGTCTGGGATTGATTGTATCTAGAGATCTGTGCCAGGGGAGGTTTAGGCTGGAGGTTAGGAGGAAGTTTTTACACAGAGAGAGTGATTACCCATTGGAATGGGCTGCCCGAGGAGGTGGTGGAGTCGCCGTCACTGGAGGTGTTCAGGAGGAGACTTGATAGGGTGCTTGGTGCCATGGTTTAGTTGATTAGGTGGTGTTGGATGATAGGTTGGACAAGATGATCTTGAAGGTCTCTTCCAACCTGGTTTATTCTATTCTTCTATTCCAAAAATCTTTGTTGGGTTTGCCTGTGAGTTCTTTAAGTTTTGGCAACCAAATGGTTGCATTTACAGAGAAATAAGTAGGTTTTTATTAAGGACTGATCTTGCAAATTAATGGTAGTTCAAATAGATGCTGGAATACCTTTGGAACGGCCTGTGCAATTTTTGGAGCAGCCCAATCCATATCCATTTGATTACAAATTGAATGTCCTGGCCTTTTGACAACACAGGAGCTTTATTTTAGACCTGGATTTGGCTACAAGAATATAAATTGTTTCCAGAAGGTTAATGTTTAAGATGAGGTTCACATTAGATACAGTACCTCTTCTTCAGCTTTCAGCTCTTCTGGGCCTGAGGGAAGAACCAGAGCTCACATTTCAAAATCAGTCTGCTCCTGCTAAAGCCAGCTAATTATTTTTTATTCATGGTTTCAAATGATGTAGAGATGGTACTGATATGAGCAAGGCACTAATGCCAGAGAAGATGATTTCAGGATGTCAGAGCATACATTACTCCCTGTGGTGCCTGACTGCATTCACCTTACGTTTGCTCTGTCCCCCGAAACACCATGTGTCCTTCCTGTGCCAGGCTGTCTGGCAGTTAAATTCTCTCTCAAGCTGTCAAGAAACTGAGACACCCAAATAGTGACTAGATTTTTATAACAAGGTCAGGATGTCTTTAGCTTGAATGGCATTCAAGAAAAATCAGTCTGAAATCTCCCCTCTTGGCATGTCAGTGAAGGGGGATGTCTGTCTGTTCAGGAACATGTTTCTGCTAATCTGCCATGACACCTTCTGTCACTGACTGCCCAGCGGCCTCTGGGGGAGATGCATTTTGTTGGTGTGCATGAGGAGCAGCAGCTGCTGGTTCATCAGCAACTGCATCGATGCCTCTTTTCTGCAAGTGTGTGTGTTAAGGCTGTTAAACTCACTGGGCACATAATTAAAATATTGGTTGCAAAAGCAAGGCTGAGAATGTGATGGGGGTGGGAGGGTCAAGTGAGCATGCAAAGTTGCAAGGGGGAAGAACAGGAAGGGAATGCTTGGAATAAAAAATTTTTGTCATGCCTTTTACCTCAGGTTTGCAGAGTGCTGCAAAAAGGGTCTCTGTGGGTGACAAGACACCTCTGGACAAAAAAGTCAATCTTAAGTGAATGCAGCTGTTGCTTGGCCTTGCACAGCAGTAGTGCCTACCCCTTGTGATGGGAAGTGGAGCTGTAGGAAAGATTAAGTCAGCACAGTGGCTTGGAACTGGAATAGAGACTTTGAAGAGTGTGTCCTTGACCAAGAACTCTGCTTGCTATGCAGCATGAAGAGATTATTTAGCATGGACTTAGAAGGGAAGCAAGAAGAGCTGCTTCAGAATATGTTGCAGTTTAAAAACGTCAGCCTTTTTCACAGCCGAAAATGAGCTTTCCGACTGCAAGATCATTTATGCTCTGAAATTTTTGAGCAGGGATAGAAAAAAATATATATACACACATTCATCTCCCTCTCAGTCCTTTCCATCCTTCTTTCAAAACCCCATTTAGCTGAACTTGCCTAAATCAGAAGTGCTTGCTGCCTGCCCTGCTGCAGCTTCTCCTTGCTTCCAGGTAGGAGAAAAGATGCACTTGCTTGCAATTGCAGATTGCAGCATGTGAGGCGTAGACTGGGTGGATGATGAGCGGAAGGTGACTGAAAAAAATGTGCAAGGTTTTTATAAAAGATCCAGGAAAACTTTCTACTCAGACTTGGAGGAAGCATGGGGTATGTGGCAGCCTAATGCACACCTCTGGTTGGTGGAAAATAGTGCTCCTGGGTTTTGCTTGCTGCAGCTAAGGACAGTTTCTTAAAGAACTCAAGTTTCACTTGTTAATTAATGCTTTTACTTACAAGGCCAGGAAATGTTGTTAGCTTGCAGTGTAACTACTGTAAGGTTAGGGAGGATGAAGGACTTGGAGAATAAAAAGATGGATTAAATTTTAAGTCTAGAGTGAAATGTATTCTCAAATGAGTGACAGTGTCTTTCATATCTTATGATGAAGAGCAATCAGAATTCCACAGAATACATCATTAACCAGAAAGTCAGACTGGATCCATATCACAAAGAAGAAACTGCACTGTATAACATAAATAGAACAGACTGAATGAGAAGATAGAGAAAGAGGCATTGACGTACCAATAGGTAATGGAGCTCTGCCTACATCCTTGAATGTCTATGTATAGTGTCTAGGTGGGGGTAATTTCAGGCACCAGCAATATTGTCCAGCTGATGCTGCCATGACTGCTTTACAATTTAGAATTGAAGGCTGAATGCTTAAAATACTTCTGAGGTGCTAGACTGAGCTTTACAGGTGCCCCAAACCAAGGTTGCAAGGATGAAACTGAAACCAGGTGTGAATGCAGGCTGGCTGGGAAGAACAGTCTTTGTAAAAAGTACAGCTTTTCCTGAGCTTAGTGGAATTCTGTGATCAGCTGTGGTTTTGTACAGAAGAGTAACACAAAGAAAAGAACCAGAACAAAACAAATAAACACCTCTCCTCCTGAGATTTAGTTTAGACTATTGAAAGCATGGAATTTGGTGCTTTCTTAGGTTTTAGAGACAGAGTACAGGTATTATGGCCCATGCTAAGCTGCTTTCTGTTGACGGTTCTTCATGATAACTTGTGCTTGCCCTTTTTCTTCCATTTAAGAATGTATTTTTTTTTCCATATTTTTAGGGACACATTGCCTTTGAAGTCTAGCAAAAGAGAAAACAATATTTTGTTCCATTTCTGCTCCCTGCACAGTAGAAAGTATGCATAAAGGAACCCAGTGACTCTATAAAGGACATTTGGTTTTATTTGCTGGGAAAAAGTCTCTTATCAGGGAGAGCCTTCAGAATGAGGATGAGGAAGAAAGACTGAGGAAAAAGTAATGTCCTCTTTGTTCCACCATCCCCTGAAAAATAACAAACTGATACAATTACATGGAAACAACTCTGAGAAGTCATACTTGCAGTGTGTATTTTGGCATTGAATAGTACAGCTGATTCCCACAGCTATGTATCTCCTTCCAAACATCATATCATTCCGCTCCTTGGGGAGCGCTTCCTGGAGAGCTGGCACTGCCCTCTGCTCTAGGGCTGCAGAAATTCTTGTGGCTTCTTGCAGAAATGTCTCTTGATCTTTCTAGAGTGAAGACATTGTGTGTTATGCCTTGTTGCTTTGTTGTTGTGTTTCTTTAATGGTTGGTTGGTTTTGTTTTTGTTTTCTTCTAACCTGTCAGCTTGATACACAAGCTCAGACTGAACACTACCTGCTGTTGGAGCATAGTCATAGGCTCTGGTTGCTGTCTGCATGCTGATGATAATATGACCGGTCTCTGGCATTCTAGTGCGAGCAGGTCCAGCAGTACTAGAGCTTCAGTTTTTATTATTTTCTGCCATTACAATTCACTAGCCATCAGAGTCCTTCCAGAGGGAAGAATGCCTTAGTGAGAGGTTAATATAAACCCTATTACTTCTTGCAGAGCCTTTGGCCCTGCTCAAGGCACACTGAGGCAGCCCCTCACATTGCATGCCTTCTTGTGGCTCACAGCAAGAGTGGCTGCTCTGCAACATCACCTGAATGATCAAAACCTGTCCCATTTCACAGATGTCCCCAGAAATGACACCCTAACAAATGTTTGGATACTGTAGTGTCATCTAGAAGACCCCATTATAAGAGGGCTAGTGATTCCGTTCTATTATGGGGTGGAAAAGATCAATTCCTGTGTGCAAGCATGTGCTGTCCATCTGCACTGCAATAAACTGTCATTTGAGATGAAGTATGTTTTGGTTTGCTCTGTTTTGGAGTCAGGTTCCACTTGCACTTAGGCTGAAGACCCCAGCAGAAAATTAAGCCCAGTTCTGGGCTCACGTGGTTTCTGGCTGACATGTCAAGGGTAGAGCATGATAAGAAGCATTTGAGCAAATTCTGGGCCACGTTATTCAAGGGCTAGACCATAACTTGCCCTATTGAGAAAGCAGTTGTTCTACTTGGTCTTTTCTGCACCAAATTACTGTGGTTGTATTTGTCTTTACCTGGCAGCTGTAGTCCCAGGGACTGTGTTACACAGCAGCCAGTGACTGCTGGGGATGAGACCTCTCTGAGTAAAGTGATTATTCAGTCTCTGTCACCCACCCGATGCTGAAGAGAGTCGGGGCAGCATGTCTGCTCACCCTCATCCCATACGGCAGCTCATTTCTATGTAGTTTCACTGCATAAAGCCTTAGCACAGGGACAGAGAGAACTAAGCATACTGGCCAGCCTGGTTTTATCCAAAAATCCCATGATTTTTTGCTGCCTAATCTATAGAAGGAATAACCAAGGGGGCTGATGAATTATGTTCCTGTACACCCTCTCTCATCCAGTTCTGCCCCAAAGCTTTCAGGGAGACTGAGGCTCAGCATGGACCTAACTATTTTGGAAGTCTTGTATTGCTTTCAAATAGGACCAGCCAATAACATTCAAAGACTGTTTGCTGCTTTCACTGTACATAGACTTCGATCCCTCATTGCCTGCTCTCTTGTGGGCTTGTGCTTTTTGTGAGTCTTGCCACAGTTTTTGGCTGTATAGTGAAGTTCTACTCCAGCTTCCCCAGTGACTTATGAAGATGCTTCTCCTCCTGCTTTCTCCTGACAGCAGGAAAAAAAAATTCTGCTCTTGGCCATGAAGAACTGTAAATAACCCTGACAATGCAGGCTTTTTATTCTCTTTATTTTTCTTTGTGTCAGATGGAAGCTGTACCCTTGGGTGCTCAAGGATGTGTCAGTAATGGACCTGTCGACCTCAGTCTTGGGGCACAGAATCAGCATGCCAGTCTGCGTTGGAGCGACTGCTATGCAGTGCATGGCTCACACTGATGGAGAGACAGCTACTGCTAGAGGTACATCGTGCAAGCCCCCCTGGCAGGGAGTCTGAGATTAACAAAGTGATACTGTGCCTATTGGTTGTGAAGCCAGGATTGGTTTCTTGCTCCTGATGCTGCAGTCAGGATGGGTTTGAGTTGTTGCTCAGAGTGATCAGGTTTATTTTTAGTTTGATTTTTCCCTGTTTGCCTATTTTGGTGTGCAGGTTTTCTCTCTCTATGAAACGGTATGTAAGAGGAGTAACAAATACAAACTTGAAAGCTCCATCTGTCTATATATGTCTCTATATATTCTGTGACTCTAACGATATATATTGCCATGACAACATTTTTCCTGTTACAGAACTGCTTCTAGAAATTCAGAAGCTTTTGCTTGTCTGGGAAAAATACTTGCTTTGAAGAAATCTCTTCAGGAGCGTCCCAGCCCTGTGGGCTATATGCTACACAAAGACATTGCCAGTGTAGATGCAGTCTAAAAAGCTTCAAAAATGGGCCATAAATGAGATGGATTATTAGGGTACTTGAACATCTCCCTTATGAAGAGAGACTGAGATCTCTGGGGCTATTTAGTTTTGAGAAGAGAAGACTGAGAGGGGATCTCATCAGTGTGTAAACCTAACAAAATCTAAATAGTACTCATTATCCTGTATATGGCTGAGGTATTCAGCTCTCAGCATATCCATAACCAATGTAACAAATGCTAGTGTGAAGAGAATCTAATTTTCTGACTGGCCATGGGAGCTGGTCTCAGACCTCATTAAAAAGCTGCCTTGCTGTCGTGTGCACTGTGATGGGCTGCAGCACAACTCTGGCAGCAGTCTCTGTGACAGCAGATTTCTCCAATTTTACAGTGTGCTTGGGGATACTTTTTTCCCTGTTCCATAAGATTTATGAGGAATCTAATTTTATGTCTGTTGTATGTGCAGGCATGCACCACACGATGGCGCTCGCATACCTTGAATTGGTTTGTGAAGCTGTGTATTGTGGCGCACCTTGGTGCTATCGTCTCCTTTGGCAGCTTTTGTGGATTGTTTCTGGCCCTGGTTATGCTGGGTGGAAACTCTGAACCATTATGCCACCAAGTGCAAACAAATTAATGCAAAGTTAAAAGCGAGGTTTGAAACACACAATCCAGGATGTTTCTTAGCAAAAATTCCCACCAATGCCTGGCCACGTTTTAAGACACAAATCTATAACAATTTATAAGTCAAGTGGTACAACAAGACTGAGTTATAGTTGTGGTAGATAAGTCAGGAAAATCCCAAATTAAGTTTTGTGCACTTTGATTTTTGGACGTCAGAATGATTGTTTTATTTAATGTTCTTGGATTTTCAGTCTAGGAGGGTTTGGTGTACTGGCAATGGTTTGAATGTGCGGCCAGATAAATAGATCTGTTGGAGTTGATACATTTTTAATTGCTTTCAAAGGCAAGTGCAGTTGAAATCACACCCTCTGTATTGCATTAAGTGTTTCTGGTGGTAAAAAATACAGCTTTGGTTTTGTTGTCTGTTAGAGGTGGCTTCAGTGCCAAGGTTTTGGTTTGACCTTATAAGATGATAAGGATTAGCTGTGAAGTACATGTGTGGCTTAAAGGTTTCTTTAAACTTGGGACATTTGGGATCAGGGAGTTTGCTGCATCCAGCTTCTCTTTTACTCTGTGATACTTCTGAAATATTAGTGAGCAGTTTGTTGGCTGCTTTATATAAGCTTTTGCTTTAGCTGCACAAGCCAAGAAAGTTTGAATCTCAGTCTTGAAGCTTTTGCAAACCTAAGCTTGACTTTTTGCTCAGGGGTGCAGGTAGTGGCATATGAGGTGGTACCTCTGCTGTTGTGATGATCCTTGAAAAGCATGGCATGGTCTGAATCATGCCACTTCCTAGCCAGGGAAAAACAGACATTGTTGTGCCCTGGCTTGCATCAGGGAATGTAGCAGCTGCCCAAAGGAGAACCCACAGTGTGCCCTTGTGTGTACCTGGACATGACTCAGCAGGTGCCACAGGCCATACATGTGGTTAGTTGGTGTTATACTGCAAGAGATAATCTTGGGTTCACACCATTGTACCTGCAGAGCAGCATGGTGCAGGCAGCAGTAACAATTCCTTCCCCTAATGTTTTGTATTTTGGGAATGATGCCTGATCCCAATGAGTGATAGTGTTTTAATTTCAACTCTGCTCTCTCAGTAGGTTTGCCCCCACAGAACAGTGTAAACGTCTTCTCAGTGACAAGGGCATATCATGGGGTGTCTTGTTAGGTAAAAATTCCTGTCTTTGGGGCTTGTTAGTGCTGGTCCTAAAGGGATGTTCTCCTGCAGCAACCAAGCTCATGGAGAGGAGTGTGCATCTTACCCAAAAGGGCAAAGCTTGGTGACTTGCCTTAAACAGACCCTCACTGGCAAATCTATTTTAATAGTAAGGGATCTTTTGCGGGGAAAATGTTCAATTGCAATTTTGAAGTAGCCAATGACAGGCTATCCACCACAACTGAAGTTGTTGCAAAGGTTGAGCAAGTCCACCCTGAGCAGAGTAAAGCCATAATCATGGTCAAAACTTGTACAGCTTCAAACCTTGTGTTGCTTATATTCCTGTTAGCTAGACTTTAAAAACAAACCAACCAAAAAATACACACACACACAAAACTTGTCTGTATAGGCAGTATTAAGGTTGCTACTTACTTTTGTTTGGCATGTCTATGAACCTGGAGTCCGTCCTTACAGAGAAAGCTCTCTTGTCCGTGAAACAACTTCATGGACTTTGGCAGTTGTCCCAGTTTTTCCAGGTCTTTCTTCAAGTATATTCCCTAACATTTCAGTTGTAGTTCATCAGTGTATGTGGCAGTTTTCCAAATAATGGATTTTCTGTTCAGAAGAAACTGAAAAATTGGGAGAAAAATTGTTTTGGATTAACTGAAATGTTTGGTTTCATCCAAAACACAATGTTTTATTTCATTTTCCTACTAGCTAATTCTTTTAACTATACTCCTGTTTTGAAACAAAAGTGTTAGCTCAGAAGAAAACATTCCACTTTGAAAATATCAACACATGACATTTTGAATTAGGTGAGTTTTTCTCATCTTACCCATTCCAATTTCAACCTCTTCAACTAAAAATATTTGCCAAATTTGATGAATAATCTTAGCCACTGCTAAAGAGCAAAGGGCTGGTCTCTGAGCACTTTTCAACAGAACTCAGATTCTACATGACTTATTTTTTTTTCTCCTGCTTGTCCATCAGGAAGTTCACTATTCCTCCATGCAAGGACATTCACTTGTCATTCTGACTACACGCCGTGCTTGCAACCAGTGTGATACCTGTGTTGTCTCTGTGCAAGTGCAATAGAACTCGTGGCTCTGTAAATAGAGCCTACCTTCAAGTAAACAAAACCTTGTGCCAAGTAAGAAATAGCTTTTCTTAAGCCTTAATTGGTGATAAATGTGTATATGTAGCATTATTTTGAGTGCTGCTCCGTTTGTATTGCTGCTAATTACAAAATGCTGCCTTACTGACACATTGCCTTATATCTACCTGTCTTCTCTCTGGCTTGCAGAAAACAAGGCTGAACAGCCTGACTGTTCTTGACCAGATCTTTTGAAAATGGAATAGTAGTTGGCTTTATGTTTACCCTTTGCAATTGCTCTCAAACAACTTTCTGAGTTTCTGCTGACACAAGAAGTTTAGGCATCACCTGTGATGTGGCTACACCATTTGCTTTGCCAAAGAGAGGATAGGAATATTGACTGAAAAGCCCTTTCTTCCTCCTCTGTTGACTTGCTGGCAGCTTTAGCATTTCCATTAGAGAGGCAACAATGCCTTTGTTCCTCTGGCTCATAATAGAATTCTGCCATATTTTTTGCTTTAGTACTGCTGAGCATCTGAATTCAGGTTGCTTGTGCTCATTGGACACATTCTTGACTGTGAAGGAGGAAGTTTGTGATCTGCCAATTTTTGTGCTCAGTCATAGTGGAAGTAGCAGGACTTTGTACCAAGCTTTCACCTGTTACCTATGTGATGTTCTCCCCCTGCAAACGTTAATTTTGAGGTATGGCTATTTTGGGGTCATTAGGAGGACAATATTCACATGAGAAAACATGGCCTGTACTGACCTGACCTGGTCTGTCCCCAGAAACTGGCATGGCCAGAGGCTTTTTCAGTTTCAGTGTACACAGGCAGCCTGGCATGACAGCCCTCCTAGCCCAGCCAGATCCATTTTGGCGACTCATCTTTTCCTGCTGCCTACAGCCTTTGGCCAGACTGACAAAATGCATTGTGTCAACAAAACGATCATAGGCACAGCTTGCATGCAATGTTTTGTAAGGGGTAAGCGAGGTGAAGCTGGGCAGGGTATTTCTCAGCCAATTGTGTTTCTTCAAGAGAGTCATGTTAAGTATTTCAAACATCTCTGGTTTTTAGAAGATGCAGCTTCAAGAGTATAGCTGTTTCTCTTGTGAAATACCACCATGTCAAAAGGATATTGTGTTGATCCCAAGCTATGTTGTCTGTCCCCTAACTTGGAGACCATGGATCCACCAATGGATTCAAGGAAGAACAACCATAGTGGGGCTCTTTGGTTGACATGCCTTGGAGATGCCCCTAAAAGGGAAATTATGGGAGTTTACACAGCTAGAGGAAAAGGTTCCCATTCCTGTACAAAGTAATCCTGACAAAATATGCAAGCTTAAACCAGGCTCTTCTCCAGTGCTACCCCCTGGAGTACATTGCCTCTGAGCTGCCCACAGGGACAAATTCCATACCCTTCCTAAACCACTTAAGAAAATGATGTCCAATCAGAGGGGGGAAGGAGACTGAGGTTTCAGGATGAAAAAAAATGGGCTAATAACCATTACTGCTCTGTTCTCCTGTGGACTTAACGAGTGGGTCCTGTCCCATGGTCAGCTTTTATTTGTTGCTATGTAAAATACTTCAGCTGAGTTCCCCAAGAGTGTGAAAAGCCCCATCTTGCTGAGGCTTATGTTCCTTGGTGAGAAAGTATGTCCTTGCTTGTGAGACTAAGTGAAAGTGGGTAGCAGTAGGGCAGTGAAATCTGCACCTGCTCAAGGAGCCATGGAACAAAAGATGTGAATGTCCCCTTTCCCAGGCACCCCACCTTATCCCAGTTCTAGTTGTATTTGAGCCTGAAACAAGGTAGGGTACAAAGAGCTCAAAGCTTTACTTTCCTGATGTCAAAAATTTCCCCAGCCTCTTGTATGTGGCTAATGCCTTGGTCTCTGCACTGTCATTGACCTCAGTGGGAACCTGCAGTGCAAAGGGAGACATGGTTTGGGCGGTGCTTGGGATTAAAAGACCTAGAAAACAACAACAAAAAAGACTAAAGCAATCTCAAATGGCATGAGGAATGGCTGGTTTACAAAAATCTGGCCTTTAAACTCTGGGAAATGTCACCTATTGTTTCAAAAGCATTCTGTGGGAATATGGATCTGATTTATACTGATTTTTAATAATAAACAGAGGCATTTGCAGCACCTCAGAATGGAAGTGTAAAATATAGCTGTGTAGGAAATTAGTTGCTCCTGTTTCCTTCAACTGCAGCTATAAGTGCACAAATGGGAGTGTATTTTTAGCAAAACCTGACTTAAGGTAGGAAAATGGAAATACTTCAGGACTATGTATATTTGTTTTTGAAAGTCTAGAAAATTGTGAAAATAAGCTTTGGAATGATCAAGGTAAAGCACAAATCAACCAGAACTGGAACTTGGAATCTCTAAAACTGAATTTTTTTTCTTGTGTGTGAACTCTGAATTTGACCATGTGGATCCAAAATGCGAGTGTTGAGCTGGTTCTCCACCCAAGAGTCCTGAACTTTGCAGGGCAGGCAAAGGGAATTTTGTAAGCATGGCTTTCATGGAAATGCCATAACCCAGTCTGGGACAGTTGAACTCTGGTTGAACCAAACCTCTTAAATCTAATCTTAAATCAGATGAAAGCATCATTTTCCCTATCTGTATACAGCTAAATGGTGGCATTTTGTATTTTAGATCTACTTACCTAACATACTTCTTGGTGCCACTTCCATTTTAATTTTGCCTTTTGCCACTCTTTTCGTGTCCACAGGGCTGTAGAGGTAGACTGGAGAATAAAAGGAAGAATGGAAATACATGGATACCTAAAGGCAAATTGAGCCATAACATTTGCATTTTTCCCTTATCTGATCTGAGGGTTTTGCAATTACTGGGTTAGCAACCCTCCCTCACATTCATGAACTCATATTTGACAGAGCAACAGGAATGCAGATCCCTTGTTTCTTAGTATCACTTAATACTCTTGATTTGACAAATCACTTACTGTGGTGGTTGTGACAACCCACCACAACTGATTTTTAACAGGACATTAGGCATTCATCATGAGTTCTGCAGAAGAAACTAATTTCTAGGTACTTAATCTGTGAGAGCAAACTCTTCTCTAGAATTTTAAGGGGAGGAGTGAAATGGCTGCAACGTAGAGTTTAGGATTGTTGCTACTCTATTCCAAATGGTTGAAAGCTGCCTGATGGCCCTGGGAGGGTGTAACCAATTTGTTTGAATGAGCTGTTCCTAAGTTTCCACTCTGAGACTTGTAATCCTTATTTAATAAAATCTTCTCCTAAAGACCACCTTTTAATTCCTTGATGGGCCAGAGATGATGTTTTGAAACAGAGCCCCATTTACATTACAAATATGCATACTATGGTAGACCAAGAGAAATAAGGCTTTGTGTAATATTTTTGAGTTTTACAGTGTGTTTTCCTTTATTTTACAGTAAGTGACAGATACTCAAAAAGACTAAGTGGTAGGTTTATAATCTCATCGTATGAGGTCAGCTGGTTTGTAGCACAGCCAGGGTTGGGAATCTCCCTGGCAAGGCAGTGGGCACAGAGCCTCTGTCTGACCACATCTGGGACTGTTAGATCACATTTAACCTTGGGACTACACCTTGGGCATGAATTTGCTCCACAGATTTTTGAAAGTAAAGGAGGAGAGGCCTAAACATGTTCAGTATAAGCATCCATCCCTTTTGGCCTCAGCAGAGACTTTGGGCACTTGTCTGTTGTGTCTGCTCACCTTTGTATTTGTTTTTGGCATCCTGGTGGAGAGAAAATGAGTGTGGGGTCCCTCTCCTTGCAATCAAGGAAGTGAAAATGCTAAAGCAAAGGACTTCCCCTTTAAGTCTTTATCTATTGTTGTTTGCCGGGCTGCATTCATTACACCCGGAAACACCCAGTAGGGTTGACAACAGGCATTTACTAAGAGCATAGGTTTAATGCCAGTGATCATTTTGCGCGTGGGAGAAAGCAGCCAAAATACCATGATAAAGATGTTAAAGGGAGCCTCTGTGATAGTTTTGAGGAGAGATGAAGAGCAATATTGAGAATCACAGATCTTAAACACTTAACCTGCAGCATTGTGGCAGTGTTCAAGAAGCTGGAAGCCTTACATGCACTTTTAAATATAATTTAAAACTCTGCATCCATACCTATGCCCTTAAATGTGTGTGCCAAAATTTCTGACAAGTAGGCCAGATGCTAGGGGCTTAAAAACAGAGTCCTCATAGGATAGAGAATTATTAATATGGGTTAGGCTTAGTTGGATTATAATATCATGATCACAGATACAGTAATCACAGAATAGTGATAGTTTAACCCCTGCTAAAGTAGAATTGCCTAGATCAGGTTGCCAGGAAATATCTTTTATTTCCAGGATTGGAGCAGGGATCATTCCAACAGCATGCAGACAAGAGTCACCAGCAATGTGCCTACAAGCTGGAGAACTTTTGCAGCAGCCCCACGCTGTTAGTAGCTGCTATTAGTGCAGCATTCCCTGAAAGGCTGAAAGTGTGAAAACTCTAGGGAGTGGCAGGGTGACATTCTATGCACTGATACTCTCCCAAGCCAAGTGCTTCTGTTTTGGATAAACACAGAGGCTTCTCTAATCTTGAATATAACTTTGTGTTTCCTCAGCCTGCCATGCAATGGGGACAGGGATGATGCTGAGCTCCTGGGCCACTTCTTCCATTGAAGAAGTGGCTGAAGCAGCTCCAGCTGGCCTTCGCTGGCTGCAGCTTTATGTGTACAAAGACCGGGAGGTCACCAAATCCCTTGTGAAGCGTGCAGAGAGAGCAGGCTACAAAGGTATCTTTGTGACAGTGGACGCACCATTCCTTGGCAGGCGCATCGATGACGTGCGCAACAAGTTTCAGCTTCCTCCTCACCTCAGGTAGGTGTCCACTGGTGGGATGTAGAACAGGTATGTGCAGTGCCATGGTCACCATGAGGTGCTGTGGGAGAAATTTGTCTTTGGAACAAGGAATTGCTTCAATTTCTTCTTTCTACATGCTGCACTGGGCATGAACACCGAGGAACTGTGCTTGCATCTCGTACTGTGCTTGCGCAGTTTTGCACAGCAAAACTCAGCTGGACACAACCCTGTGTAATCTGCTCTGACTTTGAGCAGAGATTCAGCTGCAGAGTTGGCTATGCTCTGAATGGAGGTCTGGACTAAACGTAGTGAAGGTCCCTTCCAAGTGATGTTATAGGCCCTTCTAATCTATGTTACCCTGTGATGCTGCAAGGGGTCTAGGGCTGTGTCACTAGTGACCACAGAGCCCCTTTCCAAGCAACTTCAACTCTTCTTTTATTCAAATACAGAAATGTACAGGTTTGCAAAATGGAGCTAAAAAACTTGTGAGAATCTTACACGTAGGGGTTAGTAGTGACTGCAGTCTGCCATGACATATATTAAGACTAATATCTGCTGCTTTCAGAACCTGCAAATGAACACAAAAATGGAAAGACACTAAAAATAAAAAGGATAGCTGACCATGTTTTGAAGCAGAATAACTTTGATTTGCATTCTCGTTGAAAGCAAGCTTTGAAAATTATCAGTGGTTCTGAAATGCTCCTCCTATGTCTCCTAAGATTGTTAAATTACATTATGTATATCCTGTATGTAACATGTACTTAGCAAGAAACATAACATCACACCCTGAGGTCTCCCCTTTTTCATACAATTCAAACTACAGGCAAGACATGGGACTGTGCGATAAATCTAATTCTTCGCTTTGCAGGCAAAAAACTCTTCAGAACATGACGTGTTGGATCTCCCCCTATGCTTGTACATGAAGCTAATGAATAGTGTGATGGAAGCTGACAGAACCGCCTTAACTATGATTTCAGTGTTACAGTATAAACTTTTGAGGAAAACACTAGAAAAGATTCCTTGACACATCTATCACTAAAATGTAGTACACTGATATGCATGTGTCTTGTATAGTAATCCTGCTCTAGATCTGTGATTGCCAAAGCATTATTGATGCACACTCATTTTCTGGGGGGAAAAAAAAAAAACCCACAAAAAAACCCGAGCCAGCAGTGTGCCCAGGTGGCCAAGAAGGCCAATGGCATCCTGGCCTGTATCAGAAAGTGTGGCCAGCAGGAGCAGGGAAGTCATTGTGCCCCTGTACTCAGCACTGGTTAGGCCACATCTTGAGTCCTGTGTCCAGTTCTAGGCCCCTCAATTTAAGAAAGATGTTGAGTTGCTGGAACATGTTCAGAGAAGGGCAACAAGGCTGGTGAGAGATCTGGAGCACAAGCCCTATGAGGAGAGGCTGAGGGAGCTGGGGTTGCTTAGCCTGGAGAAGAGGAGGCTCAGGGGAGACCTTATTGCTGTCTACAGCTACCTGAAGGGAGGTTGTAGCCAGGTGGAGGTTGGTCTCTTCTCCCAGGCAACCATCAACAGAACAAGGGGACACAGTTCCAAGCTGTACTGGGGGAAGTTTAGGCTTGAGGAGAAAGTTCTGAGGTCTTTTCCAACCTTGTTAATTCTGTGAATCACTTCAGATTTCAGAATGACACTTGGACAGTGTTTTGTTGCAGAGCTGGTGGTGAAGCTCTCCTAGAATGGGCTCTGCTCAGTTATGTGATAACTTTTTCTTGGCTTCAGATTTTCAACAAAGTCTCAAAGCGACAACAAGGTACCATTGTGCTTGGAAATGTATGTAAGGCAACATTCATTCAAGTGTTGATTTGTGTTTCACAGGCCAAGAAAAACAACAGTTATTTATATAATCTTATCCATGGGTCTCTTTTCCTCTGAGTACCCCACCCTCCACAAACCGGCAGCTAAAAAGCTGCATCTTGCTGACAGCCTGCTATTTTCTCATATTCTTCTGGACCTGGATCTGAACACAAAAGCCATGTGAAGTGCTGCTTGTTGCAGGCATGAAATCAGCAGTGAGACTAGCCAGTTTCCATGCAAAAAAACCCTCCTGAGTTTCCCAAAATGTGGAATATGAGTATAAAATAGTGAAATGTGGAATGAGACACAGTTTCCACAGGACAGAGCAGTCAGCCTTGTGTAGGACATGGTTGTCTTTGTTGGTACTGGTGTTGCTGACGGCAGTTTAATGCTTGTGAGCTCATGGGTCTGCTTCAGCTTTCTTGTACCAGCCCAGCCTGAATTTCTCCACTTTTGTTCTTTCCCCCTTCTTCTGCTTTGTCTAGTAAGTCAGTGAACTCTTTGACACAGGGGTTGTCACTTACCATCCAGTTCCTAGAACCTGTGAGATTGATATGGTGCTAAAGAGTAAATGATGTCAAATGTTTTCATACAAAATTAATTTGTCCCCCTTGCATTTGACAAGGAAACATACAAAAAAGACACAACATAAACCAGCAGAGTGTTGGTCTTGTTGCACAGATGAAAATTCTGAATTCTTCATGTAGATCCATCAAATTCACAGGCTTAACAAAGTTTCCCTTCCTCCTCCTCCTCTTCCACCTATCTGATCCCCTGTTCCTCCAGTAAATGAACCCTCTAGCTTTGGGAAAAGGAAAAACAACCCCAAATTTGCTGCATGAAGGCTAAGGGGATTTTTGCTGGTAAGTAGATCCTGTATTATGTCAAGCAAGATTAAAGTTCCAGCCTGTACTGCTCTAGAACCTGAATGTCCCACATCCTATGGTGCATTTATCCTCACGATGCTCCTGGCAGATACTGTTTTCCTATTTTATGGTGAGAAATTGGGGCAAGAAGAGTGGCTGACTGTTGTGTTCAAAGTTGCACAGGAAGACAGAATCTTAAGCCCAAATTAGTGCTCTCACTGCTGGGTTTTCCTCTGGGCCATGGATTTCATAGAATCATAGACCCATAGAATGGATTTGAGTTGGAAAGGGTCTTGAAGATCATCTAGTTCCAACCCCCCTGCCATGGGAAGGCACACCTCCTACTAGAACAGGTTGCTGAAGGCCCCTTAGTTCAAGGGAATTGCTTGAAAGACTCCAGTGCAGAGCCACAAAAATGATTAAGGGAGTGCAACATCTTCCTTACGAGGAGAGGCTGAAGGAGCTGGGGCTCTTTAGCTTGGTGAGGAGGAAGGGACTAAGGGGTGACCTCATTAATGTTTATAAATATGTAAAGGGTAAGTGCCAAGAGGATGAAGGCTCTTCTTGGTGAAGCTTGATAACAGGACTGGGGCAATGGGTGGAAGTTGAGGCATAGGAAGTTCCATGTAAACATGAGGAAAAATTTGTTCACTGTGAGGGTAACAGAACACTGGAACAGGCTGCCATGGGGGGTTTGTGGAGTCTCCTTCTCTAGAAATATTCAAAACCCACCTGGATGTGTTCCTGTGTGATCTTGCATAGGTGACCCTGCTCTGGCAGGGTGGTTGGATAGATGATCTTTCAGGGTTCCTTCCAGACCCTTACATTCTGTGATTCTGTGATCCAGCCTGGCTTTGGACACTTTTAGGGTTCAAGTGCCACAATGTCTCTGGACAGACTGTTCCAGTGCCTCACTACCCTCATGGTGAAGAATTTCCTCCTAATGTCTAACCTAAATCTAGCTTCTTCCATTTTGAAGCCATTAACCCTCATCCTATCACTATGTGCTTTATAAAACGTCACTTTCTAGCTATCTTTCAAATACTGGAAAGCTTCAATAAGGTCTCCCCAGAAGCTTCTTTTCTCGAAGCTGAACAACTTCAGCTCTCCCAGCCTGTCTTCATGAGAGGTTTTCCAGCCCTCTGATCATCTTCATGGCCCTCCTCTGGACCCATTTTAACACTTCTATGTCCTTCTTGTGTTGGGGGCTCCAGTGCTGGACAGAGTACTCCAGGTGAGAGCAGAGTAGAGAGGGAGAATCACCTACTTCGACTTGCTGATCATGCTGAACCTTTAGAATTCAGACTTTATTCTGTTTCTTCTGAATGAACTAGGATTTTTGCCTTGGGACAGAGAAATTTGAACCAATGTTACCAAATGCTTTGCCAGCCAAAGGTTTCAGCTGACTAAGGACTGGGATCTGACATGCCAGGATAGGCATTTTTTGCTCCTGCTTGGCATTATAGCAAAGGCTTAACACTATACTGAATGTTGGCATTAGGAACTGATTTATGGCTACAGTGAATCTTTCTTAGACTATTTTTCTCTCTTGTCTGTTTTGGTGTTTGTGGTTTGGTGTTTATTTCTGGTTGTGGTTTTTGTTTTTGTTTTTGTTTTTTTTTAGATTAAAAAACTTCTCAAGCAGTGACCTGGCATTCTCCTCAGGGAAAGACTTTGGAGAAAACAGTGGATTGGCTGTGTATGTAGCTGAGGCAATTGATGCAACCATCAATTGGGAAGACATCAAATGGCTTAGAAGGCTGACCTCGCTGCCCATCGTTGCCAAAGGGATCCTCAGGGGTGTGTAGCTCTGCTGCTTCCCCTGGGGCAGGTGTGGCATATGTTCTTGCAGAGGCACCAGGGAAGGAGAAGTATTCATGCTGAGGAAATTTCTGTAGCATTGCATAGAATTGGCAAGCATTTCCTTTGCTGATGTAGACTATGGTGGGGTGTGCATGTTCATGTTTCTGTGCAAAACAGAAAATGACCAAAAGGAGAAAGCTTCTTTTCTTCATGCTAGGTTAAGGACCCAGCAACACTTACAGAAGCAGCTGCTTAAATAACTACCTGGAGTTGTCAGAATGTTTTAATGGCTATACAGTATGTTTACCTTGATGTTCAGTAGGTAGTAACTGGAGCCACTCGTCACTAACCTAGTTGTTTGGCTGTCATCACATAATTCTACTTGAAATCCTGTGGCCAGGAAGACTGAACTTTCTCTGTTCATTGTCTGTAAGCTCCTAACTGTGATTTGAGTTGGATGTTACTTAAAGGGAAGCTGGATTTTCATTCCTTCAAGAGCACTGAGTGAAGTGAAGTGGTTTTATTAGGTGTGGATTATTACTGTAATGATGCCAATGATTTTGGCTTGCAGAAAATTATTTAATAAAATAATTTATAAGTGATGAGTTGTGGGACATAGCAGAAAAAATAAAAGCTAGCAACCAAAGTGGTAGCTAATCCTAAGTGGTAAAATGCTCTGTTCCAACATTTCAAATTACTTTTATGTTTTTATTGACTAAAGATAAAACTGCTTCCTGTTTTGAGATGGGACTTTGGCATAATGAAGCCCTAAGGTGGCTTTGTATTAGGTGGCAATGGTGTTTTTAGTGGCAAAATTTCCTTCAGCACTGTGGCAATAAGTTCCCAGTTATGGAAGGGCATGTCTTGTTTATTTGTTTGTTTGGTTTAGGTCTTTATTCTATTCTTTTTATTTTAGCTGATGATGCTAAAGAAGCTGTCAAAGTTGGGGTAAATGGTATCCTGGTGTCAAATCATGGAGCACGGCAGCTTGATGGGGTCCCTGCAACTGTAAGTACTGGCGCCAGTATCAGCAGTCTCTGGGTTTCTCTACTGTTTTACTACTTGTTTGCTTGTTCTGAACACGTGGTAGCTGGAGAAAAAGACTACAGATATGCCTTACCCTGTCACACTTCAAGTTAGGTGAAGCTTCCCCTTGGTGAGATCAAACCAAAAAAACACAGGAGGACTTACATGTGGCTGTTTCTTCAAGCTACCTGAGCATCCTGTCCTTGGCTGCAACAACCTCCATGGAAGTCTAGAAGAGCAGTTTCAGACAGTGTATCACTGTTAGTTAAATGTCTAGAAATTGGAAAGTCTTGAATATTTTTTTTGCTATTTTTTTTCTTATTTCTCCTTTCTCATCCCTTTTTTTCTTTTTTTTAACCCCAATGTAGTGGTTTGCAGTTCACTGAAAGTTGCTCTACAGTTGTTTTTCCCTTTTAATATTCTTCAGAGACTTCTGAAAAATTACAGTTACAGAGCAGTTTAAGGCAGAACTAACTCTCCATTTTTATCCCTTCAAACACTTTCACCTTTGGAAAAGGTACAGGGTGGTTAAATTACATGGTTTTTTCCTTTTTCCTTTTCCTTGTCGTGCTACCCTGTGTTTTTTTCCAAAGGTGAAAAGGGAGTTGAGAAGTTCTGAACTGGAAAAAATAGAAGGAAAATGAAAAAGTCTGTGTTCTGGCTAAAGGAAAAAACCCCAAATTCCAGTCATCATTCATCCTTCTTCATTCGGTATGGGAAAGCTGTGCAAGTAAAAAGAGAATGAAAAGGAGAATTGAAGCCCACTATTCCTAATGTGTCCGTGATGGACAGCCTCATGGTTTCCATGATCATTTTCTGAAGGGAGAGTAGGACAGGTAAGCCCTTTTTCACTGCAGACTGTTTTGCACATGAAATCTTACCTGCTCAACTCTTCTGTCCCACTGGCACGTCCCTCCCTTCCGGGGAGCAATTCTGCTCTTTCCTACTCCGAGACAGCTGAGGATTCTCCCAGCCCTGTTCCTTCATCCATTCATTTTTTTAGGTCTTCACATGCACTCAGTGACTGCCTGGTTGTGTTGGCTGGTTCTTCACATTGGAGAGACAACTGCCAGCACAAATGTTTTTTCTAAATGGTTAATTAAGCTGAGGTATTGTCCTTTGAGATGCTTTTGTCTGGCTGTCTTAAGGTATTCCAGTGGACTGGTATGACAAAGACCTCCTGATGTTTTTCAGATTGAGATTTTTCTTTTATGTGCTGCTTGGAGACCTATAAGAAAGATGGGGACAGTGTTTTTAGCAGGGCCTGTAGTTGACAGGACAAGGGTGATGGTTTTAAACTAAAAGAGGGGAGATTTAGACTAGGTAGAAGGAAGAAATTTACAGTGAGGGTGGTGAAATACTAACCAGAGAGGTGGTAGAAGATCCATCCCTGGGAACATTCCAGGTCAGGTTGGACAGGCTCTGTGCAACCTGATCTAGTTGAAGATTTCTCTAGTCTCTGCAGGAGGTTTAGACTAGATGACCTTTAAAGGTCCCTCCCAGCCTAAAGCATTCTATGATTCTATGAAACATGATTTTGTGCTGTTGGAGAGTGTGCAGCTATTCAGTTTTAGACACCTCAAGGGCAACTCAATTTTCAGAGTCTGGGTGTTTCATACTTCCAAAATAGATATTCTTTCTTCTTTATCTTCTTGTCACCTTTTGAGAATGCTTTCCTCAGTTTCACCAAGAGTATTGGAAAATCTTGGCCTTACCTCTGTGTGTGAGGTAATCCAACAGGAAGAATATACAAGGATATTAAAAACATCATTTTGAGAAATGGTAAAGTAATAGGATTGGGTTTTTTTTTTTGCCAACTGCAGTAGCACAGAAATTAAACTTGCAAACAACCTGTTATGAGTTTCTTTTGCAACACCACATTACAGAGGAAAAGGCACTATAAGAGCTGGTATGTTCTCTGGATTTCAGCATGCAAAGAAATACATTTCACAATGCAGTTTTCATAATGTAAATACCTGTGTCAGATCATGCTAAATGTTTCTAGTTTAAAATATCTGTTTAATTTCACAGGTTTTCAGAATGTGAGCTGAACCCAAGCTGGTTAATATTTCTAATGTGTTGTTACACATTGAGGAAATCTGTTTTAATTATGGTTTGCATCATGCTTCAGTAGTTATAGTACTTTAATGTTGATATGATTTGTCAGGATGTAGAAAGTGGTCTCTGTATATGGAAACAAATGGAAAATATGTTTGGCAAGAGAGTAAAACCAAAGGGGGAGTTAAAAAATCAAAGCAAGTGCCACACTTCAAGAAAATTTTAATCCAAATCTAAAACCAAACTGCACTTCAAAATTTCCTCCATCCCCATCTCCTAGTAATTTTTTATCCATTAGACAGGAAATTAATTACATCCATATTTGAAAGACATGAATTTTTGTGCCTTTTCTCACACTGCCACAGTCTCCTTAGTACTTGACTTACAGTTTTGTCTTTCCTAATTTTTATGAATAGGAGCTATTTATCTGGCATAGGAGCAGTTGCCCTGTAATTAATGCATGAGGCTTGAATTCAGAAGACTTATCTCTTTGGGGCATGAACATGGTGTGGACATGTTACTTAACTCCCTGCTTGGTTACTTGTAACTTAGAAGCATTAAAAATTCTCCCTCCCTCCACCCCCTTGAAAAGTGACTGTGACTCATTTTCATCCTCAAACTACTCAACACTGGAAGTCTGGGGAGCTGTTCCTTATACTCCTCTTACTCTTCTGAAACATCTGGTACTGACTTACGTTGGATACATGTCATGGGATCAGATGGACATTTTGTGTGACCCTGCTGACTCTTACTCTATTTATGTGACTTTCTAAGTAAATTTGACCTTTGTATATATCTGCTGACATGCTAAGTCACTACTGGTTTTCAATACAAAACTGTATTGTTTGTGCATAGTTAGGCATGCAATTGCTCATTTAGCTTCTTGAAATCCCGGATCCTGTACATAAGAGTTCAATTAAATAGGGATACACAAGTGGACAAGTTACATTCCTATTTTACTTTTTTAGATTGATGTCTTGCCTGAAATTGTTGAGGCTGTGGAGGGGAAGGTGGAGGTGTTCCTAGACGGAGGTGTAAGAAAAGGTACAGACATTCTTAAAGCACTTGCTCTTGGTGCCAAAGCTGTATTCATTGGAAGACCTGTCATCTGGGGCTTGGCTTATCAAGTAAGTTAAAAAAAGTTCAGACTTATGTTTGTAGATATTTAGGCTTGCTATTTGGGTTTAGCATATGCATGTATATCTGTGTGCACACAGGGGGGTGTGTGTGATGGTATCTGTATGGACTCAGCCTGTCTGATCTGAAATTTGCTGTGACAAGTACTTGAGTTGTGCACAAAACTTTGTTGGCACATGTATACATGTCTGTATTTACATACGTGAGCTATATGTACACCTAACAGTTCATACTGTCCTCTAACCTCCTAGGGTGAAGAAGGAGCAAAAGAAGTTCTCCAGATGCTGAAGGAAGAGTTTCGACTGGCAATGGCATTGACAGGTAAGACATCAATGTTTCCTCTTATTAACAGTCACCTCTGTCTCACATTTCTTCATACTTTTCCTTTGCCCTGGGCAATAGGCTGTAGTAACTTAAAGAAGGAAGATGGAAACTTTTGCAATGTGAACAGGTTAGGCTATGGAGAGATGAAAAAAAGGATGACTTGTTATCCCTGTCTTAAAGATGGGGAACAGAGGAGGTTAAATGAAAGCAAGCAAAAAGATTCTTTGCAAGGAGAGCAATAAATCTGTAGAAAAGTACTGGGAAATCCTTGGTCACCAGGGGGTGACTTTCATCTGACAGAATCTAGACTTCTATGGGATAGAAAAAGAAAAGGCTTAGAGTGGGATTGTCTTGGTTTAAGGAGTGAGACAAATGCTTATTAACCCATCTCAAAGAAGTTAAAAAACCGCTCCACACTGGATTGGGAAGAATTAGAAGTTTAAATGGAACTCATAGCTACGTACAACAGTACAAAAGCATGTGAAATACACAAAATTCATAGTCCACCTCAGCCATGGTTCTCCAAGAGCCTCCTTAGGCCAAAGCTTCATCCACAACCTCCCTCCAAAGAGGGCCAAAACCTCAGGCTTCAAATAAATGCCTCTCCTCACCCCCCTCCCCTCCCATACCAAACCTGTGGGATGCAGCTTAAAATTCAACTTGCCAGCTCAAGGCTGCTCAAGGCCCTGCTCCCCCAGGTCACCAGAGACAAGGGAGCCTGAGTCAGAAGGGAGCAGAGAGAAGGGAAGGGGTCTGGACAGCTCATCCTTTTCCCTTATAAAGGGGGAGATGCAGGCATTCTGGGAATGGAATAACATATTTTCCTGTGTCCACCCACTGGGCTGGACTGTTCAGCTCCTTGTACCCTCTGGTACTCTGGAAGAATCATCTCTATGGTTAGGACACAGGCCTAAACCTATATAGTGGGTTGAGAACTGGGATAGAAATGCAAAACCTTCTTCTGATATGTAACTTCTCCTCCAGGATGCAAGAAAGTAGAAGAAATTGGCAGGACACTGATACGAAGAGATCAAGTCTGGCTTTCCAAGATTTAGATCTGAAGACTATTGCCTTGCATGTTGTCTGTCATACAGAAAGTGTGCTACCAAACAAAAAGCAACTGCCTTCACCCTTTGGGCCTCATCCTGCAATCCTGACTGAGAAGGGGTGTAGGAGATCACTCATTGGAGAAAATACTTGAAGCTAATTTTACAGGTGTATTTCCTGTATTCTCCTAGGTTCCGCTGGTAGTTGTGATTCGAGATGGGCCTTTCAAGAAGAACAACATAGAAACTTCAAAGTGTTTCGTGACAAATGCTAGTATGAGCTTACGTGCCTGGAAGTAACTTAGCTGTTAAAATGAAACTAGAAACAGAAATGTTTTGACAGCAAACAGCTATCAAAACATTTCTGTTTATAGCTTCCTTTTGATGGCAAACAGCAACCAAAATGCAGAAATGCAAAATTAAAAAATACTTCTTGCTCACTGTTTAGAGGAACTATATTGTAGGTCATAGAGATTAAATCTTGCTCTCTTATGAATAGTGTCATTTTCCTAGTGACTATGTGCTACTCCTTTATAGGCATGTGGGCTACTCCTTTATACAAGCATGTGGGCTTGTAGCCTGTAGCTCAGAGGACTCTTAGTGTAAAGAAATGAACAGCAAAGCAAAACTGGGTAAGTTGTCATTTAAGTGACACGACTCCCTTAGCAGTCAGGTAACCATTATGTAGTGCATCAGGTACAGGTCAGATCCTTGGCTGCACAAATCTTTGTAGCCCTGTTGCCTCTGCTGCACTGTGCTGAGGGCATCCTGCTAGAGCTCACACGTTTTTCACTTGGTTTCATTTGCGGACAGTGACAACTCAAGGCCGATGCTACCTAGGGCAGTTTGTAGGATTTGCAGCCATGTGCGAAGGAGAAATTTGGCTGAGGTATTAACTAGTGACTTGGGAAGATTCTAGTGGCTCTCTTCACTTTCCACAAACACCTTTCAGACAGGTAAATTATAGTGTTATTCATTCTGCTTATGAAGATAAACAGATACTATAGGATCTGCTCCTCTGTTCTCTGAACAATCCAAATACAAATTGAATTCAGGAAGAATTTTGTGACTGTAAAGAACAAAGGAATAGCTTCCTACTGCAAAAAGACTATTTTCCAAAGAGCAGGCAGAGGAGGGAAGACTCTGCTAATCTCATCTTGAGTAAAACTAAGGGTGGCTCTTCATCTGTCTCACTTCTGTTGCAGGTATAACAATGTAATTGGGAGCAGGGAGAGATTTTGACAATCTTGTTGTGGAAATTTGGTGTTCATTTTTAAGGAGGATTAAGGAAAAATAAAATAAAGTGCCTTGATTTCATTGTTCAGTCACTGACATCACTGGCTCCATTTGTTTCCCATCAGTGTCAGAAGGACTCATGCAGTTAGACTCTCCCTTTTCGCTTTGTTTGAAATATCCCTTACTGAGCTGTTGAGGCAGCTTTGCAATAAAATGATGGAATATTACAATGTGAACTGAAGCTGGGGCTGGAACTCAAAATGGGGAGAAAACCCAAAAGGCCACATGCTTGCCCTTCAGTTGTAAAATCTGTACTTTTATTTGCTGGAGAATCTAGTGTGTTGGTGAGGGTTGCGTAGCAACAAAACAAAGTTTATCTGTGTAAGGAAATATGACTGTTTCTCAGAGCACAGAGAAGCATAATTTCTGCTGTTTACTGCACTTATCATATCTGTTGCAATGTGGACTGTGTCAGATGTCAATTACAGACTAACTTCAGAAAGACTGTTTATTTTAGATAATATAAATGTTACTTAAAAGACAGAGGCATAATATCTCATGTTTACATGCTTAAGATCTATTTCTAAAGTTTAGAAGATGCAGTTTCCTGTCTTTGCCCCAACCAGATTCAAGGAAAGTTCTGTAACAATGTGGTCTAGGATAAGTTCTGATGGTGAGGAAACCAGTTCTGTTACTTGCAATTAACTATTTCTAGTTTTTCTTGGATAATGGGTTTATGTTGTTTTTCTCCTACTTGCTACCTGAGAACTGTCTGACTGCCTTCCAGTTCAGCCTTAATAAGAACAGACGTGCATTATAAACCAAAATTAGAACCAAATCCTGAAAGGCTGAGAGGAGATGTTAACAGAAATTAAATTAATTAGCCTGGTAGGCTTCTGTTTTTAAAATAGTCCACAGTGAAGAGGATTTCCCTTGATTTTGAAACAAACTTAACTGCTTCTGGAAATTATTCTTAAAAGGCAGGAACTCTGTTTGGTTTTGATTTTTATTTAGAAAGCAGAAAAACTGAGTGCTCTTGACTATTTTAAAGGTTGAAAAATATCCAGGCTAAGGAAAAAAATCTGCCTCACAGTTGTGTCACCTGAGGAAGCTGAGAAGATAGCACACATAACAGGTTGTGATTGTAGATCTTTCTGCAGTTTGTGAAGGTGTGTCTGAGGGGAATCTAAGCAATACAGCAGAAGAAAATAATAGTTTTGTGAGATATTTAGAAAAATACAATATTTGCCTCTAATGTAACAAGTGAACCTGGCAAACTCTTGGGAACCATTTGTCACAGTCCTCAGGTCAAGGCATAGAAGCAGAGTGGAACAGAAGATGTATTTATCATTTATGATGCTTAGTATATCTGGCTATCTGTTTATTAAATAACAAACAGTGTCTTGATGGTTTAAATTGTCATTACTTTCTGACTCCACATTAAGCCAGAGACACCATGAAAATGTCTAAATAGTAAAAAGAAAACAAAAACCAAACAAACAAATCCCCAAACAAAACAACAACCAAAACAAATAAGGGAGTAACAGTGAGCAATATTTATGTACCCAGAAAGATAGTATTCAACTGGTGTGCTGTGTGCTTAGAAACAAAAATCAACCACCCAAGTGGGAGGCTGGTGACTAAGGATGTCTGAACAGGGCTCCCCAGCCATGTCTAAAGTAGTTCAAAAACATTCTCTGGGAAAGGAGATTGCAGGTCTTAATGAGAGAATATTTATCAGATCTTTTGTGGAGAGAGGAGACAAAAAGCAAAACCTGAGACTATGGAAGAGGAGGAGGATCCTCTGCTGCTTATGAGAAAGTGGTACCTCCCATGAGGCTAAGTGTGAGGCAGGCTTCTAATACTGATGCTTCATATTCAGTGCACCTGTGGATTTGTCTGATGCTGTCAGTTTAGAATGTTCCCTTTTTGGAATCATACCCACAAAGATGTCTCCTTGGCTCCAGTGAGCCAATAGAGGATTCCATCCACTAAAGAGAATACAGAAGAATATGGAAGAGTGTTGCACTCTATAGAGGATGTGTTGAAACTGCTCAGGAGATTTGGAGAGGCTTCAGCCCTATTTTGGGATGTCACCAACTGGACTTGAGAGACCCATTCCTAGCAAGAAGTTCTGAAGAAGAAAGTCTGTTTTGGAGTGATAAGGTCAGTGAAAGTCTGTGACACTGACTGGACATCTGATAGTGCACATTGAGACTGGACATTCAGAGAGTAGGACTCTTCTAAGTAAAGACAACAAGCTTCTCTGAAAGAAAATCTTAAACTACAACACATGGGTGGTTTGTGCCTGGAGGACAGGTTTGGCTGCACTGAGAACTTATTTGCCATAGGAGTCTGGCAATTTAATACCACAGGGGTGCAGGACTGCTGGCATGTCACTATGGTGAACCAAAGATGGCAGAAGTCAGATGAGCATTGTGAGATCATCTGACCTTTCAGATAAAAAGTGGAGGAGGAGGTAAGTGTAGCTTTGGGATAGACTTTAGACTGTTTGCTCTTTGAAGCAGAGACCTGCTGCTTTTTGAATGCTTGGAGCCTGTGCACAGGGTAGAGAATCCAGTAGGTAAATAATAGGAGTCATAATTCAGTGCACTGAAGCTGAAGAGCTGTGAAAGACATGATCTGTTTTCTTGTGACCTCCACCTCTTGCTGTGACTCTGGGACACATTATTGTGTTTTATTTTTACTAGTGGCCAAGTCAAACAAATAACTCTGGAACTGGTAAGAACTTCTCCTCCATCCCAAATTTTTCAGGTTAAACATGAAACTTGTCTGTCTTACTGGGAATTTCTGAATATAAATAAACAAACACTTAGAGTAACTCACTTTGATAAATGGGCAGTGTAGGTTGGGGCCTGTTGGATATGCAGGCGACTTAAAGATGAAGCAGATCTGGGGAAGTAGGCAGGAATGGCTCTGCTTTTTTTGGCTTCTCAACTGGTTTTCAGGCTGAAATAAATACTTGAGAGCACAGGCAAAACTGGCTTCTAAAGTCATGATTTTGCACTGAACCTCACTGTAAGGATATCTCTTATAAAGCTACTTTTGATGTGGAAATTTGGCTCCAAACCACACTGAAGGTCATTATAAATAACCACTTCATCACAGGACACACAGAAGTTGGCTTCCTTGAACACTCCTAGAAAGTAAGTCTAACATTATTGAGCCATAACCTCAGCTAGTGTAAATCAGAGAAGCTCCACTGACTTCATTAGTTTATACTGATTTACACCAGCTGTGACTGTGGCCCACAATACTGCAAAATATGTCAGCTTTTAAATTCTGTCACTGTGTTGAACAAAACTGTTTTTAAAACAAGATTGGCAATCCCAGATTTAGATACTAATGAGTCACAGCACTGTAATTGTTTCACGATGCGTATATGCTCCATTTTATTTTCATTTTTGCCTTGCTTCTGTTTTTCTTATCTCCTGCCAAACAGAGGGAGAGTACCACATATGTTACATTCATAACAAAGATGTTTTGCTGCTTTGAGAACATGTCCTCCAGATGCAAAATGCTTGTGTGTTGTAATTCAGCTTCTTCCTTTGCAGAGGAAGAAGCTGAAGCTAGATATGCACCAATGTAAGAATTGTCTTGAGGGCCAGACTTACATTTTCTTCAGGGCCTGGAGCTCTCTACGGGGCATCCAGAGACTCTCCCAACTTCACTTCAAAGATCTGATTTCCTTTAGGGAATTCCACCTCTTAAGTCATCATTTAGGATGGATCACGTCCAGAAACATGCTAATAAAAATGCCTTGGGACCATCAATGCATCTCCTTTGTTACAATGTTGCGGGGTACTTGTATAGCCCCCCATACTGCATAGTCTACTGCACTGGTGGCACTATTACGGTATGGAAGGCTGGTAGATACATGGAAATGCTTTGTTCAGCCAGAAAGACATTCATATAACTAGACTGACAATGATTAATATTATTTTATGACAACAGCAGCTGTGGGTTTCAGTCAAGGTCAAGATGGCATTATGCACTGCAAAGATGCTTTCCTGCAAGTAGTAGTCTTTACCTAACAGAGCCAGAAGTGTAAATTGACAGGCACGGGGGAAAAAAAGTCTCGCTATATAAAATAGGGGGAGAAACAAACTGATCTCCCCAGTTAAATCCTTTAAATATCCATTCCACTGCTTTAATTATAAAACATGTTATTCTGCCTTAGGCAGATAACTCTGGGACAGGCATCACTTATCACTAATACTCAACAACCATGAGGAAGGTCCCCAGATGAACTGCAGAGCAGAGGGAGAGCTGAGCCACAGCACAGCCTTTAACTTGTGTATTTTTCCGTGCTAAGGTGGAGCTCCTTATACAACTGGGACTGCCAGCTTGCCAATCAAAATCTGATTGTGGTGGCTTTGCAGTATGGAAATGGAGGACCTCCTGTTTCTTGATGGTTGTCTATAATTCAGTACCATAATACAATTTCACTTGTTTCTTCCTCCAACCCAATCTGTATACTAGTCCCTTTAATTCTGTACACTGTGTTAATTAGATTTCCCTGTTAGAAAGACTGAAAGTAATGGATTTAAAACTTAGTTGTTATTAAAAAATCCTGCAGACCATAGTGAGATTCATTCCACATGAGATTTGTCCAATTTTCAAGAATGGCCATGAAGTCTTCAGAGGAAGGCACAAGAACCCTATAATAAGGCAACGTGGCATAAATTTACCTCTTACACAAATTTAGGATGTGTATGGTATACAATTCTATGTAGTATGGTTAGCAAATATGTTCAGCAGATATCATTGCTAGACCCAAAAATCTAGCATAGATGTGAGCTAAGCAGTCTTTGTAACAGAGAGACCTGAATGCTGTTCACAGATAGGAATTTGAACAGCAAGATCATCCTGCATACCTAAGCTTTCCTCTGGGTCTGTATGCATGGTCTAGCAAAGAAAAGTTAGCATAGTGTATTGAGGAGTGTAGGTGAGGTCTCTGTTGTGGTTTTAATACAAACTGTCACTGACTCCAGACCTACACATCTGCTGTCTCCCCATCAGGTATTAAGAGCAGTGAAAATTATTGAAATAGGTATAAACAAATTCCCTTTGACAAGCTTGCATCTCTATCTATAAACCCAGCAAAACTTAAAAAGTGCTCTTCATCCAAGAAACTCTACTGACAAGCTCTCTGAAAAAATTGCAAACAGAGAAATCATATTAAGAAAAGAAAACTTGGTCACAGTCTTAGAAAGCATAACAATAGAGTACATCTGCAAATAAAGAAGAGTAGTTCCTTACTGCTTTCTGGTGCATTTGTTCCAGAGCTTCTCAGCCATAGCTGCAGTTCTGAGGGTGCCAGCATCCATCTCTGCTTTGTTGTGGCATTACATCTCATCCTGTGCATTGCCATGGTGTCTGTACCGGCCTTTGCTCCCAAGTTCTTAGTTTTGGTCTCATAGGGAAGCTGGAATAAGAGAGATGCTTGAGACCTCTGGGCAGAGTCTTTGCCCTTTGGAAACTGAAATAGTGTGGGCAGGCATGGATATGATGAAGGGCCAAAAGGTGAGATCTCTTTTTAATTTTTCAAAAGCCTCCTACCCAGCATTAAATTTGAACTTTAATTGAAGTGGTTTGCCACATGGGACAAGAGAACTTTTGTAAAGTGAGATTTCAGTGTAAGCTATAGGTGGTCTATGGTGCTTCAGCAGCACTTTACATCAATAGAGAAAGCACTGAGTGCCTCCTTAATGCAGGGGAACCCAGTTCTTGGTTCCCAGGTGACACACCACCTATAGCCATGCTTAAAAAAAAAAAAAGAGAAAGGAGAAAAGCAGGCTAGCAAAGGCCTTGAAGTGCTCTTGCCTGCATCACATACCACTGATGAGCAAGTAGTCCTGGAACTAGAGAGGTTAGGGCTTACTGTTACAGAACTTCTGAGCAAATAAAGAAGCCCACCACCATTACAACATTCTTTCCACTTCATCTGTTTGTCCAAAATTAGGGCCAAATGATGGGCTAGCACAGCTCTGTTGCAATCTGTGATGTTGTACCAATCTGTATCTGCTGGGGATCTGAACCTACAGGCTCATTTCTAACTACCCTCCCAAGAGCTACCAAATTTTTCATTGGTTTCCCTGGAATTTGTGTGCATCCCATCAGGTCCATATATTGAATCTGTGGGATTTGCTGTCATGGGAGGTGTGATTGTCACTTTTGTCAGGAATTTCAAGACAACAGCTGTAGGAAAGCAGCAAGTTCCACAGTAAGGTTATGATGAGTGCTCTCAGTTTGGCAAGGCTTGGACAGCTACGTTCTTAATGCTGCTGCAATTTCCCAGCCAAAGTTGTCCTGTTACACAGTTGATACCGAGTATCAGACCATCTTAAGTGAATGGAAAAATGGACAGCCCTGGTGCATAACATGCACACTTTAATGTACAAGTAAACAAGCACCTTATGACTTCTGTACTTTACTCTTCATAAATGATATCTTAACCAGACTTAACTCTCCCAGCCTTTTCTTTTTGCTTGCTTTACCTAGAATGTGCCTCAGTTGTACAGCAGGCCTAGAAGATATCATTGGTAGATCTAATTTCAGCTTAGTTTTTGGTTATTCAGTGGTGCCACAGAAACTCATTAACAGTGCCTTCTCATGTTAGTCTATGGATAATCACTTGCAAGCAGTTAGGGACAGGTGTGCAACTGCTGCATAACAGACTGTAAAACCACATGTGACCTAAATAATTTGCTGGCATGCTAACAAACAGTAAACCCAGGCAGTTCAGCTATCTGCATGCTCTGCTTTTTATCAGTTTCAAGTATGTTGGGTTTGGCTGTATGTGCTCCCCTGGAAAGCATAAAAACATACTTTTGATCTGCCACAGAAAGGCTCTTTTACCATAAAGATAAAAAGATAAAGCAGTATTTATTTTGATTCTCAATCCTTTTTCCATTATTGCTCTGCAATGGATGGGAGTTGTATTTTTGGTTGTTACTAAGGATGTGCTTTGCCTTCAAAGAACATGGAACTGTAGAGTACATCAGCTCATTTATTAATTTGTGTTGCTGTTTACTGATGACTGATGTGTTTGGAAATCTTCAGTAGTATACAATGAGCAAAGATGTTGGCTGCAATGCAAAGCATCTCTAAGCCAACACCATGTGCTGCTGCCAGATCTCTAGAGCTGCTACTGCAGTGCATACACAGACAAAGTTTCCATCCTGAATTTATCTTCCCTTTAATACACTGGATGAATTTAACTTGAAGGATTTTTATTTCCTCTATCAAAAGCTTTTTTGTTATTAATACAGGAAAAGTAACATGTATATTACTACATATATTAGTACATGGGAACCTGGGAAGGAATATCACAAACTTTGTTGCTTTTGATCATTAGCGAAGTGCAGTGACTGACATTTTCTGGTGTTGTCAGTGAAGTGTGTCAATTAATCACTGTTCACTTATACTGTTGCAAAGACAATTCCTTTGCCACAGCAAGACGCTTTTAAGCAGCTGATAAAAATGGGGTTGTCAACCTAGTAAGAACATTGGATTTTTTGCATCTAATTTGCTGCAAGAAAATACTTAGTGTGAAACTTCAGTGTCAAAAGCAGCAGTTCCTAATAAATTATTTTTGCTTTGTGAATTAAAATCTTCCAAATCAAGTGGTCCTAAGGCAATTCCAGTGGGTAATTTAGGTCTTCAAAACAAAACTTTGCAAATGTGTCTGGCTAAGGGTCTCTTTTGATCTTAGGTGTATAAATACATCCCAGACGTGCATGCACGATGTGGTTACTTGCATTCGGAAGCAAAGAAGCCATGCTAAGGTGACTTCCACCACCTGCCTTGCCATTTTGTTCCTGCCCTGATCATGACTGTTTGGAATTCATCGATGTCTGTAGCTGGGTGGCTTTAAACAATGAAGCTCTAGCCAATGTGCATCTCTCTGGGCTTGCTGGTTTTACTGTTCTTGAGACATGTGAGCTAAAAGCTGTCTGAGATAATCACTGAACCTAATGGTGAACTTGGGTCTTTTTTTCCACAGAGATGAAACCTGCTTTATGTCTGTAGATAGAAGCCATGCATGACCTAACACCTTTAACAGCCTTTTGTGACAGTACATTTAATTTAAACACACCAGGAAGTGTACATGGCTGATTATTAAGAATGTGGAGAGAGTAACTTGGAGGTACTGGCAACATGATTTTGGGGCTCTTTCATCTCAAAACAAAGACATGCAGGATACAGTGGCTAAAAGTAGAAGATATTAAAAACAAAATGTGGGTTGTTTAGGTTTTTTGCAGCAAGGGTTATTAGTGTTGGAATGTTCCCAAGGGATGTGGTAAACTGTCCTTTGTAGTCCTTCAATGAAAATTAGATGGGTTTTGAGAAGATGTACTCTATTCTGGCCACAAAATATTGGAGATTGGTTGGGGGAAATGTTCTGGATTTTTCATAGTGAAAATCAAATTAGATGTTTGCAACATTTCTCAAACTCATTAAGACTATAACTTTGCTTTTGATGGTTTCTGTTTTTTGGGGGGTTTTCTTATTTGTGCCTGAAGCTATGTGAATCAGGCAGGATAGGATAGTTTACACGATTGATTTGTTCAACCCAAGCTCCAAAGAGATTCCCCCATACTGAATGATGCTAAGCCTCTTTATCAGAACTTCCCACTCACTCTGGTCATTTAGGATTTTTTGAGACTTCAAGATATAGCAATACTTTGGCTTAAGGTCCCAGTCTGAGGACAGCTCTTTTGGCTGGAATAGCACATAGCTGAATTAGATTCGTTATGATACTGCACTGTCATTTTGTTCCTCTGACATCTCTGCTGGTGTGATTGTCAGATGTCTTGCTATCCTGTGGTAGGTTTGAGAGCATAATTCCAGGCTTTGTGAGAGTGGAACATTTGTAAAGCAGCAACTCCTTGCTAATCTGCAGCGGAAAAGCACGTATGACAGGCAATGGGGTTTCCATTTTTCAGGATCCAGGGTTTAAGACGGGCTTAAAGAAGTCTTATTAAAAGTGTTTTCCAGTGCATATGGCTCCTTCTGACAGCACCCAGGTGGTTAAGAAACAAACATTAAGAATAAAAGCTGTTTCTTTTTTCTGCCCAACAAATGGTTCAAGTGTCTGGTATTTGATTCAGAAAGGACATCTGCAGCAGTCATGCCCTCTGAAATAAACCAACCGACATTTTGAGCTGCCAACAATTCTGTTAACGTCAAGGCATCTCAAACTTTAAAGCTAACAAAGTAATTTTTTTCCCCTGTAATCGTATGGTAAATATTAGGTAGACATCATTTCTGCTTTGCACATTAAAAACCTGACTGAATTTAAAAAGCCTGCACGTGCACTTTGGGGAAGTGTCATTTGTCCATGAGCTAAGACCAGAAGCTGCCATATTGCAGATGGGGCAGGAGGGAAAGGCATTTGGCCTCATCCATAACTTCACAGCTACTGCAAATATCAGCTGATAATATTTGTGTTATGACTGACAGACACCCGAAAGGCAAAGATGAGGGGGGTGAGGAGAGGAGGGGGAAGCTTAAGCTAGGAAAACAGTTGTCTGAACTCTGGGATTTCTTTACCAACATTTTCCATGCTTGAACAGTAGCTGCTGAATTAAATCATGCACTGAGCCCCTGTGCAGGAAAACAAAGTTTGTCAAGACTATTTGTTAGCACTTCATACTTTGTTTGAACCTTGGACGTTCGCTGGGCCCTGTAAATGGATTTTTTTTTTCTTCAAATCAAACACACTATAATGCTAGCCAGTTTTCTGTTGTTCAGTCATTGCTGTGATGACACTAATAGTAAAAACACAGTCTCATCATTAGGAAAAGAGAGAAACAAACAGTGAAGTGCTACAGGATGGCATGGGTAATGAGGAAGTGCTGCTGCAAGGCAGGCTAAGATAGCAGATATGGAAAGGGTTAATTATTGAACAGACCTGTAGTGCTTGATTGTGCCCAGCTATGCTGGTGTCTGTAGGCTCATCCCATGCCAGAAACGCACTTGAAATGGGACCTCTGTCCTGAAAGCTGCTGCACAGCTATTGATAAACAGAGATGAAGGGAAATGTAAATTAAATTATTTGGGCAAAGAACTAGAAGAGACTAAAAGCTAGCTACACTTTTCTCTTGACACAAATCCTCAGCACAAATGCTGTGTTGCATTTAACTGCTGCAGGCAATAAATGGTTATGATGTTTATTGCAAGACAGTTCCCAGTAATTCCTGTGTGTATCGGCAGTCTCCATCCAGTGTCACTGGTTTAGCTAGTATTGCTCTTCAATTTTAAGGAAGCAAGAGAGGTGAGTGTCCTTTCTCTATACAATTTCAAAGTAAGATATTTCTTAATATTTATGTTATCTGAAATCACTCGTTGAGAGGGGGAAAGAAATTCCAAACCTCTTCCTTTTCCCTTCACCAGGTTGTAAATTACCAGCAATGAGCAAGTTCCAATGAAGTTCACTAACATGACTTCACTGTTGGGTTGAATCAAGCCTAGGAAGGAAACTGGCTGAAATAAGTAACTGCTGGAAGTCAGCTAGGTCTTAATAAAGTCATGGCTGGCTCGGGGGGGCCAGGATGAAGGCCTTTCAGGTGACCACAGTGTCAGAAAGCAGCAGCCCAGGAGCTCCGAAATGCAAGCACCTTTAAAGGCAAGCAGCCTGAGTTAGGTAAATAGAAGTGGCTGGAATGAGTTGTCACTTCAGAAAATCATTCCTCAAGGGCTCTGCAGAATTTGCTTCTGCTTTATAGAGACAGGGGAAAGCCTAGCTTTTGCCTGTCATACTTACACAGTGAAATCCCAGCACTTGTCTGTCTATTGTTCCTCCAAGAGGAGGCTTTTCTTAGACTGCTTATTGGGAGTTACTTTAACTCCTTTACAAAGAGGAAAACCTTCAGGAAACGCCTGTGTGCGGGCAACCACAAGAGCCTCGCACCCCACGAAGCCGCTCCAAAACCCTTCCGCTCCTTCCCGCCCTGCGGGGAGATGCCTCTGCGCCTGACTTGCAGAAACCAGCAGATGGCGCTGCAATACATCAAGTATTCATTTCACTATACGGGGAAAGCTTGGGACAGATGTACCAGGGGCTGCTTCTGACACTCCCCCACCGCCCTACCCCACAACTCCTGAGGCAAGCCGCTTCCCGCTTGTGACAGATGTACCAGGGGCTGCTTCTGACTCCCCCCAACACCCTGAGGAAAGCCGCTTCCCGCCCTCCCCTTAAACCGTCAACCAGACGGTGCAGCTCCGTCTCCCGCCTCCGAGGACCAGCGTCCCACTCTTTGTTCCTTCCGAACAAGCAGCTTCTGATGCAGAGGGGTCTTTGGGAGAAACCTTTCCTCACAGCAGCAAGAGAAGGCGGCTGTGAGGCCGCCGAAAGCAGCTGTGTGAGGGGAAGGCACGTGCCTCTCCTCAGGGAGGGTGTGGAGTCGGCAAGGCGCCTTTGATCCCCCAGCAGCTTACCCAGCCCTGCTTTCCTCACGTGGAGGGGTTTGCCCGGCAGCACAGGTCTTGTTCTGGCGGGCAGCCGGCAGAGGGCAGCCGTAGCTCACTCCCGCCCCAGTGCTTTTTGTTGGTGTCAGGTTTGTGCCTGTAGCTTGGAGTGGAGGTGCTTGGGGCGCAGGGAAAGGCCTGTTTTACCTCAAAAGTTTTTTTTAATACCCAGGAAATAATGATAAAGTTGTGCCCATTCCCGCAGCCCTACTGACCAGTGCAGAGCCCCACAGCATTCTGGTGCCTTCTAGAGTGTTCTTGCACTTTCTCACTCTGGTCAGTGGGTGCTGCTGCCTCTGCCTTCTGCTTTCAGCCTATGCAGTAAAAATGAGGGAAACCCTGAAAAGGGCAGCAGAGGAACTGGGGGGTTTTGGACAGAGGCACCCATGTGCAGGGTGGACTCCCCAAAACCTGACAGGACCAGTATGACTGTGATATATTATTCCCCCCCTATGGAAAAAAGGAAAGTTCTCAAAACATTTGCTGTTTATTTGTGAGGCTGCCCCTGCCTGCTAGCCAGCAGCTGGTGCGCTGTGGACTGACGTGCCACGAGGAGAAAGGGCCAAGGAGCTGCCAGCTGGCAGGCAGCAGCAGCAAGGATGGAGAGGAATATGGTTGAGAAGGGACACAACAATGCTGCACGGCTGATTTTGTCAGACCATACCACACCACCAAGCCGCAAAGTTGGAAGACTATTTGAAAGGTAAGGGATGCACCAGGAGTACACTTGTGCCTGTCCCACTTGTGGCCGCTTGGGGCATTCTGTGTGAATTGAACAATTTCCGCCCCTTCCCTCCACCCCACCCCCCCTCACCCCCCCACCCCACCTTGTTTTGTTTTGTTTTGTTTTGTTTTGTTTTGTTTTGTTTTGTTTTGTTTTAATGGTCTAATGTCATTGGAGTGGAAGGGAAGAGCACAGGCTTGGAGTGCAGCCCTATGAGGAGAGACTGAGGGAGCTGGGGCTGCTTAGCCTGGAGAGGAGGAGACTCAGAGGTGACCTTATTGCTCTCTACAACTACCTGAAGGGGGGTTGTAGACAGGCAGAGGTTGGTCTCTTCTCCCAGGCAGCCAGCACCAGAACAAGAGGACACAGTCTCAGGCTGCACCAGGGGAAGTTCAGGCTGGAGGTCAGGAGGAAGTTTTACACAGAGAGAGTGATTGCCCGTTGGAATGGACTGCCCGGGGAGGTGGTGGAGTCGCCGTCACTGGAGGTGTTCAGGAGGAGACTTGACAGGGTGCTTGGTTACATGGGTTAGTTGATTAGGTGGTGTTGGATGATAGGTTGGACACAATGATCTTGAAGGTCTCTTCCAACCTGGTCTATTCTATTCTATTCTATTCTATTCTATTCTATTCTATTCTATTCTATTCTATTCTATTCTATTCTATTCTATTCTATTCTATTCTATTCTATTCTATTCCCTGATACCTCTGGCACCAAACTGCACCAGAGTGAGCTGAGGCCAGAGGCAAGGCCTGGCTGCTCCGTGTCTTTTCATTGCTCTAATCCAAAACGTGGAGGTTATTTTAGTGTGGAGACTGCACATGAGAAGGTACTCAGTTTCTTTTATTAAATAAACCAAACAACTGGGGCAAGAAAGATAGCTCCTGCATGAGCAGGGGAGCAAGCAAAGGGTCCTGGTATGGACTAAAGGGGCCTTAACAGAGAGAGAGAGATTTTTAGTGGGGGGGATTTCTGGCCCATCAGCTGCACCCAGAAGTTTGTACATTGATGCTCTGCAGATTGGGATCACAGCCCCTGGCAGTGAGACTGACTGCATTCCCTTTGCAAGTAAATACCGATATGTAAGTTTTCTTTTTCTCTGCAGGATTATTTGATAACTTTGAGTTAAGAGTGTGAGTGAAGGTTTCCGGACACTTCTAGTGTTCTTGGGATCCTGTTTGGACAGTGACCTATTTGTTTCCAACCAAAAGTACCTAGGAAAACCTGCCTCTGTAAGGAATTATTCATCTGAATGAGGGAAAGGCATGGAAACACAATTACTGTGTCTTGTAACTAACATAGTATGTGAATCAAAATGTTAAACAAGAGTCCTGACGTGATAGCCTCTTTCCCACAGCTCAAATTCGGTGCGAGAAGCATCAAGTTGAAGTGTTAACCTGAAGCCAGGTTGTGCTGGGTATACATCCAAAGCAGCTGGGGTTGGAAGTTAGTCCTTAACTTAAGGAAAATTAAACTGTTTAACAGGCTTATTCCTATCACAAGCATACAATTTAGAGATTTCTTCTGTAGTCTTCATGTTTTGATGTAGCAGGTAGAATGTGGATTTCATACAAGAAAGCTGTGGTGGTGCTTTCTTGCCCTGCAGCCCTGAAGCAGCCTTATGGTCTCAGGGCCTGCAGGCCTATTGAGGGGATTCTGCTGTGGCTTGGGCAAAATCAGAGAAGTAATTGCTTTTGCTCCTCAACAGACTCTCCTCTCTCATTCCTGGATTTGTTGTACAATGCAGATTTGGATTTCATCTCAGTGTGGGAATGGGTGCTGGTGTTCCTTTTGCAAAAGATGTCCACTTCTTATGTGCTTGTCCATGTCACTATTCCAAGAAGTTTAGGAGCTTTGAATTGGATCATGAAAGGATAGGTGTTTTTTCAGGGTCTTCTCATGTGCAAGGTCTGGAGAAGCTGAGCTTTGTACAGAAGACAAATAATTTGTTTTGTTAGCTTTTTCAGATTTCAGAATATGGCTTTTAGCTGAGTCACAGTAAAAAAAAAAACACTTATGGCAATTAGAAGGTTATGGCAAATTTAGTAAGTCTTAGAAAAGTGAAATTTATTTTGATTAAAAAAAAAAAAAAGAGGATTGTACATTTCTGCTGTTGTAGAAAAAGGAAAAAAAGGGGGAAAAGTTAGTATAATTTATTTTTTTATGCATTTTCCTCTGGGAAATATCAATATAGAGAACTCTTAGGCTACTAGGGAAACCTTCTCTTTCTGTCTGCACATGAGCAAAGTCTTGATTAAACTGACTTGTTCCACTAGGGTATTTCTGCTGTTTATGTTTCTCTTGGAGAGCAGTTGCCTGCTGTTATTTGCTGGGTACTTCTTGAGAGAAGCAGTGCATTAGGTGTGCTGAGGCAGGAGGCTGTTTCTGCTTAAATATGGTGCTATCAATTGGAAAAGCATATGCATTGAGAAAAGAAAAGGCACTACTGTTGTTATCGTCTCACGCCCATCTCCTTGTTCAAGAATGGCTTCACTTGTTCCAGTGTGTACTGGAACATCTTATTGAGACATTATTAACAATTTTATTGGTGGTATGTTTTGAGGTCATCTTGCTTTTGGAACTGTCTGGATGTGCTTGGTTCCTCTTCCTTGTGTGTGAGGCATTAATCTGGGATGATGCTCCTGATACTTTATGTATAAAAAGTATAAATGTTTCAAATGCTCCAACAAGAAAGGTTTTTCAAAATTACATGTTGCAAACTTTAGTTTAAAAGAGGTAAGAAATTCAGATTTTAAAAGGATGTGCTCTACAGGAGTGCTCCTCCTTGTCATGACTCTTCCCTTCAAACTGTGCATTTATGGTTTTGGTCTCTGAGCTTGAGACAGAGATGTTTCATGTCTTCAGGTAGCAGATAGAGAAGGAAGTGAAGCATTAGATAGACAAATATTCAATTTGTCATGGAAACCACATGCTGCCTTGTGGTAGAATGTTGCAGAAAGTGTCTTCAGTGGGAGCTGTCTAGATCATCCTGCCTGTGGGAGAGCTGCCAAGAGGCTGAGCTGCTCAGTGTGGGGTTAAAAGGACTGTGATCTGAGTCAGGATACAGCAAAGGTAAGCAAACCCATCTATGAGCTGATGTCTCAGAAAAAAGAGTGTGCTTTCTCCTAGCCCCAAAATGTTTTGTGACTGTTTTCACGCTTATGTCAGAGCCAGTCACAGGATGTAGCACATTCGGGTGACTCCTGTTGCATTGCACTGCTTTAGAGGATGTTGTTTTGTTGGTTTCTGGGGTTGTTTTGTTTTGTTTTTTTTAATGAAGAATAGTTTCCTAAATTATGTTGTGCCATGCTTTGCAATAGGGTGGCAAATACTACTTTGTTTGACAACTATGGGATGTACCATGGATGGCAAATGATTCATTCCTTACTGTTAAGAATTTAATTTATAACAAATGTATTTCATTAGGCTTTAAGAAATCTGTGAATTTTTATACAGAAGTCTTGTGAGAATTTATAAGAATTTGGATGAGCTTTAACAAAGTTATTTAAATGGGACATTAAGCATCTAAAACATTGGCAGATTTGCCATGATTTTATGTAGTGACTTTAATAAATACATTTTTGTTGTGATTTTAGTTCTGACTCAAAGTAAGCTTAATTTTGTACCTTACTTTGGGACATGGCATGCACAATTTTTATCCTTGAAATTGGACAAAAGCTAAGCAGGTGGATCTGCTTTGGAAAGGATTTAATTTTTCCTCTGAAGGTATGTGAGCCTTAGGAGATCACAATATACCTTGTATCCAGGAAAGTGTTGTGTGGTTTGACGTTTTATTATAGACTTTTTCTACAGCTCCACTCAGGGTAGATTCATGGTTAAATGGAAGTCCAGCAAGGGAAAAGTCAGGCGTTTAGGATGTGGCTAAACACCATGGTGACTCAGTAGGTGGTACACTTCCTTCTCTGCCAATGTTAAACAAGTGCCCCTGTGTGGTAACAGGGATGGGTTATTTCTTGGCTGCCATGAAAAAAAAACAAAGGTCACTACGAAGACTTTGGGACATGTACAGGAAGGTGTTCTGTTCTCAGTAGTGAATTTGAAATTAGCCTCAGGATCACTCCAACTGGAAAAATTGGCATCCTTTAAAAATGAATTCTGTGAGTGTCACATTGCAATAGGGGCCAGAAACTCCATCTGATGTCAGAGTCCCATCATACCATATGTCAAAATAGGGATGGGAAATAGGCTGCTCGCATTCAGATGGAAGTACAATTCAGTGAGCACTAGAGTTACATAAAAGGCTCTGGTGAACTTAGAGCTGAGATCTTAGTGGGGCATGTTAGCAGAGTTTTACCCTATCTGTCTCCGAGCAGGTGTGTGAACGGTATGGTCCATGCAGTTTCCCATCACTTGCATGGTTCAATTCATTGGATTTAATGCTGCCTTTGCAACCTGTTGTTCTGATTTGGGAACTGTTGTGCCTGGTAGAAGAATAAGGGAAGGACAGATATTATTCTTTCTGTTCAGTTGTGATGTGGCTGGGCTTTGTGAGTTTGGGAAGTGAAAACTCAATTTAATTCTACTGCCAAGCTGTGCCTCTGGCTTAAAAAACATCAGTCTTTGTCGTACCACCATTCCAAGTCCTCTGTTGCTCCAGTGCTCAGACCCTTTAGAGAGTCATAGGACAGAGGTCCCTTTGGTTCTCAGAGGTCTCCTTGCAGATGCAAGAAAAAAACTCTGTATTCCACAGTTTCAAACCTCTCTGAAACCTGCCAGGGTCCACATGACCAAAGCATGCATGGCTATTGTCCTGCTAAATCAAACCAAACCAGCAACAAAAAAAAAACAAACCAACAAACGCCACCCCCCAAAAAACCCCACCCAAACCCAAAACCCAACCAAACCCACCAAAAAGCAACCACACCCCCCAAAAACCAACCAACCAAACAAAAAAGAATCACATCTTGGAGCGTTTTTTTTTCTTTTTATTCCTCCTTAAAGATTATTATTTTGAAGGATATTTTCAGAGTGACTAAAAAAGGAATTGGAAATCCCATATTATTTCTACTTCCCTCCCTCAACCAGGTCTTTTCTGTGGCCAGAATTTTATCCGGTGTGAGCAGAAGGCTCCCTGATGCTTGAAGGCAGAGCATTTAGGTGATGTCTGCCACCTGGCCTGAGTGTAGCTGGATGGCTGCTGAGATGGCATTTCTATAGCAGATGGAATTGTTAGGGTGTTTGTTTCCCAAACTCTGCTTATAAGGGACATAGGGGAAAATCTTAAATATTTTAATTGTAAAACAGAGAGAATGGTACTTCTAAAGTGAGCACATCAGATACAGGAAAATACAGAGATATATCACTGCTCTGTGCATGTTTCCAGACAGTAAGTTGCTCCGTTGTTTCTCTTTGGCTACAACTGGACCTAGAACATAGAACTAAGCAGTGAAATTTGGAGTCCTGACTCCAAATTGAAAAATTGTCATTGCTGTAGCTCAGTTTACATTTAAAACCTGCTTTATTGTAGCCACAGAAACAAAAAACCCAAGCAAACAAACAAACCCCACCCCCCTGCAAAAAAAACCCAAACAACCACCCCCCTGAAATAAACAGTCGTTACAGTAAACACCAGTTCTACAGCATGGTTTTACAGCAAACGCCACCTTCTTTATCTCCAGCTACAGCTTCCATAGGCTCTTATCCTTGTTAGGGAGATCACAGTGCACCTTTTCAGCATAAGGTGCCTGTCAAGATTACAGGAGATACAAGTTTCTTCTTCCTGTGGAAATGGCATTTACACTAGGTTTTTTTTTCAACTGCATTAAACCATTACATGGGATTAAGTAGCATTACATCAAGCAGTTTCAGGAAAAGGTGTCTGTCTCTCTGAATGTTTTCATAGCCTCTCTGTTTTTTTCAGTGGAAATTTAGATATCCTTAATGTTTGAGTTATCAAAGGGATTTAGATCCTTAACCTCTGTAAGGACCTTTGAAAACCCTATTAAGTGCCTATCTGTGATTAAACAATGTGGATCCTCAGTCTCTCTCAGCCTCATTTGGATTGCTCTGTAGTAACATAAGGAAATATCCTGGCTAATATTGTTCTGCTCTTTCTTAGAGTTATATGTCTTCATTTCCTGAAACTGCCCACAGAAAAATATTTGCTGATTAGTGGAAGTAAACCTGGTACTCTTTCCAGGCTTAAAATACCTGTATTTTATAAATAAAATAAAATGCAGTAGCTGAGCAGCTTGAAAAATAACTTTAAAAAGTAGTGGAATATTTTTTCCTACTTCAGACAACCAGGTAAGAAGCAATAGTATCAATGAAACACTGCAGGTAAGTATGTAGCTTGCTTTTAAGAAAGAAAGATGGCAAGTTACTAATCTTAAGGGTTTTGCCATCCCAGGTGGTGGGGTTTAAAAGGTGGTATTCTGATTTCCTGGGACGTGACAACCTCTGTCATGGTCCACATGGAAGCAAGGGCTTATTTGAAAGGCAGACCAGGAAAACAGGTCTTGAAAGAAGGTAACACAAAATTAGGAAATGCTGGTTTGTGATGATACTTCTGTTCTGCAAGCAGTAAATAATGAGTGGCACCTCCTGGTAAGCTGTTACATTCAGGACAGATAGGAGGCAAGGAGCATGCGTGGTCTTTACTGCTAAGGGCGGCTGCTGGAGTGGTGTTTCCACCACAATGTAACTGTTCATACCATCTATATTTTAAAAAGACAAAGTAGAAAAGTTTGAGTTATATCCTGATTAGTCATGTACAAAGAAACAAATGCTGAGGAAAATTTTTATTGAACATGCTTACTCATGGTGGGTGTTATGATTTCTTAGCCGGAGGCTCAGCTGGGTGTTAGTGCTACAGAGACACCCAGGGAATGACTACAGAGGGAAAGGGTGGTCCTGTGATTTCAAGCAGTTTGTACCTGGTGCTGATGTTGGAAACATGTTATTTTTCTAGGGAACTTCTCTCTTTTTGGAATTATTAATATCTTGTTGCTGGGTAGATTTTAGCTCTTCTGATGAAACATTGCAGTTTTCTATGGAAAGTGAAGCCTCCATTTAAAGGAAGCTGTTCTGATAAACATAACAGATGTTTGTAGATGGAAAAAATCCCTATCAGTTTCATGCACTGATAAAACCTCTTTGTGAATGAGCTTCCTAGTGACAGTGAAGCTACTCCAGTAAGTGTGATGCAGGCAGAATGTCCTGGGAATGGAATATGACTGTTCATTGTAAGCTGCCTAACAAGTTATTTTAAGATAAGTAATTTTTAGTCCAAGACTCTGCATTGTGCTGGAGCAGCAACAAAACACCTTGTTTTCAGTAATTAATCTGCCATTATCTACAATCACTCCTGTAATGGGAGACACTGTATTGAGCTATGTGAGATTGCTAGGACCTGGCGTAAACAAGGCACCAGTGGGTTTTGCAAAGAATGAAACAGATTCATAGCAAAGTTATATGAACTTCTGTATGCTCTGCTGGTGATGATTGGAAGGTAGCTTCTGCCTTTCACTCAAATTTAAATAGTTCCCAAATTTCCAGTAGAATTTTTTATATTTGAGTACTGATAAAGACACATCTCTTTAAAGCCTACAGGACCTAGGTAGTTTTAGTGATAGCTGAATCTCCCTTCAGAGCAGAAAGGTGAACACCAGTGGATGTGACAGTAGTGAGAGTAAGATACTAGCAAGTAGTATATGGCAGTAAAATCTCTCAGATTGGTCTATCTCTCTGGAGAAAATTTGGAGTACAAATCACAAAAGGTGAAGATCTTAAAGATTGGGATCTGCATGAAGCAGGTTGGAAGCTGAGACGAAGGGAAGAAGGCAGTCCATCAGGGAAGTCTTACTGCCATAATCATGGCTGTCTTCTTATGCTCTTCCACTCAAAGCTGATGTGTCTTTTTCTCCTGGCTTAATCCCTTTCCCCCCTGATGTTGCTAGGGTCACAGCTGAAGTGCTCTCCCAGGCATGGCTGTTACTCAGGCTGTGCTATTTGTACTGGGCTTCAGTCCCAGTGCCTGCTGACGACAAAAGGCCTCATGGCAATCACAGTTATACTGATGACAAGAGGGAGTGCAGAGGTCACGTGAATGTCTGGATTAACCCAAGAGGATCTCACAGGGAAGCACCAAGTGTGCTTGTTGTGGCATGTTGTGAACCTGAATTTGCTCTTAAATATTCCAGTGCTGCATGAGCTGGATATTGAGGTAGTGCTCACCTTACAGTGCACAGTGAGTCTATCCACTGGAGGTGAGGAGCACCAGGTGGAGAATAGGGAGAAGAAATGGGAACCTTTATCTGATAGACCCTGTGCAGCTGCAGGTTTTCATATCCTCATCTCTATTTGTGATGTTGGTGATTGCTATTACCTTGGGATTTTGCTGAAAAAGGAAAGTTTTTTAAAATTGTTGTCATTTATTTGTAATTATAAATAGTAATAAAACCAGAGACAGTTTCTGGGCTCAGAAAATTCCTCTCAGCAGGATTCCCCCTTGACACCAATCCCTGTTCCAGGCTGCCCTCCATTCCCTCTCTGCATTAAACTTTCCCTTCTCCAAACAGTAACCCTGTGTTGCTCCCAGCAGCTCAGATGCACCACGGTGTTGGTCTCACTGTCTCTCCCACCCCAAGGCCTGCTACACTATGACTGGGCTCTGATGAGGAAGGATTTTAAGCAGAACCAAATTGAGAATACTTAAATTAGTCCAGAAATTAGCTTCAGAGAAGTAACACCCCAGTATTCTATTTCAACATGTTCCAAACAAACCATGTATTTTCTCAGAGATTTTGAAAGCAAGTTTTGTTGGCTGAGTGTGGCAAAAATCAGTGGAATCAGCAAATACTGACCTTTATGATAGAACAGTAATTGTGGCCCAGGCCAGGTGATCAAGACATGGAAAGAAAATAAAGTTAATTGTTTCTTAATGTGATCTGATATTTCTTAACATCTGGTATCTAGGAATAAATATAACCACAATGTTACAACCAGAACAATAACCTTGACCTAAAATCTTGTGCATTTTTTTTTTTAAAATAAATACTATTTTAAGTATGTGTAACATGGAACTTATAGCTGCCTAGAGTAAGGAATCAGATCTTAAATGTTTTGTACCTGAGTTGTTATTTTAAAAGGCATACAGTCAGCGTATATGTTTGAACTACGCTGATTAGCACCAGAAGGGAATCTGACCATTTGGTGGTTTTGGGCTTTTTTGGCTGAGTTATAAGTGTGAAAGTCAAATAGTAATATTCTTTCAGTCAAGATATTTTATAAGACTTTTCCACTTTCCCTTGGTCCCCAAATTTGTTAATAAGTGTTAGCCAGGAATTTCTGGAAGTGATTGAAATATTTGTTTATTTGGATTTAGATTGGGCTAGATTCTGTGAATTCAGGTATCTCATTTCTACCTTTTAGAGGGACCAGATCCAGGATCCTTTCATCACTGTCATGAGAAGCCCTAACAGTGAAAAGCTACCAGTAGTCAGAACAAGTTTACCCAAAATAGGGTGGTGAGGGTTCTCCTCCCTGAGAATAATATTTTGAGTTCTATCAGTGCTTATTTTTAATATTTATACTTTAACCTGAGCACCCTCCATATTAATTGAAATTAACATTCTTTTAAATATAAGGTCGCTTTGTCAGGCAGCACAAGAGTCTGCCTTTAGATAGATTTTGGCCTGAAGTACATGAAGTTGCCAGTCATAGAATCATAGAATCAATAAGATTGGAAAAGACCTCAGAGATCATCAACTTCAACCTATCACCCAACACCTCATGACTGACTAAACCATGGCTTCAAGTACCATGTCCAATCCCCTCTTGAACACCTCCAGGGATGATGACTCTACCACCTCCTTGGGCAGCCCATTCCAATGGCCAACAACTCTTTCATCAGCTGAACTGTAGCTGTTTGGAGATAAGAAAACACATGGTTTTGTAGATGAATGCTTAATATGAATGGGAACTGCATGTACAGCTTCGCTAGTGGGATTTCAACTTTTAGTCTGATTTTAAAGTATTGTATATTTTGTTCATTTTACTCTCGAGATATCTGTTTGTTTTTATTCCAGTAGAAATTCTAGCTAACCTTGGTCAAAGTTTTAAGTTTTAAGCTTCCATGGAATAATAAATACAGGGGTTTGAAATTAAGAAAGTCAGTCAGTCAATGGAGCCTGTGAATGGAAGAAGAGGGATTCATTTTGTATAGCTGTGTAGACACAGATCCTGCTGTATATAACTCAAAACAAGACTTTGCAGCTTAGTGTGCACTTCTGAATTCTTACATCATACATCTTCAACATTTCCTCTATAAAACGGTCAGAAGCTTCTGTGAGAGCTGTTTGCTTTGAAATAAGTTGTTCAGTACTGCATCCATCATATCCAAAGCTCTTCCATCAACATCAGACTGAAAGTTTCCTGTTCTTTGGTCTTCTGTGGTCCACCTTCTTACTCACCATAACCTCTTGGCTGCCAGGTCATACATGACTTATAAATTCAGACTTGTGTTTGGTTATAATGTGAGCTCCTAAAGCCCTTTAATATGATGACTAATCCCCTTGGGAGAGACTGAAATAAGAGTTTGAAAACAAAGTGTTATCTGTTAAAAAGCTTATTTTACTAGTATGTAAAAAATATCCAGTTCTATCTAAAAACATCTTTCTTTGTTTTAGGATATAACATTCTTGTGTCATCAGAGACACACTATATTATTTTTGGCCTTTTTACCGTGGCTTTAACTCTGTAGCTTGTTTCAGACAAAATTGTGTCACAGGGGGTCAAAAAGAAGGATGTAGTAGGCACCACTAGGTCATTTTTGCTTAATATGTTGGGTGTGCTCATTTAAGCCCTGGGGCTTAGTATGTGAAGAACATTTGATTAGCTTGGATTGAGTACAACTGCTTCTATGCTGGAAACTAATCCTGATAGATTTTACAGGATGTTTCAAGTTACTAAAACACAAAACTCTGGACTATGACAAGTTAGAGGGAAGGAGGACCCTGCTGGGCTTGCCTCTGGAAGAATCAGTCAGATGCTTAACGACTCATTTACTTTTAAGGAGGATGAGTGAGAGGGCCTTGGGATACTGACTAAGTCTGTGACAGACCCTTTATGACTGGGGAGATGGGAGTTACACACCATTTCCATTATGTTAATGTCAAGTTAAAACACAAATGTCATTCTTTGTAATTATCTCTCCTCCACATAGTGCTTTAGCAGCTAAATACAAATAACAGCCTAGCTGCTCTGTTCCCCCACCCCAAACTGCTCATTGCTGTATTTTCTGAGGTGAATGCACACCCATGGGTAATAGTGACCATTACAGGCAGTAGGGCACATATTCTTCATGCAAAATACTGTGAAATACTGGCAGAGGCTGTGAAAAAGTTCCTTTGACTTGCATTTGGAATTCCTTGAGACTCCTAGGGAAAAGAGAGTTCCTTGGCAATGATAGCTTCAGGGGACATGTTAGAAACAATGTGATAGACAATGGGAGAATTTTTAGTTTTAGGAAAGGAGAAAGAGAACTGTGTTTGTATACATAATCAAACAAGAGCAGAAACAGAATGGCAAAAATGTGTAGAATAGGAGCCCACTGCTGAGATGCATCTCAAACTGCATTTTCTCTGTGTAGTTCTTTCCTGGGAACCTGCATGTGCTTTTCTACCTCTTGGAAGTTGAGGAAGCAGAAAGATGCTGATGTGCACTTGAAGGATCATGCTGCCTACTGGAAAAGGGTGGCAAAGATACTGTTTCAGATTTTAAATATAATCAGTGATGAGGTCCTGGTAGAAGCAAGCTAACGTGTGAAACTTTTCAGCAAAGGCCCTTCTACTCTTGTGCTATTTGTGCTCAGCTGAACAGATAGAAGAATTTTTAAGATTATGTCTATTAGTCCTAGATCTGAAAAGATCTGTCAGATCTGTCAAATTTGTAAAGTGGGAGTCAATGAAACAGAAAACTTGTGTGAAAAATTATGTTGACTTTATAGCCATGGGGGGAAAAATCAATACCACCATCCCCTGAAAACTCTCACATGGTATCTTTTTGTATTGAAACAGTTGTGTCTAAGACCTTATACTGAATTCATTCCAATTGGTTGCAGGTCTTGTTCTCAGCTGAAGAATCAGGCCACAGTGAAGTTAACAACATAAAGAATGACTAGGAATAAATGCCAAGGAAACAGGAAAAGTGGCTGTCTAAATTTCTGTCTTTCACTTAGTTCAGGAAGAAGGGAAATAGCAGGCATAGTGTTCTTTTCATAGGGGTGTATAGGAAGGACAAAGCGTGAAATAAGTCAATTATATATTTCCATTGCTGTTTATTGGAAAACAGTGAGAGCCTTTTTCCTGTTCACTTCACCATGAGGAAGGAAGGGCTGAACTACCTGAATTTTAACTTCTAGCTTTTCTCCTAACCTTTTATGTGACATTGAACAAGTATGTGATCATTTTGTTGGCCTAATTTGTTCTCATTCACAAGATGAGTATAGGAAGTCTTTGTTAATCTTAAACATGGGATTTTTCTTACCTAGAAATAGTCATCACTAAAACAATAAAAACAATTAACCTTTTTTGTCTAAGGTTTGCTCCTTAAGAACAAAGAGAGATGGGCATCCCATCCCATCCCACGTATGGGCTGAGTCATCATTTGAATGTGCCCATTTCCTTTGACTGTACAGTTATGACCAGTTCTTAGTCTCTCATTTTCACAGAAAGGACTATATGCATGGATTCTTTTTGCGCAACACTAGCATATCTATGGTCCTGCCCTATTTGTTTCTATGTGAACTAAGAAATGGAAGCTGGAAGCAGTGGTGCCATGGGAGAGGCAGGAGACTCTATCTGGGTAGCTCCCAAGACTCATGACTTCCTGGGATTAGTAAGGCAGGATTTCTGATTGTATGATACCATCATTAGAAAATTAATTCAAATACTAACCTGTAGGGTTTGCAGATACTTGGACAAAAGATGTTAATAAAAAAGAATTGCTGGAACAGACTTGCTCTCAAAAGATTATTTTTTTTAAGCCAGTTTTACCCAGCATCATTTTGCAGGTAATTTGTACCTATGTGTACATGTGCAGAGTGACATGTTTCCACTACACCCAGACCCATTCCCATGTCTGCGTAGAAATCATGTCAAACACATGATTTGGAACAAGTCAAACTGAAAACATGAAGTGGGTAACCAACTGGCATTCATACCTTGTCGGTTTATTCAACTGGAGATGAATAGACTTGCTGTTTTCCAAGGACTGAGTTTCTGAAGAGAGCACTTATATAAGAATTGTAGTGAAAGAGAAGAAATGTTTAAGCCATCAGCCTTGCTTGAAATAATAGGAATTAGTCCATAGAGTCATCACCAATAGCTTTATAAGCCAGGAATGCTGGGTGACACTGTGGGCCTGAGGAAGTCCAAATACCCTGTGCTTAGGGGCCTGGGATTTCATCCACCTCAGACCACGTAGTGAATTCGCAACTGAATCACCTTTTGTTGTCCTGAAAATATTTATGACTGTGAGAACAGAAATCTTAAAAACAAAACAAAAAAATTCCAAAACCTAAGCTGGGATTTTCCTCTCTGTGTATTATTTCTGGCTACCATAGCATTTTTCCTATGAAATTTGGCTTTGTTCAGTTGATAGTATCACTTTGGTCCATCAACTACATTTCCAGACCTTGGCTGCACAGACCATTACTGAGGTGAACAGAGGGGTTTTTAACAAATGACCTCATTAGGCTGTTAAGTTTTTTGCTCAGCAAAAAAATGTTCAGTGTGCAGTGTCATATTTCTCAGGGCTCCTCGGACCAAGTGGAAGTTGCCCACCTTTTCATGAGTTAGTTTGTTGTTGTTGTTGGTGGTTTTTGTTTTGTTTTGGTTTGGCTTTTTCCTCTTGTGGCATGTTCTACACTGTTTACCACACATGAGTTACAGATGGTAACTTTAATTTAAAAACCAAAATGTAATAAATTCAGCAGATTAGTATTTGGCCAGGATTGAGTGCTGAGATTGTTCAGTTGACTATTATGGAAAGCACATCAGCCAACCTCGTCCCCGACTAGAGAGCAGTGGTTTCATCCCCTTGCAAACAAAGCCTTTGTTATGTCTTCTGTGCACTGTGACTCCAGTTTCTACTGTGCATTTGTTTCCAAAGCAAAACAAGGAATTCATAATCCTTGGCAGTTTGGATGTTTCAGCTAGGGTTTTCCTATTATGAAACTTATCTACTAGCTGATTAAAAAGAAGAAATTACTTCACTGCTGAGGAACAGCATGTTTTCAGATGCCTTCAGCCTTCTGCTTTATCCAAGAGTGAACTGTAAAACAGGGTCTAAGGACCAGGGTGCTAGTGCTGCATTCTGCACTGTGGAAGAACTCAGGACTGATATGACTTTCAATAGATCCTAGTGTTTGGCACTTTGTGATTAAGGTTTGAGTTGTGTCATTGTTACGCATGATTTTGAAGGTCTCTTCCAACCTGGTTTGGTTTATTCTAATAAAGGTTTATTCTAATAAAGGAAAGGGATTCTTTTTAATGTATGTTTGGGAAAATTTACTAGTTATTTTTATTTAGAGTTTTAAAAAATAAATAGGATTATATATATATATATATACTCACATACAGCACAGACACAGTATAGACTGTATTATTTAATTACATTTTAAAAAACATGAGAATACACAAATGCATTATTTATAATGACTGTGATGAAACCGTAGAGGGATATAGATAATCAATGCATATCAGAAAGCTTTTGACTGTTTTACCTGCGTTCTGTTTATTGACTGCCTCCTGGTTGCTCACAACATGTCTAGACTTCTATCAGATTTAACAAAAAAATTAAATCATAATGGCAACAAAGATTTCTTTTTCCTCCAAATGTGCACCGAACTGACCCTGGTTCGGAGTGCATGATGAACACCTTCCTGCAGTGCAGTCTGGAAGTTCTCTCATATTAGGGACAGATTTGTGCTATTCAGTGTAACCCTTATGAAACTTATTTTTTCAGTAAGTCATGTGATATCACTTCTGCATTATTTTGACAGGTTTTAAGTGACTTTTTTTTTTTTTTTTTTTTTTTTAATTCCCAGGCACTGAAAAGAAGATCTACAACTTAGCAGAGGAAAGTAGAAGAACAATGCATAAAAAGCTCTAAGGTACTGGGATGCTCTCTTTTACATTTTTTCCTCTTCTCCCCCTTTTTCCCTTATCGGTGTAACCTGCATAATCTGATAACTAAAAAACAATTTAGAAAGTGTGTGGACTACCCAAGTAAGGACTGCACCAGTATTAGGCCTGAAAGATGAGCAACTAATGACTGTTTGTATTAATATACATAACATACAAAGCTGAACAAGAGAGGGGAATTGACAATGGAAAGAACGACACTTCTGTACAGGTTTGTCTGCCAACCATTTGGATTCTCTGAGAGTGCATTTTTTGACATTTGGTGAACAATTATGTGGTTCATTTTAGTATTTGAGGATGCTGAGGCCCTTACTGAGGCTGAGGATTTGTTAGGCATTACAGTCTGCATGTGTAGGAACAGCTATACTTGCAAAGGGTAAGAGCAGAAATAAAGACAAACAAAAGTGCTATTTGTTTCCACGAGGAGATGGAAAAGGTCAAACAGCAGGTCACTGGCACAGCAAAGAGTAAAGCCCAAGTAAGCTGACTCCTTCTGCCCTGCTTACTAAACTTTGCCTCCTTTAGAAGGAAAATGCAGCCAAAATACTGCAATAATTTGCAATTGGGATGGGTGGATGGAAAGATGCAGATCAAAAACCACATTCAGGTTTTTGTGAAGTTGTCATCTGATTTGTCAGTAGCTGTGACAAAAATGCCTGTGGATCTTTTGTGTACTGAGTTGTGCTCAGTAAATTTGTTGGTTTTTGATTTCTCATATCCTGTTTGAACATTTCTCTCTGCATAGTGTCTATACAGTCTGATAAATCGTTAGATTGTTTTCTAACTTTCCAGTGATCAATGACACATACAGAGGCTGCCATCATCTTTTATTAGAACTGGTTTTCTATTCTGATGGTGAACAATACTGGAGTATCTGCAGCACTCATGTTCACTGTAGGAAATGGATAAAGCACACTCTACATACGGTATTAAAGCTCAGGTCCTGCCAGCTCCAGAGATGTGTCTGATAAGTACTGTGTGGGTAAGAATGCACATGCTCAGAGTATGATAGGAGTGTTGGGTTTGGGTCTCCTGAACAGTGAGTTGATTTAACTTTTACCATTTATCACCGAGATCTAAATTTATGTGTTTATAGTTATTTCTGCTTCAAGATGTCAGTGCCTAAAGCAGATCTGTTCCCTCTGAAGTAGACAGGAATGATCAGATTTCCTCATTACCGATGGGTGAACTTGGAGCCACAGAAGGACTTCATGATTTTTTCATGCAGCCAGCCAAGATGAAACAAGGGATTCCCAATTCCCAGTTTGTTGTTCCAGAGATTGGTGGAGTCTGTTTCCATTCCCAAGCAGTAATGTCAGTCCTAAACCCATTAAGAACACTCCTCCTTATTCTATATTCCAAAGTAGAACAAACTGTACTGATCTGACCCCAGTTGTGAAGCTATAAATTTAATTTACAAGGCCATTTATATGGGAGGAGAAGTAGTGTCAAAATACAAGAATCTATGCAAGGAGAAAACAGAAGAAGCATAGATAACATAACCCCTATGAAATGTCTCCACATGTGATTTGTGTGGAAACAGTTGCTCTGAGATCAGAAGGAAATCTGTTGCTTTTGGCAAAACTGGTAATTCTACAGCTCAGTGGTTATTAGGGCCTCTGTGTTATACTTTCTGAGCTAGGGACTTATCTTAAAGACTTCCTGTTCTTGAGCTTTCAGTCCTGTCAAGATGAGTGTGTTTCAGTTCTGTTGTTGTAATGATATCAGGATTTACAATGAACTAGTAAAAGATTAAAAGACATCATGACAGCAAGCATCGATACAAACATAGTCTGGAATGGAAAGTAGAAGAATATGGAAGAAAATTTGAGGCTGGATGTTGGTTTATCAGTATTTTAGGCACTCCCTGCTTTCCATAACTCCATCAGTCCAGTCAGCCTATCCTTGCTATAACACTTGTTAGAGCTAAAATCTCTTTCCTTCATCTCAGCTAGCTGTTGCAATGCAGAAGGAGGTGGAAATCAGATTTAATCAGCAGATTAAATTTATCAGATCTAAAAAATATTAGTAATGTCACTATAGAAGTAACTAGAGGAAATTGTATCTAAAGCTCTTCTGTGCTAGGTGCTTAGTGCAATGTGTACAGAGGTGGTCTATTTATTGGTAGATTGGATGTTAATCAAAATAGGGAACAATCATCTCTGCTTTAAATTGTGGACCACAGGACTCATTTTGAGGCTAATAAAGACACTTATAGCTGCATTCCAGTGGAACTGTGGAGAGAGAGTTGAAACATACTATTTGCCAAAAGGATCTGACCGTGCAAGGTCTTCCAGGGGCAGTAAAGTGTCTGACTGTCAGTGGGAAATACTGCAAAATCTTTGTGAAAAACTGATGAAAGTAATGCCATCCTAACAGCATTCTATCTCAGGACTCTCCAACTATAACAAAAACCAATCCACCTGACACTAAATAACAGCAGAAAGCCATGAAATCAATTGATAATGCACTTGGGAAAAAATTATGTTGAAGCAGAGTTCTTAGCTGTCAAAGACAAGACTAACAGAAGCCTAACTTCTGCAGGTACCATGTGCTCAATTTTGGGAAAGTTTATGTATCAGAGTTCTCACATGCTGTCAAAATGTGGTACAATAAGATAGAGACATTGAGAAATAGCATTAAAAGGCTAAACAGATATTTTACCAGCAATGGTTGAGGAGTTGGATGACTCTTTGGAGGAGTTGGATGACTCTTTGTCTAGAGATTTGGCTTTCTTTCCTGAGTGATGTAGCATGCATCTCAAGGAAATAGGGCCATGCTCAGTGTTCTTGTCTGAGTTGATTTAAATTTGTGATTTACTGTTCCTTGTTCGGCTATCACTTCCAGTCTGCCTGGTAATGTTTTTGCTAGAAAAAGCAGGTTCCAAAATTAAGACTTCTATTTTTTTCTAAGTGACATCAGTTATGCTGTCTTACCTGTCTCTAGAAAGAAAAAAGCCAACAAACAACTCAGAACTGCTGCTTTTCTTGACTTCCTTTATTAGTTAAAGACACAGGAGAAGGGAAACCTTTGTTTTCATGAAATTAGTGGTAATTTTGCTTTTGTCTTCTATGAGACCAAGATTTTCTGCAGGCTTCAACATCAGTCAAGTCTGAAAGATATGGTAAAGTGCTTCTTGTTTAACTGTGCAGGCAAATGCTGGGCTAAGCTGCATAAAGTGGTAATACTTTTTCTTCTCCAGCCAGTGAAGAGATGAGGGCGCTTCAGGCTGTTTTGGAAAGTTGAGTTCTGAGTTAAATGTCAGAAATAAAAAAGAAAGAAGTGTGAAAGAATGAATGAATGGAATGAAATGATGGAGTAGCTCATAAACTTACAGTTACTCACCTGGTCTCCACCACAGTATAAAGTCACCTTCCTCCTTTCAGTGGCAGGTTTTGTTGTCATATGTAGTTAATAGTCTAATTAAATAAACATTGTTTTGACATGAAATTTATGCTGGCCTCCCTCTCACATTCATGGAATAAGCAAAGAGATACCTATCTCCCCTGGCCCTGTGACACATGCGACCAATCAGTCAAAGGGTTTGCTTTATAGAGCAGCTGTTTAGATAGCAATTCACAAGATTTACAGAGGAGATAAATTACACTGGACTCCAAACCACACCACCTCCTTTGCTTGTCTTAAGGTCAAAAGGGGAAAAAAACATTTACTAACAGATAGAGGACTGGATGTGAGCTGAGCACTCACTACTGCTCTGCTGCAGAAGTATTTGTATGCATAGCTGGTTTAGGCTACATTTACATAAACAGGAATCAGAGGCTTCTGACAGAGCTGCTGAATTTGATGCAAGTATAGGAACTCAGAAAAGTGCTGATTTAGTAACTCTTGAACTCTGTAGAGGTTCTTCAAGGGATGATGAAGCAGCTTTGGAAAAATTGTTGGTTTTGGGAGAAGAGAGTGTCAGTGGTAGCAAACATTCTGTAATAGACTGGATTTTTTGTATTGCATGTAAGAAACAAAAAAGATAAAATCTCTGTTTTGAGTTGTTATTAATTGTCACTGTCCAATTTAAAGGTCAAACTTGATGTTCTTGCTTAAGCAAACCGCTCTCTAAGCCAATGGAGTTTTGCCTGAGAAAATACTGGATAGAACTTGCACAAATGTCAGCATTGGGACTGCATCTGAACTGTATTCAGGCACTATTTAAGAGCATTCCAGAGAGAACTCTAAATGTACAAACGATGCTATCTTGAAGGGTACTTAGGAGAGAGAAACAAGTGAGTTTAATATATGTCTCTATTCCCTTGGTCCTAGAGGTGCCAGTTAGCATAGTGTCATTGAATAAGGCTAAGATCAGACTAAGCGCTGCTCCAAAAAGTGCCAGCTGGCTATCCACATCCTGACCCCATTCTCTACTCCTGAGCAGGTGCTATAAGGCTGAGTTTCCATTCAGGCCTGGTCACAATGCCTTTGCATCCTTTTTTTCCTGAATGTGCATGAAGCAGCAAGAGTATTTACAGTATAATTAACAATATTTGATTCAGCAACCAGGAAATTAGCTTCTAAACAGGATGTGATACAGAGGGTAGACTGTGGATATTCCTCTAATGAGTGACTTCTTCTGAAATAGAATCAAATGTTTGCAAGTCTCATCTCATTCTGGTATCTATGAATGAAAGTGTAATGTTAGTTGTTAATAGCAGTATTTCATCTGCTTCACGATGTTGGAAAGCACAATGGAGAAGAAGTATATGGAGGGGCTCTTGACTTTTAAGATAATATTAATCATAGAATCATAGAATTGTTAGGGTTGAAAGGCACCTCAAGGATCATCTAGTCCATGGGTAGGGACACTTCACGCTACATCAAATTCCTCGGAGCCACATCCAGCCTGGCTTTAAAAACATCCAGGGATGGGGCTTCTACCACCTCCCTGGGCAACCTGTTCCAGTATCTCAGCACCCTCATGGTGACTAATTTCTTTCTAACATCCAATCTGAATCTATCCATTTCTAATTTTGTTCCATTCCCCCTAGTCCCATCACTACCTGTCACCCTAAAAAGTCCCTCACCATTTTTCTTATAGGCCCTCTTAAGATACTGAAAGGCCACAATAAGGTCTCCTCAGAGCCTTCTCTTCACCAGACTGAATAGCCCCAACTATTTCAGTGTGTCCTCATAGGAGAGGTGCTCCAGCCCTCTGATCATCCTCGTGGCCCTTCTCTGGACATGTTCCAGCATGTCCCTATCCTTCTTGTAATAGGGGCTCCAGAACTGGATGCAGTACTCCAGGTGGGGTCTCACCAGAGTGGAGTAGAGTGGGAGAATCACCTTCCTTGACCTGCTGGCTATGCTTCTCTTGATGCAGCCCAGGAGGTGATTAGCATTCTGGGCTGTGTGTGCACACTGGTGGCTCATGTTGAGCTTCTCATCCATCAGCACCCCCAAGTCCTTTTCTTCAGGGCTGCTCTCAAGCCAGTCACTGCCCAGCCTATATAGGTGCTTGGGATTGCCCCAACCCACATGCGGGACCTTGCATTTGGTCTTATTGAACCTCATGAGGTTGTCATGGGCCCACATCTCCAGTCTGTCAAGGTCCCTCTGGATGGCATCCTTTGCTGGAAAGAATAAACCAATTATCAGGTATGCTTGTGGTAAAGCATGACATAGTCTCTGTATAGAGACTGCTTTCATACACTGACTATTTAAAGGGCAAGATAAAGTACAGTAAATAAATAACACTCCTTGGCATCAAAAGCCTAAAGTAGTTCAGGCTCTTCATGTTAATGAGAAGTGCCTTGTTCACAGTGTAAAATTTTCTAATGGTCAGAAGATTGTAACTGAAGTTTTCTCTGCTCTGGTTGATGAAGGTGTAACAAGAGCCAACAAATAGAAGAAGGAGGATCTGTTCAAAGTAGGAGCAAGGCTGTTTTCTTAACAATAAGGTTATTTAACTAGTTTGGAAAAAATTATCCAGCAACAGAGTGGATCTCAACCACTGGAAGTCCTTAAATCAAGAATGGATGTCTTTCTGATGACTGTTCTTGTTGCTGTAGCAGGAGTTATAGGCACTGAAGTTCCATGGCTTGTGTCATCCAGGAACCCAGAGTAAATGGTTGTGTTTGGTCTCTAGTGGCCTTCCAGTCTCTGCAAAGCACTCAGCTGGATTGCTACTTGCAGCATAAGTGGATAGAGGAAAAGTAACATTTCTCATATCTGGACAATAGATGACAAGTTGTTTCCACTGGAGTTACAGATCAGATTGCTTTTAATTTTCCAGGCAGTGCACTAATTTTTCAGGGAATAAGGAAGCTGCCATATGACTTTTTTGTTGGTTTAAATTTTATTATATCAGCCTTTCCACTCCTCCTGCTTGTCCTCCCTTATAAACTCTGTGCAGAGGTAAACAACGTACAGAAGTGCTGTACTGGTCCAAATATGAAAACGCTGGCACTGTATAACTGTGTTTTCATTGGGCACCCTTTAAATGACATTAGCAAAAGGTTGACTGAATTTCTCTGAGCACTCTGAAATGAGTTTCAAAAGAAAACAGCTTTCAGCAATTTGAAAAAGAATATATTTCATTTGCAAGTGGCATATATTGACTGAGGTTGGCCATAATATTTATGAATAACCATAGAAACGTGATGGACAGGATCTACAGAGTTAGTTCCAAGCATCATTGCCAGAATCAGTATATTCATATAACACTTCTAATCTGGTATTCCAGGTAATGGCAAAAATTACATACACAAAAGAGAAGAAAACAAATGAGCAGAGGCATTCCTTATTGATGTTCTTCTGCAAATAGACCAATGTTATGCACTCTCTTAGAGCAGACCATAGCAAATTCATTAAACCACATAATATCTGCAAGTATTTGCTTGATGCCCGTGGTTTGAAAAAGCTTTAACAGTACATATAAAAAATTTGCTTTACATTTCAGCAGCCTTGTTGGCAAGAGTAAATGACAGGAGGGGAAAAAAAAAAAGGAAAAGATTAAAATGAAAATAAATAGATTATGTTTCCAAAATCCTACCAAATATGTGATCCACTGAAGTGATCAGACTGTTAACTGCTTGTAAATCTGCCTAAACCAGGATTGTGAAATCACTTTTATCATGACAGCAGGAATTTTTCTAATGCTACTATTATGGCACTTTGTCAGCTGAGTAAGAGGCAGCGAGAGTGGCATAAGAGTCAGCTGGGCAACGTGAGAACAAGGCAGTTTAGCAATACAAAATCTTCTTTCCAAATGGAGAGAGAATTATACTGATGTATTTATAGCCTGTGAACTTCTGAAATATGAGGGAGAGTAAATCTGAGGACAATGCCATGGCTTTACATAGCCCAAGTAGCAGCTACATAATTTTTAAGGAAGAGCATCAAGAGGTCTTGCTCAGCTGCTTAATAGAGTGTGTTAGAGCTCTGCTGTCCTTAGTGGCAGTGGTACCTTCACCAGCACAACCAGTTTTGCATTCATTATTGCCACTTCAATGTCTTTCCCAGTTGTATCTTATACTTCCATAAATTGCATACTTGGTTTAAAATGAGCGAGCTTCAAATAAATGTCTTTCAGTTATTATTATTGCCTGTCTGGTTTGAGAGTTTAGTATTGGTAAGGAAACAACATTTTTGTGGTCCCTGAAGCCTACTTTCTCCTGTAGGACTTTTTGCATGGCCCATGCATCAGGCTGGGTCATGGTGGGAGAAAGGAGGACTTTCTCTTTAGGCAAGAAAGCAAGAGGAAGATGCTGGTGTGTAGGTGTTTGGAGATTAGTAGGAGAGCTCTGTTGCTCTCATCTGCCTTTTGTCTGATTTTGGTTCCCTTGTGCTATAAATTGCATGAGGTCCTCTACTGTTTCCAGTGAGTTATACAGAAAGATACTGGGTATGTATTAGGATTTAATATTTTTATGGCACTGAGGAAAAAAAAAAACAGATCAATTGCAGAAGTTCAGCTGAACATTTCTGCTGACATCATTAGCTTTGGAAGAGTTAACAATGCTGACATGGACTATCATCTTCTGGTGTCAGATTTACTCCACTAGTGGAGAGACAGAAGTTCATTTCCTTCAGATGTATTCTTCCAAACTATCTACAGGCAAGAGAAGATAACAATGTGTTAGCTTACATTTTTGTGATCTTGCTTGTAATCACAGAAAAGGAAAATTGAACTTTCAAGTGCTGATTTTAGTGGGAGCAGAAAGGCCAAGGCACTTTTGCAAATCTTGCCTGTGATTTATGTTAGAAATGGAAAAAGATGGAAAAAGATGAAAAAAGGTATTAGGCCCTGCATGCATGCAGTAATAGATAGGACACTTCTACCAGATTAACTCTGACGAATACCAGCAGACCTTTATGCAAATGAAGTTGCTTATAAGTATATGAAGGCCTGAAAAATTAAAATAAGGGAGGTAAAAACTGGCTTTTGAGCATCAAACTAAAAAGAACTTCTTAGGTAACATTGTTAATCTTAACAATTCTATTTCTGGAATCTCCTCAAACAAATTGAGCTTTGTCTTCCAGGCCAATGGAAATATATTGTACACTTCTGCTGCAAAGTAAAATTGCTTCAGTACCTTTATGGAAAGGAGAAAAGTTCCCAGGCTTTCTGTTCCCAATCCAGTTGAATTTCAAGTCTCATGCTCACTTTCACTTTCAGAGCGCCTTAAGAGAAAATGTAATTTAGACTAAAACTGTAGTCACAAGCTAATGGCACTGACTGTAATCCTTCAAAATGATGGATACTGGAATTTTCCTCCCTTTACAGGAGGAATCACATTTCTCAATGTCACATAAGGAAAAGAAACAAACATACAGAAACAGCAACTGGCCCACGTATCTTTTGAAGATACATTTGTGTTTCCAAAGCTGAAGTAATTTTCCTGCCAGAAATCATTGTGACCTAAAGTTAGAACTCCCATATCTGTGCCCTTTGTACTGCGCTGACCTTGTTCAAAGTGTACTATAGAACAATTGACAATTGTGAGTTAAGCAGAGATATCATCAATGAGGACAGGGTTTGTCTCTTGAGGTAAAGGAAAAGCTTAGGCACAACCCCTGGCTTCTATTATCTATCTCTTGAGTTCTGCATATTGTGAGCTATCAGTGAATCTTTGGACACAAGTATTTATTGATTTTGACTGGTTTTGCAGTATGGTATCTGCTTTTGCTTTATTTCTCCTGTTTTTTTTTACTGCTGTTGCTTTGCTGCATGTTAACATCTGTGGTATGCATGTGAGGAAGTCCTTGCTGAAAGATGATATCCTCAAAAGGTTGCTCTTCAAGAGCTTCTGAGTGTAAGAAATTGATGGTTTTACCTGAAACGGGTGCCTATTCCTCGAGTAGTACAAACACTAGTAGCAACAAAGGAGGGTCAAGAGTGATAAATTTTTCACAGGCAGTACAGGGAAGGTTATTTTACTTATACTAATCAAACTGTGGACCTGAGCTCTGCATTTCTGCAAAACTAGCCATGTCCTCTATTTGGGCTAGATAGGGAACACAGTTCCATCATTTTGAGACTATCAGATGGGCATGGTCATCACAGCTTGAGCTCAGCACCATCAAACACAACAATGATCTGAAACAAAAAATAATGAAAACAGCAGCTGGTAGAACAGCAGCATGTCTTTCTTGGCTAGTAAAAGCAGGTGGATACAGCTGTGTGTGCTGCTTATGGAACTACTCAGAGTCTCCTTCCAAGAAGGTGCACATCAAACTCACTGGTTTAACTGCTCAGACAATCATTTGGCCAGCAGGAACAGGGAGGTCATTCTGCCCCTGTACACTGCACTGGTTTAGGCCACACCTCAAGTACTGTGTCCAGTTCTGGGCTCCTCAGTTTAGGAAGGAGGTTGACTTGCTGGAGTGTGTCCAGAGAAGGGCAACAAAGTTGGTGAGGGGCTTGGAACACAGCCCTGTGAGGAGAGGCTGAGGGACCTGGGGTTGCTTAGCCTGAAGAAGAGGAGACTTAGGGGTGACCTTATTGCTCTCTACAACTACCCGAAGGGAGGTTGTAGACAGGCAGAGTTTGGTCCCTTCTCCCAGGCAGCCAGCACTAGAACAAGAGGACACAGTCTCAGGCTGCACCAGGGCAGGTTTAGGCTGGAGGTTAAGAGAAGTTTTACACAGAGAGAGTGATTGCCCATTGGAATGGACTGCCCGAGGAGGTGGTGGAGTCACCATCACTGGAGGTGTTCAGGAGGAGACTTGATAGGGTGCTTGGTTGCATGGTTTAGTTGATAAGGCGGTGTTGGATGATAGGTTGGACACGATGATCTTGAAGGTCTCTTCCAACCTGGTTTATTCTATTCTATCAGCAATCAGTCTTGAGGGACTAAGAATCATTAAGTCTTTGCAACACGAGGCATAACTCAGTGTTGACTGGATGCATGTTGTATGCTGAACTTACTGTTAGAGTCTTCACCAGATTATTTCTTTTCCAGATGACAGCTATTCAGTCATTGTTAATGGAAGCAGCATGCACAGAGATGGTTTTATATCTCTATACCGGGTCTTGTGGTCACAGATAGAGCTGAAATCTCTGTGCTTACATTGCTGGAATTTGCTGTAGCTTCATTAGAGTGAAGTACAAGATATCACTATTATGATACAGTAGGAGCAGTATCCCCAAAAATCTGGATGAGAATATTAACTGAACTAATATTAGTAGCTTCTTATTTCCCTTTAATACTGGTGTATCTAGCCCGAGGCATATCCCATAGTACTAAGTTTTGGATAGAGGTCTGGGTGTTGTGCAGGTATTTCCCTTATGCGTGACTGCCAAGATGTGGAGGGGACAGAAGGGGTGAAATAATCAAGTGATTTCCCTGGGTAGTATCAAGCATTTGATCTTGTTGGTGTTTGTGTGTGCTCTGCCCTTCTCAGGTGTCCCCTCCAGAAATCTTCCCCTACCAGTAGGTTTGTTCCATTTAAACAGGCAGTCAATAATACCAGATGAAAAACAACACAATAAAAGGAAGGCTGCTACTTACTTAGTGTTTCAGAAAATACTTTTGTACAAAGACATTTGTTTTGGCAAAGAGATATTTACCTTAAAAAGCAGACAATTGACAAACAAGCTGGAATAGGTTGCTGGATTGTATCAAGGCTGGTGATGCATTGACTTTTGGTGTCATGACTCCATTAATCAAAAATATGTTGGAGAAAATGTTTCCTAGTTCATTCATCCACAAATAATTTACACTGGGAGCAGTGGGTCTAAACCTCTTTGGCAGACTGAAATTGAAGAGCATGATGAACAGCTAGCCTGGCTCCTGAGTGACCAGACACCCACTGCTTACCAGGGTCTGATTTGTTTTCAGGCATGCAGTTAGTGTGTTGTGCCTGGAGGGGACTCACAGCAGATATTTGTGAACAATAAAATAAAAAGGGGCTGAGGGCCCAGAGACTCAACAGATGATCTTAGGTGAAAGAAAGTGCAGTTGTTAACTTTCCCGGGCCTGATATGTGGTTTGTCAATTATGCAGCAGAAGCTGAGTCGGTTGTGTATTGACCTACGAGCATTAAACAACTGGCTGGAAGCCATATCCTCTGAAGACTGTACTGTCCTTTTGATTTGAAAAGCAGCACAACAGTTGTGGCTCCACTTAGAGGTTTGGAAACATAGGCTTTAATAATAATAATTTTTAAAATTAAGACAAAAAAAAAAAAAAAGGATCAAGTATTTTTCATCAGGTGCACTTTGGCTATTTCTTGGGGAAAAAACAAAGAAGGATTTTGCACAGAAGTATCCATAGTTTTCCAAGGGTTATTAACATGCATAGCCATGCCTGGCTTGACCATGCAGTATGCTCCTAGACAGAATGACAAAGCCGGAAAAATGAAGTCAAGGAAACATGAGCTGATTTATTTTTTTTATGTGTAACAAGCTAAACCTTGATCCAAAGCATCTGTGCAGCAAGAGAATATTTACTCAGTTCTACCACTGAAAACACTGAGAAACACATGAGGTGAGTGTGAATTGTCTCAGCTGAACTCACGTATTCTCCAGGTATAATGAAACACTGGCCCAATTTTTAATGTGGACTACTTAATTGGATGTCAAAAATTCCACATTTGGGGGTTCAGTTTGACCTTTAGGTACAGAAAAGGGGCATTTAAGAGTCTCCAGTGAGTGTCAGAATGCAGATACCTTATTTGAAAACTGTTCTCCTTTACAATGATACATTTCAGGGGGAGAACACCCTCATCCTGCAAACAATTAGAAGCAGGCTTCAATTTACTGCCACTGACACCACCTGCTGAAATCTGCTCATTCCAGGGAATGGTACACTAGTAAAGACAAGCAAACATGGAAGCACTTGCAGAGTTCAGATCTAAATTAGCATAAGATTTATTTTTTTTACCTATCTACATACACTATAAATTCAAGAATATGCTCTCATTTCAACTTGGAGATTCACAAATGGAAAAGAAAATGCTCATCATATAAATAACCACCATTGTCAAGGGCCAGGGGATTTGTAGACCAAAATACCCAATTACAGCAAGACTTTCAGCAATCTATAGAGCTTATTAGAGCTGGTGTGAGCTGGTGAAAAATGTTACTTAGATATACACACAGGGTTATTTTAATCCAGTCAGCTTGGAAGAAGTGAATTGCACCTAGAAAAGAACCAGGGGCTATAGACAGGTATTGATGCTCATAGCTATTGGAGAAGTCAGTAATGCCCAGTGAAATGTCCTGCAGGAACACTTATGGAATGAGGAGGTCTCAAACTTGACTCCTATCAGGGAATTGCACAGCAGAGTTAAAGTGAAGTGAAGCTGATAATCTGCATTGCAAATGCTACTGGGGTAGACGGGCTCATATAGGCTGTGGCTCACATACGCTGCCTTTGCACACAGCCTGGGATTACCTTCCTCTCCTTTCAAAGACAGTCTTATTACAACACCAGGAAATTGACTCATAATAGGAAATGGTTTATAGACTGGTTTTTTTTTTTTGAAGCAACTTGCTTACAAGATTGGGAATGATGTGAGAATCTGCAGACTTAGCTTTGGTTTCTCATATTGTGTGGATCTGTATGTGCAGGTCCCTGTTTTCTTCAGACATTATGCTGAAACATACAAACTGATATTCTTATTCCCATATTGATTTGTTTGGTCACTAAAATTAATGTAAATAATGTCTGTTTATGGGTAAAAATGTCATCAGTAGAAGGTGTTGCTCATAGAAGTGTGGTACTCACTTGCCAACTACTACTTGGCAGGAATGGCCAGGCAAGGTGATTAGTTTGGTACTTTCTGGAGGAGGATGCAACAGACTTCATAAAAACTGCCAAATCCAGGGGCATGCCAGACTACCAGCATAGAGTCATTTTGCTTGCTGAGCCACAGGGGATGTTAAAAATCTGTAGATAATTTATCTTCTTTTGTAAAAAAATATTCTTACTATGTATGGCTTGTAATTCACACAGGGCAAATGTTCATGAGAAAACAAAGCTAGGTGAAAACTGTCCGTTGACAATCAAGCAGAGTGTGCTTCTTTAACTTGAATTACATTCACAGTACTTGTTAGTGTAACTGTGTGTACCTGAAACAGTTTAACTGGCTGGTGTAAGTTTATAAAGCAGCCTAGCAAGCAGGGAATTCCCCAGGAGAATTACGTCTTTCTTTAAAAATAATTATTTTTCTCATTATATCTGTTAAAAAAAAAAAAGCTTTCACAGGTGAAAAAAGGAAGTTCTTTCCAGGCAGAAATAAATATTGCATAATAATACGTGGATTTTATAATTCTAGTGATTCCAATTTAGCCTAGAGAACATGTAAGGAATAAGATCTACAGTCTTAGCTCTAGTGGTTGTTCAATCACAAGCTGATCCTTGCAATACTATGACTAAGACTTCAAAAGTAAAGATAGTTACAAAATAAAATATCTTAAAGTCAAAATATCTTGGGGTTTGGGTTTCCAAGTTTTTCTCTCTAATTCTGTGGACTAGAGGCTAAAAGAAAAGGAGCACTGACATACTCTAGATTCCAGAAGCTTTTTTTTTTTTTTTTTTTTTTTTTTTTAAAGAAAAAACCAGCCAGTATCAGAATAAGTAGTGAAAATCATGAGTGTGGCAATTCTCTTGTCACACTGAATTGTGTGCATTTGTTGTTGTTGTTGTTAAAACAGATGATGGCCCTGGTGAGAGGGTGAGACTGTGTACAAATGTTTGTGGTTTAGAGCCCAGTTTTCCAAAGAGAAGTCCAGAATACACAATACATCACCTGTTTGTACTCCAGCTCCATGAGGCAACTAAGACAGAATTATACAGCCTTTCCAGATCAGCTCTCCCATGGGGCTTTAAAGCTGAGGTTTTGACTCTGCAACACAGAAGAATGTTTCCCCACATGAATTAAAATATTACTTCTTGTCTGTACAGCATGCTACAAGCTTTATCCACTGGTGTTACACTTTTTTACTGTTTTAACCATTCCCAAACTAAGGTGGGGAGCACGGGTTTGCCAGTGTAGTATTAGTCTGCCTTTGGCTGAGGAAGTATTTGCATTTCTTGCTGTCTCAGTCCAGGAAGGGAAAGAGACTCAGTTCTTTTGAATATTCCTGTGTTATGAAATTAAAGGCACAAATGAGGCCAAAAAATCAACAGTGAGGCTATTTATTAACAGAATAAAGTGGATGGATCAGAAGGAGAGAGAGAGAAAAAACAGAGAGAGAGGAGGGAGAGAGAAGAGGAAAGGAATTATATTACCACCTCCCACCCTCCAAGACAGTTTGGGTCTGTGGAGAAAGGGTGCTGCCTTGTTGGCTGTGCTGTCCTCTGCTGGAGGAGGGGAGGGAGAGATCCCAAAGTCCAAGTCCAAGTCCTTCTCTGAGCAGCCTCTTCAGCTCCATGAGTTGCAGCAGGCGGAACTTAGGACACAGAGAGAAGGTTCCTCCTGGTCTGCTTCTTCCAGGCTACATGGTGATGTCTCTGTCCTTTTCTCTCCTGCTATTTTCTTATTTTTTTCTTCAGAGTAGCACTGTTCAGGTCATTTCCTTCTTCCACGCCAGTAGTTGCTCGATCTTTTATACAGGTTTTTAGGTATGTGTCCAGGTGGTGAATTCATTGTCCTTTCACCATCTTCCCTTTCTGGAGTACCTGATGGGTGGAGATGATCTTACCTTATGCATATTCCAGAGAGTATCAATAGCAGTGGCATCTCCCATTATTTCCAAGGCAGCTGCAGTCTAGGGAGCAATCTTCATCCTTTTGTTGGGGCACATCTCAGTTCTTGATACAATCACAAGGTGATTTGCATCCAGGATGTGTAGACAGGATTCCTACAGGATTCTTACACTTGCTATTACTGCTAACCAGATTATTCACTGTTTAAGTGTAGAAAATTTATGTCTTGCAAGGCTGTAATATACCAGCACCAGAACAAGAGGGCACAGTCTCAAGCTGCACCAGGGGAAGTTTAGGCTCGAGGTGAGGAGAAAGTTCTTCACTGATAGAGTTGTTCACCGTTGGAATGGGCTGCCCAGGGAGGTGGTGGAGTTACCATCCCTGGAGGGGTTCAAGGGGGATTGGATGTGGCACTTGGTGCCATGGTCTAGTCATGAGGTCTGTGGTGACGGGTTGGACTTGATGGTTTTTGAGGTCTCTTCCAACCTTGGTGACACTGTGATACCTAAGGAGAGACAGGGGGGATTTTGCCAACTGTTGTTCCTCTACCTCTAATTTATCCATTTTATGACTGACTTTTAGAGCAGCAGAAATCAGTCCCTGTGTGGGTGTTTTAATTTGACGTTACTTGAGTTTAGAACCCAAGTGATAACCTGGGCATGGCAAAAGAAGGGCTGCTACTGTCTTCAGTAGCATTGGCGGGTATCCAGTGAATAGTACCAACAAATACTTTACTAAAATTAGGTCTGATGCTGGCTTGTAGCTCTTCCTCTGTGTCTTTCTCCTAGAACTTACTTCCAGTCTGTGAAGGAAAAACTTACCCTGTGAGAATGAACAATTTTATGACAGTACATATTCTCTGTGCTGACAGTCAGCAGAAGAATCAGCCATTGTCAGGTGTCCCTGTGGGTGTGTTTATTCTGCCCCCTGGAAAACCATGCTGGGTCTTTTAGCTTCTTTCCCACTGGTGCCCCCTTGGTCCTGCTCTGAAGATATCTATGACATGTAAACTATGTGCTTCCAAACACATGCAATAAGTCCAACAAAAGTAGACTTGAGCAATCCTTCTTCTGTGGCAGACTGAATAGAAATAGGGAAGGAGCACAGAACATGACTATTGCCTATAGAAATGAAGAAGCTGGCAATAGATAGCTCAGTTTTTTTTTCTAACTGCCTTTACCCACTTACATATCTTGTAGTTTCATTGATTGTTATTACACCTGTAGTTTTTACAACTATTTCTAGTTATTTGCTTGTAAAAGGTCTTTGGACAGGTGTCTTTAAGCTCTCCAGTTATATTTACGTTAGACATGTTGCAGTCATATTTTCAGACAGGAATTAGGGCAGCACTAAGACCATTCTTCTCCCCTCTTTAGTTAGGAATGTCAGATAGAGGCATCTTTCTGGTGTTATTTCATATTCATTTTGGTGTGGACAATGGACAGTGTCAATTACATTGCTGTGTCAGCAGAGCAGGAAGACTAGACAAGGAAGGGAATTGATCTGCATCCTTAGACTCAATGGAGTCTATTAAGTGCAAATAAATGGAGGAGGCACTCAACTTGGAGCCACTGAGTGTTCATTTTGTTAATCAGATTGTGATTTTTGGCTTTTGAAGGCAGGTAGGTGGGCAAAATAGAGCAAAGGAGAGTTTTTCTACTTGCCTTTGTCAAGAAAAGAAGTGCAAAGGGAAACTCAATCATATACAATTGCATGTTCAAGGAATGGAAATGTGTGAGAGTCAGAGTCTGTGTCTTTGTTCTTGGTGTGCTTTTTTTCCCTGCTGACTCAAAGAGGTAAATGAAATTTAAAGTGAGAAAAAGAGGAGAAAGAAAGAGGTGGCAGAACTGATAAAGCAAAACATACATTGCCATTACCTGAAAGTAATATGCATATATCTGCCAACAGAGGGAATGCTAAATAAATATGGAGCTCTTAGCAAGTGCCACTGACTAGATTTATCTTGGTTTTGCATTTTTTCTGCCCTCAGTGTTTTTGCTAATTATAAGCTATAGCACCAAGAATATTTAATTTTGTTGAAAGAATGTGTGGGGTTTTTGGGTGGTAGGAGTGAAGTAGCCAGGCATAACACAGAGGTGAAGTGTTCTGAAGTAATGGTTTTGTAGCATTCCCTATCTATTTAAGCAAGCACCTTGTGGTGTTTGGACTTTATATATAGCTTTACCACTGGCCTGGAAATAGATGGTGTTTTTTTCATCTCAGCAGCAGCTGGGTAGTCTGACTCCTAAACATTTCTTTACCCATTACTAAGCACCATTGCATAAAGGTGAGTGTTCCCAAAAATGAAGTATTGGAGCTTGCAGTTCCTTACATAGCAGTACACTCACTTATACAATTTTTAGCTTCCCTAAACAGTTAAACATTATGTGTGGGAATTATTATATTAATCACTGTGTTCTACAGCATTAAGGCATATGGAAGAAGCAATATGTATGTGTACAAACTGTGTATGTCATGCAGAAACGCAATCTTGCCAAAGCCGAATCATCTCAAGGGCTGGAGGTGATCTAAAGTGGGAATTAACAGAGGTATGCTTTCCAAAAACTTCTACTGAAGATTTTCTTGCATCAATGATCATGACAATAGGTGGCACCCTTATGCCAATAAATATCAGCTTGTTTAACTTAGCTGGGCTTCCTTGGACTTATCAACCTGAATTCCTTTAACCAAAAAAGCAAGTCATCAAAGCAGACTATTTGTTAGGGAAGTGCGGGACATGCCTGGAAAACAAACATGTAATCTGCATTCTGACTGTTGAGTTTAACACATGATTTAACTGCCAGGACTGCTCTGTTGTGGAATTTGAGATTTTCAAGCACAGGCATGTATGGAGCAGTGCACACAGATTTTGTAAATATTTATTTTATAACTGGGAATTTTTTATCCTCTGGGGTTACTTCAGAGTGCAACAGAACCAGTGTCATGTTTGGTTTGCCCTGTTACACAAACACTTGAGTGCATGGGATATTGAGAGGATCTGAAACACACACCTGTACAAAATCCCAGAGGGAGTTCTGTAAGAATGGATTTCTCTCAGCAGGGTTTTTGTCACTTTTGCTTCCAATGTGAGCCAAAACCTGGGAAAAAAAAACAAAACTAAACCCCAACCAAGCAAAAAACCTCGCTGCAAGCAAACAAGTAAACAAACAAACAAAAACCTTAAACTTTGTTAAGCCACAAGCATTTTGTCTTGCAGTTTAGATAAAGGTTCAGGTCACTTACTTATCTTACTGATCCAGAACTGACTTTATTCACAGCTCCTCTGCTGAGATGGAAAGGTGATTAGGAAGAGGCAGAAGACAGTACATTCTGGAATGCATTCTAGAATGCATTTAGGCATTTTTAATGATGGAAAGATGTCACATATCAGGAAGTGTGAGAAGATACCTGCTTTTATTGTATATTGAGTTTGTTGATTTATTTTGGTATCAGAAGAGAATTTTTGCTAAGCATAAATGTTATGCATTTTTTTAATTTTCTTGAAAATAGGAATTAAAGGTCTGATGTAATTTTGAGAACATAAATTGTCTTAGGTCTGCAGATGGCCTATAAAATTTGCAAAGCTTTGACCATTTAGAAGCTGGAATTGGATCAGAAAAGCTTTAGGACTCATTGAACTTTGCGAGTCTTGGCAATGTCTGTGTTACACTTTTTCTGGCATTTTGTTTCCTTCTTCCATTACCAAAGCAGCATCTTCTGGTGGTAATGTAAAACTGAAAGGGAAAAAGAGTTTTGAAAGAACTGATGGAGTTAAGGAGGCTCCCTTCTCATTTATGAGATTTACTTAGCACAGCTGTTCTCTTAGCTAAAATTTTGCTGAAGTAGCTATGATCTTGTAGAGAAATTTAAAATTTCCAGTGTTACATGAAGTGTCTTTTATTTGGCCCTCAAATAATTTCCCTTTCTTCATCTCATAATGATTTTTGCCATGTCTTTTTGCAAAACAGTGTAATACCTGCATATATGGTTTTAGGATTAATGATGTCTCCAGACTTCAGTGCTAGAATGGAATAATTGATTTATGCTCAGCATTTGCTCCTCAGCAGCAACAGATCTGGTTTTAGACAGGTGGTTACAGAGCCAAGAGGACCAAGAGACTATTGCAAATCACACATTGCACTTAAATGGTATCAAATTATGATGCTTTACCAAACACTTTCATATGCTCATCTTGAACTGACAAATTACCTGTTGCTACTGTGATGTGCTTCTATTCCTTGAGTTTTCTGGGGCTTAGTCTCCTCCTGTGGATACATACAGATGCTTGTGTGAGGGACTCTGATGGAGACAGGGCAGTTTTTTCTCATTGAACATCTCTCTAGTAGGAAAACTAAGCTAAAAGTCAGCTGAGAGTGTCTCAATTTTTGGTCAGGGACAATCTGCTTAGGTCTGGAAGCATTGCAATGATGTAAGTAGTTGCAGGAGATGCCCAGTTACCTAGTGACATAGCTGCAGGAGTGAGGTATACTTAGCCTTGTGTAGTAGAGTACAGCTTCTGATGTGCTTTTGACAAACTTCTGACTTTCCCCTATTTTCTTTCTGGCAGTATGTTGATGCCTTGGAACAGGTCACTTCATAGTATTTTCCCCTTTTTGTCACCTTCACATTTACCACCAAATGGTTAAATAAGGCATGATAGCCTTGCTAATCTTCAGACAGTTCCAGTGTCTTCATGCATCAGACATTTCCACAGGACCTGTGGGGAGACAACAGTAGAGCTGACCACTAAAACGTGCTCTTTTATTGGACATGGGCAAGCAAATAAGGTTTTGGCCAATGTGGTTAACAAAGACCAAACTAGCATGCTATTTGCTCTTTTTTTTTCTGGAGGTTTTGTGTATGAGGGAGCTTTGTGCTTCGCTGGAAACCTTAGATGTTGTTAATGAGCCAGTGTGCTTTACTTATGGGGCTTCAGTGTAAGGTTGAAAGGTGAAAGAAAGGAATCTCAGACCTGTGCACCATACTGCAGGACACACATATTTATCATGCACAGACCTCTGCAGAGGTCCCCCACCAGGCTGACACTGACCCTGACAACCAGATGTGCAACTTGGGTAAGAGCAACAAAGAAAAAAGACTGTGGTTTACAACTGCTTGCAACAGTAAACAAAGCATATCAAAGAATGTCCTGAAACATTCTTTCTAAGTAGAAACCTACATGGTTTTATTATTATGGTCTCTAACTTTAAAGCATTTTTGTCATTTTTGTAAAAGAGGAATTAAATAGCTGCAGATTCCTACCAGGGACAATTGTCAGGGGCTGGACTGGGTGATATTGGAGGAGCAAGGAAATGATGACAGTGAGCATAGTCACTTGAAATCTGAAGTCCTTGCACACATGGGTAAAATTATCAGCGATATATTTTGTTGCCTGATGATTACTTACCTTGCAGAACAGGAGAAAACTTCTTACTATTCATTTTGTGTGGGTGCAGCAGAAACTCAGACTTAACTCTCACCCACTATGCCTGGAATTAATCTCTGCCAAACCAAGTGCAATCATGACAAGAAATTGTATTTTCTACACTGAATCCTTTCCTATGGGGCTGATCCAGATTCTTAAAATGTCAATGGAAGATTCTTCATAGGCTTCAGCAGGATTCAGAACAGCTCTAAGGGGCCTCTGTAGGTTCTTCAAGTCCTGAATGGATGCAAGGGCCTCTGTTCCATTCTGAAGTTCATTCTGAACTTCACATTGCAAAATGGGTAAGATCAGAAAGCACATAGGGGTATTTGAAACTCTTTGATAAGTATGAGCAATACTGTCTCTGTTGTGTCTTGTTCAGCATTCTTATCCAGTGACTACCTAAGGTGAAACACTTCGAGAGTCCTTGCAGAGTACCATGAGCTAAATGTGTAACAGCAAAAAGTTGCTTCAGTCTGACCCTCTAGTCCTATAGAGGAGCCACAATGCACCTGTATGTTATGTATATAACCTCAGGCAGAAAACATGACGTCAGACACAGCTCTCCAGTTTACTTGTGTGCACAGTGGTTGTTAGAAATCTCAGGCTAAAATCTTTATGCTTGTTTTTTCATTCACCTTCGTTATACATGAAACTGAAGTGCTAATTGAGCACCATAAATGCCAGCCAGAACAGCGGTGTCTAGCTCTTCTCTTTCCTCACTGAACACTTGCTGAAGCAAAACCACTCAACTTTAGTTCTGCAGAGCAAGACAGCTTCTTAGCATGGACCACATACAGTCAAAGAAGAGTGAGAAAGAGGAACTACTATATACTGAAGATGCTACAAACTGCAAGAAAACATGTACACTCTTGTATGTGTGTGCCCTTGTCCAAACTCAGAGCACAGCTGAGCTGGCTGTGCAGATGCTAATGACTAAGATGTTTGAGTCCTCAGTTAGCTGTGGACAAACACACCTGGATAAGAGCTGCTAGTCTGAATTTTTCCAGAATTGTCTCCCAAACATCTCCAAATACCAACACTGGCCTGAATATTAAGTAATTGAAAAGCATACTATTGCCACTGGTGTGTTTGGTTGTTTGGTGTGGTGTTTTGTTTGTGGGTTTTTTTTGTTGTTGTTGGTTGGTTGGTTTTAGTTTTGTGTGTGTGTGTGTGTGTGTGTGGTGGTGTTTGTTTGCTTTAAATTTGCTTCCAATCTCTTTTGCTTGAAGTTGGCTAATTATGTGTTGTTTTAACCCTTTAGAAATGGAATGCTCTTAGATTCCCACAAAAGAGAAATGGCCACCTTTCTCCAGCTTTCTCTGCCCAATTAGTGCCTTTTTCTTTAGTCACCAGTGATTCTTTGAATATTCCCTGTATCTATCACACCTAGGAATCTATGCTTTTAAGGTGTAAAATTGGATTGCAGCTTAACATCTTTGACTGGCAGAGACAACTCTTTTCAGCAACAGGCACAAATAATGAAGGATTCCTAATGTAATGATGAGAAATATTTAGATTACAGACATGTTTACTGAAAAGTGGTACAAGTGTAGTAAAAATGAATGGTGAAAGCTAATGAACTCTGCTGTATGAAATTAAAAGCTGCATTCATACCTGAGACCTTAATGTCAGGAAACAAGATGACATGCTTTCTTCATAACCATGAGCTAGCAGAATTTACAGCAACTTATCTCTGAGCCTGTCATAGATATTTTTCAGAGATAAACTGCTACTCAGACTCTGTGAGCCTGAAGATTATTGGACAAAGAGGGACAGCAGTGTCCCTCTGTGTAAGTCTTGGATTGTTTTGTAAAATGGAGAATTGTGCTAATACCTTAAATGTAAGACAGCAAAATGAATGAAAGGGTTTTAAGATGGATTTTATCTTGACAAGTGAGTGATGCATTTTAATGCACCATAAACACATTACAAGGTAACATACTGGTTTGTTTTCAGTTTACCTCCCACCATCTAACTTTGTTCTGTTTTACATTACTGCAGCTTGCAGTGTAACAACAGAATTGTTGAATCATATGAGAAGGGTCCAGCAAATCTTATTTGTTCCACCAAAACTCTTTCCATGTGTTAAAGCTTCCTTTTCTTTTTTCTTTTTTTTTTTCTAATTTTTGTCATGTGCTTAATTTTAGTAATTTCTCCCACACAGTGGAGGCCATCATCCTTCCCTCACCACTGACAGGTTTTGAGGCCTTACACAAAGTAACCAAAGCCTGTTGGATTTACCACATCCTTAGAAGAGTGTAATGACTGTGCATAACTAAAGCTGCCCTCAAAATGACAGGAGAGGGGAAGAACAAAACAGAAAGCAATAAAGGAGGACTTGGACTATAGAATGTAATTGATGATTCAGTTCAGAGATGCTAAATGGTAAAAGAAGAGAGATAGGCAAGAGCTAGATCTCTCACTGGTACTGGAGTAAGATATGATTTCAAAATGGCTGCCAAGACATAAAATCAGTTGGCTGAATTCAAATGAGGGAAAATGTTGAACCTCCAAGATAAACAGAGGAAACTTGTATGGGAGAGTGCAAGGCAGTGTGGGATTTTGAGTATGTTTCTGCTGTAGGCCCTTTGAAGTCCCTCAGCTAGATCTCAGAGTCACACAGGATTTCATTGGGAACTACTGTGCACTTCATTCACTCAACAGGACATTTTGTGCATGCGTGTTTGGAGGCAGGTTTCCAAACATTTAATGTCTCTTTCCTTTGGGAAAAGATAATTTGGGTCATTGGTCTCTAAAGAACTTTTTCCTACAACATTTTGATTTGCTCAAGGAAAGTGAATGGGAATTCTATTAGAAGCAAATGCATAGCAGAGACATCCACTACTGCCCTTTAACTGCTGGAGACTTTACTCTTGTGTATTTTATACACCTCATAAAAAAGCTTAGAACCTTGTAAAAAATATATATCACAGCAAAGATGTGAGATTTAGCACAAATATATACCACACACATAGAGTTGCCTTTTCTTTGTGTGTATCCAACAAACTTGGTTTTTTTCAAGTTGCTTCTGCCAACTTCCCATTGTTTTCTCATATATGAATTTCCTTTGGCTTGGGCCATGCTACCTCCATTGTTGTCATGGGCTCTCTCTACAAGTTTATAGCTACCCAATAAAAAAGAACACAGTGAGGATACACTTTATTAGGAGTGCCAAATATGTAGATGTTTTAAGAAGTGATGTTTATATTAATCTTAAGTAAACTGTAAGACCATATAAAACTTAAATGCTTGATACATTCTGAACACTACATTTTGGTACAGGATTAGAAGTTTTGCTAGCCAGAATACTAAGGATTAGAGAACTGGAGTTGAGATCCAGCTCTGTCCCATAGAAGTTTTGCATATGGAAGGTTTGTAGAACTTTGTGTGAAAAAGTACTTTAAAATATTTGGATCATATTCATAGCCAGACCCCAGAAGGATCATGCATTCTTCCATTTGACCAAAGACCAGTATTTAGAGAGGTGGAGGACTCGGTGTGCTTCCTCATGGCCAGTCATCATCCATCAGTACAACTACTGTTATAGTTGCCTCTGCAGTTGCTGTTCCTCATTCTCATTCTCACTGGAGAATCCAAAGGCTCTGGAATGTGGATGCTGAAGCATAGCCTGAATTATCAATTATCTGTCTTTGGCAAGGCAGAAGTTTGCTTTTCAGCATAATATTTAATTGCCCAGAAGAAGTTAGGCAGAGTTATTGCAACAGCGTGCTACTGGCTACCAGTGTGGTTTTCCTTTAACAACTTTTTTTGGTTTTTTTAATAAATTTGAAAGTACTGTCCTTTTTTAAGATGTTGAACTTTAATTTCTTAATCTTAGGATCCCTTAGGTTTCCTGTAGATCAATAACTTATCCATGACCCTCTCCTCTCTGTTATATTGTGCTGTTTCTCGTATGAGATGAGTTTGTAATGCTGCATTTAGTATGTAGAAAAGCTTCCAGGGGTGAGAACAGCCCATGAAAACCATTGGTTAGACTTCCTGCGTATTACTGGGCTTTGAAAATCACCCCTGTAACCATTCCTGGGCCCAACAGCTGCTGCTAGACTAAAGCGTTGCAGAGAAAATGGTAGTTTAACTAATAATTCTACATTAGCATTCATGTGGAGCACTGGAGCAGCCTCTGTAAATGCAGTTTTGTTTTGTTTTGTTTTGTTTTTCTAAAAAGGAATGTTTTGTTAGGAAAAAAACACTTCACATGAAAGGTTTTGAAAGAAGTTGCTAAATGGTGATTTTTCAAAAGTATCTGTTCTAATTACTTCTGAAGTAATGTTTTCAATAGGAACTTCATGGGCATTTATAATGCATTGCTGATGATGTTGGGAAATCTGTAAAAAAAACAAAGGAGTTAAATAATCTTTAATGACACACTGGTGCAAAAGAAAGTGAGCTCAAACAGGCTAGAAAGCAGGCTGAATACTTGCACAACCAGGATAATCCACTGGGTGTGAAGCGCTGCTTTCCCAGTGGCCAATGCTCTGTCTGTGAAGCTGGCTGGGAACCAGTCTGCTTCCTCAGGATTCCTTCTTACGGGGTAGTGTAGTGGCCATGTTCTAAAGAATGATTTCTGACTTGTCCCAGCAATGGCATTTCCATCTCATGACAACTTCCAGGTGTCTGAAATTTCTCTTCTGGCTTAGAATGGAGAGAAGTCCACCCAAACCAGTGGCTCTTTCGTATGATTTCACAAGAACCAACTACTTCTGTTGTATTAGTCATTTGTAAGTTACTCTTTTCTCAATATTCTGGTCAGTTGTAAATGGAACCAAGGAAAAACTGGTTTTGCTGAAGCTGAACTTTGAAATCGCCATCATTTAACTAGGTTTGATATTGGTTTGCAGTCAGACAAAAGAAAAGGAATTCACAAATGTCCACTAATAATATTTCCTTTTCACTCTCTTCAAGCTGTAGTTGTGTCTCTTTTACAGCTGTTTTCTCTTTGGTGGTCTCAAATTCAGAAGACTTCTTCCAGAGCTCTGTTGCTCATGCCAGATGCCTGCAGTGAAACTCAAGGGTGGTAGGAATAGGCTCCAGCCATTAGACAACCACAAAAATCTCTTGATGATTCAGAAATGTCATTTAAACAATAAAAAGCAGGGTAGAGATAACAGAAAATAAAGGAAAAAAGATTCAAGTGTGTCCTTCCTTTACATTTCATAGCCTACATCTGTTGTAGCTAAAGATTTCATTAGTGCAGCTGCTGTCTTGCACTGCCAGTTCCTCCTGTGAAAGTGCAATACACTAAATCTGGACTGATTCTGTTAGGTACCCTGTTCTTAAGACACTTGGTTTACCAGGGGGTGATTCTATCACTTTATAGATCAGGCTGTTATCTGTGTAGAGCTTTACAGGATATCTAGTGAAAAAAGGGGTGGTGGTAGAAGTAAGTTAAGGTGAGTCAGCAGCTGTGGGGAAAAAGGGAATAAAATATTGGAACATTTCTTTTTATATGCTTGGCAATAAAGTTGAGACCAAAGGCCAAACTAGCAGCTGCTTATTCTTCTTGAGATATAGATTTCTTAGGGGAGATCCTGTGTCACAATTTCCCCACGTGATAGCCCCACTAATTCACTGATTTCAATGGAGGCAATATCTGACTTTGTGACTTTTCATTGGTGATGAACTGCTCCTCTAGAGCAGGAATCCTCCCCTGAGTGTTTCTGGCATGCAAAACTTTGTTGCTAATGCCTATCATACCGATTGCGCAATTTAAAAGTTGTTTAGAAATGGGTGGATTGACACCAATCAGATCACCAGATGCTGAGTCAGCAGTTTTGTGTAGTCAAAAGTGTAGGTTTTCCCTACAAAGCAGTGGACTGAAGGTAACCAGCTTGAAGTGTTTTCTTTTTCCAGCTTATTTTTGTGCACATCTGTTGACATAAAAAAAAGCCTTCATGTTAAGAAAGGGAAATCACAGCACAAGAAAACTGTAGAAACTTTAAGCATTACTGCATGATGCTGGAAATTATTTCAGAGATAGTGAAGCAAACTTCAGCTTTTTCTAAATTAGGAGAATTCCTTCTCAGTCTTCTGCCACCTTCACCCCTTTTGTTGATATTGATGTTTCAGACATGGCTATTAGAGCTTCATTTCTTTCATTGTACAAGAAGAAATAATGTATCTCAGTATGTGTCCTAGCGTCAGTTGTGAGCAAGGTGTCTTATGAGTCATTGTCATGAGTTTCTCAATTGGCAACAAATAATTAGGCATATAGAGATGTTGGTAACAGAGTGGTATAAACCTGCAGAATAAGCTCTCACTTGACCATGAACTTGTACCTGAAATTTAGGTCAATTGCAAATTAATTGCCTACATCCTTTTTCTGGTTCTAGGTTGGCTCTCCTGTCCCAGTTGAATCCTAACTTTGATCATTTTGTACTGTGATCAAGAATGTTATCACATAATAATTCAGGGAAATTATCCCCACTCAAAGCATCTTCAAGTGACTGCAGATATGCTCTATCGCATTCTTTGGTACATCTTTAATATGTCAGTGGACTTTGATATCCCATGCTATTTGTGCCTTTCCCCTTGTCCTGTCACAAGAGTATTTTTTTTTTCATTTTACTTTTCATCTAGCAAACAAGGTTAAAAGAACAAGCTTATTATAACCATTTGATGCTGGGAAGTAAGTATTAATCAATCAAATGCCTTACATGTATAACAACTGTTTAAAACCAAACAAAATTGTATGGTGAAAAATCCACACATAAGCAATACTGGGCTTCAGTTTATTTTCTTTATTCTACTGAAAATACCACTGAAGTCATTTGGGCTTTTTATGAAGTGAGAACACATATTATCAAATTCTGATTCTTATAACTTTTGACTAAATTGACAGGACAAAATTCTATTTCAGTCAGTTTCTGATTTCCACACCCAAATTTGAGGAAAACCAACAAGTTACATGTTTGGCATTATTTTAATTAAAAAAAAAAAAAAAAAAAAAAAAAAAAAAAAAAAAAAAAGGAAAGAAAAGGAAAGAAAAAAGGTCTTCCAGAGCTGGATGACTATTTGAAATGAAAATTCCCGTTAAAGGTTTTAAAGGTTGGCATTGAAATATCATCTACTCTGAAGATGACTTTTGAATGAAAATTGTGGGGAGCCTTCATGCTCATTTAGATCTACTCAGCAGCAAATAGAGAATTCAAAGTCTTATGTATTGATAGATAGCAAAAAGTTGTATTTTGCTGGCATAATTATTCCTGCTTTACATATGGGAAGGTTGCTTTACATATGGGAAGGTTGAAGAAGAAGAGGAGAATTTTTTTTTTTCCTAATATCTAAAGAGAGTAGGAATCAAAAGTTATGTCAGTAGGTTCATGCTATTTGTATTGTGTCCTGATAACAGGAAAAGCAGTTCTGCATAACTCCTAAGAGTAGAGGGTTTCTTTGGGCATAGTTCTTGGAGCACAGGCAGATGAGCTTGTATCTCCTTTTCCAAATGGAGGTAGAAGTATCCTCTAGAAGTTGCATTCTAACCTGTAGGGTTAGAAAGACACCATCTTTTCCAACCTGGTGCTTTTATTTGGACTGTTGATATCTCTGGAATGGGTGTGCTTGCTAGGAACCACAAATAAAAGTGGAATTTGCAACTTAGCCTCTATTTGTCTAGACCACAGAATAGTGTTGACTGCTGCTTAACTTCTGGAAGTCATCTGGTCTAACTTGCTCAAAGCAGGTCAGATTCAAAGTGGGATCCATTTCAGAGTTAACCAGGTTGCTCAGAGGCCAGATAGCCATTCACAGGGTTTGGATGATGCTTTGAGCAGATTTATACTCCAGCTCTGTTCTCTGGGAGAGAAGTCATTATACAACTAATTTGGATAATGGACAGCAGAGTTTTAGTGATAAAATGTCTCACAAACTTTGGCTTTTGAACTGCTTTGTGAATGGAAGTCAGCCTCAGTCAGGCCAATATATAATATCCATGCAAGCATACAACTGACAGACCAGCACTAAATGTCTGCCTGATAGCAACAGCTGGTATGTCAGGAGAAGCAACATGAATGACACTGGCAAAAGATTCAGCAAGCGGTAGCCCTGGTGTAACACATGGCAGTGCTGCCAGCATCCTAGCATGAGTGTTAACAACTGGATTAGTGAGTCTTTTAAAGATGGTGGCTACCAGTCATAAACTTTGCTTTCTCTTTGCAAACAGTGACAGTAGCCAAGTACTCTCTGATGAACTGACCAGTCTGTCTACACAGCCCTGAGCAAAGAGCTGTGATATGATGCTGGAGCCTGGCATCATGCCAAGATGTCATGAGCAGAACTATCTACCCCCTAAACATCTCTTCATCTTTTCTCTAGTCCATGTGAAGTTGTGCCTTTCTGTTCAGACAGGCCATACTGAACTGATGTGACCTAACTGAAAAGGTGCTCTGACAAGGATTCTAGGAAAGAGACAGGTCCCTAGGGAAGGTGGTTGTTTATAATGGCTTGTGACCTCTGACTATGGCTGAAGCTGAAATATCATAGCAGGGTGTGAGTTACAGAGCTTGTGCTTGTGCAACAGTCTGCTCATGCAATCTTGGCATGGGATGGGACTTTAACATTGAAGCACCATGTTGAGATGTTAACTGGCTCATGGGGAGCTACACAATAGCTATGGCAGCATCTGGATCACCTCAGGAAAAGTTATAGGAACCTTGGGACAGAATGAGATGACTTTTCATTTTCAGGCACTGTCATTGCCCCTGGTGGTGTCAGCCTCTATGGGACCTGACAGGCTTGCACCTTCTGTAGTAATGGCCACAGTAGCCTTGTGGCCATCTGATCAGCTGCTCCTCCTGCCAGCCTCCCACATGATGGAGTGAAGCAGGGAGAATGGACTAGCAAGGAGCAGATGCAGCCCAGAACTGAGTCTAGAAATGGGAAAGCTATGAGGAAGCAATCCATCAGGATCTGTTTTTAACCTGTTGGTATAGAGAGGTTATCTATTGGAGTCTATTTGGTCAGGCATTGGAATAGGCTGCCCAAGGAGTTCATGTGGAGTCACCATCTATGGAAGTGATCAAAAAATGTGCAAACAAGGCAATTCATGACATGCCCATGGTGGTGTTAGATTGATGGTTGGACTTGACGATCTTAGAGATCTTTTCCAGTCTAAGCAACTCTATGATTCTATGATTCTATTGCAAACAGAATGTGCTTCTATGACTGTGGTGGAGCTAAAAAGATGAGCTGAATGTTTTTCTTTCAGAAGTGTCCTAGAGGGATAGTTTAGTTTGTGGTGTTAATATTGTAAGAATTCAGAGACAATTGCTAGCACAAAGGGGAGTGGATTTGGCCCAAAGCATGAGGAATTTTTCCTGGTGGAGAAAACTCACAATTCTACTCATCTTCAGGGTGAAGTCAAGTCTGCTAGGCAGTGAAGGATTGCAGGTAATAAATGCAAAGAGATTAGTTAACTGTAGCCTCTGAATGAGACCAATCAGACAAACTCTCAGGTATTAGAATCAGGTTTACAATTTTAGACTGTGTAAAGTTGTTGTGGTTATTAATACTTAATATGTAAAATGATTACTAAAATATTAATAACTTAATTAAAATCCTGCCAAAATATTAATAAAACCTATTTACTGGTTCAAACTCTTTGTTTGTGGCACAGATAGCTCACCATCAGGAACATGTAACAATTTAAACCATATTAGCAAAAACCACAGAAACAACAAACAGTAATTTAAACTGTAAAGAAAAAAAACTCAAACAAAGGCAACATGCTGGCTTTGCCCACAAGGTGGGGGGCTCTAGAATTCTCTAGGGCAGCAGACCTTTTAACAGATGCTTATAAAAATCATATTTACTAGGTTACTCACTGCAAATTGCTCTCTAGTCCAGTATATTCAGTTGCTACATTTATAATCCACAGATTATGGTACCATGTGGCACGCGCGGGGATTTAAACAAAACCAAAATGATGTTAAACATGTGAAAGCTGAAAGAGTACAGTTTCACTTTCTTTTGGCTTTTGCAGGTGGTTGCTGTAGCACAGACATGGGGAAAACTTTTATCTACAAGGGCTTTGTAGCTGAAAGCTTTGTAGAAAAGTGGTTGCTGCCGAGTCTTGTGGGACTTGCCAGCTTTGTACTTTACCTGTTATGGAGAGGTTCTTCAGCTGCAATCTTCTCAGTGGTTCTCGTTGCTTCTTCCAATGAGACAAAACTGTCCCAGGGTCTTGGCTTCTCCAGGGTCTGTCCTTCAGCCCAGCAAGACGTGTCTGTGTGTTTCTGGGCTTTTATTTTTCAGCATGTTATTGCAAAGTGAGCGAGGCTTGGCTTTTCAGGCTTGCAGTATAAGGCTCATGTCTTCTCTCCCAGATCTTGGACAAGGCAAGGCAAAGAACTCAACTCTTTGGGCTAGTATTTATAGATTTTCTGAGACAATGATGGCCAGAGGCAACAAAGATAAGAGATAGAAACCTGATACTTTAACCTATAGAATCAGTTTTCTCTAAACATGGCCAAAGGCACACACACCTGGCCCACTTGGACCCCAGGGCATGTTCAGACGAGCCTGGGCAATGTGGGCAATCTCCTGAAAAATCAGACCTCCTGTCTCCTGCTCCATTGTCTGATTCAGGGCATATTGGAGGCTTTGTCCTTTCAGGACAAAAGGTTGGAGTAACATTAGTGTAATGTGAAGTACCTGATAAGAAGGAGTGGTTGCTTGCCTTCTAAGAAAGAAATAGCTTTGTAGTATTCATAGTTGAACTGGAAAACTCTTCATCTTATGGGAAATACAAAGCCATGGCAAGGTATGTCTAGCAAGTACCGTGATCTGCTCATAAAGCATGTGCTGTACTCGTATGTACTAGTATCAGTACATTAATATATTTCAGAAATGACAAAAGATGGGACCAAAGGACATTACAATCACTCACAGATGCTTATATGATTTTAATAAGTTGTTGCAGGAATTGTAAACATTTTCTAGAGATTCATGTGTAACTGGGAACACATAGGACACATAGGGTAACGTGTACTGAGAAGTGACTGGGAGAAATAATGGTGAAAATGTATCAGTGTCAGAGAAGGAGCTGTGAAGAGAGAAAGCAAAGGAATTAGTGTTCTACCAGATCATTTTTTGTTTCCTGAAGATGAGAAATAGTGTGTCTGGGCTCCTTGATAGGAAGGGAAGGTTGTATCATGGGAACCGAATATAATCAAGCCTTGGAATATAATAGAACTGTGAGTGTATTTCTTGTATAGGATAATGTCACATGTTTCTTCCAGAGCCCTCATGTCAGCTTGGGAGAAAGGAAACAGGAAATGTGTAAAAAACTATTTTAATACTTTAATAGTTAATAGTCCATAGTGGCTCTCTCTCCTAAGGCAAGGATTTAATCTGTCATTTGTTGCATTGCCTGGAGGGTAGGGGTAGTTGTATAAACCGTTCTAGTGATTTCTTGCTGGATATGCATCCAGATACTGGCTAAAGCTGAACGAGGCAATTCCCAGAGAGAGAATATCTATGTTTCAACTGGGAAAAAAATGCACCCTACAACCCCTTGTCCCTGCCTCCCTCTGTTCCTGAACAGTCTACATGAGAAAAGACAGGCTACATATTAAAACATCAGAAATCAAAACAGCTGTCACCAGCCCTAGAGCTTCCTAGGTGTAGAGCTGAACTTCTCTTACTCAAGAGGGTCCCTAGCCACAGAACACGGGACGCTAGTCTTGATACCATCAGCATCAAGTATGACAGGTAAGAGAGGAAATAAACTCTTGAAATGCTGAATAGTAAAAGCTCCACTGAAAAGAAAGGCATGCCAAATATCTCACCTTTCTTGGATCTGGCAACATCTGCTGCAAGGCTGGCAAAATATGGTAAGGCTGAAGTATATCTTGCATTTTTCATGTGAAATCTTTGGCTTGGAGCTATTTAGGGCACCTCAACATGAAGATCTAGAAAAAACAGTGAAATGTCATTAGTGTCACTTGTTATGTTAGTAGACTGTCCTGCTACAGTGTACTGGACATCTGTGATTGAAAGATAAACACTCGGTAGCTGTCTGTCTGGGAAAGTGGATGGTTTCCATCAGCATATGTGCACATTTGAAATAAGTAAAAGAGTATGTAGCAACTTTTACTTTGGAAAAACTCACTCATCTTCTTACCAGCCATGGGCAGAACACTTGCTGAGCAAACATGAAATAAAATCTATTCAAAATTTCCATGTCATCCAGATTCAAATTACCAGGGAGGGATAGTATTTATAGCCAAGATGAAAAATAAATGATTAATGGGATCCCGGAAATTATTTATTTGGAAGGCTATGAGCCCAGCCCAGGTTTTGATAGGAAGGAAAGTTAGTTTCTCAGCATGCAGGTGGGTGTGTAAAGGAAATAATCCTTTGAAAAAGTAGTCCTGGGACTTCTACTAGAGACCAAAAGTTATATCTGAAGTTGGGTCAGTCACTAATAGCAACTCAGTTTCCAGGCTGGATGCTGCAATGGCCTGGATTCATGTGATGTGATTAGCGATGATCACAATATCCGGGTTGATAGCAGGATTTCTTGTTAATCACATAGAAACAGCAGAGTCTTTGCACTTGGGTGGTGGCCATCTGCAGGAATAGATGCCAACAAGAGATGACATTATTCTGGAAATGTCCAAAGCAAAGTTGCTCTTACAGAACACTGCCAAAAGAAGGACTCTTGACATAAGGAAAAATCCAGCAGCTGTGCTGAGGCCCTGCCCTTTGAGAGAGATGTCTGGGGTGTAAACATAGTGAGCAGGCATTAAGCAGAATAGTTGTGTTAACCTGAGTATCTCTGTGTTATCCAGAATATTAGAGTGGTCCCGTGCTTTGCTCCTTGCTCCTGTTTTGCAAGTGCAACCTGAGCTTCAACTTGAGACACCACTGAGAAATGTGCTAGTAAGGTGTTCAAGAGGACATTGGTGCCATTGTCTAGTCATGAGGTCTGTGTTTATAGGTTGGACTCGATGATCCTCGAGGTCTCTTCCAACCTCAGTTATACTGTGATACTGTGATACTGTGATACTGTGAACTGCTAGTAAATAACTGAAAAACGTATTGCTTACTCTAAAATAAAGGAGCAAATTACAAACTCTGTGATCTGCATGTTTAGGCGTAATTTGGACTTTTAAAAGCCTGTTGGCAGAATTCAGGCTAACACTATGGAAGCTGAACATCCATTTTGGGATCTTACAGAAACAGAGGAATTTTGTCAGTGTTGTCATAGTTAGCAATAGTGGAAGTGGCTTTCTCTGGGAGAAGGCTGTATGTGGATATGCGGTGAGCATAGCACCAATACCACCTTTGCCTCTTTTCTTGTTTGCCATCTGGAGCTGTCCAGCAGAAGTCACATAGGTGCTTTGTGACAGCGTCTGGTGGGAGGACAATCCTCAAGCTGACAGCAGCCATGGCACCCATGATTGTTTTCGTGTTTCATATGCATGGAGGAAGCCCTGGCATACTTGTGCTCAAAGCATTTATCTTTCATGACAGCTGACAGAAAGGGTTGAGCAACTTCCCTCAGAATTTCCATCTTGAAGAAATCCTGACAAACTTATGTTTATTTCAGTTCCAAATCTGAATGAAAAGACAATGTAATGGATGGGGTTTTTTGTGGGTTGAATAGCTCAGAGTTTTTATGAGACATAATTATTTGGCAGAGTAAAACAGTTTAGTCAAAAACAGTTTGTCCTTCCACACACTTCAAATGAGTCATGGAGAGCTGTGGTGGATTCAGGGCTGTTAAGTTATGATTTTCCTTTTCAAGTCATGGTCTTGATTTGGTTGATGTATCATCTCATGTCAGTCATTTCCACCTTTGATCTTATCTCCAGACAAAGGTATTGTTGCTATGCCATTTTAGTATCATGAGCTCTCCACACATCAAGGCTTTCTGCTTTTTTGGCAATACAAAAAGTTATCTTAAACACGTGGAATGAAACTAGACTGATAGCACTTTGACTTTTGCTTCTTGTGTATTAAACCAAATGAATGCAATTCCTTCTGTAGCTTTGTACTGGGACAATAAATGAGGTCAGAAAAGACAATTCAGACTGAATTATTCCGGTGAGAAAATGAGATTTAGTTAAAATAAGAATAAATCTCTGGATCTGTTGTGTGGTCATGTCCCGTGGCACCCACAGTTCCAAACCTCTCCTGTTTTATTCACTCCCCAAGGATCTGGATGGTGTCTGCATTACACTGCAGGGTCTCCTCTAATACTGCACTGTTTAAAGAGTGAAGTCTGGGGGGAAAAAAAAAAACAAAGGAAAAAAAAAAGGCAGCTTGTGAGACACCAAGAACTATTCACTTTTGGCCAGAGAAGAGATTAATTTATTCACTGTGATGGATGTTGGCATTTCTCTGGGCACTATGCATGCCCTCAGTAACAGCCAAATGAAAAAGCAGAGTTTGGGAGTCACTGAATGCATAGTTCAATGTGTGTGAACACACATTTCCTTTCTGAAGAGAATTTCTACGAGAAGTGTACAGAAAGTGAGGCATTTGCACCAGGTGTTCTCCAATCTTAGGTAAAATGAAATGTATTTAGTTAAACTGATTTCTATGATGTTTTCTCATTTCTCAAATCTTTGCTGCGGTCTGGAAGTTTCTTCCATTCAGCTGCCAACATTGGTCTTTGACCAATCCAAATCATCCCAACTGCTAATATGTCCTTCTTCTGATAAGCCAAAGTAGGGCACTGTGTTAGGCTCCCTCACAGTGAGAAATTACAGAGTGCTAGAAATTTTTCAGTGGAGGAAGACAGCAAGCTCTGGTCAAGGGATTGACTGATTTCCTTTCTGGTTTATTTGTGTTAGGGGTAGATTGATGTTAACAACTGAGAAAGGACACTGAAATGTGCCTGAAAGGGAAGAGTATGAAAAATTTTTAGGTTTAGGAAAGAATGCTAAAACCTCTACACTTTTTCAAGCCTTGAAACTTTAGAGAGCATACTTTTTACTCCTCATTGCTCAACACATGATACCTGTCTATTTTCTGTATGGAGATGATGAAATTAATGGTACAGAAGATAACATGCTTTCTTCTCTTGAGCTTCCTTTATCTAGTAAATTTTCAGTCATGGCCCAATATTGAACCTATTTTGAAAATTGTTAAGGAGTTTTGAAATGTGATTGGGTGATACTGATAATTTAATATGTGCTTGAGGAGGGAGAGAGAAATAACTAGCTCTTATATTACATCTTGAGGTACTAGAGATGATGTTGTTTTGATTTCTGCCTAAAATAGCTCTAACTTGGGTTCTCAATATGCTGATTTCAGCATCAAAATACTTCTGTTGAAACCAGCATTTCCAAATGCTCAGTTGAAGGCAGCCAGTGGATAAGCAGTCTTAAGCATATAAGGTGCAAGCAATTTTTGAAGAGAAGTCTTTAGTGAAACTTAAATACCATAGTACTGCCTACTCTGCACTGTTATCAAATTGTTCTCAGTTATGGTTTCTGTGGAAGGCTGATTCTCTTCATCCTCTGCTCCAAGAAATTATTATTTTCATTCACCCTAAGAAAATATACTCAGTGGAAGGTTATATAAACATTTGCTTCAAGCTACTCCAGTAGAATCCAATCCAATATGTACAGAAGTCTTTCTAGTGTCTGATCATTTCCATTCAGTCCTGTAGTGAATGACAATTTAGTTTAATTAGGAGGAGAGGTTTGGAGAGGAGAGGTTTGGAGAGGTTCAGACGGGAGAGGGAGAGAGAGAGGAGAGTGAGAGGAGAGGGAGAGGAGAGGGAGAGGAGGAGGAGAGGAGAGGAGGAAGAAAGGAAGAAAGAAAAGAGGAAGGCTTTGGCGAAAAAGAATGTTTTGATATTTGTAAAATTAATACAAGTGAAGCTGGTTTTCTGTTGGATTCCAGAGTTGTGTTGTGTTTTGTATTTTTAGAAGTCCACATACATTCAGAAATACTGATCTGCATTGAATCCTGTTTGATCTTTAGCTCTAGCTGCTTGTTTCTTACATATTTATCTATGCCAATTCTTCACAAGATTGATTTAATCTACTTGATTCCTAGCAGGTTATTGCTTTCTCTGACTGTATTTGCCATACTAGCTCTTTTGCAAGTGCATATGCAAAGGTATCTGAGCAAGACTATAAAATAAAGGCCATCCTGAAAAGTCCTAGTTAAGTCTGCTGGATTCAGAGGGCACAGTTCTTCCATCACAGATGCTGCATAAGTCAGGTCTGTGTGGTGTGATGTTTTGAATGAGTGCAATAAAAAGCCAGGTTGGTCAGCTGTGAAAGGAATGGCTTTACAGGTCATGGTCCCATTTTGGTTGCTTGTGATGTGTACATAACTGTAATCGTGCCAATGCATAGCTTAATGAATTCTTCTGAATGTCTGTGACATAAATGTGCAATCATTTGAACATAGCACCAAGAGATGCAGACTGTGTTAGGAGTTGAGTTAGAAATGTCAGTGCTCACTTTTTCTCCCTTTCAGGATAAACAAATCCCATGTGTCATCTCAGCCTCTTATTTTATGCTCATAAGCTAGAGCCTGAGCAGGACTGTGTGCTGCAACTTGTCATTTTCTACGGGGAGTGTCAAAGGGACCCTTGGAATGACAGGCTCTTTCAGTTGCCATTGGTGTGCAGATTGTCAGCTCTGCAAAGTCCCAAAGAACTACAAATGACACCATATGCAGGACCAGTCCCATCACAGTAGACATCCGATTTCTCTTCCTGCCTTCATGTTCATCTCATAGGGCTTTTTCTCTGTATGTCAAATGTTTTGATTTAGATCTCCTTCTTTACCAGTCAAACCAAGTCTGTACAAAGTAATTTTCTGGGCAGGTTTTCTTGATAAGGTATCATGCAGTATGTCCCTTTGCTCTAGCCAAGCTCAGATCACATGTCAATAATAGGAAGTTAGAAAATATGTGTGGTCAAACCACAAAACTAATTTCCAAGACAGAAATCAAAAATAGGGATGTTGCAGAGTGGGATGCCAAAGAATCCCTGCCATCTGGGAAGAAGCCTTTGGGTAAATTAAATAGAATTTCTCTGTGGAGATGTCACAAATGGCAGGTGTGTTGCAAAAGCTGCAAAAGTGTCTGTAGTCTTTGATTTGGATGAGTGGCAAATTGGACTTTAAGTGGCTGTTTGATACCCTAATTATTTATAGGAGAGGTAGCTTTGTTATTTCCCAGTGCCCTTTGATGAACTGTTTCTTTCCACTTGTGCTAATTGTCACCACTCACACACTAGTTACTTGTGTGGAATGAAAGCAGTAATACAGAGGAAACTGAAAGTGTCTGGTGTGTGTTTCCCCTTACCTCCTGCTGCACATGTGGAAGAAACCAGCATTTAGCTCTGGCATTAACTTTTGGTAGTGCACTACTGCTGCTTTTATTGCTAATTCCTGGTGCTTGGACCACAGTCAAGATGATGTGACATATATTCACTGTAATGTCCTCAGTATCCACAGAAGTATTCAAACCAGAACAGTCAACAATTCAAGAGGAATTTTCATTGCTTTTATGTTGTCTGCTTAGTGCATTAGGTGTGAAAAATCTGTTTAATAGGACTAGGTTTTAAGAAGTCTAAGGAATATGATCTCTTGCCATAAATTGAAATGCTTTCATAGATTTTTCTAGTGGGAGAATCATTTGCATGAAGTGAGGATCATACTTACAGTTTATATTGTCAAAGATCACAAGTGTGTGCCAAACCACTGAGCCTTTTCCACTCATATTCAGTGCTGAGGTACAGAGACTGCAGCGTAATGAGGCTGGTTTAAGAGGATATTACATTCAGAGATATATACATACCTGAGTAGATGCAGACACATCTGTGAATTGACCAAAACATCCCAGGATTACTGAGCAAGGAGAGCTTGTTGGACTCACAGTTTATAAAAGAATATCTGAAGGTTTGTTTCAGAAGTTATGTGCCTTTGCCAAGGGGAAAATGGACCTGGGTATTACATCATCCTAAGCCTGCCTTCCTTCTTCCTCTAATTGGAGCCCTGGAAACCCCTATACTGAGTTTGTGAAGCTTTTTATTATCCCACCTGAAAAATAACCAAGAGACTAAGCTCATGTATCTAAGGGAGGTCTCTCCACTGAACATAATTAAAAAATACTGGTTTGTTTGGGTTTTTATAGTATTCAGCACTTCTGAGAAGGAAGGCAAGGGTATTATTTCTCATCAAGAAGATCACAGCATACAGCTGTATATTTTTTTTATCAGAAGAAGCCCAGAGTAAGAGGAGCACCAAGTTAAAGGAAACAATGGGAGTGTAAATGTCATTTAAACATATATACATCTGCAAGCCATTCTCTCCTGAATGCTTGGAAACTTTACTATCTAAATATTGCTTTTCCTTACTCATTCCCTCCTCTGTCTAGCTCTGTTCTCAGCCTCAGGACAAAAGGTGGATGCAGTGCACAATACCATGCAATGCACCATCACTGCAAAGTCTTTTAAAGCCCAGATATCAGTCCATGCAGAGCATTTTAAAAGCTCTGCCATTAAACAGGCAGGTGGAAGCTCGGCAAAGAGCCCAATGCAGAAGCTAAACCATTGCATGCATGGCTCCGTTAAAGTACTTTTTAGTTTCAAAATGAGAAAAATGCCTTAGGCAGACCATTCTCAAAATAGCATTGTGGACACAAAGCCAATATAAACATTAGAAGCTCTCAAAGTACATTTGTTTGAATCATGGGTTTGAAATGACTCCTTTACCACTGACAGACGGTGCATATATCTCACTAGCAACTCTCCAGAGACTTCTCAGCTGTTTGCATGGGGAGACAGAGATTGTTCTTCAGGGAGGTTTCTATAACATGGCTGTTTCTAGAAGGTAAAAGGTCAAAAGCAAAGTTCTAGAAACCTAGCAAATAAAATAATATGACAGCCCTGCCCATCATCTGTGTTGACAGAATTCTCCTGGAGCTATTAGTGCTTGTTGTGTTGTGGGGTTTCTTTGTGTTTTGTTTCGATTTTGGTTTTTCTCTCCCATTTTTGTTTTTGTTTAACAACAGAGGCACTAATTTATTTTTATTAGAAGCCCCAGCTGTGGTCAGGGTTCCATTGTTACAACCAGCGGAGGGGCATGTCGTAACAGGCAGATCCTCTCTGAAATATTAATGCTTTATTCTAAGCAGTAAGACTGTGTATGGGAGGTAGGGAGGAGCCTTCTTCCTACTTCACAATTGGGAGACGGTGGTGTGCAAAGTTTTACAAGTTGTGCAAGGCCAAGGCCACCCACAGTCCAGAAACTGTAAACTGGGGATTATAAATCTCTCCGCTTTAATGAGATGTCTGGATAAAGAGAGTCTCATATGAAACCAGTTTAAAAATTAAACAGAAAAAGCTCTGAAAATGTACCATAGGCAGCATACCATGTGCATGGTCAGTACTGCTGAAGGCAGCACAGCGTCTCCATGTACTCACAATGTGACTGCTCACTTTGGTCTAGAACAAAGTAGGAAAGTGGAACTTTTCAAAAAACTGAACAAAGTTTGTTGAAAACATGGAGATTCAGGCTGGATGTGAGGAGGAAGTTCTTCACCATGAGAGTGGTGAAGCACTGGAATGGGTTGTCCAGGGAGGTGGTTGAGGCCTCTTCCCTGGAAGTGTTTAAGACCAGGCTGGATGAAGCTCTGGCCAGCCTGATCTAGTGTGGGGTGTCCCTGCCCATGGCAGGGGGGTTGTAACTAGATGATGCTTGTGGTCCCTTCCAACCCTGACTGATACTATGATACTATGATACTAAAATTACAGGTTTCTTACTTTTTCAAAACTGTTGGATATTGAGATAGTTTATTTATGTAGATCAGGTTGTGAGTGTAAGCAAGACATTTTTTTATTGTTTTATTGTGAGAATCAAATGAGATGGTCAAATGTATTGACATGTGTAGAACCTGAGTGTGACACAAATGGTATGGAATAAGGGGTGGAGATTGTATTGGGTTGGACTGAGCTGGAGGTAATTCTCCTCACAGCATCTTTCTAGTGCTGTGTTTTGCAGCAGTAGTTGATAACACAGCAGTGTTTTGGCTACTGTTGAATAAATATCCAGGCTGTGTCCTTTCAACATATTCCCTGCCCCAAGAGTACATTGAGGGGTGGGCAAGATCTTGGGAGGGGACATGGCTGAGGCAGCTGACCAAGACTGGCCAAAGAGGTATTCTATACCATATGATGTCAGCTCAGGTATAAGAATGAAGTGAAAGAGGGAAGTGTGGAGATTCATCCATGGCGTCTGTCCTCCCAAGTAACCACCAAGCTTAGAGAGCCCTGCTTCCTGAGACTGACCATTGTCCTGTTGATGGGAAGTAGAGACTAACATCTCTCTCTCTCTGCTATTTGCTTCTGCACGATCTATTGCTGTTTGTTTATTAATGTTACTAAAATTGCTCCTATCCTATTCCTGGCTTCGGGTATATTTTTTTTTTCCCTTCTCCCCATGTTCACTTAAGAGGGGGAGTGATAGAGCGGCTTTGGTGGGCATCTGGCCTCCAGGCCAGGGCCAAACCACCACAGAAATCCAAAGCACTTTCAAGCTGGTGAAATGCAATTGACTTTTATTGGCAGAAAATTTGGCCTATTCGGATGTGTTTGAAGGTTGACAGATTGAAGATCCAACCTCTGCCAGTTGGCTAGGAGGGAACACCAAGCCTAGGATGTACATAATCTTTTGGGAACAGTTTACTTCTGGAAATAAGGAAATATTTCCCTAAACTGCTGATTGCTGGAAGATTATACCACAAGGTGTCTAAGTCACTTGCTTTGTTTCTGGTCCTAAGCAGCTATTTCCTGGACATGGCTGGAAAAAGGGTAATGGACTAGAAGGACCTTTGATTTAACTCATTATGGCTGTTATTATTTCTCTGTAAAGTAATAGCTGCTTGGAGTTGTGCCTAATAATGGTTGGTAAAGGAGGACCCAGACAAATGATACAGCTGGGGATTAAGGGATATTGCATTGATGAAAAGTGGTGGAGATGGTCATACTTGACTGTTGAAATTAGGCTTAATTGCTGCTGTTCAAGAAATATACTGCTGTTCAGTGCATGTGCTGGCTAAAATCTCCCTTGATTTTAAGGTCTTAATCCTATTGTCCTGACAATCAGCAAAATGGCCATACTATGTGGACTAGAAGATGTCACCAAGACACACCCAGACACACCCACTGTTTGCATCTGGCAGGGTTTTTTTAAAAAAAACGTGCAATAGCAAGCTCCAAGAGAGCCAAACCAAATATAAAATGAAGACGAAACCGGAAGGACCAACCAAATGGGTGTGACACTGTGTCTATCTGAAACAGACATTTTTTTGAACAGGTCTCAAGACACACTTGTCTCAAACTGGAATCCAAGTCACCAGGTTTATGGGAACAAATGATTCAAAGCGAGCAACTCCCTCCCCTTCAGTATGCTTAGGTTTCTTTAGATTTCTATGGTGAGATGAAGGAAGGAAGAAATCTGTGGTTGTCTAACCTCAAACCTCTTATGCAGAATTCTGTTACTTGTGCTGGATAACTTCTTGTGGGTGTACTAGCCGCAAAATGTATTGATTAGCCTGATATATGCCTTAATTCAGGGGTGTCTCAGACAAATGTGGGGCACCCAGGTCACTCTTCTAAAGGACTTCAAAGTCCTCTTATGCTTCTCAAAGTATAAGAAATTAATTGCGCCTGAAAATATAAGCACTAAGGATTTTCAGGATCCACCTGAAAATGTAACTGAAGTTACTGAACCATCTCTATTTACTTTTTCATCTGTTTTATTATTGTGAAGGTGCAGTTAATTCTTTGTAGCCTTCCTGTTTGTGCACCATTTCTTACATAGAGATGATAATTTTTAGTTAAACATTCTTATTACTTATCTAATGTTTAAAGACATTGTTATGAAATATTCCAGAGTAGAAATCAATAGTTCAGTTGTCTATAAATAAAACTCATTGTTGTTATAAATGGAGGAGCTCTTACGTTTTTCCTCTGTATTGAAATATTAGCTAGAACAAAAATATCTGCTTAACTTTGTTAGTTCAGTCTGACTCTTGTAGTACTTTGTCCAGCTTTCCAAAGCTGACGCAGTCAGTTAAGGTTCACAGCACTTGCTTATTTTGAGTGAAATTTTGGAGTGTGTGGGTTTTTCCTCTCTAATATACTGGTTTGGAAGTTACTGCTGTGTGCTCTCCACCTTTGGTCATAGAGAACAGAGTGGGTAAGCAAAACTTTCCATCTGTTTATGACATGCATTTATGACATGCAGTATTTTCAGCATGCACTAAATGGATCTTATTCTGTTTAAGTTGGTTGACATTCAGGAATGGAAATTAAATTACAACAATAGTCCCTTATTATACATATGTTAAAGGTGCTCTTTTCTGCAATAACTTGAGAAAGCATGTTAATATGTGCTCTAATGCATAGCATATTATTAATGACAGCTCATCTGAAAATCCTCTTCTATCTGAAGGAGGATGGAGGCTATTTAGTCTAAACAGACACTCAGGACTAATATGTAAGCAAGGAGCTTTAACTGTTTTTACATGTTGAAGACTGGGCAAAATTTGAATCTTGTGTTGGCAAAACAGGTTGTGGGTTTTTCCTCTGCAGAGGAAAATTTCAGATTTCTGCTTTGTAAAGTGCTTCTCCACAGAGTCTTGCCCAGGTTCACAAGTAAACCATTGGATCTCAAATTCTCTTTTTCCAGTATTGTGTCTTCCTGTGTTAAGTAGGTTTTTTCATTTGTGGTTTGTAGAAGTCCTCAGCAAAGTGCTGGGAGTGGGATACTTTTATAGTAAACTACTCCCTAAACTATGACTGCACGGATTTATAAATACATTGCGGAAGTGCCTGTATCGTGGTCTGGGGTCACTTCTGTTAGATGTCATGTAAATACAATTCTAGTTAGTGTTCTCAGTGGAAAATCCTCTATGGAAGGATATGATTTTATTCTATCCTAGGCTAGTGGAAGAGAAAACCTTTTAGATTTGACCATCCTTTTCTCATGAAAAGGTGAAGGGAGAACAACGATTCAGAGAAGATGAGATTAAAAACTGAGATTTTTTGCTGTCTTGCAAGCCAGATTGTACTGTCTAAATGTGTCACTTAGTCAAAATGCACTTGAATGAAGCTGTTTCCATCTGTAATGTAAACTGATGACTGTAGAACTTCTAATGGCGATCTTTCTCAGCAGGTTTTCAGACACCCAACTGCCTTTAGGTGTCATATTTTGTCCTTGGGCATAGGAAAAAATAAAACAACCCTTAGTGACAGCAGGGCTCACTATATTTTATAGATGAAAGATTAATCTTTTGGAGTGGTGAGGTGCATGAGCAAATACAGACTGGAAGCCACGCTGGCTATGTCAGTAAAGGATCCCCAAATATTCAAACTTGCCTGAACTTTGATATTGAGAGAGAAATCCTGGTCCAAGCCTCTGTACCCCCATCCCAGCTCTAATTCTAAGGTTGGTTTGCACAGTACTACTTGCAGATGTGATTTTCATGGGGAAGGAAAGAAGCAGGGCAGACAGGTGGTTGTTTATGGTGCCCTGAGAATAGTCACTCTCTATTCCTTCATTTACTCTAGGGATTATGGTTCTTTCTATGTATTTCAGGTTTTCTGCTTCCTTTGTAGATATTTATATTATCTTTTCTTTTCTACATCTAGAAATCACCTTGCTAGTATCCTACAAATATGTCTGGTGTTGCTTGATGTAGCAACAATTGTATAGGTGCATTGATGTATAGCTGTAACTTCATTTGTGCTTCAATTTTGTTCTCAATTTTGTGTGGCTTCTTCACAGTCATAAATACTGTAGTCAAAATGCCTTCTTGGTTCTTCTGTTTCAGTACAAACAGAGTGCTTTCCCAGAGTTGTTGAAACTGGTGTGAAAACTGGGCGCAAGTCATGCTGGCAATGATTTATCTCTCTACTGATTGTTGATATGCTGATGTAGAGCTTATGTGATAAAGTGAGTCTGCTGCAGTGTGGGCTCAACAGCAACAGCACTGTGCTTCCACCACTGTTGATAGGCCTTGAAGGGCCATGAAAGGATGGCTTCTCCTGCTCCTGTTTGAGGAATCTGAAAAATAAGGAAAAATGTCTAAGAGAGGTGAAAGCTGTGAATGTTATGATGAAAGAACAGTGATTGTACTTGTCAATGAGAACATGCATGTTAGCACTGATAGAGCAGTTCACTCTTCAGTGTGTGTGCAACATTTTTGGCTGTGGAGAAAATGTTCCGCACACATTCTTTATTTCATGCTTGTCCCTCACAGTTTATGCTGTTGTTCAAAGCACTTTGTGCAGACTGTTGTCTTTCCAGGACTTGCTCAAAGATTATTTGCTCTTCTAACATGATCTAGCAATTTCTCCCATAGGTTCCTAAAGTGTGAAGCATGTTTGAAGACAGTAAGAGGCAGAATAGGATGTCCCTGCTGACTGTTGGGAGGTTGTACTGGATGACCTTTGGAGGTCCCTTCTGGCCTGGACCATTCTGTGATTCTGTGAAACTCTTCCTGCACACTGAAGGTCTGGAACCAGACCCGAGGAAACCCCAAACCATAAGAAGTTTCAGATGTGCTCACCATATGAATATTTCCATGATGTGGGCTCTGTAGGTAACCAATCTCTACACAAAAGAATAATATAAAATGCAGCTGGACTGCAGTTCTTCCAGGGCATCTTCTGACAGTGAGCAGGATCAAATCAAACTATGTTGCTCCTTACAGATTTTCTTTTAACCTGTCCTTAATTCTTCTAACGATGGATGTTCTGTCCAAGAAAAATATTCCTGTGCTTCATCATTCTTTTACTTCCAATATTTTCCTTGAATATGTGTGACTTAATGGATTAATTCTTTCCCTTTTTTTTTCAACAGCTCATTTCTCTTCTCTTTAAGCAACCCCAGTTTCTCAGCCTTTTTGGCAGCTCATGATTTCTGAACTTCAGACTGTTCCTATGACTCTTCTCTGAAATTTCTCTAAATAGTCCAAATCAGGGCATAAATATTCAGCTGAGGCCTTGCAAAAGCTGAATGAAGTGGGCACTTCATATGCCTCACAATTTTTACTCCTGGCTACGTGTTCCAAGATGATGGTTGCAGCTTTATTTATTCAGAAGTCTGGTTCCCTTAACATAGCCAGCAGTTCTGCATAGTCCTCACATCTTCTAGCCATAAGCTCGTATTCCCACTTAGAGTACTGAATTTCCTCTGACAGTTTTTACCACATACTTTATTAATATAATTTGGAATTCTAGTCCTGTGTTCCAAGGCAGATTCTCCTCTAGCTGCTACAACATCCATTGAAGTTACATTGTATAGACCAGAGAGTCTGCCCACGTCAATGCCAGCTTAAATGCTAGGAATTGTGGTTGAAATTAAATGTAGAAGTCCCTTTTCAAACTTAAATTCCTGGCCAGTCCCTACAGAAAAGGTGTACTAAAGGATTTGCATCCCATTTTGAAGTTGAGAAAACCAAGGGCTAGAAGATTTAGTAACTTGTTCAAGATCATGGAGTAAGATGGCAGGGAAGCAGAGTCAAGTCCCAGCTGTGCCAACTCCCAGACCAATGCCTTAACCACAAGCCATCTTTCTCCCCAGCTGAGTCTTTCTGCCTGGCTCCTGGGTAGAGACCAAGCCTTTGGTGAAAGATCAAGGTACAGTGTAAGGCTCTGTAGGCTCTCAGATAGTCAGCATGGCTGCTGAGCTGCTGGAGATGTTGGTGTGTGTCATGAGGTTTGTGCTGCCTTGGTATGTATATAAACCCTGTGACAAATACCAGTGTAGCCAAGGCAGACAAGGAAGCGGGAAGCACCTCAGCTGGATTTGATTACCACTTCTGTATATCCTGTCAGCTTGGGCAAAATCTGGCGCTTACATGTTGGGAAGAGTGGAGAGTGAGAATAGGAAGGAGTTAGTGGTCATAAGAAGGTCAGAGTGTGTGGTAGAGCTTGTTAGTACTAGTCCTGAAGCCAGATGGGCTCACAAGATCTATAAACTTTGGGAAAGGTGCTACACTACTCCATTTGGATATCTGTACTATGAATTCACCATGAGACTTGGCTAGATCAGCTCCATAGCGATCCCAACTGTTTTGCTGTAATAGGAATAGAGGGGTGATAATGCTCTTTCTTTTTTTTCCCTCTGTTTATCACAGGACATCTATACCTGGTGGCCTGTCTTGCAAATGTTGCTGAATTACTGGGCCCTAGGAAAGTGAAGCAAATGTCAGCGAAGGATAGCATTTCTGATAATGAATGGTATCTCTTACAACTAGGCTAGTTCTGTTCTCAGGGATCTACTCTTGAGGAAAAAGTGACATCAAAGACTATCAACTGGTTTAACCTATTTGGATATAAATCCAGAACAAGACCATCTCTAGGAATAAATGTCTAATAGTGATTTACAGGAAACAGCCTTCTCTAGTTGTCTCTAGTTGTCTTAGTTGTGGATCAGGCATCTCTTTGTTGCCCCAAACTATATAAAGTGCTAGGGTTAAAGTTGTGCTGGACAAGTCATGAGTGGTATTGGAATGTTCAAAATGGTAGGAATGAGAGGTAATGATGTTTGTGGAATGTGCTGTGGTGCTTGAGAGGAGTATCTACGGTCTAAGTGCTTGTGAGCAGAAGGAAGATAAAAAGGGTTAATGCAGCCTGTTGGGAAACAGGAAATGTCCCAGCTGGAACAGATTATATCTGCTGTGTAGACTAAGCTGCTCAGATGGGAGACACATGGCAGAGAGTAAGATGTGTTCCCTAGCTCCAAGGATATGCTATCAGCAAATGGGCCTTTTGCATGGGTTAGAAGTCTCCCTCTATGCTTAAGCATGGGTGTACTGGGCTATTGGCAGAGTGTCACATTACATTTAACCTGCTCCACTGCCCAAGAAGAGGCATGTGAAGTAAAAGCTGCATGTCTTTCTGCTTCTGGCCAGCAAGCTGGCATGACTGTTGCTGTGTGGTTTTAGAGCTGTCTAATGCCTTGCTCTTCCTGCCCATTTCCCTCTACCTCAAGGTAAAATTTTGACATGAGTTGTTGAGGCAACATGGAGTATTCAGGGGAGGGAGCATGACCAGGAGAACCCTACTGTCAAACAAACTCTTGTAACTTGACAACTGCCAGGGGCATGTTAATTGTGGCTGTATCTAATTATCAGGGCACATGACCTCTGCACGAAGTCCTAGTTCATAAGCAGTTACAATATGTACAAGTTTCTTCTGAGTCATTACAGCAGGTCCCTGTTTCTTCCAAAACAAATACAGCTGTGGGCATAATCTTGCGTCCGGCAGTACCAAGGTCTGTGTGTAATGCTTCCTAACGAACAGCTGTGGGACAGGCATCTCCAAAATACTTGTTTGTGGCTACTTTGGTTTTTAAAAGGTATTTGTTACAGAGTGCATCCTTCTTCTGTTGTTCTCTGATCTTACATGCTGAGGCAGAAGTTTCCAGAAATGTTCCATGCCAGGCACCTGCTTGACCAATTTTCTCCATCTTTACAAGGTGTCTTGCAACTTCTGTCAGATCCTGGAGTTTTTCTTTGGACTCTGTATGCAGCAGCTGTGGAGCATCAAGGCTCATGCACTAAGGCAAGGCTTTGATGTTGCTCCAGTGATACTGTTGATAACACCTGATTGTTTTCCATCTAGATCTCCTCAGAAATTGAACTTGATCAAACACATGTTAGGTCCTGCAAAACTAGACAAAAGCTTCTCCAATGGGGCTAAAACAGCAGTTGCACAGCTTTGGGTTTATTTTCTTTAGTATTACTCCTTTTTTCTCTCTCTTGCTGGGGGAAGGGGAAGAAGCAGATGTGGGGAGAGGCATTTCACACTGGGAAGCAAACCAATCGCATTCCAGCTGATTAGAACTGCATAAAGCAAGACACTTTTGCCTTTGGGTAGGAACTCTGGTATTACTGCAGGAAAACTGCAGCTGAGTGCTGTTTAGCTGCCTGTACTGTGGCCAGCTTCAACTCCACCATCTTTTCCAGTAGAAAGACTCTTTCTTTCACCAAACTATCCCCTTTTCCCTAAAGAGCTATGTCCCTAATGATTTAGGCTTCATCAGTCTGGGGAGAGGATGAAGAATTCCATTTTGAGCATATCAACTAAAGTTCTGGAAAGCACAATGAACAACTAATCTTACAAAAGGAAGATGGGCATCTGTACCACATCTTAAATAACTGCAATAGCCAGAGGCAGTTGTTCCAGCTTATATCAGTGCTGAATCTGAATCTTGGAGTAAAATGTGCCTCTGTAACCACATCTGGGATCAAATAGATGGACTCTTTTATTTATTTTATTTTTCATAAACTTGAGAGCATTTTTGAGGTGATGCTTAATATTTACACAATAATAACCATGGACTTTCAGAGTAGTTTCTCCCACATACCCATGATTTTAGGATCCATTCATACATGTGTTAGTTTCTTTCTTTTATCCCTTGTGCTAAAATTGAATGGGTGGAAAAGATTGCAGCATGGAGATTTGATGGGGAAATGCCAAGCCTGCCACAGACAAGGGAAATTATTTAGTGGTTCCTTCTGCCACATAAAGGTTTCTGAGAGAATGTAGATCTTGCTACCAGCTGCCCTCCCCTGAGATGGGGGTGGGTACTTAGCCTATTTGCCACTTAAAAGGGCTGCACTGAAATGGAATTGATCCATAGGCTCTGCTGCCTAAGGGTGGATGATTCCTACTGAATGGTACTACTCAGGATAATTAGAGGTGGCAGTGCTGGTTCCAGTTGGCTTTCATCTACCCAAGCAGCTAGGGGACATACACAGCTTCAAACCCTGCAGTAGTTCAATTGACTTGATCCTGTGCTGCCAAAACCAATGGCAGAGTTCCCATCTTGACTTTCATTACTACAGGATCAACATCTGCAGGAGACTCTCAGGATATGAAATGTGGTGAAGACTGCATTAGTGGGAATTACTCCTGTGATTATGAAATATAAGTATTTACATCATGGTGTGAGGTTGATGCTGAAGTTTCCCACTTATTGTTCTGACCAGGCATTCACATTAGTTTTGTAAATGAACAGGAAGATCACTAGCCGCACAGGCAAGTGTGTCTATACTTCTCTGTTCATTTTTAGCATGCTGTAAAGCCTCAATACATGACTCCCAACCTTTTTCCATGTTGGAGTTTCATTTGGCTTGCTGACTGGGCCACTTTTTCTTCTCTTCCCTGTGAATTTTATCAGGGCTCCAACACTCCTGCAATGGCATCTCAAATACTTGAGACCCTTGAAGTTTTTCTTACATTTGTTTAAGTGTGATGACACAAACGATGTAAAAGTTTTTGCTAGATAATTATTTGAGCCTGACATCTTTAAGTGTTTTCTGATGTTCTGCAGCTCGGTGTGTGGTGTCTGACTTGCCTTTTTTTTTTTTTTGTAATTCCATGCTTTTGTGAAGATCTTGATATCCCCTTCTTGCTTGATGGAACTTGAATCTTTACAGGAAAAGTCTTTGGCTACCTTAACGATGATGATTTAAATGCCACTGATAATTAGAATCTAAATGGCATGCTGGAGTTCAGAGCAGATCTTCAAAAGACCAGAAGCCTAATGATTGAAAGGGTGTTTCCGTTTAAATCATGTGCAAAAATGTACTAGTTAATAAGAGATCATGAGAAAGCACCTGATTATTTTAATTGATTTTGGGAGTTGGTTCAAGAGGAGCATGTACATGAAATACAGCTGATGTGATAACCACTGTTGCACCCTTGCAACAGGGCTCAGCTAGGTGAACAACACAAGCTGGGACAGCAGCCTGGCTGTGAGCAGGTAGAAAATAAAGATGATCCTGGCTCAACTAGATCAAGGAGAGAGATGGTGATCTGAACTGCTGGCTAATTTTAATCTTCCCCTTGCCCCTTCCCTCTTTTGTTGCAGCCACATTTCATTAACAAACCTTGCTGCTGCAACCAGATAAGAGTGTAACCCACATGGGAGGGGAAGAAGGAAAATAATTCCATTTTGAGTTCTTGCATGCTATTAGTGCCACAAGATGGGAGGGAGAAGGTTATACTCAGTGTAGCTTTACCTCAGTTGAATGACCCACAGCACTAGGTACTCAGTGGCCTCACCAAATATAATGGGAAGAAAAATATTATGAGATTCTTAGCTGATCTTATCCCCCAGTTGACAATAAAGTCCCTTTCTTTACAGATGAGCAAACTCCAGTCCAAAACAGGGACTGCATTTCTGCATAAATGTGGCTTAATGGATAAAGGAATGTAACGTTTTATGTGTGATTCAGCATTCCGGCTCCCCAGAGGTTATTCCACTAGTCTAAAGTATAATATGCTTGGAACAATGACAGCACCCCTTCTGTTATATTGTAGAAACTTTTGCTGTGTTTTGTTAAGGATCAGTGAAAAATGAAACATTACTCCTTAATCCCTGAAGAGTCATCTAGCAGACCAGTTGAAATGCGTAAGGAATAGCTATGAAGAAGAAAATAATGGACTAGCTGTTCAGTCCAACAGAAAATCTTAGGTGGCAACTCCTGTTTTACCATGAATAGCAATTTCTACATAGCCTTTTCATTTTGCATTCAGGTAGGACAGTAAAGCGGCAAGATTTCATGCACAGCCAGAAGTCAAACTGATGGTTAGTTTATACGCATAAAGAGAAATGGTTTGCTTTCTATCTCTGCACTTGTAAATTATGTTAACACTGAAACACCTTATTGTATGGAAACAAGATTGTATTTTTTCATGGCCATCCTATTGGAAGGGTAAAGGTGTGATCATTATAGTGATCACGAACACCTCTGCCATTTTTACTTTGGATTCACTTGCAGGGAACTTGGAAATACCATTGGCCCTTACAGTGTACCGATGTTACACTTGCAGACAGATTTTCAGATCTTCATAAGGTAAAGGGGTAGGTGACTTCTGCTTTACTCTTATGAACTGAGTATCACATGATGTTCTACCACTTTTTTTGGTTTTTGCTCGTTTTGTGTGCCTCATTAAAAGGTAAACCAATATCATACCATGCTATTGACTTGACTGCGGTATGCCCTATATTTAGAATGGATGCCACAGAATGGTGTTTATGCTGTACCCTGGCCAATGTTTACTTTTAATGCTGCCATCTGTGCTTTGCTGTTGTTGTCATTTGAATGCTTTTCAACTGGCTAAAAGAAATCCAAACTAGAAACTGATAGTTACAATTAGTTGTAATGTCTTTGACATACTGCCCGTTACCAAAGTGTTTGTAGACTTGTATAATTCAGTACACAGTGATGGAACAGATTATAAAACTCTAGAGAATTAATTCAGCTAAAGGAGACCCTAACAAGAAGATAAAAAAGAAAAAAAAAGTAATCAACAATGAGTTCTGCTTTTAAACAGAAAGGGGAAGCCACAAAACCTTATCGCTTCCAGTGAAATAAAAATCATTGCAGAACAATCAGTAATAAAAATGCAGTGCTTATGAAGGGCTCTAGACAGCTAAGAGGAGGGAAGGAACTCCACATTTTGGAGGCATGGTCTTCTGAGTGCATCCATTAAGGAATCTTTCTTTCAGATGAGTGGGATCTGTAATTCTGCAGAGAGTGATGCCGTCTTTGCAAAGCATTGCTTCATGACTGGAGGGTGGACAGGCCCTGTAGCTTTATAGTTTGGGGGCAAGCAGCTCTTAAGATCTTAAAGGATTGCCTCCAAATGATACTGCTGAGGAATGTAGTGTCTATAAACTTGCCCATGTTACTCTGGGTATTATCCTAAGTCTCTTCTCTCTTTTGGCAGAGTGTAGAGAGTGGCCATTAGGGGGAAAACCGAAGGTGCCATTCTTAGTTACTGTAGCAGAGTTCTGCTGCTTATAATGTGCAAAGACAATCTAGAATAATAATTCTATTATTAATTAGATACCCTGGAGTGGACTCACTTCTCTGTCATGGTGAGGAGGATTAAGGAGATCTCAGTTTTGATGTGATCTATGTTACACAACAAATGCCTGAGTTCTGTGTTATGGCAGCACTGGGAGGTTTTGACTGAGTATGTAGTTTGTCCACAGTCTCGTCACATTAGCAGATGCGATCTACCTCAAAGCACACAGTCTGGAGCCAACACAGTAGCTGATTTGACTAAGTCTCCACCCAAACACCCAGACACAAATTCTTCCAAGAAGGAAACACAGCATTCCCAGGGCTGCTAGGGTCTAAGTGCCCTGCTGAACGTATGCAAAATGCTTCTGGGTATGCTGCTTTTTACAGGACAAATCGAGACAGACTGTGTAACAAATAATTTAAGTTGGCAAGTTATGGAAGACCAAGGCTTGCTTGAATTGAGTATTGATTGAAACGTTAATTGCTATTATGATTGATTATTCAATGAATGTCCTGCTGAACTTTATGTATTATGCTGGTTTGTATGCTCCAGGTTTTTTAGTACTTTGATCCAAAATTATAGACAGATTTGGAAATGTGAGTTTGTATATGGTATTTTGCAAGTGTACTGTTATTCCTTCTGATTTTGAAATTATCCAGCATTGATTAAAATGAGTTATCAGATGGTTAATAAATCAGGCTGACCACCATTTTAGACAAATGCATAACTGTAAAGGGGAAAACTCTCCACTCTTGTCCAGCTGCCTGCTCAAATTTTCAATGCTGCATAGAATAATACTATTTAAGACTGATACTTTTTACAGACACTGAAGGCATTCCATGAGTTGCTTACCAGAGAGGAGAAAAATTGCACTAATAGAATTCTAATACAAGTATAGAAATGCAGTGGGTGAGTGCTAGACAAGTCTTCAGCTGTTTCTGCTCTTTTCTGGCTTTATAGGTGGTCTAGATCTACAGTTAGTGTAGCATAACGGTAGCTGTTATGATATTTTGTGTTGTAGTTCTTGACATAAGAGAGAAGACCAAAAGAAATGGACTTCAAAGGCTTGCCAGCAAACTAGAGTTGCTTATGGAACTTGTTCTTTGAAAACAGACATGTGCTAAAGAAATAGGAGTGTAAAACGCTAATCAAAGATCTGTTCAGGAATATTCTCAGCTGGTTAACCAGAAATATACTTTTTAGATGTTTTTATTTATTTGTGTGCAGAATGAAGTAATAAGTGCAGTTTTTAGGGGCTGGAATGAGCAAGAAACCAAGTCTGCTCTCTCTAGATAATACTTCTCTGATTTGTTGTGCTCTACCAGACTTCTGGCTTCAAATGACATATTACTGTGCATATGGCAAAAGCCACACTTCAGTGGCACAGGTTACACAGGAAAAAAGAAATGTGAGAGCAGAATTTACCTTGATCAGCATCACAAAGTATCATTGTTGATATTTGTTCATAGAATAATTCCCTTCCCTTGCTGTATCTCCAAGACTATGACTGGTGTGTCTACTCTGTTTACAGTCTCCTTATATATAAACATAATCTCTGAAAAAGCATAAGTAGACTTCCTTTTGCTCTTTACTTTGTCTTTGAATACTGACCTTTTTATCATCCCAGTGGTTTGGTCAGCCCTGAATGCAGTGGGGTTAAATGCTTGAATCTGTGTGGAAGAATATGTCATTCTGAGCAACTGACTAAAGGCCTCTTAAAATGTTCTTGAGATGGAGGTAGGCTGACTAGCTTTGACCATGTGACCTGTTAAATTGTGCCATTCTCTGCTAGAGAATGAGCACTAATGGAATTAATAAAATTTGAAAGTGCATAGCGTAGTAACAAACAACTGAGCAATTCCTACTGCCTTATATCTTATTAGTGGTGAAATATAAGCTGCTGCTTACAAAGGAATTTACAGTAGGTCAGCAGATCACATGTAGCTACTGCAGATAGATTCAGTGTGGCAGTAGATGATGGGGAAAAGTGAACTTCAGAAAACCTCTGGCTTCTTTCCTAAGCATTTGGACAGCTGAGTTACTGGACTCTTGCTAGAGCCTGGCTGTGCATCAGATCCAAGTGGGTGAAAAATTGTTTTGTCAAGTTATTTCCAAGAAAGCGCACACTTTGCATGGCTTTGTGTTTCTTTCTGTATCAGGAGGCATGAATTCAATTTAATTAACATTAATGCTTTGATTAAAATTTGATGGTATCTGAATTATAAAGTGTCTTGTTAGATTCAGCAGGCAACTTGGGCAACGAGACTGGTGGGAGTTTTCTTCTGATAGAGGCCCAAGGGCTTCAAAACCAAGGGACTCTTGGGCAGGATACCCTGCACATGGCTTCATGGGCTTTTGTATTTTTGAAAGCTAATGAAAGAAATGATCCTAGCTACAGCCCCAAGGACCATGTCACTTACTGGATTTGATTTGCCAGAGAAAAAAGTTGTAAATGTTGATCCTGGGTCCACATGTAAGAAAGGATGTTTAGTTGAGCTGGATATGCTGGTGGTTATATGCAAATCCACTTCTTGTGGCCAGCAGTGATGGAGCAATGAGAGTGCTTGCCATTAGCATCTGTTGTTACACAAGAAGAAAAATTGCTGCTTTGGCAAATGACATGGATCTTCTGCCAAAGACAAAAGGTTTGTTCAATGTCAAAACTGAGACATTCATGCATTTTTTTTTCTCATGTATTATAGATTAACTCCTGGTTTTTCTTTGCTACATGGTCATATCTAGGCTTTGATGTGGAAGGACCTGTAGGAATGGGCAGCTAAAAGAAGACCTTATTCATATAGGTCTCTTGTTTATTTTTGCCTCTTTTTGGAAGATCATGATGATCCAGTGAAGGTTTTGTGCCAAGCCTTGTGCAGTTCAACCTATCATCCATAATCTGAAAGGAATAAATAACAAGGTGAGAGAAATCATCTCTGATACCAAGTTATGCAGAGTCAAAGCTAAAGCTGGCAGCAGGAAAAAAGTTGCAAAAAGATCTCAGGACAATGACTGTAAGTAAAGTCAAATATAAATAATAGGTCCTCTGCTATTGACTGCTATCCTTCAGCTTATTCCAAACATATTTGGGTTTTTTTCCTTCTTTAAGGACTCAGTCCTGAAGAAAAGATGGCAAGATGTTTTTAGCATCTCTTGCACGTAATGCCCTTTGCTTTTGCAGCAAAATTCCCAAGATCCTACTCTTTTCAGGCCTGAAACCAGCAACAAAACATACACTGGCATACAGAAGCAAAGTGTTATTAGCTGCCCTGTCAGATAGGTCATATAGCTTCCCATAAGCTATACAGCTTGTTTGCTGTAGCCTGAAATGCAGCTTTTAGGAAGTTGTGGTTGATATCTCTGCTGGCAGCGCTGTTGTCTTGTGGCTGTTGCTAAGGCAAATGCCAGCACAGAAAAGGTGAGGTCAACCGTAATTAGTCCTTTTCAGAAGGTAAAGTTTTAATGCTACCATTGGAAGGAGGAGAAGATGGGAGTGTTTGGCAGCACTGCTGCGGTGGTTTTAGGCTATGTATTAAAAATTTAGTTACGGATTTTGCACAGAAAAGTAGAAAAATACAAATAAATGACTATTGGGTGTAGAAGGGAAAACAAAAGATTATTCTAAACAAATTCATTGGATAAATATCTAGAATAAGATGAGTTGTACCATAACAATTCTCTCTTCTTTTCTGATCTCTGCTATTTTGCTTTGTTTGGGAGAGACCTGCTTTTTTTGTCTGGCCTTGGCTGAGCTGTTTAGTTAAGTCTAGCCCACTGCTTTCTCTCTGCTCCTTTTCTCTTATGGGACAGGGGGAGGGGGTCAGTGGAACAGCTTCCCTGGTCTCTGACCCGGGTGGGGGTTGTGTTGTTTGCTAATTGTAAGTATCTGTATAACATTGTACATACTGTATATTTTGTACATACTCATGGCATTCCATCGTACTTGTGAATACAGCTTTATTTGTTCCTAACTGAGTTGGTTTGGCAAAGTTAATGTTGGGGGGTGGAAACATCGACCCACCACAACTGCCATTACTGATGATTGTGCTGCCTGTTCTGCCAATGTTAGCTCCATGTAGTTGGGGCAACTATTTTCTTCTGCAAGCAGTTTGGATAGGTTGCTGTGTTGGAAGACAGCTCTCAAGGCCTGAAACGGGAGCCACAGTATTTGTATGGTTTTTGATGTGTGGTCTAAACTTTGTGTGAATTGCACATGCATTGTTATATCTTGGTTTGTTTTTCTTCCTTTGACTGGTACCAGGATATTCTGGATGTTTAAACAGAATCAAATGTTACTGCCTTTTTCAGTGCTGAAAACTTGTCTTGCTCCAGATTTTGCTAATGTCACTTTCTCTTGCTGGCTGCTGTTGATAGACACAAATCCCTGCATGATTTATTACAAAGGATGGACTTAATTCAGAGCAGAGATAGATCTCAAATAATTGTTGTTTACCCTGAGCTGTTCCTAGTAAAGTTTGGAGAGCTTCAAATACCCAAGAGCATGTATGGCTGTTAACCAAACAACATCGTTTGGATCCATCCTCTTCACTATCGATCACAAATCCTGTGGCTGCTGCTACTGTGCTATGTGTCCTCCCTGCTCCACCTACTTCAGGCTGCTGCTGGTGGTCTCCAGCTCCATACCTCCTTCATCAAAGACTGAAATGTCCGTGTTGCAGATGGTGTTAATAATAACAACTGTGTCTCCAGCAGTGCTATTGGCCATAGACTTCCTTTCATCCATCTCAAATGTTTTCAATCCTCTTCTTGCACTGAGCACCCCCTTTCCAGGCAGCTCCATCGGATGGTTTTGGCTTATGTGAGGAATACCAGCAGTTCAATACCCCATGGATTCCCCATTTCTCCTCCCTCCTCACTACTAGCTGTGGATGAGATAGCAGTCATAAAGCAAGGTCTTAAACTGTGTAGCCCACTGACCTGCTGTGGAACTTGGAAACTTGTTCCAATGCTTTGTTTGAAAAATGAAAGTATTTCTAGGCTTTTTTTGTGCATTAGGGAAAACCTTGAAAATGATGGAAACTTTCAAATGTAGCCTCGTTCAAGTGAAGGTTGCATGTTGATTTAGGAACAAACTTTTCCATTTCCATTCTTTTTTTACTAATCTTCTGTTCCTCTGACCTATTCAATATATTTAAAACACATCCTCTTGTTTTCCATTGTGTGAAAATAAGACTGGAAAGATGAAGAAAGTTGCTGACCCTTTCAGGAACAACATCAAGTTCTTAAAAGAAGGCAAATATAGCCTGCAAGTCACAGAATACTCCAACTAAATCAGTAATTGTGACATGCCTCTGTGTTGGGTCTGACTCAGTGTGCAGGCCTTACTCTGGGCAACAATTTCAGCTCCCAATCCATTATGGGAAAACATGAAGCAGTTCTTGGAATTATCCCATAGAAAATTGTGCCAGCTGACCAGTATCTCATTTTAGGTCTTTCCTCTGCTCTGATGTTTGTTCATATGAATAATTTTCTGTCTACTCTTCTCCATACCTCCCGAATTCTGACTGGTTTCACAGTCTGATCTGCTGTGTAAAGAATGGAGTTTCCTGAGTAAGGATTTGAATCATGTCTCTTTATAGAGGAAGATTGTGTTTAACTGGTGCCCTTGTGCAGTGCCTTTATAGAGCTGTGAATTTCTATGCTCCAGAGTACCAGCCTTCATAGGATTTCAGGCTTGTCTGTTCCTAAAGGCAAATGACCCTGACTTGAACTTCCCCTTGTTGCTTCAAAGCCTTTACTCCAGCCAGCTGAGCAACAGTTCAGTCCCACCCTTTCTTCCTCAAATGCCCCTTCAGTCTCTGGAAACTCTCTGGTGTATCATATCAGATACAGTCTACTCTGGATACCTTGAACTGAATCTCATTACCCTTGGCATTTCTGGCAGAAAGCATTCTTGCTTGATATGTGCCTAGTTTTTGCTGCTTGTTGACCAAATTTTGCTGCTACTGAAGAAAGGATGCTCTGAAAGCCTCATCCTGACCAAAGATTTCATAGCAAGGATGTGGGGAGTTTTCACAGTCAAATGGCAAAGATTGCTAATGTCTGCAGAATTTGCCTGGGAGAAGGAATAATGAAGGGATTGCTGTTAACTCTCTTGGATATGAAGATCTAATAGAAGAAATGGTGCTGCTTCTCAGTCTGCTCCCACACCTTACTGTAGGCATTGACTCTGCTTCTGCTCTATTTTTTTAATGCTTTCTGTCATCACCCAAAATTCTCCATTCTTCTCTTCCCATCACCCACTGTTAGTTTATTCTTCCTTTATGTGAGACATAAGAGGGGGTACACTTTAAATGAGCTGTATTCCCATTTCCTTCATAGCTTCCTCTGAAGTACACTGAGAGATGAACATTTGTGTCTTTCCTGCCTCTTTTATGTCTTTACAAATGCCTGTAACAGGCACCTACATCAAACCTTTTCGAATCAGCATCTAATACTATAAGCTCCATTGGATATGGATTTTATCTGAAGTGACAGGATGGGAGCCCTGTTAGTCCTTTACTTTATTAAGTCTTCCAAAGCCTCTGATAACTGGTAATGGAAAATCTCTCTGAGTCTGTTGTGAAACTGCATAAATTCAGAGCTTAATGAATTGTAATTAGTGGTATCATAATGGACTTTGTATGTTACTAAGTAATTTAGGAAAAAATACAGTTGTTTGCCATTCTGCACAACACTGACAAATTAGGATTCAAACCATACGAGCCTCTGCCTTTCATGGATCTTTTCTACAATATGTTTGTCAGGACTGTACTAATATGAAACAATGTGCAAAGCAGGATGCACAGAACTGTTCTGTCATGTTTCTATGTTGCCTCTTTGTACGTGAGAGAATTAGGGAGGTGCATGCCTAGCTCTCTGCATGCAGGAGGTTCAGATTGTCTTGAGACTTGGATAAAGGCATACTCAGCCTTGGTTACCTTTCATATTTCAGTACATCCTGGGCTTGGAAAACAACTGCTTCACGTGGAGGGAAGTATTGTCTAAGATTTGGTTGTCATGCCTGAAGGTGCTGTATAAATGACAAACAGACATATGTTTGTATAATCTTCATTACTTTTAACACAGCTCAATATAATTTCACAAAATGTTTCATTTATTTTTATTTCAAGGATTGTGACAGTTAGGATTTTGAGGTACAAGTTGCCATCTGCAATCAATTTATGATCTCTCCCTAGTGCAATTGTGGAGAAAAAAAGAAAAGAAAAAAAAAAAGAAGGAAAAAAGAATTATTTGGAGTAAAAAGCAGTGAAAAACAAGTAGAGTGGAGAAATAGCACATCTGTTTTCATACGAAATCATGGAACCTGGACTTTTTTCAGTGTGGTATTTTACTACCACATGGCTTTAATCGTACATCTGGGCCTGTTTTTTATGAAATATTTCCCACAGATGATGTCAATTATAATTTTTGTCCCACTCGTCAATTTACGGACTTTTGGAATAAGACAAAATGAAACAACCAGAAAAAGAACAACTTATGTGGTCTACTCTCTGACAAAATTATAGCTGTGTGATACACTTCTAAAATCAATAACTCTGTTAATGATTAGCAGAAAACATTGCTTAGTTTATGAGCAGAGATGTGGCCCACACTTGCCAGATGTTTGGCTCTGAGTTGCATTCTTGTTTGCTGTGTATTTACCAGCAGATGTTCAGCAGTTTATTTAATACCTCTTGTATGAGCCAGTAGTAGGTCTAAGTCTGTGTGACATTTATAAGCAATCTGCCAGCAATACAGGTGGAATGCTTTTATGCTTTTGCTTTTTCCCCTCTCTCTCTTCTTTTTTTTTTAAACCAGTGATGATCTATCAGTGAAATCATAGATAAACCTTTATAGGTTTTTCTAGCTATTAGGAAACAGAATGCTTAGCTTTGTAGGAATTCCCTAAAATGTGTACCTCAGCAGATGTCTTTTCAGCTGTTCTTTGATGACTTTTTCACACTTAACTTGAAGTACTATAAGTAACACCTGATGACACTGTCCTCCTCAGAGATATTTTAGTCGTTTTTAAATTTAGACCCTGATCCAGGTCTAAATGTTCTGAAAACGTATGCTTGAGCCTAAACTTCTTTTGAATTGGCCTTTGAAAAGAAGGGCCTAGTAAAATAAAGATCCAGCTTTTATTCCCAGTTTTCCTAGAGCTTAAGAGTATTTGAATTTAGGGTTTATGGTGAACTAGACTGAAATTGTTTCACTGCATGGGCATGTGCAAATTCCAGTGCTGGTTTTAGTTGGAAATGCTCTTGGGATCTTATCCAAATCCTATTGAAGTTAAAGACTTCTGCTGACCTCAGTGGGCTTTGGATCAGATCCATGTAAAAGTGTTTCTATGAAAAGAATGCATGTACTGTGGCCCTGATTCAGCAAGGTATTTAAGTATGCACATAGCATTTCAACACGTGTATGGTCCCGTTCGTATACAAGTGTTTATTGTTATGCAAGGGATTGCATTGCTTTGTGAACAGGGGTCCTCAAGAACCTTCACCCTGTTCAAGTTGTGTGAGGATTTTATTTTTTTTCTTTCCCCTGGTATGGCATTGGTCGGTTTAGTCCCAAGCTCTATAGAGCTTTACTAACCTGCTCTACATAAGGGAAATCCATGCAAAAAGCTTGTATTCCTCTCCAAAAGCTTATCCTGACTAGCTCTCCAGAAGCATAGCTGCAGTAGGTAACACAGCATCATCCTGGGTTTAATGACATACCGGACTTGGTTGTACTTGGTCCTGTGGGAGAGGTGGTCAGGGGAGTACAGTCAGGCAAGGCAGTCCCTGGTGCATGATAAACTGCAGATCCATGAGATATCTGAGACTGAAGCAGAATCATATCACAGACTACATTAGCACATGGTATTAATACACAATCTAGAAATTAAATTAGTTTGGGTACATGCATAGTCCTCCTGAGGGTTTGTCACAGTATCCAAAAGTGGTGCATAAAGAACTACTCTGACAGTGAATTAAAAAAAGATTAATACTCTATAGAATAAGAAACACCAGAAGTAGACTGACTAAACAAGGACAGCAAGCAGGAATAGAGTAGCCATTCAAAACTACATGGCAATTGACAGGTATGTGGCTACTGCATATTCTGACTGGGTGAATTGTTGTAGTGTTTTCCCAACTTGGCTGCATTCCTTGTCCTTACCCACTTACCCAGCCCTGGTCAATCCTAAATCAGTCTGACTGAAAAGGCATAATGGAGTTTTCAATAAATAGTTAAAGGCTGGTAGAAAGCACGAGTTGGAGGTGTGAATAAGTGTAGTTGGCAAAACTACTTCTAAATATTTCTTTCCTTTCTCTAATTCAACGTATCATCCACCTGGCAGCCAGTCACTAGTGGTGTCCCCCAGGGATCAGTACTGGGCCCCATGCTCTTTAATATCTTTAATGATGATGTGGATGAGGGGATTGAGTCCATCATCAGTAAGTTTACAGATGACAGCAAGATAGGGGCAGGGGTTGATCTGTTAGAGGGTCGGAGAGCTCTGCAGAGGGACCTTGACAGGCTGGACAGATGGGCAGAGTGTAAGGGCATGCGATTTAACACATCTAAGTGCCGGGTTCTACACATTGGCCACAACAACCCCATGCAGTGCTACAGGCTGGGGTCAGAGTGGCTGGAGAGCAGCCAGGCAGGAAGCGATCTGGGGGTACTGGTTGACAGCTGGCTGAACATGAGCCAGTGGTGTGCCCAGGTGGCCAAGAAGGCCAATGGCATCCTGGCCTGTATCAGGAACAGTGTGGCCAGCAGGAGCAGGGAAGTCATTCTGCTCCTGTACTGAGCACTGGTTAGGCCACACCTTGAGACCTCTGTCCAGTTCTGGGCCCCTCAGTTTAGGAAGGATGTTGACTTGCTGGAATGTGTCCAGAGAAGGGCAACAAAGCTGGTGAGTTGTTTGTAGCACAAGCCCAAGGAGAGGCTGAGGGAGCTGGGGTTGCTTAGCCTGGAGAAGAGTAGGCTCGGGGGAGACCTTATTGACGTCTACAACTACCGGAAGGGAGATTGTAGCCAGGTGGGGGTTGGTCTCTTCTCCCATGAAACCAGCACCAGAACAAGACGACACAGTCTCAAGGTGTGCCAGGGAAGGTTTAAGCTGGATGTTAGGAAGAAGTTCTTCACAGAAAGAGTGATTTGCCATTGGAATGTGCTGCCCAGGGAGGTGGTGGAGGTGGAGGTGTTTAGGAGGAGACTGGATGGGGCACTTAGTGCCATGGTTTATTTGATTATATGGTATTGGGTGATAGGTTGGACTTGATGATCTTGAAGGTCTTTTCCAGCCTGGTTAATTCTAATTCTACTCTATGTCAGTCAGTTAGTTTCCACTGTAGTGAATGTACAAAATTCATGAAGCTTTGACTTCCAGTCTTGGTTCAGTTCTGTGATAAGTTTGACCTTTGAGTACTTTTGTGTGCCAACAGTTCTTTTGCCCTTCTACACAGCACTGAAAATTGCAGAAGAGTGCAGTTACTTCATAAGGAAGGATTTAGTGTAGTAATTTTCCAAGAGAGCCTCATAAAAGAAGTCTAAGGCTAAGAAGAATGCTTTTAGATCCAAATTTATTTAGCTGTCACAGCTGAAACTGAGATCTCTTTAGCATCATGTAGATGTCTACATGTGAAAGTATGCTGGGATGGTTCCAGTTTTCTGGCATGTAAAACAAGTTCCAATTGCTGGTCAAAATCAGACTGCTTCAGCCTAGAGTGCAGGTGAAATTTCATAATGGCAATGTGACTAAGTCCTGGAACAAATTAAGAAAAGAAAACATTTATTTATTTTTCATTTTTATCAGGACTTAAGGTTCTTGAAGTGAAAGCAGGGACTTGGTTCAGTTTCTTACAGACAGAACAGCTCCAAGGCATTTAAACCAACAATGTCTGAGAGATCTGGCTGAGGCTGATCTGAAATGGGACTCCTGGTACTTGCTCCCCTCTGGGTGAAGCAGGCAGGTTAAGATCCACCCCCAGCATCCAAAATAGTCCTAAATATCTCCATGCAATGTATGCAAACCCTACATGTCTGTCTGAAGGGTACCAGTCCTTTATTCCAATAACAGAGAGAAATTCTATTTGGTACGTGGTAGTATTCATTCCCTTCTTGGGGAGAACAGAAATATCCATACTGGTTTCAGTGTTGAAATGGAAAACTGTAACCAAATCTCATGTTTCAGGGCTTCAGCCTGCAGGACTAGAGAAGGATTTATTGTCTGCTTTCCTCTGAGGCACCAGATTTTTTCCCAGCTGGAGACATGACACTGGAGATAGGCCAGTGCTTGGACGTGGCACACAAAATCCTCTTTTTGCAGATGGCTGGCTGGTCAAACTGATTTGATTACCAGATTTGGGAAGAAGTTTTCTTCAGCATCACTTGATAAGGCCTAGAACCATAATAATGCATTTTGGTTGGAAGGGCAAAGCAGAGAAAGTGCCATAGTGTGACAACTTAAAGTCGCTGAGCTCACTGACAGAAGATTTTAGTTGTAGGCAGGACTTCAAGGGAAGGTGCTCAAATTCAACCCAACCATAAGTTCAGGAGTGTTTCCCAGCCCTCTCACTTCATTGCCCTTAAGAAGGGATCTAGGCTGGGCTTCACTTAGAGTCCCTTGGCAAAGATTCTAGCACTATAATGAATGACTGGGAGTTGTGCTTCCCCCAATAGCCCTAGGGTTCTTGAGTGCCCAGGGTTCTACTATCTGTTTTTCCTGATGCTCCATAAATGCTTTGTTTCCATTCCTCCTCTGGAGAATGAGCCTTTCCTAGCTTGCTATTCAGTGGCATGAAGAGGCAAGAGTCCCATCAAAGGTGTGAAGAAGTTCATCTTCCTGTACATCCAAAGGCTTCCTCAGTAAACCAGGAATGCTCTGTGGTCTGCTAGCAAATTTGTGTGTCACAAGGTGAAGCAAGGCTGGTGTTAACTTGCATTGAAAGGCATCTTAGTCACTAACAGTTAAAGATATTGACCTCAATGCCCCATGAGATGCCTGTTACCAGAATAAGTTGCTTTGCATTGCCTTGTCTGAACCTGTTCCAGAGAAATGCATAGACTGAGATGGTACCACCTGCAGGGCTGGGATGCTCAGTTCAAAACTTAGAGAAATGGAGTGTCTATATCTTCCAGAAACCTTTTGAAGTCTTGCTGCTTATAGCTGGTTAGCTGTAAGCACTCAGGCTGTATGGGAATCTGGAATAATGCTCCAAGGCAGGATTTTTTCAACCAACTGAAACAAAATAACTGTCTTAAAACTGCCTATTGACAGAAATCACAGGCTTTCAATTAAGCCTACCTTTACAAAAGGCTTGCCTTCCAGGGAAATGTTTCTCTTAAACTGTTTCTTGAAATCCAAAATGTTTCCATCTGGATAAGATGGAGGGGTGGTGTGTGAACTTTTTGGTATTCCACAGCCTCAGATCCCTGCTCGTTTCTCAAGTGTAAGTGTCCCACCAGGAATTAGGAAATAAAACTTTGGTGATGTAGCAGCTCTTGGCAGAAAAAAAAATGGAAATCAGCTGTATCATGGGGCAAGAAGGAAAATGAGTTCTCAGACCGGAAACTCTACCTTTCAGGGCACCATGCAGCAGCACTCCCTAATGAAAATATTTTGGGATTGGGTTGAAATGTTTTAATATTTGAATTGCAGTTAAAACATTGACATTTTTCCTTTGAAAAATCATAATTAAAACTATGTTGTATTTCCATGGAAGTTTTGCCCAGGAAAACCAAAGAACTTTCCAGCCAGCTCTACTGTAGATGTCAGAAACCACTTCAAAAAAAAAAAAAAAAAAAGACCATGTAAGCAGCTGTTAGAGAATTAAGATGGATGCTACAGAGAAGAATGGGGGGGGAAATTGAAGGCAGTGCATCAAAAAACAATGAGAGTCAAATTTGTTTTTAGAACAATGCTTCAGTCCAGAGAGGGCAACAAAGTTGGTGAGGGGTTTGGAACACAAGCCCTATGAAGAGAGACTGAGGGAGCTAGGGTTGCTCAGCCTGGAGAAGAGGAGAGTCAGGGGTGACCTTATCACTCTCTACAACTACCTGAAGGGAGGTTGTAGACAGGTGGATATTGGTCTCTTCTCCCAGGCAGCCAGTACCAGAACAAGAGGACACAGTCTCAGGCTGTGCCAGGGGAGGTTTAGGTTGGATGTTAGGAAGAAGTTCTATACAGAAAGAGTGATTGCCCATTGGAATGGGCTGCCTGGGGAGGTGTTGGAGTCACCATCATTGGTGGTGTTCAGGAGGGGACTTGATGGGGTGCTTGGTGCCATGGGTTAGTTGTTTAGGTGGGTTGGATTGGTTGATGGGTTGGACACAATGATCTTGAAGGTCTCTTCCAACCTGGTTTGTTCTATGTATTCTATGTATTCTATGTTCCTTCTAGAGTGCTTCCCAGATCCCTCTTCCTTCTAGCATTACCAGCTAAGGAAAAAGAAGAGGTTAGAGGCTTAAATCCTCAGCCTGCAAAACTTGTGATTTTTTTTACATCATCATGAAAACATACCCAACTGCTTACAATACCACAGATCAGCACAGCTGGTCTTTTTCTCCGGGAACAAGTCAAATATATGCTAGAAGAAATAAATGGCATAAAGCCTAAAGTATTGACATCTCTCCCTGCTTTGCATAAGTCTGTTCATTACTAACAGCCTTAATACAGGCTTACAATTGTACAACATCTCTTAAGTACATTTTGAGTTGCCTAGTGATCCTCACTGCTCTATGCTCTGGCACAAGCCAAAGTAGCAGCAACTGTGTGTGCGCGCTGCTCTGGTGTGCTATTTGATACATACTTCACAAGCAAACAGCTTCCACTCTCTAAAAATGAAGGTTTAGCTGGGTGAAGAGTAGGAGATAAATGAAAGAATGACTGAGGAGAGGTTTCTTTGAGGGAATAGTTTAGAAAGAGTTCATCTTTGTGGGATGTTTGAGTGGAGCTATAGCCATATAAATTGTACAGATGCAAGTCACTGGGTTGTGGACAGCTTCACTCAAAAAAAAAGTAAGTATTTTTCTGTTTAAGGCATATCACCAGCATACAAGGAAAAAGCTATTTTTTCAAAGCTTTAATAATATATTGTGGCCATACTGTTGTGGCCTGCATAAATCCTGAGACAAGGTCAAAGCTATCCTTAAGGCACTTTGACCAAAAAGTCTGTGGCAATGATACTCCCTTCTGAAGATGGTCAATTGTTATTATAGTTTTCTGTCTCACAGTATCTTTCTAGTGCTGTGTTTTGCAGCAGTAGTTGATAACATAGCAGTGTTTTGGCTACTGTTGAATAAGTATCCAGGCTGTGTCCTTTCAACATTTCCCTGCCCCAAGAGTACATTGAGGGGTGGGCAAGATCTTGGGAGGGGACATGGCTGAGGCAGCTGACCAAGACTGGCCAAAGGGGTATTCCATACCATATGAGGGCAGCTCAGATAGAAGAATGAAGTGAAAGAAGGAAGTGTGGGGATTCGTCCATGGCGTCTGTCCTCCCAAATAACCACCAAGCTTAGAGAGCCCTGCTTCCCAAGACCAACCATTGTCCTGTTGATGGGAAGTAGAGACTATCATCTCTCTCTCTGCTTGTTGCTTCTGTGTGGTCTATTGCTGTTTGCTTATTATTGTTACTAAAACTGCTCCTATCCTATTCCTGGCTTTTGTTATATTCCCACCCCCCCCACCCCCACCCCCCTCCCCGCCTTTTCCCCTGTTTACTTAAGAGGGGGAGTGATAGAGCGGCTTTGGTGGGCATCTGGCCTCCAGGCCAGTGCCAAACCACCACACATAGCAACAGCCAGCTACCTTGCCTTTGGTTTGCTTCAGGTGTGACACAGGAATGTTTGATTGTTTTAGGCTATTTTTTATGGAAAAGTGACTTACTGGACACAAATAATTGCAGCTGGTAGTAGGATTCTTGCAAAAAAAAAGAAAGATCCTGGCAATAATTTGAGTAACTGCATCAGGCTTATCTTCACATCATTTAGAAATGACATGGAACATGTGAGTATTTGCCACACCAGCCATCAAGTGCAATTTCCAAAGGAGTTTCTTTCATCAGTGCTGTGCTTTTGGAGCATGGAGCATATGGTAGTCACCAATGGTGATATCTGTTATGCCAACTAACCTGTAATTTTGATTTCATACTGATACTTTCAGCTCTTTCTTTTAATTGCCCATAACACTTGCCTGAGGAAGCAGACATCAGCAAATTGACACTCTGTTTCCCTTTCTGTCCCTTGTATAACCCTGTTATCACTACCCACGTTCCCTTCCCAAGGGTTAGGCTTTTTTCCAGGTCACCATGTTCTCCTTCATTGGCCACACATTACTTCAGCAGTCAGGCATACATACGCAGCCCTAATCCAGGCAACCTCTTCTCTGAACTGCTCAGTAAAATTTTTTTGTCTGGTGGTTCTTTCCACTCATATGCTTTAGGAGAGACTGAAGAGTCTGAGAAATAAAACAGAATTGAGAAGTGAGCCAGCAAGCTGCACAGAAATCATTGACGTGGATGGGAAACTATAGTTCAATGTTAAGCAGTCTTTGTGATTTGTTAGGCGAGCTGCTGTGTTTAGCCTGAATTATTGGAGTGCTGCAGTCTACCATTACCTCTGCTCAGTATGTCTGCTGGTAGGTCTAGGAGGTTTTATAGTCTGTCTTGCACCAAAATTATTGTGAGTGACTTAGAACCCCTTCAAACGGGGCATTTGCTAGAGAAGTAGTGCTAACAACATGGGTGGTCTGGGGATTGCTAAAGTGACTGAGTCATTTTAATTTTCCCTTTTATGTCTACCTGTGTGGCCCTGCAGGAAGAAGAATAATGAGGGAAGCATTAATTAAATGTGGAAAAGGGATCTAGTTACCCATTTTCAGGTGTGTTGACATGCGTAGATCCTATATGGAAAAGTCAATGTGCAAAGGAAGGGGAAAAATATGTTAAATGTGAAAGGTTGAAATTCTCCAAGCCTTGCACCTGCCTTGAAGTGTGACATGTGACAGGCAAAGAGGGGAAAACTGGCTGAACTAAGCCATAAAACACTAGATACCTAAAACAGGAGTGAGAATTCTTATGCATCAACAACTGTTTTACTGTAGGAGTTTGCAAACTGGTAGGGGAATGGGGCCTTTTGAAACCAAGGGGTTTCCATATGTCTAATAAGTGCATGTCTCTGTAACTCTACTAGAGAAACTCATGGCAGCGTTGCTCACATTCCTCTGCAGGCATCTTTGCATGGGAGTGTCAGTGTCTTACTCTCTCCTTTGCAATGTGAGATGGAGAGAAGTGAAGTGACTTGTCTGAGATCTGGTATGCAGGTGTTTGTAGATGTTGGGAGCTCCGTGTGTCAGCTAATGCACTGCCTTGCCCCATTCCCACCCTTCTGTTCCCTCTCTGACCAGAATGCTGTTGGGGCTGGCTTCCTTCACTCTTGTGGAATATTCATAGCTATCTGTCTGCTGTCAACAGTCTCTCTAAAGATGTGACTGTCACTCTCATGTGTTTCATTCATGATGGGGCCTGTAGATGCTGCTGAGGAGAAGATATAAGAAATTTGGGCATGCATACTTTACATGTACTTCTACCAATGCTTTCCCTACATTTTTAAAAGGGATAGTCATAAGTACCATGCTCTGCATTAGAAGGAATTTAGTTCATACCTTTGCAAGTTGTGGCTAGTGGTAAGAGTGTAGCATCTCCCATCTAGTCCATATAAATGGTTTTTGGGTATTTTTTCCCACATAGTTCTTGTGGCAACAATATTAATGTGCCTACACTTCATGAGGCTACCTGCAGCATCTGTCCTTTCAAAAGCTCCTATTTACCTTGGTGGTGCAGGATTGACATCCTTTGAAGTACACTGGCTACAGTTTCTATTCTATGGCTATTTCTGTGTGCAAAGACACCAACAGGTAACACAATAAGTGAACACGTGGTAGGAAAATTGTCCTGTGCACAAAAGAGATCCTGGATTACATTAAACAAATGGCCCAAAGTAGCTTTAGAAATGGTTTCATGCATCTTGGGCTGTTAGCTGTTTTATGTTTCCTGTCTGGGACGAAAGGAGAGACAGGGCAAAAGAGTCAGGGCCTTGTTTATGCTCATGTGTTTATTGTATCAGAGACATTTAAGTAGGAGGCTATGACAGGTTTTTCAAGGGGACAAGGTATGACTCAAATCCAGGTGCAGCTTATTTTCCATGCAATGCATCACTTGCCTATCAGGCAGGGATTTACCAGTGGGCAAAACAAATCTTGGCAAAGTTGTCATTCTTACTGTCAAGGAATGGCATCTCAGCTTGTTATTGTTACGTTACAAATAGAACAGGTGTTGCTGATTTCTGCTCCCTAACTTGCTGTTTAAAGGGAATTATTTAACCTATACATACACATAAGTGGGCTCTTAACCCAAATTCATCCCAGGTGTACCTGCAACTCTTTTTTTTTCCCAGTTGTTAAACTACAGATTCTTGCCTACACTTCCTTACTAGAACTGCAGAGATGTTAGTGTTCTTCCTAAAATAACAGATTTTTGAGCTCTGCTTTCTTCAAGGACCTGAGCTTCATTTATCTTTTATTTTTATTTTCTTCCACTCCAATCCTTCTTGTGCCTTCTCTTTGTATTTGCTCAGGAATAAATGGCATGGTGAGCACATAAAACCATACATCAGAACTTCACATTCTTTGCAAAATAGACATTGTGCAGTGGGCATGCCAGGAGTCTAGGTCACAAATGGGATTTCAGCCTGCAAGTGCTCCTGTATTGTGTAAGGTAAAAGAGAACTTACTGCAAGGACTAGGAGGAATTCATTTGGATTGTAAATGTGGTTTAGAAATCAGTGATCAGTGTCCTTTGTCAGATTAAATTAACATGGCCTGTTTTAAGAAGCAATCAAGCTACTGCACTGATTTAAAACTTGAGCTAATAAAGATTTTTTTTTTAATGGAGGTGACTGGAACCAAGCAAACATCTCTTTAGATACTGGGAGTTAAATCCAATGCAATGGTATTTCCAGGTAGCCTGCCATCACTGGGTGCTGCACTGAGCACACCAGATAAGATCGGCTACACAGTTCAAAGATATTTGAACACACCCAACATTTTTGCATGCTTCCAAAGAGAGAAATACCACAGAACTGAGGTTACAAGTGTCTGTATTGGGTTTGGTGGGAGGGAACAGATTCATCCAGTCACCCTGTGGCACTGAATCATTATTTCCAGAAATGTTACCTCCTGAGTTAGTCAGTAATTTGGGGGTATCCACAAGTCCATGCCTGTAGGTGGATATTTAAGTACCCACTCACATCTAGTGTAAATACCACTGGCAGAATAACTTTTTGGGTGAACTACTGTGCAGTGAGTGATCCTTTAGGAGCTCAAGAGATAATGTTGCCTCAATGGGCCTTTGGTTATGTTAAGAACTGTTCCCCAATTATTCTAGTCTGTGGATGCAGACAGCTTGACTAATTTGCCGTTTTAAAATCTGAATCATGGTAAATGGTTTTACAATTATTTCAAGTTCCATCCCTGACATGATTCATCAGAAGAACATGCAGCACAGCCCCACATCATGTTTCTGGATTTTGTATCTCTTAGTTTAGTTCTCTTTCCCATAAAAAGATTTATGAAGGGTTTTTTTTCCCAGCAGAATCGAAAGTGGAAGGGACATGTCTTTTGGTGCAGCTTTGTGAATGAAGATATACCACTCCTGCTGCTGCTGCTAAATCTGTGTGGTTGTTGTATGCTTTAAAATATATCCCATTGCTAAGGAAGACTTGATTGTTTTGTCTTTAAGGGATATTTGTTATTGCAATCTCCAGCTGATAAGGTGACATCCATGCTTGATGCTCTATTTGTAAAACTGAGAATGGTTCCTGGACTCCAGAGCTTTATAAACTCAGTAGGCAAAACAGACAATACATTGGAAAATACCATTAACCTTATTTTATAAATATGCAAAAGTTTTACAAGATAAAGCAACTGACCAGCAGGTGACACAGAGAAATTGCCACAGAAGCAGGATGGATCTGATTTTAGAAATGAGAGGAAATTCTCTCATTTAATAAAGTATGAAACTTATTCTAAATCAATATTTTGGTATGTATTGATTTAAAAATATAGTTTCTCTAGTGTGGCAGTTTCAGGCTATGCCTTTAAAAGTTAGCTGCAGATGAACTTCTGCTGAACTTCTAATAGGCCAACAAGAAATAGGATGGCGGCAAGAAATCTCCCCCATACTTTTTCCCCTTGCTTCCTCATCTCCCTCTTCCCTTCCCATCAGGTTTGGTGGAGATTAAGTTTTTTTGTTGTCATTATGTTATGTGGGTTGTTTTGGGGTTTTTGGTAATTCCAAAGCAGCCCACAATATACCTGATCCTAACCCTTCAGGTTAATTCTTTCATTTAGAATAGAATAGAATAGAATAGAATAGAATAGAATAGAATAGAATAGAATAGAATAGAATAGACCAGACCAGGTTGGAAGAGACCTTTGAGATCATTGTGTCCAACCCATCAACCAATCCAACCCACCTAAACAACTAAACCATGGCACCAAGAGCCCCATCAAGTCTCCTTTAGTGTTTAGGTGCACGATGCTGTCCTTGCTGGTGTTACAGTTGAGCATCTCCTATATTATCAGTGATATCCTATGGAACATTCCTTTATTTTCTGCTCTGTGTGCCAAGTAACTAACCAGGTTTTAAAAAAATGTCTCTAATCTCTTATTTTACTCCAATGTATTCTTGCTCTTGTTCTTTTAGGACAGTGAAGAGTGAAGGGGAAAAAAAAATATATGGTATATATATAGTTGCTCTGTTCTCTTAGGTCTTTGAGAACAGAAGTTCAAACTCTGCCTCTGTATTTGGACTGGGACAAGCATGTGGTCCTGTAGGGATCTTGAGCTACACCAGATGGGAGCTTCCTACCCAGAGGCACCTCTGGTGGTAATGTTTGCAGCTTTTCAAAAGAGCTGCTTCCAGGCCCAGACATTCAACAATATCCTTCTTGAGTTCCTCATTCCACATTGGAACATAACCAAATGGGTTAGGATGTCATTCCGAAATGACCTGGCAATTCAGTTGTGGCAAGCCATTTTCTTCTCCTTTGACTAATTTGACTATTTTCTCAGCCCCTCTTGCAAATTTATAACAGTATCACAAATCTCTTTCTTCTTATTCTTCCCACTGCTGAGTTAATTAAACTTTGTCTTTTCTCCTTTATCCTGGCCAGCTTCTCCCCTGTACTCCCTGTGTATCAGTGGTCTATCTACCACCTTATCCAGAGACTGAGGTATTGAGGCTGACTTCAGATGCTCTGCTTACTTGGTAAATGCAGCTGTGTAAACTAGATGCCATCTTTTCCTTCTCTGACACATTCTTTGGCATCTGTGACTCTCTTGGAGACAGCTGTTGTCCTCTTCTGTACCTTTAATCCAGTTGCTTCTTGTTCTGGGAGCTGTGTTTGTCAGACAGGGCTTTTATTTCATGAACACAGTGTTCATGTTGCAAAATATGCGTCTGTGAGACATAACTGTGCAGATGGCAAACAATAGTTGCCCCCTGTCAGGGAGGAAATCCATTTGTCACTGTTTCATCATTGGTCCCCATTGTGTCCCCTTCAGACAAACTCATTCATCAAGACAAGTTCCAAAGTGTTGGTCTTTGCCAGGGATACTGCACAAACCCTACCTTTTTAAATGCAGATCCTCCTTTTGGGGTTTCTAGCATTTCTTTTTACTTCTGTTAGAAGGCTATCTAGAAAGACAACCTGAGGTCAGCAGCCTTTTTGCATGTGATGTGTAGCTTTGATCCCTGAGTGGATTGTTTGCAATAGGAGCAGAATCTGAAACCTTTGATGACAGTCTGAGGTGAGAATAAGTGTCTTTTATTTACTAAGATGAAGTAGAAATTGATGTTACTTTGCCATCCTCTACATCACCCATCACACCTGCCAAATACCTCGTACTGAAAAGAACCCATCTTCAGAGAAATTGTAACATTTGTGGAAATCTTTGTAGAAAGCTGTGGAAAGGTGTGTGCTTATCAGGGTAGCAGCAGAACTGGGACAAGACCTAAGTTGTTCTTCTCAGTGTCTTGTCCTCTCCTTAAAGATTTCTTCAGTCTGAGTTCTTATCTGCTGATATATTGTTATATCCAGAAGCATGCATGCTCTGAAGGCTGTGAGAAACTCCTGTGACTATGTGGACAACCTGCAAAGCACAGAGCATAGGATAGGTTCCTGCAGACAAGAGCAGCACTCAAGCTCAGGTGGCTGTTGCTAGACCCAGTAACCAATGCCAAGCTCAGAAGAGATGGTGGGTGTCTCAATACCAATTCCTTGAAGTTCACCCTTCAAATAAGGGCAGGGCTTGGCACTGGACTGTGTACAGAAGTGGTTTCGGAGACATACGGTAAATCTAACGCAAGGCTTTGTGAGCTTGCTTTGTTTTGATTTGAGGCTTTTTCAGCCAGATTTCCACCATTTATGGGTTAACAATGAGATGCTATCTGTCATGGGGAGGCTTGTAAAATCCAAGAACTGGTTGAAAAAATTATTCTTGAGATGGCAACAGCAGCCAAGAAGCAATATCAGTGTTTTGAAATCTATGCAAGAAATTTGAAGGTATTCAACTTTGGGTGACCTGAAATCATGAGAATGCAGCTGGAAGAGAGAGGCTGTGCAGTTCTTGCACAGAATCAAAATACGCTGTGGTGAGTGAGTTTATCTGGAGAGTAAATCAAGGATCAGACAAAGACTGAGGGTTATCTAGGAACACTGGTGTGGGGACTCTGTCTTAGAGGCATGGAATTAAAGGGGTTTTGGCAAGGGTGTTTAGTGAAGTAGTGTTCATAACAGTAAGCAAGCAGATGCTGTTAATCAAAACAGTATGGAGGAGGCAAATACCCTTCGTACTGCAGGGTTTTTTCTATTGCTTTCTTTTCCCCCTTTCTTCTCCAGCCCCAGCATGTATATCATGTACTATGTGATTTAAAATCAGTGGAGGATAAATCAGGATTAAAAATGTGGTTTAACATCAGTGAAGATAGGCTGCATTGAGAGCTAAGATATGGCACAGGTAGACTTGATTATGAAACCTGCAAATAAAAGAAGTGCTCAATACACCCAAGATATCATGGAAAGAGTTAGTGTTTCATCAGGAAGCTGACAGCACCACAGTAGACCACAATTAAGACTTTAAAATATGTAGCAGCATTTTTATGACATCAAAGTACGGTTGCTGCACAAGGCAGTGTTTATGAAAAGATCCCTGCTCTTCACCCTACAATCATGATGTACATATTGGCCATAAGGAAGTCAGCAATAGCTATTTACTGCTCTCCTGCAGCTGTGGACTTATAACTTAGGTCCCTAATTAAGTAGAAGCAGGGCTAACCACGAAGCACACCAGAGTGCCTTAAAATGGCTTTCATACTGCGGAAATCTGGTGTTTGGTTACTCCAGAGTGGCTTTTTTTTTCCTCTTGAAATCTATATTTGCACATTCAGAAATAATTATCTGGAGATTAAAAAAAAAATGCTGTCTTGGTGCACTATGAGATCTAAAGAGCTTTTCATAGAAAGCATTTAGAATTTAAAAAGAAAACAAACCCTACTCTATATGGAAGATATTGACAACAGCCCCATCTTTGTCATTGAGTATGAGCGATTGGTAGCAAAGGAACCAGTCATGCTGCACAAAAGAGATCACAGCATGTGCGTAAATCTGCATAACCTAATTGACTATCTTGGGAACATGATCTTCAGCTGCATAACTCTCTTGACAAAACAATAAAGTTAAAAAGGAATGTCCCATCATTATGTTCCTTAAATGTCACAGGAACTGCAGTAAGTGCATCTTGGCAGAGGCAAGCCTACATCATTAGTTCCTCTCCTGGTTGCTTTTAGGATTTTTGTTCCACATGGCCTGACTTGACAGGACAACAAATAGGCCTTTGCATCTGTACATGTTTATTAGTGGATTTTATCATTGGACATCAAGGAAATTGAGTCTCATCTAAAGGTTTATGACTGTACACATCTGTGGATTTTACTACTCTCCTTTCAAACAAACAAACAACAGCAGCAGCAATTTATTTTTGGAAAGTACAGTTTAAGATTTAATAATCATTTGATGTTCTGAGAACATTTGTCAAGCACTTTAGTTGTTGGAGAGTGAGGGTGAGTAGGGAGCTGGGGAGTAGGCTTGCTTCTGCCTTGCATGAAAAGGTGATTTGTGTTTTTCACAGCCTCCCTCTCCACTCCCAGCATAGGTTTTCTTGGATTGTGTGTAGAGATGACACATCATTAGGACTAACCACCTTCCTATATGCAGCAATTTTGTCTCTAATAACATGCAAAGGAATCCTTGGGGAGGTGGTGGTGCATGTGTGTATATGTGTGTTGTATACACACATGCAGCCCTGTGCTGCTATTGCTTGCTAATAAGTAAGATTTCAGCATGTTCCAGCTCTGCTGCTTGGTAAAACGAGAGCCTGAAATCTAGCTAAGATAAAGCAAGGCCTAAACAGTCTGCATACCTTGCTTGTTTAGCTTGCTGATGGAATTAACAACCTAAAGGGTTTGTTCAAGTTCTCTTCAGACCTCATTGCTCTCTACAACTATCTGAAGGGTGGTTGTAGCCAGGAAGGGGTTGGTCTCTTCTATCTGGCAACCAGCACCAGAACAAGGGGACACAGTCTCAAGCTGCACCAGGGGAAGTTTAGGCTTGAGGTGAAGAGAAAGTTCTTCACAGAGAGAGTTGTTCATCATTGGAATGTGCTACCCGGGGAGGTGGTGGAGTCCCCATCCCTGGAGGTGTTCAAGAGGGGATTGGACGTGGCACTTGGTGCCATGGTCTAGTCATGAGGTCTGTGGTGACAGGTTGGACTCGATGATCTTTGAGGTCTTTTCCAACCTTGGTGATTCTGTGCTAGTGTGGTAACCAAAGTATTGCAGAGGAACTCTCCACATGGCTGTACTGAGAATCCTGCAGAAAATATTGAAAGCAGCAACTTCGTGTGAAATGAAATGGTCCACACCTATCGCTTTAAGTGGGCTTAACAGCAATTGTGAGTGAATTGCTGCCTATTTTTTCTTAATGCTATGTTTATGTGGAAACCTGGAGATGACAGCTTATGTGTCAATACTCTGAAATATTTTGCCAGCAGTAATTTGAGATTCATACTTTCTAGTGTGTTCCATTGGAAGGGGGCTGTCCAAAGTGAAAATTTAGAGCTCAACAGAATCTATATTAATGAATTATGATTTGTTCATGAATATTTTAATAACTTACATAAGGGAGCACTGGAAGCTGGTTAACTTAATTTTTTAATAGGCTGGAAAGCTGGACAGAGGAGGATTTTTGCCTAACAGGAGATTATTAGTGTCTGTCTTCCACTAAGAATGCTGTTTCATTATAAGATCTTCAATTCACTTTAATTCAACTTGTGTCTCACCTGCAATTAATTTTTTAGATGGAGACACTGACTGGTATAAAGACCCTGAGAAACCAGTGCCTGTTATTCATTGTTTTGTAGTGAGGAAATAGGACTCTTGATTGACCTTGTAAGCTGATGTGTTTGCTTTGAGCTAGACTTTCATATACCAGCTGTTGGAGGAAGTACCTGGAGAAAAAGATGATACTGGGCTACATCTGAGGAGAGGACTCTCCTCTTTCCTACTATGTTCATGGTGGCTCTGTTTGGAGGATCACATCAGGACAAAAGCCATACAGACCTCTCAAATCTCTGTGCTGTGGCTTGACCTTGTTGTGGGTTAAGGCTAAATGCCTTTAAGAACCAGCAAAATGACAGTCCTCCAAGGGACTAGGAAATTGTAAGCTATGATATTTTATCCTGTAAGCCCTGTATCCACTGTATAAGCAGAGTGCAGAGACTATTATGCCCTTTTTTACTGGCTGCCTTTCTGCCTTCCTCTCTCCCCACCTTGGCATGGTATCTCTTGCAGTATGGGGGAGACCTGCTGCCTGATTCTGTTGTGACAAAATTAGCTTGGTAGCAGAGCTGTTCAGCTGAGCCTGGGAGGGTAGGAAGGAAGAGTGGGAGGCCTGGGAAGGCATGGAAGCCTAGGTTCTTGGGGGGTTTATGGCTTGCTGACCAGGCCGTAAGCTGAAATGTGAACCCATGTGTTTTTGCATATGTGTAGGTAGTGTCAATAATTATAAATATTACCTTCATTTGAATTTCCAGTTCTGTGTGCAGTGGTTTTATTTTGCTCCTCTTTGGGAGGGGTGAAATAATTTGTTTTCTATCTCCGCCACATGACACTGGAACAACCTCAAGACCAGACTGCATTGTCATTCTTCTGTTTAAATGGTGTTGTCTGCAGAAAGAGATAATTGTGTGTAGGACTAAAATAATCATTCTCTTAGAAGAACTGATGGCTAAACCTCTTTATTTGGCCCAGCAGAAGCCTCAAGAGCAAGTCTTTAGGACAGGATGGAGCACTACTTATGCTTTTTGTTGAGGTATTGCTATTGAGCTCTTTTAATAGTTATGTAAAGGCAAAATTTAAGAAACAGTTGCTTGCTGGGAAGGATAAATATATGTTTTCCCTATACCACACAGTGAAGTGAAGCTGCCACTGAGGTGAAGAAAGCCTGTGGCATATCTCTCTTCTCAGTCATTTGTAAACCTTTGAAGAAGTTCCCAATGTGAATTGTTATTCCCCTCTGCAGTGGGCTACTTTTTGGGCAGCTCAGAGAAGCCCCAGAAAATATTGCACCCATATGTGCTTTTTTTATTTTTTTAACATTCTCATTAAGTTTATAAAACCCACAAATTTGGACCATCTGTCCTATAAATGTTTCTAAACTACACCAAGATGAAAAATCTGTTCTAGCTTTTTGATATAAGCGGTCAGCAAACCAAACACAAAGCCAGAGCAAAGCAAATATTTTCTTGTCATACATGCTTCCCAACCGTGACAGATGAACTGTTATTTTTGATGTGTGTTTGGATCCAAATTTCAGAGAGAAATGCCTCCTAGATATGTGCACTTAACACCAAAACAGCTTGATATGAAGAATTCTTGTTGGGGAGGAGGAAACAGAGGGAAAGTTGCACCACATGCTGCCCATGGACTATAATAAAGAATCTGTTTCTTCAATTATTTGTCTTCCAACTGCCCTGCTGACTGCTATAACAAAGCCATCCCAGGCATGGTCTATGTCAGGCCATTCTTTGGTTAAATTTTCATGCTTCTATTTAACCCACCTTCCTCTTGTATCTTAATGCTGGAATATTTATTGCCTCCACGTGAGACTCCAAAGTGGAATTGGAACACAATAATGAAGAGAGGCTGTTTGCAGCCCTTGGCTGACAGGTGGGATTAAGCTCAGGCCCTTGTTCACAGGCAAACTCAACAGCAACCCATGTATTGCAAAAAGACTCAATAAAGCAAGGAATAGAATAGAATAGAATAGAATAGAATAGAATAGAATAGAATAGAATAGAATAGAATAGAATAGAATAGACCAGACCAGGTTGGAAAAGACCTTTGAGATCATCTAGTCCAACCTATCACCCAACACTATCTAATCAACTAAACCATGCCACCAAGTGCCACATCCAGTCTCTTCTTAAACACCTCCAGTGACTCCACCATCTCCCTGGGTAGCCCATTCCAATGGCCAATAACTTTTTCTATGAAGAACTTCTTCCTAACATTCAGCCTAAACTCTTTCTGTGAAGAACTTTCTCCTCACCTTGAACCTAAACTTCCCCTGGTGCAGCTTAAGACTGTGTCCTCTTGTTCTGGTGCTGGTTTCAAGGGAGAAGAGACCAACCCCCACCTGACTGCAACCTCCCTTCAGGTAGTTCTAGACAGCAATAAGGTCTCCCCTGAGCCTCCTCTTCTCCAGGCTAAGCAACCCCAGCTCCCTCAGCCTCTCCTCATAGGGCTTGTGCTCGAGACCTCTCACCATCCTCGTTTTCCTTCTCTGGACGTGTTCAAGTGTCTCAAAATCCTTCTTTGGCTTTTCCATCCTTTTATTGTGGAATTTCCCCCCTTTTCCTTTCCTACTCTTATTTAGATATTTTAGGGGGAAAAATATTAAAGTGGCAGAGAGAGGGAAATCCAAATAAAACTTCATGATTTTTGAACCAGCTTTTTATTTTATCTTGAAACTTTCAGAAAAAACCTTTCCTCTTACCCCCTGTGACAGAGATCTGTACTGGCCACCTGTAGCCGTGCTAATGAAGCATCTTACTGCCATAATAGTCTGCCTGGTGTGTGGTAGATTTCCAAGTGATTTAAAGGGATGAATTTGGCTCTGAAGCCAGGTGAATGAGGGAAGTGACCACAAGATCTAGCAAGTACCCACGGCTTCCCTTCCAGCTGGCTGTGTGCATTCATGGCCAAGACCTCAGTTTGAAGAGAAGAGCGAAGACACAAAGAAGTTTCTGTAGCTTTCACAGTGGTTGTCCCCTTTCAGGGTGGTTTTTTTCCTGCTTTGAAGGCATATTTCATGGGACACTTCACAGAATCAATGCAACTCATCAGCAAATGGGTGCTATGTGCACCAGGCCTGTAAAAGGGCAGACATTTGTTTTCACTGCATGTCAGGGCCTTTCAATCCTGCACCAACACTGAATGGGTTGTCCTGCAGATTATAAGAGGTTTTTGCACAACCTGTAATTTGTGCAGCAAATCAGAGTCCGTTCTGTTGGTTCTCATCTCAGGTTAAAATCCCGTCAGAGTACTTTTAGATTCCGCCAACACAACAGGCCAAAACTGAGCCATCAGCAGCGAGTGCTAGAGTGGTAAATGCACAATTTTAGAATTTGTAGATAATGTTCATTTAAAATTAAACTTTCAGCTCCACAGGGCATGCTTTTCTTTGCACAATGAACAGTCACCATTTGATAGTTGTTAGTGCATAGGAACTTAAACGTGAGACATTTGCAAAACCAGGCCAGCTCACACACACAGGCAATACATGGGTGTCTGCTTTGTGCTTTGGCAGTGGTTTTGCCTCTGTTCCAGAGTCACCCTTAGGCTTTTGGTACAAGGGATCAGCCCTCGGGAGCCTTGAGAGATTGGCTGATGAAATGTGAAGGTGCTCTAGAAGCAGTAATTTGGGGAGGCTTGCTCTTTTTGTTGCCTTCTGCCTTCTGAGCATTTTTGTAGGGCTTATTTTTGTGTTCTCTAGCCCTAACAGCCAGAGAGGATTTTTCCTACTTATTGTGGTTGGAAAATATTATAAGGGACAAGAATTCTGACCAGAATATATTCAGGAAGAGGAACAGTGCAAAGACTTGTACCGCTGTGTGATCAGGCTGCATGCACCTCAGTGGCCAGTGACATCACCCCAGCTTGCTCTCACATAAAAGACCCAGGGGTGGAACACTTGGTTGGGCTTTCTTAGATACATTCCGATTAATTTTCAGGTTTTTAACAATTTTTATTTAGTCACATATAAGAACCTCTTTCCAGGTATATGTTTGCACTGACTTAAGCGTGCACAAAAGGAGGAACAAATATTTTGGTCTTTGTGCCTCGATAGCAAAATGAGTATGATATAGCAGCTACTTCCTGTTCTGTCTGCTTTCGTTGTTAGCTGCTTGTAGATCACTCACAGAATCACAGAATGCACTGGGTTGAAAGGGACCCTGTAAGGTTGCAATGCCTAGTTTGGGAGGAGTGTACTACCACATAGGATCTCTGAGAACTGCTGTAATATAAATATCATGTAAAAGAAGAAAACTGTTCTACAAATAAGCTTCAAATTCCAGCCTGGGCCTATGTGGTTCATGTGGCTTGTTGTCATCTAAGGAAGTGACTATGTTCTTCCGTTGCCCCAGCTCCTGAATCAGGTCCAGTTTAGACTTTTGCACGTGGAAAATAGTTTCTTTTTATAAAATACCTTTCAATATTTTAAAACACATTTTTAGTGCTCTAGAAAGGCCATGCACAGACAGTGATACTGATTATATCACTCTTTCGCTGCAGAGTTGGTTTGCACAGGGAACTGATACATTATTTTTCTGATTTACCTTATTCTTTCTCTGGGAGAATTTACTTCTGTTGTGGTTTTGGCACAGTTTTTTATTACTGACTTCTCCTAAATGTAGACAGTGTTTCCTAACTTTATGTCAAGGAAACACAGCTGATTTTCAGGTTGTATATAGTCAAGGGATTATACTATTAATTAACAAATTCTTCAGTTCACACTAACATATGATCTGGTCTCAGCCAGGTTTAAATAATTTGTTCCAAAAGTCTTATCAAAGATTAAACAATTACATGGTAACAGATGAAGGACTGAAGTCTGCATATCCCCAGTCATCAGCCCCATGTTTTTGTCACTTAGCAAGATAGTTTCCCGTAAAAAGAGAATAACATTGCTCTGTATACAGAGCAAACTTCTAGAGCTGGGGATTTCAGACAACAGTTTCTAATGTATGGAAAGCCAGTGGGAAAAATTCTGCCTGCATTTATGCATATGCAACAAAGTTTGCAGTTAACTGAGTGCAAAATGCTGGTCTGCATGCACAAATGTATTAGAAAACATGTGTGTTTTATAAGGCTTGTACTACTGGTTTTCAACATGGTTAATGAAAGTTAACATGATATATGGTAATTGTTTGTGCAGTTACGAATCCTTGCTGATGTAATCATGCAGTCAGGAACCCCATTCCAGCACATGGTTTTAATTTTTGCTTTGTTACTTTCCTGATTTGACACTCTTAGCTAAATAAAATAGTTTTTAAAGAATTTATTAATGAACATTCTATGATTTATAACAAGACTGATTTATAGAGTATTAATAAAGAATAACAAAGTTTACCCTAAGATAACTTAGTCTTTTATTTCTGGTAGCTTACTAATGTGGCAGGTGGTAGAAGATCACAAAAACATCCTAAGGAAAAAGGCACGGCAAAATTCCAGATTTGTTCCACAGGAATCCAGGAATGGGAAAACTTATACTACATATGCTAATATTTGTGCAGCTTCATCTTTCAGATGACTGCAGCAGGTCTGAGGAATTTGCTCTGGAAATAGTAGTTCTCATTCTTTTAATACTACTTTCTAGTGATCCCTAATAATGCAGGAGACTTTTCGTGTTGCTTGTGGTGCAAGTGAACTAAAACTTGGTGATCTTATGAACTGATGCCATGTAAATGGTCAGTGGGGATGTCTACACGTACACCTTCATTGAGACAGGGAGAGCTGGGCAAAATGAGACACCTCATGATCTTCAGAAAATCAATTCATACTGCATCTGGCATCACAGCAAGACAAGTGCTAGTCTAATAGCTTTCAGGCATGCTCCCTTTCTAGACGTGACGTTTGTGGAAATGCAATTACATTTCATAAAAGAAAAAAGAACTGCAAGAGAATGGAAAAGAAACACCAGCTCAGCGGACATGAATAAAGAAAAGATCCTATCAGGCTGAATAATAACCATGTTACTATCAATTATATGATAATTCTTACTGCAGTTCTGCTATTTGATTGTCTCATCAATTTAACTATGTGAAATTTAATTATTTTGATCCTTTCTTTTCTGCAGCAAAGCTTTTCATGAGGATTTTGTATGTGGATCACCATGTGGAGCCTATGCCAGGCAGCCAGCTTCATTTGCTCATGTTGCAGATTTAGCAGGCTGCGATACTGAGCTTCTTTCATGTGCTTCCTTCTCACTTCATCTTCCACCTGACTTGGTGAAAGCATCCCAATCTTAGGCCAGTGCTATGCCCAGCAAAGATGAAATTACTGTAGATGACTGAGCTTTTGGGAATGTTTCTACCTGTCCACTATGCTTTGGGCTGTCAGTGATAGCTCATGTCACAGCAGCCAGCTGATATTTCCTAGATAGCAATGGCTCTGTCTCTTCCACTTAGGTTGCTTTCAAACCAGTGACCTACAGCTGAAAAGCAATGCAGGCTGCACCAAACTCTCTGATTATCCAGATTTTCTATACTGTGAGGAGTGAGTTTACAGACTCCTATTTAAATTTTCTCACTTTTGCAGTCTCACTTTCCTGCTTCATACTTTGTGCCAAAATTCTCAAGCAATTTGTGCTCTGTGTCATATCCAGACTGAAAGCACCATTAGAGATTTCTGCTAGAGTAGCAGTTCTCTAACTTGCTATTTTGCTGCTTCTGCCATTTCAAACCATACAGAGGTAAGACATGCTTTGTTTTATTTAATGTAAAAAAAATATCAAAGTTTCAACTCTCAGCAGATGCTCTGGACAACTTTGAGTCAAGCAGATTATTTCAGCTGCAAATCAGTTTTCTGTGTTGGCTCAGTCATAGTAGAAAATAAGTATCTGAGTATAGTATATAAATATTATCTTATACTGAGATGACTTACAGAACCACAGTACAAACTAGCTTCAGATACCTGCTAAGGTTGTGATGCCCAAGACAACCATTTCCCCCACATTCTTGTGGTCATAGAAAAGATCCATCCATAATCTGGCTCTTAGGACAGCAGGTGGTTTCTCCAAGCAAACTCTGGACCTTATACAGATCATCTGTGGAAACAGGGATTCATTATACTGCCTAAGTGCCAGCAGGATATCCCTGACATTAGTTTCCAAACTTCCATTTATTCCTAAAGAGAGGTCATGAAAGGCTGCTGGTGGAGTTTGGTCTTTCTCTAGTGGCATAACTTTCAGGTGTTAGCCTGATTCTGTGACATCAGAAATAATTTTTCTGTGGGTTGCTGTGATTTCTAGCTTTTTGTTATAAATCTTGGTAGTGGTTTTAGCCTTAACTGGAGTTTAAGAGCTCAGATGATAGCAAGAAGCCCCCGAAGAGACTGGAGGTAAATCTACCTTGATGTACATGGATTTCAGTCCTTTAGGGAGGCATGGATGTGGCAGGGAGAAAACCAGGCCCAGTCCCAGTGCTACTCCTGGGAAGTGGTGACAGTATGAAGAGTGTGATCCAGAGTTGCAAAGAAGGAGGAACAAGAAAAAGGATTGACAAGCAAACACACACACACAAGGATTATTAGGAGAGAAAGAAGAAATCGGGAGAAATTAATCAACTGACAAACTCACTGCAGGGCCCGAGGAGAGACAATAGGCGCTATCTTTCTGCAATACATGGTCACTGTGCTGCTGTCCAGCTCAGTGACGGCCTCAGCATACCACTATGCTACAACCATTGCTTATAGCAGCTATGTCTCTGTGTGTGTATATATATACACACACATAGATATATAAGTGAAATCGACTGCATCTTGCTTTATTTTCTTATTTCTTCTGAAGTTAGATGGAAATGTGCAGGGCTGGGTGAGAACCAGCTCTCAATGGTGGACAGTGTTGCTCCTTTGTAATGGTTGTGGCACTGTGCTCATGAGGAGTGGGGGCCCAGACAAGCTAAGTGCTTAACAGCAATTGCTGGACTTATGGAGTAGGGACCTCAGCATTGCAAAATGCTGTCTCAGCATCATGTGGGTCCCTTTGACACTTGCACAAGCGAGAGATATTTGGTGTTCCAGTTCCTTGATAGAGAAACTCAGAAAATCTGTCTCGTAAGAGAGGTCCCAGGGACAGTCTGTTTTGAACAAAACCCTCAAACTAATGTCCTAAACACTTCACGTCACTTCCTGCTAAAGCATGGATGTGATATCCAAGTGACCTGAGTGGTTATCTTCCAGGTGTCATGTTATATATTGCTGTCCTTAAAAGACCTTGTTTTGCACTCACGCGGAAAAGCTTTTCTACAGCTATTGGCATGGAGCACTGAAGACATCCGGTGGCTGGTTGTATTAATGGCAGGTGAGTGTGGCTTTCTCTTAGGAATCTGCTCTAAGGTTTTACATAGCCAAAGGTGCTGTGCAAGACACAGTTAAAGCTTCACTATGCAGGCACCCACTAAGGCTGGAAGCATGCACCTACCATGTACACTGCTGCATTATGCAGCATGGGGATTGAGCTACCAAGCTGCCTCTCTTCCCTCATTCCTGTACTCGTGAATCTACTCACATACCAAAGGGGGGCTGGAGAAGAAGTTTCAAGGTTATTAAGTGTTTAATCCTCACTCCCACTTCCCCCTGTGGCTCCTAAGCAACAGTTTTGCGGATTTCTCCTTAAAACCTGGTAATCAGTGGACTAGATGCTGTGGTCTTTTCCTCTGGGACTCACAGCTATAAGTGCTACCAGTGACCTTTGAGGACTTCATAAAAAAAAAAAAGAAGACCATGCCATGTTTTCCCATAGACTGTCACTGTGGAAACTGCAGTCTTTCTTTGTGCTTAATTCAGTTTCAATTTGGCCAGCCCTGCCACTGATATATGGACAAATGAGGAAACAGCAGAAGAGAAAAGAATACTTGACAGAGGAGACTGGCAAATGAAAACTGTTACATTATGCTGTCAAGCTCAAGTGTGAATAGTGCTGCACCTGGAGAGTGCTAACAAAGAGACTGCATTCATGCCCAATCCCTCATGTGTGGGAAGCCAGCAGAGGTAAAGGAGTTGCCGTGTCAAAAGCATGATTCAGGAGACCTTCCTTGTTTGGGATTAATCATATAAAAGGGAGGTGTGAGTAAAAAATATCCTGTTCACAAGAATATCCTGTTGGCTGGACATATGCATTGACATTAGCTGAGCAGAACTGCAGAGAGGTCTGAGACATCTGGGAGATGAATCATCCCCATCCAGAACTGGAGCAATTAGCTGCATTTAGACCAGCAAAAGGCCTCAAATGGTGTCTAATTGAGTGGCTTGCAACTGTGCCAGGAAACAATGTGGATTTGACAAGAATCTCACAATTAATTTCTGTATTGAGCTAGTGGGACACCATTCACTAATATGGACATATTATACTAGATAACTAATTCAATTCTTACGGCATCCACTGCAGACATAAGTGTTTTGTTAGCTAGGAGGAAAGAATATAGTTAATGGCAAGCATTTCTTGCAGCCTGTTATTAAACCTGTGACCATTTAAACATAAAAGAGAGATTTTGGCAAGGTCAAGGCTACACATTTCCTAGGAGCATGAAGTTCAAAATTCTGCCCTGGCAGTCCCAATGGTTTTGAACCATGGTGTTAAACTACTTTTTAAAAGCACACATTTACTCAAAGACAAATTTTGAAGCTTAATAAAGGAAGACATGTCCAAGGCTTGTAGCTGCTTCTTCATGGTGGCCAGATGCAGAGTGGGGCTGCAAAGCTGTGTAAGTTACCTTCGGATAAGCAGATGCTGACAGGCCAAAACTCACTGTCTGAGCCAAAGTGTGAGGAGATAAGCTGGAGAGGACTATCCTTATGATTACTTCCAAGGCAGGTGCCCATAAATGCCAAGAAGCCCCTTCTGCTTTGCCATAGGAATTAATAGGAAGGAAACATTAACTCCAGAAATAATTTAAAAGAACAATCCATGTCCGGTTTTAACAGGAGTCAAAATCTTCAAGGAAGGAATCGAATTTTGGAGCAGCTTGTATGCAGTAGGTCATCAGAAACAGCAATTTGGAGTGGTTTGCAGAAATTTCAGTATGAAGCAGCAAGGCCACTACAGAGAGAAGGCAAGGCTGGAATGCTGCTGCTTTAGCTCACATTTGGCAAGGACTCCTGCCTCTAGATATAACAGACACTGAACAAATGCTGAATTTTGATGATAAGAGCTGCACATGTAGGTAGTCTGTAATTTTTCCCCAGAATTTAATTACATTTCTTTTAAGGACAGCATGGACAAACTGGAGAGCTGGACAAAGAGGAACCTAATAAGGTTCAACAAGGATAAGTGTGAAGGAATAATAAACTGTACCAGTACAGGTTGGGAGGAGATTTGCTAGAGCTGGTGAAAGACCCAGGACTCCTGGTGGACAAGTTATCCACAGGACAGCAGTGTGCACTTGTGGCCAAGAAGGTATCCTGGAATGCATTAAGAGTGTGTCCAGCAGACTGAGGGAGGTTCTCCTCCCCCTCTACTCTGCTGAGGCCTCACCTAGAAAATTGTGTCCAGTTCTAGGCTCTCCAGTTCAAGAGGAAGAGGACTACAGAGGGCTACAAGGATGATTATGAAGAAAGGCTGAGAGACCTGGGGCTTTTAGGTCTGGAGAAGAGAAGACTAAGATGGGATCTAATAAATTTATATAAATATGAGGGCTGGGTGTCAAGAAGGAAGGGACAGTTTCTTCTCACTTGCACCCTGTGATAGGACAAGAGGCAATGGGTGTAAACTACAGCACAGGAAGTTCCACTTCAACGTGAGGAAGAACTTTACTGTAAGGGTCACAGAACACTGGAACAGGCTCCCCAGAGAAGTTGTGGAATCTCCCTCTCCAGAGACTTTCAAGACCCATCTGGATGCATTCCTGTGCGACCTGCACTAGATTATATGGTCCTGCTCTGGCAGAAGGGTTAGATTCAAAGATCTCCAGAGGTTACTTCCAAGCCCTAACATCCTGAGATCCTGTGAGGTAATGCAGCTTTCTGACAAAGACCATGTTTCCATACAAAAACGTTAATTCAACCTTTTCCTCTCCCCACACAAAAATGGAAGCCTTCAACACTCAGGAACAAACAAAAGCAAGTTCTTGGGTCTTATATTGCCTTTCATTTATTTGTTTAACTTTCATTTTAAAATAAATTACTTCATCCACCAAGGTCAAAACAACAGAGCCACTCTAGGCGGGAACAATCTCTTTTCCTGACCTAGATGACTCCATTAAAAGGTTATCCAATGGACCAAAACACAATTCATTTAAGTGACCAGATTGCTTTTATGACAGCTGTAATATAGAAGCGTAGAAAAGGAAATCAGACTGACAACTGTTGAGCTCCAGAGGACATGGCAGCTCGTTCCTGCTGAAGAGTGGCTGACAGAAAGAGTATTCTGGGGGCAGTGCCAGTGGCCCTAAATGTGTTCGGAGATTATGTATACCACACAATGGTGATGTTGCTGGTAAATCTGAGTATTTCTGTCAGCAACAACAAGAGAAGACATTTAAGTAGCCTGAACTGGTTTAAGTCCACTGAGGAGCTGAGGCATTTGGCACCAAAGCCAAATTTCAGTCTTGGCATAAGTGTCCTCCTATAATGCACAACACCAAAGTGATGGCAGAAAAGTGTTTACCATTTATTTCCTTAAATTATTAAAGTGGGAGTAGGGAGGTATTGCTTGCTTGCTTTTTTAAGCAAGTAGTTGTAAGCTTAAGTTTAGTGGAGCTAAGTGAGGGCAGCCAATAGAGCAGATGTTATTGCTGTACACAGCAGGGAAGTTTCATTTCATCATGCTCTGGTAATGCACTAGAAGAGAGTTGGCAGAAATAGGAAGGATTTCTCTTGTACCTAAGTGGGTTCTGATTTTCTTGGATACCTTGAGGAAATAAAAAGAAACTAGGAGCTCATGCATATATATAAAAATATATAGTGACAGGTATAACATAAAGGGTCCAGCACGTTTTAGATTTCAGAAGGATCTTCCCTATGACTGCTGCAGAATCTGGATGTGGTCTGCAGCTCTGTGGTTAGCTGTGCTGAGGACACAACATAAGTAAAAGGAAGAGGTTGTGCAAGATCTTCTCCATACTTCTCCCCATGAGGAGAAAAGGGATGTGAGCTTGTTTGACTTGGGTGGATGAGTAACCCATTTATTTTCTGTGAGGATAAAGGCTGAACTTCTCTTGAGCAGTGACACAATGGTTCTCCTGGAAATCCTGATGAAAGAGTCAATTCACAGGCTTCCAGTTCTTTAAGGCAGCTGGGCTGGGCTGCTCTACAAGCTGAGTTTTAATGGATCCAGGAAAACTTTATTGTCCTTCCTGCTACCTAACAGAAGTTATGGGAAAACACTGGAGAACTAGCGTACTCATCCAGTCGCTACTCAAATGTCTTGTCTGTGGGCCAGCCAAGGTAAGCTAACAAGCCCACTTGTTTAAGTTAAGAATTCCTATTCTGTGTGAGGTGGTAACTCAAGTTACAGCATGAGCTAACGTTGCAGTGAAAAAGTGTTTGAAAGGAATTTTCCTAAGGCCTTTCAAATTTTGAAGGAAACATTAGAAATAGGTTACTTCCTCCTTTCACAGTGAGGTGGTGTCTTTCAATAATGTTATTAATCAAATTTGTTTAGATTAAATAGGAAACAATACAAAACAATCACATTTTGATCATTCATACTAACAGCCACAGAAATGATTGTAAAGCTGTGGCTCAGGTCCATTGATGTATCAAAAGACTTTCTGATAATTTCTGTTCATCCTTCATGTACAGGAAGAAATGTCCAGGATTGTGTTTTGTAATACTCCTGAACTCCTGGTAACGTGAGACCTCCTTAAAACAATCTATTAAATCTTAGAGCAGAGAAGGGGGAAGAGACCAGTGCTTTCTGTGTGTGAATTATGAGGTGTGCAGATTAGCTATGGGAATACAACAAGGCTTTACTGTACTACTTCACACAGTGTATTAGTTTTTCTGTCAATCTTACTGCTGCAGGAGGTCAGCAAGCCAAATGTGTGAACAGACTAGAAAGCGAGATGGGTGACTCTTCTGCTAGGAGAGTTGAATTTTCCCTAAACTTTCCTCCAAATTGCTTGATCCAAGATTAAAACAAACCAAAAAACCACAACAACTACCACCAACAAAAAAGCCCTTCACAACCACCACCACCACCACCTGTAGAAGTTCCTCACCCACTCTTCTCCTAGTCAAGCACCTGAATCAAGGTGTCTCACAGTTATTGCAAAGCTGACAAACAGCTTCAAATAGCAGTTTTGGTTGGGGAGTCTTGTGTGATGCTATTTTACTGTCTTCCTAAGGGCAGAGTTCCTGGAAGTTCTCACTGAATTTTGAAGTAATAGAGCTGAAGGCTATCACTTTGTGGATGTAGGATACCAAATTAAGCTGCATTTCTCTGAAATATTGTCCTGGGAGTTGCTTGGTCTGAGCACAGTCCCATAAAGCAAGGCAAACCGTTAACCCCAAGAGCTGTGCTCTTTGCAAGAGCTCATGTTGTCTCCAGCAGCACAGGTCTTGCTCAACCCATAGGTACACTTCTCTGACTTGTTTGGAGCCAGTTTAATAGGAATCTGTATCAAATAACTAGTAATGATGGTTGTGGGGGGGAAACCACAATTGTTTGCCTGACAGTTCAGTCATCATTGTTTCATCTTCCCACAGCTATTAATGTTCTTAAATGCCCTGCATCCTTTGTACAACAGTTGTCTTCCTGCCCCAGCTCTTGATTCCCATATGTTTTAACACTAGATTGGAAGTCCTCTTGTGTACAGCTGAATCATATTTTTTTCTCTTTTTCCTTGCTGCTGGGGAAATTATGTTGTTCTTGTAGTTAATATGCATTATCTTTTCACCACGTGATATCATCTACTTCCAGTTGTCCAAAGTAGATGGCAGTGATTCAGTTCCATCTGAAACTGGCATCTAAGTCTTGCACACATGAAAAGGAGCATGTGTTGGAAGGTATCATCATCTCTTCATAAGACTCAATCTTTTGTGTGCCTGGCATTTGTTGTCCCACAATTTCTTAAAGATAATAACCTTTCTTAAAGATAATAACCTAATTATAGCTTTGCTTCAGCAGTTTAGTGCAATATATTGGTGAACCACAGGTGAAAGTGGCAGAGGAAAATTCTGCAGCTATACATGCTAAAGGTTGGGATATGACAAACAAATACTACTCTTACCTTTCTTGCTTGATTGTAGTGCTGTCTCTGCTCATCATGTCCCTAGGAAGAGATTAGCTTGGTCTTCCACAAAGATTAACAATCATTTCAATCCATAATTTTCCTTCATTGTTTATCCAAATTGCAGTGCCTAATCACAGAAATACCTGTAACAGGTGTCTTGCAGAAAAGAATTGCACATCTTCTGTCTCTGTGGAGAACTTTTCAACATAAAAAGCAAATGCAGTTTACCAATGATTTATTTTGTGTTTGCTTTGGGACTTCATTGCTAAATTGCTGTGGTATTTCTTGTGGAGAATGCTTTAAGGTATTTCTCTAGCCTTAGTCAATGAACAGATGTCATAGTGGTACTGAGAAAGTGACTATGCAGTTTCTCAAATAGTTCTAGCTAGCATTTGGACAGATCTGTCCCACCCTAAAGACAGGCAAGCATGATAAAACAAAGACAGGAACAGAAAGAAAAGGGATTTTCTCAGAGTCACCCATCAGAATCAGAACTAATTTGTCCTATTTATAGAGTCTTATTTCTCCTGGAGCTACAGATAGAAATTCTAAACTATGGGAGGAGGATGAGTGCAGTTGTACACATTTGTCTGGTGAACTTAGAGCTCACAAGTGAAATACTAATGGAAAGCTCCCTGCAAAGTGAGACCCAGGTGAGGATGGTAGCTGTGACTTCAGGTGCCAAACTTCACTAGTTCAGAGAGCAGATATGTCTAGGGCTGCACACCTGGTGGACACTTCAGTCTCTTTTACACCTGTATTGTTGATTTACACTTCTCTGTGCTTTCTGAAACAGGCACAAAAATGCTGCTTTCTGACTTTCTTGCCCAGGGCTGCCTTTAGCCAGCACTGGCTTATCTTTGCTCTAGATTGCCCTGAGGTGTCCATATTTCACCTCTGTATATCTCACTTCAGAGGTTTCCTCCTCTGACTGCAGAAGCAATCCAGAAGCCTGATTTTTGTCTTCTTTAACTGTCCTGACAGATCTGGGCACTTGTTATTCAGGCAATAACAACTCATCTAAATTCAGGCCTCAAGTGACAGCTCTTGTCAATTTGTAACCACCCCTACTGGAAAACATCCAATTTTTTCCAGGTATTGTGCCCAGTGCATGCTATAGCCAAGATCCTCTTTCAGGGGAGGTATATCCTACATGCACTGTGTAATGCAATGTTTATCGCTGAAGACAAAACCTTTGGGCTTTGTCTTCTGTTAACACACTCCAAGCAAGCCAGATCCTCACCTGCCATGAGTTAAAGTAGCTCTGTGCATATCAGTGGAGAAATGCCAGTTTACACTGGTTAGGGAATATCTGTGTATTATTAATCCAGACTTAGATAATGTTTGTAGAAACTTCATTATTCAACCAGAAGATAAATAGCTAAGTAAGATATAAACCAGTAATGAGTGCTGTAAGATAGAAATACTTACTGATGTGGAAATGTCTGAGATGTAATTCTTGGCTGTGATAGATTTCTGAAAGGCCAGGTGGTACCTCCAGGCACATGAGGTTACTGCTGCGATTTGGGGTCAGCAGGCCATTGCAGGCAGCATAAGGAGGTTAAATCTTAAGCTTTGTCTACTCCTGGAAATGAACCAAAACAGCTATTCTGGAATATCTGGAATAGCTACTTTGGTGTGTTTCCAAGTGCAGGCTGCTTTGAAATGCTAACGTTTGAAGCTGTTTAGCTTTTATTTACAGTATGAAATAAAGGTAACAGCCCCCTAAAATCTTTAAGGAATGGGTGGATGTTTGAAATTAAAAAAAGATGATGTGGCTTTTATTTTGTTGCAAGCAATGACCAAGCATTGCTGGCTTGCACAAACGGCTAGGATAATGCTGTGGCAGTAAGTTTTCTGGTTGTGCTCTGGAAGTTTATGAAAATGTGAAATGAGGATATTCTACTGTGTATAGGCTTCTGCAGAAGGAGGGGGGGAAGTACTCTTCTGCTAGCAGGTAGGACAATTGGAGATGACATGCATCCAAAAAGAGTCAGACTGACTAGCAGGATGATCTTTCTGGCATTAAAAAATGGTACACTGCCAGGTTGTCTGTCAGGAAGGTTCCAGATCTAAGAACTGTGCACACTTAAGAACGAGCAGAAAACAACTTCTTAGAACAATGCAGGGACCAATGATTCTCTGATTTGGGATAGCAGAGTAGTGAGGAGATGTGCTAGCACTACTTTCTTGGATCTGTCAGGTGTGTCTGGGCTATGGATGCACTCTGCAAACACAACATAGGATGTGCTGGAGGATCCTTGCTGTGTGACTCCATCTGTCCTGGTCTTCCAGTACACCTATGGTATATGCCTTCAGAAGAGGTTGCCCCAGCCCTTGTAGGCTGCAGGAACTAAGGGCTATTTATGTTTTGGAGAACTGAAGTGCACCATTTCAGACAGATCTATCTGCTGGAGGTACTTCCTGACAGCTTTTTTGGAATGTGAATGGGCATAAGAGATGTAAATTTTCCAGCAGAATTGAGGGGTGGTCTGGGCCTGAAACACCTGCTTTACCCAAGAAACCTTTAACAGGAATTGTGGTGGAGTTGGCCAGGGATTGTATCTTAGTGTCAATCCATGAGGGGTGCTCCGTGCATGGCTCTGTTGCTGCCTGTGAAGGCTTCCTCAGCATGCTGGGTGGAGGAAGAGGAGAGATTGGAGTTACAAACGCTCACAGCATCCTCATGGCCTCCCTGGAGATGCAGGCAGTGGCGGGGGGCTGCCTCAGCAGAAGATACCCGGCCTTTGGGGAGAAGGAGAGCAAGTATTAAAAGGGTTGGCGGCTGAAGTAAGTGTTGACTGTAACGGGTACCGTAATGATGAATGGCATGAATGGACGATCACTCCTGAGACAGCAAATAAACCCTGTCACATGGAATCCGGCGTTTTCCAGGGAAATCAGCTTTCACTGCGGGCTGCCAGCACCAAATGAGCTTCATCAAGCACCTGCAGATCTGAGCGTCAAGCAATTATTCCACTATCTTGCCTAAAACTAAAAAGGGCCCTGCCCTTCGGTCACCTCCGACCTTTTCCAGCTAACATAAACTAATTATATTTGCGGCAAGAGGAGGAAGGGGGGGAGAGGGGTAAATCCTACCGCCCAAAATGTTTCTGCGGGTCTTGCAGGAGTTGTGGGTGACTCTGCCAGGTTTGCGGGGTGTCTTGCTGCTCCTTCATCAGCTAATAGCGCCGGGGAGCTCCTTTGCTCAGGCTTGGAGCGCTCTGGAGGGGGCTGAGCCCCATTCCGGGAGGAGCCGGGCTGGGAGCGGGACTGAGCCCAGGCCGTCCCGGGACAAGAGCGCCTTTGTTCGGCATCACTTAGCAGCAATTACAGCCCGTCAAAACAGTTTTTGTTTTACGACAACGTGTTAATGGGCCCACGGTTGGGTGTGAGAAGTAACCCAAGCCGCATGCACTGAAGCAAGGTTAAAGGTTAATTGAGACTTTCTAACACAGCGCATGAGATTTTTGCAACCTTTTGCAGAGAGGGAAGTGGGGAACAAAAAGGAGATAATGTGATACAATTAGTTGGAAAGCAGAAGGGTCAAAATTCCCAGATGGAAAGGAAAACTGGCCAAGTGAATCAGGCCAGATGGGCCACCTGGACCATAACGAATGCTAAAAATATCTTCAGTCCTTGGTCTGCTGGACATGGCAGTAGGTGGTATGTCTGTCCTTCATAGTGGATGTGGAAAAAAAACAACAAGCAAGGTCAACATTATAGACAGTAGTAGCCTGCTGTGATTTGTATTCCAGATCTCTGATCATTAACGTGGCTCATATTTTTGTTCAAATTTGGTTTCAACTCGGCAGCTCCCTTCAGACTTTCTCACAGTAGTGGTCTGCTGATAAAATTTGAGCTTTCCACCATTTTTGTGCCTTTCCTCCTTGTGATCCGCCATAGTGTTAACTAAAGCATTATCCCTCAGTGACAGGTTTGGTCGCAAGGATTCCCTGCTGTGAGGGTGTTTTGTTATACCCGAGGTAGCCACCTGCTCCTTACTCCCCTGACTCTGCAGCCAGTGCATGTGTGGATGCTACTCCTGAAGCTGGGGAATATACTGGTTACAGTGCCCAGAGACGTGATGCCTGGAACTGCCTTCCTTGGAAGATCACTAGGTCTAATGTGAGTAAGGACTCAGTGTTGCTTCAGCTGATTACTTCTTTCTTTGTATTTGGTAATTTTTCAAGACCTCTGTAAAACAGGAAAAAAAAACCCCTTGTATTTGCCTCCTAGCTTGGACTGGAAATGATCTGCAAGGTGGATGGAAGTGCAAAGTCATTTTAGCACCTGTTTGGTGTTTCTTGGTTTTCCAGAACCAGTGTGATTAGCTTCCTTCACTACCTCATACAAGCTTCCCCTTTTGAATCTGTATCATCAGCTGCAGTTGCCTGCAACTCCTTTTCTGTGTCACTTCCTAACGTTTGGGGAAACCATGCATAATGAGTGCAACATGTGGGAAGCGGTGCCACCTGCCTCAGTTGCGTATTTTCCTTTTCCTTGCTGCCTCAGCAGCTTATACGTGCTGGACTTGACAGCCCTCAGTTGCTGCCTTCACCCTCCAGTGGGTTGAATGAGGCTGATGTCTAACGAGGAGCTACTGCCAGCCCTGGGGTACCTGGTACAAGGTCAGTGAAGCCCAGCTGGGCTTCAGTAATGAGGACTGGTCTGGTGGAGAAAGAGCATTGGCAGGGGGACAATGGCACAGTGCAGCCTTCAGAGACCAAACCACCAGCTCAGCAGGAAGGGAAAAGAAACAAGTTAGCAGGGCAGTGGACTGCCAAGGCTGAGCTCAAATTTGTTGTCCCTGCCTCTGTCTACATTTTCCATCTCTTCTTCCCTGTTCATATGCCTAAAAACAAATGTGAGGAGGAAGGTGTAGGAGGAGGAATTGGAATACAGGAAAAACTCAGGCAAAAGTGAAGGGATAAGAGAAGTGGGAGAAAATTGACTGCATTTCATATCTGTGGATTACCTAATATGCTCAGTCTAATTCTGAAGTTCAGAGCAGCCTGGTGACTGCACAGAGATAAAGAGGAAAAACAGAGGAGGCTTGAAATAAAATCAGGGGGCAGCTTTGGAAGGTATAAATGAGAGAAGTGACTGTGATTTGAACAAGCCTGGCTGTCTGCTAGCAGGATCTCACTGTGTAACCAGAACATTGCTAGGTGTTAAAAGTGTCATGCAACAACCAGACAGCTCTATGAATGGGAATCATCCACAAGAAAACTAATAAACTCCTAAGATTTTGTGGAGGACCTCTAGCAGGCAAATCTGGTTGCAGTGTGTTCATCCAGGATCCTTTCTTGTGTCATAAATATGCCCAAAGCAAGTGCTTTTTAGAAGATGCCCAGTGAGATCCTTGCAAGGGTATTCATTACACACGATGAGTTAGAGCCTGTGCTCACTACAATTTCTTTTCTGTCCAAGTGTGAATCTCAGATGAATGCTATCCCTGACTTTCCCTGGCTCTTTGCTCCAGCCTGTACTAGTAGTTGTTTGTAAGGCTGGAGAAGCCAGAGCAGAATAAAGGGAGCTGATAAAGACATCTTTGGATGTATAACAAACTTGGCAGCAGCACTTGTCATTGAGTATCTCTAAAGATGAAGTGTGCCTTTCCCCCTCAGTTCTTCACCACTAGCAGAGATGGTTTTACCCAAATACTGAGTGAGATCTCACGACAGTACTTCAGAAGATGCACAGAGAGTAGAATATGCCTATATTACTTTTAATTCTATTAATCTAGTACTAAGGTTGCCAGTATAGCTCCCAGGAACCAGGGAGAAATTGTTTTCCTTTCGTTTAGACAACATGGCTCCTGTTTATCGTTCTTGCTATGAATCATTTGCTCCTTTATTTGTGGATTACTTTTTTTCCATTGAAGCATAAGAGGTTGTTTCCAACTGAAGGTAGGATGTTTGGTAGCTGACGTGCTGGTGGTTTTCCTGCTCCTGTTGTCTTTGACAACACACAATAAACAATAAAAACCCCCAAACTTAATTTCACCTACCTGAAGAGATCAAGCCGTGGTAACAACTCAGCCAAAGGCTACTAGAAAAATGGTAGGTCCCCAGAGAGAGCCGGCACACAAGCATGCAGGTGTCCAGGCTGCTAGCTGCAGAGAGTGCTGGAGCCTGGCACTTGGAATGGAGGGGGAAGGAGACAACACCTGTGTGAGGCATGACGAAATGAATTATCTTCTCAATCTGGTGGCCGAGCTAATGGATGATGTACTAAGACTCGGGGCTATAAGGGAATGTGAAAGGGAGTTAGATATGGGGGAGCAGGCTTTACAGACCTCCCCTGTTGAGGGAGGCAGCCCCAGAAAAAGGGGGGCATGGATACAGGTCCCTCTTGGGAGAAGCATGGGGAATCCATCCCAGCCCTCTTTGCCTCCCCTGTATGAGGCCCTAAGGTTGAGGGCAATGTGGATGAGAAGACAGAAGAGGAACCATCTAAAGTTCATCTAAGAAAATGGTGTCTTTATCAAACAGCAAATTGAATTAACATTGTGAAGCACAGCAGCTATATTTTCACCTTGTATAACCACTGGAGGTCTGGCTCCTAGTGAAAAAATTGCTTGATTTAAGCTAGTTCCTCCCATGATTTCTGGCTGGTAAAAACTAGCTAAAATATTACTATATAGCAAAAGAATGCTGCCCTGAGATTGTTGTGTTTCGAGCATAGTTTGGCACTATAAATGGCATTAGTTTAAGCTACAGCTACTGCAGGATGTGGTATAGCTTTGACTTTGTTGGCTGGCTGTTGCAGTTGGAAGAGATTGTGTTTAAACTTGGTGCAAATAGGTTCTAAGAGCTTTAATAACAAGCTTGCAATAGCTATAATGTGAATTTCTTGAGGGTTCTGTCACAAAGTACATCCACTCATCACAAAGGTCATGCCTGTTGATTGCAGTGGATGTGCCTCAGGAACAGGTCCCTGGGTGTGCTGAAGATGAGAAATACTCCTGCTAGTGATCCTCTTGATTTTGCAAACAGGTAACTCAGCTGCAACAATAAATATCTGGTTTTAGAGTCTGCAAAACGCATAGCAAGGAATAAAAATAAGTTTATTTAACAAACTAAACAGAAATTAGAACAAAATTAATGCTTCTTGAGTACAGAAGTGGCAGGAATACTTCTCCTGTTCCTTGGGTTACCTGCTTCTGGTGAAGGCTCAACTCAATGTGATGACAGTTATTGCTACACAGTGCTTATGCTATTTTCTACCTGAAAATCTTTTTGAAACATTACTTGATTGTCAGGATATGAAATGTTAACACTTAAAGAAGTTTAGCCAGCTCTAACAGGATAAATACAGAAATGGAAGGAAACCTCCAAACAAAAGAAGTGTGCAGAGACATTTAAAAAAAAAAAAAAATGGTTAATGTAACCCTAATTATTTTTTTGTTTGTTTGTTAATTTGGGAGCCTGGTGACCTTTTTCACCCACCAAGATGATGATCTGCCTGATTTTCAGAGAGCTATTCCATGCTGATGGTGCTTTAAATGAGGGGAGGGGCAGACATATCATTGTTCAAAAAGACTGCAAACAAACGAACCAACCCCAAAAGCTCAAAGCAACAGCGAGACCAAGAACACAGAAAACCTCAGCCAAAAGCAGTTCTCTCTAGCACCGTACAGTGACGCCCCTCCAAGCAGCAGGTGGGGATGTTGCACCTACAGCATCACTCATGCATTCAGCATAGGCATCTTCTGTGGAAATCCTCACTTGGAACCCTGAAAGCTGACTGTAGCATAAAGAGCAAGAAAAGTACATTTTCTGAGAGGTGGGGTTTTTACATTTGCCACCTCAGTGAAGTCACTGACAGCTGCGCTGTTAAAAACCCCTGACAGCCCAAGCACTTTAGTTTGAGGTGTTTCCAAACAGACCATTCACTGCCTGTTGCCTCAGAGAGAACAGATGGAAAGTGTTACCAGTAAAGCACATTTTCATAGGCTTTCTGGTTCTCTTTAGGAAAAGCCTTGCAAAAGTCTTCAGACAAATTAGTGCCTGAAGCTAGAGGAAGTCTTTAGTAGCACTGGAGAACTGCTGACTCAGACTGTTCTCAGAGCCGTGTCCAAGGGGACCTGCCTTCTGCTTCCAGTGTTTACACCATGGATGGTCATTCCTTCAGAGTCAATTACATTATTCTCAAATGTCTTCAATTTAATGAGTCAAATTAAATCCCAAGAGTTCCTCATGAACCGTAGTTCAATGAATTGTAGGCACATCAAACAGAAGTCAATATGTATGACCCAAAGAACAATTGTGTCAGATAAGCCCCGTCTCAGCCAGGGTAATCTCACACCTTCCTGCCCCACACACTGCTGAGCCAGGCCATGTGTGTGCCTATGAGGGTTATGCAGTCGTAAGATGGGGACAGTTTTTAGCCTGGCCATGTGTTGAGGTGTTTCCAGTCTGGTCCAGGGGCACATCTCTTCTCTGACACAGCTTTGCACAGGGAACAGGAGCACTACTGCACTGCCACAGCAGAGGACTGAGGGCTTTATGGGGAGTTAAATGCATACATGTACCTGTATGTGTGACCATATGGACACTATTAGCTGTAAAAGTTCAACAGAGCAATGTATATATTTAAATACAAGTAATGTATATATTTAAAATACACCAATATAGCCTATTTTGCATCATCTGGGTGAGATATTCAATGAGCAGTTAGCATCAGTCTGGTGCATTTGTTATTAGATGATGTATTTTCACCTTTGCTGTGCTGAACATCATCTTCTTCCAAACCCTGGAAGAGCAGGTCTTCTCTCAAGTTTGGTGATGCCTATTGGGAGTGACTCTACTGGGCTGTGTGTTTGTTGTGGCAAACACAAACATATGGGTATTTAATGAAACAGGCTGGTAGTATCTCTGTCACACCTTCTCCTTGCTTGAATTTCACTGAAAGCCCAGCGATGCCCTAGGAATGATCTCTGTGTGTTTGTTTAGGCTCTGGAGCAAAGCAAAGGGTAAACTTTTTAACTCCTTTGTGGAGTTACTGTAGCACTGATATTACTGTAACAGGAATATTGCAGGGCTGTATATATTACTGTGTGAAAGACAGTGTGGTAAGAGGACATGGATGCTCAGAACCATGACTATCTTGAAGAGGCTACAAGGACTGTCTCGTTCAGCACAATAGGGCAGTGATACAGCAATCTGCGGGAAGCTCATGAAGTACTTGCCTGGGCCATTATTTCACCTTGGGGCTAAAAGGATTTCATGTCTCCTAGTTGATTCTGTGTGCAAAATCCAGCTTGCAGCTGCAAAACGCAACATCCAAAAGATTCAAATCCATGGTTTGTGTGCCCAGAATGTAATTTTAAAACAACAATAATTATTTTTTTTAAAGGGCTTTGGAGTATTTTTAGGGTTTTATTTCAAACTGTGAAAATACTTAGTCTTCTGTTAGTCATTTGGCAAGTTCAGGTTTGAAGAAACAAAACTCATTTAAAAATCACATGAGAACTGACAGAAGAAAATCCCTGGAATATCTTAATGGATTATTTGGATGAATTTGGAGGGATATGTTTCTCTTTGAATATAAAATATGATTAAATTAAAACATTTTGGATAATGAAATAGTGCTACTAATAATTAGAGCACAAGATCCTGGCCATTAATTTCCCCCTGATTTATAACCAAATGAACATAACTGAAGGGAACGGTGCCTGTGGGTACACCTCTTAGGTGATGATGTCTTAAAGTGTGTGTAAATGTCTTTGTAGAAATAATTTGATTTAATGGATTACTTCAGAAAGATGATCCTTGCCTTAAAAGTCTAGTACCTGCTTGAGTACCAGGCTGATTTGAAGCCACAATCTCCAGTCAGCAGAGTTTTTCACATGAGCTCACTACAAGCGAAGCAGATTAGTGTTTGAGGTGGACATTTTATGGAAGGTGGGAGCACATTTATGTGGGAAGAATGACCTTTTGAAAGAGTGTTAGTTCAGTAGCATGTGACCCATCAGGGCAGATTTTGAAGGTGGATATCTGAAATGAGGCATAATTCAAAGCCCACTGAAGTCTCTTTGACTTTCAACATCTTTTGCTGGGGCCTGTAGTGAGCACATATTTAAGTTGTGGAGCTTGAGTGCTCAGACTGCAGAATTTGTGACTTCTCACAGTGGTCCCACACTCCAGGCACAGAGCTAGTGCTTCTGGGAATGTGTTAGGTCAATCACTGGGTACCAGAGTTTTCTGTACCTTGTCTAGAACTATTCCTATAGTAACTGGATCAGACTTTGTTATTTATCTAGGCCAATGGAACACATCATCTAGTGAGTGGTGTAGCAGGTTTTCCTGGTCACCTCTGTGACTTCTGCTGAATTTTCTGAAGCCATCTCTGAGTAAAGCAATACAATATTCCATGGTTTGCAACAGCTTAAACTAGGTAGGGTGCTTACCAAAACAAAACTAACAAACCTATTTCCCTTTTGCTGATGTATTTCTTATGTTGTGTAATAGGATCTTGGTTTTGCAAAAATACTGTGACTGCCTAGGTGATTCTAATACTTCCTTTTCTATATGGGGGGTGGCATGACTGACATTTTTTCTTTTGTCATTCTGTAGCTTTTCAAAATTTACCAAGTTTTAAACAAATGATAGAGGCAAGAACAAAACACAAAAGAAATGTTGTAATTGTAAGTACTGTCAGACTTTCAAAAATCCCAGAGGTTTTTGAAGCAGTTAGAGGAAAAAAGGGCTGAAGAATAGAGCTGAAAAAGTGGGGAAGGACAAGAAAAGTATTTGCTTTAGCTGAGGAGGGTAGGGAGAAAAGGAAAACAAAACTGAAGCATGCAAACTTCCAGAAACTGGGATTTATTTCATGGAATCACAGAATTGTTTTGGTTTGAAGAGAGCTTTAAGATTATCAGGTCCAACTGTTAACCCAGCACTGCCAGTTTACCACTACATAGTGTCCTCAGCACCACATTTCCACATCTTTTAAATCTCTCCAGGTATGGTGACTCTACCACTTCCTTAGGCAGCCTTTTTAACACCCAGCCTAAACCTCCCCTGGCACAACTTGATGCTGCTTCCTCTTGTTCTACTACCTATTTCTGGTTTCAACCTTGCAGACTAGAAACAGCTTCAACATTTTCTTCCCATATTTTTATTTTTCCTTCCTTCACCTGCATTTGAAGTTTAGGGAGGGGAGAAGAGATGGACTGACCCTGATCAGCACAACAGGGCCAGTCTTGTAATATTGACACCAGACAGTGCAGACATAGTTTACTGAATGTTCTAATCTGCATCTATTTATTTCAGCTGCAATGATGATCTTTAAAACAAGATAGGATGTACTTTTAAAGGTCTTCTGTGGCTCAGCTGTCTGGCATGAGTTTGATGCAGGAACAGCGGGTTGAACTCCTCTGTTTTGCAGGATGTCAGATTGACCCCTCCTAACCTCAAAACCTTTTAAGCTCTACCAGCCACTGAAAGCTCTCCAGATAATGCTGACTTTGAGTGGTATCATCTGGACTTAATTTGAATCAAAAGTCAGGATGGAAAATCCTGGGTAACTCTTGGACCCAAAAGCTGAGCCTGAGAAAACAGAACCCACCACATTTGCAAGGGGACAACTATTCCTGTGCCTCTGAACACTGATGTCTCTCCCTTGCTGGTGAGGAACCACCCACAGATTTCGAAGTAGTTAGTGGGGTTTGTTGGGTTTTGGTTTTTTTTTGTTTGTTTGTTTATTTATTTTTAACCAGGGTAACCAGAAAGGCATGTGTGGATTTTCCTTGTAGCAGACCAGTTGCCAGAAACAGAGTGTAGGTGTTTAGCAAACAGGTATTTTAAAATGAAACAGAATAGATGTTTAGAAGTCCTGCTTGGTTTTCTTGCGAACATCAGCAATAAGAACACATACTGGTTATCATAGTCAGGAAAGTACTTTAAACTATTGACTTTCTGTACTCTTCTATTTGGAAGTACAGGGAGCTGGTGTTTAGATTATAGCTTATTATTAAGATAAAATAGAAGAGTGCATATGGAACCTGGACAGCAACATTACAGAAGCACACTTACTCCAAAGAGAAGACGTTTTCCTGAATATCAGTCACTGTGGGTTTCCTCAGTGGCTAGGAAAGGAAGTGTTAACCAGTGCTAGCAGCAAGTCAAGTCCTGTGTGCTCGCTGCTAACATTGGCAGGTTTCTACACACTGTTTATATATGGTTACGTGTAGAGATGGGTGAACCTCAAAAGGTTTTGGAGTTTCAGCTCTAATTATTATGAGCACGTGAAAGGCTGAATGCTTATCTGAAACACAACAAAACCTCAAAGCTAGCTGGGAGGCTTCTAGGCAGAGCCTGCTGCTTGCCCTCCAACTTGTATCGGTATTCATCAGACCTCCCGAGAGCAGCAGAATGTCTTTCAGGAAGGCTCTGTGGAGCATGGCAGGAGCAGGATGTCTTTGATGTGGGTCTTCAGTGTGGCTTGTTGACAGAGACTGCTAAATGGAGTCTCACAGTTGTGCTGCTGAGATAGAGCAGGTGACAGGTCTGAATGGACAGAAAGGGATCTCCTTAACTATTTGTCATAGGAAGTGTTGCAGCTAAGGGTGGCTATTAGGGAAAGGAAATGGTTTCCTGGCCTTTCCTCTTTCTCTAGCTATGGCCTAAATTTGGATTGTGCTGGGATACGGCATCATGTTCTCCTGCCACAACACCAATGCCTAATTTCCCTCTGCCTGTACCTTTGGCTTTGGTCAGGCTGAGAAACAGCACAAGATGAGTTGTGGTCAGTGTATGAAATGCAGATGTTGAGTAAGCAATTGTGGTTGAGCTTTACAAAGCTGTCTTTGGTGAATAATTGCTTATGTTTTCTTCCTTAACATTATCAGGCTATTTCAGAAAGATCTTAATTCTGTGAACTCTTTTTGTGACACAAACTTGACTACACCACCCTTGTTGCTGCTTTCAGAGAGAGACATATTGTTGTCCTGGTTTTTAGAATTGGAGCTGGAATTGTGTTGTCAAACACTTAGGATTTGGGACGTTTCTAACGTTTTACTTTGATGCTTGTTATTTGTGAGCATTATGACTCATTCTCCATCAGGAGTCATAGGTTTGGTCTGAAAATTAGGATCCCATAAAGTACTCTCAGTGACACCCAGATCCACTTCACTAGCATGCAGTCAAAACAGATCATATAGAGAACAGGAGAATTAGTCTTGGGATGAGAGTGAAGCTGGGAGTACAGTCCATGTCTGGCACAGCAATACTGCTACCTGGCTGGGGAATAGTCACACTGGACAAGACTGTCCTTGTTGACATTTCAAGTATTGCAGAAAAATATCAGTGCTGGCATCCCTTTGTCCAACACACAAAGAATCTTGGCTGATCCCTAAAGAAAGGCAGAACCCCCCCAGAGTCTTGTATTTTTATCTTGTTTGCTTTTATCTCATAGTAAAAAAAATATATTAAAATTATTCAGCATCTTTTGCCTGCATGGTGCAGGATAAATGATACCATATAGTCAGGAAGTTTTATGTTAATGTGTGAGAGTTATTTCAGGAGTCTTAAGTTATTTAAACTGAAGTATGTCTACTTATTCATATCTGAGCCCACTGTTTCTACTGCTCTGCAGAATAAATGCTATGCAAAAATTGAAATACTGGCTTTGCTGGGCACTTTCCCCACCTCTGCAGTAATTCTCTCTGTATTTAACATTCTGATGCAGTTCTATGGCATCTAGCTAAAACTTCATCTCTGTTATGACAAGGACCACTTCTGCTTCACTTCTAGTTGAGCTAAGGAGGTCAAGTCAGAGTCTAAGTCTGACCATGGACTTAAAATTTGAAGTAACTCCCTAGCCTCGGTTGGTATGAGCCAGTCGCACAGCGAGCTGGGCAGATTCTGACTGGGAGTTTCTGACTGCCAGTGAAGTCTGTTGGCAGAATGACATTAGAATTAGCTCAAGTGATTTGCACCACGACCACCCCCCACCCACAATGAGTGCTTGTGCGGAGAATGTTGTTCTACTCTGGAATGATAAAACAAATGGGGTCTATGTTGCACGTTCATGGTTGCTTGTTGTATTGAGAGATATCAGATGTACCTCAAGAGGCTGCTCTTAAAGTAAGACATCGTGGCATTTGCATGAGCCAGTGCAATAGCATGCGGGATGACAGTGACAGAGGAAGTGAGTCAGCATCCTGGGAAACAATGACCCAGACAGTGGTTCGGCACCGTGGGAACAGTACACTTTAGGATGTCATCTACAAAAGCACCTCATTAAATAGACCACCAGAGAATGATGACAGCAGAGGCAGTATTTTCAATTCACTAGAGGACATACAGCTCCTAAAAAAACCTCCTAGCAATTGTTTATGGAAAACCAGTATCTTGATCAATGTTTTGTTTTAGTGCAGGTTTTCTAATCAGTTCTTTTCTCTTCCAAGCCCCAAATGCCCTCTTGATCTTGCATCCCAGCAACTCTGTGTCCCTGGAATAAATGCTATCTAGGAAGATTGTGCTTCCTGCTCTGGATTTGCAGCAGCACCACTGTGAATGAGGATCACAAATCTAAGGGCAGCTGTTGCTCAACACTGCAGAACAGGACAAGGCATTGGGTTTACTCCAGGCCTGATGTAAGCAAGTCTTGCAGGGCTTGCAGTACTGTTGTATTTGGCCTATTCTTCTCATTCAGGAACGGATTGTGATGCCCACTTGGCTTTCCCAGCCCTTCATCCTGAGCCAAAGGAGGCTAAGAATATTTGTGGAATCTGAAAGTGAAATCCTGGCCATTTTTGACTCAGTGGGCATTTTGGTGTTGAATCCATAGGGTAAGAGTTTCACCCTGAGCATCCCAGATCTCAGGAATACCTTCTGGTTATGTGATTCTTTGTGGAAGATATTAGGTGCTTGTTTCCTTAGCCCTGCCTTTCTGCTCAGTCATAATGGACCTGCATGGGTTATTTTAATTGGCAAATATATTTTTTTTCAGTGTTTGTGTCAGGAATAGCTCTGTGCATGAAATGCCAGGCTAAGTAGCTCCTGTTAAGTAGCCCCTCTGCAATCCTGCAGTTAACACCAGTTGTTGCTGCCAGACCCCTCTCTGTGGCTTGTATAATGTCCAAATTTTTGGTGGCTGTGGCTGTTCTACTGTGTGTTTTGGGTTTATTAAGAAGAAATTCCTGGAGAGATAACCTTTGTATGTGTAAATCAGGAACAGTGAAATCCTGGTAGCAGCAGAAGCACAGGTGAAGGCAAAGCTCCTGTGGGTTGAGGCAGGGTACTAAGGATTTTATCTGAATGGAGCAAATACACCATATTACAGTGGGCTGACACTTGATGTTAACTCTGCTGGTGTTGAACCAGGAATCATCAGTTGTGTGTGGGTTTCCAGCAGAGAGCTGCAAAGAGTTCCACAGCTTTGAAGTGTTTCCACGCTGAAGTCAGGGCAGGAAGGAGGCCATAGTCACAGGAGTGTGTAAACTGGTTTTAAGTATTATTTGGAAGAGCTGAATTAATTCCTGGTTCTCACCTGGACCCCTAGAATGAATTAGAGCTATCACTCCAGACCAGAGTTTTTGTAAAACATATGTGACTCCACAGACAGCTCAGAAGTGATACAGAGTCCGAGCTCTCATACAGTTCTGAAGGATACAGAAACCTAAATACCCCTGAGAAGCCTTGAAGAAGCCTGATCTCCTTTTCACAACATTCAAATACTTTTATATACTTAGTGAATCTACACATCTGCCATTTTATCTCTTCCTTCAATAAGTTTGAATGGGAGATGATATTTTACTTCTCATCCCCAAGAAAATAACTTTAGCCAAGTATTCTCAACCAGCTCTGAAGGCAAGTGGTCTACCAACAGCTTGTGTTATTGTAGCTAACTCTCTTCCCTATCAAAATACCCATTGCTGGTCCATAATACTTACTGAAAGCGGTGAGTGGTACTTGCTGTTCTCCAGAAGACTGTAAAGAACCATGAGCAGGGACCTGTCCCTAGGCAAATTAGCAGGCAGCTGTGTAGGAAGTCATCTGTGGTGCTGGGGTTTTTTGTCCCCTTGGCTTCCTAGTAGTGGTGGAGTCTTTGTAAATGCTCTGGGGAAGGATTGTACATACGTGGGGGGGGAGGGGAAGGGGAGAGGTGAGGACAGCCACTGTCTCATCAGGGTCAAATGGCCATCAGCTTCCATGGTAGGGTTTTAGCAATATCCTTGGAGTAAGAGAATGTGAGTGCAGTGTGGAAACATTTGCAAGTGAGTTTCCCAGAATACTTCTGAGTTTCTTTATTTGTTAGTTTTGTTTTTGTTTTGGTGTTGGTTTGTTTTCTGGTGGGGTTTTGTGTTGGTTTGTGGTTTTTGGTTGGTTTTTTGGTTGGTTTTGTTTGTTTGTTTGATTGGTTGGTTGGTTTTTTTGAGCACAAGTCTTATTGTTCCTATAGTTTCCCAGAATAGATGTGCTATAAAACAAGTGATGGCAGGAATGATGATTTTTTGATAGGTGTGGTTTAATTGCAAAGCCTTCTTCCTGACCTGTGTATGCAATCTGTTTGTGAGCCTTTTTGGTACCTATGGCTGGGCAGCAGAGTGGTTTCTTCAGGAGTTTTAAGAGTCTCTGTACTGCAGTTATTTAATCTAGTGGGTTTTTTTGGGGTTGTTTTGTTTTGTTTGTTTATTTTTATCATGGTGCATTTTCTACAAGATCTTGTGTGCCTGACTTCTGGATGAATGAAAAATTCCTTTCCTATTTGATTATCTTTTGTAGCAATCTTTTTTAAACATCAGCACCTGTTCTATGATGGCTTCCTTGCTCCCTCCTGCATTTCTGAGACAAGTAATTTATTTATTGAGGTTTTATTGCATTACAGAGCTGAAATTACCCTTGAAAATTTGTTGGAGAGGACTTAAGTCAGTCAATAGTTCACTCAGCAACACCATGAAAGTGCTTAATAAACCAAATGTTATCAATTTCTCGAGACCTTGAAAGTGATGCCAAAACCAAAGCGCTACTTTTCTTCCATATGCCCCTCCCACCATGCTGATCATGGTTTCTGTGTCTGCAGCAGGATGGCTACAGTGTGAAGGCAGATTTTATTTTTTGATAATGTGGTAAATATCCAAAGCCCAGATAGCAACAACCTGTAGAACCTGCCGAGTTCACTTCTTTAAAATAATTTATAGTCTTTAATTGAAGAACCGAAAGGAACTAATTATCATTAAAAATATAACAAACCAGTGATGCTGGTTAAAAACTAGAGGCAACAACCCTAAACAAAGCAGTTGTAGCATTATGGAAAGAGTATGTGCTGTGGAGGGCTCTTGTAGAAAAGAGCTCATCAGGAAATAACTTTGTAGGCAAAATGAAGATGAAAAGACAGGGATCAGGCTTGGATACAGACTTTTTTTTTGCCTTACTTGTAAGATGTGTCAGCTGTTTGTGCTCAGGAAGACTCTCTGTGGATGGACACCAGTCTGTAGAAATGCATGTAAAGGCTGACAGGCACCTCAACATAAACGGGGAGAAGTTTTCATGAGCAGTTCATATCTTCCGTACCCAGCCCAACCAACCTGGTTTAGAGTAGAGCCCTAGCTGGCAACTGAAGGTCATGAAGATGAAACGATGTATGTATTTCAAGGCAACAATACAACTTCTGTGTGCCATGCTGGTGTTGTCCTTTACTACCTCAAACTCTCCCTGTGACTCATTTTCAGCTTGTTCAGTCAATGGTCAAGGCTGCTGCTCTGTAGCCTGGTAGGTCCCTTTTCAAAGCCTGGTGTGCAATGAGGCTGAAGCTGTACCCTGCTCCTCCAGTCTTGGTGCCCACTTTGGAAGCGCTTCTATGCATATCTTTGCAGAGCTTTGCATGCTGTTGCAGAGCACTTCAAAATCAGTCTTCCCACCATTTTCAATGGGATCTGTACTGCAGAAGCAGGCAAAATCTCAGGTGCAGACAAAGCCATTAATAAGGGGCAACCTGAACTGTAGCTATGGAGGGGACCTGTCCAGTTTGCAGAGGATGCATGTTGTAGGACATTGCCATTAATTCACAGCCCACATCAGGTCAGCTGTTTTGGCTGATTGGGGTGTGGAAAAGTGTCTGTGAAGGAAAACTGCAGTTACTTTGCCTCTTCTCCTACCTCCCCTTTTCTCACTTTTCTCCAGTGGGTCTTGTTATCTCTCCTGGTTCACAGTCACTGTACGTGGAGCCAATATTTTTATATTAGGAAATCACAGATACTGAAAAATGTGGGGTTTTTCCCTGATCACATTTGTTTGAATGCTGGTAACCTAGGGTTATGGTATTTTTATTGCTGTTAACTAAGTATGAAACAAAGCTATTTTAAAACTCTGTTGGTATCTCACTAAAAGTACTCCAGATCTAATTAAGTTCTCTTCAAGTTTGATGAAAATATAACACAAGAATGCTGTTAAAATTGTCATAGACAACCCAAGCTATGCAAAACCTGCCTAAATACTCATGTTGATTTTGAACATTAAACTGACCAATATGTTGCCTGATTTGTTAAAGTTCCTAGAGATGTTTTGGTGATCCTGGGGCTTTCCTTTCGTGATGGTGTAGGGCAGGTAAACTATGAACCATTTGGCTTTTGTAGGTTTATTTATGTGTGATTGCAGGGGTTTTATTTGTTTCAGTATTTATTTGAATCTGAAATGTGAAGAGAATTTGGGGATTCAAAAAGCATTGTGAACTGAAACTGAATGAAACATTTGTACAGCCTGTTGTGACCTGAAATCCCTAAGCTTTTCACAGCTGTGGAAAGAAATGCGTTTTGGAGTCTATTGTGTTCAGACTTTAATGTAAAACGCATCTCAGGTACATCTCCCAGGAATAAAGAATCAGGCATCTAATGAATTCATTCCCAGCAATGATTATTTATACCATAATTCAACAAGTAAGATCAACTACGTTTAAAGTATGACTTAGGTAATAAGTTTATGATGGTTTAGAAACATAGCATGGTGAACAGAGATGCAATTTCCCCAGGTTGCTTCCCTGGAGCCAGAGGAAAGGCCGTGTCTTATCCTATGCCTGCTACCCCAAGTCTCCAGTTGCAGCTGGGGCCTCTTACTCAAAGCTGTCCTCATTCACATCCAGGACAAAGCTAAAAATAATTGATCTGGATAATGGGTTATGAAATAATTATAAAATGTTTTGAATTATAGCAAAATCAGCATGGGTCTAGAGATTAGCTGCGATGCCAGGACCTAAACCAAGTGGAATATTCTAGGATGAAACCCTTACTTTAACTTGTTATTTCCATGGTTTAAAAACACACTTTATGCCTGTTGAGTCTTTGGTGTTGGTGGTCACATTGCATCCTGTTGTTAGCACCTGGAGCCAAACTGAGAAAATCCAGTTCTTGGCATGTAGAAGCTAATGCTTCTCATCAGTGTGTTGTTGCCAAATTACATGGATAGCGTTCTCTTGCCAGGTCACTAGATATTAGATTAATTGCAACACAGAAACCACAGGAAGGGAGACAAAGGCAGTGTTTTGCCTCGGAATATTACTGTACACCTTGCTTGTACAACAGGAAAGCTAGCCCGAAACAGAAACACTGGGCAGCATGCACAGTATTTCCAATGTGTTCAGGGTTTCTTGATGGTGGAATTCAGTATAGAAGTGATGAATGTGCTGGTACCAGTAACCACAGGGGCCACTGAGCAGGATGGTGAAAAGGGATGATTGACATAAGTAGATATTAATCACATGTCCCACTATTGGTTTATTGTTCGCTCACAATGTAGATTGCATCTGAGCTGTTCTCACTGGGACTAAAGCATGTGAAAGTAAGCATTGCTATATCTGACAGCACCACTTTGAATTATATTTTCTTCTTCTGAAACAATTTTTGCTCACAGACTACAGGTCAGGAAGGCTCCAGTTACAGCCTCATAGAGGATGTCAAAGACATAGGTAGCCCAAGGTCTTTGTGAAAGCACATTGGTGTGGTGTGCTCAGCACTATCTGGGAGGCACAACTGTGGAAATGTCCTCATATGTTGGTTTTTTTTTGGTTGGTTGGTTGGTTTTTTTTACATGGTGCTGTGTTGCATAGCTCTGCAGCAGTCCAATATAATTTCCCAGGAGATCTTCCATCCAAGCACTCTGAGTCTCAGCTGCCCTGCACAGGGCTGAGTGCAAGGCCATTCAGCTTGGCTGCCTAAGCAAACCTTCACCACTGAGGTACAGAAACCAGGATATAGAATACTCATCCTTTCCCTCTCTGCTTTCATATGTGAAAATGTAGCATTTCATTTGGGGCTCTAGCCTCTAGGCCATTCTTACTAGAGGTAGCTAAAGCAACCAAACAGACAAATTTTTCTCTTGCAGAATGTTTGCTTAAGTGGAGGAGAAGCCACCTGAGGACATTCTACCAGGACTGACCTTTTCTTGTGTGCTATGAGTGAGGGTGTTCAGGAGTGTTTAGGTTCACTACCTTGAATGTTTCTATTGAATATGTGAGGAGTAAGTTAGGTTAAGTCTTAATGCTGCCCTGTGGGATCTTCACCCAGACAGGCTGGAGAGGCGACAGATGTGTACCTTACCAAGTGTGCTGAGCTGGGAGGCAGGAGGCTTCTTCACCCTGTCATTTGCCTACTTCAATACACAGAAAAGTCTTGGAAGACATAGAGCAGCTCCTGTGATGTGGTTTGCTGACTCTGAAATGTTGCAGAGACTAACTACTCTTGGATAGTGTTTTGAGATAGAAAGTGTAATATCTAGTGTATGGCATGTGCTCCAGCTTGGGATATTTCCACCCATGCAACACCAAATCTAAGTATCTGATATAGAAGGAGCAGTGAATAGTTAATGGCAAATAACTATGATTGTTACACACACAACTTGGCTGTAGTCACCTATGGCATGGTAACAGGTGTGCTTGCAACACAAACATAGCTTACACAAGTCTTAGCTTAAATAGTGAAATAAAAACTGTCTTTAGTCAAATTTAACAAAGAACAATTTTGGAGAAGCCTTCATCTATCATGGCAGACAAGTGTAATTGTTTTGAAGACACAAAGGAGCAAAGCTTTGGATGAAAGCTCTGGTGCCAAGCCCACAAGAGCAAACTAATCACTACCCATGTGTTGTATGAGGAAGCTAATAGAACAAAGTAGTTCAAATAGTATTTATTTATTTATGAGATGTCCTTTCAGTGTAGACTGCTTGAGAACACAGGCTTCATTTTACCTATGTGTATCTTGAAAGAAATCAAACTACTTTCTGTTGACTTTGGCCACAAGCAGTATCTGTGGAGTAATCTCTCTAAGTCATTCCTCTGCAGCTGTGGAAAATCCCTCAAGGTTAGCAGCTTTCAGATGCAGAGTTACTTAAATGCTGTAGGATGCCTTTGAAAAAACAAATGGTTGTCCAAAAGCAGCCAGCATATGGGTATAATATTAGAGCTAAAATGGAAGAGAGGAGGATCCTTCAAAGAGGACCATTATATTCTTCCCTATTTTCTGCAGAAAATATTTCCTGTTCTATAAAAAGAATGAGTGGTGTGTAACATAAAACTATAATAGAACAAATGCTTCAAAGCTGCTTCGGGCCTGCTAGTAAATTCATGCTACCCCCTGTCCATGACAGTAGTTGAGAATGTTGTTTAGCAGTTTGCATGCTTATCCTTTTTTGACATCAGTCTCTGGTTCAGGAAGCTATTGAAGCACATGCCTGATTTCCAGTACATGAAAAGTCCCATTGATTTCAGCCTGCAATATAAAACTAGTAACTATCATAATTATTATGATGCATTCCTGAGACCTAGACATTCAGTGACTGATCATCTAATGTGCCTAACTGTATTTTATCACATAAGCAGCTTCCTTCTTGCAAAGAGAGCACAATAGCTGATTTGTTGCCTATAATTGTAACTCTAGTTTGTTATTCAAAGCATTTCTTAGGTCTAGTTATTTCAAGGTCTAGCTGATCACCTCTTGCATCCTATTAAAAACAGTCTGCAAACTGCCAGCAGTGTGGATAAGATCACAGAGCCTTTTCCACTTCTGTCGGTTTCCTCTAAGTCTTCAGAGTGAGTGAAGTACTAACCTGGGCTTAAATTCGGTCCTTGATCTTTATGAGAATAGAAGCACTCTGATGCCTCATGCATAAGAGATAATGCTGCTGTATTGTTGAGAGACTCGAATCATTAAGGCACGCATCACCTCTGAGCTGATGACGGTTTGGAAAAGGAATATGTCGTGGCCGAATGCTTCTCTTAGCTGCAACACAGAAAATGCGCACCCAATAGACCTTGGCAAAGAAGTTCAAAACTTCATAATTAACTGGCTGTCAAAAATTTGGAAGCAAAACACAGGAGGTGGTTAGGAAATCAAAGTCTGATGTGTTTTTAATCACAAAACGCAAGGAAATTTTTAAAATTTATGAGTAATAAATCTGTATTGTTGTTACCAAATGGCTCCCTTCGCAGTCCTTTAATGTAACACCTGCACTTCCTCTCTCTGAGCAGCGACCCACTTTTTGACTGCCTGAGGAGCAGTGTAAGAGTAGGTTTGCAGGCTCAGGAGAACAAAGCCAGATTCCCAGACTGAGCTCTGACTGCACTTTAGGATTCCATTTACAGTCTGTTTGGTTTGTAATTCAAATCGCTCCAGACCAGAGTTAATGTTTAGACCACAGCCACCTGAAATTTGCTTCAGGGCTGAAGCCCAGCCAGATTGCAAATGGAGGAAACACTTGAGGTTTGCTAAATACAGTTAATAGGGGATTAGAGGCTGTATTTTTTATGGTAGCACAGGGAGGTCTGTAATAGAAAAAATATTAACATTTAAATATACAACTTCAGCCTTGCTGAGCAGGATGCAACTGATTGCACTCGAGTCATCAAGTAGCTATTCTGCCTTTCACTAAGCAAAGGGAAAATGAGAGGCAGACGATAACAGGGTTATGATACAGCTTTTGAGGAAGGGTGGTCCATCACAGCCAGCTGATGGCAAATGACCCAATGGCTGGATGACTGGGCTGTGACTTATAAGAATCTGGAGATGATACCTGTTTTTCTGCTGATGATTTGTTGTGTACATGAACTCTTGAGTGAGTCTTTGTTTATGTTTTGCATTTGCTTTGTTAGTGGCCATATCCATTTAGCTCCCTTGGGCTCCTTCACAGTGTGTGTTCCTCATGCAGTGAGGTGTAGGTGTACCCATCATGTGAGTATTTACCACTGCCCTATAAATCACAAAAGCACAGAAATGGAGAGCTGGAAGGAACCTTGGAGGTTGCTGAGCTGGATGAAACAGGATTAAGTGTGGCTAAGCTGTGCCTACCAGATGTTTGTCTTAACAACTTAAAACTCCGGTGAAGGAAATTCCACATTTCTGGGTTGCCTGTTCAAGTGGTATTTACCTAAACTCTGTCTGCATAATTTCAGTGAAGGAGATTCCACACTCCTAGGTTGCCTGTTCCAGTATTTCACCACTGTAGCTGAAATGTTTTTTCTAATATCTGACCTAAGCTGTCTTTGCTAGAGATTATGCTGATTCCTCCTCTTTTCTCTCCTGGTGTATATGAAGAACAGTCAATCATTCCTCTCTTCCTAAAAGTCCCTACATGTTGGAAGATTCTTTGTCATGTTCACTCCTCAGTTTCCTCTCCTCCAGACTAAACAACACCCAGGTCTTTGTCCTTCTCTCAAAAGGCAGATTCAGAAGTGCAGCTGGCCATTCAAGTAATTTCTGTGTTGCCAAATATGTGTATAGCCCATAGGTGTTTCTCTGGAGCCAAGAAGATTTACCCTTCCTGGAACTATGTAAGTGTAGTCCTCAGATTCAGAGGTTCAAAAGGTGTTGTGACTGTAGGAGAAATCTCACAGCTGATATGGTTAGAAAAGGAATATTGGAGGACTCTTGGCAATTCCATTGTTTGCAGGGCTCGTATATGAGTGAGAAAACATCTGTGTATATATGCAAGCAGTTTTTAATGTGACAAAACCAGATTTTAAAGGATGAGTTTCACTTAAAAATAAAAAACCAACACCTGCTTTCCTCAAAGGAGGGACATGGACAGGGAAGAGCTGGCCACTTGGCTGGGGGAGGGAAGCCAAGAGCTGGCAGGGATCAGAGGGCACACAGGTAGGGCAGAGCTGTGATAACTATCATGGAGACTTGCACTTACTCTGAAAAGCCCTAGGCCGCTGCAGTTAATTCAAGAAAGCTGTACTGGGAAAATACAAAAGATAAAAGGTGTCCAATCTTCAACATTCTGAAACAAAAAATATCTATCTTTGATAGCTTTTAGCTGTGCTGAAATCCTTCCAATTTTAAGCACATTCAAACTGCCTATCTGTCACAACTTTAGATTCTGAAGTCCTTATACAATGTCATTACTCTATTAAGCAAATGATTGTATGTATACTTTCCTCTGTATGAAAAACATGGGAAATAATTTCACTGTGCAGTCTGAACAGTGGTAATTTGCATGGGTGTAAATCATAGAATCAATAAGGTTGGAAAAGACCTCAGAGATCAAGTCCAACCTGTCACCCAACACCTCATGACTATTAAACCATGGCTTCAAGTGTCACGTCCTATCCCTTTCTGAACACCTCCAGGGATGGTCCCTGGGGGTGTTTAAGAGCAGGCTGGATGAGGCTCTGGGCAGCCTGATCTAGTGTAGGGTGTCCCTGCCCATGGCAGTGGGGTTGGAACTAGATGATTCTTGTGGTCCCTCCCAACCCTGAATGAAACTATGAAACTATGAAACTATGGTGACTCTACCACCTCCCTGGGCACCACAGTCCAATGGCCAACAACTCTCTCTGTGAAGAACTTTCTCCTCACCTCAAGCCTCAACCTCCCCTGGCACAGCTTGAGACTGTGTCCTCTTGTTCTGGTGCTGGTTGCCTGGGAGAAGAGATCATCCCCCATCGGGCTACAACCACCCTTCAGGTAGTTGTAGACAGCAATAAGGTCTCCCCTGAGCCTCCTCTTCTCCAGGCTAAACAACCCCAGCTCCCTCAGCCTCTCCTCGTAGGGCTTGTGCTCGAGGCCTCTCACCAGCCTCGTTGCCCTTCTCTGGACACGATCAAGTGGCTCAAAATCCTTCTTAAACTGAGGGGCCCAGAACTGGACACAGTACTCAAGGTGTGGCCTAACCAGTGCTGAGTACAGGGGCAGAATGACTTCCCTGCTCCTGCTGGCCACACTATTTCTGCTGCAGGCCAGGATGCCATTGGCCTTCTTGGCCACCTGGGCACACTGCTGGCTCATGCTCAGCCTACTATCAATCAGTATCCCTATGTCACTTTCTGTATGGCTGCTCTCCAGCCACTCTGACCCCAGCCTGTAGCGCTGCATGGGGTTGTTGTGACCAAAGTGCAGCATCTGGCACTTGGACTTGTTGAACGCTCTCATGTTGGACTCCGCCCATCTGTCCAGTCTGTCAAGGTCCCTCTGGAAAGATCTCCTATCCTCTAACAGATCAACACCTGCTCCCAACTTAGTGTCATCTGCAAACTTACTGATGATGGACTCAATCCCTTCATCCAGATCATCAGTAAAGATATTGAACAGTGTGGGGGCCAGAACGGATCCCTGCTGCACACCACTACTGAGTGGCCTCCAGCTGGATGTGGCACCATTCACCACCACTCTCTGGGCTTAGCCCTCTAGCCAGTTCCTAACCCAGTGCAGAGTGCTGCTGTCCAAGCCACAGGCTGACAGCTTGGCCAGCAGTTTGCTGTGGGGAACAGTGTCAAAGGCCTTTCTGAAGTCCAGATAGACTACATCCAAAAGCCTCAAAAACTTTAAAAACACTAGGACTAATGAACAAGTTGCCATTTCCTTCAGTTGTGATTTTAGTTGGAGCTTCTGTACTGACTTAGATAATCCTTGTCTATAAACAATCTCTACTATTTTTTTTTTCCTTCAAGCAGCCACTGAAATCCAAAAGGTTTTAATCAGTGTGATGAAGTAAAGCCAAAAATTCATATGGTGAGAAAAGCAGACATTTGACTAGAAAGTGGGTGTCTGTAAAATACAGATTCAAACCCCAGACATTTTCCTGGTTTGTCCTGCTGTTGAATTTTCAGAAACTACATTTCTAGCCATTTCCTTGCTCATTATTCTTAATAAAGGCTTTGCTGGGTTTTGGACTATTTTCTTTGGGCCAGGCAAAAATTGCTAAGATGTTTCCTCTGGAATGTAAAGATTTGGGGCAGGGGGACTAGGTATGTTTTTCTGCACCAAGTGGGAAGTCTGACAGGGAAAAGCTTACAAATAATTAATCTGAGGAAAGGTAAAATATTGTTTACTCTTTCTTTGACTCCTGGGAGAGGGGAAGCAAGATGTAAAAAAAATCAAAACATTCCACTCTGAGTTCCAACTTTTATGGATCTCCCATCGGTAATGTTTCACTTGCTATGGTTAAGGACTTGGTGTAATGAAGTAGGTTAATAGATATAGGAAAGCATTTAAGCCAACAAGGTTTGCTTGATCCTGGACCAGTAAACACAAGGTTTTCTGTTTAAGTCATCTGTGCCAGCCACCCCTTTTAAACTGTCTATTTCACTTCCACTGCAGCAGCCCCATTTAAGCTGTACCTGCCAACTTATGACTTAAAAAAAAAAAAGGGATTTCTTTTTAATTTGCCTAACATCACACTCTTCAGCACCAAACCACAAAGGAGAATCTTCATGGATGCTGCCACCCTTCTTTACTGAAAAGGCCAAAGTCTCCTGCTAGATGTTTCTCTACTATCATCCATTACCCTCTTGATGCACAGCACCTCTTACTTGACTTAAATATTCCTCTGCCTCTGCCCTTTGTAAGTGAAGGGGTGGGGGGAAAGGCAGGGATAGCCTTGTAAATGGCTGGCCTTTCCTGGCAGGTGTATAACTTGCTGTATCCCTCTTGCATTGGTGTCTGCTGAATTCCTCATGTTCATATGCCAAAGAAAACAACTGCAGTTGTCTTCAGCTGTTGCCTCTGTTGGAGATCCTTGTAGAGAAGCCAAGGGCTGGGGTGAATTAAGCCTTGCAGCTCGGGGTTTTAGGGCTTCTTTCCTATATGTGCTGTTAAATCCTCATGTACATTATATTATTAAAAATATATATGAATAGAAATGCAAATACATTTGTGTAAATAAAAGCACATGTAAATAGTATAGGCATGATATAAAAAGAAGAGTGGAAAGAACTCAGGACATCATCCCAAACTAATGCTGAGGCATGCACATTTCATTTAAAGTCCATCAGGGAAAACTGGAAGAAGGATTAAGTCAGTCAGTCTATGTTATGAAACCTCAAGGATGCCACAACTACTTTTTCTGAAGGGGGAAGGTGACTAATGTGATACTGAGAATCTAAATCCCAATATTCTTAGGTTTTGAAGCTTTTAATGTCTTAGCTAATTGCTAATGCTGATGTTGCCAGAGTCTTAGAATCATATAATTGTTTTGGTTGGAAAAAACCTTTAACAGTTTAGTATGGAGTGATCTCTTTCCCTGTCAAGTCAGGAGTCCTTTGAGTCCTTCATTTTCCTTTCTCTCTCCCTCAACTCTATTTGTGTCATGAAAGTGGTTTTCTGGGAATCACAAGCAGGCACACTTCCTTGTAATCTTCCAGGGCTAGCTCATCTGTATAATTCTGTAAACATCATGCAAAGTTTCAAATCTGTTGAGTTATCCCTAGGTTGTTGATGTCAGTCCTTTTGGAGAGTGATTTCACAACCAACAGGGAAATGTTTTGCCTTCACTTCTTTCTGCTGTGTCCCTTAATGCAAAATTGGTTATGGGAAAATAAGCTTCAGTGTTTCCTTCAAATTTATGTTTATTTGCCAGTGTGCTTTTCTAGATTACTGAGATGTGAGGATTGACTGGTGTATACAGCATAGGACCCTGACTTTTAGCATGAAGGGTGGTGCATGCCAGCAGATAGAGAACAGGGCTGTAAGATCCCTGAGGTAGGTACAGCAATTTTATTTTGTATTTATTTGGTGGTTAACACAATGGGTTTCTAGTCTGTGAAAAGCCTGTGTTGAACACCCAAACTACAAACCACCCAAAAATCATAAGATGATTGTAAGAATGCCTGCAACCACACAGCAGGAACAATAGAGTTGCACAATTCCTCCACTCCAGTGCTGATGAATTTTAATGAGGGGTAGTTGGTACATGCCGACACTCATAGCTACCCTGGAGCCAGAATAGTGATTTAAGATGCCAGTGACACAGTGTGTAGGTGAGTCTTAGCTGTAGTCTGCCTTGGAGAGTAAAGCACAATATAGCAGGTTAAAAACATGGCAGGGAAATAAGATGATTAAATTAGAATGAGAAATTGGACTGGAAGGAGAAAGAATTGCTTCAAACTGCCAGTCACCCGTGCTGCTTTCATTGGCTGTTGAGCTCCTGTTGGAGACACACTTTACACTGACAGGAATAACCCAGATAAAGGACATATGCTGTCATGGATCAAAAGGTTCATGCTGGAGGGTTTAAAAGCAATCTCTTAAATATCAGGGATTAAGGAAGGAATGTACTGATGTTACCTCCCTCCCATGATAGAGTTTGCTTTTCCCTTCTCTGTAACAGCACTACTAACCTAGGTGTACTTGGGAGCCACTCAGAAAAGCATTTGCAATGGGTGTACCTCTCAAAATATGTACTCTTCAGATATGGAGATATCCCTTTTGTTTGCAGCTAATCTAAGAATAAGCATTGCTCAGGGCAAGTTTCTTTTCAAGCAGGCTGGCTGTGTTCCTGCTGCGCACCATGGGGTCTGCGTCTCCTCTGAGCCCCCACAGGCTCTTGTGTGTGTTTGTAATAATGTGCACATGCTCCTCACTGCAAAACACTTTAAATAATGTGAAAGGTGAGTTGGGGTCTGTGAGGCTGTGTTTGTGCAGCATGATGCAAAGGAAAAGTGTGATACAGCACGGGATGTGGAAGGATGGTATCCTGGGATATGGGAGGACAGCAGAGCTCAGACCCTCCTCATTCATGCCTTAGGGAGAGGTCCTGAGTGTGAACTATGGCAAGAACTGCAGCAAAGATCCATCTTCTGGGGAACCTGTTGATTCATTACAAATGTGGGTTTGGGCCATTGGGTAATATACATAATTGTGTGTTGTAATATTGCTGTTATTGGAAATTGTCTTACTGTGAGTTTGTGTTTGGGCTTACAATCTGTTAGTGCAGAAGAAGGGCATCTCACCATTAGCCAAATCTTTTCTTCTTCCAGATCACTAAACTCCTTGTGAGCAAATCAACAATAGAGCTGTGGCCACAGTAGATGCTTCTGTAATTGTCTCAATTACAGGACAGCTTCCTGCAGAACTATCATTAATGTAGAATATTGTGCTTGGAATAATAGCTCAGTTTTACATGGGAATTTCATTTCACTCACACCCTGTTATGACATCTCATTGAAACTGTGTGTTCTTCCTCGATTGCATTCTTGCTAAAACACAAAAGCTTTAATTTTTTGAAGCAAGATGGTTGGGTTTTTTTTTAATATCAGGTCATGTGTGTTTCAGCTCATCAGTTCTCATCACATTGTTTTCATAATGTCATGCCAGAGTATGTTTTTTCTAGCCCAGAACATGTGTAGCCATACTCACTTGTTCTTTCTGAGTTGTTTCAACTGAAACAACTGAAATAAGTAGGAATCACCCTTGTCAGTTGCCCTAAGCCAAGTAAACCAGAAAAGTGGAGTGAAGGCTCCTGCTCAAGAGGTAGAATAAAAAAACATGTATCTGCAACCTGGTCTCCTTGTACTCTAGTGTTTTGTAGCCTTGAGCAGGGATTGCTGTACTTGGTTAACCAAAAACTAGGAAAAAACCACAGTTCTTCTCCAAGTGGTGCTGCACACCATGTCATTTATAGAATGTGTTATGTTTTGATGAGATGTCCTCTGCTGATAATGATACTAGCCCAATCTGTACATTGTGTAAACATTTTCAAAGATGAAACAATTGATTGTGGTTCTTCACCATGAGAGTGGTGAAACCCTGGAATGGGTTGTCCAGGGAGGTGGTCGAGGCCCCGTCCCTGGGGGTGTTTAAGAGCAGGCTGGATGAGGCTCTGTCCAGCCTGATCTAGTGTGGGGTGTCCCTGCCCATGGCAGAGGGGTTGGAACTAGATGATCCTTGTGGTCCCTTCCAACCCTGAATGAAACTATGAAACTATGAAACTATGATTAAAGGTCTCTTGAGTTTCTCATTAATTAGATAGGATGTGCAGTTCATTAATGAATATAGCCCAGATTTACCATTGCTTTTTTTTACCCCACTAAGAACACATCAGCCCTTTTCTAGACACCAAAGACAGATTTGAATCTATAGTACAGTTAACATAAAGTTTTTAAACTGTTTGATCCTTTCTTAAAGAATATTAGGTTACTTTATGAGTTTGTGTTAACGTGATTTCTTTTTAATCATCTTGAAAAGGAAAACTTCTGTGACTTGATATTTTGTCCACAGAAGCCACAAAACAAAAGCTCTGCTAATCACAGTCATTATGTGCATCTGGCTTTTCCTGGGGTTCGAAGCTGCCTTTCTGAAACACATTCTACTATTGAGAAAGAAAGGAAAAATTCTGGTCTAAGTACAACCACACCTCTAAATTGATTATTCTTGTAGGATTTGCTCATCCTATTTTGGCTGTGTTATAAAACGCAATGGGAGCAATTCCAGCTTGGGCACATCACTCCAGCGTCAAGCAGCCCATGATGTCATGAGGAATTCCTTGTCGTAAAGGACGTCCCCCGAGGAGAGTGTTTGCTCTGCTGGAAAAGTGCCATCCACCCACATGCCCTGTCTCCACCCAGCTACTCCATCCAAATAACCAAACCAAAGGGAGTTCTTTGACTAATCGAGTGAGTAGGAGTGATGCCATGACAGTACAATAGTGTGTCTGCTGTAGACTATTCTTGATTTGCATTTGATTGTTTGCAGTCCTACCCATCTGTAACCAAAGGCAAGAAGTGATAACCTGTCATGATATATAAAAACACATTTGGAAAAAAAGTGGAGTAATGCAAGATAAATAACATGTGCTCTCTGGGTCCATTCCTCCCAAGCAATCATTCCACAAGTTACTGGTTTCTCTTTTTACTGAAGAGTTTCTTGACAGATCATTTCCATCTGAAAAACAAACCAACCCCCAAACAACCTCCCTTTTTCTGCTCCCTCCCCAACCAACCAACAAAAAAAGGCAATTTGAGTGAATAAAAGCACAGCCTATTGCAATTTGACAAGATCTACTGCAAAAGTGGAATATTAATAGTGTCAGACCCTTAGCAAATGGACAGGAAAGCAAAGCCAAGTGCCATTTACTCAGCAATTGGACAGGAATACTTTTGCTCACTTGGGATAGTAGTTCTCCCTTAGCTGATGTCACATGGACCATCTCCATCTTCTGTGTTTCTGTGGTGGTATGGCACTGAAAAATTGAGCTGGAAAAGCAGAGAATCATGTCATATGACTCAAAAAGTTCCTCTTGTTTGTTCAACATATCCATTGTTCTTCTCTGGCTGACTGTCAATCATTTAAGTTGTGCAATATAATTAAGCTACAGATAAAACTTATAGTGTAATCTTGTTGGCTCTGTTTAAGCTTGTTTTGTTAGGAGGTTTTAGGAGGTTTTCCCATCATGTGTACAACATAGGCTCAGAGGGAGAGGGCTTTCTCTCCTATAGATATGGAGATGCAAGAATACTGCTGGAGAAGCCCTTGACAAGTGGAGAATTAAATACTCCCACACCTTAAAATGACATCTGAGTCATGCTTTTCCAGGTGAGATAAATAGTAAGAAGGTCAGTCAAAGTGGGAAGCATAGAATGTCTTGACTCTGAGGAAATGGAAGCCAAGCTTTATTTAAAGATAAATAGTTGCAAACTTACAATTGAGTTGTCCTTCTGTTTTGGACTGTGTCCACTTTACTAACAAGCCTAAAACTGTGATTTTTCCTTCTCTCTGAATAAAGAGCATGCTGTAGTGTGACAACCTGAGGATCTCGTTTTCCATGACAATACCTTGAGTGGACCTTTTCACATTTCGTGTTGCTGTATTGAGAGATTTTCTCTAGTGAATCTCTTGCAGTGTGATTTCCTTTACTCATCCTGCCAGACTCCATGAGGTGCCTCATCACCACTGTTTCAGCAGAGCAGTGATGAAAGTGGAGACACACAAACCTGCCCCAAAGATTGTCCTGTTTCTTCATATACATTTATATCCTCTCCAGGTTATTTCATGATGGCTGGCTGTGCTGCAGTGCTGCTCAGTGAACCTTCATCATCCCATTCATTAATTATGATAGGAAGGCATGGCTACATGAATTCATACTAGCAGATGGAATTAAGCTCAACACAGCATTTGAACTTCTTCCAATCTTATTTGTATGTGGTATCATGATGTTAATGCTTCCTGCAGTCCAAGAAAATCCCTGCTGAGAGATGAGATATTTTAATTTGTGTGGCACTGCATGGATATGACTTGCCAGCTCCCAGGTTAGACCTGGCTTGCATCTAGCCAATGTAAGTGCAATGCTGAAAGCTTCAACTATAGCAAAATGGGGTCTGCACACTCATATGTGTGCATGACGTGTTCAAGTTTAGGATCCCATGAACTCCATCTTTGTTGCCAGCTCATGTAAGCCTGTGACACACCAGCTCATTTGTCTTTGTTTTGAAGTACCAGGTTTCTAATCCTTAGGTCGGAGAAAAAGAGCGTGAAGATGCAAAGTACTTTGTAATGCTATGGAGATATACAGGCAATTCTCACATGGTGAGCTGTGCAGGTACCATGGTGTAACTCACTATGTAGCCATTCTGGATCTCAAATTCACATAGGGACTTTTGCTTTATCTTAATCTTTTCCAAACCAAAACCCAGTTCTTCTGATGCAGTAAGACTTTCCTTAGATCTCCATCAAGATAGTTGTAACAACCTAAATTTACACCTCAAGTTGCTCTGATACAACTGAGTTCTGCAGATGCCTCATGTGTTTAGTGCATATGAAAGCATAGCCATAGGTGTGGGTTTGTCCTCTGCATGAGAATTGGGTGTTGGCTTCAAAATCCACTGTTCTTGGGGTTGTGCCAAGTCAATCCTAGTGGAGTACCAGGTGTGCAGGTGTGTGTAGGTGCGTGCATGTGTAGAGACTTAAAGCTGAAAACAGAGATGGGCAAAGAATGCAAATAACCATCAAAAAAATAATTTTACTTTTGCTTTGTTCAGAGGGATACCTCACAGATTAGTTCATGTCTACCAAATAATTCTCTGAGGATAAAAACATGTGATATCAAACCTGTATTTCCTGGTTACCTTCCTTGTCTTTGATTGAAGGAGAAAAGGGTCCCCTGACTCTTCATCCCATAAAGGGAAAGGGAGAATGAGAGACCAGCTTCAGTCTCAGGAAGGGTGGGAGGGCTGTGCTTGTTCTGTTTGCATCAGCTATGGCAGAGCAGCAACAAACCCATTGGAGCTATCATGGAGATCACATTGCACTTGGTTTCTCCTACCTGCGGAGGTGGCCTCGTCCCAACAGAGGGAGGCAAAAGCTAGGCAGCGAGAAGCTGTTGCTTCACCGGGAAAGATGATATGTGTGGGTGTATAATGAGGGGACTTTACAAATAATTCCTTGGTGATTATTCATTTTAAAAGGCCATTCAGCTACCCTAGAGATATCCTGTGGATTACTTTATTTCTAGAGAAGTTTGAGGAGTACAAGATTTTGATTCCAGAGCTCTTTTGTTTCCTGCCCAACAGCAAAAATAATTTTCATAATCTGCCATGAGGATTGCACTGTGTCAAACACACTGGTTCTGGGTACAGCCCATTTTGAAATACAGAGTTTGGTTTGGAAACTGAAACTATTCCAAGCAATAATACTTTCCCTTTCATTCTTCATTTTTCAGAAGTGACCCATCCACTACTGAATAAGAAAACTTGATAACCGTAGTTTCTCAGATAACATGCAATGAGCTGCCAGTATTTCTCTGGGGCTAAATCAGGGAACCACTGGCTGGTGTCTGGAAGGAGTCAGATGATCCACAGGAGATCATCTACCATTGAAATCTTCTTTAAAGTAATGCAGGTTAAAGATCACCTCTTTTGAAGATTAATAATGAGAGGAGGACACAGATTTAAAGAACACAACAAAATGCATCCATTTCCAGGTGAAGTTTCAGTCCAGAGTACGTTAAAATCACACACTTATGTGAAATTCACAATAAGGAAGGTTTATAGTGGAAATATTGACTGACCTTTAACAACAGCAGTGAAGCCAGATCTGCTATAACGACAACTGGAAAGAACAGGCGGTAGCTTTATGAGGCTAGGACAAGGTCTTTCCCTTAATCTAGCCTGAACATTCAAAAAGAAAATCCCAGAGCAATTATCTGAGTCCCATCTTTTTTCCATTCATTGGCCACAGATAGTGTTCCAAAGTTGATAGAAATAACTGCTAGGATATTAGCCCAATGCTAGGATCTGAACATTGCCAAAAGACATTTTATTGCAAACTTCTCTGAATTACAGTATAATTTTCTATGTTGCTTACCTAAGAGACCAGGAAGTTGGCCATCCATCTGCTTAGTGAAAGGTTCCTAGCTTTATGGGACATAACACTGTATTTCTCCTATCCGTGGGAAAGCTAAGTCAGGGTACTTCCAACTAGGATGAGGATATGGGATGGTAGAATGAGCTAAGAAAAATTACAGTGATCCAGTTTTTGGATTCAGGATGCTGGCTGTTAGTGTAAGTTTATCCTGGAGTCTGAACAACTGAAACAAAAAGATGATTCTAGGATCCAGCTCCAGGATGATCTTTCTGTACTCCACCTCTTCCTTTGCAGGTAGGCTCTTCCTTTCCTTTCTCACCAATAGGTGGATGGTGTGAGGAGCAGCTATGGTGAAAATAGTCTGCTGACATGTAGGTGTCACATGGTAGGATAATGTAATAGCAGTCCAGATCTCTGACATACTCCTGTCCCTGGAGTGTGTGATGCTACAGGAGATACAACAGTCCTATTCATCTAGAAGTCCCAAGCTCTTGAAGATGAGGTTTAGTTCTGCTCATTGTCTGTTCCTTCCTAGTAAATAACATTGATATTTCCTGATAGTGATTAAACTTTAGCTTTTCTGGATAGTCTAGGTTAGCATTCCTTGCAACAATTTAAAGGCAATGTATATGTTTCCATAGCAGAGCTTGCTCATTTTTTCAGAATCTATTGTCAGTGATCTGCAGCTAAGCCTCTCAGACAAGTCTAGTAGGACTTCATCCACATTCCCCCCAAAATATAAACCACTGTGTAGTAGGTATCTTTCCGAGGGCCAAACACAGAGCAAACAGATGCGAGTTGAAACCAGTTGAAATTCAGAGACTGTCTAGATTAGTGCAATCTACTGCTACACTTGAAGATTTTTCAAGTGTATATTCAGCTTGTATACTTCCTGAACTGCTAGCCTCTTTGAGTTAGACTCCTTTGGATTCACTGAAGCAAATTAAAATATGTATACATTATATTAATCTGTTGCTTTCATTTCTACTTCCCAGAGCTATTTCTGTACTCCAGGATTCAAAGATATGAGATATAGTATCTTATCTTCTAAAATAGTTTATCCTTCATTTTGGTTTTGTGCAACAACTTATATTTCTTAAACATCATCTGAAAGCAATGATGCTGGTGCAACATTAGGTTAGTATTGTATCAATTATATTATTACTCTAGCAAACAATCTGTGATGTAAGAGAGAAGATTTGGACTTGAGCTGGCAGTGGTTTACTCATGCAGATCTTTTGCTACCCTAGTGACTTTGCAGGATTGTCGTTCAGGTACTGTGTGAGTGCTGAGTTTTTTTTACATAGCAGAAAAGTAACAGCTGGAAGGAATTCATACAACTCTTATCACATTTGATATTGAAATCTCTCAGCTCTGTCCAGTTGGGCAAAATACAGAAGAGAAATCTGAAATGGGATCCACTGTTCATCATTAAAAGGTGCAAAATATAAATGTGCAAAATAAAACTTCTCACCCAAGAAGACTGATTCCAAGGTACTAGCAGTACTTCTGTGCTTTCCTACACTTCTAATCCTGGATAGTGCATAAAAGTCATCAGCCTATCTGCCTGTGCAGCTAGAAAAGTAGATGAATTAGCTTGAATAAAGTCAGGAGGGATGATCCAAACTGAGATCAGAACTGATCTGAGATTAAAGGAAAGTGGGCAATTAATTGTTAGTGTTTTTGAGCATCTCTTAACTTTTTGACCTGGACACGATTGCGCTATTCCTTAAAAAAAGCAGGAAGCACAAGATAAACCTCACATGAAAACCTCTTCCTCTGCCATTTATAACCTAATTTTGTTGACAAACCACATATATACATCCTGACTTGCAAATGTCAAAATGTGGTTTTTTTGGTCAAAATGTTTCAACATTTCGATCTGAAAAAAATGTTCTGAACTTTTGAGTTGTTGGGGGGGGAAAAAAAAAACCTCTGGATGTTTAATCTCAATTTAAAATGAAAATCATACTTTCCTGAAGGAGATATCTTAATTTTTATTTGATCAGCTTTATTTGATGCTTTGCACTCTCAAACATTTGCCAGCCCTTCTGCTTATGCAACTACTAAGTGTGCAAATGCAGGTCAGACATGGTCACTTGGGTGACTCCTCAGTCTTGTGAAGTCACATAAATAACAGGCCATGGAAAGGCTGGATTGAGGCTGACAGAACACCTCACCAGTGCCAAAGAGCCTTACAAAGCTGCATGTGTTTAAACTGATTCTGATCTGATTTATACCTGTTTATAAAAGCTTTAACTCTAGTTATATTTATGCAGTTATTCTAGATTTATATTACCATAAATGAAACAAGAATTTGGCCTACAGTTGGTTTTGGGTTTTGGTTGTGGGGTTTTTGTTTTGTTTTGTGTTTTGGTTTTTGTGTGGCTTTTTTAAACAGAAACTATCCTCTCTTCCTTCTGGATGGGACAGGTCACATTCTGACTTGATTAAACTGGTTTGGATTGAGAGGAAGTCTATGCTTTGATGCCTGGGTATGAAGGGTATTTTTAGCATTCTACCCACAGCAGTGAACCTCTTGAGCAATAGGCTGAAGTCTGGGTTAAGAAGATGGTGCTGAGGATCCTTCCTTGGGGATCACTCTGTCTAGCTGACTGTCAGCACAGGCGCAGTGCTACTCTATCCCAACAGCAGCAGAGATGTTAATTATGGCCTTCAGGTCTAATCTTTCTGGAAGGACATCCTTTCCTTTGTAAAAACCCTTTCTGTAAATGACTTGGGGTTTTGCATCTTGAATTCATCATTTGTGGCCGACTTCAAAGAGGAGGAGACAGCACTGTGCTTTCAATACTACAGTCCACAGGGCTGGATGGGGAATGCTGAGATCGCTGGAGAGGAAAGCCCTTTGCTACAGTGTGCTCGCAACAAGGACAAACTTCAGCAAGTGAATGCTGCTGTAAACATTTAGGAGGGAATGGGCAGCATGCCAGCAGGATTTGTGAGTGATAAACAAGGTGCATACTCAGCTTTTGGCTTTGATTAATGTGTGCAAGAGATACAAGCAATCGCTTGCTGTCATGCTAATATTAATGAGCAGCAATGCGGAGCTCACAGAGTCTGGTAGTGGAGACCTGGTAATTCACTTATGCTCAATGTTTGCTTTTGCAGATGGAACAGGATTGTTTTACCATATTTTCAATGGCAATTCAAGTCTATTCTTGTCTCTTTTTTTGGCTCACATGAAAGGACACTGCCACCTGTTTTTTACAGGTTGTTTTCAGCACTTCAAGCCAGATTAAAAGTTGTCTGTTGTGCTTTATGGAAAACAAATTTGCTGCTCTAGCACAGAATAATGAAAGTATCCAGAGCTAGTGCTGGCACTTGGCCTTTTGTCGTGTAAACTCTGGATCCAGTAAGCCCTTCGGGGTCATCAGGCTCACCACTGCTGGTAGCACTGTCTGCTCCATAGGATGCTCATGTCTCCTGGTTTTGACATGAAGTGCAAGAGAGTGGGGAGATTGGGTTACTTTTTGCATGGCTCCATTCAGTACTGACTTAAATGTCTGGGAGAGTAAGGATTGTTTAGTAGAGGGTCTAAAGAGCTGTAATGTTTTTTAGGAACATTAAACATTTTAGGAGGACAGCCTTTAATAGGGAGTTACTTTCAATGCCACTGGGGTTTCGTAGTGTCTGGGTTTAGAGTTCAGTATTCTCCACTCTATGTTAGCACAGACCGGATCTTTCCGATGCAAACAGCCTTTAGTTTTCCTTGCCTAGTGCAATCCTGGTATGAACATCTCTGAAACATCATCACTGGGCAGCCCAGTAGAAGACTGTGTTTTGCCTTGGTTTGTAGAAGTCAGAAAGGCCCAAGGTCATACAGCCCTCTACAGCAACAGGTAGGTTGCCACCTTCTCTAGCTGCTTGTAGAGCTCCTCAGTATGCCACTGAGAGAATAATCTCCAAAGACATTTGACATTCTTAACTGTATCAGGAGCTTTTATAGTCAGTGGAGAAGTTCACAGATTCTAAGATGTATTTAGATCCTTTCCCTCTCTCAGCTTTCTCATTGATTTGGTAGGTGTTTCATGTGACTGTATTTACGAGCACCTGACTAAGAGCTCCTTTTATTCATTACCAGGAACTTCAGCAGAAGAGCTACATCAGAGCTCAGCAGTGCTATTATTTATTCTGGCTTTTCTTAGGGTGACTTTCTGGGTGGATTTAAAATAAAATCATTTTCTATTGTCATTATTACTTTTTACTGTTCAATTGCTATGCTCCTCTCTCTATTTGTACTTCTGGATCTACAGAAGAAGTATGAGCTCCCATATACCATGGGGTTTAGGCCCTCTTGCACTAATTAATTTGTAACTTCATCTTCAATTTTGCTAAATTTGGTACTTATTTTACTGTAAACACCCATTTGTTCCACTGGGTAGCACAGCTTTCTGAACATCTGGGAATCATCATGTGTCATGAATGACATGATGTATCCTCACAGTTAGACTAGCACAATGCTAAATCTGATGGATGGAAGAAATGTGTCAGGGCAAAGATTAATAAACACTTTGGTTTGTGACTTGTGACTCACAGGGTAAACTTCATTCTCTCTTTGATGGTACAGATCCAAGATCAGCTTTTTTCCTCTCCCATTTTGGTCCTAGTTTATAACATAGAAACTTGCACTAATGAGACTGGCTGGATCAGAACCCTTGAATTCTCTCTGGACCAACATGTCTAATCAAGTCCTCTATTTATATGGCACAGCTGTGCAGATGGTTTGCTACCCTTAGGCTAAGATAGCCACTGAGAATTTGGTCGTATTTGCTCTGTTCTGTGACTTTGGAAGTGCACGTGGCCCAATATCCTCTGACGTGATAGTTATTAGAAAGGAAATGTGGCATTTTGTCTGTGAAGGATGTCAGAAAGAGGACAGAGACAAGTGAGCAGTAATGAGGCTCTTGAAAGTAGTCTGCAGGTGCATAATGGTAAAGTAACAGGCAGACGCAAAGGGAGAGTCTTAGCAGGAATCTTCTTCATTCTGTGCCCTTTTTGGCTTCTGTGCAAAGGAGAAAATTCGGTGGCAAAGAACTCAAAAGCAAACTGCAGCTTGTGCTTGTGCACCACAGAATATTGAGGTTTCTTTCTATTTTCAATACACTGCTGTCTTAGAAAGCTGAAACTTGTTCCTCGTAGCAGAAATCAGTGAGCATTACCCCATGTCCCTCTGAGGATAGCTGGCTCAAATCTAAAGCTGAATATGTATGTGAATATTTTCCGTAAGTATCATGACTTAGAACACTTTTGGTGAAATTTGCTTTAGCAACAGTTGTGTTTCATTTTGGTTTTCTTACCAGAAAGTGAGCAGGTAAAATAACCTTCATGTCTCATGCAAGAACTACACAAAATCCTAGACAGCTTTGGAAATGATTGGGAAAGAGATCATTCCAACATCACAAAATTCCGGTGTTTTTTTGAACAAGTGTATGGCAAATCAGGACAAAGCAGAAAAAATGGTATCCTCTGTGCTCTGGGGAAAGTGAAGGGGAGATAAGAACGTGGCAAGAAAAGACTATATTATACTATGGGAGATGCAGGGGAACAAAACATATAGCTGATCCAGAACTGCATTTTTTGCAAAGCACCTTTGTGCTGAGGGTGCATCTTCGATTCCGGAGCTGAGGCAAACAGCACTTCTTCCTGATCTCCCCAGCAGAGTTGTCTCATGCTTCCAATATTTCCTCCAAAATATGTTAACCCTCTCTCTCTTTCACCTCTCAACTGCCTCCTTTCACCCTGTATAAAATTCCAGTTTCAAACAAGGAAAAGTTTTGTTTGAAACCAGGGCAATGAGGAAATGAAGATTAGCTCAAACCATAAGCTCCTGTGCCAAAAATTCCGAATGTATTTTAAAAAGCTGTATCTATAGCTTGGGTCTCTGGCCAAAACCAACCATCCCAGCTCTACGGATGGATTTCAGTAACCACAGTCCAGACATAGAGGCTGTGGTGAACTTTCAGACAATAACTACTTTTAGCTATTACCAATTGCAAAAATGCAGTTAGTGACTACTCATTTTAAGACAACTGCAAGTCACCTGTTGACAATTTCTAAAGGGAAGAATGATGAATTGCCCTATTCATTTATTTAGCCTGAACTCCATACTGCTTCACAGTCTGTTTCCTTCAAGCATGAAACCTGGATCTTCTGCTGCAGCAGCAAGTTCTGTTTGCTGAACTGAAGGTCCAGAGGGAGAACTTACAAAGGATGATTGTAACAATTTGGATGCTCTCCATTTCTATCATTTTTTTGCCATGTGTCTATAAGTTTTGTTAGGTGAAGCTCCATATTTCAGCTGTTCAAAACTCCCTAGATCTTGACTCTACTATACTACTTGGTGACTTGACAACACTAGAGCTTTAAGAACAGATATTTTCCCTTCCTTGCTCACTTGTGAGCATCTTCAGCCTTCTAAACATAAACATCATGAGGGTTTGTGTGTCCTAGTCAAGTCATCCAAGGGGTGATGAAATTTCTTGCCATGAGGAATGACTAGAATTGAACCACCTCCAGCTTGCTATGCAGCAGCACCCAGGACCTGAGGCTCACAGTGGCAGAGAGGCTGCCTTCACTGGCAACCTGTGAGGTACTTGGGTGTGAACTTTCTCTCTGCTATGTTTAGCTTTGAGGAAGGCATGCTGCAAGCTGGGGCAAAACTAACATGGCTATCTGATCAACAGAGAACATCTACAGCTCTACACCCATCCATATGGGCATGGAACTCACTGCATGCCTTGCACAGGGCATTCTTGGAGCTGCTGTGAATCAGTCCAAGCAGCAGGTACTTCAGACCCCCTACATTTTAAACCCAAAGGGCCCTGCAGGAATATTCTGTGTGGTCTAGCCTCTATGACATTATTAGTAGGGGTTATATTTGTCCCGCTGGCTTGTTTGCAGTAAGAGCTGTGTGGTCTTCCAAATGCTCTTTGAAGTTAATGCAGTCACGAGGACACAATTACGGTGAGCTCAGAAAGGTGAAGCTAGAATGTTCAGGAGTATAACTAATCTTGGTGTTAGCTGCACATATCATGTACCATAGATAGAAATCACATGATAAATTACAGCCATACCTGAAAAGCAGCATGTAAAAATATTTCAGATGAGATTAAATTTCTGTTATCTAGCACTCTCAGAGACAGAGAGGTAAAAGCTTGGAGTACCTACACCTGAAATATACAAGGATAGTGTGAGCTTTTGGGGTAAGCAAAGGAGAGTGAATAAATTGTCAAAGCTGGAATCTACAGTCTTTGACTAATTTTCATTTCCCCATAGTCAGCTGGTTAGGCTGAGATCCCTGCTCTCTTCTGAGATCACTACACTGCTCCAAAGTTTTTGACATCTCCTGGCAAAGTCATTCATCTCTTCCACATCTCAGTGTTTCATATTATATGAGGATGTCAGCACTGCAGTGGGCCAAAAATTCTGAGGTGCTCACAGTAATGTTATGGGAACAACAGAAATGTCAAATACATTGGGTTGTATTATTTTTCTGTTGCTAAGATTAATGTAATCATTAGTCCTATCAGCACTGAGTAAGGCCAACTTGCGATGGGTTCTCAGTTATCTTTGATTTTCTAGTCTGATACTGTATCATGCCTTTTATAGCCCCTCTGGATCACAGTAATTCTTTGGCAAGCTTAGGAGAAGAGAAATTGGGATGTCTGAAGAAAGGTAAAAGGAGCAGGAGGAGAAGGAAAAGCTGTTTGCTACCTGAGTTTGATTATAGCAGCAGAAAAGAAGGCATTTTATACCAAGAATAGTGTTGCAAAGGTGCTAGTTCTGCAGTTTCAGGCAGAGAAACACTTGAAAGGATACTGATGATATGAGATTGTTTGGCACATTTTCTAAAGACATGCAAAAGGAAAGAGAAAAATTAGCACTGGTTTTGCCAGTGCACAACTTAGTTACAAAAATGAGGAAAACTGATCCTGTAACTGTCCCATGTAGATTTGTGAGGCCTAGCTACTGGTCAAAAGTACACATTCAACTCCCTGAAGTGTTTATGAGGCTATGCTAGAGAGTCTACAGAAGACAGTCTTTCCTATGAAAGCGAACATACATTTGTCTCCATTGCTACTCACCTGATTTGTGCAGTAACCCTCCATCTAAATGTTGAGTCTCCTACTGTGTGGTACAGAGCATGAGAGTGTGGAGAGTCATAAGTGCAAAGTGAAAGCTTCTGTGATAGATTGTTTTGTAAGGCAGCTCCAAGAAATGACAGCAAGTATTAATACAACCTGCTTAATTGATATTCCTATAAATGCAATGCCAAATAATATTATCAATATCAATGCTGGAACAGTTCCATCATGTGTTCCTCACATGTCTCTTTATCTCTTTCAGATGATCTCTAAGAAGAATTCTCAGGGGGAATTCAGGGACCAGAGATTTGATAGTTGCAGTTTTATACACTTTATCAGACCATCAAGGCTGTAATTGAAAGATAGGAGTTATCACCTCCAAGAGTTCTGTCATCTCAATCAACCTTCAAGGGAAAATCATTGCAAGAGAGTCTCTGGTAAGTCTATGAATTAATCAAGATTTGGAGAATATTATAATTTCTGTTGTGCTAACACCTGCAAGCTCTACTCAGAGAGGAGGAATTTTCTGTGATAAACACTCTAAGCAAACAAAATTAAAATGAAGTCGTCTTCCCTCAAACAAATCAACCAATGCAAACATGTGATGTGCTACCTAGGCCACTTCTCATATTCATTTGTTGCACAGCATGATTACAGTAAGTTCTTATAATGTGTAGGATTGGCCTCATCTTTGTAGGAAGCTAGGCTGGATGTTAGGAAGAAATTCTTCACAGAAAGAGTGATTTGCCATTGGAATAGGAGCCCAGGGAGGTGGTAGAGTCACCATCACCACAGGTGTTTAAGAAGAGACTGGGTGGGGTGCTTGTTGCCGTGGTTTAGTTGATTGGATAGTGTTGGGTGAGAGGTTGGACTCAATGATCTCAAAGGTCTTTTCCAACCTGGTTAATTCTAGTCAATTCAATTCTAAACTCTGGAAATTGGGATAATTCCATGGTTTACCTGTGGAACAGATTAAGAAAAGGTACATGTCAGTGTGTAACTAGATGTTTGATTCAAAGGGAAGTGGTCACTTGGACTAGAGATGATCAGTCATGATGAATGTCTGTCTTTACCTTTCTTTCCTGACAACAGGTACTAATGCTGTCATATGATACATACCCATTATGGACCCTCTTTCAATAACCATTGATCTGTAGATTTAATTTATTCACATCTGTTTATCTAATTTAGTGGGAAAAGATTGAAAACATATTAGAAGAAAGAGTACAGCTGGGTTTCTGTGGTCTATGCAACCCTCACCATTAATGTTGTACTGGAACACTTTTAGAAATGCAGTCCTTCCTCATCTGCGAAGTTCACAGCTGAGTTGCTGTGCCTCTGCCCCTGGTTTTCTTAAATAGAACACAAGCTAGTTCAAGTAGTGGCCAGCAACAGCAGAAAGGGAAAAGGCAGTTCAAAGGATCAGTCCTGCTCACAGGTTATCTGTGATTATGTACTATATCCCCTGTATTAGCCATCTGAAATAGATGTTAGCTCCTATCAGAACTTTCCACATTGATAGTGAGGCTGCTGTGGGAGCGTGCTTACTGTGCTCTTGGCTGAGTATTGCACATCTGGTCAAGGTCTTGAGTTTTATTTCTCCTTCACCTGATTTGGGACTTCAGAAGCATATACTCAGTATTAAGCCGCAACTTTGTTCCATGAGGCTGCCCCAGCTGGAACCTGTTGCTGGTTGACAGAGTCAGACTTATATTGAGACTATTATATTCTTTGGCATATTACACTGCGTTTACATCTTTTAATTCACCACAGTAGACAGATGGGTTGTTTTAAGAACCATGTGTAAGTGCTTTCATTAAAACCATTACAGGACACCAGATGGGAATGCAGAATATACAGGAACTGGGCTGCTCGCTACCATGTTGGACTTCTCGTGAAATATTCAGGAGTTTATAGTTCTTCTTGCCACTCAGCTCATGCTTTCCTGCATTGTGGTGACTGAAATGTTTCTGGGTTTCAGTTATAGTTCTATGAACCTGTTCTATGAACCAGCAGAGTGAAATGTACCTGGATTTCTTAATCTGACTTTTCCAGATCACATCATTTCTGAATCACACTGGCTGTGGCAAATACGGTTTTGGTAGGGGTGTTTTATGACAAAGAAATGTTGAATGAAACAGAAACAAAAGGTTAGCTCTTACGTTTTGCCTCTATGTAAACATATAAGGAAGGAGTTGAGTGAGAATTTTCAGTGCCAGAGTAAATTAAGAGTCAAAACACATCAAAGAAAGTGTAGCACTGAGGTGTTCCCAAGTATACTAAAATCTAGACAGTGCCAGGGGTCTTAAAAATATAAATGACAGAGTGATATGTTTCAAAAAGGAAGCAGATTAGTGAATTAAGTAAATCTTGACCTATATGTTTAATTTAAATGGGTCAGAATAGAATAAACCAGGTTGGAAGAGACCTTCAAGGTCATCGAGTCCAACCTATCAACCAATCCAACCCACCTAATCAACTAAACCATGGCACCAAGCACCCCATCAAGTCCCCTCCTGAACACCTCCAATGATGGTGACTCCACCACCTCCCCGGGCAGCACATTCCAATGGGCAATCACTCTCTCTGTGTAGAACTTCTTCCTAACATCCAACCTAAACCTCCCCTGGTGCAGCCTGAGACTGTGTCCTCTTGTTCTGGTGCTGGCTGCCTGGGAGAAGAGACCAACATCCCCCTGTCTACAACCTCCCTTCAGGTAGTTGTAGACAGCAATAAGGTCACCCCTGAGTCTCCTCTTCTCCAGGCTAAGCAGCCCCATCTCCCTCAGCCTCTTCTCATAGGGCTTGTGTTCCAAACCCCTCACCAACTTTGTTGCCCTTCTCTGGACACGCTCCAGCAAGTCAACATCTTTCCTAAACTGAGGGGCCCAGAACTGGACACAGCACTCAAGATGTGGCCTAACCAGTGCAGTGTACAGGGGGAGAATGACCTCCCTGCTGCTGCTGGCCACACTGTTCCTGATGTAGGCCAGGATGCCATTGGCCTAGATTCTCCTGCTAGGTATTCCTTTTGCTGCAACAGTTACTGAAAGAGTGCTGAGATCTTTGTGGCAGTAGTTGTGGAGGTTTTCTTTAGTTTATGAGTCTTATATATGCCAGAGGGAATGAAGTAATTAATAAAAATGTAATTTACTATTTGTGCTGGAAACCAGAATTCCTTAGAAAAGGAGGTTCAGGGCTACAGGGGCTATATCTGAGTTTGAGTCACTCTTCATAATAGTTTTAGGGCATATTTAGAAATATCAAAACAATTTCTGTCAGATGCCAGTGTTTTCCTGCAGGTGAGAACACAGTATTTTGCTTCAGTATTGTCAAAAGATCGTATGTAGTATTTTGCTTTGAAATTATTTCTATCTGAAAAATAAACTTGAAGAGTTTTTAGAAGGGTTAAGTAACCTGAAAGGAAGCTAAATAAGACAGTCAAAGCTATGAACATGAATTCATTTTAACACTTTTTTCTGGGTGGAATACTTCAGTTTGGTTCAACAAGTAAACCCTTGAAATCTGTGCCAGCCCAAGGACAGCACAGCTATAGCTTCCTATATCTACAATTATTTGCTTACAATTTTTTTATAACTTCATAATAAAATGCTTCACTTTGTCTTATTTTAATTTATCCATCTAATTAATGGATAAGACAACCAATTGTTTATGCTGAATTTTGAAAATTCTATTGAAGAAGAAGAAGAAGCAGAAAACTTGGCAATTTCTTTAATATAGCTGCCATGAAATAAATCCAAGTCATTCAACATTCAGTGGAACTGGAACTCTCCTGTATTTTTTAGATGAAATTCTGTTCTTGGAATAGGGATGAAAAAAAGGTCTTCTCAAAATCAGAATATCTCAGGGTTGGGTTGTTTTGGGGGGGGTTTATTTGGTTTGTGTTTTTTTTTTCCTGTTGATATGACTGGAAAATAACTCTGTATTAGCCATATATCTTAAGGACTATGCCATTTCTTAAGGCAAAAGAGTCTGATCAGCTCCTTAAATATGTGTGGTTCACTGGCTGATCTTTCATCTATGTAGGAGCACCTAATTAATCCTTTTAACACCTAACATAAGAGTTAACATTCCTGTGTAGTCTGATTGGAGGCTCTGTTGGTTCAAGTCTGGTAGGAAGAGAAATGTTTAAATACCTGTTCCTTAAGGATGTGAAATTTAATAAATCAATGCATTTCTCGGTTTTAGCTTTAAACTTTAAACTGCAGTGCATTGAAGAAGCTCACAGTGCTCTTTCTAAAGACTTCAGCTCTGACAGTCACCTATTTTGCCCACCAGACTCTTTTGGTTGAGTTTACAGCTCTAGGTGCTCTTTCCTTACTACATTATCTGATACTCTTGTCTTCAGATCATCCTGGCAGTGTGAACTGAGATTTCTAGCTGCTCTTTCCCTAGGAGCACATCAGTGGAGATCTACATCCACTGCAGGAGTAAGCACGCAAGAAAGGCTAGCACGCAAACCTTGTCCCCTTGTGAACTTTACCATTTGCCAATTCATCCCTGTTTTAAATTTTCTCTCATGTCTGCCTTTTTCTGTGATTTCTTCCTGGAAAGCCTGTGTGGCCTGGCTTCTAGATCCTGTTCAGCATGACATTCTAATACAGTAGTTTCACCTCCAGATTTGAATATAAGTCATCAGAAATGTCCTGCAGTTTCCTTACAGTGTATTAGGGGAAGGAAGGAGGAATAGTGCAGGTATTGAGCTAATGCTATCAAGATGCCTAAAGGAGAAGAAAAGATTGATGAGAAAGCATTGTATTTATAGTTTCTGGCACATAGCACAGCACAAGTGCTATCTGAATTCTTCAGAAATTAATATCAGATGACTTAGGAACTTCTGGTGTATTTGAATCTTAAGTGGCGATAGATAGTTTTACTCACATTTTCCTGCAGTTGTTATATGTGCTACTTCTTCCTATTCTTTTGAAGACATCTTGGGAAAATGTAAGAATTCTCAGAACTGAAAAAAATCACGCTCTTACTGAGGCTGAATGAGAACAGGGACACAGATCCTACCTGAGATCAGTGGTAGGCTGTCTTCCATGCATATACGTGCATCTGTGTAAGCGTACGCAGAGAGATTTGTGACTATTCAGTCTGATGTTGCCTTTACTTCCCAAATATGCAAGCCTGACCTTGCTGCCACCATGTATGACGTGTGTGGTCAACATCTGGTCAAGTAAAGGATTAACTTCAAATTAACATAGTTTTTGTCTTCAGAAGTGTGTTGTTGTATGAATACTTTATAAAGATTAAAGAAAATGAAAAATGTGAAATAAAAACTACTTTTAGAAAACTTGAGGCATTGTTGCCCTCAGAACATTGTGTGGTACAAGGGTGCCCCAAGATACCTGCCAATGAGTAAATCAGTGTCCATGCACAGAACAGAGGACAGCAGGTGCCAGTACATTTCCCATGAGGATGGGAAAGGTGTTTTTCCACTTGGATCCAATTATGTACTCCCATGAAAGCAATTCAATGGTTGCACCTGCTTACTCCACTGCAATGAGAAAAGCTCAGAGAGTATTTCCTTTCTTCTTTATATTTGTTTGAATTGCCTACATCTGGGCCAGCAGCTAAGCCTGTGTCCTGATGTGCAGATGCCCACACAGCTGAGTGTTTAGGAAGTGAAACCTGGCCTCTTTCTACTCTGCTCCCACCAAGCAGCAGTCGAGACCACAGCAAAGGTCTGCCCAATCTGCTTTCCCAGGGGCTTGCAGAGCAGTTCCGCATGCTCTTCCAGTCCCCTGCACTACCAAAGTGAAACATGTGGGTGCGTGGCAGCCCTGACAGCCAGGTCTGCTGCAAGTCATCACAGGGAGTCCAGCCCCTACCACTGTCGTGCCTGTGCTATAGGACCGCGTGAGTTACTTATCCAAGCACCTACATGTGTGTGCAGGAGCAGCCTGACTCAAACTGACATTTTGCCAGGCTTCCTGGCAAACCTCCATGATGCTCCAGCTGCAGTTGGTGCACCAGTGTGTCCTGCAGCTTGCCAGCAAGTGGGCAGTCCAAATGGCTGGGAGTGCTCCAGGAGCCTCAGCACCAGGGAGAAAGCAGGTTGTGATCAATCACAGCTGTACAAGTGCTGCAGCGACAGGGCAGGGAAAACTTCCCAGCCGCCCACTCCATGGCTTCAACACATAGCCTCCCACAGGTTCCAGCGCTGGCTTTGGCAAAGGATACTCCTCTGTCTGTTTGTGGCAGTTATGGGTTGGGTCATCTGCAGATGAGCAGTGCTTTTCAATCTCCCTGATGTCTCTTGAGTCCTAAGGGAGGACTAACTCATTGGGATGGTTGGAGCCTGACAGGGACTTGGAGGTTTGTTGCTGTAACTCCCTGGCACTATCTTTCACCCTTGGGGTAGGACAAGTAGGAGTTTCTCCCACAATAAGAGTCAGAAATCTTCTCCTTCAGGAAACACCCAGGCCAAGAGGCCTCTATCCAAGCTAATTCTTTTGGATCAACACACTTCTCATTATTTTATTTGTGGAGGACTCTCTAAGCTAAGAAAGAAAGTGACCTGGTAAATGGATTTCTCACTTGCAGGCTCTCATAGCTATATTATTGGCATTGCCCCTGATCAAAGGATCAGATGCAAGTGCAAATAACATTAAACAAATTAATAGATCTTTGTTTAATAGTGATGCATGGGGAAATATCCCTCTATTCTTAATCATCAACCTGAAAACATTTTGAGGCTGACTCTCCTTGACATTGAGTCAGAGTTACCTTGACGCAAAGGCAGAAAGAATAGCAAGTTGCTTTGTGAGAGTAATTTATTTGAGCTGTTATGACTGATGATGAGTAACTGCAGAATTGAGGGTGTTTTACGATGTTTTATGAAAATACTGATCTCATTCTCTTAAAAGTTAATTATTAACATACAGAATTTCCCTTCATTACTCAGCTCCTTTTATTCTAAGTGCAGCTTTTATAGTGACATTATATTGCATTCTCTCTAAATATGCTTTCAAAGAAAGCTCTAAAGTCCTGATGGAAACCCACTCTGTCCTCAGCAAGGCTTCTGTTAGATGCACAGTATCTTTTTCATCATTACCTCACTTAAGAGTGTTTTCTCATTTGACCAAGAACATGTTTTGTGTGAAATAGTCTGTAGGGAAAGCAGAAGATTTTTCTCAGGTGCTAAAGTGGAGACTTTACAGGTGCAGGGATATACGGGTGCAGGGATGTGCAGACTGGACTGAAAGCTGTCAAACTGTAAGATGGACTTCAGCGTAATGTAATAAATACGATCAGATTACCAATTCATGCTTTGTTTGGGAATATTCTGATTTCTGGTTCCTTCCTTTCCTGCATTCAGATACTATTTTAAAGTTGTCTGTTGATTCAATATATGCTACAGGTAACACTATCAAGAGATACAGGTCATAAAGGAACCTATGACATACCATAAGCCACTTCAGGCCTAAAGCCTGTTGCCGTTCCTGGTGATTTAAACTGTGACAATCCGTATCCCTGTTGGAAGCTGTGGGATACAGTGCCTGCATCATACTCAGTTAATATATTAAAATATTCTTAAACAGCATATGGACATCTGAAGAAATCATCTCACTGAATGCATTCCCTCATTTTCTCTTAACATATCATCCATGTCAGAGTACAGTGAAAGTTATTTGGCTTTCTCATTAGCATGTGTGCATAAATGAGTGTATCATGTGTGTATTGTTTACAGTGTGCATTAAAATACATGTAACCAGTAACATCTGTACATTTTCAAATTGTCATGCCAAAAAAACCCAAGTTTATTTGCATATATAGTGTGTGTGAGTGTGTACATGCATTTTCACTAGGGGGTTATCCTGCAGTGTTTCTGTGCATTCCGTGGGTTGAATGAAACACCCATGGAAACTTGCCAGCTGTGCTGACGCAAGCTCCAGGCTCATCCTATAAACATTTACACTTCTGAGTAATTTCAGTCACATACAAACACAGGGTTGAAGGAGACCTCCTTGGTCACTGATTCCAGGCCTATGGGATGACAGGCAAGGGTCATAACTCTTCTCATAAATGGCCAGGCTTTATTGTAAAGTTCTCTGAGTTTTCTTCTGACATCCCTCCTGCTGGAAAGCCCTTCCATTACCTTGTTCAGCTGGTAGTTAAAAAGTCTTTCCTCATTTTCAGCCTTGGATCAGTCATGGACAGTTTTGTACCACTTTGTTCTTATGTCAATATTGTAAGTACTTCTTCCTCTCTGGTATTTACCTAGTGAGACCAATCATGCAGCTGAAGTTATTTATGTGACTTTGCAGCTTTGAGTCCTTGGGAGTGGATGTCCACATGCATTTTACTTACATGCGGAGAAACAAGCTGAGTGACTTTACAAGCCCAACTTGTCAAAGTGATTAAAAGAAATCAGGATCCTGAAGAAATAGGTCTCAGGTTGATAAGGACTGTCTTTGAAAGGATTGGCCTTCAGCATGAAGCTACTCCTGGACAGTTGCAGCTGGTTGGCTTTGGTGCTCTGTGATTTATATTGGGACAAGCCTCTTGCTCACATAAAACACAGGATGCCACAGTCCAGTATATATCTGTTCATTGTGAAAGCAGACATTTGAGTCTATCCCTTATTATACTAGCAATAAATTATATGGAAGAGCTGTTCATTTCCAGTCTGGGCCTGAGCTGAAGTGATGCTTTGCACCTCGACAGTCTTCAGTGCTGCACCAAACATGCCACACTGGTATTCATCCTTGTCTAATTAACTTTGCAAAGATGGTTTTTCTTTATGATGTTGCAATTTCTGTATCTTCTATAACTGAGACAGGTTGGATTTGGAAAGTTAACTTAAGGTCAAACATGTTTACTGAAGGTGAGGTGGAAAGGGCTACAGAAGCACTGGAGCCCGTTTCCTCTACCTGTAAGGTCACTTACCGGCAGAACTCTGTACAGGCAGACTCCTAGATCTCATGGCACACTGAACAAGGAGGGAAAGAAAGCAGACAGAAATTGGCCACTTGACTTCTCTATGCCTTCCCTGAGGGTTACAGTGATGTTAGAATATGCAGGATAAGAGCTGGTAAAGCAAGGAGTGACACAGGAGAGAGAAAGGGATCTGAAAAGCTACAGGCAAGGCAGTGAAAGCTGCCATGGGAGGTCAGATACACATTGAAACTGAGTCAGTTAACAGACCTAGCAAGAAAACCAAGAACTGAATGTTGCACATCTTTTTTGAGGATGCTCTTCTTAAAGCAGGCTTGATTTGCCATCTTCTAGCTGGTGTCCCTGGATAGACCAGGTCTTATTCTAACAGACTGCTGCACTTATTTGGATGGTATTAAATAATTCAGTTTTAAAAGAGAAATTTCTAGTAAACCAAATAATTTTCAATTACTGGAAACCAAGATGATAAGTGTCATGGACAGAAAGCTGCTTTGCTGTGAGAGGATTGAAGAAAGAAACTTCTAAGCAGATTTGCTTTCTACTGGTTGTCCAGATTAAATCATGAGAACTCAGAAGCAGAAACCTGCTGATGGTACAGCAGTGCTGAAGGTGGCGACACTTGAAATAACCCCACAATAAATCAGATTTTCGTAAGAACGCTGGCATTGCAAACCTGCTCTCTGCAGCTCTAGTAGGTTATTGGCAGCCTCATCCTGCTATGCCAGATAATTTGTGCAGCGACTTGTAACAGCAGTTAAGCAATGAAACCAGGTGCCCTTCCCTGAAGCTGCAGATGAATCACCGAATTATAAGGAGGGAAATGAGATTGGCAATAGAGTGGATACACACCAGTGAAGAAAGGAGACTGGAGAAGCTGGAGTGGACAGTTATCTTTGGGCCCAGAGCATGTGTCTTGATGTTTTTGTTTAAGCAAAACGTAACTAATGGTAACAGGAGGATAAAGATCAGAATCCTGTGTCAGTAGTTGTTTGGGCAGGTGTCAGTTGAGAGTAGATTAGTGAATATGTATCAATGGAGTTGCACTGACTTAACATTTTATGCAGTTGAAGGGAGGCTTCAGATGTGTGCCCCTCCTGGTAACGTGATCTCTAAGTGGAGCTTCGTTTGTCAGCAAACACATAGCTTCTTGATATTCAGAGTTTAAGTCACCTGAATGAAATTTAATTATGTCACCATGATTGTTGATAGTATTCACAAGGGTTTATCATAACCTGTTTTTATGCACAGCTAGATAACATAGAAAGCATCATCTATATTTTTTTCTCCACAGGCTTGCACAGTCTAAGTTTTTCTAACAGGTCATGTAGAGGTTTTCAGGTGAAATGTGACCTGTTTTGTAGCTGCACCACATAAGATTCACAAGATGCAACAGTTTAAACTGATTCTGTAGTTGTAATGCATTGTCAAATGACTGATTGTGACACACACCATAAATCCTGCCCCACCGACACTCTGACCATGATGCTTGATGTGATAAAACTACCAACACAGCCTCAAGCAATGAAGTGGGAGGCTGGAGCTGAATGTGGACCTGAATTTTCTAATTGGATGACTAAAGTTGCACCTCAGAGCGTGTCTTTGCACACCTTAGTACAGTGAAGGCTTCAGAGTTCCCTGTTTGGGAATTTAAAATGCAGTGATCAATAGCAGTAGAAGCACTGAACAAAAGAATAAAATGTGGAGTGATTGTCTAGATTGGAATGTGCTCAGAAAAATACTTAACAACTTTATTTTGTCCAGCCCTACACCAATGTGCCTTCCCACCATGAGAGAATAAGCCCAGAGCCTGGTGTTGTAAATGTTTTATCCAAGCATCTCCTCAGATTTGATGTGCCTAAGAAGGACAGTGTCTGCTGTGCTCTTTGCCTCCTCCCTGCAATCTGCCAGGCAGTAACATGGTCATTTCTCTGACTCCTGTCCTCTCTTGGTTGGTAAGACCTGGTTACACCAAACTTGGAGATCTGGCCCATGGTTAATTGTAATGAATATCTGTACAATCTTTGAAGCTCAAATCATTACAGAACCATACTGATGTGCTTTTTTATGCTTACTTTATTTCTTATCTAAGTGAACTCCGTGATTAATTCCTAACATTTTCTGGTGGAAAAAGCCATGATGGATTCTTGCTTTCAGCAGAACTTGCAGATTTGGCCATCGTATCTGATACCATTTCTTAGAGTAGTTTCAGTTTGTACATACTGACATGAGAAATCCACATAACACAAGAATGATAAACACTTTTAGTAATTAAATGGCTAAAATTTATACTCTTGAGTCCATGTCCAGCACTGCATTTAGGCTCAAGTTCTGAATCAGGTTCCCACTGATTAGGATGTTGAGTTGGATACCAAAATATGCACCAAACCCTTTAAGTATTCAGGACTTCTTGAAAGTTCAATAAGTTTTACAGGCTTTCTATAAAAATAAATATCAGTATTAGTTTCACATGCTGGCCCAGATGAGTGTTCTCCTTTAAGCATCATCAGACATTGGGTCCCAATTCAGCAGACAATCCCTGAAGTTAAGCACTAAAAGGCAGGAACTAGTATCTAAACTGCTGATCTGATGGGTAGGTGTATGGAAAACTCTTAATAGGGGGGCGATGTCTTTAAAAAATAATGGGGACAGTTTACTGTTAGGTCAACATTCACAGAATAGGTCTTTGGGTTAAAACAAAACGCCCTGTAACCTGTAGATATTGACAATACATTACTTTTTTTGACTCTGCATAGGATATTTTTTGTTTTAAATAACCTGCTTTACAGTACTTTGACTTCTTAAGATCTTATTCTTTAGCATAACTGAAAATCTAATACCTTCTAGAGCAGTTGCCTAGTCACCTCTGTTTTTCATTTAACTGTATTTTGATCTGTAAGTCTTACACAGGTATATGATATGTATGAGCTGAAACGTTCACAAGAGCCTCCAGCTTCATTCAAACTAGCTAACACCAGTTCAGTACTCAGAGGAGAAAAGCTCTTGCAGCTGGTGTAACAGCCCTCCTATTGCAGATTCCCTGTCCAAAACAGGATACTTCATTGACGAGATATTTTTGAGCAAGGTTTCACATCTAAAGCATCTTTGCAAACTGTTCTTGGAAGTTCTAAAATAAATACCATTCTTTATACCTGTAGCTCAAAATTTGTAATCCAGATTTATATTTTTCTCTAAATACTTAACATGGTCTTGGAGCAGAAACAACTGAGCTATTAGCAAGTGATCCAAAGCTGCACATCACTGGCAATTCTGAATATATTAATGTATAGAATTATTATAATTATTAAGTATATACACATTATATATATTATTTATATCTAATTAATATTACTTATATATTAATTATTATAGTTAAAGGGATAAAAAGCCCCTCTGCTGATGGGTGTCCCTCACTGGGAACAAGGATTTCATAACTGAGCACCCTCTGGGTTTAAGCTAGGTCAGAGTAACTTCCTGATGGACAAACTAAGAATCATCACAAGAAATGTCATTAGTGACAAACCTAGTTTATTTGTCAACTCCAGTTGAGCAAGCCCCAGCACAAGAAAATCTATATCTATTTTCCTTTGATAAAATACAGCAGGAAGTAATTTCTGAATGTTTTCTAAAGTATGTCTAAGAGTTGGGGTGTGATGCTATGTGGGTAAAGCTAAGAAAAAGGGATATAGCTGGTTCTCTATACCTTGAAGCAGAATAAAAACTGAGTCTCTACCATGGAGAGATCACTCTGGTGCTCTAAGAGCAGGTTGGGATTTAACATCAGGTATCCAGACGTATCTGTAATATTCAATACATCATTTGTAATTACACAACAAAACGAGCACGTTGAAGCAGACATTGTGTGAAATTAGAGCTATTGGGAGACTTCCCCAAAAAGTAATAGTTTTGCTTTTATTTCAACAGAACAGAAACATATCTCATTTCTTACAAGAAAAAGCAGCAAATAATGTTATCCTTTTGATATAGAGCCATTACCGGAAGCCATTATCATCACATTTCGGGTTACTTAATCAGCTCTGTGAACTGATAACCCACATAAATAATTGCCTCACTGCTGCCAATAGTGCTTTTGGCACACTATGAAAATAACATTATTCCTTACAAATTAAAGCACAGTAAGATTTTAAATGACAGATTAAAGGCTTTCTTCAGGTACCTTGAATACTTCCAAACTGAGCAAACAAGGAGAGACCTACCATTTTGCAGGTATGTGATATAGATGAACTGTGTTTGAGCTCCCTGATGGCACAGAAATGAGATGCATGTGCCCAAACATGCCAACCAAATGCAGGTGATGAAAAAAAAAGATTAACTGCTGGAGAGCTACCTGCTCTTCAGAGCATTCCAGCTATCAGGCACACCCCAGCTGACACTGTAGTGCTCAGCAGCATATCCACAGGACTTCAGGCCATGCCTTCATTATCTGTTTGGCTCCTTTCTGTTCCTGCGCAGAGCATCTTACACTTAGGGTATTGTGCAAGATGTTTGTGCTTTTGTAGCAATTACTTCTAGTCTGATCCTTTCCCCCTTGTCTCCTTATTGGTAGAAATGTCCAAAATAGCCATAGCTCAAGTAAAATCATTGGCCCCATTATTTTTTAATATTCAATTAACTAGTTAGCCTTGGCTAGATGTGTGCTCACACCTGCTATTCACCACTAAAGGTGAGAGAAAACTTATGTCCTGAAAGAAGTTCTGTTATATCAACATTGCTTCTCATTCTAAATTATTACGAGAAATCAAGAGATGCCAGCCTTCCAGTGCTACCAAAAGCTGTGTATAGACAGAAGCTATAAGACACAACTTATATGCCTATAAAGCAGCCAAGGGAAGGGATCTCCAGACAGATGGGGACAAGGCCTTACCAGGAGAGGCATCTGTTCCACGTTTGAACAGCCTGGTATTGAGTGTTGCTGAGGGGTGACCCAGAAATATCTCCTGGAAAAGCTCAATTTGGCACATTTGCTCTTATAGCAGAAAGTCAGGTTCCCCACAGGCAGGCATCATGGAAGCTGCCTTGAAACTTTGTCTGAATCACTTCAGTCCCAAGGCCACGAAGGTGGAGAGTTCCTGGACAATTCAAATGGGAGATGGCACAGTAGTTTTGGCTGCATTTTCACTAAAACAAGATGAAAGGAGATGGAATTTGTGACTAGATTTAATTCTGTTTATATTACACCATATTTTTTAACAAGACCTCACTATATTTTGTGTGTTGCAGCCCAGATGTCTCAAGCCTCCTTCCCATTCTGTGTTTATGTGGCTTTGCTGATATTGGGTACTCCACTTTGGCCACAACAACCCCATGCAGTGCTACAGGCTGGGGTCAGAGTGGCTGGAGAGCAGCCAGGCAGAAAGAGATCTGGGGGTACTGGTCAATAGTAGGCTGAACATGAGACAGCAGTGTGCCCAGGTGGCTAAGAAGGCCAATGGCATCCTGGCCTGTATCAGGAACAGTGTGGCCAGCAGGAGCAGGGAAGTCATTCTGCCTCCATACTCAGCACTGGTTAGGCCACATCTTGAGTCCTGTGTCCAGTTCTGGGCCCCTAAGTTTAGGAAAGATGTTGACTTGCTGGAACATGTCCAGAGAAGGGCAACAGAGCTGGGGAGGGGTTTGGAGTACAAGCCCCATGAGGAGATGCTGAGGGAGTTGGGGTTGTTTAGCTTAGAGAAGAGAAGGCTCAGAGGAGACCTTATTGTTGTCTACAACTACCTGAAGGGAGGTTGTAGCCAGGTGGGGTTTGGTCTCTTCTCCTGGTTGGCCAGCACCAGAACAGGAGGACACAGTCTCAAGCTGCACCAGGGTAGGTTTAGGTGCAAGATGAGGAGAAAGTTCTTCACAGAAAGAGTGATTGCCCATTGGAATGGGCTGCGCAGGGAGGCAGTGAAGTCACCGTTCCTGGAGGTCTTCAAAAAAGGATTGGTTGTGAGACTTGAAACAATCATTTAGTTAGTCATGAAGTGTTAGGTATTAGGTAATAGGTTGGACTTGATGATCTCTCAGGTCTTTTTCAACCTGGTTGATTCTATGATTCTATGATTGTGTGGGAAAGAGAAGAGATACTTCTTAGTTTGGGAAATGAGATCTCAGACCCTCAAAAGTAAATTAGGAAAGAGTGATCTGCAAGTGCTCAGCTCAAACAGAAAGATTCCATTGAAGCTTTTTCACTTTTCTTTTGCAACACTGGGTTCTAAAAAAAAATATTTCTGTAGAAAACATGCTTGACTTGACCTGCTTGTTAAAATCTCTGTTTCTGTGTTCAAATGAACTCTCACAGTGTGTACAAGCAGCACCAATGGTAGCAAGTATAGCATTCAGGGCAGATACCTACTGAGGGAGGCAGTTGCCTCAGTCATCTTGAAGAGTAACCTCTAGATGTCACTCATAAACCCTTCTCTTATTTGAAGGATTTAAACAAGTAATTAGAATACCTTTGACAAAGAAACCCTTCAATCACACTGCTTGGTTACCAAAATGTTTGTGTTCTGAGCTCCTTTTATGCACTGCTATAGTCAGGTAAAGGCTGAAGGCAGAGAAGGCGTTACCTTCAGTCACACAGAGATACCTTATAGATCACACAGAAAATGAATTTCAGTTATTGATTAAGAAAGAGAAGACCTTAACCCTAATCAAAATAGAGACTTCTGTAGTCTTTGATGCTGGTTGAACATTTTGGGAGAGCTCAGTATGAAGCTGATACTCTGTTGGTTTATTTAAGTAACTACATCTTGTTAGCAATGGCTAATGCTTGTAACATTGTCTAACCCATGGATGAAATTACTTCAGTGGCTATTTCCACACTTCCTAAGTATAAATAGAGCAGATGCTCTCCAAAACTCCTATAATTTCTGTTAGATGTTTTCAATGGATTTTAATTTTTTTTCTCTCTTAAGACCAGAATATTCTTTGGTTTTTTTCTTTTTTATTCAGTAATTGAAAAATAAATTGCATCAGCTCTATGTCATACCTTCAATGGGGCAAAAGTGCTCATATGAAAAAGCCATTTTGTCTACAAGAAAGAAAAAAATATGTAGGAAAATGTGGGGCAACTCTAGCAGTATGATTTCTAAGGTTTTGACAGCCTTACCTATATTAAGAATTTTATTCTGCAAAGAGTTGAGCTGAAGCCAGGGAGTTTCTTAATGAAGTAAAACACTTATAGAATGTGGAATAGTATAGAAATTCTTGTACAAGCTGTGGCTGATAACTGTTCCATCTTATGTTTACAGAAAGTTTGGCCTTGCATTGTTCCAGTTCAAAGATTAATTGAGTGCTGTGGTTTCCCACAAAAGCTTCATTAAAGCTTTTAGGGGCTCAGAGGAGACTTTATTGCTGTCTACAACTACCTGAAGGGGGGTTGTAGCCAGGTGGGGATTGGTCTATTCTCCCGGTTGGCCAGCACCAGAACAAGCAGACTCAGTCTCAAGCTGCACCAGGGAAGGTTTGGGCTGGATGTTAGGAAGAAGTTCTTCATAGAAGGTGTTATTGGCCATTGGAATGGGCTGCCCAGGGTGGTGGTAGAGTCAGCATCACTGCGGGTGTTTAGGAAGAGACTGGATGGGGCACTTGGTGCCATGGTTTAGTTGATTACATACTGTTGGATGATAGGTTGGACTCAATGATCTCAAAGGTCTTTCCCAATCTGGTTAATTCTATTCTATTCTATTCTATTCTATTCTATTCTATTCTATTCTATTCTATTCTATTCTATTCTATTCTATTCTATTCTATTCTATTCTATAAATATAACCAGATTTTTCTAACAAAACATCTCTTAAGTGCTGGTTAAAAAGTGCTAAACCTATCTGTGCCATGGGGAAAAACTGAAACCAAGCCTCTTCTCCAACTGTGTTGATGCTCCCCAACCAGTTTGTTGTTGTGCTGATGTGGTAGCGATGAGATACCCATAAAGATTTTAAGACACAGAGATTAATTTGATTATTGTTTTTGCTTACATTATTATACATAGAGGTAAAATGTGTTTGTAGGTATCTCTGTGGCAACAGCAGGATGCTGTTTATGGCTAAACGAGGATTTTTGAGATACAGCAGCTTGGCAGAAGTTTTCTTTGAGACTTGGAGGTATTTGGTCACTCGCAAAAAAGCAACAGCAGCTATCTGCTTTCCTAGGGTCCAGGGAGGTGGTAAGTTTTTGGTACTGCTGAGAAGGATACAGTGATACAGGCTTCCTATAGCTGCACCTGCAAAAGAAGGAGTTCTTGTGGCTATTTTCTCAAGCAGAAAGACAGAGGGAGTAGGCAGATCCATAAGGGATTCTGTTGCAACCTCGCCATTTCCATGCCTGGTCTTTTCCTGGTGTGGCATCATAAACACTGGCTGTGATCCCAAAAGCTTCTTAGCTGCTTTGCTTCTGATGGTTTGAGTTACACAGTCAAAACACCTCTGGATCTTACTCATTAAGTAATCACAAATCAGCTATAATAGCCCAAAAACCCCAAATCCCTGCAGATAAGCAACTGTTAGAGAGACATGAAGAATGCCATTAAACAAGTACCCATCTTGGAGATGATATCTCTCTACTTAAAAATAATAATAATAATAGTCACAACTTAGCTGCTTGGATCCCCACAAGTCCACAGAACCAGATGGGATCCATCCTAGGGTACTGAGAGAGCTGGCAGGTGAGCTGGCCAAGCCACTCTCCATCATTTTTCATCAGTCCTGGCTCACTGGAGAGGTCCCAGATGACTGGAAGCTGGCCAACGTGATGCCCATCCACAAGAAGGGCCGGTTGGATGAGGCAGGGAATTACAGACCTGTCAGCCTGACCTCAGTGCCAGGCAAGATTATGGAACAGGTCATCTTGCATGATGGCCAAGGGATCAGGTCCAGCCAACATGCTGGAAAAATATTTGATTTGCAATGTTAAGTGCTCCAGATTTAAGAGTTCTCTGAACTCCAAGGTTTCATCCTTCTCTGCTGTGACTGATAAGTGGCCAAAGGGAGTGTAAAGAATGTACTAAGGATGAAAGAAACCAAACTGAAAGACAAAACTACTGACAACAAAACTGCCTCCCCATCCCTATGCTGCAGAAGTTTCATTATCTTATGATAATTATGCAGTTATTCAAAAACCATTTTAAAAAGTCTTTGTTGATGCAGCAGTCGTTGAAGCTTTTGCTGCTTTTCAGGGTTGCCAGGTTGTTTGCAGCACAGCAGGCTGAAGATGGCAATCAGGCATCCCAGGGAAAGCCTGCTTAAACAGAAAAGGATCATGTAGTTAGAGATTACATCATAATGAATGTTCACAGAGGGGACAAAATTAACCTTTATGCCGTTGCACAGACTTGAACCACTTGACTGCCTGAAGTGGAGTGGCAGTAGGTCACTGAGGAGATAAGCAGCAGTGAGCCAAAAAGTGCTTGGCAAGGGAGGGGGACTGCAGGTCCTTACTGAGCCAAGAACAGTGGTTTTCAGGGTTGCAAGGCACTGGAAATGTGTGGCAAGAGATAAGTTTGCTTGTTTTCTTTTTATCATTGACACTTCTGTGCTCCTCCCTCCTTTTTAGCCTATTTCACTCTTGCCTGTCCCACCACTGGTGCCCCCTCCTAGTCTCTGCTGTTCCCAGCTTTTCTTTATTACTCTGGAATTTAACAGTGCTTGGTTGTTGTCACTAATGTGATGCAGAAGTGCTTGGCAATACATAGTCAGGTCATACAGGGGTGGGAAGGGGCAAGGAATATGAATTTTGTTTTCCTGTGCAACCAAGAACTGTGACTGCCTGTATGCAAGCTCTCAGCAGGGATGCAGAGGTCACAGCAGTGGAAAAGATGCTGAACATGCTGTTGCTGAGGTGCTGGCAGCAGGGACATGATGAACCAAACATGGCTGTCTTCCCATGGTCCCATGGAAAGCACTGACAAAAGAAGGAAGTCCCTGGCTGCATGTGCTGGGTTGGCAGTTTAGTCCATGTTCTTCCAGCTCTCCCTGCCTGCCAGCCACACCACATCCCCTCTTCACCCTGTGATCTTGCAAATGAGGAGGTGGGTGTGTGAAACAGAGGGCACAGGACTTCTGCTCAGCATGTGGGTCTTCAGCAGGCACTCCAGCTTTCAGGAATATGCACCAGCAACATGCATTGTTCAATGCCACTTCAAAGCAGGATCTGGCAGTGAGGCAGGGAATTGTCTGGCAGGATTAAGCCACATTGGAACCATTTTGGAAAGGGTTCAACCTTTGATTCTTTTGTATACAAATCTGACATCAAAGCAAAGTCCTGGTGTCTGTCAGATATGTCCTTCATCTTTAGAGAGAGATAAACCAGCCTCCTGTCAGTCAGATAACATGATAATCATTGTGATAATGCATTTATCCTGGTGCTTACAATTCTTGATCATACATTGCAATTATGTATACAGGCCACAGCAGCCACTGTCTTTAATTATAACCTTGATGGCAAAGTGATAGGAAGAAGAAATCTTCCTAAGGGTAGAAAAATAAGTATTTTAATTCATTTTTTATGAACTCTCACCGAATATAATAGAAGAGATTAATATGAAAGCCTTTGCCTGAGTGTTTGTGTGAAGTGACAAGTGTATGCATAAAAAGGAACAGTGGTGAGTGGATATTGCATTAATATAGGACAGATATTAGATCCATGTGAGATAGGTACCAGTCTAGATAATAGCAGCAGATAGTGCAGCATTTAACTTCTGTGTTAATCTGCTGCCCAGAGCATTTGTAGGTGCATATAATGACTTTATTCCTGAGGTTTATTCATGGTAGGTTTTGAAAGATAAATAAAAGACTTACAATATGGATTCACTTACTCAGGAACTCCTAGGTTGTTTGCAAATCTCAGCTACAGAAAAACAAATAGATTATATTATTTCTCCTGCAATAAACTGCCTGGATGAGGAACCTGATGGCTTATGCCTGGGTTAAAGTGTGTTTTTTCTTGCATATTATTTAAGTGCATGTACCTTTTTTTTTAAGTTATTCATGCATTCTGAAGCCCTCAATTTAAATAAATGAAGAGAGGGAAGGCAATGGACATTGGGAAGCAGGGACTGGTTGTAAAAGGTGTCAGTCCTGGTTTTCATAGTCCAAGTACTTGAGGTTTATCAAATTTCCACTCTCAGTGTTTGGAGTCTGCCCTCATATGGGAAGTGACATTTCTTGTGTAGGGTCCTGATGGCATTTAACCACATCCCTTGCATAAGGTACTGATAACCATGCCTGGGAGAGAGCCAGGACTAGAGGCACAGACGAAAAAGAGAAATTTAACCTGAGGATTTTCTCAAGGGACCACAGAATGGGCCACTCTTGGTTGTTTTGGACACTGAGAAGCTGAGAAGTCTTAGCTATTAGGAAGAGATAAAAGATACACAGTGAAAATCAGGACCTTTAAAGTAAGATAGTCCAAAACTGAAATACCTGGGAAAATGATCACCCTAAGAAAACCAGGTGTTACTGTTTACAGAAGGCCACTAAACCACACCCAGATGTGTTAGAACATGGACTTACCTGTGTCAGGATATGAACTGTATCTGAAGCTGTAGGCTTCCATCAACATCTTCACTCTTGTAGTTCTCTAAGGACAATGAGTGTGTTCAGTCACAGGGAAAATACAGTGTGAGTACACTGTTACATAAGCAGGACATGAGTAAACCTTGTTGGCTGTGACTGTGCATTTGCCTAGCACTGATCAGCACTGTGACTTCTGTTGGTGTAGTTTGTTTCTTGTTCTTCAGCACAGACCTATGTATTCTGGATTAAAATGACCCCTCTATCCCTCGTCAAGGGTTGAGCGTCCTTCTCTGCATCTCTTATTCTTGTAGGGCTTCTCCTCTCTGTCCTTAGGCCACTGCAGAGCTTTCCTCTATAGCTTCCCCTTAGGCCCTTCCCAGAAATAGTGTCCCCCAGCTTATCCTCTGTGCCTGCTTAGTGTCTGAATAGTGCAATTCCTCATTGTCAGCAAACCAAGATATATGGAATACGTGGGAAATCAGACTTGCTAGGCAGCAAGTTGCTGGCCGACCAGGAGAAGAGACCAGCCCTCGCCTGGCTACAACCCCCCTTCAGGTAGCTGTAGACAGCAATAAGGTCTCCCCTGAGCCTCCTCTTCTCCAGGCTAAGCTAAGGAGACAACCTGCCATTATACAATTAACTACAAGCTGCACAGCAGCACTTAAACAAGGTTCCTCTGTTTTACTTACACCTAAAACCAGCATAGCATACCTGGCAACTTGTGGGCCTGTGCAGGACTGCTACCTTCTTTCCAAACACACTACAGCATGGCTCCATGCCTACCATAATAGGAATAATTAGCTGGAGCACTGGTGTAGTGGTACAGCTTTTTGTGTCAGAGCTACACCACGTATTTCCATTACCTCTGCTTTTGTGCTCATGCTTCAAGATCTGCCACTTCACAACATGAACTCTTCCATGCAGTTATTTACTCACCAAAGCCTTTTTGTATTTCTTTGCATTCCTGGGAAGAGAGCACAACACGATCAAGCTTTGCAATCACAGCTTCCCTCTGCCTGGGGCCAGTGAAGCTGGAAGAGGCTAATTCCACATCAGAACCATCTGGTGAATCCCGATAAACCATCAGACTATTTACCTTTATTGTTCCTCCAAGCTGGATTGCATGTGTTCTTAGAAGTCACCATATTTATATTTCATTGGAGATGAGAAGGATTAAATAAATAGCCATGGTGGATTTTTAGTCCTGGTAAGATGATCTGCAGGGCTAGAATCTTTCCTTCATCTGAGATGACATCGCTTTATCAATTAGGCATATATCTTGAGTAATGACCATAAATCATTTGAAAACAGGATCAGTCCTCCAGTACACAACTGCTTTCAGTTACTGTTGCAGAGTTTGCCCTATCTTTTACATCAACAAAGCAAGCCACAGTAGTCCTGAAAAGCTCCAGGTTTTCCTCTGAACTGTGTGAGCATGTTCCACCAGCCCTGGAGGCCCCTGAAAGTGGAAACACTGGCTCCGGCAGCTGTTTTCCCAGAAACACTTTAGGTATTTCCTCTTCTCTGAGCAGTATTAGACTCCAGATTCTTTCCCCTTTTTTTTAACTGCAGCATTATGGAGCATCCCTACTCTGCTTGCTTTCTCCTTCTCAGTTATTGCTACCAGTTCTCTGATGCCTGCTGTGTTTGAGTAGGCTCTTTTTGTTTAGATCTCATCTTCTGCAGTCTTTCTGACATTGCTTTTTAAAATGCTTTTTCCCAAGTTGACCCAAGGCTAAAGAGATGGACATGAGGAAGAACAAAGTCTGTTCCCACCAGAAAAAACATCACATGTTATGTTTCTAAGTCCCAGGATACACGCACTTGGATTTCGTTGTGTACATAGCTTGGACAATTTGTGAATCATCAGGGCAAGTTCTGATGATGCTGTGCAGCCCCAGGAATGTGCCAGGGAACATCTCATGGCTTCACTGTTTGACAGCAGATGCCTCCAGAGGGTCATTCAGAGAGGCCAGGAGAAGGAAGTGGTCCAGCTCCTCCTTGTGTGTTGGGGTCTTGTCTCAAAGTGAGGGCAGCTAGAAGGGAATCCTTCTGTAAAATGGGAGTCAGGGTGTATCACATTCAATGATAAAGTTCAGCATTTTCAGCAGATCTTCAGGAGCAGCATTTCAGAATGGGAAAGGATTCCTACTCAAAAGTCTCCAACCTCCCAAACATTCATTTAATTTGCTTTTAAAATCTTCAGTGACAAGACAAAAAAGAATCCAAATATATTTCAAGAAGCAACACAATTTCCAAATAGACCTCATTTAGATTGCATTTTTTATCTGATCCTGCCAGATGCAGATCATAGAATGGCTTGAGCTGGAACATCATCTAGTTCAAACTCACCTGTCATGGGCAGGGACACCTTCCACTAGACCTGATTGCTCAAGGCCTTGCCCAACTTGGCCTTGAAGACCTCCAGGGAGGAGGCATCCACAACCTTCCTGGGCAGCCTGTTCCAGTGTCTCACCACCCTCACTGTAAAGAATTTTTTCCTAATATCCAGTCTAAATCTGGCCTCTTCAAGCTTGAAGCCATTCCCTCTCTTCCTAACACAACAAGACCTTGTAAAAAGTCCCCTCCCAGCTTTCTTTTACAGGTACTGGAAGGCCACTATAAGGTCTCCCTGGAGCCTTCACTTCTCCAGGCTCATAGCCTATCCCCACAAAGAGGGTGGTCCAGCTCTCTGATCATCTTCATGGCCTTCAACAGTTTGATGTCTTTGTTGTGCTCAGGGCACCAGAACTGGATGCAGTGCTCCAGGTAGGGTCTCATGATAGCAGAGGAGAGGGGGGAAATCACTTCTCTCATCCTGCTGGTCACACTTCCTTTGATGCAACCCAGGACATGGTTTCCTTCTTGGCCACAAGCACACATTACCAGCTTATGTTGAGTTTTTCAGCAAGTGACATTACCAAGTCATTGTCCTCAAGACTGCTTTTTAGCTGCTCCTCACCCAGCTTATATTAGTGCTCGGGGCAGCCCCATCCCAGATGTAGAACCTTGTACTTGGCCTTGTTGAACTTCATGTGGTTGGCTTGGGCCAACCTCTGAAGCCTGTCCAAGTCCCTCTGGATGGCATCCCTTTCATCCTGTGCATCAACCAGACCGCACAGCTTGGTGTCATCTGCAAACTTGCTGAGGGTGCTTCAATCTACCAACAAAGATATTAAACATTACTGGTCACAGTACCAACCCCTGAGGGTTGCCACTCATCACGGGTTTCATGTTTCACAGAAGAGGAACTTTGGTATGGGCTATTTTATTAGGCATGCTACAGCAATATGAAAGGATAGTTTGTCTAGGTGAGAAAAAATATTTTTTGAAGTTAGCTAGCTTGCTGAGCATCATATGGCAGCCCTCTAAACAAATAGGATACCATTTGTTTGAACTTCACATTAACTGGGTACGTTGCTTTGTGGTGCTTTATAACGTAGAACAAGTCAGAGAGTCAGGGCTTATGGCAACATAAACATGGGGCCCTCAGCATTTCTAAAATTGCCTTTTCCTTATTTCTGTTTTTTGAAACAAAACTTATATTTGGAAAGCAAATACGACAACATCACTTAATCACCTTTCTAATCATTCCCTTAAAAATATATTCCTTTCATTTTGTCCTCCAGCCAGGAGAACTGAGTTATAAAACAGCTTAATGTTAATTCTTCTTACTTTGATGAGGCCTAATTAATTTCATACCCCTTTGACTAAGCTGTTAAAAGCCACAGTTAATCAATGTTCTGGACTATATGTCCTCATTAAGAAATGTTATTTTTACTGAGAAATAAACCACACTCCTTAAACCCAAAAACATAAAGTGAGCACACACTAATGTGCTTTAGCAATCTTCACCAGGGCCTGGGTACTTACACAGCACATAGTTCGTCTACAGTTGTGTGAAGTGGTTTATTCTGCTGAAAATGTACTTTGCCTATGACTCTTTTAAAAGGAGGATTATTGCCCATGGGGCATTGTATTAGCAGGGCTGAGACATCCTGATTCCAAACAGTCATTAAGCAAATCAGTGGTAATTTATACGGTGGTGAACAAACTAATGCAAAGCCTGCCAGCTGTCTGGCCCTTCCAGTATGCTTTCAGACAAAACTTTGAAGGTTGATTTGGGAGCATTTTCTCCTACATTGCGTTGTTGTTGTGACTAGAGGAGGACCATCAAGTTCGAAAGCAGGCCCCAATGCAGCAGAAGTTTATACATCTGCATAGTTTTGAGCATGTGAGCAATCCCATAGGAGTCAATGAAGCTACTTTAAATGCTTAGAATTAGGCATGTGCTTAAGAGCGTTGCTGGACAAGAGCCATGGTAAGAACCAGCCCCAACTGTGACCTAAAATTAAAACTGGAACACTTTAAAGATTAATTAAGGCCTTGTCTACATGGGAAATATTGTTCATCGTAGCATGAGAAACTTTATTCTTGTGACGTTTGTGGCCCGACTGGATTCAGATCATTTACAGTGGAGTCGGCACTTATGAGGTTTACTGACCGCATTTGGGGGGTGTGGAGGGTTTGGGAACGCACCCAGTGCTTGGAAGCGAATCTTTCATTCACCAGCGCATATGAAATTTGTAGTCATCTTTATGATAGTATCATCCTTTCAACTCTTGGGAAAATAGCAGAACCACCCCAGTAGCCAGAGCACAAACAAACAGGTACATTACACACCTTCTTTCTTTACCACAACTATTGAAACCCTTAAATACCACAAGCCTGGACTATTCTTCTATTAAAGCTTAAGTATTTGAGGGGTTTGAATGATATCTGTGGATATCATTCTCTTTCCCAGAAGACATCTGCTTGGGTACTCCAGAGGGGCTGTAGAGTACATATGAATTACACTTGCATCAATTTGTTGCCTCTTTTGTCTGCCAGAAGAAAAAGAAGGGGAATTGGAGTGTATGCCCAAGGCATGATGGATTACTAAACATCATATCCCAGCAAATAAGCCAGTCACTTCATGCCTGTGGCACAGCACTATGCCTGCAAACCCTTTCAGCAAAGGAACAGAGGGAAAGCAGAGGCTTGTACCTGTGAGAAACCAGAAAGTATGACAGAAAGGTGGTTATTTTGGTCTTGGATATGAAAGGACTTCAACAGTTCTGAATGGGAATAGAGAATTTTGTATGCACTGTTTGCAGCCTTCCTTCTGTTTTTTCTCATCAGAGGACTAGGCCTGGGTTTGAATGTCTTTACTACAAAAAATGAAATCATCTACATCATTGTGGCATGGACCTGGAGTCTTCTTCCTTCCTGAGAGTAAAGCAGCACTGTGTCAGTGCTTTTGAAATGTTACATGTTTATCATCCTAACAGTCAAAGAAGGCAGAGAGGTTTTAGTGACCCAGTGTACCTTCTACTTAGGCAACATTGAAGTTTTGTTGGAGTGGGGGCTCTTTCATCTATATCACTGCAGAGCTGGACAAATCTGCTGTAGTGGCCACCACTCACCTTTAGAGACTAAACAACTCCTTGCAGGCAAGGCAAGTTGTCCTTCATATGAAGAAAATGCTCAACCTGAGCTAGCAATTTAGCTCTGCACTTGCTTTGAACAGCTTATTATAGAAAAGTTGTCTGGATAGATGAAAGTGTATCTGCAATACTTTTATATTAGATTCTTTGCAATGGCTTGGCTGTTAGCTGCTATGAAGAAGCTGGCTAGTGGGTCAATAGAAAGAAAGAACGATCCTCAGTGCTCATGTGCTGCCTTGCGTTTGTAAAGTACTTTGCTGACCTGAGGATTAATTAATCTCTGATGACTTCCATGCGTGCGTAAATCTCATGTACAATGCATGTCTAATTTTATCTACTAAATAAATGGGTCTCAATTGTGCCATTTAGGCAGGGCTTCGTAGAGGGGGTTGGAGGAGACAAATGGAGCAGTTTGTTGTGAGCTTACAAGACTGCATTTATCTCTCTGTGTCCTAATAGGCAGAGGGTCTCACTCCCAGCTTTTACTGCAGACCTCATGTCACTAAATTTCCTACTGTAAAGGCTGACTGAGTTACAGGAGCTGTTAAATACCCTTGTAAGGGTGCAGAAAACTCCATATGGCTTCCTGTTTGCTGTGCACCCACAGCTCTGCTACCTACTTCATGTTTGGATCAAGCTTTTATACCACCTCCTATGCTTTTTCTCTCAACTCTAGCAGTTAGAGATGGAGAACACCTGAAATCACTCAGAAAAAGAACTGCAACATTTTCCTGGCTTTGATCCCTTACCCTTCCTACAGTTTGCCTGCATAAAAGCTAGGGAGAACCTGGAACCAGGGAGGTTGAATTTATGGGAATTAGGAAAAACAAACAAACAAAACCCCAACCAACCAGTGTGGTTTGATTCTTCTTTATTTTTTTTTGCCCTGTCTTAACAAATTTTTTCCTTAATGCAATAAGGCATTCTTAGTGCAATTATGAGCACTGCTGAAACACATTCCCAGCAGAAGGCAATGGACATATTCCAATAAGCAGCCAGCTAGTGGTGTGGTCTTTTCTCTTGTATTTCTTGCTCATGTTTGGTGGACTCTATAGCTGTATACACAGTATGGCATGCTGGAAAATCAGATATCTGTTAATGATGCTGCTGTGATTTCCTGTAGAAAATGACAATGTTTCATTGAAAAGTGAAAACTAAACATTTTTGCAAACCCAAGCACTTGAAAGCTGGGTTGCATCATCCATTTGGGCTGAAACAATGGAGATTTAGGGTTTCTGATGAAACAAAACTATGGAGACACATTGATAAGAGTGGCCTTGTTCCATTTTAATCATGTTAAAATGTTTTTAATTTAAATGTGGCTCAATTGTTCCGCTGCCTCTAACACTAAAAGCCGTGGTTGTTGTACAGGACTGGTGGTTTTTACATGCTCTGATTAATTAATTGGTTAATAAATGGGCATTCAGGTCACTGGTGGCTATTCTCAGTTACCAGGACATGTCGGAAAGTCTCCTTTCACACATGAGGCTAAAAGTAATGGAAATACACATCAGAAGAAGATAAATGAGACAGATTTGTTTTCATAAATGGTTACACCCAGCATTTTGAAACAGAAATATCCTGCTCAGACCCAAAAATTAATTAAAAGTTAATTGGAAACAAACAAACAAACTAGCATAAATAACTTCACAGGTATTGAGGACTAAAAACTAAGCCTGTCTAAAAAGGGAAGGTGGATAAACTGGCTTAGGTGACATAAAACCCCATGTGAACCTTTGTCTAACTTTTAAAACTTTTGAAGCTCAAATCTTTTAACCTTCAAAAAGATCTTGTTGTTTGGTTTGGTTTTGTTTCATTGTAATTATCCTGTGTCTCCACTCCCTGGCTAGTCATGAAAATTTTTGACTCTTTGGTGTTAATGCAACACTGGTGTCTTTCAGCAACCACTTATTTTCATATTCAAGATATTGGCCAGGCAAGTTTCCCTGAAGAGTAACATCATCTCAGTAGTGCAGTGCCCAAACACTCCCTCTCCAGTGGGATTCAACCCACAGCCATATGAGAGAGACCAGCTCTAAGTACAGAGGGACTGTGGCTCTCAGCATTTGGCAATGCTGAAACCAGATATTTTTGTCACATGAGATGACACTTCTTCTTCACAGAGAAGGCTATCAAACATTGGAATGGTCTGCCCAAAGGAGTGGTGGAGTCACTATCCTGGAGGTGTTCAAGCAATGTGTGGACCTTAGGGACATGGTTCAGTGTTGACCCTTCAGTGGTAGGTCAAAGGTTGGACTGGATGACCTTTGGGGTCTCTTCCAACTGGCTGTTTTCTATGATTCTGTTATATGTGTAAGTGGTATCCAGCTACATGCTGCAGAACATCACTGACAGTTCAGGGTAGCTATGTATTTATTTCAGCAGTTGTTGATTCACTGTAAACCATAGTCCAAACCAGGACAGACTTTAGCATCTCTGGCACTGACCCACTCGGCAAAAAAAATATCAGTGTTCAAATGGATGTGTCTTGACCACAGTCAAGCAATGCATTAAACTGCCTATGTTTGAATCTGGCTTTTTAACAGGAGTTACATGTCCTCAGTATTTAGCACTTGCTAGAGCAAAAAAGGGTTTTCATATGTGAGTGGAGACAAGTATATAGTGAATGGAAGAAACAGTTGCAGGAGAGCATGGTATGATTTTACCATGTTTTCCTTTTGATGTTATTCCATAGGGACGAGCAAAACACAATGCAGCAGAGACCATGTTGGTTAGAAATATTTCATCTTGTTATTTAGCCCTCTCGTTTCAGCACTGCTTCTGACTAGACTTTCACTTGTCCATTGTTTGGCATTATTTTGAAATGATTGGACTATTTTAAATGATGGGGGCTGGGAGGGGGGAGCAGGAATGTGTTTTACTCCATGTATCTTTTGACTGTCTGGTGTCAGTGGTATATTATGAGTTGTTTGGGTCATGGGGTGTTGCTTCTGTTTCTTGCAACTGTTAAGTGTCAGAATGAAAGAAATCAAAAGGATTTAAATTATCAACATGAACTTCCAGGAGGGATTCTTTTGACTGCTCAAGTGAAGCACATGGCATTCTGGTTATGAAAAATGAGAAATAAATTTGCAGGTATGAGTCATCTTGGAAAGAAAAACTGTAAATTCAGCCTTGAACATTGCTAAGGCAAACCTGTGAGCATGGGGTATTTGTGGCTGTTGCTCAGTATCCATGAAGGACATTCAGTTAGCTTTCAGTAGGTATCAAAACTACTAAGTAAATTTACATCAGCTGAGGACTGGATCCCACATGCACCCTAAGGATTGTGAATAAATTTAGGTGAGAAGTGGAGGAGATTAGGGACAGGGTAGCACAAAGCAGATGACTGACTTTCTACAAAAGAAGCCCACCAAAACCAGATAGAATTGACAACACTGGGAAGCCTGAAACTGTATCACAGAAACATTTATTCAAGATTTTGTTGGGTTTTCTTGCTGTGGTAATATTACATTTTCCAGCCACATATTTGTACGTGCAGGTGAGTTTCCAAGACCAACACTTTCAGAGGTGCAAGGACAAATGCACTGAAGGCTGGGCAGCTTTGAAAATATCTCTGCTTATCAGAAGGGTTTTAGCATGGGGGTTATGACACAAGGTTTTCAATACTTCATAATTCTGGGAAAAAAATGAACCCTTTGCCTTTACATAAAAGGTTCCATTCAATTTACATTCTTTTTTTTTCCCCCTTGACTTATTTCCACATCACAAGAACACTCTGCTATAACTAATGCTACACATCAGTTTTGCAAAAATTACTGTATCTGAGGCACTCAGTAAATCTTCCCAGCAGCTCAAAGGTCAAATTGTAAGAAATGTCTGAAATACCTCTTCAGAAAAATGAGAAGAATTTAGAAAGTGAGAGTCATAACATTTATTTCTGGCAGCCAATGCTGTTATGTTACTTGCTGCAAGGTGTGTCAACATACAGTGTATGAGTGTCTTTGAAATTAAGATGTGAATTACCCTTCCTCAGCTTTTCTCCCTGCCCTCCAGTTGTTGTTTTCATTTGCTCTTTTTCTTTTACTTTTTTGCAGATTTAGTCTCCTCCCCCACTTCTTTAGCTCTCTCTGCCAAGGGGAAGGCTGCTAAAATTGCCAGTCCATGCTGTATATGCAGCTTTTCCTACTACACTCCTCTTGCTTTTGCACAGAACTCTGGTCCAAAGCCCATCACAACTCCAGGGGATTCTTTCCATGTGCTTCCATGGGCTTGAGATCAAATTGAGTAAGGAGAATTTTTTTCCAGTGTGCATCTTTCAGCTTTCTGCCCCACCTGTTTCCCACCAGACTCCGTCATGGGTATTAAATGTAATTCATGTCTAATTATGGATATTTATACTTCAACCTCAAAGCCATCCACTTCCACTTGCACCCTGGCCACCATGGGCTTGGAGAGCAGATGAGCAATGACACAGGAGCAGCTGTGTTTGTTTGATCTCCTTTCTTCCAGGTCTCTGTGCTTGGGGCTGGAAGGATGCACAGAAGCTACTAATAGAGGCAGAACTAAAGACTCATACAGAGCAGTTCAAGCCCAAATACACATCACAATTCGAAAGAAAAAGAATGACAAGAGGGGGAGCATGAGAAGATAGACAAGGAGGCTCTGGTATCTACAGTGTAAATAAGGACAGACCCCATGTTGCTGTGTAATCCCTTTGGTTTCCAAGATGTTGAGAGAGATGGCTGTAAGATTTCCCTTCCTCCAGAGACAAGGAAACAGCACCACAAGATGGCTAAGGCATCTCTGCAAAGACCAAGGCTTTCTGCATGAGGAAGGAAAAATCATGGAGGCCTCCTATGGCTTTGGTTAAGATGGTTTAAGACACCAAACAAGTGCAAAACAAATGATGTGGGGAATGCTGAGTGGGTCTGAAATCATGGGATTCTTCTCAGGTGCAAGACACAGTGCCTTTAGGGATACCTTTGAGCAACCCAAAAGGGCTAGGGGTTGAAATATCAAAATGGTTCTTGTTATTTATTTTTTTTCACAGGGGAGCAGCAGCTGGGCTTCATGTGCAGTCAAAGTGAGATTTATGTACTCGAGATTAAACACTGTAGAACGGAGCAAGCAGCTATAGCTGTGACTTTCCACCTCTCTCAGTATCTGCAGGCACCTGGGGCTGCTTAAACCTGACTTTTGAGAAAGTCAAACACAATGGATAAAAAGATTCCTGGGGATTTGTGGACCTTCTATTCAAACTTAGCTCCCTTGAACTGCATTTGTAAGCTCTGCATTTAGAAATGGAATTTTAAAAATCTTTTGTTCTGGGATGAAAGTGATCAAAGTGCTCTGCTGTCCAGGCATACAGGGTGAACACAGTGGGACAAAGGAGCATGGGAATGGTCATACTGGACCACACCAAAGGTGCAACATCCTACGTCCAGTGGGAGCTATTTGTGGGTATTCAGAGACCTGGCAAACAAATTTTGCTTGATTTAGATAGTCTTGATTATATCACTATTAATTGAAGCTGGGGAAAACTTTTGCTTATGCACATGTAAACCCTACGTGCCATCTGTGGAATATTGTCCATTGACTTACATCACAACCCAAGCTATGACAAAAAGCAGAAGTGAGTCCTTCCAATGAATTTTTTTATCTGTCATTCACCAAATGTCACCAAAACGTAGCAGGAATTGCCTTTTGAGTTGTTGCTGTCATCTATGCCTATTTTTTTCAAAGCAGCTCAGCTACCAGTTCACGTCCAAACATTCCTAGCAAGCTGGATAAAAGAGCTGATAATTAAAAAATCAAAAGAAAATAATGAAATGCATTTTTGGTTATGCAAACTTCTGATGAGTGCCTTCGTTCCATTTAAGCAAACATTTGGAGTGATTTAGAAATGCAGACTTTCCCCCTTTCCAGTTTTCAAAAGCCTCACAAATATTAAGAACAATGCAGTGGGAAAATTAATGCTTCCCTACATTTTTGCGTGGAGAAATGTATCTAATCAAAGTGTGACCATGGTAGTTGAGTATCCCAGAGGGATCTCAATAGAAATATCGTTATCTCTAGGTTTTACAGGAAGTGGAGGGAAGTGTAAAGCACTCAGAGCCTTGGAAATCAGGAGCTTGTGATAAACCCTGCTGTATCCAGGAGCATGGCTGTGATAGAAGAATGATGCACTTCAGTTCCTGAAATGAGGGGTACTTTGGGGACCTGTCTTTTGGTGAAGCAGAAAAGGGAGGCAGATTTCTCCCAGGCTTTGTCCTATGGTGAATGATGAATTCATGATCCTAGAGAGCGATAGGACAAGGGTTCAGAAAACCTCAGTTTATCCTTTCCACTCGCAAAGGTCTGAGCAGATAAAATGATGGTCCTAGCACTGACTAACTTGGTGGAGAAAAAGCTACGATGCACCAGAAGAGACTAAAGGCCAGCTGCAACCTTTGCAACAGATACCTCTTTTCTTCATCATGCCTTCTGCAGCCAGATTTCTACAGCCATGTGGTTCTGCAGATGTCTTTTTCTCCCTGTTGCTGGCAAGAGAGAAAGGAAAACCAACAAAACTCCACTGAGCAAGGTGTTTCTTCCAGGGATACAGGTGCTGTTAGCATGAACTGAGGTAGACTCTGTTGAGTGCTGAGCCTGAAAACCAGATCAAAGTAAAAGTACTGGGAAATACAAATGTACAAATATTTTTTGACAACTTCACACCACGCTGGCCAAGAGCTCTGTAGCTGACATTATCAATGTGGAGCTGGAGACACATCCCACACACACCAGCAATGCTGGAAATAGCAACCTGTTACTGAGAATGGGTTTTAGTTGGAGGGAAAAATTCGAGTGGCAAGTTGTCAAGGGATTTCAAGGGAGAACAGTTAACTTTCCAGAAGCAAAATTTAACTTGCAACTCTTTCCTTCTTCTATTTTTTGTTTTCTCACTGACTGATTGTGATCTTTCCAAGTGGGAGAAAAGGGGACCCTGTGGTATGCTTGGTCTGAAAGATTCAAATTAGGAGTTATCAAGAATGACGCTGTAGCCAACCAGCTAATTTCAATGGCAGAATAAGAGACCTTCTGTTAACATGCTGTGCTGAACTCCTGCTGCTCTTTCCATGGCAGGTGTGGGCCCAATACCTGTTTATCAAGAGTCTTACTTATATAAAAGTAAAAACTTCAGGAAACTAAAAATTCTGAGTCACTGTCTGCTAAACTCCCAAATAAAATAGTTTTCTTTTCCAACCAACCCAGATTTCCTTATTTAAGACCAAGGAAAAGAAAGAAAGAAAAAAACCTTGCTGTGAACCTTGACCTTTGGAGGTATATTCCCCCTGAGTGATTCATCTGTTTACCTTAGGACAATTAAATGTGAGTCAGTTTAAATAAACTCTAAAACCAAAGGAAAAATATGCTAAAAACAGACCTAACCCCACCCCTTCTCCTACTAGGCACTAACTGAGAAGTATGAAAAAATGTAACATGGATCAGGAAAGTCCTAAGGAATATGGAGCAGGGCAGCAAGTCATGGTAGCTTCTGTCCCTGGCAGGAGCTGGAAGGTGGAGCTGCTGCAGGATGGACCATGGAAAGACTGTTCCCACACTGCCCCTAGCAGCAACTGGCCACCGCTAATAAGCTAATGCAGGGGCCATCAGAGTCATTAACCCCAATGCAATATAGTTAAATGCTTCACCTTTAGGCTGCCAGTGGCTTCAAGGAATTTTGGATCACTAGTGTCGTGACAGCTTGAAATATTTGGCACTGATAGCAGCACTGCTAGCTGAGGAAATAGAGCAAACACCCAGAGGTTTGCAGCAGAGAAAAAGTGAGATAAAATCACCAGAGAATTATTAACTGAGGCTGATAGGGAAGAGCAGGAACACCCCATCCCACTCCCACCTCCCCTCACCCACCCACTCCCCCCCCTTTAAAAAATGCAGTGTTAAATGTAAAATGTCATGGCTTCTGCCTGAAAGACATGTGGCAGCTGCAGGGTGTAGCTCTTTAAGAGACCATTAATGGAAAGAATCAAAGTTGCTCCCAAAATGCTTCAAGCAGGACTGCCATTGCTGTTAGCAGGCAAGCGTTAGCTCTGAGACCGCAAAAATAACCCTGTGCTTGGGGTAGTTTTTTACTGACTTTTGGTTTCTGAGGGAAAAAGAAAAAAGAGTGAGCACAAACAAAAGCAACAAAATTCTGGAGGACCTCATCCTATGGGTCTTGAAGGAAACCAACCACTCTGAAATTTGTGGGGACATTCGTGAGGACATTGTTGAGAAGAAACACAGCCCACCCACCCTTCTCTCAAAACAAATGGTCAAAGGCTTGAGCAATTAATTCCTTGCTGTTGCTCTGAGAGCATCCTTCGGTGCCTCTGTGCCAAGAGGGGCACTTTTGCTTCTCTCCAAGGCATCCAGAGGTGGCAGCAGGGAGAGGTGCCACACAGCCAGTATTCAGACAAGGAGATCCAGAGAATCTTACTTTGGTCAAAATCACTCTAACTTTTTAAATGTGTCCTTTTTTTTCCAGAAAGAGATCAGGGTGTCTTCTGCCAGGAGGATTTAAAACAATCAAAGGACATTTTCCCATATTGTTGACAAAGTGGTCTGTAGTCATCTGACTTAGGGATTATATCTGGTGGATGGTTCAGTACTGACTTTATGATGAGTTTCTGTTTTACACTGATCTTGAGGCACACAGACTTCTAGATGTGGCCAGCAGAAGATATTATCGGAAACTGTGCCATGTGCATGAAGCAGAGAAGTTATGAGGACCCATCAGCACTGGCTGAGGATCCTCCAAAATGCTTATTCCACATCTCCCCACCATCACTTCATGCCAGAGGGGAGCTGAGGGAAAGCAAGATGAGCAGGAGGTACTGGTAAAGAAACTACACGAAAGACCTGACTGTAAGTGTCTGTAGCTGCTCCTTCCTCTGCCTGGGCGTGAGCAGCCATTCACCATCTGTTTTGGCACCTGTGTACAAAGGGTTTAACAGTAGTCAACACTTACAAATTGGCACCCCACATTAGGCTCTTCGTCTGCTGCTTGGAGAGTGAAATTCAAGGAAGGCAATGAGACATACCTCTCAGAGAATGGGTATGTTCCCAGGGACCTGGGATCAAGTTGTGGAAACACAAATTTCACAGGGAGGAGGCTGTGCAATGGCAAGTCTTGCTCCCAGCCAAAGCAGTGTATGTTTAGCTGTGTGATCAGGACTCTGTGAGTGCCAGTGTTCAGCACAAAGCTGCCAGGCTGTACTCTGAGCCTTTCCTGGAAGCTGCTGTTGATGTCCTTTTTAGCAGGACAGAGTGTATCAGAAAGCAGAAGCCATGGGACCTTGAAAGGTAGAAATACAACTTTCCTGCCTGGTTCTTCACAGGCAGAGAACAAATTTGGGATTATGGAGAAAGCTGGGCTGTCTCATGAGGAGGTATGGAAACTGGAAAAAAACCTTCAAATTAGTTTTGTGCCATTAAAATATAACTGCCCACATGCTGTTGAACAGAAAAAGTCTTTTTTGGACAGAGTCTCCACTGCAAAAGTGCCTCTTCACTGAGCATCCAGAGCCCTGGTAGGAGAGGGCTGGGTTAGCTGACTGCTTTGGGGCATGTACCTGTGCTAGCTGGTCCAAAACTAAGTGCTCTGTCAACATGTTGCATCAAAAAATGTTCTGCAAGCAAAGGTGCTGTCATTGGAACACACAGAAATGTATGGCAGTCTAAAGAGCAGATAAGGCAAAGTCATTCATCATTTAATTCCTCTAGGAACAGGGAGCAAAATCACAGGCACATCCATAAAAATTGCTTACATAGAAATTGCTGCTCACCAGCTACAGACAAACCAACTGCAGCCTGCAGAGTCTGATGGTCTTTGGGAGGCACATCTGTCCTTCTTGGTTTACTGTTTGCCCAGTTGCTCTGGAAACCAGGACCCTAATCTGTACCTCGGGTTGATAAATGTTCCAACAAGCCAACACACAAAGACTGCAAAGGTATTTTCAAATCACAGACAAACCTTAAAAAAAAAAAAAGCAGTCTGATGGTGTGTAGAGAAAGGAGTAGGTTTGCACACAGGAGCCTGATGCTCTCTTGCAGGGATCTGGCCAGGCTCAGGAGTGGGTGCAAAAACGCTATAACATTTATGCTCCCGTCCTCCCATCCCAGAATCCGAAGGTGTGGGTTGTGATGGCATTTCACATGTCACAGTCACAATAACCTCACTGATTCGAGGAGAGGACATTTTCGTACTTGTCAGTAGATGGCACTATTTCTATTGCCTGTCCATAAATTCGGCCGCTGCACCTTTCTAGAGCTCCCTGCGAAGTTGAGGATGGAGAAATGAGTGTCCCCCGAGAACAGTGTTTCGAGGACCTGCGGCCACCGCTGCTTGAGTCACGAAGGTGGAGGAACCAAGTGCAGACAGAAATCCCCCTTCTGAGAGACCAGCACTCTCATTTTGCCTGTAGCCTGTGGGTTGGGTGGACGAAGTGCCTCTTTTGAGAAAGTACCTGTACTCCTGGGGTCTGCCCTCCTCTCTCTTCTCCTGGAGTGTGTTCTTGCCACCAGTGCAGTCAAATGTGAATGTTACAGTTTCCATCTGGAGCAAATCAGGACTTCAGGATCTTAAGCTGAGAAACGAAGGCTCCCTGCAGGCAAGCAGAAGGTGCCAGCCCTGCTCTGTGCCAATCCAGCCATACTATGCTAGGTTGCTATGATTTTACCCAAAGAATAGATCAGTAGATACCAGGAAGTTTCAAGGTCCCCAAGAAGGTTTCTGCTCAGCACCTGCCTGTGGTATGATCTCCTTGCACTTGTGCTTAGGACTCCCTCCTCAACTTGCTGGCCCGAGGATGTGCACTGAGCTAGACATGTGGGCCCATGCACACTCATCCTGTAGATGATCACATGTGGCTTATGTTTGGATAATGTCAAAGTGCCAGGTGTCATCAGTGAGGCTGCAAAATAAGATACTTGGTCTACCTCTGTGTGCAAAAGGATTCAAATTTATCCCTCAGCATTTTCTCCACTGAGTTTCTTTATGCTATTCTAAAACTGTATAATTTGCTGTCAGCAGGTCCTCAATTTGTTTAGGCTTCACACCGTCGTTACATGAGAAAATTATTTCAGGTTATTTGGTCATTGCCACTCATACAACATGAATCCCAGCTCCTCATCTACAAGATTTTTATCCAGGCTGCCCAGCTTGCTACTTCTGAGCACACAGCCAGGTCTGTGCAGAGGAAAGGTGTGAGTGTGCACAAGCGGATAAAACAGAGCCCTGCGTTCTTGGATTACTTCCATGCCCTGTGGATTTATGATGCACATCTAGCAGAGTGACTCCCAGATGGGCCTGTGGACTGCATTGTACCATGTTCCCTTAGCATTCAGAGTTACTGCTCCACATTAAAATAGTCAGCCTCTTAATTAGAGATAGCATCCTGGGATTAAAGCCCAAAACAATTATTGGACTGTTATAAAACTCCTGTAAATAGTCCTACCCAGACATTTCTTCATTAGGTAATGACTAGCTAGAATGTTCCTTCCGTCATTTTCAGACCTCATCATTAGTAACCTCAAACAGGTGAGACTGCACCTTTGTGAGATACAGGAGTTTTAATGTAATCACTTTGCACTGAGTAGCCATTAGATCAACCAGAGCTTTACTAACATGCTGTGTGTTTACACAGCCTCCAACAGCTCCAAAAGCCAAAGGAGGATCACAAGTCTATCTTCAAGCCAAAGGGGAGAAGACTGACACAGGGCTGTAATCATCAGTGTCTGAAAAAAGCCTTCTCATCTGTTTTTAAACATGTTCAAAGACATGACTCTTTGTACAAAAGGGGCACAGGGAAGGTGGGCAAATGCCATTCTTGTGGTTTAAAGAAGGACCCTAATGAGGATCTAACAAATGTGATGCAAGTTGTGCCTAGTGGATCTTACATGTGTGTCAGGAGAGAGGGTGGAAAGGGAAGGAGGGGGGATACCAGAGAGGGTGGAAAGGGTGTGGGATGTTAAGGACGGTGTGTGGCAGCTGTTCACAGCAAATACTATTCTAGCTCATGGCTATGTGTTCCAGCCCTGTTGGAAAATTACATCTAAATAACAGATCGCAAAAGAGCAACCCTGAGAAGGCCTGTAATTTAGTCCCAAGAGGAAATTCTTCATTCATCAACCGTACAAGAGACTAAATTAGGTCTCTGCTGGACAAAGCTTTGCTGGCAGTTTGCTCCATGGATCAGCCCTACCTTCAGAGCAGGTCCCACTGGGGAGCCACTCCTACCAGGAACAAACTCACTTCTATCCCAAAAGGAGGCCACTCTCCCAGGGCAAAGACTTCATTCTTACATGTGTTTAGGGGATGTAGGGAGTGACTGGCGCTGTCAGAGATGGCTGGATGAAAGGGTTGCTGTGAGCATGACAGTGTTGTGCCCCAAAGTGGAGCATCACCTGAAGGCAACTCTCCCTTCTCATCACGGTCCCTTGCAGTAGGGTCTGTTTCTTGGTTCAGAAGGAAAGGAAAGGCTGTTCTTTTGCTATAGTGATCTGTTGCTGGAAAGCTCTTACACAATGTCAAGGGTTAATGCTCCAGGACACAGCTCAATGCAGCACTGGTGTCAAGATCTCTCTGCTTTCTTGTGCTGTCTGGACTGGGAGAGGGCACCAAAAAGGCTTCCTGGATAGAACAGCTGGTGCCAACACAGACCTCCATAATCTGTGGGGCTCCACTCATATACGTGGATGTGCATACAGATGTGGTGTGTTTCTTTTTATCTTTGCAATAGCAAGTTCTATAAAATGTTGACTCAGTAGGTTTCCTGTTCACACAAAAGCCAGATCTGCTTAGTTTCTTCCTTTATAGAATTTGCTATTTTTCAGGTGCAGTTAGCAACTCTCCCATTTCCAGAGGCTTGGTGTGTGTGAGAATAAATCAAACCCATCCAGATCTGTAAGAGGTGTAGTGGGCAGTTAAAAGTACTTTTTTTCTCTTTGTGCTTTGAATCTGGTTTTGCCACTTTCACACATGCTAGGAAGTATCAGTCTCAAAGAGACATCATGTTTGTATTGAGGACTCCCAAAAGAACCATGGAAAGTTAGGAAATCTTCAGGATCATCCCCAAATTGTAATGCTGCCACAAATAGACAAAGTGTATAAGTGTAGGTGGACTAGCTGCACCTGCTGAGATATCTCTGAAATGTCATCCCTACACCTTATGTTCTCTGTGCTTAGAGACACTCTGCTGTTATAATGCATGTGAGTTGGCATATTCAAAAGCCTGCTCTTGACAATACTTTATTTCATGCAGTATTCTCTCTATCCTATTGATCTGCTGGGAATGGGGGGAATGGGGGGTGGGGGGAGGGCGGGGAGTGTCAGGATAGGATGAAAAAAAACCTTAAAAATCATTATGAATTGTTTCTGCCACCCTGTCTTTTATTTATACCTGGAAACACAGGACTTCTATCTGCTTTGAAACAAGCTGGTCTTCTGCATGTCCTTTCTTTGTATAGCTATTGAATCTGTCCTGATGGTCTCTTGGACTGGGGTCACAGTGATTTTCTCTAGCAACCTATTTCCAGGGTTCGTTATATAAGAAGACATTGCCTTTGCTTTAGTGTTTTTGGGCGCTTTTTTCCTTCCTTTCTTCTTTTGAGTTTCATTGAATGGGGTTTTGCCCTTCTTGTAAGGGATGCAATATACATATGAAGTGCTCCCCACTACCTCCCACTCTTTAAAGGAACGTTTCTGTCACATCTCCAGTTATTCCCCATACTTACAAATAGACCACCCCTATGCTTTTCAGACTCTCTACAGAAACCTCACCTCTGCTCGTCATTTCATTTCTCCTTTCTGAACCCCACACCCTCTTCTGAAACCTCTTCTTGTTGCCCCTCAAAGATAAGGGTATGTTAGCAAATACAATGAACACTTTCCTCTTTGGTCTGAGAGGTAAATCAATATTTAAGGCCTTGAAGGACTTTTTACTTTAGGAGGAAGGATAAATGACACAAGCCAGGTATGCACCTTGGCACAACCTGTTTCTTTGCAAAGAATGTTCCTGACTACCTGATCCCCCAACACAGCAGGAGTAAACAGTCCTGCTGCTCTCAACATTTGGGTCTGTTCTGCTAGTCATCTCTGAGCCACAGGGAACTCTGCTGTTCTGCAGACCATCATGTGTGGGATTTACTCTTTTCTCTGCCACACACCCTATCCTAGATCTTGCCAAGCAGTCCTCACACCCATTCAGTGACGGTCAGGGTAACCACCTCTGCCCAAAGATTTGTCTCCAGTTCAGACCTTGGCAGGGACAGTAACTCCTATTGTTTCCAGCTACCTCTTTACATGAATGACTTTCTCCTTTCACTCACACAGACAAAAAGAGACATCTGACACCCGCTGGCTTTGTACAAAGCTGTTATTTGCTATAGACCAATGACCCAATGGAAGGCAGCCTTTCACATTAAAGAAACCCTGTTACTAGAATAGGTACAGTCTGGATTTCTGTCACATCCTTCTAATTCTCAGTACTTTATTTACTTGTTTGGCTCACTGTACCAGGTATGGTGATTCTTCTTTCAGCTGTTAAACTTATTTCTCCCTGGCTACAGGCAATGACAGGTGATGAGGACACAAAGTGTCAGTATGTGTAATTTTCTCTCGTACTTTGTAGTAGGTATTAGCTACATTTGTCATCAGTGAATTTTGTCATCCCACTCACCAGCTTGTCCCAAGCTGTTCTGAGTTTCCCTGTATTCTTCACTGGTTCCCATCAGCATAATTTGCTATCTCAGTGCTGACCCATTATCTGGAGAGGGTGTGTCTGTATGAAAACACAGGAGCTTTACCTGGAAGTCCATTTCTGGGCAAAAATAATTTATAGGGCTGTTCTCTCTCTGGCTGAGGCTAAGTCCAAGGCTCTTCTGATGTCTAATGATCTGTGTAATGTTAGCTTTTCTCTGCTCAGATAGCAGAGGAAAACTGTTTTATTAGTGTTGTCCAAAGGAACAGAAGTGAGATCTCAGGAGGCAGAAGGTTTCCAGCTCAACTCTTCAGCCCAGTCCCTGCATGACTTTGTAAATCCCTGCCAGTTCCTCAGCCCATTCCCACTTTGCCCCTGTCTCCTTGCTTTATCCTGAGGGTTAACCATCAGAGACACATCATCTTTCTTTTGTACTACAAGAAATACTCTTCAATATGGCTACATGAAAGAGTCTTAAAAGTAATAAAAGGGACCTATATGGAGCTACATGGTAGCATGTCTGCTTAATGCTGGAGAGATAAAATGCTTGGAAAGTGCAATGCATTACTGTTGCTACCAAAGGAGATGGGAACAAACTCTCCTCTGTCCTCAAAAGTGACATCATTTTTCTATTGTCTCATAACTGGCCAATCTAACTGTGGTACCTTATGTTGCTTTCTTTTTCTGAAAGTATTGGTTGGACTATGAAAAATGTAGTGGTTTCAGCTGAAGGTCAAGCAGCCCACAAAGCAATAAGAGAGTGCTTCTCAAATTCAGTTTTTCACCACATTTATTGCACTGAACTCGCTTTCACTTTTGCTTTGGCCATTCAGGAGAAAATGAATATCCCATTTCATAAAGCAGCAATCAAGAGCACAATTTTCACCTCCCTCTTAGAGTAACAGCATATTCGCAGGGTATTAAAGTAAAATTGCAAAGGCATGTTTTACTTTTCAATTGAGAGGGAGGTACTGAGTCCTGGGATGCTGAGATTCATGCTGAAGTTCACATACCTTCTTGTCTTAGGGCTGAGACCTGATCTCCTAAGTATTGACATCTACTGTCATAGTAAGAGCACTCTTCCTTTCAAGACAGGAGCTGATGAAAGCTGATCTCACAGATCCAGATGGAACTGTTACCTATCATCTGCTTGGAAATGTGACTTAATTCTCTTACTGGGAACAACTGAGGGCAAGACCTGGATTTCATGCTGTCCTTTTGATATTAAGGTAACAAAAAAACCCAACCAAACAAAAAAACAACCAACAGGAGCAGCAGCCAGGCATCTGCCATCCAAAACCAGGAGCTGAACTCAGCAGGGTTACCTCAGTGACTATCTCTGTGCAGGCACATTATTTTGTGGTATGGCTTCATCTCAGGTTTTCCTCATTTGTGCAAAGAGTGACAGCCTCCTGGAGTGTAATTTACTTTATAAAGGCTGAAAAGTGCCCAGCTGGTGTCAGCTCTGGGCCCTGGCCAAGAGAGAGTTCATGAACTGGTGAGCTCGTAACTGGCCCCAAAGCCTGTAAAAATGCTATGCAAAAATACAGTCCTTGAGCTCCTTCCTGGCAGTGCAACCACATTTCACCATTAGGTGTCTAAAATTTCTTTATCCTTCTTCCTCTTCTTTTCAACCCCGGACACTGCTATGCTTTAATTAGTTGCTTTAAAAGGTGGCAGGGCAAATCCCTGAGGTGACATTTCTGGTTTCAAGCTAGAAGGCCACTGTCTGGGACATGTGCACAACACTTTAGGGACTTGTGTAGATCTCTCTGTATTTGGTTATTGATGTCTGGAAGACTAGACTGTCTTATAAGGAGTTCTCCAAAGGGATGCTCTTGAGAACCTTATAGTCCATGCACACCAAGTGGACCATAGCATGCTCAGGCTACTTAAAATGTGGTGGGATAGGCAGTACTGAATGTTTGTGACAGTGTGAAATTGGAGAAAGATTTTCTGTCCTTGCATTTGATGATGTGACCATAGCCTTTCAAAAATCTCCACATATGAAATACTTGCAAAGGATAAAAGGGTATCTGTTACCTTCCAGGTTCAACTGAAAGTTTCTCTGTGAAACACTGACAGTATCTAAATCTACAGGAGTTCACTTCAGCTTCTGTATGGTAAAATGGTACATGCATTATTTCCTGAAGGGGATCTGAATGGCTTATGGGACTAGAGGAAGTCCAATGTTTTGCCCAGTTGGAATTCTCATGCTTTTATCCCTCCCCCATTTGCAACACCACTTCAAATGAATGTGGCAAAAATAACAGTGATGGCCAAGATCAAAACAGAAACACTGTACAACAGGTACTGTAATGGTAGAAGGTTCCTTGCCTGAACACAGCTATGTAAAGAAAGATAGATTTTGTAGCTGCATGCAGCAAAACTAACACTGCCACCCACCCTCAAGCCCAACAGGCTGCAGAGCAGCTGATGTGCCACAGCCATAGGGTCATCTGCCTAGGGGATGGGGCAGTGAATTCAGCAGGATTCAGGAGTACAGCTGTGCCAGACACAGCCAAACCATGTTGCTCACGTTCTGGTCAATTGAATGATCACTGTGGCAAACAAATCCCCAGAGTAGCTTGAAAAATATCTCAAATAACTCAGTCATTTTATTCTAGCGTTGCTGTGACACAAATGCTGCCTTTAACTGTTGGGAATAAAGGAGGTAACTGTATCTGCTTGTATGTGAAAGACATAAGCACTATGGACTTATAATTGCATTCACTCATGTTTAGCATCATTATCTTCTCTCATTTTATCTTTCTTTCCATGGGAGCTTGCTTCACATAGCCCAGCCACTGCCAAATCCATAGCATTTGCATTAGAGCACTTTAACGAGACACAAGTATGTGTCAGTATCTGCAGTCTGGATTGTAGTGACAGCTCTGGAGGGATTGTGTTCTCCTGTCTCCTTTGGTGATCCCATATGGAATACACACATATATATATAATGTATACAATGCAGGGCATGAATCAGCTGTGGCTCTTGCTCAGCCTCTCAGCCAGGTCTTTATTTCCTTCACACCCTAGGACTTTGGCCAGGGTGTTTGTCTCTGCAGTGGCTCAGTGACACAGAACATCCTGTGATGTTTAGACACCCATCCCACTTAGATTTCAGGGAAGGAAGATACTGGTTGTTTTGGAGGGACTTACACCATGTCTGTCTTGTAACTATGTTTCTAAAAAGCTTATGTTCCACATGAGCATGTGGAGAAGCTGATAGTTGTCAGAGTCCAGAGATAAGCTGGTTTTATTGCTGATTATCTCAGATTCACTTTTTAGAGGATGGATTGCAGCCATAAGACAGGGCAATATTACTGCTGATTGTTAAAATAAGAAGGGCGAGGAGAGGACTGTTGCTCTTTTGGGGAACAAGATAAGTTTCTTCTAATGATGGCAATGGTTCAAGCAGTCTTTCCTATGCACACTCTACTCATAAAAATTTCCATGACAGCAAGGCAAAAATTTTTTTTACATACAAAAAGGCAAAGGGCAAGGTAAAAGTTTTGCCAGCTGTCATTTTTCACTTGCCTGGCTAGATAAGCCTGTAATAAATGTGCCCATGTTTACATATGTGAATGTATGTATGTACAATTCATATATAAATTCCCAGAAGCTTTGCTATAACATTGAAGGTTTACCACCAGATTGCTTGCTTTTGAAAAAACAAACTGGTGTCTAAACTGGAATCTGCTCTCCAAAACAAAAGCATCATTCTTTGTGCAAATGGGTAAGAGGATAAGAGAATATGGTGCTTGGATGTCAGTGTTATGTGGCCTCATAGTTTAGGGAATCAGGAAAGTCATCAAATGCAAATTTTCTTCCCAATAAGGCTAAAAATCAATGCTGAGATAAAAATTTCCAGTGTCTGGCTCTTAGGGAATCTCTCACAGAAAACAAATTCTGTTCGTGTGTCTGTCCTTGTAACCTATTACTCTAGCAGGGTAAATGAGGTGAATTTGAGAACAAAATTTGGTCTCACTTCAGACGAGGTATCTACCTTAGAGGTAAAGCCCATGACAATACAAGTGAATATTTAGGGATTTTTCATATTTTTCAATTATTATTCTTTATTTCATTAACATTAATGACCTTATTAGTACAGCATGGATGAGGAAAACAACTGCAGGCTTTGAGATTGTGTTCGTTTCTTTGCCACGCCTGCAGAGAACTGGGTTGCATGGCTCAGCCAGGGATGCAATTGGCCAGCAGATGCCCTAACAGCAGCCAAGAGAAACCATTTTGGTGGAGAAAAGTGTGTGACAGGCACATAAAATATATATTTTATGACTTGAATATTCAAGGAGTTTATGCATTCATAAGCTTTTGTTTATTTTTTAATTACTTACCATTTGTAGCTATTATACCTTTATAATGTTACACTTTGTATCTCATGTGTTTATTATTTTCCTATAGGTAGACTTTATTTGGTTTTAATTTTCACTGCACTCATGATGGCAACATAATGTGGTGGTGAAGAGTTTTATTTTATGGCCCTAGATTATCTCTTCTTATTCATATTCTTAATTCATACTGTCACTGCCCAGGAAGTTACAGGCATTTAACACTGACAGGATATGAAAAGCTACTCAGCCCTCTTAGAGAAGATGCAGGATGCATCCCAGAATCTCTTTATTCCTCCATCTGGAATAGGTTGTGCCAATATTAAGCAATTAAATATTTGTAGGAGTTAAGCTTTAAAGTGTGAATAAGTTTTAAGATAAATTATACCAAATCTCTTTAGGTTTTCTTGATGTTCTCTTCATCAGCTTTAGAATTAGGAAACCTCCTTTCAACCAACAAATAGGAGTACCTGTTTCTCCTACCAGAACCACAGGAAAATGCTATGCTTTAGGCTGCAAAAGAGAGACATGCTTGAATCTCAGACCTAGCTTGTGAAAATATAAAAGACATAAATGAATATGAGTTAATTTTAGAGGTTAGGATACCATTATTTTTAGTAAAACTTGTGTTTGCTCTTGGGCTCATGGGTAGTGAGTGCTTCATTAATTTTAACTGTAATAATAAACAAGATATGTACATGCATACATGAGCATGGTTTACTCACATACATGTGCCTCAAAAGCCTGCCCAGTTTTGTATGGTTTTTAAAGACTTTAATTTTAAAGGCTTTGCATACAGAGAAGGCAGCAGAATAAATCTTAAAGACACGTGAAAGCAGCAATCATTAATAAATGCTATCACCAATGAACATGCTTCTTCATGAGCTCTGCAGTGTCCACGGCTTAGAGAAGCTACTAATGAACCTTATCTTTGCATGAGATAATGGTTAGGACCAAACGGGAGGTAGAAGGGAATTTGACCACCCACAGAACAAATACCATTATCAAAGTGCAACTTATGCCCCAACGTGAACTTACTTGCTGGAGTGACATTTCTTCTTGGCATTTCATCTGCTTTGCTAGGTGAGTATCAGGAAGGAGGAGGGGAAGGAGAGAGAGAGAAGGGGGGGAGAAAACTAGCCCAGCTGTCATTTCAAGCAAGTAAATAACCTCTGCAGGGAGAGAGCCAGCTTGTGTGGTGTTTCCAGTCGTAACATATTTCATGTATCACTAAGGCAGCTTGCACAGAACGGAGTGCAGAGGAAGGCAAGAAGAGCACCATCCACAGGGTGGGTTGTGGATCGTCAGAGCCGGAAATTGAGGCTCAGCCTTGTCAGATTGTATCTCATCAATAGCAAAGAATTGTAAGAATAGGGATTTCATTCCCATTGAAGATGCCACTGGTTCCTGTGCCCCTCAGAACATGAAATCAGCTCAATTGAGTGAAAAAAGCAACAAGTCCTTGTGCAGCAAAAGGCTGGAATTCGATCACCCATGACTGTGTCTTGCATAACCAGAGAAGTCAACATTGAGAAGGGCTAGCTGCTTCAGGGATAGAGGGGGGAGGGGAGCATGAACACTTCAATCTCTCTTGGAGGTCCTGTAGGATTATGAGAGCATTTGGTTTCCCTGTGCATGTTCAAAAGGAGCATCTGCTTGTTTGTACCAGCCTAGGAATCTGTCTCTATCTTACAGTATCTCATGAAAGGTATACTGAAGCAAAACATTTCTGTTGTGATCAGTTACATTTAACTGTGCAAAAGATAAAACAACGTATAGTTCCTTAAGGCACTGAACAAATCATCTCACTTCTGTCTCAGAAATGGATCTTCTCCACAAGACCCAGTCAGCTCCCAGAACCATCAGGCTGCAAAAAAACCCCAGAATAGCAGTCAGTAGAAAACACAGTATCATTTTTTCTGTCCTAATTGATAAGAAAGAAAATGAGGCTTAAGCTCTCAGAACACCATCAAAAGATGTGAAATTAGGGTTATGCACAAGATCACTTGAAGGTATGCTTTGTCTTAAGCATATGAAATGAAAACAAGGATATATTGGTCTGAAAAAGAAAGTGGACCAGAAATAGAGATTATGTGCTCCTGACCACATCTGGCTTCTGTCTCTGGTTCCTCTGTGCTGCTTGTGGATGCATAGGTTTTTGCCCACTCCCTTGTTATAGATTTTAACATGTGAATATAAAATCAAACTGAAACTGCCTTTGGACTCTAGAGTCCTGCCATCATTCAGCTTCTTATATTGACACATTAATGTTAAGACTCTGTGTAGTTACCTTCGTGAGTTTCTCTGGACCCCAATGATGTGCTGCCACAGCAGCCCTGTAATTAATATTACTTCAAAACAAAGTGTAGTCCATACCCCAAAGGTCTTCCACTGTGCTGTGCCATGGCATGCCATGCCTAGTGCCCTGTGAAATGTCATGACACATGATGTAGTGCAGTGGGAAGTCACTCACCAGTGGGGTTTACTGAAAAACTTGTTGTGGAACTTACTGCAAACCAAGTCCCCTTTCTGGGTTCATACAGTCATTGTGAATCACTCTTTACTTGAATAAATGTCCGTGATATTCAAAGGTCAAGAATTATCTTCTCCATCTTGTTTAAAGTCCTGTTCTGTGACAGTGTTAAAAGTGCTGGAACTAACCTTTAATAGAAAATGGTTATGAAGCTGACGGCTTTCAATATTTGCTTTCTCTTTCTGTGAAGCAAAAAATGTGCTTGTTAAATACTCCTAAGCTTTGCTGATCATTCTCATACAATTTCAGTTGTTTTCTATTACTTTTTTCCCAAATTATATTTGATGTCCATAGTAATGGTCAACTTATTCTCCACTGTGAATATATTGACCCTCACAACTTAGGGAGAAGTAAAGATTACTCTCCATCTCAGGGCAACAATCCTCCTTTTATTGAATAAAAGAACAAATGCTATTAGCATTTTGTCATAACTCTTGCTCAGAAGCACCCAGAATATGAGCACAGCAGTTAATGTATAAAATGTTCTTGATGAGGAAATAAGAATAATCATCAAGGAATTTGCTGTAGTAGGTAGTACTGCTGCTATTTTTTTTGGAGAATATTATTGAATGAGTTCTCGATCAGTAGAAATAAACTTCATTTGTTACATCTGTTAGATATTTTACAGCCTCTACTGTCCCAGTAGCTGCAAGTATGTTACAGGTTAAGAAAAAATAGACTTTCACTGGACATCTCTCAAATTAATCTTGACTACAAGGAAATTTGGCTTGTTGTATTTCTGCAATTCTTCACCCTTGAAAGGCAGCAATGAGAATATAATGAAGGTCTCTTCATCTCTCTAATTAAACATCTTGTGACCAAACAAGAGTGGGGCAGGAGTGGAAATACCCAACCCAGTTAGGTAATTGCTGATAATCACAAAGCTGCTCTCGGTGCTTGAAAAACTGCAGGCTGAGGGCTTAATACCTGCACAGCTGCCTGGGGCTGCCCAGGACCAGTTATCTCATCCACATTCTGCAGCCTTGCACGAGGGTGAAGGGGAACCACCACCCTGCATGCAGAAACATGGCCCTTCAGGGAGATAATGAAGTATCTGCCAGACAAAGAAAAGCCTTTGTACAAGAGCTGTGTGAGTGCAGGAAGCCTGGGACATGCTTGTGATGTCCACTCTGCCGTTGACCACCCATGGGGCTGCCAAGGGGCTATGAGGGCTGCACTACATGTTACAGACAGTGGACTCAGCTCTATCAGTCTCTGCATTTTAGGTCCAAAGGTATGTTTTGCAGATGGTCTGAACAACTATGGTCACAAATGAGCACATCTACAGGAATTTGAATAACTGGGGATCTCTGACACACTGTAGTGATTTCTCAAGAGACGTGAATGTGTTTGGGTCTGCATTTGCAGCCTGTGAAGTGGCAATGTGTCACCCAGCTCTCTAGACCAGCAGGACAATGTACAGGGTTGTGGATCACTTCATCCCTTGCAACCAGCAGTGCTGCTGTGACAGGTATCAGATAAAGAGCAAAACAGTAGTGTCCACTATATATCATTAGAGCAAGGAAGCAAATCAGTGAGAATACCTTAAGGAAGTCATTAGGAGAGTGCCTTACTGAGGAAATGTCTGAGGCATCAATCAAAATAATTTGTTGAGTTTTATCCAAACATTTTTCATCTTCATGCTGGAGACAGTATGCTCACCTACAGTGAGAGTAACTCAGTAAGAGTTATTTACAGACATTCTGTAAGTAAACTCAGAAATTTACTCTAGATTTATATCTTCCTTGTCATAAGCATCTTTCCAGTTTCCATAACTCTGTAGCTGTCACCTTAGGAGGGATCCTGGCTGTCCAGGACACATCTGCAGTGTCCCTAAACATCTTTGTGAATCCTGATGCAGAGCTGCTGAACTACACAGAGCTGAATGCCAAAAAACATTCAGTTTTGCATATTTAATTAAGAAACTAGGAAATAATGCCACCAATGGGTCCTTCAGGCCATGCTGACAGCATTCCCTGCATGGGAGGGGCACAGGTGCCCTGATGCTGCTGTTTTCACCAGTCAGTTGACCTGAGCAAGACAGATATGAGTATTTTGGGCAGCAGTTTTCTGCAGAGATTTTTTTCCCAGCCATTTTGCTCAGTCACCACAGGGCAGACATCTACACTTCCCCTTTATTTTCCTTCATCCTTCTCACCCTCATGCAGATTATAGGCAGGTTTGTGACTTGTTGCCTGCATTATTTGAAATGAGAAGGTGAATCTTAAGAAAGGCAGCAATGACCTCTCCCCCAAAACTTCAGACCATTTCTCATTGAATGAAAACCCACTGGTTCTAGTGGGGGAAGGAAAAACTTTGTCCTCTCTGGAGTGGTATTGCAGCAGTGATGGGGAAGCAGGTCTAATCTTCTGTATAAATCATTGTGGTGATAAAGGAGATCCCTCTTTATTTGTTAGTCTGTTAAATATCTGTTAGTCAAGCACAGAAACAATAGTACAGGTTTTTAGGAAATATTAGGAAGTACCAAAAGTAAAAGTAAGAGAACTTTTTGTTTTCCAATGTAAATCATTTTCCTTGCACGCTTGATGCCGAAGATTCTGTGCATCTCAGAGATATTTCATTGACTCCTTTAACTGCAGAATTCCTTTAAAGTTTAACAATGCAGAACTAATTTTGATGAGTCAGTAGCATGGAAATTGTTATTTTAAGTGCTGAAAAGGTATTTTCCCTCTGGATTTTCTAGCACTGAGGCAACATTTTGAATGTTTTGACTGCTGCTTTGTCTGACAATGTAAACAGACAGGAATAATTTAGTGATTAACTCATTATCCTTGATGCATGCCTTGATGTCTCATCTTGTTATTAACAGTTGGCCCATGTTTTGAAATATACATAAGAGCTAATTTTGCTCTGGAATGCTCTTTAACACCATTCCACAACTTTTTCCACCCACCAGCTGAGCTTGGTCAGTGAAGACGCTACAAACAGCCCAGCAACTTGCTCTGGCACTTTCAGCTGTATGAAATTAAACCCAGTAATAAGAAACTGTTCATCAAAGAACTTGAATATGTGCCTAAGTCCATCCTTCTTCCACCTACTATTTAAGCATGTGCTTAACTTTAGTATGCACTTGTAAATTTTGTTTAAAGCACCCAGTCAATTATTTTGGTCGACTCTTAGAAACACTTCCTGGCACCATATCCTGTTTCTGTCATCTTCAATAGATACCTGTCTATCACTGTCACTTCCACACACATTCCTCCTCAAAAAACCATCTGCAGAATTCTGCAGCCTGATATAAGATCTTGGAAAAAAACACTTTTATCTTTGACTGTGGGTGCCTTCTTGTACAAACAGGAATGTCCAAAAATAACAGACCACTTTTGCTATCAGGAAGAATTTTTAATGCATTTTCATCCAAACTTTCAGTATTATTAGTATTGTTAACTTCCAGTATCTGAAGGGGGCCTACCGGAAGGCTGGGGAAGGACTTCTCAGGATCTCAGGTAGTGATAGGACTAGGGGGAATGGAATGAAGCTGGAGGTGGGGAGATTCAGGCTAGATGTGAGGAGGAGGTTCTTCACCATGAGAGTGGTGAAGCCCTGGAATGGGTTGTCCAGGGAGGTGGTCGAGGCCCTGTCCCTGGAGGTGTTTAAGAGCAGGCTGGATGAGGCTCTGGGCATCCTGGTCTAGTGTGGGGTGTCCCTGCCCATGGCAGGGGGGTTGGAACTAGATGATCCTTGTGGTCCCTTCCAACCCTGAATGATACTATGAACTTTGTTTTTTTCATGTCACGTTGATGAGAGGATGTGTGGATGTGTGTGTTGCCTGACAAGCACTGAGCCCGTTTGAATTGATATTAATTCATCGCATTAGCATCCAAACAGTAAACTGGATGGGCAGTGTTAACAGAGCCTACACCGTGAGTGACCCATCAGAGCACGAAAATCCTGAGAATCTCTTTTTCTGATCTGTGGTGTTTAAAATGCATCCTCTGCACATGAAAGGAATCAGTATGTGAAAAATGGGAACTGGCATTATAACAAGCTATGAAATAATCATCAAAGCCCTCGCAGGCAAAGCCCTAACATATATCTCCATTTCCAGCAGATGGAGGTGTTAGCAATTGCTGTGTGAGCTGCGTTATCTTCCTCCAGCACAGCATTGCCCTGGTCCTGACTCAGCTCTCCCAGTTTAGGTGAATTCAAACTGGTGAAACAAATAATAGTAACACAGTTATTAGCACGTTTCCTCCTGAAGCCACTAAGAAAAAAATGTTTCACATAACACTTCCCTTCTACACCTAACAACTTCACAACTGTAGCAGGGATTTAGGCAAGTAAAATGGAAAACAATTCACACAGCCTAGTTTAATTCCTATCTGGCAACTGCCAGCCAAAGGCTAAAAGTAAAATAATTAGAAAGTTTGAAAGATAAACAGCATTGAATAGTTAAGAACAGGCTGTGTCTGCTTTCCAAACACATTGTGATGTCAGTCATCAAAGCAGGGCTTTCTTTTATTTTGTGCTATTTCAGCTATGTCCTTTTCTTACACTGTTAGGATTTCCCCTTTAAGTTGGATTCCTAATAGCTCAAGTTGATAAAAATGTGTCTTTTGCGCATCTGCTAAATACTTTGATGGAGAAGATGAGATGCTGTAATTCCTTCCCATGTGTGCATCGTAGCACTACACCTGGGGGGGTGGGATGTGGGTTTGACAGAGGAAAACCAGTCTGCTGTGGGAGGAAACAGATTTTGTTCGTTTGATTTTCTCTTGTCTAAGTTACGGAAAACTACACAGGCAGTAAGCACCAGCTCCCTCATGCAAAGGTATCGTTATTTGTAGCTGAAATAAATGCTTGAATATGAATATATTTATGTTTGCAGAGTTTGCCCAAACACCCCAGATTGGAAAGTGGTAGTCTTTCTGTATCTTTCTGTAGCAGATACCAGCATCTGCTGCAGAAACATGACATCACTACAATTGTCTTAAGATGAAACGTGAAGTCTCAGCTACCTTTTGACAAGCGACCTGGTACCCTTTAAAGACCTTTAAAGGCACTTCATCTTTGTGGGAACTTGAAAGGACCTTAAACTGTGCAGAACTGAGGAAAACCACATATGGTGCATCTTCTGCAGACATGCATTCTCTTCTCCAGCATCAGACTTGCACCCACCAGTATGCACAGTAATGCTGATGGCTCTTCTTGTCCTTCTTTCCTGGCTCAGAAAGTCCCCTCTTTGCTTGGGACAAGGAGTTGGGGCAGCCAAAGCCTTTTTCTGGATCCATAGGTCTGGGCAGTGTAGCAGAGGCGTTAGTGTGACCCAGTGCCAGGTTAACTCCGAATGAAGAACTCCTCCCTCCACAGCTGGGAAGACCGTGTGTGACAGACAAAGCCTGAGGAAAATGCATCTGGGGTAGCTGAGTGTTTGTATTGCATTAGCTTCTGGCACAGCCTCCACTGTATTTATTCTTCCGCCCACCTACCTTCCACAGAATAGGGATTTATGCAGTCACTGATCTTATCACCACCACACTTTGATCCAGCTGGGATGTTAGGCCCTTTGGGAATTCCCCATGTTTGATAACTCCTGATAGTTACTTTTAAGAAAATACTAGCTGAAAGATGGGGAGAGATTCTTCAAATTCCAGAAACTGAGTGAATGGTGGAATTTATCAGGCACCTGAGCCAGATTTCCCTGGAAAGAATGTATTTGTTTTGAAATGTCACATTTTCATTGTATTCACAAGCAATATCATTTAAGAGCAAAGAAACCCAGTCAAGCAGGACATCACTGGCATTTTTAATAAGGACAGGAGCTGGCCCTGATAAAAACTTTGCAAGACATATCTAAACTATGAACAGCTAAGGACCTGGTTTATCCCAAGAAGTAATTCATTACCCCTTTGTGTTTAACTTTTGAAATACCACCTTAAGAGAAAGTTGACCCCAAGGAAATCTGTTTCAGGAACATGTGTGGCCCCCATCCCAGCAGACTGTGGCTGTCTTGCCCCCTATATCGTATTTTTCTCACAACTCTCCTGTGAGGCAGGGCCCAGCCATCACACATACTTCACAAAGAGCATATTGAAAAATGTTCATGTATCTCACTCCCATTAATGTCTACATTGTGGTAGTAAAGCAACTTCCCCGGGGTTGAGGAGGAAGTTTGTGGCAGAGCAGCTCATGAGACCAGGCACCCAGGGTACTCCATGCCTGCCTAAACTGCAGGGTAGTTTTCTACTCACAGGTTGCAGCTTCCCACCCCCAATAGTAGCCAGGTTACAGGGCTGTCAGAAGGTGTGTGTGTTTGTTTTTCCATGGGGAGTATCAGGAGAAAATATCCATCATCTCCTGAGACCAGAGGCATTCCTGAGTGAAAGTGTGGGCAGCTGCAATGTCATGCTCTGGCTCCGAGGAGGTGTTTGCTGCAGGTTGCGAGGAGGCTGTGTCCAGCTGGGCCCACAGCAGGTTTGGGCTTGCAGATGTGGAGTATCTCACTGTGGGTTTGTCTAGCTCTTTTGGGGAGAACGGGAAAAAGGTCATCTCTACAGCTGCTTGTAGCTGGCATGTCGATTTTGCTGGATAGACACCTAAACCTCAGATTAACTAATTCAGGAGCTTTAAAATCTGACCAAATCATTATAAAATGTATTCTGCCTGCCCAAGAAACACAGAGCTCTCTGTCCTATAATTCTTGGGTGAAATCTCTAATGGCAGGGGTGGTTTTGAGTTTGTGTCCCCCTGCCTCTGTTCATGCTCCTGGTTACATTGCGGACTTTCCTATATCCTGGAATATGACATCTGGGCCTGAGGATAGGAAAACTTGATTTGTTTTGATAAAGGAAGTATACTCTGGGGAAATAAGATAATTGGAACAGTTGATTAAATGCCACACAGAAATAAAAAATACCCTAAAAAATACTGTGCATTTTCAAAGGCTCTTTTTCATGTCTTTCTTTCCTTTGTTACCATAGGGCAGCATGTTCAGGTAGGCTACCCTGAGAGTTAGTTCTTTCTTAGGAGAGAACTACATTCAAGCAATTGAATATATATATCTCTTCACACATGGCAAACAGAATAGGGGTTAGAGACCCACCAGAGAGAAAGAGGAGCAAGTGATGGTAAAACAGGATGAAAGGATAGGTTTGCACAAGTCATTTGGTGGTCACAGCCACACCAGACAGCAGTCACTGGAATATTCACCTTTGTTACTTTGCTAATATTCACCATCAGCTCCTGCCTCGCTTAGGAAATATGTTTGAGAAACCTCTTCCCACCAGGGAGCAAACACCCATAATCCTGGTCATTAGTGAAAAGAAAACAGAACTGTTTCACTTTCTGTAGATATATTCCCACGCAATTTAAGCATTACCTGTTTATAATTGCTTGAGAAATGTTTTACAAGCATCTGCATCAGGTGGAAACATCTTTATTGTGGGAGACTTTTGTGAGGAAACTTCATATACTGCTGATCACAGGCCCTGCTTTAAAGCCCACTGGAGTCCATGGGAGGGATGTGTCTTTCCCATGACTCCATGAACCTTTTGATCATGGCCACTACATGAAAATGTTGTACAATATGCTGACGTTTGCTCCTCTGAGGTGAGTTTTCTGTGTATGCTGGGCCAGACACTCCCAGGCCCCCATCATATGTGGTGAGTGCTCTGTGAGACACCCAAGAGAAACCACATACATTGAGCAATGTGTGAGGTGGGTACAAGAGGTTGAACCTACATATTCTACAAACATTGTGGTCATGGAGGTGCCCCTTCCAAACATGTGAAGCATGTGAAAGTCCTGGAGTTCTTCAGATGAGCCACAAGATGTGGAGCATGTTGAACTGTGGGTGGGTTGCTTCCTCTCCCCTTCTTGGAGATATTGTGTCTAAAGTAGGAGAGCCCAGGAGCTCATGGGACCATAGATATGTGGGCAAGTTGGCAGTGTCAGCTGCCCTGCCAGGATCTGGTGGCTCAGATGACTGAGTTTTCTGGGCATTGCATCCTTGCTCAAGCCTCATGTTTGCTCCCAACCACTGACAGATACCAGATCAGCCTCTGGTATAGAAGACAGGGGATTTTTTTCATGGCATATTTCACTGTGGAGCCTTGGTCTTGCTGCAGATGGGATCAGGGGGGAATTAAGGAGTAGCTCATGGCCAGGATCATGGCTGGGGTGCAGGAGTGTGCATGAGCCATTTTATAATTTTCCATGGTCTTGGAGATATATGATGCTTTGAGGATATTCCCTAAAAAGCTAGGACACAGTCCAAAGCTGCTCACCTGGTGTAAATCCCTGAGGATGTGCTGGTAAGGACAGCACCCATAACAAACATACCAGCATTCCTTCTGAAAACGGAGCAAAACTCCTTTCCCCAACTGGAATTACTCATGCTCAGAAAATGTGTGATGCCCCAAGGACTGACTAATTTGGCATCCAGAGCTTCTTGCCCAATGTCTCTCCTGCCAGGACTTTTATATTATCAGTTCCATTCATTCCTACCAAAGGCTGATGGGGTGCGATAAAGCAGATGGCCAAAGTCCCAGACAAAGACCAGGCAGAACAATTAATGACAAGCCGACAGCCCCACAAAGGCTGTGGGCCCGGGATAATGCTGGCTCTGGAGGGCTGCTGACAATAACATAAAGCTGCTGCCCTCACAATGGGGAGATAAGATACAGCACTGTAATAGGAAAGCAATCATCACAAAATGCCATCAATTATATAAAAGCTGCAGCCGCAGGGGACTGATTAGGTATGGCTCTGCTGATGCCTCAGCATACCTTGGCTGCGCTTTTTGCGTGGCTTCTCACGGCAGGTCTGTTTGGGCACTGCGGCAGCTGGGGCTCCCTTCCCTCTGTTCTTTCATCGGGTTTTGGCTCATGAAAATACACCGAATAATATACTTATTCAGGTTTTTATAACTGTGCACCTATTTTATTACCTTTTAGAATGCATACAGAGTCGGATCAGCTTGCAGCAGAACAAAGCTAATTACACCTTTCATTACCTAAATATAGCATAATGACAGAGTGTCATTCAAGTGTGGCATTGAGATGAGAAACCTCATGGCAGGCCAGGACAATGGCGGAGGTTATTCACCTCAACCTGAATTGCTGCTGGTGCAGTGAGAGTGGGGCAGGGTTAACAGACAGGTCACTACATAAATTACAGTATCACATTGAAATGGTGAGCTGCTAACACTGCTCTCATCAGCCACTGTATCTTTCGGAGTCAGTAACCTCCAGAGCCAGCATTAACCTCTTACTTTCTTGTTACATGTATATATGTGTTGGAAATGGTAATACCTGAGAACAAACTGACCTGTTCATGTGCTCAGTAAGAAGTGCAGTAGCGCTGTGTTGCACAACAATCCACTCACATTTTGGAGAGTATGAGCATCGTGTCTTGTTGGAGAGGCAGGATGATTGGTGGCCATTTGTAGCATCAGGTCCTAGTCTATGATGGTATTCTTAAGACTTGATTGAAGGCTTATACTCTTGGGTTCTACCATTGCAGGATATTTTCAGTCACGACCTAGTCAGTGAACAAAAGCTCAAGGGGCCAAGCACACAAGTTGTGTGGTCCTCATGCCCAGACAGGGTTCCTTACTCCCAACAGCCAGTTAGTAGCCACTGCCTCTACAATGGGACTCCAGGCTGCTGATGAAATCCCTGCAGCCAGCTGAATTTCATCCCCAGTGACATGACAGTCTTTTGTCCAAATTTGATTGGAAGCCACCTCCTTTACCTCTCCGCTGTCCCTTAGTGTCTCATGCAAACAGGGAAGGGGATTTGCTTCTAGTTTATTTCCTCACATGTCTTATAATAAGAGGCTTCCCTAGTTTTTAACAAGGGGATGGTGAGCGCAAAACTGGTAAAAACAATGTTCATCAAAATTATTATCAGAAACTATTCCATTTCTGCCAAAGCAAGCAAATAACAAAAAGTTTCTTCTTTCCTTGGAGTGTTTCTGGTTTTCATCAAGCCTGAAAATGAGACATTTTAATTTTCAAATTTGCTTAGGAGTTGAAGAATATTCATTCCAGGTTTCATAGGTTCTTGCTGAGGATTTGTGTTGTGGTTAATTTTTTTTATTCCTTATCTTTTTGGCTAAAGAAAAAATATTTCTATCACAAGTCATCCCTTCCCTCCCTAGCTTCTCCCTGAAAGGTGAAAGGCACTGCTGGGCTGTGATTCCACTGGAGTAGTAACGCCTACATGAAAAATCATTAGGGCCACAAGCTTACAACAGAAGACAAATGAGATTGTCTTACACCTTGCATGAATTCCCAGCTACTATGGAGAAAGACAGGATCTTCAGTACTTTGAGAGCTCAGGCTGATACAAGTTTCATTTTTGTGCACAGTAAAACTATAGTCAATTCTCTTTTGACAGCCTGATACTTGGGTGGGGTTTTTTACCCTTTTGTATTCATTAGTTTCCTTTACATTGGTTGTAGCATTAGTGTTGAAGTCATCAGTTCCCCGTTCTTGTATTTCTAATGTACTAACACATCACTCAACTAGGACTTTTACAGTGTGTGGGATATTTGAGTCAAAGGAGGGTTTGACATGTTAAAATAGACACTCTGCTTCCACCTCCTTCTTTTGCAAAGATTGAACTCTTCTGAAATGCTCCAGAGTTTTCTTCAGAAAGGTTTGCCACAGGACTAAGCAATCTATTACAATTATTAATATTGATGTCATGCCAAACTTTAGTGTCTGTCAGAAGACTCCTGTGACCACTGTGTACACTGAGGTTTTGCTTTTAGTGGAAGCTGCATCTTCATAGTTTTCCTTGACAATTGTTTTGTCTTTCTCCTGTCTGGATTCCTCCATATTATTCAGATGGTCCCTTTGCTTAAGGCTGGACACAAAGCAGTACTGAAGCCAGTGCAGATATCCCTGACTCTGTAGTGCTAGCACTGGGATCATTGCTGAAAGTAAATTAAATATATTTTGCAGGAATCCAAGGTTCAGAAGAGCTGAGTGCTTTGAACAAGGTGACAGGAAAAATGTCTGATGGGATAAAAACTGAACTCAGTTTTCCAGAGCTGTGGATTAGCACCCCAGCAGCTGCTCACATCTGCAGGAATGCCAGGGCTGTATCTCTGACCTGATCCAGCTCAAACTGTTGCACAAATCTGTCTGCTGCCTGCAAAGTCCACATCTGGATACAGCTCCTCCCTGTCCGTAGCACTACAGCCTCCACCCTCCTTGAGCTGTTTGTTAGGCCTTGGGGAGGATCTAGCTTTAGAAAAGTAGGGTTTTATCTCCTTTGTCAACTGCTCTATAAAAAGCAGTGTTGTTTCTCATTCATTCACCTCTGTGCTTCCTGAGTGCAGAAAAGAATAGCCCTATACACAGACTTTCATGTGAACTTTGAAATAGCTTCAGAGATGTCCTTGAATTATTGATTATCAGGCTAAGCACTTTCATAGAGTCATGCTTTGGGTTGGAAGAGACCTTTAAAAGCATGGAAGCATTTGTTTTTTCTGGTATAACAAACTAAGAGGGTCCTCCTCCCCCTGCTGCACATCTATGAAGTTCTGTGAGGTCAAGCCCCTCGTTCTGTGAGCAGAGGTCTCTGGGCTGGGGTGCTGCCCTGTTTGGCTCACCTCCAGTGCCTGGCAAAGGCAGTGCAGGGAATCCCACCAGCTTTTGGCCATGCATGCTCCGGGGGCCACTTATTCCCCCACCTACCTTTCAAATCGTGACCAACTTTGCAATTGCTCTTGTGAAAGCCTAGCTGGATCAGAGAACACTGGTTTGGCAGGTTTTCACACTCACTCTCTGAGATTTAACTCAGCAAGGGAAATCCCAGTGGTTCTGAAAACACAAATACACTCTTTTCCCTCCTCTTCTTTACTTTTTGCTTTTTTTTTTTTTTGCCTTGTCTGTGAAAGCCTCACAGCCTCCTTATTTCATTTCCCTTTCTGCTTTCTCCTTTATCTCTCCTCACTGTTGTAGTTACATCCTCTGATGATAGCAGGAATGACCCCATGGGGTGACCCTGGAAGATTATTACATTAGCTGTAAATTTTGAACCCGGGCCAGCCATCCTTTAAGTGTAGGAGGATTAACGCTCCAGAATATAAGCATGTTAAACCACTCTACAGATACCAGTGACCATTTCTTCCTCTGCATCTCTTTGTATTTCTGCCTTTAAAGTCAGTTGGGGAATAGAGCTTTGCTATTTCTGTTGAAGTGGTGAAGGGGTAAGAAAAAGACAGCATTCATGACAGTCAGGGCAGAACTGCATTAAATAAAGCCTCCATCTTTCATTCTTAAGCTCAGCTCCAGGTTCTTGATGAAGACAGATTTTTCAATTAAACAGGCAATGTTTGTTCTAGTGTTTTATGTATGAACCGCTCAGCTGACATCTCACCCAGATTTATGAAGGAAATCAAATACAAATGGGAGCTTTAATATAAATTTATTATTCAAATTTATCACGTATTTCCGCAAATAAAAATTATGGTCACCTAAAACAAAAAAAAAAAAGAAATCAGAAAAGAAAGAAAGAAAAAAAGCTGATAAAGGTTCTTTCCACTTGGTGAATAACAATATTGTAAGTTAAGAAAGATCTGTCATAATATAAATTATAACACACATGGAATACATTTACCATGGAAGACAATATTTCTTTCTTATACAAATGTTGCACTCCCTCATTGAACTGAAAGGAAGTTCAGGAAGGTTGGCAAAACAAAGTAGCCCATTTTTAACACTATGCAGAACAAAGTGTATTCTGCTGCCAGCTACCCTTAACTGAAAATGACTACATCTTCTGAGAGACACAGCCAAGGGTCATGGGTGCTACAACTGCTCCCCAAAGAAACAGAAACATCAGGCGACATTCACACTTCAGCTATTTGAGGAAAAGGATGAAGAGAATTTAAGGGAATAAAGGGCCCTACATGACTCCCTTTTAGCCATGGGGAAATTACTGCCATTAATGCTATTCCATTTGTAGCACATGTCTCTATACCTTTGCAGATGGCATACCTAATAATCTAGGAAGAGATAAATACTGCAGGAGTTTGCATGTCCAGTTAGACTGAGAGAACATATAGGTTCGGTATCACTAGGGTTGGAAGAGACCTCAAAGACCATTGGGTCCAAGCTGTCACCACAGACCTCATGACTGGGAAAATTTTAATTTTCTTTTTTTAAAAGTATATATACACACACACAGACACATATATATATACATATACATATATATATATATGTTTCTATAATCCAAAACATTTCAGCTTCCTTACAGAACTGTGGTATTGCCACGGTTTAGCTATGTTTCCACCCTCTTATATTTCACTTAGGATTTTCCTGTTTTACAATGGTTTTTTTAATGGAAACCAGTAAGGATATGTAAAAGAACAATCAAAACATGTGAAAATACTTCAAATGTCCCTGCATTTTCCAGTGAGGAAAAAAAAAAGGGGGGGGAAGGCAGGGGAGGGCAGTGGGGAGCAGGGCCCAGAGTGGGGGAGGTGTAATAATGTCAAAACATTAATGTTCAGTGTTTCAAAAACTGAAAGAAAGTGGAAAATCTCCAAATCTCCAATAATGTTTTTTTTGACAGTTTATATATTTCATAGGATTTCTACTTTTTCCTGAATTCTGTTCTAATACAAACACACACATACACACTTTGCAGTGTTTGCAGTTCGCTGCATCTGATGTACAAGTACTCCCATGAGAAATTTCAGCCATCTCTTCCCATACTCTGATGTTATTTGGTGGCCCAATAAATCCAACACCAAGCAAACACATACAAAGACAAAAGGTCATCTATTAATGGGTGTTACTTGTGCAAAAATCAATAGTAGAGACTGGTGGGCTATCCAAAGTGTCAGGTCTGTCTCACTTAAATTTATCCCCCTTCAGAGGCTGATTCTCTAAGCCACATGGAAACTGGTCAGCCTAGTGCTACTGCTGACAAGCACTGAGCATCAGTTCAGCTCACCCCAAAAACTGGTCAAATAATTCAGCCCCTAAAAGGCCTTCTTTTGTTGTCCATGAAGGCAGGTTGGAAGGTAAACCCATGTGTAAAGGTCTGCATTGGGTGAGGTCCCTCCCAGATGATATTCTTGTCTTTAATCAGCTCTATCATTAGACACCTACCTGAATTAACAGGCCCAAAGTTTCTTGCCCAGAAAGTACAGATTTTAGCTTAAGATGAGGTTTACTCTTTGCTCTTTTAGACATGGTCTTGCAGTAACATTATGGGAGAAAAAATGACACTTATTTGTGTATTACCTGATTATGCTGCTAAGCATGAAGGTAATTTTCCTGGATGTGCAGAGGGAGATTTTCAGCGGGAACCTAGGACCCTTCAAGGGACAGAGTCTCAGGTTTCTTGTGCCAGTTCATTTCAGGATTTAAGTCTCCTGATTCATTTGGAGGAAACACTCAAAGCTCTGTGATGATTAGGGTGCTAACTCCTGCTGAGGTAAATGAAAGCATTGTTTGAGAAGCATTTTAAAACTGTATTTGCCTTCAATTTACAATTGTAGTTGGTCAAACACCCTTAACAACACCCCCTGAAGATCTGGACAGCGCAGGGCTGCTGCACTTAAATACCTGTAAACCTCAGAGCATCTAGTTGACTTAGAAGTGCAAGATTCCAGATGGGGATTAGTGGCTTTAAATTAATTTCTACTTACTATCATACGTTTTAGCACTCTTTTTTTTTTTTTTCTTTTTAAATACAGGAACCACTTCCAACATCAGTTGACACCCAGAAGTCAGAAGAGGCTATTGCTACATCAATGCACTGAAGTGCGACATGTGATGTGCGTCTGTAAAGCCAGACCTCCTGCCCTGAGATAACAAGGTAGAAACAGTAGCAAGAGGATTAGAGATCTCTGAGCTGTTTGCTTTCACTCTGAGATGTGCTGTAAGGCAAAGCAGGGAAACAGGAAAAGAAAATACATTGCAGAGTCTTTTATGAGTTTTTTACATATCCGGTTGTTCCTGCTTGTGCCATTATATGTATGCTTAGGCCTGGCTGAGAAAGGCCCAGCTGAGAAAGCTGAGGGCCTCTGCTCAGCTCAGATGGGGGATTCAGAGAGCTCCTTATGAATGAAGAAGAAGAATACCTTGGGAAAGAGAAGGGAAAGAGAAGGTGGGAGTTTCTTTCTCCTCTTGCACCCTCTACCCCCCTGACAAAGCAGCAGTGTGGCATTGAGCACAGCTTCATGGTGCCAGGGGATGAAGGGAAAGGGATTTGTGATGCAGCACCCAGGGCTTCTCATCCCAACTCCCAAGAATATTTTGTTTTAGTTTGTTTTATCCCAAGACTGTCTATTGTAAAATGCATAAATAGACCTGGAAGAGCTCCATGCACAGAGCTGGGAGCTCTGACCACAGGACAGCTGTGCAAAAGGCAGGGCATTCCCACCCACGTTTGTCTGCACTTGGAAAAAAACAAGCCATAAACACTGACCCTCCTCAGAGGGATCTGGGTCTGAAGTGAATGGGGGTGACTGTTCTGATTCAGGCACCTTCAGCAGGCCGGGAGTGTGGCAGTTCACACACATCTCTGTGCACAGCACTTTCTGTTGACCAGTGTCACAAACATGCTGAGGCTGTAAGGGCCTCTGGAGATCATCATGTCTGCACTACTGCACTGAGCAGGGACACTGAGAGCAATTTTTCCAGAGTCATGTCCAGCTAGGATTTGAATATCTGCAAGGATGGAGACTGCACAGCCTCTGTGGGCAACCTGCTCCAGTGTCCGGTTGTATTCTCCCAGGTCAGCTCTCCCTTTTTGCACCTCTTGTACACTTCCTTTTTATGTCTCAGTTTTGTCAGGAGCTCTGTGTTCATCCACACAGGGTTCTGCTGCCTTTGCTTGCTTTTGATTGTTGGGATGGATGATTCTTGAGTTTGGAGAAGACTGTCCCTGAAAATGAACCAGTTTTCCTGGACCTCTTTTCTTTCTGGGGACAGATTTGCTGTCATGCTCCTCCCACTGCCCAACAGCAGCCACTTGTATACCCTCCAGAAGCAGATTTTGCCTTCAAGGCTTACCTTACCTTCATGGCTTACCATGAAACCATCAACCCTGAGAGAACAAAGCAGTTACCTCTTGTGACTAACTTCAATCTCCCCCCCAACCCCCTCCAAAAACAGGCTTGATGGATAATTTTTTAATCTTATGAAGGATCTAATCTATTCCTGAAATATGTGAGAATTAGGAACCTGCTTGTCTGTGGGCCAAGCAGCCTTGAGTTTACTTCACTGGGCTGGTACCTTTTCACTTCAGTGGCAAGTATTTGTCATCTAAACAAACAATGTTTTCATGTCTTATATTTGCCAGGCAAGAGGAGGGGCTGAGTTTGGGCTGCAGGAGCTTCCCTGAACCCATCTCACTGCAGAGCAGGAGTTGTTTATTGTGCTGTTTTGACTGCCAGTAAAGCCCCAGCTCTCAGAGAGCTATATTTCACAAGTGCTGGATGAGTGGTCTTCAAAGCTGCATGACATTATATGTTTTGCCAAGCTGCTCATCTGCATGATTTCTTCAATGCCCATAAAATTCATTATCATTGTAGCTCTGGCTGATTAGCCCATAAATGTTCTGGTGTAGTCAATAAATTACCCAGACCTTAAAGGGCTTATCTGGTTGGCATAATAAGTAGGTTTATACACTTTATTTTTCTATTACAATAGTCAGAATATTATTTATATGACTGAGACTGAACTATGCCTGAACTGTGAAAGAAGTACCATGCTATAAATAAAGGGTATTTTACTGTCCAAACACTTTAACTCCAGTTCAGAGCATGTCAGCATCTGCATAAGCCATCTCATTTACCTTACTCTCTGCCCCAAACAAGAAGAGGGTGGACAAAGTCTATCCAGAAATACTAATATATAGTGATCTACTGTACAGATAGGCAGCCTTAGAAGATCTGAGGCTCTTTTATATTCTGATGAGTCAGTGGGTGAAAGATGGCCTGTTACAAGATTTCTGGAGCTAAGTAGGAGCTCCTGAATTTTAGAGCTATATCATCTATGTTTTAACAGACAGATTTTTCTGTGTCATCTGCACTGATGTGTAACTAATTTGGGAAGAAAAGAAGGTTTGTTTCTAAAAATATGAAGGAAAAAATAACCAGTGTTTTTAAAGCAGATTGTTCTGAAGTTTACACTTGTTCAGTGGTTAAAATATGAACTCTGTCCAAATATAGTGCACAATGGTGGTTTTTATTTGAAAATAAGCACTTCCAGACAATTCTATTACTGTAATATTCCAGTACTTTAACAGGAGCTGGCTTTAAAGAGTATTCATTGTATTTGCGTGGAAAAGGCATTTCAAAGGGAGTTTCTCTGAGACATCCAAGGAGCCCTCTGAAGCTCAAACCAATGCTCCCTTACAGAAGCATGCAGTGAGTGGTAGGTCTCGTGAGGTGCCCTAGATCACCTGCTGCTCTCTTAGAAATATCAGCATTTCACAATGCAAAAAGCCACTCATGCACCTACTCACATCCCAGAGGGACAGGACGCACCTCCACACAAAACAGTGCTTAAAGAAAAGCTGTGGCAACCAGGAGAAATGTCTGGGGTTTAACCCAGCAGAGCAAGTGCAACTAACTGGGATAGTTGGTGTTTATTTAGCTATTCAGCAGCTGATCTCAGAGTAGTTGAGAAATCACCAGAAAGTCATGTGTAGCTAAATTCTGCAGGTGACACCACTTAAGACAATCTACCTGCCTATAGCCGGGGGAATGCTGGGAGATTGTGCTCAGTATTAAGATCACCTGCAGCAGTGGGCAGTTCTTGTTTTCATTTCTACAAGTGGATTGAAGGCCTGTCCTGCCACCAACACCGAAGTGTGGAGCAGACCCTGATTTCTGAGGTACTGTGCTGCAGTGGGGATGCCACAAGGTACAACAACTGTAAAGAGTACGATATTGGGGCCCTTTCTGAAGTTCGGTGGGGGAGACACAACTTTGGCGTATACAGTCTTGCAGCATTTCTTAGAATAGGTGGTTCTTTGGTGACAAATTAATAATGTGAAAGAGATTTTTGTCTGCTTCTATTGATGTCTCTGCTAAGAGCTTAAGTGCAGCCGGTGAAAGGAGCACAAGGGAGTTCTGGTCTGTGTGGAGTCTGCATTGGAGCATGGGTGACTGTAGACTTTAAAGTACCATTGTGTGAGGCTCCTGCAGATAAACAAAGTGTTCCTGGGATGTAACAGAATTGCACACTGCAGGTGTATTAGAATATGTGCATAATCTGCTTCAAATATAGCAATCCTGAGCCATGCTGCCTATCTGAGGAACGTGTTCCACTGTTCATGCACAAATCACGCAGAGAAATGGATTTTATGTGAACATAGGTCTGAGCTCCTCTTTCCCTACCCAGCAAAACCTTGTCTTCTGTAATGAAGATAATGTAATTGGATTCAGAGCAGCTGGAATTTGCTCTTGTTTTCACCAGCAGCTCCTTCTTTGACCTGGGACATGTTGTTCTCTACTCTGTTATTTCTCCATTGATAAGATGGCAACAGTGATGCTTCATTCCCTGCTTGTCTGCTTTAGATGGTGAGGTCTTAAGGTTATTTGTTACTCTGTGTTTGCTCTGCAGCATCATGCTGAGCACTGGGTCACTCAGACAAGGCTAGGGGATTTAGTGTCTACATGCTAGACACAAATAACAGCAGGTCCCCCTGATACCTGCTGGGAATTACTGCTGTCCTTTTAACTTGATTTTTAAAGGTTATAAAAGTGTAATTTGTAGGAGTATTCATGTGGGGGGTTGGTTTGCTCTTGAATTGAAAAAAAAAATCATTTAAAACCAGCTCAGCTATTTCTCAAGTGTTTCCTTGCTTTCTCTTCCTTTTTCCCCCTCCCTCCTTCTTGATAAATTCACCCCAGGCTAAATGAAAATGGATAATCTGAAACAAAAGGAGAATGTTTTTCACAAGTGAAAAGCAACAGTGTCATGGAAAACTTGGCCTTTAGACTGGTACATAAACATATATGTTATTTATATTATTATAAAACAGATATTTTGCTGTTGTGTGCATTTGTTGGTTCATAGCTATACCTACCATCTCTGCCCCCAGGATGACTGGCAGGAGCACAAAGCTTGTGCCATGATACACCTAGGCCAAAAGCTCCAGGGGAAACTGCATTCAGCTGCACTTGCATTTCCTGAGCTGTTACCACTGAGTTATTTTATCCTTGCATTGTGACAGGGTTGGTGCACATGGTCATGAGAGTTCTCTTGGTTATTTCTGGGGGTTTAGTTGTTTTGATGCAAGAAGCTGAGGAAAATGGTCAACCAACACAGAGATTTCTACTCACACAGCACTGAGAAGAATACACCTCTAGGTATCTTAGACTGGGCTGAAGGGAAGTTTCCCTGGGTCTGAGTGCAAAGATGTTAGCAGTACAATTTAACAACCTTCCTTTCTTTTTTCAAATACTAATTTTAGTTTTGATGGTGACAAGATTGTTCCTGAAGAGTGAAGTGATTTTAGCACACTGAAATCTGTTTTCTGATCATATATATTAGTATTCAAGTATCTCCTGCCTTGCAAGTTGAACTCTGAATCTGCATGTTCTTGCCTGTGTTCATGTGTGTTGGGCTCCAGTGATTATGTATTAAGCTGGTCTTGGGAGTTGTTGATTATAAACACACAGAGCATTTTTGACTTCAGACCTCAACACTGCAAAAGAAGTAAGGTGTGGAGAAAATCATTTGAGCAAAGACAGATTTTCCAGGTGAGACTTAATTATCTGTAAACAATACCAGGCAGTGTATCTCTGCTGAAGTATGCATCAAGTAGCAAAGGCTCAGCTGTGTTTGTGCAGTTGGTGATATTTAAACAGATACCATTTTTGCTAACTATAAAGGATGTATTGTTTTTGAAGCAAAGTCTGGAGCTCTCAATGAGAGACCAGGTCATGGCTCATTACAGTTTTTCTGTTGTCTTGTCTTAGAAGCTGATAGGTGTTAATTTGTAGTATTTAGGAATGAGGAAGGCTTAGCAGGGATGTTTCATATTTTCCATTCCTGTAATGTGAACAATGAGATTTATGATTTGCAATTTAGATGGCGGACTATGCCTGATCTCTGGCAATACTGTTCGTGTTCGAGCTGCACTAGATGTTAACCTTTTCACTTCAAGTACTCCAACATCATAATGCATAGCTATTTATTCTGTATGTGATATGGTCACTGTCTAAACTGGCTTGGCTGGGAGAAAATTACAGTTTGCAAACCTCAGAGAAATTACACTCCTGGTTTACTTTTCTCCTGCACCATGTGCACACAAATGCTGTGTATTTTCCATCTGTGCTGCTCTGCAGTAGAGTCACTAGCCAAAGAACAATACCCCCCTGAAACTGGTCCTGGATAGATGTTTCCCAACAGGTTCTCATCAGGGAACACGACATGTCATACTTCATAGAAAGTATTTTAGTTTTAAATCCATGACAAAACAATACATTAAAATCAAATACCCTGGTTGCTGCACCAAAATCACTCTAATTCCCTTCAGCAGGAGATGGATAGAGCCCATGATTTTTGTCACAGGATCATAAACTGACTAGCACTTTCCCGGTCTTTGGAGTCAAGCAAAGACTGTGTGGTGGGATTGTCCTGTCACAGTGTGGATAGATTAATTGTGGTGGCTTCATCTCCTTTTGTTATTCCCTTCAATATCTCTTTGTTTTGAGCATTTCTTTTATCTATTCCTTTCAGATGCCATTGTGTTGTCAAAAGTATCTTTTCATAAGACAGTGAGTCACCAAGCTCTTGCAGTGATTAAGTATTTTTGCTTTAAAAAGCCTTCAGCAGTGTCCCTCCAGCTCCTCACCATGCAGAGTAATCCAGCCCTTAATAAGGCAGGAGGTGCTCTAAACTATCAGATTTCTCTCTTTCTGCTCTGTTTTGGGTGATGTGTTTATGGAGAGTCCTCCAACCTGCTAACCTCCCCTGGGCTTCCTGTGCTGTTTCTAGTCTGCCAGACAATGTATCTCTTCTCTGGAGGGGGATCACTGATCTTTGATCAAGTAGCTTCAAACAGACCTGGGAGGCTTGAACAGGATCTGAAACTAGACTGATGCCCTGACATCTAAAAATGTAGTGGGTGAAATCCCAGACCTACCTAAAGTCAGTGAGAGTTTTGCCACTGACTTCAGCAAAGCCAGGTTTTCACCTGCTGTGTTTCCCAGCCTCCTGCCACCCAAGCACACAAGGTCAAACTTTGACCATGGTCACACCACACTGTGGTCTGGAAGCCATTTACTGAGTCTAGTGGAATTGCAACTCATTGTCAGTAATGAAGTTCAGCAGGAAATCTTGCCTGGATTTTCATGGGTTGGAACCAGCTCTTGGCTAATCAGCACAGACTGATTTGGAGGCCATGGGGGTCTTTCTTTACTTCTTGCAGAACACTCATCCTAGTGGGAATTTCTTGGGGGTCTTATTTCTAACAACTTCTTTTGAAGCTTGCGAGGTGCAGAGAGTAAGATTGTGGTCTTTGGGTTAAATTTTACCTCTTGCAGGTGTGTGCATGTGTTACAGCCCCTTTCTGCCCCCACATGTCTGTGTCTTCCCCCCCCCTTACCCTGTAGATAGGCTTCATCTAAAAATTGAATTCTGGTATTTAGATGCAGCTGTAAGTGAAGGCTCTGGCTTGGGAGAGGCTGTTGATCCTGCCTGCTCCATGAGCTGACTTTTTTTTCCTCGCCTCTTGGAGGTGTTCAAAATGTCCCATTTGTGGGGTCATTGTCTGGGTCTTCCTGTTGACTTCATTCCTAATATTGCAAATTCAGTTGAAAAAAAAATGTTACTTTGACCAAGAAACTAGAATTAAAGTAAACCAATAAAACCAGAAGAGTTCACTCAATTTCTGGGATGAGAGCCAGTTCTTAGCCACATGTTGTAACTGTATTATTTATGTTCTTATTTATTGACTACATTGGCACCTAGAGTTCTGCCTGAGGCCCTGTTGCAGTTCATGTGAGAGGCATACTAAGAGTGAGTTCTTTGCTGTGAAGACCATACAAGGCACAACAAACACACCAAAAAAATTATACTTCACATCTGGCTGTACAGAGTGGGAGCTGAAGCTTCTCTTTTGCAAGGTTCCACACAGAATTTCGAGAGCAGAGGAAACCCAGAGTGTCCTCCTGCATCCCAGGTGGGGGCTTTAAAGATGATTACAGCTGCAATGTTATTCTCCATTCTCTCTTCTCTTTCCATGAATAAATCTCTTTTCAGTTTTTCCTCTGTATCCTGCTCTCCATTGTCAGAAGCAGTGCCACCTCTGGCACCACAATTGAGAGGAGGATTAAGGGAAGGGCAACATCCCATTCCGCACTTCCCTTGCTTCAGTGGCTAAGGGAAAATGTTAGTATTGTATAAAAATAGTTTCTGGAGGTGAAGCTAATTTATTTCAGTCAGACTTCAAACACATTAGGGGGGGGAAAAATTAAACAAAAAAAAAGGATGGACGGTGGCTATTGTGGATTGCGGTTTGGAATCGTAATTCCTATCACTCCAGTACCTGTCATTTCCTTTCTCCCTTGAGGCCTTCAATCTCTCAGCTCAAACTAGTAAGGTATGAACTTGGGTTTCCCTTAATAGTGAAACACAATACAAAATTGGGAAGCTTCTTGAAAGGCTTATAAAGGAAGTGCACAAACATCTGGTTGACATTTAATCTAGAAATGTCAGGCCTCAGCATTTCCAGCCCAGGCTGACAGTTCCTTGGGTTGAACACCAAAACATACTTACTGAGAAAATATATGGAAGAGGTAGATCAGAGACCAAATATTAAACTGGGAAAAGGTTTAAAACACACACATTGCACTCTATCAGTAGAAACTCTTGTGCATTCTTGTTTGCAAGCAGCATGCTATTTAAAGGAAGGCTGTTTCCTGTGAAGAAATCTGGGCTTAGGCTTTTTGCTAAGGTGAGGATGACCTCCAGTAATCCTGTTGTCATTTGAATAAGTCTACCTGCCCTCTCTGATAATGCAAATATCTTCCTGAATGACTGAATTCAAACATTCAGTGTTTGACATATGGGAGTTTCAGTCTTGGCCCAGATCACTATTATAAAGAAACCAAAGGGTGAGTGTCCTGGTTCAGTGCCAAAAAGCTAGACAAGAAGATGGCAAGATGTCACAAGAAGTTGGTGTGTCTGCACTTGATATAGCCACAGCAGACCGAGCCTCTGGACATAAGCATGTTCCATGCAAACCTGTTGCTCTCATTCTTTGAGTCTCCATGTGCTGTCAGTTACCACTGAATAACAAAAAGACAACCTCTTTAAGACTAAGAAACCACAACCTTACACTCCTGAGTATGTCCAGTTTTCCACATGCTGGGTCTAATACATTACCAGGTATTTTGTTTTCATTCTGTATACTGATGATGTACAGGGACATTCAGAGAAAGTGCTTTTGGGTGAGGATTGGTAAGGGGTTTCTTCACTTGTGAATCCTTTGAGATGAACAGACTATAGGTAGAGAAGCTTTTAGAAGTACCACATACATATATTGTTGGACCATGTAGATAGACTTGCTTTCTCAGCCTTTTTTGTGGACTGCATCTGGAGTTTGCAAATATGCACCTTGACTGAAAAGCTGATGCAGCACAGTAATACTTTATGGTAACTCATGGGACATGAGGAAGGTGTCCTTCAGGACTTAGTCTTCTAGACCATACAGCACTTTATAAAACTATTTGCTTAAGTGTGTTTAGTGATATGAAGTGAATATTGTTAATGCTACTTACTGCAAGGATGTGGCCAAGCATTTTTAGATCTTTAAATCGGTGTGGAGCTGCAGAAGCACCACTGCTTATGTTGTGCTTGCTTGTGGCCTCAATAACCAGGGGCGATTTGCAATAGTTAGCAAAAAGGTAGAAGAATGACAATTTAGAGCTATATGAGCAAGGCTGGGACTAGATATGGCACTTAAGTCCACTTCTTTAAATGCACAGATAGGATTATTCCATGGAAGAGGCCCCATGTGTTTTCACGCTTGCATGTAAAATTTCCACCCCTTTTGCACCAATTAGGCTCCTGCTGTTTGACAACATGCACACGCACACAATCACCGCGTGCTGCGCAAAACCAATTGGGGGACGCTGCTTGTGTCTGGTGGAACGTATTTAATCATTTTCCCAAAGATATCCCCCAGATATGAATGGTAACAGGATGTTTATAACAGAGATAAGGCTGGGATGAAATCCTATCCCTCTCTGGGAGCTAATAAAAGCAAAGATTTGGAATTGAGTATCACTTTCTCTGAGCTGCACGCGAATGAGGAAATGGGGTCAGAAGGGCAAGCTGCAACATTGTAGGCACTTTATCTTAAACATAAACATTACTAGAGTGCATTCTGACCAAATTAACTCTCTCAGATCTGCGATGTTAGCATTCCTGTAGTACTTAAGCCTGCCAGCTTTACTGCTCTTCTGACTGAGGGTTGAACTCCAAGTTGGGGCTGACACTTGCAAACAAGGCTCAGAGTGAGGAGGGTCTCTTAAACCCTTCTGCAGTAACATGTCTCCCACAGAAATGCTAATGTCATTGGAAAAAAAAAAAAATAAAAGGGGAAAAAAAGGAGGGGTTGGGTGGAGTCAGAAATATGAGTCATGCTGCTTGATGCACAGCACTGTGAAAAACTGAGGAGTTTTTTGCATAAGCAGTAAAACCAGGAGTATTTGCATTGCTACTGCTCACTGCAAAGCACTTCAATCAGGGAGGCTGGGCATGAAATTCCAGGCCTCCTTCAAAACTCAAGTGAATCTTCTGATATCAGGATGGGTGGTTTAAAGCTGTGATGTCAAAAGCTTCCTAGAATCAGGACATAACTTTGGGGTGGCTGTAGGTCAGTTCAGCTAAGTCAAAATCACATCATATGATTCACATAATAGCTACTCACAGGTGCTCGAACCAAAAGCAAAACTTTTCTGTGCCAGGCAACATCTCAAAGTGTCATCACAAAACACAAAAAGGTGAGAAAGCACATGCTATCTCTGTATGTGCCATGAGGGATCTGTGGAGCTGATGCTATCTCCACCATGAAAACAGAAGAGTACAGGCCAACAAAGAGGAGGAATGTAGTATTAAAATTAGCACCTCCCAAAGATCAGACAAGTACTCGAGAGCTAAATTACTATATTGCTGTGGGGAGGGAGCAGGAGAGAGTAGAATGTGCTCCACACCTTTCAATGGAGTAGATGGCTACCTGCAATAGGTATGGACATCATCCAGGAGGGACGGGGAGAGGTCAGCTCCAGGGCTGCCTCCAGGCCTGGCTGCAGCTAGTTGAGTTTTGGAATCTGTTCCCTTTTTTTTTGCTCTCCAGATGTCCTGGGCAAGAAATTTTCTGCACCTTTTACAAAAACTGATTCATGTTGTCAAGCTGTCCTAAACACCTCCATGATAATGACCTCTTTGCAAGACTAAAACATTGTCCCAACTCTCTGCTGTTCCTGGTATCTGAGGGAGTCTTACAGCCAGAAGGTTGATAGGACTAGAATTGCCACTTGCAGGACAGCATGTGTGTGGTGAGGATGCCATGGAGACATGAGTGAGGAAACCTGGTGTCCCCCAAAAAACATGGCAGTTACCCTCAGTTCAGCACAGTGGCTCTCCCCAGAACCTGTCCTGGTTGTCAGAAGTAGGATATCAATTTGAAATTCTCTGTAAAATGTCCTTGTTTCCACAGAATGAGTTTTTGTGGTATTTTTGATGTTGCTATTTAGCTTCCAATCACCTGTGCTCTTGCAGCACTGAGAGCTGTGGTCATCCAGAGTTATGGGAGTTGCCTAGAGTCCCATAAGACTTACTCCCTGTTTTTAAGATACCAAATTTTTTTCCCAGCTCCTTCCAGAGAAACCTCTTGGGTTTGTAAACCACCTGGTTGGGTTTGTTTTTAACACAGTCACTAGAGCACTTATCGTAATTCCTTATCTATGGCAAAGAACAGTGTAAATACCTAGAGTAAAATCTCAGCTCTTCTGGGAACAGTTAGTCTCTTTTTAGTTCATGGTGGTTTATGTTGTAGATAGCATAGCTATCTGGTGAGGCTTTACACAGCTGTGGGTCAAAACAAGCCATCTCATTCTCAGCTGAGCTGAAGAAGCCTCTGGTAGAGCACTGATGTGCCTTTGCAAGGTGCTTTGGTGGGAACTGGGACAGTGATCACCTTGAAATCTGAACTCTGCAATGCTGTGAATTAGAGGGGAGTCTTTTCTCCAGGGTGACCTGCCAAGGGATTGTGCTGCCAGCTTACTCCTTTCCTCATTTTATTTCCTTGTGAACCAGCTTTTAGTTGGATCCCAGCCCTCCAGAAAGGGGAGAAGAGCAGAGGCTGTGATTTGCTAGAAATTGTAAATATGTGAGGTAAAATAGGAGTATGATAAAAAGAGCTGGAAGAAGTTCCTCAGGTAGCAAAAAGCCACATTGCTGCCTGGAGATGGTGCCTAGCACCCTGCAGGGTAGGAACAACATAAAACTATCAGTTTCCTTATGGTTTTCCCTCTGGGCTAGCATCAGGCACTCTGAAGCCAAGTCAGATAGGTCATTTCACACTGGCCTTTTTTCAAGAGCATAAGGAGTTTTAATGTTTTAAATCATGCAGTGAAACTACAAAGCTTCTTGGGCTTGTCATGAGCCGTGCAACAAAGCTGTTAGTATTCAGCAGGAATTGCAAACAGTGTGTTAATCCCCAGCACTCACAGAGATCTTGTTAGGTGAGATATGCTCCCTTTCCAACACGTTCCTTTCAGTTTTCTTTTCAAACCACAATCCAAACTCTCCTGTATTTTGTTTGAGATTTAAAACAGCCAGTGGTTCATTGATTTCACATAAAGGGCTTCTGTGCAGAGGATTGTACATCCGCTAAACTACTTAGGGCTGGTTGCCCCTTCGTGACCCAAAGCCCCTGGGAAAAGGCTATGGGTTTCCACTCCAGCTATTCTACAGGGGGAGTGAAGTGGTGCTGGTGCTCCCAACCACCAGAGGTTTGAGATCTCAATGGGTAACTAAGCAAGGCTACACAAATAGGAAGAGCCAGATAAGCTGGGGCAAAAGCCTCTACTCCTTTAGCTCCTGTAGGTGGAGCAGGGACCTGGACTTCCCAGCCTTGTAGAGGTGGCTACCTCCTACCAGGATTCCTCAGGCCATGGCATGTCAGGTGTGATCTGAGCTGAAATCCGATGTTCAAGGCAAACCTTGGCAACATAGTCTTGTGTTGCATCAGTCGTCTTCATTAAACTATCTAATATTTTGCAATCCCCCTTCCTTGAGGGAGGATTAAACCAGTCCAGAATAGCCTCCCAGTTTGCCTGGAAGCTGTGTGCAGGGTAAGACCCCCCTGCCCTTGTCTCTCTTTTTTCACTCTCCTCTGGGCTGCTCACTTTCACATTTGGATCTATGTGGCTTTGAAGTAGCACAGCACAGTCCTGCTGGGCTGCGGTCAGAAACACCTTCCCCTCTCCATACTTTAGAGGAGCTGTCAGAAGGCTGTTCTGGAGCTTGGCAGTGCTTTGGGGAAGAAGGCAAGCTCTGTGTCTGAAATAATCAGTACAGTGCCCTGATATATAATTCTGTCTGGTACTTCTATATTGAGATTTCTGTTCCTCATGGCTACATAGAAAGGTTTGAAAATAGAGCCCAACAGAACATAAATCTGCCCTACTTAAAAATTGCAACTGGCAAGCCAATCTCATCCTTCAGTGGCCAAGCAAGGGTTTTTGAATGCATCATTCCAGCAAAAATTAATACTTTGTTTTATCTTCACAAGTTAAATTTTCACACAGCACTGGCACAGAAAAGATGTAGCTCTAGCAGAGAAAACTGTTCTGCCATTAACAGCAGCATTAGTGATAACATGGGAACCGAGACCCACCTTCTCAGCGACAGCTTATCACTCCCTGGTAGCTCTTTTCCTGAATTACTTTCTGTTGTTTTGACTAGGGAGAAGTCATTAATATATACATATGCTGTACAGTTTTGTACCCATCCCTTCTCTTTGCCTAAATGCACATTTATTTGAAAGCTCAATGTGAATACTTTGAGCCAAAACCTGGACCTGTGCTCCTACTGAATGTACTGTAAACATTTCCCTTATACTCTCCAAGATGCCTTTTCTACCTGGCCTTTAGAGCAGGTAAACTTCCAAGACAGTATTGTAGTCAATGAAACTTTACATTGCAGGGCCTTTCTCACACTCCTTTCCTGTGGTCTTTTTTTCCTTTTGAAGTGGAAACTGTATTCTTTTTTTGAAGGAGATATATGCAGTCAGGAATGATGAAAATGAAGGTAACTGTCAAAAATGCTGCCAGAAGGGAGTTCCCCACATTAATTTCTGCTTACATTATTAAGACAAGTAAATGTTTTCATGGAATGTTTCCTTTCTTTCTGGAAACACTACTGATAAAAGATGTAATATTTGAGGCCCTTCTCCACAGCTGTTGGAAGCCCAAAATTTCTATTCCCTACACCACAAGAGATACAGATGCCAAGGAAAACCTTAGCCTGACTCTCACAATTAAATGTGATGGTATCACAGAGAGAAATAAGGAATCTACAAATCTTATTCTGAAAGTAATGGATTGACTTTTTCTTTTATTTCTTTTTTTTTTTTCCTGGATATTTTTAGGAGCCTGCCGTTGTTGTCACAGGGCTTAGGAAAAAGCCAAGCAGGGAGCTGATATAGTAGCTGAGAGGGGCTTTCTGTAGCTGTGACCCAAAATACTACTTTAAAACCACCCTGACAGGAACAAGCTATAGCTGCTGTGTCAAAGCAGAAAGCTGCTATTTTTATCTCTGAAATTTTAACCTGTTCTCTGGGAGTGGTTTCTTTCTGTGCTGCTTTCAGATGATCACTTTCAAGACTTTGGGGAATCTTCTTTCTTTTTTTTTTAATCATTGTAATTGTTTGGAGCCTCCTTGTTTGTCTCTCTCCTACCTAGATGAGAAACCCTGAAATGGAAAGCTGATTTGTGAACTTGTAGCATTTTAAACCTAGGAGGCTATTATGGCCACTTAATAGGTGGCCATGATGAGAGGATCAGCCTGCCTCTAGCTGTTGGTTTTCATGTTGTACACATGCAACTATGCTGACTTCAGCATTCCATCACTGAAACTCTGCCTGCTAAATATTAGCTAGATATTGTTGAAGGGGATCTGATGGGGCAGAGAATTTTAGTTCAGGATTAAAGTGCACTAACAGTGTGCATTTTAGATGAGGCTCTAAGTGCCCCATACCTGGTAATGGTGAATCTTTCCTACTGCTCTTCAAGTAGTGCTTGTTTTAAATGTGGACATTAAACTTGAGGTAGTTGAGAGGATATACAGAAGGAATCACTGAATTTTAGGGATTCAGAACTAGCTATATTTTTTCTCTAATGGTTAAATTACCCCAACTAGGAAGGAAAAATAAGCCGAATCTTATTAGACTTTTGGTTAATATCCACAATCTTCACTCTGCTTTTGGCCAGATGCAGTTACTAAATTGCTAAATGCAAACAACAAAGACCACCCTGAAGCCATTGCAAGTGGAAAAGGGAGAGGCCTGAGTTCAGACAGCAGCATTTGTTGCAGGCAGAAGAGCGTGTTTGAAAACTGGAAAGCTTTGCAAGGAATCTTCCCATATGTGTCAGGGGTGGGCAGTTGCTCTGTCCTATTTGATTTTTAATGTTGGGCCTGTAAGGAAAGCCAGTTAATTAGTCTGTGTGCACATATACAGGGCATGACAAAGGGAAGGAAATACGGAGGTGAATGCTTTCCAGTAGGAGTTTCAGAAGGCTTGCAGTAGGCAGAAGTGCTTTGATAAACCATTGCAGTAGCATGGTACAATGTGTATACAATGTGTGTGTGTTTCTCTCAGCAGGCTGGTACAAATAGGAGAGGAACTTCTCAGTTATTCAGAGCTTATAAAAGTGTTTCCAAAATACTCATTCATCCAAGCACCAATTTTCAGTAAGAAAATATCATTTGTGTCAGTACAAGGAGAAGTGGGCAGGTTTTTATTGTGATTGGCCTCTCCAAAAATATTTAAATTCCACTCATAACATTTATGATTTCATTTAAAAACAAACAAACAAATGCTGCATGAATTCAAAAGCAAATGCCTGACTTCCTCTTTATGTCTGCCCCCTGGAAACCAACTTCTGGCTGTAATACCCTTCAGTTGCTGTGCCTTGGGAAGTAGTGGTCTCCAAAATATATGGTCCTCCATGAAGTGTGCTGATGATGAATCAAATGCTAGCTTCTCAATAGGCAAAACAAGAGAAGCTAAACATGTATGATTCATTGTGCTAAAGGAGCCTGATTTAAATTTGGGGTTGGACATGGCCAGCATAGCTTCCTGGTGTGACACTGCTTCCCAAGAAAACTTTATGCATTCTAGGTGGAGGTGCTGGTTTCAGTGCATGAAGTCAAGCAATGCTTAGCAACAGGCTTTGATGCAAGCAGAATCACTTCTGGTAGATCCTGAAGACATTACCTAACCATCTGCTTTCTAAATTCCTGGGCACTGCCCAGCTAAGGACTAATGGGGCCAGCTAGACACATGCACGCACCAAAAGTGAGTTTTGCTAAACACCTGTGGCCAACACCTCACCTGTTGGAAATGGGCAGCAATGACACTAGCTAATTTACAGCAGCTGATGATTTGGCCCAGGAATGATATTTTGCTATTTCGAGAGGTGTTAGCAATTTGCAGGAGTTTATTAGGAATGGTCTAAATATTTCAGAGGAAATTATGCAGTAATACCAACCACACAACGTAAATTTGTTATTTTTAAGAGCATAAAATAATAGCATCTGACACCACTAACCACTATTCTTTTTTACACTCCTTAAACCATCAGATGCTCTTTGCCAAACCAATTGTTTCCAAATTCTGTCAAAAATATTGTCCTTGGGCAGAAAGCTTGGATGCTAAATTTCAAACCAGAATGATTTTTATGGCTGAGTGACAGAAACCTTGAAAAGGAGATTTATAATGAATGCGACCTTAACTACTGTGGCAAGAACAGTGCTGCAATTCTCATTAGCTGAGCTTTTTTCCCCTTTTTTCTCAGAATTTCAGAGGGTGGAACTGGCCATAGGAAGTAGTTGACTTGTGTGCATGCTTCTGTCATGGCAGGGAAGGAACTCAGCCACTTCGTTTCTCCTTTCATCTCTGGACATCTGTCTGGGTTCAAAGATTGTTGTGGGTCTGAAGCAATAGGGTTTCAGTACGGTTTTCTTGTCATGGCTGTGAGCGTGGGCAGGCAGTATGACTGCAGCATGTGAGCCGAAAGATTTCGGCACCAGGAGTTGATTCCTGTCCTCCTCTTTTATGAGGTTTATTCACTGAGGGGCGGTGGAACGGCTTTGAACCTGAAAACAAACCTTAGCAAACAAGGAGGCAGACAGACCAGCAAACAGGAGGATGTGCAAGCTTGGGCAGCAGGAGTGGAGAGCTGGGTAGAGATATTTTTTTGCTGGGTATTTTGACTTTTGTTTCCCACAAGCTCTAAAATTGTGCTTAATGGTGTAGATGCATTTTAATGGTGTAGATGCATTTAAAGGCATTTCCTCCTCATGGAGAAAGAAGGGGGGAAAGAAGTCTTTCTGGCTGTGCATAGCCCTGATGCAGGATTGTGAACCTTCCTTGGAGTTCCAAATGTAAATATGACATTAAGTATCCAATTTAAAAGCTCTCAGGTTGGGACCTCAACTGTGGCAGTGAAAATCACATGGAAATCAAAAGCCCTAAAATAAAACCTGAGAAACCCAAGTAAAAGGTCTTAGAAGTCTTTCATCTTTAGTTTCCCAGGCCACAAACGTTAAAATTCTTAAATGGGTTGCTCAGATTGCTTTTGAAAGATGAGAACTTCCATTCTCGATGGGAGAGTCAGAATGGGGCTGAAATTGCCCTGTTAATGAAGAAACCATTAATAATAACTGACTCTGCTAGAAGCCATCCTTATGGTACCCTCTCTTGGTGCCTTTGGTAGGTAGGCAGAAGATCTGGATGAACCTACAAGGCATCTCCTATCTGACTTTAAAATCATTCAGATTCATGGAAGATAAGGGAGGGTTCTAAAACGAATACCCCAGTTTGCAGCCTTGTTGTGCCCAGACTTTGCAGCAGCTAATTTGGAATGTTTTTTCTGCCTGCTCTCACACTGTCTTTCAGGAGTCTTTTTTTATTTGATTTTTACAGAAAGAAAATGTGTATCTGGTGATTAATTAAAAAACAAAAATCTAAATAATAGCTGAGGATCTTAACTAATTGTTGCCTGGATGGGGAAGAGGTGGACTGTGTTTGAAGCAAAGGCCTAAAGTTGATTGCAGTGATGTGTCATCCTGTGGCCCTTGATACTTAAATCCACTAGAAATATCGAAGTAACAGCACACAGTCTAGGACAGGCTTCAGCAGCCCACTGTATGTTGTGCATACTCTGCTGCCATCTGGCTAGAGTTGAGCCCTTCAACCCTGGCTATACAAGGAGGATGCTTTCCCTGCCTCTGTTCTGCAAATGGCTGGGATATAGCTTCATGTAATGTGAAGGAGGTCACATAACCCGGTATGATGCTGATGTATTAGTTCAGGAACAGTGACTTATTTTTATTAATTTACTATTTTTTCCAGCAGGGGACAGACATTTAAGACATGGGTGCACACCTAAGTTTTCAGCAATTTTCTGTCTTCAGGGCCTAGCCTGCCATTTGGGTGCTTATGCATATGATCTCTGCTTGATTGTTCCTAAAGGCACTTAAGAGAAAACATCTACCAGTGTAAAGGTGTCAGGTACATGTGCTTTGACTGGCCTCTTCTTTTGGACCTACTTTTCCATCAGCCCTGTGTTTGTGCAATCCAAAGGGCTTTGTCAAGCCAATGTAGGGTAAGGGGAAGAGCATAAACACAGTCATGTTTGTTTTCTATCCTCTTACTGTCAGGTACAAAGAACAACTTCAAAGCAATACATAACTAAGTTAGGTGATACACCAACAATAATTAAAACGCCCCTGCAGGAAATCATGTCACTGAAAAAACAACTGCTTCAGAAAGCAAGAACACTTTTTCTGCCAAAGGCATGTGAAACTACTGTATCAGGGCTGTGACTCAAAAAAGGCAAACAAAGAAGCAAAAAAACCAAACTGAAAAACCCAAAATGAAACAAGCCAAAAAAAAAAAAAAGCACTTGCTTTAATCCATCCCTGTTCAGAACAATTGAATTTAATTCTGTTTACAATGGAGTAAATATAAAGCACAGATTGACTATGACAGAGTGGCTTCAAGCCAACTCTGAGCAGAGGGGGTTAGGCAAGGGAGAGGAAAAGGCTGTTGCAGGTGATCTCCACAGGAGATCTGTCTGGCTGTGAGTAGAGCACAGTCTTGGTGTTGTGGTTTGAGCCTTAACTGGAATTTAAGAGCTCAGATGGTGGCAAGACCGAGAACTCCTCACCTGCTCCCCCTCCCTTTTTCCCAATAGGGAAAAAAAAAGGGGAAAAGATGGGGGCAAGGAAAAAGGGGAGGAGGTAAATCTACTGAGAAATAATTTGGAGTCAGTTTGGAAGTAGAGAAGTAATTTTTTTCTTTAAACAATAGATATATAGATATAACAATAACAGGAAGGGTTCACAAGGGTGAATAGGAAAATATAGAAAACCAAGTTCAGATGGCCTTGTATTTCCCCTGATGTATGTGGATTGCACTCCTTTGGAGAAATGTGTATGTGCCAGAGAGCAGACCAGGCCTGACCACACGGCAGAAGCAGGAAGCCAGCAACAGCTCTTGATCTTTTTGCGCAGGCAAGGCAGGAGCAAAAGAGAGAAAATGGTTACCATACCCTCCCCTTTATAGTCTTGCTGGACAGGAAGGCAGAGTGGAACAGACTAACTTAGACTGGGGGGGACCCCTCTTGGGGGGTGGGAAGGAGGGGATCAGGTTTCCTTAATCCCCAGGGAGAGCAGGGCCCTCGCAACCCTCTCCCTCCCTGGATGGGTGCAACCCATCACACTTGGCAACTCTGTCCCTTTGTAGTTTTATCCAGCTCATCTCATGCATCCAGGTTCTGCCCCATGCAAAGTTAACTGTGATGGTGTTCTGCTGAAGTGCAGGATCATACTTCTGTTTCTCATAACTGGAAGAAATAGTCCCGTTGTAACCATTGTGAGGCTTGTTACTATTAAAAAACATTCACCCTGCCTTCTTTATGGCCCATATAGCTTCTGTCCTTAGTAGATGCTGCGGACGTCCGTGCTGTCCTCAGTGCTTTCTTCTCTTCCTCTTTCATAGTCTATATTGGAAAGGATAAATGTTGCTGAATGCTTATTAAGCTGACTGTTTGGAAGACTTGAATTTGAAGTCAAGCTACACTCCTGTACTTGGAGAGTAGTAATTTTAAAGTGGAAACAAATTATTAAAAGAAATCTACCTGGAAGAAGAGGAAAAGGCAGTTGCTGTGGGGCTTGTTCTGAATTATAAAAGAAACCTAAAGCATAGATACTTTAAAAAAAAAAAAAAAAAACAAAACAAAATCTCCAAAGCCCCTGAATGCAAGTTACTTTGAAGAGAGGAGGATTCAGAGCTTAAGCAATAAGCCCCAACACTGAAGTTAAATTACAGGCAAATCCCATGTTTTATCAATCAACTGCTACTTAAAAGTTTGACAGCTTTTGTAAGCAGAAAAATGTCAATTACATAAGATATTTGAACCTGTGGAAACTGCCCATGGAAACACAAAATGTCTGTTCACACATCAAAATGATCCAGACTTGAAGGAAGTTGAAAACCAGAATGCACTAAGGAATTATCTGATGGAGAAATGGAAACTTTGTTATGAATTTTCAAGAAATATTGGCTAATTAATTTCTTTGAGTTTATAAGGTTATTTAGGATTGGGGAAAATGAGGTAACTTCTCTATTTTTCCTGATGTGTAACAGCTATGGAAACACTTTGAATCAAGTGTCCCATCATTATGAATTCATTGGTTATCCTTTTAATAACAACGCTTGTACTCAGGCCTCTTATACAAATCTTACATCCCTTCTCTTTCAGGTGCTGCTTGGTCACTTTACTGAGCACTTGTCAGCTGGCTCTTATTAAATTGCCATTAAGAAAGGAAGAGCTGAATACTTAGTAACAGAATTGAAGCAGGGGGAATCTGAAAAACACATAGTCTTGGACCTGGAAAATTAATTCTTATGAAGTAGAAAGTGCTCTATTTAAGGGGGGGAAAAAAGGAAACTGAAATTTCCTGATACCATCCAATGCTGCATGCAAAGAGCCTGAGCTTTTATAAAGCTCAGTTAAATCTGTTGGTTCTATGCTTGTTTTCAGCATCTTTGGTAATGGATTTTCTTAGATGCAACTGATGTAGCTGGAAAAACTAGACACAAACTCCAAACTCCTAGGCTTACAAGCTTTTCTTCAGGCATGAAGTAGTGTGTGATTTAACATAATGAGTTTTGGAAAGTGCATTAAACCAAACTACTGACATTTCCTAGGGCCAGGTAAGAATGTCTACATGGAGATCTAATAACTAATAGCGAGGTTTCCTGAGTTGGACTTAGCTGTTTCCTTTAACTTGCGACTTAAAATGATCCTGTTTTCTGCAGTTTATATCTGTGCAAATACCCATATAGAGATTTGATGCTGTCTTACTGGTCTGATGAAAACAATCACTCCAAACACTAGGCATGCAAATGCTAAGTTAGTACCCTGAATTATACAGTCAAATGAGTACCTTTTCAGCAGTGAGGAATATAGCTTGTTGCATATTAACATATCTGGGAAACATGTCTTTTCTCCATGGAAAATTTTGCCTCATAGTTAAAGACTAAACATTTTTAGTCTAACCTGGAGTGTTAATGTTTTCAGTGCAGGGTTGAAATGGGAAAGCTTTCAGCCAAGGTCTTTGTGTTGTAGAATATTTTTATTTTATTTCTAGAAAAATGTTTCATTGAGTTCAAGCAGACTTTCTCTGCCTAAACCCAGAAATATTCAATAGCCTACTTATGTTTATTTCATTTAGGAGAGTAATAAGCTCATTGGGCTGAGAACCTTCATATTGCATGTGGGATAAGTATCACTGCTCACCAGAAGCCTGTCTTGTTCCTCCCAAATTTCTCTCTTGCCAAGGGAACAATATTATGTAACCAAAATTATTTGCAAACTTCCAGAAGCCAAATGCTGCATGAGTAACTGAACACAAAGCAATTAAAATACCATGGCCTTAACACCAAATACTATTTCTCAGTGCACTTAAAACATTTCTGGAGTAAAATCCTGACTGCCCCGAACAGTCTGCCTTGTTGAGCTGGTTGTTGCCTGGGGCACGAGCTCCAGCAGGAGGAGCTCAGGGCCAGTGTGGTTTTGTGCAGGTGCTATTAGTGGTGTAATTTAGAGAGCATCAGAACCACGCCCACCTTTTTCATGGCCATGGTGAGATCCCAAAGGGTATGTAAGGGCAGATCTGTATCTGATACAAGTACAGCAGGGGCTATTCAGAGGGGCCGTTGCAGGGCTCAGGGGAGATGAGCAGCACCCTAGACCCACACTCTGCATCAGTATGTCCAGGAGCAGTGGTCATGAAGCCACATTCAGCTTCTGGGTTCCTCCAGAAAAGACTCAGAAATTATCCAGAGAGCCTTGAGCTAGTTTATGCCAATGAAGCACCATCACACCAGGAGCTCTTTAATTACCCTTTAGAGTAAAACATCCCTTTGGCTTCTTCCCCTCAATAACTGGGTTGAAGAAGATGTGTCCATTTGCTCTATTCAAATGGTGCAGCTCCACTACACCATCTCCTTCTGCATAATCCCAGGTGTGTTTCAGTGGGAAGGGAAGCACCCACAGCTACAGGCTTATTGAGTTTCTCAGTCATGTGAGCAAAAGGTCCTCCCATGGAGCAAACCCCAAGAACTCAGCAAATGAGCTGCATTAATGATGCTTACAGAATTGACCTGTAACATTATGAAATGTCCTCAGACTTAGTCACGGTGGCATTAACCAGCTGTTGGCATCACAGGGACAAATGCACTATGAGGCTGTCACTACCTAGGCATAGCCTTTTTGTGATCGCAGAGCGGCAGCTTGGATAGTCCTCTTAAAGTGAGTTCCCATCAAGCAGCCTGACATAATTGGATATGATTACTGACACCTGTTTAGTAAATAATAAAATTACATCAGATCTTTTCAGCACCAGGCTGTTAGCTTGAGTGCAGATGTAACCTCCAGTATGAATAGGAGAATTCATTAGGCTTCCAGGTCTTTAAACTCATCAGGGTTAAACAGCAATTTACCTCACACCAGAACTGCTAGCAAGTGATTTAGTGACAAGGGATTGACAAGGTACATTCCCCTGGAGGGCACAATAATATATTTTTTTCATCCAAAAGTGTTTTTGCAGAAACCTTTATGCATTTGAGTATTCAAAGCTGATTAATTTCCAGCAGTTTGACAGAGGTGGGGGTTTTGTTGTTGTGTTTTTTTAATGACTGACAAAAACTTCATGTGACCTCATCTCTTTTTACAGTATTATTTGGTGAACTTTTCCTTCATGATCTAATCTCACAGTGGAAAACCAAATAAAAATTTATTGGTAAGCAGGAATGAGTTCACTATTCTGCTCAGCTGCCGTTATAGCTGAAGACAATGCTTTGATGTACATTTCCTCAGTACTGGAAGCCATGGGTAGACCATCAGTGCAATCCTAACTTCCTTTCAGACCCACAGCACCTTTAGGTGCTCAGATTGTCACACGTTATCATTCCTGTCAGAGGTTTTCTTTTATGGTTTTGGGGTTTTTGCTGTTTATTTTTTCTGCTTGTTTCAGTAGGGGCTTGTTCAGATATGGGTAACAATAAGAGGCCACCATGAGGCAAAACACATTCCTTCAGGCATCTTCCAGCTGGTCTAAGGTAGGAAGATTTTGGTGCTGTCCCTTAGGCAGTTCAAGCAAAGAGCCCAGCTTGCCAAAAAAAAAAAACCTGAGGTTTTGGTGATCAGAAAAATGTACATTTGTATTGGGCAAGATGGATGAACTTAGCTATCTGAAGTTTTTTGCACTCATACTGAATTGATTCAAAACAAAATCTTCTGCCTTCAGGAGTTTTGTTGGTTTATTTTTGGTGAGTTTTAGAGCTAATAAAATTGCAAGTTTCACAGCAAAATTTTTTGAGCTTTCCTCACTCTAAAATTTCTCCTAGTGGACTGTTTCCAGCAAGCTCTAGCTATTAGTACACATTACAGCAAATGGCAGATTGAAGCATATTTTAAATGCTCGTGGTACACTTTCAGTGCTTAACTAAACAGCACTTTATTGTGTTATTAAATTCAAAGTATGCTATGCCGGGCATTGATCTAAGGCTTTTAAATGACAGTTTGGCCTACAGCTTGATTTGTGGTTATTAGAGACTTTACTTGCCACTTGGAATTTCAGAGCTGTTTTAGACTTCAGAATCCAAGGGTTTGCCTTTTCAGTTCAGTAGTTTTCCAACTACCCATTCTACAGACTAATAAGTCCTTTTTAGTAGAGGAGTTGAGTTTCTCCTGCATTTCTGTTACTTTTGTTGTGATTGGGATTTCTTGTAATTTTTACCTGAGTGTAAGCTATATTCATTTCCTAGGATGTTGACAGAGCAACTCTTCCCATTCACAGCAAAGATTTGCAACAGTTAATTTCTCTGAATTATGATGCCAAGAAACTGGAAGATTGTGTGGACTCAGGAGTGGTCTCTTCCACACAGCTGGAGTTTTAATTGTGGCAACAATCATTCTGAAAATAGTTGCATTTATAGAATTTGTGGATTACACATTATAGCAACAGTCCTCCAGGGTGGGTCTAATGCAGTACTTCTCTTCTGAATGTCTTGAACAAAAGGCAAGAAAATCTGATTTAACAAGTATGGACTAAAGCCTCTTGTTCTCACTGGCACTGTTTGCGAATTGAATCAATTTTCCTGTGTTATGTGAAAGCCTTATTTCCCCATAGAGTTTTGTGTGCAGGCTCAGTCTTAGGACTGATGATTTTTGTGGGTTTTTTATGGGCCAAGAAGATTGTGTATAATTGTTTAATACACACACAGCAAGTTACTTCCATTCTAAAGGTATAACTCTCTCATTAGCATGGTCTCTGATGTTGCTGCCAGTTTGGGATCTCTGTATTTCCCACCTTAGCAGTTGTTATCAGACTTAAGCTATCACTATTTCATTTCACTTTGTCTGTGTGGCTTGAGTGGAGGTGTAGGGGTTATACTGGAGGAAATGTATTTTGCAGGAGCTTTTGGTATCTTGCAATAGCAGGAATTTCCCACTTTGAAATTTATAATCCAAGACTTATTTCCATTGCAAACTGAACTTTCAATGCCAGCATCTCAAATGTTGAGATACCTAAATCATTCATGGTGACTAAGCCTTTTTGAAAACAGGGTTTCAGCTTGTGTTTCTGCAAATCACATGGTGGCTCATGGAGTAACAGATGCTGATGCTTTCTTTGGCACTCATGCTAATGGTCACATTCAGAAAGCTTCAGCTTGTTGTTTTCCAATCCTCATCAATATTTTGAGTCAACAGTCAGTCATGTCTGTCAAGCCTATCCGATAGGACTTGCAAGCTTGAAATACTTTGTACAATGTTAATGAGGATGGGAGAGGACTTTTCTTGTCCTGGGAACAGAAGTAGCATAATAGCTTTCTTGTGTCTGTGTAAGATCTGTTCTGCCAACAGGGTGGAAAGAAAAAGGTCTCTGCTGCTTTCTCTATATACATCTCAGTGTCCAATGACTTCTTTTCAAATGCAAGCTCATGGTGAAAGCAGAAAGCAAGAAAAGCACTGTGATAACTTGGAGGCTAGGCGGGAGGCATTCCTTCTGTGAGGCTTGTCTAAATCCCTGCTGAAATATGACAGATCATGTTTTAATCCTCAAAGGTTTCCTGCACTGTTTATTCTGTGAGCTATGCTTTTCCCACCCAAAAGGAGGAGGAAAGAAAACTCATACAGTTTGAATTTTCACAAGAGTTTAGAGATTTTGACTAACTAGCCAGTCACTAGTGGTGTCCCCCAAGGATCAGTGCTGGGCCCCATGCCCTTTAATATATTTATTGATGATCTGGATGAGGGCATTGAGTGCATCATCATGAAATTTGCAGATGACACCAAGCTGGGGGCATGTGTTGGTCTGTTAGAGGATAGAAGAGCTCTGCAGAGGGACCTTGACAGGCTGGACAGATGGGCAGAGTCCAATGGCATGAGATTTAACATGTCCAAGTGCCAGGTTCTACACACTGGTCACAACAACCCCATGCAGTACTACAGGCTGGGGTCAGAGTGGCTGGAGAGCAACCAGGCAGAGAGGGATGTGGGGGTACTGGTTGGAAATAGACTGAACATAAGCCAGTGGTGTGCCCAGGTGGCCAAGAAGGCCAATGGCATCCTGGCCTCTACCAGGAACAGTGTGGCCAGCAGGAGTAGGGAGGTCATTCTGCCCCTGTACACTGCGCTGGTTAGGCCACACCTTGAGTCCTGGGCCCCTCAGTTTAGGAAAGATGTTGAGTTGCTGGAATGTGTCCAGAGAAGGGAAACAAAGCTGGAGAGGGGTTTGGAACACAAGCCTTATGAGGAGATGCTGAGGGAGCTGGGGTTGCTTAGCCTGGAGAAGAGGCTCAGGGTGAACCTTATTGCTGTCTACAACTACCTGAAGGGAGCCCCAGGCAGGGGCTGGTCCCTTCTCCCAGGCAACCAGCACCAGAACAAGAGGACACAGTCTCAAGCTGCACCAGGGGAGGTTTAGGCTGGATGTTAGGAAGAAATTCTTCATAGAGAGTGATTGGCCATTGGAATGGGCTGCCCAGGGAGCTAGTGGAGTCACCATCATTGGAGGTGTTCAGGAGGAGACTTGATGGGGTGCTTGGTGCCATGGTTTAATTGATTAGATGGTGTTTTATGATGGGTTGGACTTAATGATCTTGGATGTCTCTTCCAACCTGGTTTATTATTTTTCCCCATATAGCACCCAATGTATTGCAGCCACCACTTTCTGTGACAGCACCATTCTGTGGTGCCTGTATGGTCTTCGTATAATGGGGGCTACTGCCTTGACAGTTTTTAATGGTAGTTTTCACCTCACATAATTGTCAGCTTAGTTGCAGGTGAGCATAAACTAAGGAGGACTGGACAAAGGTCAGATAGGATTGCTGGTCACACATGCCAATTGACGTTGATCTTGAGATGTGTGTGTGGCTATAAATGAGATAAGAGAGGGAAAAAAAAGGCTGTAAATAAACAGCAAACAGACTGTTTGACATCTGTGGGGCAATATGGCAGTGTAGCACCATAAATACCTGGAGCTGGCCATATTGTCTTCGTACCAGTAGAACTGGGCCTGTGGAAAGGCAGGGGAAGAGCTCTAAGCTTTATTCCTGGGGCTGCCATTCTTTGTCCTCAGCGATGTGTCTGTGTCAAAACCTGGTTTAATGTAGGGGGAGTTGAGTGTACTTGTTTTCATGAAGCAGAAATTCTGTCATAAACAGATTTTGATGGTTGCCTGTTACAGCCACAGTCAAGTGTTTGCTCAGCAGTTGGCTTTGCTGCTTCTCAACTCTTTTTATCTAGCGCTGCTGAGGTTCAGTGCTCATTATACCAGTCAGCTTTCCATTTCTTTGTTTCTCTTTCTCATGCTCTCCTTTATTTTTATTTTTTTAATCAAATAGATTTTTATTGGTGCTCTGAAAAAAACAACACACATATGTGGTTTTGTAACTGAACCAATAAGAAATGAAATTCATGGGTGGATTCTTTAGTAACAGCAAGTGAGCCCAGTTCCTAAATGGATTTTAGATTGTGCCACTGTGTATAAACAGCATGCAAAATGATACCCCTGTTTTGAGCAGGGCTGCACCAAAGGGGATGCCTCTTGTTCCTTGTCCCAGGGCATTCAGATGTGCTTTTTTTGGTTAAACACACTGAGGAATGGAAGTGGCTAATGTCAGGTGCCCTAAGTGTGCTTCAAAGGTTAAAGTACATAATCCGTCCCATTTGGTGTCAGTTTCAGTGTTTGCTTTCCATGTGTCTTGCATCTGCTCAAGGCATTGCTCTTGGAGCCTCAACAAGTTTTATAAAAGCTGTTTTGAATATTTCCATTTAATAAGTCTCAGAGAAAAACATGCAGAGCAAGCATTTCAGCACCTCTTCAGAACCTCTCTAGGCAAGCGAAGGTGCCAGCCTGGACTCTTGAAAGCCTTGTAGCATTTTATATTCCCCATTGTTTCTCTGAGGCCAGTCTCAGAGCATGGTGAGGACCAAGGATGGCCATAGGCTGGCTTTAGGGGGAGAATCTGTGGGGACCGATACAGAAAGGCACCATTACTTTGTACTGGGCCCTTCCTTGGCCAGAGGATGCCTGTTGGGAGCCAGTGTGCCAGGGCCCTTCTGCTTTCCCTGAAGCAGAAAAGGCAGTTCACCCTTCTACCAGGCACCAGGACATGGAGTACAACAGTAAGTTCCTGAACATGTGTTCTTTGGCCCCAAAACAGAGAGATTTTTGTAGCCTTTAAAAACTAGTGTAAGGTCTTGCTCCACCAAGTACAGCAGCACTGGCTGGATGTTGGCAAGGCTGGTTTATAGGAAAATAACTGAGGATCAATGTGACTGTAAGTCCATCTGTCCCTTCTGTGGTCTGAGGCTTGGCAGTGTTGCCTCAGAGCACAGCTTTCAGGACTTGTCTCTTTGGGTTGTTCACCCCAATGTGTTTCATGTTGAAAAGTGCCAGAAGAGAGCTGGGGAAGGCCTGAAGCAGTGCTGCTCATTCTTTCCAACTTACCTAGGCCTCTAGTATGAAGTGGGGTTGACAGGCAAACTGTGACACACTGAAAATGGCATCTTGCCCCAGACAACCTGTATCAGATCAAAGAAAAGAGCCCCAAGAGGGGAGAGAAGTTCATGTCTCAGTAGTGTGCTGGCTGCCAGGACAGGTTGCTGCTGGGGCTGTGCTGCTGGTTTGATTATGCAGCACTTATCTGCCCAGAGTTCAGGCTATTATCTGCACCGTGTTTTGCTCAGGCATGGTCCAAAAGAGAAAACAAACCAAAACCAAACCAAACAAAACAACAACCACCAAAAAACCCACCCCCAAAAAACCCCAAACAAACATAGAACAGCTGTGGGGCTGTGAAAATGATTTTCATCTGTTTGGCTTTAAAAAATGAATTTTCATCAGTCTTTCCATGGTTCCCACCCACACCCTCCCCCCTCAGTTATTCTTTCAAGAGAGGCGAAGGCGGAGAGCTGGTCCAGAGGAACATCCCCATCCTGCTCTTTGTGTCCAGTGTCACATCCAGAAAATACTAAAGGCTTTACCACAGTTGCCAAGGTGGGAATTGTGGAGAGGCTCTAACAGAGTGGTAACTCTCCTCTGTGGAGGAATGTCTTAGGATTTGTTTTGGCCCTTTTTAGTTTCCCCTTGTCAGAGGAGAAAGCAGTGAATACGTTGAAGACCTCTCTTGCTGATGCTGCAGGCAAGAAGTGACCAGGAAAAGCAGTGCTGTGCCTTCCACTTTTGTCTCCCTCATCAGCAAGGAGATCCAAAGCAGAGTGTAAAGCCCAGAGGAGTTGCTGCAATTTCTCTAACTCCTTTGACGCGTTGTTCATCAGGTCTGTTCCTCAAGGGATTTTTTTCAGGGGTCTGTTCTGCCCTGATCGGGTGACCTGTCAGCTCTGTTGTGTATTACTGTCCTTCCTTTGTGTCACTGTGCAGCAGCTGCTGCTCACGCTGGGACTGCTGACTCTCTTTCAAAAAGTCCCCGTGGCAACATATTTTTCTTTATGCCCTCAAAGCAGTGAGAGAGCTCCTGTACCATTAAAAGGTGGCTCTGTATGCATGTGTGTTTGCATGTGTGTTGCACATAAATAATCACAGCCTGGAGAAGTACTGCTAGCTTTGGGTGAAGTCACATTTTTACTCATGCCATTATTGAAATTTATCTCCTGTAGACCATAATCCCTAGAATCCTAGGGAGGGAACAGAAAAATAGTATCAGCTGTTTTTTCTTTTTTCCTTGTTAGAAGACTATTTAATCTTTGTTGTAGGATGAGCACCAGACCTCAAAGTAGGCTGCAATAGGATCCTGGCAGACTTCCCACATTATAAACTCTATCCATAGGCAACGCTCATCTTGTGCCAAGTTTGCTTAGCAAAAAATGACTGGGCCCAGGTTTCAAAAGTGGATATTTGGCAACAACTAACACTATTATTTTTATCTTAGTGAAGAAAAAAATCACATTGTGAATGACAAGGAATAAAGCATTGAGGTAGCTCTTTCTAAGTAAATTGATGCAACTTCATTTCTGTTCTACTGACCTCACTTGTAAAGTGTTTGGGATTTTCTTATTCCAAGATGAATCATGTCAGATAACAGCCTGGTATTACTATCACAGGGCAGTAAGAGTAAAATGCTCATATTCCTTATGCTGCACTTGTTTCCCTGCTTTCTAGGATCAGTTGAAGTCCATGGAGTTGTGCCAATATTCCTTGGCTTATCTGTCTTCCTATCTTGTTTCTCAATTAGAGGAAGTAAATGATCCTTTTGTTTTCATCTCCCCTTTCTTTGGGAAATGTTAAAAAAGGGTTCGAATTGCAGTGGAGCTGCATTGCTGGAGAACCAGATGGCGGATGAGGGACCTGGAGATCATTCAGGTGCTTGGAGCCAACGACTGGCTGGATGTGTGCTGGGGTTCCTGGGGGTTCAGAAAATCTGGATTTCTTGCTTGCCCACTTCACTGCAGGGCTCCAGCTTTGCAGGCTCCCTGTGAGCCAGAGCACTGGAAGTGCAGGAATCAGGTTAGTCTTCCTTGCTCTCCCCACTATAGCACCTGCCTATGATATTTGGCAAGCTGCAAGAATTGTGTTCTAATATTAATTATATGTTATCACTAGCCTGCCTTCACAAATGCTTTTACTATTTATGAAAACAATAAATGAATGAGAAAAATAAGCGAGTAGGTGCTGGCCCTTACCATACATCACCCCTCAGGTTATGCCATCTTCTAAAGCATTCAGTGTAAGCCACTGACAGAGAACCTTTCAACAGACTTTACCATAGTGATAGCCGAGTTAGATGAGGTAATTGAGAAGCAGAATAAATTAGCTCCAAGCTTCCATGTCAAGATTGATCCCAGTACCAGAACTAGGCTGTCTGAAAGGAACTGGTGTGCCCTGGCCCTGTCTACACTCATGTTGCTGAACAAGGCACTTGCAGTTGTGGTTTCTTTTTATCTTAATGATGAATGACATTCCCAGTATGCCAACATATTTTGGTGAATGCCAGGAGTTTTCCCACTGCTTCAAGTGAGAGTTTACTCTCCATATACTGAAAAGGATACACAAGCCAAGACTTCCCATGACTGAAGATGTGGGGTACTTTAATTTTAAGGCACCAGAAATCCAGATCTTTCAAGGAGGCATGACCTAAGGGAGGGAAGGGAGTTCTTTGAGTCTTGTTAAAAACCTCATCCTGCTGTAGAGTTTCAAGTCTGGCATTCAAAATCATTAGCACTCCTTAAATTTGGCCTAGAAATCCCTATGAAAAGTTACAGCACGTGCTAAGTAACTACCTTTCACAATGTAATGACTTGGCCCTTTCGAATAGTAGGTTTTAGAAGCACAGATTACTGACTAAAGGCTTGCCAAATTTCTTTTTTCCTCTCCAGCTTCCAAGTAATGATTCACAGAGGCTCATCGATTTTGTTTCTAATAAGGTGCTGTTCTCCCGTTCACAAAACTAAGGGGAAACAGAGCAACATTTGGAAGAATTATGTTTTGTCTAGGAACTGAGGCATCCAAAGCAATGCACAAAAAGCATTTTGAGATTAAAAAAAAACCTCACATGGTGTTAGGTTAAAAATTGTATTTTAATGGGAACTGAGCATTTGCAGGAGTTTCAGGCTGATTGCACCACAGTCTAATGTGCTGTTGGAAGTAAAACTGCTAGCTGTTTGCTAACAGTGTACTGCCTGTGTGTATACCTGTGTGCATCATGTTCATCTGAATGGTGCTAATGGTTGGCTGGGCCCACTGATGCAAGTCAGTGAATTCTCAAGCAATGAGTTTGTTCATGGTTCACTCATTACTAAAGAGTTATTCATTACTAAAATCACAGTGACTTCTTACATACCAAGGACATGCCCACCCTGAATGAGAATGACAGCTTCAGTCCCCTGATGCCAGTTTCTAGCAGCACCCACCTCATGGGACGTTTCTTGGAGCAACCAAGTGCTGCATCATTTCATCTATATGGTCAGATCTACCTGTTCACCCAGGCTGGGTTTTGTGCTTATAAAAAAAAAAAAAAAAAGTAGGAGTCCAAAATCATGAAAAGTCTCATACTGAAAAATCCCTTTATAATGAAAAATCCTTTTGGTTTATATGTGAACCATCCATGGCTGCTTCAGACACTCCTCTCTTCCATTGCCTTTTCTGACTGTTCCAAGAGTGATTACTTGAGATAAGAGTTCAGCTCATTGTTTCCTCCTCATTCCTTTCAAGGCTCTGGTAATGAAACCTGACCCAGACCAGTCCAGCTTGCTCCTCTTCTCTGCAGTTTGAAAAAGGCCAAGTATACCTTACTAGCAATTTTTTTCTTTCTCCTTCTAAGTCTGTGACCAGCCAGGCAGTTTACTTCAGGGTATGATCAGATTCCAAGCCACAGTGTGAAAATGTCAAAGGTCTATGGAAAATATGTAATTGCATTTCAGATTTGGAGGAAACAATTAATGAAATGGAATGTCTTGGCCCTTCACTCTGTTGGATGATATGTAGTAGCTTGTCTGTGAGCCAGAGTCTGAGTACACTTATGGCACAGAAGAGTTTTTATCATTTTAAAACTTAATTATATAGGCTGTAATTAAGCTATATACAAAATGTCTGGTTCTTTGAAGTATATTAATTTTGGGGAAGTTCTCAAGCACCCAGTAGCTGCAGAACAATCATGAAAGAAGACAAGGCTTGAATAATGATGACAGTTGCAAGCCACAAATAATAGGAACAACCCTTTCAAAACAAAGGGCTTCACATTTTCCAAAAGTATGAGCGTTATTATTTGTGTGTATTTGCAATTTGTACATGCCTCAGAGGGATCAACCTCAACTACAGTGCTTGAAATAACTGTGGGATGACATAAATGGGCATTTTTCTATTGAGGCAATCACTTTTCTCACAGCATGCCTGTTTTTGTTTATTACTCAGCAAACAAGCCAGCAAACAAACAAGCAAAAAGACAACCAACCAAAAAGAAAAGGCAAAACCTCTCTCTGCATCTGAAGTAACAACCACAACAGAGTATAGGGCACAAAACTTTATTTGTTTTTTAAAGAAAGGGGGATCTTAAGTGGACATCTCATGCATGTATTCCTATAGTCCTTCCAATGACTGAATGGCTCACAAGAGGGGCTGCCTGTTGCTGGTTTTCTGTACACTACTTAGCAAAAGTAATGTTCCTGCAAGTGACAGAAATCCTTTCAATGAATTTAGCATTAGAAACAAAGATAGTGTCTCGTTTGTTTCAGCTTTTACTATGTGGTCTCTGTTTTAATAATCAGTTTCCCCCAGGACACTTTCAGGCTGAGGTCTACAGGCAGTTGCATATGAAGGAGTTTATTTCTTCATTTAAAAGGCTGCCTTGAGATTTCAAACACAACCGTCCCTAGAAGCGTTAATTACTTCATGTTCTCTTGCCTTATTGCTGTGGTGCAGCTGTCATGCATGGCCCAGAGTCAGGATTTTGGGATCTTCCATTTTCCCTATCACCTGCTGTACTCCAGGACCAGCACCCACCAGAGCACCTCTTCCTTCTTCCAGTCTGCTTGACAACAGTGACATTTCAGCTCCTATCACTGAGGGGATAACAGGGATGGAAGCTCTGCCTTTCTGCTTGAGGGAGCTGTGCTGCAGGCAGATGTTTATTTTCTGAATAGCTGTGCGGGTTGGGATGCAGCTTCCCCACTCAAGCTTTCTTACCTGCATTTGCAGTCTCATGGATCAGCTAGCAGAAGAAATGAGCTGTGCTTTTCCTATGCAGCTTCAGGCAAAATCATAGAATCTCCCGAGCTGGAAGGTGCCTTTAAAGCTCATCTAGTCCAATCCTCCTGCAGTAAGCAGGGACGTCTCCAACTAGAAAAAGTTGCCGAGAGTCCCATCCAACCTGAGCTGGAATGTTTCCCTGAACTCAACAAAGATGGTTTGCAGGCTCTTGAATGCCTCACCCTGTGTGAAAAGGTTTCCAAACATGTCCAGGATCCTTCCAAGGATTCAATTTCCCTTCACCAATGCTCTTTGTGAAAGCTTTTCTTCACCTACTCCTCTCTAGAAGGGTTGACTCACAATGACTTGTTTGCATTTGACTCCCTTGGAAAGTACTGGAAAAGTTTTGTTTAGCTGTAAGCTTCATGAATAGTTCTCACTGTAAAATCAAAAGCAAGATTTTTAGCCAAATAGGAGTCTCCTTCAAACTGAACCTATGTAAAAAGTTCCTCTTTCCTGCTGTTTGTGGGAACCATTGCTTTTCTGCTTGCTTAGAGCAATAGGGAAGTTAATGAACTGTTCCTGACTTTCTTAGCCACATTTCCTAAAGGCAAGTTATAACCTGGGAAATTGCTGTCAAGCCAATAAAACCATGTGGTTGCACTGCACCTTTTTGCATTTACACAGACTCAGAACTAGAGATAAACCTGAAGTGGAAAATTCTGTATTTTAGAGACACCTATTTATCTTTATTTTTCTTTCTTTCTATGGGAATTCTGGGGGCTGCCTTGAAATAGAAAAGGCAAAATATTACCTGAGACTTTTACTTCAGACTAGAAGGGTGAGATCTTGGGGATGCTTATGTGAGCTCAGGTAGTTTCCTTAATCTACACACCTCCGAAGAGGAAAAATGTTCTCAAAGCAGGAATTTAAATAATCTCTTCATTCCAAAGGGTCCATTAGAGAGATTTCTATGTATTTGAAAGCCCATGTACGTTAACTTCATTAAAACAAGCAAATCCACAGTAACATGCTACTGGTTTATTGTACATGGAATCACATCAGAGCGGCTGTCTGCGCATGACCCAAGTACGAATGCACTTTGTTTCCAGTTACAGACAATGAGCAATTAATGCACAGAAATGTAATGAAAGGCAGGGCTCATATTCAAAACCCTTGTATCTTTTTCTCCCTACAAACTGTAAATCAGTTTAAAAAACTTCAGGAACAATGCAAAAATTGCTCAGAAGCTGGAGGAAATTAATTAATAATGGGTCTGCATGCATTGCAACAAACCTCTCTCCTTCATGACAGCAAGCAGGAATTCTCCAACCCAAGCGCTCATCCACCAGTAGCAACCTGTGGTGTTTCTCTTAAGCTGTAGAAAAGAATCCACTCTTTTAGATGAGTATACAAAAATCTGAATCTTTCCAGCTCTGCTCCTAATTGGATTTATGTCATAGAAAGCAAGTACCCTCTTTGAAAAATTGTCTCCAATACATTGTTGCTTCCAGAGGTAAAAACCAAGCTTAAAATCTTTCTGTGCCAGGAATGTCTAAGTGGTGCTGGAGTAGCCTGGGCTTTCTATGGGCGTAAGGTGAACAAGACTCACAGGTAGAGGTAATACTGTTTGTTAGGTCAACTTGTACAGCTGGAACAGACTGGGGGGGACCCAACACAGAAAAAGGCTTTTGTGCTTGAACATGTGTTGGGTTGTTTTTTTCCAGCTATTCTAACTTGTCCAATTAAGGCTTGTCAGGAGAGTTAGCTTCTTTCTCTGGCAAACAGAAAGTAGAAGTAAATAATACACTTTTTTAAATGTTAAGAGACATCTATCTGGACAATCTGTATTTCTGGCCTACAGAATTCTATTGGACATTGAAGCACAAGGCTTGACTTAGTGTATTTGACCGCTGTGTGCTGTCCAGAAAACATCTCCTTGGGCTTGTGTCAATGCAAATTTACTGGTCTATGGCAGTGACTCCTGGGTGCCTGGCTATCTGCTCTCATTGCTAAATACCCTTGTCTAATTGGGTGTGGACCCTCACTACCTCTCATCAATCCTATTGACCAGGATAAGTACAATGACCAACTTAGGAACCAATCCTACAGAAATATACCAAAGAATGGGTGTTGTGTTTTTGAGAAGGAAATGGATGATGGCTTTTAACCTGCTCTTGTAATTTCCCATTTTGTTTCTTGTCATTTTTATTGAATGGCATGAATTTACATCACTTTGTGAATACTCAACTGAAATTAGAGCTGATCTTCATCAAAACTTTATCAGTGGTTAGGAAGAAGGAATTGTTTCTAATGGCTTTGCAGCAGATTAAATCAGGGACTTTTGTAAAGCCTTAAATGACAGGGCTAGGTTGATAACCCCACTAAGCAGAAGACTTGCAAGTGGGTTTTCTACAAGATGGCAGCTTGCATGTGAGACAAAGGGATTCTTGGCCTGAAGGAACTTATTATTGGATCCAACCTTAATGATCTCAGAGCTGGAAGGGAGCAAGCAGTACAAGCACAAGTTCATAGTGACTGTCCAAGTTTGACCTTTTTTCTAAGGTAAATGTGTTGTGTTTGGAAAATGCCGACATGTCAAATCTGAAATATAAGAAAGGCTCAGTTTTGGTCAAGTTTTTAATCTGAAGAAAAAACAAAGTAGCAAAGCTCAAAACTATCACACCAAATACTTCTGGTATTTTTTTTTAAAACAAATGTTATGACTTACCCATCTAAAACAGTATGCCCTATAGAATCCTTCTCATTGTAATAGAAGTGTTGGGAACTGGTTATATGTCCAAATCCTAATGAAACATTACAGAAATGAAATTTTCAGTTATTCTAAATCATTTCTTTTAACTTTCACAGCACACAAATTTGCCAAGGTTGTCATCAGAACTCACACTAGGTACTATTTTCAATGCATTAAACATTTTAGGGTTGGTGAAAAATGATTCTCAGCATGTTCAAAGTTGTCTTGCAACATTAGTTGTTTAAATCCAACAATACGACATTGGCTTGAAGTCAGCAACAGCTCAGGCTTCTGACTTCTGGACTTTCTGCTTTGAGTCTGCTCTGGCAGCAGAAAGTCTCTGTCTCATCCTAGTGGGATAGGTCTTTGCTGTCTTAAGCCTGCTGTCATAGCATGCACAGTGCTTCAAGGGCCTGTTTCTGGTGCAAGGTAAGGAAGAAGTGTAGATCACTTCTCTGAAGGGAAAGGAGCTGCAGCTGCAAGTGGGAGATGCCAGGACAACAACCTGCTTTGCTCTGTTTCTTTCCTGCTCTGTAGACACTGAAGCTGTTGACTTGCAGTACATGGTTGTCATCCAAACTGCCAGTGAACATCCTTAGTGTCCTAACCCAGAAGACTTTTTTCCCCCCATGCCTAATGTCAGTCAGTCAGGGAAGAAACATTAGAGGAATAAAAAGGCTTGAAGCAGTCTACTTGGCTGACAGTAGAAAGCTGAAGTCAGCCAGGGAGAGGAAGAAGCACCAGATGGTCTTAGAGATCACATCCATTGCAGTGTGAAGATGGAGGGAGTGGAAAACCACCCTGTCTAGTCATCGGGATGGGGGAAGACCAGTCACAGAATTGTTAGGGTTGGAAGGGACCTCAAGGATCATCTAGTTCCAACCCCCCTGCCATAGGCAGTGACACCCCACACTAGATCAGGTTCCTCAGAGCCACATCCAGCCTGGCCTTAACCTGTAGAGATGAGGCTTCTACCACCTCTCTGGGCAACCTGTTAGTGTCTCACCATGCTCACAGTGAAGAATTTCTTCCTAACATCCAACCTGAATCTACCCATCTCTATTTTTTTTCCATTTCCCCCTAGTCCTATCATTACCCGATGCCCTAAAAAGTCCCTCACGAGCTTTCTTGTAGGCTCCCTTAAGATACTGGAAGGCCACAATGAGGTCTCCTCAGAGCCTTCTCTTCTCCAGACTGAATAGCCCCAACTGTCTCAATCTATCTTCATAGGAGAGGTGCTCCAGCCCTCTGATCATCCTCGTGGCCCTTCTGTGGACACATTTCAGCATGTCCCTATCCTTCTTGTAATAGGGGCTCCAGAACTGGATGCAGTACTCCAGGTGTGTTCTCACCAGAGTGGACTAGAGGGGGAGAATCACCTCCCTTGACCTGCTGGCTTCTCTTGATGCAGCCCAGGAGGTGATTGGCATTCTGGGTTGCAAGTGCACACTGGTGGCTCATGTTAAGCTTCTCATCCACCAGCACCCCCAAGTCCTTTTCTTCAAGGCTGCTCTCAAGCCCGTTGCTGCCCAGCCTATATCAGTGCTGTATCACAGCAGCAGTTTGCCCTCCAATAGATATTTTGGGGAGTGAGAGAGAAGTGGGATATAGGCAGGTTCCTCTCTTGTACTATTCTGCCTGGCCAGGTGGCATAGATGAACAACAGCCAGTCTTGGGTGGCTGAGACAAGTTTTGATCTTGGGAATGCACACAAAACTCAAGACCTGGGGATTCTTCCCTGCAATTTCTTTTTCTTCAATCTAGGTTATCAGTAAAGGGGTGGGTTTGTTCCACAGATAAACCTGGTAAATTAACAGATTTTTAGTCTGAGCTAAAAAAGTAAAGGTTAAGAAAGGAGATGGAAGAGGGAGTGTGTTTGGGTTTTGTTTGCTTGCTTTTATAATGCCAAATTTAGCTAGGACAGACACTGGTCTTTGTAAGGGGAAAATGGTCTGTTAAAGTATCCCAGGAACATCGTTTCACTGCAATCAGTTACACAACTCTAATAGCTAGAAATGGTTTCAACATTACTTTTTTTAATTTAAATAATAAAACCATATGTTAGTGGGATAGTATCATAAGGAGATAATTTGGTGCAGGGAACTGTTACCTTTTTTTGGAATTAGATTAGATCATAAATAAATACTACTTTGTCTTTAAGCTAGAAAATCATTCCCATCCAAACAGCCTCTTAAGACATTTTCCACCTGTTAAAGGCCGTGTAGTATTGGGTGTCTTTCATAACAGTGGAAACTGGCTCAAACTTTCAACGGGTTTGTGAAAAATAAACTTGCCTTGATTTATGAGTTGAACTACGACAGGGAACATGTAAGCAAATAAAAACAATGAACTGAGAAAAAAGCAAATATACTGTTGATTTGGCACCACATGAATCATACAGGCAAATCTGAGAGGAATAGGAGGAACAGGCTTCAGAGTGATGGATTGGGAAAGGGGATCTGATCCCTGCGTAATGAAATGTGAGGGGGTCTTGCCTTATACTATTGACCTAGAGGTAGCCTGGAGGAAAGTGATTCCTTCTGACTATACAGTGTTAGTTAAAACAATCCCCTGGGCTCAAATATCAGCTATTAAAATAAATTCAGGAGACAGAGGAAGCGATGTTTATAAGTTGGAAGTTTGAGCTGCTTTTTAAACAGTTGTGGATCTGCAGATTTTGAACTGGAAATGTGATATGGCGGGAAGAGGGCAAAAGGAAATGACAAGAGGGTAAACCGGGGGTGAGGTGGTAAAGAGCATGGAATTGTGAGGAAAAGCATCTTGTTGGGGGTGGAGGGAAAGGGCATTCTTGTGGAACCATGCAAAGAAACTCCCTACACATGTTCTTGCTTCACCTTCTCAAAGTGCCATGGCTGTATAGGAGGACACCACAAAAACTCAGCCATCCCAGAGATAACAAGGGCTTACGGTACATCTGGGTGGGTTTGGATTTTCAACCATAATTATAAAGTTGGTCATTATGTTCCAACAGAGTGCTTTTTCCTCTAGAAATGACTTTCGTTGAAACTGAGGTCTGCCATGGAAAAATGGATGCAGAACAGTTGGGGCTGGGAGGGCTGGAATTGAACTACTTATTTAATCAGTCATGAAACCAAGGATGTTAACATCGTAATAGAAACTTCTACATTTAATTGCTGCAGCAGCAACATGACCACCAAAAGAAATCTTTAACAACAAAAGAAATCTTGTAGTTGACCATAGACCAATTTTGGGTTTGGAGCAGGAACATTTTTAGTAATAGTGACATTTCCCTTAAGTGATTGCTTGAGTTTCTGCAACATTCCAAAGCAATTTTGGAAAACTGAAACTCTAATTTGGGTAGCAGAGTGACCCAAGCATTGCAGCGATGTGCCTGAAATGGTTTCACATCTCCTCTCTGGCAGTACCTATTTCTTCTAGCCTTGAAGCTGATTAAAATGGAGGTTCTCTCTTCTGCTGCGTGAATACTATTATGCAGTCCTGATCTTGGTTTGGTTTCTACTTACCTTATATATTTATAGGTGTATGTTACATAAATTGTGGGGAGGGGGAAGTAAGAAATGTTATTAGTGGGTTTGGGCTGCATGTGATTGTTTTAGTTCTCTAGCAGGTGGATTTGTTATCAAAAGAATGCAGTGATCCTCAGTGCCAGAGCTTTGTTTCTCTCCAGTTCTTCATGCTTAGAGGAGTCCTGTGGCTTTTCCAAATGACCTTTCACCATTTAAGATCTTGCTTGTGTCTGACAATGACACACGAGCAAATCCCCATCTGTTCATGTGCACACCCCTATTGTAGCTTTTCTTTTATTTAATATTCCCACACAGTTGCTCCAGTAAGAAAGTCTCATGCTGGAACTGGCCTCGCCTATTCCTATGCAATTTATGAGGAGGATTGGTGTCTGGAATTTCCCTAAGCACTGGGTGAAAGACAAGCTCAGAGACCCTTGTATACATTCTGAAAAAAACGTGAAAGGCAATGAAATGTGAGCTTGGGTTTTCAGAGACAACTTGACAAGTCAATTGCCCTGGTAGAAGTTGACAACAGTGACCCTGATAGCAGAAATGATCCATTTCCTCTGGTTTAATTTATCACTGCAGGACTCTGAGTAGCTGCTCAGTAGCACAGTCTTCAGATACCCATATACTGCTAATCCCAAATGGGACGTTGGGAAGGGAAAGTTTACAATCCCCCCCCCCAAAAAAAAACCCCACCAAACCGCCACACAGACACACACAAAAAGCCCCAGGAATGCACAACATGTTTATTGTTCAGAGCTGAATCTGATATATGTGAGGCCTTACATTTTACAATTCTAGATGCTTGTCCATGTTCTCATTCTCTATTCTTGGGCATTGCACAATCTTCCCTAATAATTACATAGAGAGCAATATTTTCAGTCAGTCATAATAAAAACTCAACCAAAAACATTTGTCCTTGCAGAGTATATCTGGTGAAGAATTTTCAGTTTAAAGGATTTTAATTGGCTTCAGTAGCATACACAGACTCTGTTTGGCATTTCAAAAACACCAATGGGAAAGATGTTTGGTTTTGGGGGACGGTTCATGAAGCTCAGAAATTTTGTGACAGTATTTGGACAAGTGTCAGCAGAAGTACTTTTGGCGTTGCCTGCACTCTAAAGATTTCAGGGAGAACTATCAGGACAGAAAAAAGGGGGAAAGGGAAGGGAAGTAAACTTATTAACATGTGCTTGAAACATTTTCTGGTTTTGGCTGTTTGACTCAGGTTGGTTGGTTGTTGGTTGGTGTTTTTTAATCAGAAAGTAGGTAAAACCCCAATGACAAATTTTAAATCAGAAAGGTGGTCTTGCCTGATGTGTCTCCTGTATCTCTCCTGAGCCAGTTTGACTGGTGCTCAAAGTCAGTTTGGGTACCACTCTCTTCAGATTGCTAATCCAGAACATATTTCATGGGTGAGAAACTGAGCCCTGAGGATGTTAGAAGGGCAGAGGTGATTTTTAGAAGTCTGATATATGCTCTTAAATTAGGAGGCTGTGCTCCCTATATGGTCAATGAGTGTACCACTCCTGGAAGTGCTCTGAATCACCCCAGCTCACTCCACTGGCTATAATGGAAGACTGAGGTCTTATTATAGACATTGAAATTAGATGTTTTGAGTTAGATGGGTGAATATCCCTCAGCCCACCCCCCACCAGTGCAGTGTGTACAGATTTATACAGGAAGTCTGTGGCAGAGGCAAGAATTGAACCCAGCTTTCCTGTGACCATCTTTTTATTCCCAAGCCTCCAGTTAATCTGGAATCCATCTCGAACCACTTACTGGAAATAGTTCCCTAAAAATAAATTGAAAGTCTAAGTGATCAGGAAGTTTACCTAAACTTCAGAGGCAGGTTAATATGAGAGTACTTTGCACTGACTCAGTGGACCGGCTTTTCTTGTGGAGTGCAGTGTTAGGGGTGCTCACCGCTCCACAGGATTACTTTGTTAGTCTGCTCCCAGAGATCAGTCATTCCTGCAAGATATCCTCCAAAATTACACCTATTTGCATCCAGATTAGATGTTAGGAAGAAGTTCTTCACCATGAGGGTGGTGAGACACAGGAACAGATTGCCCAGGAAGGTGGTAGAAGCCTCATCCCTGGATGTTTTTAAGGCCAGGCTGGATGTGGCTCTGAGCAACCTGATGTAGTGTGAGGTGTTCCTGCCCATGGCAGGGGGGTTGGAACTAGATGATCCCTGAGGTCCCTTCCAACCCTAACAATTCTGTGATAAAAAGTTAACATTGAGACTTGGACAAATGGTTCAAACAGAAAAAAATAGAGGTTCTCAGGTGAGAGGGACAGTTTGCATAAAGTACAAACATACCTCTGAAGGTACATTGAAAACTTAGATCTAGCTCTTCAGCAGCTGTAGGTAGAGACATTCCCAGCTCACTTGTGGCAGATGATGTGAGAAGTCTCCCTATAACCAGCAGCAGGCTGATGTTTCTCACCAAACCCTCATGACCAGAGGTGAGGTGTGCAGTCTGTATTGTTGTTCCTGTTCTTGGTGGAAAGGCTGGACCAGATGATCTTTTGAGGTGCCTTCCAACCTGGGTTATTCTATGATTCCTCAGGCAGGGCTGGATAGGGGGCTAATTCCCACTTTTTATGCCAGTGTGGTACACTCAACTGGCTTCAGAGCGGGTTTACTGGGAGAAATTATCCCATATCAAAAGTCTAATAAATATAAGAAGTAATTTGGTTTCTTACACTTGAGCTGTTTTACTCCTGAGCTCAATGTGTTCCACTAAGAGAGACAAGACAAACAAGGACACAAGTCAGCTGACATAATGAAGCTATGATTTTTACTTGTTTTTTTGTTTTTTAAACACCTTAGCTTTGCACAGAGTCAGAGCACATTAGGGGAGGTGTGCAGAGGGTGCTAGGATTGCACTGTGCTACTCCCAAATTCTGGGCAAGTGGTCTCCTATGAAGCCATGGCACAAGCCTGCAGTGGACCCTGAGACTGGTGCTTATGGCAGGGGGTTTCAATTAAGAGTTCAGATGCAAGGATTCCCTGTGGTCCAGGACAAATCCTGACAGCTCTCAGTTAGAAAATAATACATGGAAATCAAGATCTGTACCTTGCTGTTTGCTGGGTGACATAAGGAAATTATTCCTGCTGGGGTCACCAGCAGGAGTGTAGAAAACAAGGACTGCAGAACTGGCTTCAGACAAAGAGCATTACCAGTTACCTGCCTTTGCAGAAGGGATCACAAGTTTCCAGGTTTGCCCCCTTTTAGGTGACAATGTTGTTCTAATACCTATTTTGATCATAATCACACACCCATATGTCCAATTTATGTGCATGTGTATGGGTGCCATAGGAAGATTGTTGAATGCAGAAACAGATGAAATTTAAAGTTGCTTCAGGAAAACAAGTATGCTAATAATGCCCAGTATTTTCCTGCCATGCTATTTTGACCACACTATCGTGGCAGGATTGCAACATGTAGATGTCCAAAAGGCAATAAATGGGCTTTGTTGTCTCTGTGGTGTATGTAGATAGGTGTTCACATAAAGGAGTATGCTGCTTGCAGTGTGTTTGTGTTTCCAATCAGTGGCAACCACCCACTTACAGAATATCCCCTTTTGCCTGACAAGCAATGGCATGAGCTGGGATTGCAGGAAAAGTCTGTGTGTGAGAGAAAGATGGAGATGGGGGGTTAGTGGAAGAAGAAAACAGACAAAACAGGAATGAGGACAGCAATGTTTAACTCAGGGTATGGGAGTAATTCTCCAGGGACAACATCCTTTTTCTAATCTTGGACTTCCTTCAGGGATATATATGTCTGTGTGTCCATGTGTATAGGTGTATGCACAAAAGCACGCCCCTATAAAGGGGGGAAAAGCACCCACAACACTTACTAAATCCCTGCTGAGGTATGCATGCAGCTCTCTTTTAAGGTTTAAACCTGCTCATGATAAATGTGCTGCTATTCTGGCTGCAGATTTTTATATCTGGGGATATCAATTGAATTCTTATTATGAAAGCAGAAAATTGGAGTTACATCTGGTGACTGACGCATGTGACAGTGTCACTGCAAGGAATTCCAGTTTCCTGAAGCTTTTCAATTAACTCAGTGAACTTTTCCTCAGGTGCTGTGCGCTCGGTTTTTCAGCGAGTGCCTGCTTCCAGGCTGTAAATCAGCGAGTAGGTTATTGTACTTTCATAGGAGCTCTTGTGCCAGTAAAACGAAACAGCAAATAATAAACCCCGAGGAGATTTATACAGCCTGAGCTGATGAAACGATTACTTTCTCATTCCTAGGCACACTCAGAAAGGTGGGTTAAAAATAACTGAAAATTTACAAGAGCCTAAAACTGAATCTGAAAAGTACAACCTCAGCAACTTATTGGGCTCGGCCTAGCAAGCCCCAGATTTACTGTTTGCAATTTCTTCAACTTGTTCACTCATTTTTTAAATTTCTATTTTTTTTTCCCAACTTCCCCCTCCCCAAGTTGATGACAAGCCTTGGACAAAACATCTGTGCAAATAACACAGGGAGTGAAAGAGTGAAAGAACCTGGCAAAGAGTCTCCTGTATCTGCTGGGGCATAGATATTTGATAAAAGCATCCTTTGCCCCATAGCCTGAAGTCTCCAGGGATCACATCTCGTGGCAGATGAAGAGCTTGCTTGGGTTGTGGATGCTGGGGACCTTGGCTAGGCTCCTTAGTCTCCTCATCATGGGTAGTTTCAGTAGAGGGCTGAGAAATGGCCACCATGCTTTCAGAGTTGAATGGGGAGCCCAAACCTAGGTAGAATGATAATGTCTCACCCAGAGCTCTAGTCCCTGCACCCAGCACTGTTAATGGCTTCTGCATGATAATGATTTTTGCACTAAATGCCTGTGCAATGATGGGAGCAGAGACTAGACCTGACCTCTGCAGAGCTGTTATCTGAGTCTGACCATGAGTGGTTGGGCTTGACCTGTGGAGCCCCATTATGGCAAGAACATAGTGTGAAGGGTCTTTGCACGGCTTTGCATGGAAGGGGCCTGATGCTTTGACAACAGCAGTGTACAGCAGTGAGCCGGACAGATGCCAGGGCATCAGCAAAATGCTTCTGATCAATATGTCTAGGCCCAGGGCAGGGCAGAGAGAGATGAACAGTGATTTGGGAGCGATGAAAGAGCTAATTGTATTGCTCCAAATGACATGTGTTATTTATATCCGTACCTGATACAATGGCTTGATAAATGCTCTGCCGACAGCATCAGGGTTAAGCTGACTGCATTTCCATTCCAGACAAGTGGAGAAGTCCCACAGTCAGCTGGAGCACTTGGGGTTAGAAAGCAACAGGTCAGTGGCTGTATCCCTTTGTCCCCACTGATGATGGCAAAACCCTGCAATACTGTATTGCCCCTATGGTTTGCTCCGTTTGTACTAGAGAATAAATCCAGCTGCCTCTCCTCTTGCACAACTAAAGTTCTGTCATGTCCTGGTTGTTCTCTTCATCTCTTTGAGCTTCCTGAGTGTCTGAGACCAAGTCTGTCCTTCATGAGTCATTCCTGACTCACTGCTATGCCAAAGGCATGCTATGTCCCCACACACTCAGTGATAAGCAAAGGCTTGTGTGACTCCCAGGCTTGACCACAGGGGTGCAGACCCTTTGGAAGCCACCTTCTCCTTCCTATTGAGACCTTCTCAGGAAATGGCAATGCGCTCCAAAGCTCCCCTTCAGGGAACAGATTGGGGTTTATCACTCTTTAAACAGTGTTTTGTTCCTACTCTTCCTCTTCTTCTGGAACATGGGCAGGTGAATAACACATTCCAGACTGAGGCAGTGAATCCTGCCCCTTCAGCTCTGGACCACACCATGTCCCCATCTTGTACCTCTGCTACTAACAGAACCATGATGGCCAGCTAGGGCATTGACACCTCTTTGTCAAAGGCTAATGGTTATAAAAATCTTTAGTCCACGTTTTGCTGTACAGCTTTTGTGGAGTTTATTCCAAAGGCAGAGGGGAAATGAAGAGGCTTGTCTATTTTCTAGGCCAGGATGAACAAAAGAACGTAAAGGTGGCCTGTTAGATAGGGCCAGGAGACTTAATCTTTCTAATGGAAAGTTGTTCTTTACCCTAAAAAGTGCAATCTCTACAAACACATTTGGGTTTTGAAACGATTTTGGTTTTGTTGTTTTTTAACTGAGAACATTGTTGGCACATTGCTTTTAGTTGGCTCTGACTTCACTGGTGTCTCACTCAGCATTCCCCAGCTATTGTCAGGCTGTATCTATCAGTGCCACAAACCTGCAAATTAAAAATGGTGGCTCAAATAAAAAATTATATGCATCTTAATGGGTCAGTTACCCTCTGAAGGTTTGTGTGTGATTCTTATTTTCTGTATTATATAAAAGCCAAGGGCGGGATTTTCAAAACCACTCAGTGCTGGCCTAATTCCGCTCCCATTGAAGTCAATGGAGCTCTTACACTTGACTGTAATAGGAGCAGAGTTAAGCCAGCACTGAGTGCTTATGGAAACCACATCCTAACTATGCTCCCAGACCTCACCCATATTTCTTCTTTCATGGCATGAAATTTGTTTTCATCATATTACATGTGCTGGAATGCTGATGTCTAAGGGAAGCTACTAGGGATTGAATTCAATATTAATTCTGACTGGGCTTGGCTTTGTGGGTTACAGCTAAAGTGTTCCTGTAAGTGCAGCATAGAGGCTCATTGCACAAATAACGTCAGCAGTGTCAGAACAAGTCAGAGCTGGACCAGGCCTGGACTTGTCCCAGGTAGTTAGGGTTTAGGGAAAGCGCAAGAAGCACCTTGTCAAGGATGTGCCTGCCTGGACCAGACTCTTCCACCAGCTATCTCTTCACCAGCTACCTGTGTCCTTGCTCCTGGAGGACGCAAGCCTGCTGCAAGTGTTTTGGGAAGGAATATGGCTAAATCACTGTATGCTGCTATTCTCACGGAAGTCAGCATACCAAATACGCTTGTTTGAGTGAAGGTCCTCAGTCATGGGTCTCTGGAGTTCTGTCAGCTCAGGGCAGAGCTGAACTGCTGAGAACAGCTCCGGGAAGCAACTTGTGCAGAGTTTTTTCAGATAATTGGACTACCCACACAATACCATTTGGATAGAAGTTATCTATCTCACTCAGAAATGTCAATGCTTTGTAGAGAAGTGCTAAATTGCTACTCTGTGCGAGCTTGGTCAGTTTTTCTTTTTGGTCCTTTTTGGTTTTTCCATTTTCTGTCTCTTTTTTTTTTTTTTCTTCTTTTAAATCTGATCTGTGTGAGGAGTTTGTTTGCAGTTGCTGTAAAAGTTCTACATCGCTTCTCAGATTCTTCATAAAGAGTTGATCTCTATTCTTTTACAAAATGAGAAAAAAACCAAAGTCCAAATAACAACATAGTTTCCTCATCTTACCCCTTAGCACACAGCCTCTCAGATGTGCTGGCAAAATCCTGTATTTTCTGCTTCAGTAATTTGGAAGAGACTGGGGAAGAGGAAGGTTGATGTGCCAGGTGGTTTGTTCATGCTAAGCAGCAGGTAGGATGGTGATGGATCCCATCCCAGTGACCTCCACCATCTCAGTGTTTTGTTGGATACCTAGTGGAGACTAAAATGACTCCACCGGTGAAGACTCATCATAGGGAAGAGCTGTCACAACAGTCTCTATATCCCAAAGATTAAACCAATTTTAAAGAGCTAGAATCTCTGTGTAACCAAAAGAGTAATTCTGCATTCCCTGCACAAACCAGGCTGAACTTAGCCCACAGATAATTGCTGTTGTCAGTCCAAATCTCCCAAAAGGCTGCTGTGTTTTCTTGCTAATAAATATCCCATGAGTGTTTTGAATTTCTGCACTCATTAGGGCTTAGGGAGGCTATTTGTCAGGAACATAGACATCTTCTACAGTAAGCCAGCAGCTGTCTGCAAAGGATGAGGAGACATTTGTTGCTGTGAGCTGAGTCTGCTGTCAGCAACCAGGCCCCTCACCAGCCCTAGTAAATGTTTTATTGATTTAATATTAAATTAACTGCCTGGGCATAAGGACTGCATTATTTTTAATGGCATTCTGATATTGGGAACTGCAGTTTTTAGAATGCACCTGTAAAATTGGTATCCCCTAGTCTTCTATAGGAGCTATAAAATGTAATGCTCTTTGTGTGCAGTGCTCCAAAACTCTACATGGGTAAAGTTACACAGCTTTTCCTTGCAGCCCATCTGATGGATGAACCAATTCCTGCTGTGAGAGCAGGAGGAATAAAGGAAGGCTTCCTTGGAAGGTTTAGTCCAAGTTCATCCCTTCTCTGCTCTGAAAAGGGATAAATGGAGCTTGTGAAGCTGTCCTAGGGGGACTACACCCCCTCCCCACTACATCCCCCCTTTTTGATTTCTAGTAAATGAAAATAATTACAATTAAAAAGTATCACTTGTTCAGCAACAAATGAGATATTTTGAAATTTGCCTTTTGTAGTGGAAAAAAAAAAGAAGGAATTTTGAAACAAAGATGGTTTGAAACCCAGACAGACACATTCCTTAGTATGAGAATGCAAATATTTCCTAATGTCAAAATTCATAATTCTTTTTTTAATTCAGCTATGCCATTAACAGGTAAAGGGTTCCCCCTCAAAAAAAAACATTAACATCACTTGTCTGTTGTTCATATCATTCTTTACCTCTGGAAATTGGGCCATAGAGAAAGCAAATACAACACTAGCAGCACACTGCTCTCCTCCCCCTGGGTAGGGCACAGCAGCCACCACTGCCTCTCTTCATCAGTGATGCTTGGGAAGCTGGTCAGCTCAAGGGAAAACTCACTGTGGATGTGTTCATGCATTGGTTTTACCAAAGTCCACAGGAGTTTGTGTAATGTCAGTGTCATTCATGAGCACTCAGATCGTGGTAAGGGGGGAAGCTTTTTTTGCACAGGCTTTGCCTTTGAGTGGAAAAGTTGCATTTGGTTCTTGTTAAGCACTGCATCTTGTTGCAGATGCTGATATCTTGTTCTTATCAAGTTGCCCTATTGTCTGTAAATGCTTGATTCAGCATATTTTCTGTAGGAAGTTTCCAAAGAAAAAGGTTCACAAGCTCTTCCTATGAGAAAGCCCTTTAGTTCTTATAGTTGTGACCAAGTTATAATGAAGTTATCAGAAACCAAATTCTGCCCAGTACTTCTCCCTGGCTCTAAACCAGGTGAGTGCACCACAGGCATAAAGAAAACCATGTAGGGTGGATCTGTATAAAGACTTCTATTAACTTCACTAGTTACTGGATCAAGATAGCCTCTTACTCTTTGTATAGTGATCATAGAACGCACTGGGTTGGAAGAGACCACTAAAGGTCATCTAGTCCAAGCTTCCTGCAGTAAGGAGAGTCATCCCCAACTAGATCAGGTTGCTCAGAACCCAGTCAAGCTTGACCTTAAGTGCCTCCAGGGATGGGGCCTCCATCACCTCCTAAGCAACCTGTTCCGGAATTCCACCACCCTCATAGTACAGAACTTCTTCCTAATGTCCAATCTAAATCTACCCTTCTGTAGTTTAAAAACCATTGCCCTCTGAACTAGTGCTGCATGCACTTGTAAACAGTCCCTCCCCGCTTTCAGGTACTCCCCAGAGCCTTGTTTTCTCTAGGCTGAAGAACCACAACTCTCTCATGTATTGCATTGGGTTGGAAGGGATTGTCAGCTTGTCAGTGATGTCAGTGTTCTTCCATTTTCCCTCGTGCTATGACATTCATTGGCGGCATTTCCTGTAACATTCAGAGATGAACACATTGTGAGAGGGCTCAGATTTTTGCATCTGGGGCAATTTGTACATACTTTGAGACGATGTGGCAGCTTAGTGCTATTTTGAGGAGCTCTTTATGGGAGTGACCTGACCATTTTATGTTGGCTCTTAGCTGAGCTTTGGGACTGAAAATTAGGAAATTATGCAAAAGGTGGGTGACTGCTAGATAATCACTTTTTAATTGGCAAATACAGATAATCCATTACCCAGGCAACTTGAGATGACAAAGCCAAACCATACTTTTTTCAAAGGATGTGGTAGACTGACTTACTCCCGTTTCTGTGTTTGATTTACTACCACATGATTTCATTAAATGAGAACTTAACATGAGGATTTCTGCCAAGCAACTTCAGGCAAGGCCTATGTTCCACAAATCCCTAAATTTCAGGGTGGTGGGTGGGGGAATCATCATACTTTTTTAGCAGATGTTTGTTCTGCCTGCAGACTAGATCTTGGGGCTGTTTATTACTGTTGTTGCTTTAAAATCCTTCTAAAATGATGTTTAGTTGCCTATCATTAGATTATGAGCTTGAGTTTTTGTGTTCAATGAAGATTATGACAATTATAATAACTATTAATCCTCTAGTTAATAGCATCATTGGAGAGAATAAAGGGGAAACCTTCACAGAACGTGTTCTGGGCTTGAACTGATTTCAAATTCAGACAGGGTTACTTGAGCTCTCTCTTGCCCTCCTCCAATGTAAGGCCACATAGCTCATGTTTGACGGTGTTTTTAAGTAGATAAACATGTGTAAGAAGGTTCCTCCCATCAACTACTGGATAGAAAATCCATATCCTGGTAGCTCAACTGTCTAGGTCATGTTGAATTTCTGTGGAAGAAAATGAGTACATGCGAAGAAGAAAATGCCAAAGAAAATGCAATAAGGGAAGAAAAAGTGATGTAAGTTGGCCAAGAAATAAGTTACACTACTTGGCAAGGGCTCTGAAGTGGTATAAATCACTGCCACACCACTCACTGTAACTGTTCCACTTCACCAAAGCTTTCAGTGTGACCTGTCGTCAACTTTGAGCAAAGATGGTAACAGTAAAAATTACACCAACTCCAAATCTATTCTGCCCCCTTGTTTCTGCAGCGCTCAAATGCCATTCTTGTCTCAGTCCTCAGCAGTAATGTGAATATAATGCAAACTGAGATCACAGGAGTAATGCCACCACTGAAGGTCTGACTTGGAAGAAAGGCACACACAGGGCCAGTCTTGGTCTTTTCTGAGCTAGATAACTTCTCTGATCAAGAGAAAGTTCTAGATGGCATCTAGGCAAGGAGGTTGAGGTGTTGTAGTGATCCTTGTCCACTGTAACCACCCTTAGCAAACTCTTTTCATTGCTTTGAAATACTCCAGATGAGCCTTTGGAGATCTTTTGGGGAGCCTCTATTTGGAACCTGTGCCAAGCACAGCTCACCTGAGCTCAGGGACCAAGGCCAGCATACGTGCCCCTGACCTGAGCAGGCTGGGAAGGCAATCTGCTAATGATTAGTCCAAATACTACTTTTTAATTCTTTATTCTGCTCTTCTTTCTTGGTTGTATAAGGTCTTGGCTTCACATGACAAATCAACCATCTATCCTCATGGTACCACTTTCCTTTGAAACATCTTAGGAGTTCTGGTCATCACCCCAAGAAATTGTTTACATTATCTCTGAGACATTCAGAGGTAAGAGAAAAAATGGCCAGCTTAGTGATCTTGGCTTATTCTTTGAATATGTGAAGACACTACATCTGGAAAGTAGTCCATTAATTTGTGGCTACCACCTATATATCAAACCCAGGAGCTTCCAAGTAAACTGCTGTCACTGAAGCTGCCACATAAGGAAATTGGTACTGCTAGCTTGTGGTGAGCAGAGAAGGAATACACTGGTACAGATTAATCCAAGGAGGAAACATTAACCAAGATATTTAGAAGACAATGGATTAATTGTTCCTCAACATCTCAGCTGTATTGATATGAAACACAATTAAGGTCTCAGACTATTTGCTCACACACATACACAGCAGCATGTGTATCATGGCAGCCAAAACAACAAGGCTGCATACTGTAACTAGGTCTCATAAGGCAGCTTCCCAGTCATCCCAACACATGTGGGAAAGGGGACTCATGTTTGAGGGAGGGAGGAGACAGTCCATGATGGTGGTAATCTGTCTTCGGGCTGTCTGGATCATGTAGATGTCTTTTGAAGCTCTCACACATTGAAACAAAAACGTTCATGACTTCCACAAGGAAGATGCAGTAGAGCCAGGGGCCATCTGGGCATTGGTGTAGCAGTGGATAGTGAGGTTCTTGCCACAGAACTTAAGATGCTTTGGGTCTGTCAGCAGTGCTGGGGACCTCAGCTGGAGTTGTGATTTCATGTACAAGCTGCTCAGAGCAGTGCAAGAAGCTCTACCTGAAGTCAGGAAAAGTGCAGAGGCAAGGACTGGGCTTCAGTTTTCAAACACTGCCATTACTGGCAGAGCTGTTTGTTATGCAGCCTAGGGCAGCAGGGTGGGGGCCTGTTAGTTTCAATTACATGTTCAATCAGTCTGTTTTCCAAGCAGTGCTCAAGTAAATGAACCAATAATTTAAGAGGAACTGTATACATGGAAGTGGGACAGAGATGATTTTGCTATTCAGGTTTTCTTGGGAGGGGTGTTACAGAAGCACTGAAAAAAAACAGGGCAAGACCAGAGTCTCTAGTGGTAGGTGCTGTGGGGCATCTCTGGGAGGTTCCAGTTGAAATGGAGGAAAGGCAGCAAGAAGAAAGGTTTCCCATCCCTTTTCCAAAAGGGAGGATCTGAGGCTAAGGGAGATGAGCTGAGTCCCCAGAGGAGCTGGCCATGTCAATCCCAGGGGAAGTGTAGATGACATGGGGTGGATGGGAAAACCCTTTTCCACTTCTGCCCAACAGCTGCTCCAGCATCTACTGTGGATGCTCTGTCATTCCACTGGACTCAGGATTTACCTTCTGCTTACTAACCAAGCCAAAGTGAGTTTGAACTAGTGACCTAAAGGTGAAAGGCTCTACATCTTATTAGAATTACTGTGAACTGCTGAATGAGTCCCCCATGGCAGTTAAGGTTTGATTATGGCTCTAGAAAATGTTCCGTTTTTACAATAAGTGTCAAAGCAGCGGTAAGCCCCCCTTTGATTCCTGGGTGTAGGCTCATGCTTTTTTTAACCTCACACATATGCTGGCATTTTTACAGTAAGTGCTCAGGGGGTTGGAGTGGGGTTTTTTTTGTTTTGTTTTGGTTTTGAATTAAAAACTAAAGTTCCCCGGGGAAATCATGCAATGGGAAATAGCCACTTCCATAAACCTGACTCACACATTTTATTGATTATGATAAATTTAATCATTCCTTTAAACCTTGCTTACACACATTTAAAAATGTATCCTTTTCTTCTTCTCTGTTTTTTCCTAGTTTGGTATCCCTCTCTATAAACCAAGAGTGTATATTATTTTAAATTTTTTTAGAGGAGAAATACTCAAGGCTAAGTTTCTTCCCCATAATTAGAAATTAAAAATTAGAAAACATGCCATAAATCTTAGTCAAAACACCTTCAAATGGAACTACTAATTGTTAAACAGCAGTAATTATAGCTTTTAATACAGGTATTTTTTGCTTCTGCCATACATTATGTGCACCATTTTTGCTGAGGGAGACAATTATTCAGGCACAAAGGATGTTAAAAAATGCCAAACAAACATTATAGAGCAAAATAGGTATCTCTCCTACTCGGTACTACTTTTAAGTGGTATCATTCGTTCTCTGTATATTCAGAAAATACCCAGAGGTCTCAGTCTTGCTTGGAGACAGCCTAAAAGGCAGTGGAAGAGCTTGCTGGTCTTTGAGTCATTCCTTGTTTCTCTACAAACCATTGCTAGTGAGTGTTCTTTTCTTTCAGTCAGCTGCTGCTGCTTCCTCTGACCTAATGAACTGTGTTCAATTCAGGTAGTCACAACTTTTCCTCCTTAAATTTATGAATATTCTCTCTCTTCCTGGGCCAATGTATTCACCCATCACCTTATGAATTTTCCCATGGGTGGGGAATATTGTCATGGATACAGGGCTGTGGGACTAAGAGTGAAGCATTTCATTATGGCTGGACATTACAATGTGTGAAGAGGAATTACCACTAAAGATGAGGAATCAAAAGTAATTCACAAAATCTGTAATCCCTCATGCATGAGGGTACTATTCTGCCCAGCCCAGCAGTAAGGCAAATCATGATTGGTCTTCCTCCTTAAAGCTGCAAAATTCAATCTGGAGAGAAGCTATTTGGGGTTCTGGAAGCTGAGGCTGTCTAGTATTAAATGCTGAGATTAAGGCTCAGGGTTTGTTCGAGGGCTTTTTGCTTCTAGATCTTTTTGCTTCTACATCTTTGATCCAAGTTCTTTCTCAGGGCTGTCACACCTGGGTTTGACTGAATCCCACAGCCAAATCCTTGTTTGGTGTAATGTGAAATGGCCCTGTTTATTTCAAGAGAGTGCACCTTCTCAATCAGTGGAGTGAGCCTGGATGAAGCTGGTGAGACCTCAGTGATGCTAAAGAAGGACTGGAATGTGGGAGGCTCTGGAGGCTGCAGGTGAGCAATGCCTCCTGCACTCCTCACCAGTTTCTCTCCTGGTGGTGTGTTTGACTGCCACCAGTGTTAAGCACAGTGACCAGCCTAGCACATATCTTGGCAAAAGATGGGACTGGGGAAAACTCCATGTAAACCTCAATGCAATTTGTATCCTTGGGTCTCCTGCATTACAGCATGACTTGAGGTAGAAGATACTTGTCCCATGGCCTGAAAACTGAAAGATTGAATGTTCTGGTATCCTGGTAGGCTTCAATTTTTTTTTCTTTATTCAAAAAAGCATATCTGGAAATAAGTACTTATGTGTTTTTAAATGACCTACCCTTAAAAATAACCACAGGCTAATGTGAACTGGCAAAGCTCCCTTGAGTTAAATGGATTCATTCCACATTGCACCAGATGAGTATTTAGGGACCAGGGTTCATGCAAGCCAGTTGTGATGACCTTGAAAAGACCTTAGATTAAAGATTAATTTAGAAGCAATCAAACCAAATCACAGGCCTGGCTGATGTAATTAATTTTTCTGGCAAGTCCTAGTTTTCTGAAAATATGACCTTGTTGCAATATGTATTACACCAACTCCTTCACTTAATGAGCCCGTTGCCACAGATGTCACTCTCCATGCCATAACTCCCCAAAACATTTCAATTTCCTTTCCCATAACTGTCACCACACTTGCTCTGGCTGCCATAGGGAGGGAACTTAGCCATGTAGCAAATCCCAGAATCAGCCTTTGGCCCAGATGACACAGAGAAGAATTATTTTGCAGATGGGCCAACGTGGGACATGTGTTCCCACTGGAATTAGTGCTCTGGTCCCCTCTTGCTGCCTCCTTAATGGGAGCGCAAGAGTTTGAGCCAACAGCCATCTCCTTGAATGCCAGCAACCAAAGACTCCTTGTCATTACACAGGCTGACTCAGAATAAAAAAGGGGAATTGTTTTTCACAGAGCTGCAGATTAGACTCAGAATATACAACTCTTCACCTAGTGCTGTCAGTGATGCTTTCTGCTAAATTATAAAGATCACCTGCTTGTTCCTTGCCTCAGTTTCTACAACTGTGGGTCATGGGCTCTTCAAGCATTACTATACTAGGAGATGTGTCACTCCTACAGTGATGGTGGTAATGGAGACAGACATGTAAAGCAATACTCCATATGGAATGCCCTGACAAGAAGCAATTCCAAAATTTGTCTTAGACATTCAGGAACAGGTCCAGGCATCCTGGCCTGCATTAGGAATAGTGTGGCCAGCAGGAGCAGGGAAGTCATTGTGCCCTTGTACTCTGCATTGGTTAGGCTGCACCTTGAGTACTGTGTCCAGTTCTGGGCCCCTCAGTTTAAGAAGGACATTGAAACACTTGAACATGTCCAGAGAAGGGCAACAAGGCTGGGGAGAGGCCTTGAACACAAGCCCTACGAGGAGAGGCTGAGAGAGCTGGGACTGTGTAGCCTGGAGAGGAGGAGGCTAAGGGGTGACCTCATTGCCCTCTACAACTACCTGAGGGGTGGTTGTGGCTGGGAAGGGGTTGGTCTCTTCTCCCAGGCAACCAGCACCAGAACAAGGGGGGACAGTCTCAAGCTGCACCAGGGGAGGTTTAGACTCGAGGTGAGGAGGAAGTTCTTCACCAAGCGAGTCATTCGTCATTGGAACGGGTTGCCCAGGGAGGTGGTGGAGTCATCGTCTCTGGAGGCGTTCAAGAGGGGATTGGACGTGGCTCTTGGTGCCATGGTCTAGTCATGGGGTCTGTGTTGATGGGTTGGACTCGATGATCCTCGAGGTCCTTTCCAACCTAAGTTATACTGTGATACTGTGAAAAAAAACAACAATCTTTTCCACCTTTTCTCCCAAAAAGTGAGCCTGAGCCTGTGGTCTCTCTCCCTCCTTTTCACAGTTTTGCATAGAGGTCTACATGAAAACTTGAAGGTGAAAAATACTTCACAGTCTCAATTTTGAAATCACAGTGCTCTTAGCAGTTTTCTTTTTCTGGATGTTTTCCTTTCAAAGTGAAGTGCAGTCCAAAAGGAATCTGCTTTTAAGTGATTCTCTTCAGCAGAACAGCATTAGAGAAAATGGTGTTTCTCCTCTTTAGCCTATATAACCATATAGATAGATGTTTAGTTAGAAATTTTGCCAAATATTTCTATTTACCCACTGCTTCAGAGAAAACAGACTCAAGTGCCCTGTGGAATCATTGTTCTCTGAACACACAGAGACCTCAGGGGTGGAAGGAAGTTACAGTATTATTTCTCCCCCTGCCTATTGTTATTGTTGCTATTGTTATCATTATTATCGTTATTACTAGTGAAAATAACATGTGCTGATCCAGTGAGGTGCTGCATCTCTTCAGCTCCCATGGGAAACCTGACAAGAATAAATATTTCCATAGAGTATTTGCCTGGGAGGTACAGGCACTGTGGTCAGTCACAGCCACCTTCCATCTCGTCTCCAAACACAGGAGGAGAAGGAATGGGATTGCCACAGAGAGACTGATTGGTTGGACATGATGATCTTGGAGGTCTCTTCCAACCTGGTTTATTAGTATTATTATTACTAGATACCTCTGAGGGTAGAAGGTGCTCCTTGTGGCCAGGGGATCCCAGGTCCTTTGGGAACAGGTTTAAGGATGTTTTCTGAACTCCTGGATAATGCTGGAGATGCATAGACATAGTGTGCTGACCACTTACTTTGTTTCACAGTGGCACCACTGCATTTCTCTGAAAAGAAATATTTTCTCTCTGTAGAAGAATCTCATGATTTCACAAGGGTAAAAAAGTCTTGACCTTTTTCCAGATTTCTTCCTTTTATTTTTTTTCAGCCCAATGGTCCATTTTTTACACTGAAAGATGCATTCAAATTTAACCTCTATTTGTTTCCCCTTTTTGTTTGTTTGTTGTTAATAGTTAGTTCTAAAAGGAGCAGTCTGAATGCCTTGTCTGCCAGAAGGCATGTGCACGTGGGTTTCTTGCTACCCCTCCACAAGTTTTCATTGCCTTTGCCCACAAGTTAACCTGTAACACACACCACCTAGCTGGCACCAAGGGAAAAAGGCCATGTCTCATCACATAGACATCCTTTCTCTTAAGATCCTGTTTCCTTCTGTGTAGCCACAACTTGTTGGATTGACAGGATGGGTTCCCCCACTGTTCTGGGCTGATTTAACATAAATGCTGTAGTACCACTAAGCAACATGTGGCAGAGTTTTACCACTGAAGACAGCCCAGCAAGATAGGATGAGTGAGCAGCACCTTCCAGCAGGAATTCTCCTCCATATTTTAAGCTAGTCTTCCTTGAAGGAGTTGGGAAAGAGGAGAGCGAGTGATTTTGTTTTACCCTCCCTGTGATTCGGTGGTGTTTGTAGTTGCTCAGCGTGACACCAGAAATCTGATTTTTCAAGTGGTCCTCTGGGGATAGTCTGATGATTTTTTGATCATTGAAAAGTCCCAAGGAACTTTCAAAGTCCAACATCTCTCAACAGGCAATCTGAAGCAAACCTGGAGAGGATAAGTCTGTATCCTCAGAGCCCTCATTAAGTCCCCTGGCCACTGAGACATCACAGCTGATTTTTCATTTGGCCTGAAGCCCTGTCTGTGTTGCTGCAGAGCTCAGGCATGCCTTGAGACAAGTAACTAGTCATGCCTCATCTATCTTACAAGCCCTTTTTTGAGCACCTCTACTACATTTATCCTCTTAGCACCTCTGTAATTATCTCTCTTGTAAACAGATGAGAAACAGAAGAACACAGAGGTTTTGCAACTTGAGCTGAGCCATGCAGAAGCTCTTTGGCAGAGGAGACAGCCTCCCCAGGGGTGAGTAATGTTCTTTTGGCAATACCATTAGACTTCTGTTTGTATCCTTACATACCTAGATATAAGCCCAAAGCATCTTGCACAAAGCAAAGTCACCCTTTGAACTTGACTGTTCTGAGATTGATGGCTGGGTTTTCACTGCTGTTCTTTCCAGTCCCCATCACAATTCCCAGAGACCAGATCTGCAAAGTGGTTCCACTCTGTTTCAGTTTGAAGAATCAAGTTTTATTTATTCAAGCAATGTAAACACCATTGCTTAGCTTGACAAATACACAGAAAATTTAGAACAGCTGCAAATGTGTGCAGTGTAGTGCAGAATAATGTCAAAAGCAGATTATACTCACAACTGCATTTTAACCAGTGTGACTGGGAAAGTGAATCGGATGGCACTTGGCTTCAAACTATGCTTATGGTCAGCCCTATTAACCAATTAAATTAGTGAGAACTTTACCACAAACCTGAGTATAGCTTTAAACCCTGAATCAGCAGTACTAGTGGAGTGTAAGTGTTTCTGAGCAGAGGCAAACGAATGGCACAGTCTGCTTAGCTGAATGGAGAGCTTGGTGTAAAACCAAGTGAAGCAATGGGAATCAAATCAGCAAGACAGTGGTTGATGAACACCCTTCCTGGGATAAGAGTCAGCAGCAGGGTAACTGGGCATAGGTAGGCATGGAGCAGTGGTTATGCCAGAAGATGCTTTAATTGATAGGATTGTTTTCTGCACAATTTTATTAGAATCATAGATAATATTAATGAGCAATTGCAATAGGGAACATGAAGGCAGGTGGAGCACTTTCTGTCCAAGTATTTTTATAAGGAATTATCCTGTGTAAACACCCACTGTAAATATGTTGTTCTTGTCAGGTGTAATAACTGCCTTGGCACATGGCATCTCTGCTCACAATGGAAAGGTAATTAAACATGCAGTTGCACACTACAGTGTTTCTTCCAGATGCTAATTGTGTCACCAGAGAGATCTAAACAATGCTATTAGGAAAACAAGGGCAACAATTAATAGTAATTTCCAAAAGGCAAATGATTAATAGACTGAGAAAATGCTGCAAGTGCTGAGCCAGCCTTGGAACAAGCTAGAGGAAAAAATGTATTGCTGGAGCAAACATGGAAATTTGAAACGGGAGTTAGGTACCTAAACATCCTGGAGGAACTTAGACCCTGAGTTTACTGAAGCCAAATCCCACCCCAGCCTACTAAATAATTTCATATTTCACAAGTGGCACATTTTCTTCCAGTGTATGTTGTTCCTAGAAGCTCATGGAAGGTTGAGTCCTGAAGACATTACTTAAAGGAAATTTCTATTCATGTTCCTGAATATTCATTACTGATAATCCTAGTAATAAGTCCTATGAAAAACTGGGTTCTATTAAATGATGCACTTTAGTATATATAAGCTGTTGTATATAAGCAGCATATATAAGATGTTGTATAAACTATATTACAGGTCTATATTACATACCTGTAATATTATGTTCTGGTAATTAAACCAATTAACGTGCAGTTATGAGCTCATTAAACCCAAGAAATGTGAGATGTCAATCAGTTCAGTTTTTATTTAGATAAAATCTTATCAAAGCCAAGTGATTCAGTCCCTAAAACCAAGTGTTCTTATGTCTGTGTCTCCATTTATGACACATAGATAAACATGATCCAGAAAATGCCTGTATAGACTTATGTGACCTGCATGTGCGTTGTGGAGTGAACTGCTGCTGGGTATTTTTATCTCTTTAGTTAGAAAATAATAGAATAGAATTAAGCAGGTTGGAAGAGACCTTTGAGATCATCAAGTCCAACCTATCATCCAACACCATCTAATCAACTAAATCATGGCACCAAGTACCCCATCCAGTCTCTTCCTAAACAGCTCCAGTAATGGTGACTCCACCACCTCCCTGGGCAGCACATTCCAATGGCCAGTCACTCTTTCTATGAAGAACTTCTTCCTAATATCCAGCCTAAACCTCCCCTGGTGCAGCTTGAGACTGTGTCCTCTTGTTCTGGTGCTGGTTGCCTGGGAGAAGAGACCAATCCCCACCTGGCTACAACCTTCCTTCAGGTAGCTGTAGACAGCAATAAGGTCTCCCCTGAGTTTCTACATCCAAGTGAGATGTTCTGTTACAATCATAATGTTTTAAATGTTTAATAACATCATGTTTCTTTACAGATCTGACATGAACAGTATGTAGATTTTGCCAGTTATCCCTCAGAGGACACTAGTATGACTTAGATGTGCCAGGTTATCCTGCTGTGGTTAGGTCCTTTTTCCCAGCACCTAAACTGGTCCTTGCAGAGTCAGCAGGTCCAGCTTTCCCCTTTGGCTCTTACAGGCTGGGGTGATCCTGAATTAGCTCTTTTGAAGGCACCTGGGACTGGAGGTGCCTGGAGCAGAACATTATACTAGGAATAAATATACTCAGAGCAGAAATCTTCATCCCACTCAAGTTCTCCCATGGCTCCTATGGTGGGGACAAGTTTTGGGGCAAAACCTCACTGCCATCACAGGCAGTTGCTGGGAATGTGTGTTTCCTGAGGCTGGATGGTGGTGGTTCTGGGCTTTGTGCCTTGCATTAAGAAGAGGTGTTTGGTACACCCATGTTGATGATCAGCAGAGGCTGCAGAAAGAATAATTCAAATTATTCAGAGTGGCAGTGGAGGAATGGCAGCAACACAAGATTAACTGAGCTAGGTTCTGGTCCTCACACTGACCGTGTCTCACCAATGTCTTTCACTCTGTTTTGTGTCTGAATTGGTCATATATATTTCAGTCTGTTGAGGGCAAAGACTGCCTTCACCCTACATCTGTACAGCATCAGAGCAGCCTTGATCTTGGCTGTTGTCTCTAAGGGGGGGAAGGGAAGTAGGCTCTTGAAGGCCCCATGCTTCAGCTCATTCAGAACAGAGTTGTTTACTCTTCTTATTTATGATTTTTTTGGGTGGCAGGAGAGTTTTCATGTCCAAAGTTGGAGAACATGAGGAGAAAAGAGTTATGAAATGGTTTTTTCTATTGTGCCTAACAAGATTATGATCAGAAAAAAAGAAGAAAATGTGGATGTTATTACAAAAATGAAAGAATTTGAATATAATCATAGCAGTTAGAGAAATGTGTTTTAAAGACCTTGGGAGAGGTCCTAATGAGGCTTTACTTTGCAGATCTAATGACAGTTTACAAGACCATATCCCAGTTCCCAGTGGTGTCCATAGGGAACAATAGGACACCAGTAATTTTCCAGATGTGACTTCCCCCCTAGAAGGAGAATAAAGATAGTGAGAGGAACTGGAGTGACCCAGCACTTGGAAAGCCTCTCTATATCTATATAGATATCTATATCTCTCTAGAACTCCTCTATAGCTTTTGTCTGGGGTGCCCTCATGAATAGTTTGGTTGTTGCCTAGTAGCATTGCCATGAATTCTTCTACAGCATAGCTGAGCTTGGAAGAGAGAAAAAACTCAGAGAGGGATCATGGGATCCAAATTTATGGAAGGATCTTCATAAAATAGAGCTGAAGCATAATACATATTGTGACATCTACTTGAGATACCTGATTAATATTTGGCCCACATCAGTAGTGGGGGAGAGAGGAAGGCTCTTGAGTGCCAGCAGGACATTACCTCTTTGTGAAACATACCAGCACAGAGGTCATGGTCTCAACTTCTGTTCTGAGTTCTCTGTAACTTCCATGAACACCTGCATGTTGGGTCACCGGCATATTGGGCCTCCACCCTTGGATCTTGGCATTGTCACAGTCACACTGCAGCACAAGCACTTTCCTGGTCAGAGCACACCAGCAGTGGTAGAGTTTGCAAGGGATTGCATGAAACTACTAGATCTTCTCTCCTTTATGTTTAGAGAGTCATGGCTGCAGACACCTTTCTTTCGGAGGAGTGGAGTTAAGAGGAAAAGATAGTTTGATAAAGGTCAACAAATAGTTATACAGGAAAGGAAGCTGTGGAATAATATGATCTCTTCTGGAGGTTTTTCTTACAACCTAATGAGTGTCCTTGCTCCCTCTTACTCCTTACCCCTGTCTTGTGTTCTTTGTCTCCTGGTCTGTGACTGGTATTAGCTTGGGGAAAGGAATTGTCATGGTCTGTTGATGACACAGTGGGTTTGTATGTCACTGGTAACTGATTCATAGATTACTTTGGAAGAGGAAACAGACTAAGATCCGCCAGAAGCAGCTACATGCCTGCACGGTAGCTATGTAGGCTCTAGCTGAGGTCTAAGCATTGCTTGCACTTTTGGTCACAGTGATCATCTTGTCATTTCCACAAAGAAACATAGATGATGATAGCCAAATCTTTATGTGGGAGGAAGAAGTGAAGTTTCCTAAGAAGGTGGAGGTGGAAGGAGGAAATTTTAGTCAGCAACCTCAACTGTTCATCAGAGCAATGACATGCCAGAAGACACAGGCTTAGCCAAACGAGCACTGCCTGTCCTCACTGCTGAACACAACAGGAGCTGCTGAGTCAAACAAGAGAGTGGCTCCAGCCAGGGCTGTGCTGAGGAGGAGTGGGCTGCGATACATGTTACTAAGGATTCGTTAGGAGGCTTGGAGAAGAAAAGGAAAAAGCCCTCATGGGAGATGGTCTATTTTTAATGAGCCCAAACCTCTTCCACAAATTAAGTGAAATATTTTAAAAGGAAACAATATTACTTCGGTTTTATTTGTTTCAGCTACTTAGTTACAGCTCCACGTGGACACAATTAATGGAGGAAATAGAGTATTTTATAAGCCCAGGACTCTGAGATAGATATTTTGTGACTGTGTGAAATTCTTTGCCCTAATCACCACACATTCCTTGGGAGAAGTTTGTTTATTGCTGAACATTATTAAGCTGGGTTCCAAACGTGTTCCGTCCAGTCATTGAATGGCAAAGGTCAAAAATTGTCATGGAATTACTAAGTGGTGAATTTTGCCTTCCAGTTTTCATTAAAGACCCTGCTGTCCATCTTTGGCTCAGGTCTGTTCTAATTCTGTTCAAAGTATTCTCCATAAAAAAGAAAAAAAAAGGCAATGACCTTTCCACTGGAGCTAGTTTTATTTCCCAGATCCCTTGCAGACTCCCCCCGTGACTTCACATAAATCACTTGGACATTCAGTACTCCAGTCTCCTTTTTTTTTTTTAATAGAAAGAATATTGTTTCTCTTTTATTTGCTCTTATACAGGATGAATTTTTCAGTGTTTTTTGAGTGGTGTCTAGCACCAACCCCTCTAATCTTTTCTAGTCAAGTAAGAAAAAGAGATGGAGGTAAAACCGAAGGATGGATGTTGTTTAGATGTAAGGTTCCACGTGTGCCTGCTGGATGGAAGGGAACAACAACGCAGGCACCTTTATTTAGAAAAAAAATGAAAAACTTGCTTTCTCATTTTTCTGAACTGCCTCAAATATCAGAGGCAGGATCCAGAAAGTACCAGCTCTGGGCTTTCTGGCAGGAATGAGTGGGACAACAGGGCATGATTTCTGGATGGAGACAGTTGATCAGTTCCTGAAATGATACAGGCCCATATACCTCATTAATCAGCCATCTGCTTCTCACAGGTAGGCCTGAAACATTCTCCTTTTTAGATCTCAGACCAGTGCTTCTGAGCACATTTCATTGCAACAGGCTGTTAGACAGAAGTAAACAACATCTCATTGATGCAGTAATCTGTGCAAATATTCTGACAGCAAAGCACAGCAGTGGAGTAAATAGACAACCCCAAAGCCCCTTCCCCTCCCACGTGCCAATAAATACAGTTTACTGTACACATCGCTCTTCAGGGCCATAGTGTGAATCCATTAGTAGGGCAAGGGTGAGTGACTTCTGACTTCAGTGACCCTTAAAGTTAATCCAGCATTGTAGGGGCAAAATTAAATGTGATGAGCTCAGAAACTGTGATAAAACTAGATTTAAGTGCACAGCTGGGTAGTAACCTATAAAGACAGAATTTAAAACCATAATAAAAACTTTGTAATCTAATTATGACTGTGAAGTTAAAGGTGAGGCATTTGCAGCATGATTCACATGCACGACAGCTAACCTCTGACATCTTGAATATATTATGTGGTTTCTTCACTACAGGAGTAATTTTGAGTTGCTCTCTCACACTACATGTTTCTGTACATTTTCTTGTGTCCACTGTTTTTGGAGGTCACAGGATAGGACAGAACTGCTGATCAACACTTTGCAACATAGCTGCCTTCTTGTGCTTCTTGCCTGAGGCTTCCCAGGACTGCCCCACACCATGTTCTGGGCACCCAGCAGTGAGGCATGGAGGAAGAGGTTGCAGCAGGTGCACAACACCTCCAAAAAATTACAGCTCCTAACAGTCCAAGGAGAAATCACAGCAAGAGCAAGCGTATCTCAAGCAACTTTTAGCCTAGCTATTAGCGGGAGGAGGATGTAAAGCAGGTTATAGCTTGGATGTCAGATACAATCTCAGGCAGCCAGGTCCAGTTGAAGCCCATGTCATCATGTCTTCATTGAAATTGCCACCTAATTATCACTGCCTCAGATAAGCAGTCATCTCTCTGATTTCAGTACTGGCTCATCCAAAAAACAAAGCAACAGGGAAAAAAAAGTCCCATGAACCCTGCCTGGTTCTCCTTCACCACTGCCAGTGGACAGAGCTCCTTTGCTGAGCTGGTGGGGTTCAGAGTGCTCTTGCAAGGATGGACATTGTCAAGCATAACAACCTTAGATCCAAGTCTAACTTCTTTCAGCAGGTGGAGCACAGAGGAGTTAAACACTCAGAGTATTCTCCTGGCTCCCATTGAGTGTAGCCCAGCATCCTAAGAGCACTGTGTGTATGGGGAGGTGTAGTGATGGGATTTAAACAGGTTTACCCAGGCTGGGAACAGCTGGGCACTTGCTTCAGGAGAGGCAGCTGGGGAGATCAGTCTGTCTTCAGCCAGCCTATGTCAAGACAGAAATTTCAAATTATTTAGAAATCTACCCTGTGTGGTAGGCTCTGACTTTATTTTCCTACATCCTAAAAAGCAGTTTAAAAAACAATGGAGTAGAAACGTTAGAGGAAAAGCCTTTTATATGAAGTCTGACAATCTCTACATTGTTGTTTTGTTTTTTAACTAAAATAATTTGGTGACATGTCTGGAATCAAATTGTATTTAATTTAATTCTCTTTGAATTTGGCCAAAAATGCTTCCTGACTGATTAACACCAAGCTACATTCCTATAGTGTAATGCTCACAGGAATGGCTGAGGACAATCCTAAAATAAACTACACCCTCCCACAATGCGATGTGGACCCAACTGATCAGTCTCCACAAATAGTGTTCTTAAACTGATTAAATATTTACCATGTTTGTGAAAACAAACTGAAACAGATCTGTTGCTTAGGTTTCCTCTAATAATTTTTAAGATACTATGTTTCATTCCCCTGTTGTTGGGCTTGGAGGGAAAGAGCAGAGCCACCAAGGAGGCAACCTGTGCAGGGCTCAGAGTGATGTTCTCTCTTGTGGGAAGAGGAGGGTGTGAGAACCATTGGCTGAAATACATGATTGATATCAGCAGTGGGTGGGAAATATGTTTGGGGTGCTCTTAGAAATGGTTACTCAAAGTTTCCAAGGGCAACTTGTGTTTGTAATCACAAGCCTATCTTAATGTTAGTATTTAGAGAGATAGCTGGGTTTTATTTGAGAGAAGGAAAGATGCTACATGCATATACTGAGGTGCTATATTCATTTCTGTCATCCCTGAGATAACTTCATCCCAAACTATCCTTCTTTTCATGCAGCTGTACGACAGCTACACAGGAGACAACAGCTTCTAAAACACAAAGACTACCAGAAAACAACACAACAAACAAACCCAAAACACAGGAAGGAGCCCGCCAGCTGCAGAAAGACAGTGTGAGGATCAAAAGAGGAACATCCCAGGTACAAACAGGGTGAGATACTATCAAGCCCAGGCCAGCAGCCACCCACTGTGTGCTCCAGTGGGGTTAGAAATCCCGTCCTGTATAGCAGTTCCTACACGCTTGAGAGTAAGGGAGCGTTTAACAGCCTCAGACTATAAGGCACAGACAGGAGGTAGTAAATACCTTGATAAGGAAACTGGAGTGAAAATACCAGCTTTAGGCAATCTAGATTTTATCAGGGAAATATGCAGGGATGAGTAACTACCTGACATGATGATGTGCCTATGCACAGTGCCAGCAGCCTGCCAGTCCGCAGTACTGGCCTCAGGCATCACGCCTGCATTTTCAAACCCATGTGATTTCAAGGTATGTCAAGGGGGTATTTTTGCATGAGATTCTTGCTTACACAATGCCAGTGCCCAAAGTCAGGCTACAGCTCTATGTCTGAGAGAATCTATAGATTTAACACTGGAGACTTGTTTTTCTGCTCTAAGAAGCCTCCTGGCTTCTCAGCAAAGGTTATTGCTCTGTTTAGCAATGACATGATTTTCACAGCACGGCAATCTCTGTGTAGCAGGTGGAAAAAAAGCCCCTAAGGGCTCAACAAAGTCATAAAGAAATTAGTATTATGTATCACTCAATAAATGGATGGTGTCTCATAGATCATTGCTATTACTGCCACTGTGGAACCCAAAGACCACCTATGCCTAGTCCCATCAGAGTCCAAGTCATTAATTTTGTGAGAGCTGTTGGGAATTGAAGTGCTGTCATCTGCCAGGAGGTATATATTCATTCCTGAGATATGAAGATGATGGGGAACGAACCCCATAGAAGTGGTCACAGCACCAGGTCAGTGTTTAAGGAGCATCTGGACGATGCTCTTATTCATATGGTTTAGTTTTAGGTAGTTCTGTGAGGAGCAAGGAGCTGGACTCAATGATCCTTATGGGTCCCTTGATATATTCTATGGTTCTATGATTTTATACAGCAAGTTTGGAGAATTATTACTGGGTCTCTTACTCTAGCTCTGCACCACAGCATAAGACTGTGGAGCTGCCTGTTGGCTATTGCCCCTTGTACTCTGGATTGCTAGGGGAGTCATTGCTCCGGCTGTCATCAACCAATACTCTTCACGTGTCTTAAATGTTTTTGCGTAGATTTTTGACCAAGGTCACAATATAGGGGAAAGTATGACCAACTCTATCCTTGGTGTGAGGAGAAGAGCAGGGCGGACTTGGAAGCTTGAAGGAATGGCCTCAAAACCTGAACAAGGAGAAAGGAGAGAGAGAGTTATGTTGCTGAAATGATAAGGGGTTGGGGCAGCACTCATAACTGTGCCACATCAGAGGATTGGATGTTGAAGGGGAGTGGATGGTCTCTTTCTGAAGGTGGTGCTTAATGTGGCTAATGACAACCATAAGTAGGAAAAATATGGATGCTACTGGAGAGAGAGACCCGGGAATGGATAAAGAATAAATTGGCTGTGCTGTGTACAGAGAGGGTCAAACAGATGTTGGGCCAGATCCAGAGCCCATTGAGTTAATGGAAAGATTCTCTTTGGTTTCATTGGATGCTGTCTCAGACCCATTACATCTCCACAGGAAGCAGGGGAGACCAAGAGTAATAACTTGTGGTGACTGGAGTGGTGCATGCTGCACAGGTGTGGGCTGTGAGGTTTTCATGGTGAAAACAGATGGGTCTTACAGATGTGTCCATTTGGCCTGGGTGACCTTCCTGCCCCACTTCCCCCACCTGATGGTAAGCAGTCTCATGTGGTTTTGGTCCTCTAGCCAACATTTTGGCATGATTGTGGGCAGAAGTACCCCTCTGCCTTGTGTATTCCCCCTCCTACGCAGTGAAATTCAGGTGTGATCTCATGGTGGCTCAGGGTTTAGAAACTGGTGATTTGAGCCATCCACAGAGAAGGGAGAAACAAGGTTTGCTGAGAACTGTTGACCAGGGAGGAATTTTGTTGTGGACCAGCAAAAAAACAAAGTAATGTAAAGCAGGTGTTGCTGCAATGGTGAGACATTTCTAAAACCAATGTTGTCTAAAAGTGTCTCTCACTCACATCCTCCTCCACACCATGTGGCAAGGTCTAATGTGGAGGACTGCAAATAGAAAATGTCTCTCTGTGCTAGCTGGTGCACAACCTGCGCTAGGGCATCACTCCCCTTCAGCTGTCTGTGCTTTTGTGTTTACTTAGGTGTGCGTCTTTGTTCCCATGTTCACATTTAGCACAAGTAGAAAGGAAATGGGATTTCATACAGCTTAGGAGACCAGGAGCTCACATGGGCCTTTATTCATCCTCACAGCACAGGTGACAGTGTTTGCAGGACAAATCTTCCAGCCTCCACAAGAGCTTCCTCCTTTTGGCCAGCCTGCTTGAGTGGTTTATGATATCCAGAGATACAGACATAGGCCATACTCAGGCTAAGCTCCTGAGTGGTCTTCTGTTTTGGAGTGAGAACTTCAAGCTGAGCAGCAACTATTTTCTCCTGGCGATGGTATCAGGAGGAATGGATTGACCATTGTACACAAAGATGGATCAACAAACAGCAGATGCTGTTCCATTCAAGGTCATGTGTCTACTGGAATTGTAATTTGGAGAATAGTTGAATTTAGGCTAGTTTGAGGAGAGGCAAGGAAGGAAGTTATAAGGGTATTTTCAAGGCTCTTCTCAGGACCACCCTTTCTCAAACATGGATAGCACTGTTCTCTCTCTGTTAATGAGGGAAATCCTCACAGTGGATTGGGTTTGACTCTGGTATCGTTGAAAGAAAAACACTTTGTCTTTCTCCTGTGAGACACTGTTCTAAAAGCAGGTTTTGCTCAGCATTAGGACCATCATACCAATTTATTTCAACTAAAGGCTTAACCTGGTTTCCCTTGTCATCATAGCAAGCTCCTCACAGTCCATCTGTGGATTTTTGATCACCCAGCAGCAGAGGACCCACTCCCCAGTCCTTTGGAAAAAGCTATCAGTCTCACCCACCTCTAGCTGTATTCATAGAATCATTGAATTGTTTTGGTTGGAAGAGACCTCAGATCATCAACTCTGTCAGCCTAGAACTACTGAGTGACCACTAAATCATATCCATCAGTGGCTCCACCACTTCCCTGGGCAGCCTGTTTCAGTGCCTCACAAACTTCTTGGTGAATAAATTTTTCCTAATACACAGCTTAACCTTCCTCTGCAGCTATTGTATTGTGCAGGCTGGCAGTAATGTGTACACACTACAGCAGTGTCAGTCATAGCTCAGGCAGAGCTGGATTTTAGGTACTTAACAGATTTATGTTGTGACCCTACAACACCCAATCTCCAAAACACAGTCTCTTACTGACGATAATGCACTTCTAGCCTAAGGTGAAAAGAAGCTGCTATTGAAAGAAGCTGCTGAACTTTTTTGCAAGGTAATGGTCAGTTTACAGCTGGATAAATTGCCTGGCAGGAAGGTTGTGTGGCAACTTGGCAACCATGCCGTAACACAGCTGAAGGAAAATGCCCGAGTCCTGCCTTCTCGCCTCTTTTTAACCATGCTGGCTTATTTACATTTGGGTGGCAGATGGGTGGAGACATTACTCCAATTTTTGGCTTGTATCTGTCCACTTGGATGTCAACCTAAGCTGCTGCAATTATATCATAATTGTGTCCCACTCTTGGAAATGATTCCTCCACTCATTTTCCATAAATACTGGCTGGTTGTCTGGCTTCACCTGGGAGTGGCTGGGAATTGACATGGCAGATAGGAAAGCCCCAGAGAACATGGGGAATCACAACTCCATGTGATTTACAGTGTTTTCCAGGTGGCAAAGTCTAACAAGACTGTGTGCTATTGAATTTAGACATCTAGTTGAGGATTCCCTTCCTTACTGCAGAGGGGATTGGTCTAGATGACCTTTGGAGGTCCATTCCAACCTTGACTATTCTATGATTAACAGAGTACCAGAGGAGAAATGTCAGCTTTTAGACAGGGATTCAGGTAGCAGTAGAGAAAGCACAAGTATTTCAAAGTAAGGGCAGTCTTGCTGTGCTATTTCAGTCAAAAAGTTAATTTCTTACTAATATAAGCCCCAAACTAATGGGGGGAGCTTTTAAGTTTCAGACAATAGTTCAAAAACATTCAAGCTTTATAATCAAATAGCACTTCCTATTCCCACCTCTTCACCATGGTAGCCTTTGCTCTTCCATACCAACCAGTTCCAGTGGATGTAATCCCATGTAGAATGAATATAGCCATGTATTAACTTCAAGGCTATTTATTCTACAAGTGAGCTCTCATTCCAAATAACAGTGATGCTGCTCTTTCTTCCCCCCGCCCCCAGGACTTGGGCATACAACCCACTTTCCTCTACTGGAGCTCATAATTTCGTAACTCCAGAAATTGTAATATAAACCTTGGCTACTATGCACACTTCAACTTGAAAACACAGCAGTGATCTGGGATTTTAATTCAAGCAAGTTTGAAAGTGGATTAGAAATAGGTTCCTGCTGCATCTCTAATAGTCAAATGAAAAATCAGCAGAACATTTGGGCTGAAATGGACTCTGTCTTTCTTTTAGCTTTTTTTGTCCCTTTTGCTTTAGAAGAGGAATTACATAGACCTAAAATACTGTAATTAAATTGTCATTTGTTCCTTACCTTGGTAGAAGCTTTGCCCAGCTGAACACATCTCAGTTTCCATCCTAAGCATTTACCTACAGCACAGGGTTGGAGGAGGGGGACAGTTTATTACTTGTTTTAAGAAATTAGAAATCAGAGGCATGCACAGTCTGCCTGTTATAGTCTTCAGTGTGTGTGTTGCCAGGCTCTCCAGGTTATACATCATTAGTGCAGAGTGTCCAGGAGAGCCCAGAGCTTGCGCAGGTGTGTTGGCAAAGCTCACACCACTTCCCTCCCTCCTCCCTCTCCACTGCACTTCCAGCAAGCTAATACTTGAAAACTGGATGTGGCAAAATCAGAGAGCTCTTCTAAAGTTTGTTAGCTCAAAGCTCACCCAGCAGATGTGACTGTGAGATGGCATGTGGAACCTGGAAGGGACTCACTGGAAAACCAAAACCATTGAGTCAAAAGCTGAGTGTGTTTTTCCATGACTGCATGGGAAAAAAAAAGTGTGTGTGTTTTTAAAGCACTTTTAGATATTAGAAGTTTAGTGAACAGAGATGGTGCTTTTGTTTGGCCTTCCCCCCCCCCCCCCCTTGAACTTTCAGAATGACTATAGGGAACATATTCCTGACTGTTTTCAATGACCCATTCATATGGTGGTTTAATTTCAGCTTTTCCCAAAAGGGAGCGAGCTTCATTCAGTCTCTACTCCTGGTGTTTGCTGCCAGTATTTGTGCATCCCACTCAGATATCAATAAAGTGGATAGCACCTGAAGATAATCAGACACACAGCTCTTCCCCAGCTTCCAAGACAGAAGCTGGGAAAGGAGCCTTTACATATTCAGCACTTGTTAAAGGAGCAAAATATGTCACATCCTGAAGCCTGGGCATTCAACAGCAGTCCCTTTAGACATTGCATAGCACACTGGCCGCACAGCACCTGTTCACAAAGCTAAACATCTCTCCCATCTTTCCTGGCTGTGCTCAAGAACTTGTCCTGTCTGCAAGTATGGCATGCCAAAGGGGAGGAACTGTCACATGGGTTGCAAACATAACAGCAGCATCTGTGGTCTCCTTTCAGGAGGGAGAATTTCACGGAGTGTAGTTTCAGTTATTTAGGGGATATCACCACAGTTGCATTTTTACACTCAGTTGTCCTGACTCCAAGCTAGCATGTAGTGACAAGTGGGTGACCTGTGCAGGGTATGGTATCTCTCTGGAGCATGGGATGAGTTTTTCCAGCCAAAATCTTGTTCAAACCCCAAGTTAAAATGTTGAGTCTATGTCTTTGTACTGCTCATGGCAAAGCTGCCATTAGATGTACATAGGGCTGTTGCTGCCTACTGAAGAATCTGATTCAGATTCTCCATCCTCTGGTGGGGTCCTACGAGCCAGGAAAGTGTGTGAGTCATCTTGTATTAGAAGATACTTAATGGCTATTTTAGGATGTTTGCAGTTTCAGCCTCCCTTCTTGCAAAGACCAAGACAAACCATTGGCATGAACCTGAGCATTTCCGCTGCAGCCTACCTAAATAGAGCTACAGAAGGTAGCTCTGAATCAAGCAGGTCCTTGAAAGAGGAGAGGCACAAATCTTTCCTTTTACTCCTGCAGCTCTGGAGAAGCTTTGTGCTTGTAAGTTCCTCAAGTTGTCACAGGGAGGACTAGGTTCTGGCTATGAGCCTACACAGGTTTTAATGGTCTTTCCTAAGCTCATGGCCCTCATTGAAGACAAGAAGACAGATGAGGTGGAGCAGTGATCTGACCCAGTGTGGCCATTCACACATATTTCATTCATACCTTTCTCTTGTGAGCTGCAGAACCAGGAGGAATTCCATGGTGTACAGCCAGGAAAAACTTCTGATGTCTGTAAGAGCTGGGGACAGCCAGAGTTTGGCAGCTGCCTCCTCAGAAATGAGGATATCATGCAATTCGCTGCACCCATCTATTGGTTGCCAGCAGGGCTATTTCGTGTATCTGGATAGCAATAATTACAGGGGAGCAATTATTTTTGGCCACTAGTAGAAGGTCTCTGGTATCTCCTAATCTAGGCAGCAAGCAGAAGTGTTTGTTCATGGCCTGCTCCATTGTCCACCCCCAGCTTTTCTCCATGGTGGTACATTGTTTGCAATGCTATTTAAATCCTCCTGCCAGCCCTAACAATGTCTCATGCAACCCCAGCATGTCAGGAGCTTCCAGGCCACAGAAGAAATGATCCTGCTCAGCCCAGTTCTGTTTGTGGAGAAGTGTTTGCTTAGTGATTAACTCATGCACGGACATACACAGCCACAAATCTCTAGGCTGTCTCACAGCCTTCTCATTCAATTAAGTCTGTTGACTTAGTCTCATTTTGAGCAGTAACTGGATTTAGATAAAGCAGTGGAAACCAAAACATCAATTGTGTGATTTCTGGCCCAGCCAGTATGTTGATCTGAAGGGAATGTTTGTGCGGGTGACAACTGAAGTAGTGCAGTTGATTAGGACAAAGTCATTTGGTGCAAAGACTTCTCTAAAGTAAAACCACTCTGCAGTAAGTACAAGCACTGTGCGGAGGAAGCAAGGGGAGCAACCAGGGATGAAGGGGTCATGGTTGTTGTGAAGGAAGAGTTATGGTTGTGCTGATGCTTGGTGTTCCTACTGGGTGAAGGGCTTGGAGCCCAGCTGATATAACTGTAACTGCTTCTCTGAAGCCAGCAAAGCTCTCCAGGGATGTAATCATTTGGGATTTAGACAGTTACTTTTTGTCAGCAACAGACCAAAGTTATTCTGGAACAATTTGTTACCATGATCTGTAGAGAATCAATTTACACTCAGTTCCTAGGGGCTTGATTTGCTGAGCATGAGCCAGCCCTAATCATACACATTCCCAGGAAGTAGAGGTGCAGGCAGCACACCTTCAGCATCTCCACACCATAGAATACAGGTGGCACAGAAGGAAAAATCCTCTGTACTACAATAGCTGATGTCTCCCTGTATAAGCAAGATAAAAGGAAACTTTCTGTCTACAAGCGTGTTTTTGTGATACACTCCTGTGCCTTTAACCATGTACACACTATCGTCAGAAAACATATTGATAAACATTTATTGTTATATATCTGTCAAAAGCAAGACTTTTTTGTTCACATTCTTTTCTGGATTTCTGTTAAACTAGCAGTGAGCATTCCTGACATGCTGCAAATTATGAGCATGAAGGATGGAAAAAGCAAGAAGAGCAGAAAAAGCTAGCAAGAAGACATTACTACCTATGTACATGAGATAAGGTACATTACAGGAAGACAGCAAATGTATTACTGACTTGCCTCATAGCAGTGAGAGTTTCCTTCTGATATAAGTCTGTGACAATAAGAGATCATTCTAGGGTGATGCACTCTGAGAACTGCTGATGGGCATTGAAAGGAGACAAATATATTTTGGGGGGTTCGCAAACAATGTGCAGCCTCATGAGGTACGTGTATTCCTCTGAATGGCACAGCTTCACTACCAGAGGAAGAGAGAGTTCTTTCAAAGGACTTTTCTTCCCAGTTCCTCCCACCCTGCTTGTTTCCTTTTTGGCCATGCAGCACTTTTCATAGAGGTGATATTGAAAGCAATGTAAACCCAACATTTACTGAGGAAAGTGCTGTGCCCATGCGCATCTTATGGGGTGGTGATGAGAGGAGGTGCTAAGCTCCTAGTTCACATGGTCACTCCTGGTTTGGAGCTGGAATCATACCAACCAGTCTAAGCAGTAAGAGCACTGACAGATCTGCTTTTTATTTGATCATCCTCTATGGAGCACCTTTGGCACATGGGAAGTGCATGCTTTAGTGCACTCAGTCAGACTCACTATTTACATCAGTGACATCGATGGTGGAGTGCTTTTGGCTTTCTTGTACCAGGCATTGAAGAGTGGTGGAAGTACACCATTCACTGTAGACTCACCCCCTCGCTCTCCATGCAGATACCTTCTGTAACTGTTTCTGTCACAGCTGCTGCCATTGGAAGCAGAACAAGCACATTAAAATCTACTCCCTTTGGGCTGCGCTGGTAGCTGCTGTGCTGCTATCACCCAGGAGGGCAGGGCCTCATGGAGCAGCTGTTCGCACGCAGCGCGGCCGTGCCCGGCGCTGGGCTCTGCCCTGGCAGGGCGGATGGTGCAGCGCAGCGTGCAGCTCCCGCGAGCGGAGCAAGAGGCTGCGCGTGTGTGTACACACACACACAAACACTTAGTTGTTGGCAACTGAAGGTATATTAAACATCTTCTGGTAGCGATGAAAGATGGCATCCTCCCAGAGTTTTGCATACTTGTGAGCTAATCAGTCCTTTGTGTGAAAGCGTAGGTGGGGACTCTTCTAACAATATGAAGTTGATTAGCTCATCATCTTGGCTGTAGGGGCATACTGATGTGCCCATCCTGCTTTCAGAGCTATGAATAATCCAGCTTCACTACTGTCCTAAAAAAAAGGGAAAGAGAGAGAGAGAGAGAGAGAGTAGTTTCAGGGCTTGGTACTCAAACCTGTTTCTCACTACAGAGGTAGGTATTTTCTTATTATTCACTGGTATCACTCTTGGCTTCAACTTCTTTGGACAGCTGTCAGTATCAGCAATTACACCTATCTGACAGAAATAATTGCTATTTTTCAACCACTGATTGGAAGAATATTCCTGAAGATTAGGCATGTGTGATTTACTGTCAGAGTGAGAGGACCATCAACAGAAGCCTGCTGCTCAGAGTTCATTTAAATCTGTTAACAGTTTGTATGGTAGAGCAGACAAGGCTCTTACAATAGATTAAAACAACAAAATAAGCTGAGACCCTCAGCTCTACAGGGGAAGAGGATCTTTAGAAATAATCTTATATGGAAAAGAGAGTGCATAATTAAAATATACATAAGGAACCAAGCACTGGCAATGTGGTATGGGAGCTGAGAGAGGAGAAGCTCAAATCCAAGTGTACCATGAGATGCTGTGACTTGCTGTTGGAAGAGGCATTCAGAACACTCTGTGCGGAGGTCATTCTGGTGCTAGACAGGCCCAAGCCTGCACGCTGTACTGCAAGACTGTAAACACAGGAGGAAGTCTGCAGGAGAGCAACAGGACTGATAAGAGGTTTCAGAAAACACATTCTGTAACGAATATATATTGTTTAGTCTAGAAAAGACTGAGGACAGCTATGAGAAACTTCACATGTAAAGACAGTACCTGAAAGGGTTGTGATAAAAGGGTACAGTGGTCATTGGGTCTTTTTCTGTGGGGAATAGAAATGTTGGCTTTTGTTGGTTTTTTTGAGTGACATGGAGGAGGTAAGAGTAGTAAAGCTCTGCCCATAAAAAGAGGCAGATGCTGGAACTGGTGGCAAACAGAGGCTTTGGGATCCCCATCTCTGAGAGTTTCCAAGAGTTTAAACTAATGTACAACGTGAGTGATGTAGACATGGGCACACAAAGATGCAGGAGGGTCTCTCCATATATACATGCATTTGCTTAAACCCAGGCTTCAGGGTTTCTTGCTTTGGAGGCAGCAGCAGGAAGCGTGTTGGAATCATGTTTGGTTGCTGAAGTGGAAACCATACAGATAGGTGGGTATGTTTGCAAGGAAAATGTTGATAACACAGGAAAAAACATATCTGTGTCAGAACCAACAGCCAAAAGCGTTCGATGTTCTACTTCAAAAAGGTTTATTTAAGGAAAATTAGTACTTTGTCAAAAGAGCCTTTCATTAAACAAAAGACTTAGATAGAAAAATTTGCAATGAGCACTGTAGATCAGCATCTCAGCAAAACCCCAGGACAGCTGAAGTGTCGTTACTGATTCTGGAAACAGTTGCTCTTTGCCATTCAGAATTAAGCAGAGATAACACAACACCTCTGTGTGCAATGGAAAGATGGGTAAGAGATTGCCAGGGAAGCCTGACAGATGATTCACACACACACACAAAAAAAGGCAATACAAGAATAATTATCCAGAAAGACTCTGTGCAATAGCTTGCCAAATTAAGAGGGAAATGGTATCTTTCACAAAGTCAAGGAAGGACTGCGGTTAAGGGATGAGAGTCAGAAACCCAGCATTCAAAAACTGCTAGTTCTCACAAAGCCTGCACTTATATATATTCAATCCAGGAAGCTGGTTAGTGGGATGTGAAACTACCATATGTTTTTGCAGATGCTCCAAGTATGTGTGCTCTCCTTATGTATATATGCTTTATACCCACTTTTGAAAATGGGTCAAAGCCTTCCAGTGCTCCAGGAGGCAAACTCTTGAGAATTTACAGATCTGAGATGCTGTGATTAGTGTTTCTGGACAGCATTTCACTTTCCCCTATTGAGGCTTGGAAAAACAGAGGAGAGTGCAACAGGAGATCCACACCAAAGATCAAGGCAGGCACATCTGCCTGCCTGTCAGATTTCTCGCCAACAGATTGGAAGAAAATTAAAAAACCCAGGCCAGATCTGGGTCTGGTCCTTGCTCTGGGAGTGCAAAGAGGTCTGAAAGGCTCCTACACAGATATTTATGCCTGGCATTAGAAACACGACAGGAACTCCAGTGCTTCTCCCTCTGTTTTTGCTATCCCTTTAGTAGAAATATGTCAAGTGAATATGAAGGAATGAGAGAATATGAAGGAATGAGATTTCCTTGTTAAAATAGTCCTGAGTTTGTGTCACTTTGGTCAAGAAGAGGTTGTGATGTCCACCTCTGCCCTACACAGCTCAGCAGCTGCCCTTCTAAACACTTCCAAGCTTTAGGCTTACATCTTAAATCAACAGTTGCGCAAGTGTAGGAGACAGAGGTCCATCAATGCTCATTTTTTTTCATTCCAAAGCCCCAGGGAGATTTTCAACCTGAGACATCACTCCTGTGTCAGGTACAGAGGATGAGCTACCTCATCATGTTGCTTTTAATCTTAATTCCAGCACAAATAGCCCCAAACTTCTCTGGAGTGGGGGCAATGTGATACAGCCAGATGATTACACATTGCCTCTTAATACAAAGCCAATTGTGTTTATACTCCATTACTCAGTTCCAAATTACAAGCCTTATCTCACAGGAAGCTTGGGATGGCTCTAGAGTTTTCAGAAACCTCATGGTTAAAGGGTCACTTTTTAAATACAGTGTCTTCCAGAAGGACTATCTTAAATATATAGTGCTGCTCAAATCCTCTGCTTCCTTTAATGCTATTTCCAGGTTGCTTTTTCCAAATTAAACATTAGCCTTAGCAACACGCAGAAGATGTTAGATTAAAGGGACAAGCTTGGGGTTTCCATCTCTGTCCAGAAATAGCTGTTGCCTGGGTGGGCCAGGTAAAGTAGAGCAACGTTATTGTCACATACTTACCCCAGCTTTCTGGGGGGAGGAGAGAGGGATGTGACTAGTTGATTGCAGAGGAATCTGGCCAAAAGCATCGGGCCACATCCTTTGTGGAGGTAAATCAACATCATCCGAGTGGCATTTCTGGAACCCTGACTATTTTCATCAGGATCAGGCCTTTTACATATGGTGAGGAAGTGGTAAAGATCACAGAGGGAGGGAACGATGCACACGCATGGCAATAATTGCAAAAAGCCATGGGGTTTTCCTATGTAGGTGGTGTCATTTTCTCCAAAGAATTAAAGTGTGGCTTTCCCCTCACTCTTTTCCTTTAAGAAGTCATGCTGAGCAGCACATCCCGATACTACAACAAGCCCAGATGCCCAGAGGAAGAACAGTGTTGTTATGAAGACACAGGCCCAAAAGAAAAATGTCTGGATTTTATTTGCAGCTCTGCCACAAACTTCCTGGATGATCATAGCCAAGTTAACCAGGTCCATTTTTTTCCAAGCAGTGCCTGTGTCCTTCCTGCATAAGCATGAGGCTTACGTTCACTGGTCAGAGCTTTGCCAAAAGTCCAGGAAGTGAAAAGCTACAAAGAAATGCTGCTGCCTATGCACTGCCCTGTTTTCCCCAGGCAAAGGGTGATAATGTGGTGAAGCTGCTGGATCTCTGCCAGCAAGGTTTGGGATCCAGAAACAAGCAAGAGCACCAGAGCAGCTGTTGCTCTGGATCAAAGCCCATCTTGCCCAATGGCCTGCTGCTGTCAGACGGTGGGAGTAGGCACCTGGGGAGGAAAGCAGTGTGAGTAGAGCTGGACACAACCACACTGTACTTTTCCAGCCTTTAACCACTCAAAGCATGGGGACTTCCAAAGCTAGGAGTGGTTCATATGAACTTAGCAATGCTCAAAGGATTTCTAAACCCAGGAGTGTGAGTAGTTCAGGACAAGCTCTGAGGGCATCTTGTGATTTTTAGCTTCCTTGGAGCAGGATTCTTTTCTTCACCTCTGTGTCATACTTACTGGGTCACACAGGGCTTTTGTAGCTGCTACAAAGGACAGCCTTCCCATCACTCTGTCAGCTCCCTGCCTCTCATGAGGAAGTGATGCTGCCTGCCAAGAAGTTCGGGCTAAATGCACTGATGTTTCCTCATCCCTTGGATGGGAAGAGAAGTCTGGAGAGAACTATTGTTGTGATGTATAGGAGCTTTGCCAGTACAATGCCCTGTAATAATAGCTGCTCTTCCTTCAGGTCGTTAAGTTACCAAATTTCAGCGCTCTTGCTCATGACAAGTAGAAATTAAGTTGAAATAGATGTCTTCTCTTTCATTTTCCCTGATTTATGAAATATATTTGGGAAATTTTCTTTATGACAGTGTATTCAAATATCCCTATCCAGATTGTCATCTTCCAGACCTTTCCTCAAAGGAGCCATGAGGCTGTAACCAGATAACAAACATGCTTGTGCCCTGTCTCTGTAAGAACTGAAACATGAGGAAACATTCTGAGGGGCACTACAGATGATGAAACTGGGTTTAGAGTAAAGGTAGGTTTATTTTTCTCAGAGACAGTCTTGCACCTTCTTTGTTCATGCCACATCAGCAAACTATGCCCTGGAAGCCACAGAACTGAGTTAGAGTGGTGATGGGTTAAGCTTTCACCTCAACTTGTGATGAGGTTCATACATCTGGGCCTAGGACAGTGTTAACATGGCTACACAGCTTCCACCTGGAGGTGGCTTTTGTCCAGCTGGCTGAGAAGGGGGCTGGATTGACAGAGAGCTGTTTGCATCAACCAGTGTAGACATGCCCAAATTCTCCTCATGTATACTGGAGGGTACTCAGATATTGCAGCGATGAGGGAAATCTGAGAACCTGTTTAGACCAGAATATGGGTTTCAATGGCAGTTTTCTGGCTGATTAATTGGGTGACTTTGGCAAGTCTCAACTCGCTGTTGCCCCATCCAATAAATGGGAACAGAAGCATTTGCCTCCCTTTGTAAAACACTTTGAGGTCTAGGGATAATCCTCCTTCCTCTTTCTCACCCATGATGATGGGACCAAGTGGAATCCTAACGACACGCTGAGTTTCTGTGGTCTAGCATTTGCCAAGCATTTGAAAATGACTCTTTGGCTTGAGTTTACAGTGTCTGTGATCGCCATGTGATTTTTCATGGAAGCTCCCAGTTGAAATCAGGTCACTATATGACTGAAAATGCATGGGATTAGGAGAGAAACTGAAGTAATCATCAGCTGTATATGGATCCATGATTATGTAGTGTCCTGCCTGGGGCACCCTGCAAGCAGTAACCACACACATCAATAAGCTCATCAAAAACTTACAACATTTTGTGGTTCAAAGGTCTGCAAATATTTAAGAACATAAAAGTCTAAACAAGAGAAAACTCCTCTTGACCACTACGCTGCTGCCTCTGTTACCCAATAAGCTGTGCACGCAATAGACAGACCTAAAGATACAAGAGGAAGAGAAGTGTGGAAAGGAGGCAGACATACACAGAAATCTTATGGCTGAAACATGAGGTTGACTGTTTTTGGCTTTTTATGGGGAAGGGAAGCAGGAGCTATAGCTAACTTCAGAATCATGCTTTTCAAGGCTTCTCTAATAGCTCTTGTGGTGCCTCAGTAACTGGCAGCAGGCATTTAAAAATTAAACTGTCCTTCTAAGAGGGGCGAACTGCAGCATGTCCGATGGCCTTTGCCATGTTACGCGGTCTTCCTGAATCCTATAGTTTGTGAACCAGTGCTTTGGATTTCTCCAGCCACAGTAACATCAATGATAACTCCATGTCCACATCCTACCCAGCACTGAGCAGAATTAGTGAGGGTAAAAGCATTTGAGATGGAATAATATTTTAAGACTCTCTCAACCCCACATAGCATGAGCTATTTTGGCTAGCTTGAGCTACTTCTTTTTTTCCCCTTTGCCTCTATCATTAGAGAATGACAACATCAGAATTAGCTGCCAGGTAATTTAAAGGGAGAATTTATCCTTTTAAACTAGAAAACAAACAAACCAACCAACCCCCAAGTAACACATAAAAAGCTTCAGTGCAGTGCAGGTTGCTCTATTTGCTACTGCAATTTCCTGCAGCAGCATTCAGGATCTCCTTCTTGGATCAGGGGTGTGAGTGACCCAGCACCAGTGGCTGTGTATTTCATGAGTCCCATCAGATACGATCTGTCCATACACAAGCCATGTTTTACTTATAGAGTAAATTGCTTTACATGGGCTATAATATACATTTTCAAAGGGAACCCACCTTGAAAACATTTTGTTTAATAAAATAACTTAATTAGAAGAGAGCTTCTGGATGATGTGGTTGAGGCTGTGATAATTTTTCCTTCTCAAATCATTTTCTCTCTTTATTACACTTAATTATAGTGTAATTATGTATCCATCCTCTAGGCAAATTATGCAATCAGAAAAAATGTGAGTGGTTCATTTGCCACTGCTGTTGGGACCAGTGTTTACATCCCTATAGTATAAAATATGACCATCATTCCTATTATTTATAGTATATACATGTATAAAAGAGATGTTTCACACAGAATGAAGACTCTGTGTAAATATTTTATTGGCAGTCATTTTTGCATCATCCACTAAATTAGTTTATAGCCTGCTAATAATGAAACCATCCAAAGCTTAGATGGGTAAAATCTTTACACCCTGCCATGAATTTCCCCAAGCAGAAAACACACACATCCCAATGTGGAAGTTCTACAATTAAGCTTTAATTATGGCAGGAAGATTATTATTACTTGTAAGTGCATTTCAGTTTCTGATCATCTGTCCAGAATTCCTATGCACAAGAAGAGGAAGAGGAGCCCCACAACATTTGGTTACGGGGTGTAGATGAGTGTTCAAGCCATGGGTGCAGATTAAACTTGTTTTTAACATGTTCTTCATTAATTTCCTAGCCATGGCAGCACTGACTTTTAAAGACTAGGCTATTCTCCCTCTTGTTTTTCTTGATGGGAGTTGACAGATTGTGTTTGAACATAATCAGAGGTGAAGCCAAATGTTGACATCTAAAAAATATATTTAAAAAATTCAAACAAAATAAAAAATTTGAGATGGATGTTTTCTCCTTTGGCCAGCTCTCAGCATGAATACAAACCAGATTCCTAGTTGGCAACTTCAGCTTCTCTTCATGTGCTTACTTTGCAGAGATGAGGCCATCACACCAGCGAAGCAGGCAAGGATGAGAACATATCTGTTCTGGCACTGCAGGCATCAAGCATCCATGTTCATTACAGCTACAAGCAGGTAAGCCATCTGTGGAAAATGGCAGGCCTACCTAACTGTCACCTGGCCAGCCTCACAGCTGATGGAAATCAGAGTGACTATTTGATCTATTTGATTTTCCTCCTCCTGGGGAGCCAGCCCTGTCTCTCACAGTGTCACTCATCCGCATAGGACTTTCCATGAGTATCTTGAAGGAAAGAAAAGGCCTCAATGTGGTCTAGCTGCCGCTCATTCCCTGCATGTGGGCTGGTATTTTTATGAAGAGACAACATTTCTCAGCCACATAGGCAAATCTGAGTTTTGCCACACCACAGCTAAAGGGCCAAGACTTGCCTGGGGAGTGGTGTGGAGGTTGGGGTAGAGCTGAGATGGCACAGCTGGTTGGGAAGAACTAGGAATGTGAAAGAAAGTTGTGGAAGAAAGCAATGGGAGAACCAAGAGTGGCGGTCTCCCCAGATGGAGTTAGCAATCTTGGGAAGGAGGATATAAGATGATTCCTGATCACCCTCACCAGCCCAGAAACACCCTGGTGCAGACAGTGGTCCCAAAGAGCCTTTCCCTCTCCCTACCCTCAAAACACAACCATTGTCCCATTTCTCCCTCTCTCTGAGAGCTGTCAGTTGTAGTCTCTGAAGGAATGGTTCTACCCTAGCCAGTCTGGGATAGAACTGTGGAGCAGAGAATCAAAGCCCAGATCCATGCAGGTATTTTGTGGTAACCTAAGATCCAATAAAAATCCAGGGAGATTTTTCAAAGGAGCTAGCAAATATTCCCCAGTAGTTGCTGTTGCTCCATCCTGACCTGCTGACCCACAGGGGAGGGTGCATATTTGCTTACATATGCAGGTAGACCAAAACAGGGTGGAAATAGCTGTGCTGCTGGTTGGCAGCATTGGCTGTGAAGTCCTAGCATGAAGAAGATAGGACAAGATGTGCCGACAGCCCCAAGTCTGCAAACATGCAGTAGCTCTGCAGAGTGCCCCAGGACCACAATACCAGGCACTGACTCAGGCCATACAGGTAGGCATCTCCTCAGAGTGAGATGAGATGGGAGTAGTAGGTATGTAAGATGTTTTTGTTTTTCCCTGATGTTATCCCCATTTTCCCAGGTCCCAGCTTCAGATAGCTGTCTCCATCTGCTTTGGCCAGAGAGCAAGATGCTAGCAATTGGCTGGCATTACTGTCAGGGGCAAAGGTACAGTGCTAGGAACTGTCTTATCCTCCTCAGCCTTTTCCCGCAGTTATTCTGCGTGGTGTCAAGCACGCTGCGATGCGGCAAACAGTGCCCTGGCTGATCAGCCTGCTGCCAGAGCAGGATTTGTCCATTATAGACTCACTTGCTCTTTGGGTGTAGCCTGAAAGAGAGGGTTTGATCCAATATTTATTGGGGTTTTTCCATGCTTTGTTTTGAAACTCTTGGCTTTCCCATGCCTTGAATTTTGGAATGTGCCTTGAGAAGTGTTATGGATTGAATTCAAATTTGCTGTAACCTGTTACAAGAATCATTATTGCCTAGCTCCAACATAGCACTTTCTACCTGTTGGTTTGTAAATGCTATAGAATGAATGTTGTATTTACCTACATTTGAATGGCGGGGAAGCTATGACATAATTGTGTCAGGCAGTAGACTGCAGGAAAGGCTTGGAGCAGGAGTCAGACTGCTAAGTCCCTGAGCAGTGTTCCAGGGCCCTCCATCCCTTCTGCCCTCTCCTGGTTTTGTCTCTCCTTCTGTTCCTAGAGAAAAATGAAAGAGGGGAAAATGAAATGTGGATTCTAAGGTTCAGCATCTGTGCTAGGAGAATGTGCAGCCAAGTGAAAGATGGCTGAATTTGACCCAGTATTGGCCACTTACTCTTAAAGAACTTATCACAGAGTGAACTGCTTCAGAAAGCAGCCCAAGAGCTGATAGCCCACCCCATCTGAGTGACAAGAGCCACCTGTGATCTTATCAGTTACATTTCAGCTATCAAAAAGCCATAAGGGAAGTCTGACATATTTTTATATCTTCCACTACTCCAGTGGAAGTTGTATCTTTCATATTTCTGATAAGTGATTACACGGGGGTATGAGATCCTTTCTACAGGCTGCAGATGATCGCATAATGCACAAACCAAAGCCATGAGTGGCCTGGTTATTTTATGCATGGATCAATGCCATCATCAGTGGAATTAAGTCCAGGAAACCCAACTGTCAGTGGGTTTGCACAGTGGCCATGAAGGGGCCCAGTGTAGCAAGGCTTACAGGAGAAATGTTAATGTACATGATCTTAATAGGTGTCAATGCTGTGCTGAGGAGCTCTGCTCATGGACCAGGACTATTGTGCAAAATTACTGTACACTCACAAAGCAGAGAAAGTATTCTTATCCTCACCCTCAGGATGGGTAATGTGAGCTGCAAGCAGACTCCAGATAGAGAGACTTCCAGACAGCCAGTAGTGGAGGCTTCATGGAAGCCTTAGTCCCAGAAACCTGGCCCAGCATTGCTTCAGCACACCCTGAGCCCCACACTTGCAAGGGAACATTGTGTCAATATCTGGACTGTCATAAATTAAAGCCAGCAGAAGTAGCTTTCCACTCACACCTTCAGTTTTCATGTCAACATGGCGTAATGACATGAGGCAGAAAATGGATGTAGACTGGTAAGAATATTTGGACATATTAGGCAAGAGTGATCAGTTAGTTTGGCTCACACACCTCTACCTTTACTCCATCTGAGAGCTACAAAGGGCCAAACTGAAAGCTTCTCTTAAATGAGAAGCAAAAGGGGGTTTGTCCAGGCTTATGTCAACCACCACCTTCTGTCTCAGTTTGCAAAAGCTAAACCCTGCTGTTAATAAATTACTGCTCTGCTTCTGGATGGGTTCACAGTCTTTTTGCTCCCTTACAGAGGCAGTGGTGCCACCAGATGACAGGCATCCAGCTAAAATCCCATGTTACCAGCTAGAAGTAAACCATGCTTTTCAGTCAGCTACAGGATGTGTTTCCCAAATGCTCTGGTATCTCTAGTCCCTTCTACTTTGTTTGTGAAACTGTTACTTTGCATAATAGAAGGGAGAGATGCTGCTCTGACCATCTGGTAGGTAACCCCATGTATAATTTAGGTTGCATCATTCATTCTCCCATCAACAACAGGAACATAGCTTCCTTCTTTTTTTCTCTTGCTCTCTTATCCCTTTGCTAGAAATGTAAGGTCAAAAGTAGCTGTGGGGCAGTAAATTGTATTCTGATCTGGAGCACAGAGTTTTGAGGGACATCTCTGCTTGTGGGTGAGACTCCTTCACAACCAGGTCATTTCCCGATTCTACATATGCAAACGGATAAAGAAGTCAATAAATCCCAGTCAGGAGAGGGCAGTTGGTATCATCATATATGCAAATGCCCCTTTCTCCTCCCAGGGGCACCTGGTTACCCTCCAGCAAAGTGTAGAGACTGGGATCACAACATCTGAGCCTAGTGCTCTGGGGAATCACCATCAAGGTCAACACCACTGAAATTAGATAAGTAGCCCCTCACATGCATCCAGCAGAGTGATTTGAGGGAGGTCCCTGAGTCCACTCATGTCCAGCAGAAGGCTTCTGGGGCTGGGCACAGGGTTTTCATCATTCCCAAGGGACTCCTCATTTTGAGGACCAAGCCACCTTTTCTTTCACATTGGTGGTTCTCTCAGACAGAAACCTGCACCAGGGAAACTACCATTTGTTGCTATTCCTCTGTTAAGAAGAATATCTGGAGCCTATCCAGACCTACAGTCCTGTTTATCCACTCTTGGCGAGCATAGTCAGGTGGTTAAGGCCCTGATGCCGAAGTTTATGGCTTAAGTCAATGGGATTATTCATGAGTTCAGAGATAACCACGTGCTTTTATACTTGGCTGGAATGGCGTCTAAAGCTGACAGCTGGGAGTCAAACGCTCTGAGTCACCAGGTCCCTCCTCTCCTTCCTGTGTGACCAGTCTACCTGTGTCTGCTTCCTTGCCAGCTGCATAAAGAGGATGACAATTGCTTTTATCTGATGGTTACTTTCAAATGGCCCTAAAGGCCTCTTTTTGTCTGATGAAAATTCAGTAGAAGCTGGACTAGCATGGACATTTAACTAATGAAAGCACTGGAGCTCAGGAGGGCAATTACATCCTTTCTTCCTCCTCATGTTCCCACACAGGTTGCTGCAAAAGCTATGCACAGAGAGGAGTGGGAGGCCACGAAAAGGCTGAGACGAGGCCCTTTGAGCCAGTGGAAGGCTCAGATGGAGTGTTGGTTTAGGTGTTCAGCACAGCAAATAGTTATGTTAACATGTTCCCAGCAGCAGGTGGAGTTTAAAGAGGTCCTGCTCAATTAAAAACCAGGACCTTGATTCTGCAAACTTCTTTTTTACACTTGTGTGCTTGCTAAAACAAAAGCATGCACAAACAAACAGAGAAAGGAGACAAAAACACAGGCCACCAGCTTTTATTTTGTGCTCCAATATAGAGTAAGTCCCCAGGAAAGTCACTGAGAGGGCTTTCCACCTTTGGCATATAGACCTCTGAATAACAGATGATTTTAAATGTAGACTCCATCGATTCTCCTACTGTTCCTATCCAGTGTCAGTACTGCTGTGGAGCTTCTATCTCTCTGGACCTGGCAAAGCAGGCAGGGCATGCTCATGATACACAGTTGCTGCTGAGTTTTAAGAGAGCAAAGCAGCACACGCTGCCTAAGATGCAAAGGGTTGAATGGATCAATGGCTGATGGCTTTGGTCAAATCATCCCTTCATCATCATTCCTCGGAGAACTTGCTCTAGTAATTCTGTTTCATTGCACCCATGTTTTGGAGGGGGCAAAGCTGGCTTTGACATGCCTTCAGGATGGGCTAGTCTACACCTCCCTGTTGGTTAACAAGTCAAATAGGATCATCTGCTTGGCTAGTGTGAGAAACCCTGTGCGGTGCAGTGTACAGCTGGTGCGTCCATGTGAATATGCAGGCTGAAACCCTGCAGAGGAACTGTGGGTGTCCTCCCAGCTGCCCCATGCTTTTGCAGGCGTTTGTAAATACAATTGCTCTCACTTTCCACTGATAGACATCAAAAAGCAATTATGAATCAAGCTCTTCAAATTGATAGGTCTCCTGAATCTGAAGTATTTTTCATTCTTTGGCTGGTACCACTGCCTAGATCAGATTAGCTTTTAAAGGGATGTTTAAAATAAACAGTATTTATGGTTTAATTATTTGAATGACTAAGAAACTCCAGATTTATTTTAACTTCACACAGGCCCAGAAGATGTTTCTAATGATATGCTTTACTCACACAGCACCTTTCATCCAAAGATCTCAAACTGCTTTTCAAACAATTAATTATTCCTTGCGCCTCTCCATGAGACAGTTATTATCTCTGATATTACTGATGGGTAAATAAAGGCACAGAGACGTCAAGGCACAAACAGTTTTCCAAATACTTAATTTAATTCTCGCACCACTCTGTGAGACTGTTACTATCTCTGCTATTACCACTGGGTAAACTAAGGCTCAAATATGCAAGCTTGCCCGAGGCCATGCAGGTGAGTCAGTAGCAGAGCTGAGAATAGCGTATGACCAGTCTGAATCTTGGCTAATTGCTTCTAGCAAGTACTATGCTGTATTCCTGGCAATGGGCAATGCAAGCCCCTGCCTGTATCTGAAACCAGCTAGGTTTTTTTCCTAGAGACTCTGGCGATGGTGGCTGTCCAGCAGCACAAAATTTTTCTAGAGTTTGCTATCTTTGTGACCATTCTGTGCGACATTCTCATGCCAGGAGTGCCCAGACTCAGCTAGGCACAGGATGCCATATGCACAGAGTGATGCCATGGCTCCTTTCTCTTCTGTCCAAGCCTGCAGCCCTGGAGCAAGCATGTACCCCAGGGCAGCAGCGTGAGAGCAGGGCTGGCTTCAAGTGTGCTAACATGAACTGCTCTAAGTGTATGTGTACTCTCCTCATTTATCCACCCCCCTCCTTTGGGACATGACAGGGTGTTATTTCTAAGGGTCCATTCAGGAGGTGGCTAGAGGAGTGTGGTGACCCTGCAGGCCAGAGCCCCTCACCAGCCAAAAACCACCTTGCCTCCTTGCATAGTCCATCAGCTCAGACTGCAGCACGCATTTATCCTGCAGAGCAAGGGCTTTCCGTCCTACTCATGAGGAAGAGGAAAAGTGAGGAAGCTGAAGCCTCTCTCTGCCCTCAGGAAAGGTCTCCCCCTTTTCCATCCAGCTGTAGTGATTCTCTGTGCAGACACCTGAACCTTAACCACATGCACATCCCAGCTGAGCTATTTCAAACGTGGGCTTGGCCTCAACAAATGCAGTCTGATTTCCACATGAAAGGGCTGGAGGAATATGAAGCCATCTCATCTATATTGATAAGAATTTGGCATTACTTTCTGCCAGTTATCTAGGCTTTCTTGCTCACATTAATCACAATGCAAAAACCAGAAGAGAGGGATGCATCTTCTCAGCTGCCTTCCCTGTACTGCAATAATATGGCAGTGGGGTTTTTGGTTGGGTTTACTTGCTGGTTTGGGTTTTTTTCCTGGTTGTTTGTGTGTTTGTTTTGTTTTGTTTGTTTGGGGTTTTTCGTGGTTTTGTTTGTTTGTTTTTAGGTTTTCTTTTGGGGTGTGGGTTTTTTAATTAGTTGTTTTATTTTTCCCTAAACTTCCTTTTTCCCGTTCCACTCTGCTGAATTACGATTGTTCCCTCCCCTCTGCAATTTGGATGCCTCACTCTCCTTGCTACAGCTCTGATGCAAGCACTGTGCTGCCGTGTTTACCAAACCTGGCATGAGTACCCACTGCTAGTCTAGACACCAGTCTAACTGTAGCACTAATGCTAGGGTTTAACAGACTCATCTCGGCATTTGTCATAGCTCTGCCCACGGTCATCACTTTGATCTTGATCCTTGAAAACCACAGTCATTGACAAAGGTAAAATGAATTTGTGTCTTTGAAAGACTTTGATGGCATTCCCTTGTTTTGTTTTGTGTTGGTTTTTTCCCTCCTCTCTTTGCTCTCCAGCTGAACTTCATCATAAAGCTTCTGATTGCAGCTGCAGCTCCAGGAGCAGATAGAGTTCATGCTTTCTTCCTTTCTGCCACATGGCCACTTAAAAATTTAAAGTGGAAATCCTGGGACACTTCTGAGACAAACTGCCAGTGAGTGTAATGTAAACTGTAATGGGAATTGGAGATAGAGGGCCCTCAGTATTTGGTCTTGTATCTTCTTTAAAACCAAACCAAAGTCATTTTAAATAGGGCCGAGTGCCAAAAGCAGGAGAGAATGGGAACTATTTGGTACTAGATTTCTCGTTTGAAATCTGCACTCTGCCAAGCTCTGCTGTTTGCCTTTATGTAGTACCAGAGGTAGAGCTGAGACAAGGGCCTTCTATTAGACATTGTGTAGGCATGCCATAAGAGATTGCCTCTGCCTGGAGGTGTTCATCATTTAAATAAGCACAATGAGCAAACCAGTGTTACTAGCTTCATCTTCTAGATGTGGAAGCAAAGGCAAAGAATGTAGGCACCTTGTCCAAGGTCACACAGGGCACCTGGATTCATTGTAGGTTGCCTTCATGGTAGCGATTATGTCACCTTTGCTGTTGATCTGTTGGCTCCACAGGTGATGGCTGGGCCATCAGCACGCAGCTAGATAGCAGTGTCTCTTGATTGCAGCGATTTATGACACTTTTCCCTGCTTTGATTTGCAAGGGTTTGGCTCTCAGAGGGGAGTGCTACAGATCTCCTAGCAACTCAGCCTCCCCTAGAAAAAAAGTCGGCAGTTTTTCAGCCAGACTTTGTTATTCCATAAGGTTATAAAATCCAGTTGTGAGATGTCTTATCTCTTTGAGCTTACTGTAGGAAAAAATCTACATGAGTAACTTTCAGCAGGGTACTTCCACCAACCTTGATGAATTTCAGTGAAAACAGGAGAAGGGAGATCTTTCCACTGGGCTCAGGACAGAAGCAGGAATATAAAGAGTTTGTGTTTTAATATTATACACAGTGTAAAAGTAAATAAACTCAGTAGGGGAGGTTTTGATTACGAGATATACAGTGCATTTGCACAGTTTTAAAAAGCTTCCAGGGACTGGGGGTGAAATCCAGGTTCATTGAAGTCAATGGACTTCAACAGAATTGACCATGGATGGCCATGGTGCCAAGCTCTATGCCTAAACACTTGCATGGGACTCAGCAGCTGCTGAAGTTGGGGGGTGGCGCACTGGTGAATTAAAGTAGCTCAGGTAAATGTAATTCAGAGGACTTACTGATGCTCTCATCTGAAACAACCATCCCATAGCCAATCCAGAACAGCTGTTGGATATCCAGCTTCTAGCTAGGTGAGGGCATTTTTCAAAGAGACTTTTATTAAACAAAGAAAGACATCTGCCCCCCAAAGTGACTGGCCCCAAACTGGTGCTGGCTGAAAACTTTGCTGTTGGCATATAGAAATACCACATAAACACACACACACGTAGCTGGCTATGCATATTTTAGACAGAAAGATATGTATATATGTCATATGCATGTATCCACATAGATGTATCTTCCCAACATCCAAAACAATTGCATTTTCCTGTTTTTTTCCAAACACTTCACCAAGTTGACTCCCAGGTGCCAAATGTTGATACAATATGTTAAATAGAAATGTTGACAGTTTCCCATGGAGATATTTCTGCAGTCTCTACTCAACATTTCTTTTGAGAGTCACAGGAGTTTGATTAATGTTTTGCTGTTGCCCATTCCTGACTGCTCTGAGCTGGGACTAGAGGAACACTTGATGAGTAAGGCCCTTTGATTATTTACAGCCTTGTCAAAAGGATGAAGCAGCAGGAGTCCCCTTGGAGAGCAATGTATGGCAGAATTTGTCAGGGTGCTTTCCACATAAATAGGACTTCAAGGAGCAGCAAGGGTGTAATCTTGGCACCAGTCAAGCCAATGGCAAAAATCTCAATTTATGCAAAATACTCTTAATGGAGCTTCATATATTATGGCTTAAACGTCCTGTCCAATCTCAGAATCTGTGTGCCTTACAGAGGCAAGACCCCAAAAACAGAAGTGACGATAAATTCCCATTTTTAAAAACAAATATCCCTGTTTATAATAAGACCAGAGGGGAAACAAAGAATTTGGTACTTAACACTGACACCTGTCACTTCCAAAACCTCTCCACCACTAGAAACAAATAGCTGTGAGAGTTTAGACAATTTTGATCACTCATTTTTAACTCCTTTGCTTGCATTTCACTCGCTGGGACATCTGTCTAGTAACACTGACACTGCTAAATGCTACAAAGGATAGTTGATGAAGTTTCTTCATCTGCTATTTCCAGGTGAAGTGGCCACAGGAACAGCTCTTATTCAAAACAAAATAAACCCAATGAAGACAAAATTACTTTCCAAAATTCTTGAATGTAGTTGTTAGGTCTCAGGCACAAAGTAGCTATATTACCTGTACATATCATAAGAGTGAATGCTTAGAATGGTTTAGGTTGGAAGGGACTTTAAAGATCATCCAGTTCCAACACTATCATTGAACTCTGATTTCCAAGTTCTTTGTTCTAAATGCCAACCAGCTGTGAAAACCCAGATGCGCTCTGGCATAATGATGAGAGGTCCCCATCAGTGCAATTAGATGATCATTTCAGGAGTGAAAGCAAGAGGCACATCCTGTGTGGTGGGTGACCTGGTAGGAAAATGCCCCCCTTGTAAATCAAAGGTGCAAGTGACATTTTTGAGCTTCGTTCCCATTGTCATAGGCTGCAGCCACATCAGTAGGAAGGGGTCAGTTCCCAGTGTGATAGAGCAAATGTGAAAGCTGGCAAACTACCCGAGGCAAGTACCATAAACACCTAGGTTAGTTTTTCCTCTTCTATGCATGCCTCTGTTGAAAACCAAACTAAGATTGATTCTTGGTCCTAACAAATATGACACTCATGTAAGAAAGTCCACTATCCCAGAGAAAACCTCAGGCAAAACATCTTACCTGAGATATTTATCCCTTTCCTTTATGTTAATGCAAACAAAACCAAAGGATGCTATGATGAATCCATTGCTGAATCCTACTAGAACAAACTGATATTCCCACATGACTAATTTCTAGCTGCAAGAATTTAGGTTTGGTGTTTTTCTATTAATGGTTGGAGTATTTTTTGGTGACAGAGAAGACATTCAATTAAACAAAATTGCCTCCAGAATTGTTCAGTTTCATTGAAAGATTTAGAGTTCAGTAAGAAAAAACTAAGACTGGCAATTCAATTACTGCCTAAGTGAGAGATTAGCTCAGTAGTCCTCCTCTCCCCATCACCTCAAAACCCCACAAATGCAAAATAGTAACTGAAAGAACAAAAGCCACCAACAATTTTAATGGGGGAGAGCAATAGACACTGGCAACTTGAATCATTTCTCTCCTTATGCTTAGACTCTGCGCAGGACAGCAGCATCCCAAAGCCAGGCAGGGCTGGACTCGGAGTTGAGCTCAAACTCCAAGCAGACCATTGCAGCTCAGTGCTGTGTATTAATCACAGCAATAGCAATAGGCTTAGAGCTTGTTAGAACCTGTTTAACCCCAAAATTAGCTCAACTGAGCAGGAAGTGCCAACAACTGTTCTCTTAGAGATATATATGAACTTGCTGAGTAGAACTTGGTGCAGCACAGAAGAAAGTCTCTTGGATGTGCAAAAGCAAGCAGAGCTGAGCATACTAGAACAGAGAGAAAACACAGCTGAATGGTACCATTTAAGCCTCAAAGGAGAGCCCAAGTGCCAGCCAGCACAAGGAGATAAGGAGTACCCCCGGAGAAGGGTACAAAGGTAGCAGTGATGAGCAGTGCTTGGCTTTGCTCCCACAGAGGTCACAGCTGGGTTCTCTATTAGCTTTTTCTCAACACAGCATTATTGAGAATTATACCAAGCTACTTGATAGTAATGCCTCCCTCCCACAGACCTTTTACAAGAAAATAGAAGGATTTGACATTGCTGGCATAAGCAAAGACAGTCAAAGGCTCTGTTATCTTCTTTTATAAGCTGGAAAATTTGGCTAGGAGTAGAAAAAGGTCCCAGCAAAGCATATGGGGAGTATCACTTGTGTGAGCAAACTGATGCATGAGCCTGCAAGAGTTGCCTAAGCAGATGCCTGAAGGTGCACCTTGGTCTTAGCTGCAAATACAAGCAATCAGTGAACATGTGTCTGCTCTGAATTTAGAGGAAAAATGACCTACATTGCTACAAGGGGAAATTCTCCTTAATTACTGTTTCATTACCAGAATCCTTCTGGAGCTGAAGTTCCTGCACACATGCAGCAGCCAGATTCATTCAACAACCAAATCTAGATTATGATGAAGTTGTTCCCCTTCATTTATCTGGTTTCAATTTCCTGTGCTATCAGCTCAAACGCATCAAGGTGGGAGAAGGTGAAGCAACCAGAGCAGGCAGTTTTTAAGGGTGCACTGAGAAGAAGGTAAGAAAATATAATAAGTTTTATTTCATGCCTTCTTGCCAATTGTTAGAAATGTGCAGTCCATATGAATTCATATAACAAGGAGGGAATGTTGGGAAAACCAATAAAGATTTTGTGGTCTTAACTATAATGAATGTAGTTTGATATAGAGTCTGTTTTTCACTGCATGGCAAAATGAATCATAAAATACTGGCCCTTGAAACTCCTGCATTTTTTAACAATAGCCTGGGGACAGTTTACAGTGTAATGAATTAACCCACCTTCAAAACCTTTTATGAGTATTTTGCCAATTAGCTTTGCATGCTTGCTAATGACTCATGGCCAGCACATGTCTTTACAGAGCAGGCTTTTACAGCACACACTAGCCTGTTAAGTCAGCAGAAGTATGCAGGATGGTGAGGTAGACACAGGTAAGACCCAGCCAGTCCTACCAACCTACATATTTCAACATTCAAAGAGCCCTTGCTGTTCTCTCAGTCCCAAAATAACTGTAATAATGTATAGCAACGTCAAAAGGCTTTGGTTTCCAAAGGATTGTGAGGAATGCAAAGGGCTTGAGTCCTGACATCTGTTGCTACTTAGTACTAACATATATAATGCTGCTAATTGCTGAGCCATCTTTGTTTTCCTTACTTAGCACCAGGGTTAGAATTATTTTATTTTTGTGGTTGATGGCTTCCTGCCACTTGCAACACAAAGTCCTCTCTAAAGAAAGTAAAACAACTACCAGGATACCTACTAACAGTGTGTAGAAAGCTGGGGTTCTTTCTTCCCCCTCTTCTGTTTAAGGTTGTATTTTGTTGCTGTTTTTCTTTTTAATTAAAGGGGAGTAAGGACAGACAGACATCCCCCAAGCAGACCCAGCAGAGCTAGGACCTGACCAGTGCCACACCAAATGGCCATAGGGGCCAATATCCTATCTGCCAGCATAGGCAGGAGGAGATGCAGGTGAGGGAAACTCAAGGAGGAGGTTCAGCATGATCTCTCCCCTGCTGTACCCTCCTCACTTCTTGCAATCTGTGGTTTATGGACTTCCCACAGCAGACTGCTTCCAGATCAGCGTGTTTAGCAGCCACCCATGGGTCTATTCTGCTAAAATGTTTTTGATCCCTTTCTCAGGCCATTTATAACTTCTGGCCTTCACAACATCCTGTTCCACAAATAATTATGCTTTGTATGAAAAGGTACTTTCTTGTGCTGCTTTAAACCTTCTTTGTGACAGTGTCATTGAGTCCCCTCCAATTTTTGCAAGAAGTAGTGAATGACCACTTTCTATTTGTGTTATGTCAATCATGATCTGACAGACTTTTACTGTACCTCCTGCTGCTGTCATCCCTTTCCTCCCTGAAAACTTCCCATCTGCTCATTTTCCCGCTCCTATGGAAGCTGTTGCCCATCTTTCCTCATCTGAAGCATGCTTTCTAGTTCAGCTCAATCCTTTTGGAATTAGGTGGCTGGAAAACACACTACCACGGAGTTGTAGTGTCATTGAGGAGCGCTCTACCGATGCCTTAGATTTATTCCTGCTGCTTTGCCAATTTATGCTTAATGTGTTAGTTGCCTCTTCAATGGGCCTTAAGTGAAATTTGCAGAGGCCTCCAAGCTCTCTTTGCTAAATGTTACATTTAGGCCTAATCTATGCTGAAGTACAGCTAGGGCGAGTTTTCTGCATGTGCTCTGCTTTTGTTGATACTACACTACATCAGTCATGTTATGGGCCAGTCACTGGGGATCATGAACTCTTTCAACAGTGCTTTGTGGCCAGATTTCATTTCACAGCACTGAATAATTTATATCATCTGCAAAATTTCTCATCTCACTATTCCTCCTTTTGATCAGACTATTTATGAATATGTCTGAACATGGTCAAATTAGTATTTCAGCAGCCTCAGTTCTAAGTAATGCACAAATACCTCTATCTTGCACAAAGATGTGTGGCAGACATCCTAGCCAAAGCCTTGATGAGACTCACCACTAACCTCCCACAGCTTTTAACTTCTTACAGCTTCAAGAAAGAACCTCCTTTTCTCATCTCTTATCATGAAGCCTTGCTGCAGACAGTTTTTAGGCATTTGCATTTATTGGCGTGACTCTCCTGGCGTCTCTGAGCATGTTATCATTAACGAGTGGGTAAACTGGAGAAATCAGTAATAAGAAGGCCCATCCATGGCCAGGTGTATGTCATTTGTCAGCCTGCTATTTTTAATAGCTGTCAGATCATCTGTCTGTTCCTGATGGTCATGGTTTCTCCATAAACCATGCAGATCATCAAGTGGAGGGACCTCAAGAGCTCTTTTTTTCCCAATATTCACCTATGTTTAAAGGTGAGCTACACACCTTTTGTATCACAGTCCTGTAGTTCATCAGCCAAACCACAGAATCTGTCTTTAATGCTCTATTGCAAGAGACCACAGCACCCTGAATGGTGGGCTTGGTTCGCTATGCCTGACCGATACCTCTTACTCTCTTTGGGAATTCTCAGCTAGACCTGAGAAACAAATTCATCTGGAATTGCCCTGCTCACACATGCCAGCTGAAGAGATTTCTCTCTTTACTGTACCCTGGTCTAGATCCAGTTCTCCTGGAGGATTAACGCTCACAGCAGTGTGAAACCCCACGGGGCAGTTAGCATTGGCAAGCCATTTCCCTGTTTCACAAAACACTGCCACTTCCCTGTTGTCCCAGATCATTCTCACTCCCCCGTCAGTCAGCGGAGTGGTTTAGCAGGAAGGGCCAAACTTGTGATAAACTTAACCCAGGACAACTTGTGCATTTGTGAGGAACTCCTGAGGACTGTGACTCAGGTCTCCCCTGGCTCTGTTGTGGTATAGGAACTGCCACATGAAGTTATCATGAGTTTCTGAGTGTTGCCCCTTTGGGCATTGTTCCTTGCATCACTCTGCACATGGAAAACCTGTTTGCTGGACATACAGGGAATCCACTGCAGAAAACTCTCTCACAAGCATGAGAGCCTGGTGCTTACAGAGAGAATAACTGGAAGTGGAGCCAACCCTGACTGCAAGAACTGTGTAATTCTTGCTGTGAATCTTCAGAGCTGGGCAGCATGTTTGGATCACAGCTTTTTCCAAAGGAAAGCTGCAACACCTGCACATTTCAAAACTGTGCTGCTCCTGCTATAATGATTTTTATTGCAATCAGAAACTTCCAACCTGTTTTGTTTTTTTTTTTTGTTTGGTTGGTTAGTTTGGTTTGGGTTTTTTTTTGCTTCTTCTTAATTCATTAGGAGCTTTGTCTGCAGTATGCAGGACTGGATCATATGTATATGTCCAGGTTATGGAAAAATAGTATTTCTGTACCAAATGAGGTCAGTGTGTCCCTAGGCTAGAGGGGCTGTGTTCAGAGTCCTGGCTACTTCTACTCATAATGTCATCTTTTCTTCACTGAGAGCCTAATCCTGCACCAGTTTAGCTAGTGGGACTGGTAGCATTAAATTCAATCAGAGACTGTGTCTTATTTTAGCTGTTCTATCATGTCACCCAAAAAACCCCAACCAATCAACCAAACCAAACCCCACACACCAAAAAGTGTGGACTCATTTGGGTCTCTTAAAGCAAAATCAAACACATGGTTAGCTAATCAGTGGGAATCACTGGACACCTCCACAGGAGAGCTGCAAGCATGGAAACACTCATACATGTATTTGAAATTATAACACAGATTTCTTGGGTGGGTTTTTTCATCCTACTACACTATGTCTGGACAAATAATTTGGTTGTTAATGTTGCAGGTAATGCAATCCAAAGTCATGTTGCCTGTGTTGCAAACAGACATGAAGAAGAGAACATTTCATTCCTGTTTTAACACAGCGCAAAGCTCACAGCTGTGGCATTTCATTCCAAGCAACACCATTCGCCTCAGCAAAGCATGTGTGTGAGGGGGACGGGTGCACTGAAATTACTGCTCTTCTGCCAAGGACCTAAGGCAGAGTGATTTTCTTTTTAACTTATTTTTTTTTCTTCTCATTGATCCTAAAGCATAAAAGCAAACAGTGTTCATAGGCTGCAATAGAAATGGCCCAAGCAATTCACTGTGTGCAACACCAGCACACTGCAATGCTTGGAGCCATTATTTTTGTGCACAGTTGTAAAGATAGGGAGATCTAACCTGCTGACTGCATGGGAGGTGATGAAGGTGCAAAGGACTTTCAGACTGGCCAGTAAATTTTCCCAGCGAATCCATTCTGCTGCTATGCACATCCAACTGCAGATCACTGCGGGACAGTGACCTGAGAGCTGAAGCTAATCATAGTTTCATAGTTTCATAGTTTCATTCAGGGTTGGAAGGGACTACAAGGATCATCTAGTTCCAACCCCCCTGCCATGGGCAGGGACACCCCACACTAGATCAGGCTGGACAGAGCCTCATCCAGCCTGCTCTTAAACACCCCCAGGGACGGGGCCTCGACCACCTCCCTGGACAACACATTCCAGGGTTTCACCACTCTCATGGTGAAGAACCTCCTCCTCACATCCAGCCTGAATCTCCCCACCTCCAGCTTCATTCCATTCCCCCTAGTCCTATCACTACCTGAGATCCTGAGAAGTCCTTCCCCAGCCTTCCTGTAGGCCCCTTTCAGATACTGGAAGGCCACAATTAGGTCACCTCGGAGCCTTCTCTTCTGCAGACTGAACAGCCCCAACTCCTTCAGTCTGCCCTCATAGGAGAGGTGCTCCAGCCCTCTGATCATCCTCCTGGCCCTTCTCTGGACACGCTCCAGCACCTCCACATCCCTCTTGTAATAGGGGCTCCAGAACTGGACACAGTACTCCAGGTGGGGTCTCACCAGGGCTGAGTAGAGGGGGAGGATCACCTCCCTCGACCTGCTAGCCACACTTCTCCTGATGCAGCCCAGGATCTGATTGGCTTTGCGGGCTGCAAGTGCACACTGAGAGCTCATGTTGAGCTTTTTGTCCACCAGCATCCCCAAGTCTCTCTCCTCAGGGCTACTTTCCAGCCAGTCACTGCCCAGCCTGTATTTGTGCCTGGGATTGCCTCCACCCAGATGCAGATCCAGGTGTACTGAAGCTGGGCTAATGCTTAAATCCTTCAAAATTCTCTAGACAGGTGAAAATCTATCACTGCTTGACATGAGAGATGAAACCCCATCACTGATTGATATGTGTCTTGTTTAGCACTTAGCCTCTAAAACCTGGTGGAAATTTGAAAGGCTGGTAGTGACCTTAGCATCCATAGCATTTTAAAACTGGCTCATTCATGCATTTGTCTGTAAATTCCACAGTGGCTCTTTGTTTAAATGCTCACTCCTTATTTATAATTAGTCACAACAGTCTGTGATTCTTGACATCACCCACAGTTTAAACAACATAAAATTCCCTCCATGCTGACAAGCTGTATATGAAGCATCTCCTCAAGCAGTGTCAGCACAGTGGCTCCCCTTGGGTCAGTACAACTCTCATCAGGCAGTTATTTGGAGGAGGTATGCTGTTAGCTAGCTGCTGTTTGTCCTCGCATGATTCCTCTGCCTGCCCCTTGGTAAGAGAAGGTGACAAAGTGGTTTTGAGGCTGAGCACTTGTGCGAGCACCTACACACACACAGGGGCACTTTTCTAACCTTGACCTTTCAGAGCGACCTTTGTTTCCACCCACTCCCCACATTACACACAGGCAGGGTGACACTGGGCCCAGCAAGAACACAGACTGGAGAGGGCATAAACTTGGATTTACAGACAAGGGAAAGAGTACTATAGCACCAGGCTTGACCTTGCCCATGCTTTGGCCTTTCTGACCAGCCTTTTGTAATGACCTGGACATTTGAATGGGATGTAACCAAGCACACACAGCAACTTCTCCCCTCTCATTTCCCCAAAAGCATTTAATTTCTTTGTGGTCATCTGCATTATTTGGGTCTAAGCATTCGTTTCCTAAGCAGAAACATAATATTTATATAATCCTTATTTTCTTTCCTGATAAACAGGTTTTCTGACATCCTTTTCCAAACCAAGAGACATCTGTAAAGAGTCCACATTCATTATTCCTGTTGGGCCCTACAGCATGAGCAAGAAAAGATTTATAGCAGTGGAGTATTTGTGCTTGCTACCATCAGTACTTAGGAGCCTTTTCACTAATTCCAGCCTAAGTCCACCCACAGCAGTTACCATTCCTTTACTACTGCATCCCTTTGCCTAAAGAGTTCTTCTTTACCTTCCTTAACTTCTAGCTGACAATTTTATAGGCATAAATCTAAGCCACTGCGTTCCTCGAGTCTTCCCTCTCAGTCTCCTCTCCCAAGATAGGCCTGCCTGTCTGTGCCAGCTTATCAGCACACTTCTGCTATTGCTGCTTCTTCAGCTCATCTTTCATGTTTCTTAGTGAGCAAAAAAGTGCACCATGTTCAACCCAAGCTCTCACTTGTGATTACTGACTGTCCCATCTCTCCCCTTAGACTGCATTTCCCTTTGCATGGATATGACATAGCTGAGTCTCAAAGTGACCCTGCAATTGAAGTCCACCAAACTCCTCTTCTTCCCCAAGCAACTCTGAGAGCACAGCTTTTTATGTATTGTTTACTTAGCAACATTATCCAACTTTGTGGTGATTTCAGTTAACTACAGGCTTGGCTCTCTTCTCCAAAAGAGACAGGACTCTGCCAGCTGACACCAACCTAAGCAGCAGCTTTCAGTGTTCTATACATTAGGGAGCAGAGACAAGCATAGCAAAACAGAGATTTAGCCACAACAGATTTTGATCAATTATAGTGCTACTAACCAACTCAGGGACTTCTCCTGACAACTCAGAAGAAAGAGATGAACTAGAGTGTTTCTATTTTTGCATCAACATGGAAACAGGTGGGAAGGACACGTGGAGTTCATCAAGCCAAACAAAAGGTTTCTTTTCATGTACAGATTCAAATGGAGTGGAAATTACAATCTTTCAGTGTTACTGTAGAGCTGCAATATAAGGTTTCCCCTTACTCAGCCTTTAGTAATAAGGAACCAGCTGCAGTAGGGTTGTGGAGTTTGCTTCCTAACCCAATCTAACTCTCTTCTAGGTCCACCCTAGTTTGAATTATTACACCACCTGGTAGAGGAGATATTAGTGACTCTGGAGAGAAGAGTCAAGTACAAGAATGAACTGCTGGATAGCAGAAACCAGTGGTTTTCACAATGCCTATGAAATTTATTGTAGCAAACCTCTACTCCCACACCAAGTTAGGTGCTTTGACTCATCTCAGGTCTATATTGTGGGTCAGCATAAAGCCAGTGGAGTGGTGGAGAGACTGGAGCTATACTAAATATTTGCATTTTAAACCAGATTGTTCCTGTCCCCTTTATACTTCCACATCAAAACAAGTGCTACTGGAGTTACCCCAAACCTGAGAGCAATGACCCAACATAGGTGGAGCATGTTCTTGAGGCAACTTACTAAAATAAAACCCAAAGCCATAAGCTTTTTCAAAATGATGGGATAGTATACATGGGACAGACTTTACCATAAACACTTGGTAATTTGTTGTTCAGAGGGTAGGACCATCTGCCTTACTGCTTGGACAAATATGTAACAAAATTAATTGACAGATAATGCAAGAGGCTCTTGATTGCCTTTGCTTACCCTTCATCATCTTTTCACTGTTTCCAGTAAAGAGGCCAGACTCTCTAATTTGTAAATTAGAGCAGGGAAATATTTACTGACCCAAGTACTGAAAAGATTGTCATCAACATTGCAACAGACTTTTTTCATCCATGTGAAATCCCACTGAAATCAAATGGATTTGATTAACTGCATTCATTCAGCAAACAGGCAATGCCTACGAGAAAGCTCTGTACCGGCAGCATGTCCTGTGTGGCCCATTTCACAGGGCCATGGAACTACTGCAGCATTCTGTACCACAGACATCAGGGCAGTGTGCTACTGGCAGTAAGCTCCGGGGCTAAATGAGCTTAAAAATGGATTCAGACATTTCTCCTTTTCTCAAACTATTTACAAGCAGCTTCTTTGTATTTGTGATTCGAAGGAAGAACACTTTGCTATTGTGTTAAGGTTTGGAGGATTGGGAAGGGCTCTATATATTTATTTGTCTGTTTGTTTTGTTTATTTAACCATTTTATGTTTCCTTGTGCTCCTTGGTTTGAGACAGAATCTGAAATCCAAAGAGCAAAGTATTTGCAAAAGCCCTGTGGCTGAGAGGTCTTTGAACTCTTTAAAACCAGAAGGAGATGAAAAGCTCACAAAACAAGTTGCTCTTTCGAGGTGCTCAGCCCAATTATCAGGAAGGAAGGCAGGTTGAATGTATTCAGTGGGATGGACTGAGGGAGGAAACATTCAGGTGCCTTTCAAACACTCAACCAAACCTTTTGAGGTTTGCCTGTCACTTGTCTAGACACATGTTTCAAAAGGGAACAAAATAAAAGGAAGAAAAATACCCTGTCTGGGAATTCTTACCCTATGATTGTTGTGCAGCAGAAAAGCTGGGTAATTCTCTTCAACTGAATAAACATGGGAGAGAGTCTGAGAGCAATTTGGCTCTAGAGCAAATATTGTTACCAAATTCTTTGCACCTGCAACGGTCAGGGAGGTGTTATTACACCCTCTCCATGTCTTCCTATCCCACGCTTTGGAAAGCAGCCATGTAGTATCTAACGTCTGCTGCAGCAAGAATGTTTGCAAGGCCCCGCCGGTACGGTCACAATGAGCTCCACAGCCCCATTCCATGAAACCCACCCTTGCCTCAACCTGCAGAAAATCTGGCACCTCTTGATATCAGCTCTTCTGCTGCTGGGGCAGATACCCAGTTAGTACTTCACCACATTTGTGCAGCCCAGCATCATGGCACAGCTTCACCAAGTTTGCCGCAGTATGCATTGACTGAGCAGGTGAAAAAGGAAAAGAAAAAGAAAGTTCACTGCTTTGGCTGCCATAGCTTGTGGTAGCAGTCTTCCAGCACAGGCATGGATAGCAAGGAAAAACAGACTTTTGCTAGCAGGACATGGCTTGCTTTGGACTAGGTTACAAATATCCCTGCTCAATGCAGGGAAGTTGGCCTAAATTATCTTTAAAAGGCCCTTCCAACACAAACCACTCTGTGATTCTATGATTCTGGGGTTTATTACACCATCAGGACCAAGGAGGATTTAATCCTCTAGTGCAGAAGCATGCCCTTCCAGCTGTGCCCTCAACCTTTGCCTTCAGCAGCAGAAGCACACTGGAGATGGGAGTGTGTGGCAGATCTGGTCCCACTGCGGCCATGTCAGAGGGACAAGCTAGGAAACAGGGAAAATGGATCAACTTAGCTAAACCAGCAAGCCAGGGGCACATCTGGGGACAGAAAGCTGCAAACTTAATCTCCTTGCACAACAGGGGGAGGTGTGTAGGCACTTAGATTGCTACAGTGGGTGAAAGATGCTTCTTCTTGACTTTCCTGGGAAACACAGGCTTGTGTCTAGAGGATTATAGCACCTTGACTATAAAATGGAGAGCATTTCTAGGCCCACCAGTTTTGCCACAGCGGTGTGCCTCTCAGTACATCCAACCAACAGGAAAGCTGCCGAGAGATGGAGTCACTGTCGTGGAGGGAGAACGCTCACATTTTTGTGACGAGCTTCACCCAGCTGGGCTGAAAGCTACCCTCACTCCTGTCACTGGAGGACTCTTTGAACATAAATTTGAGGATGAGGCAAATGGAGACAGTGGGCTTTCCTGTTCCCAGCTCAGACACACTAACACAACGCTGACATCTCTGTGTGTGTGCATAAGTTTGAGTCCATCAGCAGCATGGCTGCTCAGCCTCAAGGTACACAAAAATCAGGGGATAAGTTCTAATATTTGTAATATTTTTAATTTTTTGTTTTGTAAATATATTTTTTTTCCTGTGGAAGAATCTTAGGCAGAAATGTAATTACTGTATTGCAAGTGAATGAAAACACTGAAGTTTGGGGAGATCCTCCACAAAGGTTGTGGGCCATGACACAATCAGAAATGAACTAGACAGCCTTGTGATTAGATTTCAGTTGCAAGAGAGTCCTGTGCACTGAACTGGGCTTGTGGGCTGTGCTGCTCCCAAGTCTATGTCTTTGCTGTGGTGAGTGATAAAAGCCCTTCCCTCCAGGATGAGAATTCACTCAGTTTTGTCCATTCAGACCAAGAGCCCTGGCAAAGTGTGCAGGCAGTGCCTGCAGGATCACACAAATAATTCAGGAATTAGCCCAAACAAAACCTGAAGTTTCTTACTCAAATAAGGGTGACATGGAAGGCTCTGCCTCAAACCCCCAATGCATCAGAAAGTGTTTTGCTCCTCTTACCACACTACAGACCCAGTCAGCTCCAGCAATCTTATCCACACTGGTAAACACAACCATTAATTTCTGCTGAGGACGTATTCCCGCAGAGGCACAGAGTAAATAGTTAAAGCATCCCAACCCAGCACTGTACCACTGCCCTAAAGGAGCAGCCCCATTAGCAGAGCCCTGCTTAAGTACAACACAGACTTCCTAACAGTATCACATCATAAAACCATCATGCATCTGGCCCAAATTTAAGGCACAGTTGGTAGCATTTGATACAAGAAAGAAACCAAGGACTGAATTAGTATCCCACAAGGTTGTTGGGTTTTTAAGTAGCAGATGAAGTGCAGAGCCATGCGGAGAAGTCCTCCACATGCCTACTAACCCTTCTCAAACGAAAGAAGGGCTGTCAAGGTTTTATGTTCTTTGAAAATACCACTTCATTACTTTGTTAACAAAATTACTGAGGGATGAAACATTCTTGAAACATTCTTTCTGGATCATCAAACAGGATTACCCTAAGAATTACACTGGGTGGTGCAGTGCGCCTAGAGGAGTTGGGCTGGTGGGACTGCACACTCACTGCATCTTTCTCTTACGGTAACAAGGAGGAATTGTGTGCCTGCACACATGGCTTGCTGGTCACTAATTCGAGTTTTTGGAGGGGAGAAAAAGGCAAAAACAAACAAAAATTGTTGACTGCTGAGGGCTGCCTAGACAATGGTGGTGTACTTTTCTGCTCCCTGGCACATACATTGAACCTCTTTGGCAGACGCTTGGCCAGTGCTGCTCCAGCAATGCAGTGGCACACACATAGGAATCCTCATCAACATATGTCCAAAGGGACTTGCTTAACTGCAGAAGGGCCAGGTGAGACAGCCCAAAAGGGCCAAGCCTTTTGCAAAACTCATCTCTCTGAGCCTTTATGTCCTTGCTAGGCAAGCCCTTGCTCCTTTGCAGCATATAGATGTGACATAACCAAGTGGTTACAACCTTCAGCAGGGAATAGTTTGATCTGCGTTTCCCTAGAGAAAAGTGTTTCCAGATCCCCAGCAGCAGATCCCCAGCCCATCAATACACTGCACGGATTATCAAGAACCTCCACATTTTACTTTGCACAGGATCTCTGCCTTTGCTCTCCTAATGACCCAGGCTGGCAGGGCTGCATCCCTTACTGTTGCCAGTGTTCTCAGGGTGGTCGGTTTGTTCATTCTTTCTGACTTAGCCACTAATGGGTTACAAGACTAAACTTCTGCACTTAAAGTTCTCTGCACAATAACAATCTTTCATGTAAAATGCATTTCACAACAGTACATAGATCACAATCAGAAACTGCTGCTACAGAACAAGATGGCACGATAAGGTTGTTCTTCTGGGTTCATCTTTCTGAAAATCAAACCAGCTACAGTCATAGCCTCCCCTGAGTTCAGTCAGCACTGTTCACTCCTGCCAGTTTCCCGGAAACAAGTGGAACAGAGATAACTGAGCCATGTCAAATAGGAGGCAATAGTAAAACAAATGCAGTTAAACATTACTTTGTACTCTTTCAACTCATTTAGCTAAGTCAGCTGCTGATTTTAAAATTCTGAACTCTCATTCAGCCCTAGAGTCAAGATCAGTTGTTTGGCCTTGTGCAAGCCCAAAGGTTTGGTTCTTCACTTTTACTTCTAGTCCCCAACTGGAAAACAGGGACCATAAACCACATCATCCCATCCTACCTCCCTCTGCTTTGTCCGGTTTTCCACTATGAATGCTTCATGACAGGGATTGTCTTTTATATGCATGTGCACATCACCCAGTGCAAGATATCCCAAACCAATTACTGCAATAGTAATTACTCGATTTCAAGGGTTTCATTCAGGTGCTGCAGCTTTCTAGTGCTGCCCAGACAGAGAAGACAAGTGCTGGTTAACCTACAGCATTTCTCACTGCTTTGTTATTTTTTAGTACCTCACTTTTTTTACTAAACAGTCTAGGAAGTTCTTTTGCTGATGACAATTATTTAGATCATCCTTGCAGCCCATAGCATTTATGGTCAGTGTAATTTAAATCCCTTTGTTATAGTCTTCAGTATCTCCTAAAATTAGAAAGACACAAATGTTTTATAGATTATATGCATGTCTTTAGGAGGTAGTAGCCAGCCGAGCAGAAGGTAAGGGGAAAAAAGCAGAGATAAAAATCTAGGTCAGAACAAATGTTGAATTAGTGCCCAAGCTGTCATGTCCCAGGGCTCCCACAAGAGAAAGAATGAAGGGGGAAAAAATGATTTAATTTTTTTTCAAAGGAGGAGTAATGGCCTTTTCAAACATCCCATATTATGGAAAAAAGGACACTTTGGAAATACTATTGCTCCATTCCATCTGTTTCTGGGACAACTGCTAGCCACTAATTTTACAGATGCTTTGTTACTTGTGTCATGAGCTTTTTCTTGCTGTGCCCTGCCTGTGCTTCACTCCCAGCTTCACCTCAGGCTCACTCCCAGTGCACCTCTCACCTGTTCCAGACACCAGGTAGAGACATAGAAGGCCAAGACCTATGGTCTGCTCGTTCCCACCCCAAAAACCCCACCCAACAAAACCCCACCCTTTCCAGAGCAGTTGCTCTCTGGTGTTCCCAGCAACTGAACCTGGTGGCACTCCGTTCTCTACTTTCTTAACAAGCTATAAGCAGGAGAGTTCTTTTGTCAGACCCCGAGTCTGACCCTCACAGCACTGCAGATTTTATGCCAATTAAACACGCTGAAGGATTGCCCAGAGGAAGGCTGTCAGGACTTGAGCAGTCACCAAAGGGAAGGGTGTAGATTATCAGCGTCAGTAAAGGCAAAGCCAAGACACCAGCCCACGTCTCTGCCCATGCCCGCTACTGCCTACAGTTGAAGGCATCATTAAAAGCAATCACTGGCCTTTCAGGTGAGAAGACAACAGCCGCAGCCCTTTAAGACTCAGATTGATGTTTCACTGAAGTCATGTCTTTAGGCTACGTTTTTCGAAAGCAGCAGCATTATTTTAAAAGCTTCACTTTCAGAAGTAACTTAAGCACTTAAACCCTCTGATTGGCTTCCAGTGAGGTTTACACCCTTAACTGCCTTTAGTTACCCTCGAAATACGCTCTAGGCTCCAGCCATTTTGCTTCTCTGATTGAGCTACCAGAGCTTCGACATGAGGACCGAGTGTGCCTCTGACTCGATGAGGCTGGATTTTTACATCCACGCCTAAACTACTGGCATCTTTGGGTGCCAATGTGTTCAAAGTAGTAGCTGGGGTTTTTTATTGTGGAGCTGACACTGCCTTCCTCGTGGAGTTAAAACTGCTTTTACTTCTTAGAGACGAAAAGAAAAGCAACCCATCATCTTGTTGCCAAATCATTCTCCATGGGAGAAACTCACAAGATACCAGCATTTATGAGAGGAACTGGTCACAACGTGATCATAAGAACATACTGATGGTGTAGTTCCCTACTCTTTGATCTCGGTGCTTTAATGATTAATGAGTGCTAAAGTACTAGAAAAATACCTTCTTTTTGTATAGGTAAAAACTATGACTCACATAAAAGGATAACCCGGAAATGCAAGACCAAGAGTGTAAGACTGAAGCAGAAGCCTCATGCAGATGTTTGCCCAGCAGGACAAATTGGAGAATCTATTTGGCTTTAGGAACTGTTTCTATTAAACTGCCCGGATTTTCTAGTCCCCAGCTTGTACTACAAGCAAGGGTAACTGTAACTGTCAGTGCGTAGGGAAATTGATCCCTTAGAAAGATACACGAGGTGGGGGCTTTAAGGAACCATTACATCCTATAGCAATTTGCAGCAAAGTAATCCTTGCCTCGAGCACTTGAAGAGAAGCCATTTCCCCCTTCTGCTGTCACAGCTGTGTGTTTAAATGCTCCCAAATATGCTTTGGGGTGTAAGTTCCACGAACACCAAGTGTTTAGGACAAAACATAAGATGGGAGGGAAAGCTTTTTCTTACTTAATTCTTCAGAGGTTATGTGTACTGCACCTAAAACCTGGTGCTGCCCTTATCTAAGGCAACATACCCAGTTACAACAGCAGCTCTCATGCTTCTTGTTTGGCCAGCTCTCTACCCCTGTGCGTGCAAACATTCAGGGATGCAGGAGAGGACCAGAACAGAACAGTCAGTCTGATCAGAAAACAGTTCCATGTGCCTCCTCAACCAAAAGCTACTGCCATGTGAACAGTCCAGAACCAAAGCTGTCCTCAATCTGTCTTCTTTGAACAATCTATGAGCCGAATGACACCAGCACGGGGCTTGGGACAGGGCAGTGCTTCCAGTCTGGACCACCTCCACTGCCTGTTAGCGTGAGCAGTCAGAACTTCCCAGAGAGAGAGGACTGTGTGCAGCAGCTATACATGGCCTAATAAACAGTAAAACTTCTCCAAAATAAAGTGAGCAATACACTGTTCTTTCCTTAACCTGATTCCACTGTAAAAACCTGCTTTATGTCAGATTTGTAACAGCAGGGATGGAGACTGCTGCTTGCAGATGGAGTTGACTTTCTTTCAGGAACAGATTTCAGGAAACATTTGGGGGGCTGGGGGTGGGGGGTGTCTCTTTTCTATACAGGAGATTTAAAATAAAGTATCTCACTTTGACTTACAATAGCAGCACAGAGCATTTACCAAAGACACCACAATACCAAGAACAGTTTGGATACTTAGTCCTTCCATCACCCCTGACTTGCAGACAAGCTACTGGACCTGAGAAGCAAGCACCATCCACTATGGCACAGCCTGAAGCCCAGAAGTGCAGAGGACCAAGAGATAGAGACACAGCACCAGAGGTGTCGTGTCATACAACTCAGTTTTGCATCTGATACACAAACAAATGCTGTGACATTTGCTGGGAATAGTTTTTGCCTTGTTTTTCATATTCTGTTCCATAAACACCTCCACAACAGGAAAATTTGGGTCTCAAGGACAGGGAAGAAAAGACACATTGATGTAAGTGACTTCCTCACAGGAACAGAAATTACAGTTTTCACATCCAGTTTGCCAGTGATCCTAGGATTTGTTTCTCCGTGCATTCAACGTTTCCATCCACATCATGGGTGTGGGATAACCCTTAATGCATCTGTTTTGAGATCATCACATCAAAGGTGCCCTTGAAGTACAGATCATTAGTGTTGTATTGACAGTAAGTAGATTTTAATGCTAACTAGCAGAGCTACTGCAAGTGCCCTTGGTGGAACCTGAAAGGCAGAAGCAGCATTGGCTAGACTTTGCATTTATTACAAATATTGAAACTGAGCACAGGTCCAGTGAAAGGGCAGCTAAACCTCTGAAATGAGTCACAGCCCATGGTTAGGTAACCTAAGGTAAGGCCAAAGACATTATTATGCACCCATGTCACATGAAACAGGAAAATTATTTTATGGTTTTGGCATCTGAAACCACTTGTCTGTAGATGAATTCCACACAACCCCCAAATTGAATAAAACTCTGAAGTAGGAATACAGAACTCATAGCCTGTGTCATGACAAATGTTTGCTCCCAGAGCTTTGATCCAGTTAAAGCTGATGGCTAAGGCTGATATAAATAGTATTAGCTAGAAAATAGGAACTCCAGCTAGGACAATTTCTGAACATGCAACATCAGCTGTGCTGTGAATTTTGGAATGAGCAAGGATCCCCTCTTCCCCCAAAACAGGCCATTTGCCTGGGAGACATGGAAATCCAAGGCCAACTTACTGATCTCAGTCAAGAAGGGTCATTGCTTGAACTTGAATTCACACATAAACAGGTTGGTGCCTACTCATGCACAGAAATAAGGGGATAAGAAAGGGTGCATGGACATGCTTGTGTGTATCTGTCTGACTCTAGCCATTCTTTTCCTCTCCTCCCTCAATTCCATCTTGGACTACATGTTATCCCTCCAAACAACCTTTCAGAAACCAAACTACTTGAATTATGAAAATTCCAGCATTTCCTGAAGACAAGAGAAAGAAAGATGCTTACAAAGTCTAGGAATAAATACTTGAAGATCCTTATTGCTATGTACACAATAGCAGCTGCTATAGCTCCCAAACTTGGAGGGGAACTACAGGATGAAAAAAAGCAATGGACAGATCAGTAAGAAGCCGTAGTCCTGCACTGCAAACTAAACAAAGCAAATAAGCCAAGGAAGATAGTACAGGGAAATATGAAATTATATACAACATTAGCCAATGACTTTAGTATCCCACTCATAACAGACAGGGAGCTCTGCCACTCACCAAAGAAACTGCAGCAGAAACAGTCACCCCCAAAGCCTGATGGCCACCTTAGGAAAGCAGAAGGTGCCTATGCAGAAGAGACACAGCTCTCTTCCTTCGTTGGAGGAAGAGAGCCACAAAGGCAAATGGCAGCACAGGGATTGTACAGGGTGTGCTCACCTTGTGCTGGCAGGTCATAAATGATTGCAATCGTCAGGAAGAGCCACCAGCTCTTCTGGCTATGAGGAGCTGATGGGGCAATGCTTCCTGGCCAAGAGTTGGCCTTTGAAGTATGGAGCTCAGCATCAGCCTGATTACTTGCATGTGCTTCCAAGCCATCTCTTCCCATCACCCCTTGGTAGCTCCTTCACTGACTGATCTGAACTGTGAGTCTGGAGTGAAACCTGAAGTCTTGGCCTATTACCCATTCTTCAAAGAGGACATCTCTGAAGGTCTAGGTATCAATACTGAAAACTGTCCACCGCGAATAAAACACAAGTACTGTGCTCTAAAAATAGTTAGCGGCACATAGAGAACTACAGTAAACAGAGACAACAGCTTCTTAATGCAGCACTGAGCACTGTTTACCCCTTAGGATATCCAGTAATGTTTCCTTCGAGGGGTGACTCCTAGGAGATATCCACACATCTGCCTGGCTTGCAAGGTTGTCAGGAGAAAAGCTCTCAACAAAGAGGTGTATCTTACATCACACCCTAAATGCAGGAAGCCTCAGGGCTTTGGCATACCTTTGTGAGGAGCAAATTCCGAAGTCGAGGGCTCTCTCCGAAGGAACACCCTATCCTCCAGCACCAACACACTTAATCCACAGCCCCATCAGAGAGAACTTCCCACCAATTCCTGGGAGATGGAGTGAATTCTGTTTATATGCAGATACACCACAGGCAAACAACTAATTAATTCAGTGTAGCCCAGTAGCCAAAGCAATGGTGTGAGATTCAAAGAGAAACATTTGCAGCTGTGTCACACTGGCACAGCTGCCAGTGCTGTAGTTCTCCATCTCTCTCTCTCTCTCAAAAGGAAAACAAGTGATTGCATGGTAGCGCTGAGGCTTACAACTGAAAGCCTGGGCAGTTCTGGTGTTTCATATTCTAGGTGCTCTTGCATGTATCCTTGTTACAATTTCACCTGAATATTTCCCTTTTTTTGTTCTGGTTATCTTCAAGAGATTTATCAGATTAATCCAGACTGGTTTTGTAAATTAAAGTACATATTGATGATGTAAGATAGCTTTTCAGCTGAACACAATCTACACAAGAGGGAGATTCCATTTTAATTTATATTTTTCAGGCTCATTGCAAAAAGAAAGACAACTGTTGCCCTATCTTGGACAGGTGATGGAGAAAAATAGGTATTTATCTAAACAGACATGTACCAAAATATGTGCTGCAGAAACCAAGCTCATTCTGCTGCGCTGGAGGTTCTGCAGTGTCTGAAAGAGAGAGAAGGAAAGGCCTCCAAACCAACCAAGAACAAAACCATGACAACCACAGCTGTTCATCTTCGGAGCAGAGCTGATACTGGAAAGCCACCACAGGCATTTCCTAACCATCTCCACACCTCTGTTAACAGAAGTCTCAATTGTGACCTGCCAGATGGTACCACAAGCTACCTGAAACCCCCAGTCTGAAAGGCAAGAGGTGAAGTTAAAACACTCCTGCCCTGTCACTGCAGCAAGGTGTTCTGAACACTTCATGCACAGATGTTGGTGGGGAAGAGCACTCCCTTTGGGCTGTGTCAGGCAGACTGGTTCGGTGAGCATTTCAGTGGCTTTTCCCTGGCCCCCATATATATGTCAGGTGCTGCCCCTCACAATCTCTATCTGTCCCCGTGGTGCAGCAGTCCATCCTGCCCTCCTGCACAACAGCACTATCAGCTTCTGCATTTTCGTTAGGATCAAGAGAAGAATGACAAACTGATGGCTGCAGGTAAGGATTAGAGGTTGGTATCTGTGTCCTGTTTTGGGCTATGCTGTTATGCAAATTATTCACTCCCCTGTAAAGAAACTTTTCATCTGGAGATGAGGAAATGATCATACTTCATTCCCACTTTGAATTAATTATCTGTCAATACTCTGTGAGATCCAAGAGGAACAAAATCCTACAACAATGCAGATGCATTTCACTGGATTCTATACCTAGAGGGTCCCATTGAAATGCAAGTTTTGGTCCCTTGCCAATCAAACAAGGTACCTGTTCCTATAACCTAAACTACAGGAAGTGGAACAGCCTCTATGGAAATAACCACCTCATTAAAATGAATACCTTGCATTGCATCTGGAAAGGAATTGCTGATTTCAATGCACCTGGGGAAGGAAGCTAGAAGGAGGTGCATTTCTGTGCTGGCTCAAGGTCTCATGAGTGCTGAAGAGGGACCTGTGTGGCCATAACCTGCTACAAGCTGGCAGAGGAGATGGAGGACTTTGAGCACCATGAGTGAGTGGCACGGTCACAGCTACGAATGGTTAAAGCTATCCCATTAAAACAGCTTCATCCCTTTGTGTACACCAGTGGTGCAGCTGGATGTAGCAGTGGTGCAGGCTGGAGCCTGCCTGCAAAAACCTCAAGACAGGAAACTCTCAAAAGGAAAAAAAAGAAAATCTGCTTTCTACTTCTTGTCATCAAAGCTGTGTCAGAAAACTGCATTTGTGTGTCTTTAAAACACAAAGCCAGTATATGGACACAGCTCTGCCAATCCTATTTTAGCCCACTTAAGAGTCCAGCCAGCAAAATCACCTTTGTCTTAGTCTCTTCCTGGAAGACTTTGTAAGGACACCAACACCACCAGCTCCAAGGAAAGTCACCAGGGCTTCGCAAAACTTCGACTCATCTTTTCAAAGCAACGTCCCATTTCAGCTATAGAAAATTGTTGTATGAACCTGCAAATACCATTTTTTTGCCAATGTAACAACAAACAATGCACAGTCATAGCTCATTTAATTAAAGGAGCTAATTTCCCTCAATTGCATCACACAGGTGTTCCATTTTGGAGCATATTAGTACATGGTGCTCTAAGCCGAAAAGCTAATTTTTAACTTAACCTAATAATGTCAGTAATAATGACCTGTGATTACTGCCTTGTGAATAAAAACCTCTGATACTTAAAATAATTACCATCAAAGCCTAACTAGTAGCTTGCTAAATTCATTATCTTATCAGCCATAAACCATCAGCACTGAATAGAAGATTAAATTGAGTGCTGGCATGGACTCCTCCAGCTTTTGGAGGCAGCGTTTTAACAAATTTCACTTGGAAATGTAGTTGGAGTTTCAGTCACCAATCTTTTCTTAAAGGAAGAAACTGTGGTATTAGGACAAAATAGAGTGTCATGAAAATCCAGGAGCTATTTTATGTGGTTCTTCTTGTGTACACAGCACACACACTGGGGAACTGCCACAGGAATTATTACACCAACCTAAACCCATGACCAATGAAGCCCATTAACCTCTTAGTGGTCATCTCTGGGGGCTTGGCATCAGAGGGTGACAACAAACAAGCTGGCTTAAGTAAAGCAAAATTGAATAAGCTTTGACAGAGAAGATTCTTCAGTGTCTTCACCCCTAGGAGCTTATCCTCCTACTTTTTACACTCCCTCTTGACAGCTGGCCTTCCCACCAAGGTCAGATGACAGCTCAAATGTCCTCTGTCTCTGGAAAGGAGATGCCCATTTCTTAGGAAGTGACTGCTCGCTTTTGGTGAGTTGGCAAGAGAAGGAGTGAAAATAGAGGCTCAGAGCCCTGCTTTCACCAGGGACTAGCTCAGATCACTCTTTCCCTTTAATAGGTAAAGGAGAAACATAAACCTTTCTCAAAACACAGTCAACAGCAAAGAAGAAGAGAGAAAGGCTTTGAAGTGTAGCTCTTCCTTTTGGGTAAAGTGGGAATAGATGGGATCATAGCAAGTGCCTATGAGCAGCCAGTAATTACAGACTTGAAAGTGGGATGTCTTGGAGGAGGTCAGAAGCCCTTGACTCCCTCCCTAGCATATGGTTCAGAGACTTTTCCCCAGGGACCTCACCAGCCTGCCCATAACGATCTCATTTTGTGGCTAACACGTCTGTTGCTAATAGCTGCAATTCCCATTTGATGCTCAACATCCACCACCACAATGGAGGGGTTTGGAGGCCGCACCCTACCCCTGACAAACAGATGCGTGCACACGACTGAGGTTGGTGGCTTCAGCATCCATGCTGGCAGCTTCAGCTGGGAACAAAGCAGAGGTGAAGGCTGCCCTAAGCTAGCAGGAATCACTTACCCTGTATGTGTGTCATGGAGCAGAACAATCAGAACACCAGTCCCTGAGTAATAAAGAATATTTCATGTATTACTAACATGTAGGGTAGCTGCATTGATGAAAGATTTGTAGTTGTTATGAGTATCTGTGAGTCCAAGCTGAGACCTGAAGCTCAGCCTGCACTTGAACCTTGTCCAGGTGTTCAGATTTCCTGATGTAGATCTACCTGACAATTAAAAAAAAACAAAACCAAAGCCTGAAAATATACCTGGTTATGTGAAGAATTGCCTCTTCACATGGAATGGAGTGGAATGGAATGGAATGGATGGAATGGAATGGAATGGAATGGACCAGACCAGATTGGAAAAGACCTTTGAGATCATCAAGTCCAACCTATCACCAAACACCATCCAATCAAATAAACCATGGCACTAAGTGCCTCATCCAGGCTCTTTTTAAACACCTCCAGTGATGGTGACTCCACCACCTCCCTGGGCAGCCCACTCCAATGGCCAATCACTCTTTCTGTGAAGAACTTCTTCCCATCTAAGGAAGAATTTCTTCCCATCTAAACCTCCCCTGCTGCAGCTTGAGACTGTGTCCTCTTGGTCTGGAGCTGGTTGCCTGGGAGAAGAAACCAGCCCCCACCTGCCTACAACCTCCCTTCAGGTAGTTGTAGACAGCAATAAGGTCTCCTCTGAGCCTCCTCTTCTCCAGGCTAAGCAACCCCAGCTCCCTCAGCCTCTCCTCATAGGGCTTGTGCTCCAAACCCCTCCCTGGCTTTGTTGCCCGTCTCTGGACATGTTCCAGCACACCCAAGCCACAGATCTTCAGGAAGTGTGAGCTGTTGGCACCTTGCTGAAGAGCTATTTTGATAGATTCCCTGACATGGTGCTCATGCAAACAATTCTTCAAGAATCCTTTCAGATGCATTATTAATTCACAAGGAAAGTTGTTAACAGGTTTTCATTGCATAACACAGCCAACCTTATGACTAAAAATTAATGGACATGTTTAATCACAGCAGTCCCCTCCAGTTCCCAAGTCAAGTTGCTGAGCCAGACCTAAGCCTGTACTCTGCAGGCTGGGCCCACTTGTAGCTCTGATGCTCAGCATGCCAAAGGGACTTGGGAGTTTCTCCATATTGCTTATAAGCATCCATCAAAACAACTGTAAATGAGTTATGTTTCAAGTATACAAGAACTTGCTTCTCCATGCCAAAAAGCTATTAGTGTTCTCAGGCTTCCAGCAATGCAAAGTAGAATCTGAAATGTCCTGATGAGAGATATATGCATTTCCTCTCAGACAATTAATATTAGGGGTGGGTTTTATTGCCATTCTTTTTTATGTTGTTAACATCCTGCCCTCTTTCCTGGTTCCTCCCAAAGAGCTACAATGCAATTTGCAAAACTCCCATCTGTAAGATGTAAACATTTACTAAACATTGTCTCTCCACTTTGTATTATGACAAAAGAATAGAAGTCAAGATGTTAAATCTATTTCTGTATTTGCATCTGAAAGCCCCAGGCCTTCCTGAACAAACTTGGAGATAACTTCCATTGTTTCTAACACATTACTTTTTCTGTAGATCATCATGTCCATGAAAATCCAAAGATGAGGTCTTTGCTGAAACACTACATAGGGCCCAGTGCCCTACAAATGATCACCCAGTACCCTACATATGAGTTAATGTCATATGATCACCATCCATACTATTCCACCTCATTATTTTATACTGGGACATACAAAGCCTGGCTTACAAACTCACCACTGGGGACCTGAAAACAATTGGCTTATTCTCCAACGCAATTACACCTAAACCAATTGTTGAAAGCATGTCTGCAGAGGTCATTCCTAGAGGAGTCATGCACTATGGTAGCAAAGCCTTGGGTGGTTGGGACAATCCAACTGTCTTTGTGAGGTATCAGCTCTCATGGAGCTTATGTGTGCTGGAGAACTCGCTCACTGCCCAAGCAAAGCTGGAGAACTTGCCCACTGCTGGCGAACCTCAAGCCTTATGTACAAGCCATGCACAAGTTGAAAACTCCCCTGAGTTTTCTCTGAAGCCAGAAACAGCTGGAAACACTTCAATCACCTCCCTCACTAGATAGAAGAAATCCAGTGGCTTCATCAACTCTGCCTTTGTCAACAATGCAAACAGGACCTTGCACACAGTTTTGACCAAGTGTGGAATACCCAAAGCCTCCTTTTCCAGCCTCCTTATTAAGTACCTGCTTGTGGTCCCAAGAAGACCTTGGGCACCTCACAGAACACAGCAGCAGAACCATATTGATCCAATTTCCTTTCGTTTTGTGTTTGCCTCTCTCTCTGCTTGCATGGTCCTGTATTTCACAGCTGGCATTGCATTCATTAATGCTGTAATGCTCTCCAAGGGCTTAAGATCAGTGTTTGGAATTGCATTTCATATCCATAAGCAAATGCTTTTCCTTTCCCCTTCTTCCTTGTTATTTTGTGCATGTGTGTGCACATGCATTTTTTAATGAGTAAACAGCATAGTTCACCCCATCACACACACATGCATGCACACACACACATGCACGCACACACACACATGCATGCACACACATACACACACACATTCTTTAAGCATAATTATTTGGAACATTTCCAACTAAAAGTACTACTAGACAAGTAAATGCCACTTAAGAAGAGCTTCTCAGTGTCACTTGGCATTTTTCTTCAAGTGATATGGAAATCCAAGATATGAGACATCAGAAGAGATGCCCAGACTCACTGCCTAACACAGATGTGACTGGAGTATGAATTTGCAAAACTGAGCGTGACAAAGGACCAAAGACTGTTTTTTTTCCTAGAGCTATAGGAATGATTTCAGAGCAAACCTGCTGAAATCTTTTAAACTCACACCACAACCACAGAGGCCATCTTCATGGAATTTTTGGAGGGAAGTGAGGCTGTTTGTTTTAAATCGCCTGTTAACCTCATCTTCTTCAGCAGACAAAGCCTTCAGGCCAATCCTGCAAACACTTCTGGTATTGTTCAGAGCAGTGGCTTTTGCACCTGCCAGGAAATTTGTAAGATCAGAGACGCAGATCCACCTCCTGCAATCTCTCTGCCTTCCTGGAAACTCCCCCAAAATAGCTGACTGAGTAGGATTAGGCTCTTGCTTTGGAAGTTGATTATGTGATCTCTGTTTCTTTCAGCCTTGCCAGTCAGGGCTTACCTCCAGATGAGTATTTCAGCACGTGCTTAACCTTAAGCAATGAAATAGTCATGCTTATAGTGAAGTACAGGCTTAAAAATTTTGTTGGAAGCAAATCACAAGCACATTCTTACATACTTCCCTGGGCTGAGCCTAACCATACTTCTTCTGTTAAAACAGTTGAGTTTTTTTTCTCCCAGCACTCATCCCATCACTGTAACTTCCCTCTTCAACTCTCTTTCCCAACTGCTTCATTCCAGTGAAACAAAGGGGAAATGGCATTTTCTTTTACGGGAAGCAAATCATAGTTGATAATGAACTGTCAGATTATGCACAACCTTGCAGAATAAGGTCCTATCTTCTAATTAGATCAACTAACCCAGGTTAACTATACAGATGTGTCTGTCCAAAATCTCTTTGTGGCTAAAACATTGCTTCTCATCTAGCTTGCATTCTCACAGCGCTGCATGACTCCACAGCACACACTTGTGCTTTACCAAGGCTTTATGGGTTGGGGGAAGCTGCCTCCACTATTATGTGTCTAGGGAAAGAGAAGGAATGCAGCATATCACTCCTGCTGCATATGGCTGCCTACCAGAGAGTTAATATCATTGCACATGAGCCATTTCACCTACAGCAAGAAGTGAAAGCATGCGACTACACCCAACAAGTGATCACAGAGCACCCTGCAGGGAATTTGCTTCCATTTCAAAGGGTGAGATCAAAACCCACAAAGAAGAAGGGCAAGGGGGGTTGGGGGAGAAGGAAAGAAGGAAAGATAGATGCTCTTAGTCTGTGCATGAGATCAGTGTTGGGCCCAACCTCAGAAGTTTTCTGAGAGGAAGGGTGAGATATGGACAGAAGAATCACTGCCTAATTATTTGTGCTGGGGGTTTGATCCTACACACCAAAATAAATGGGAGGTTTACCACCAACTCCAGTGGGAGAAGAAACAAGTCCTATCGCCTTGAGGTTTATTGGCTGGCTGTGAAAAGTCTTAAAACTTATATAGAAATTAAACAGAGGATAATTTGACAGTTTAATGGTGATATTGTGGGTACACTAAAAGAGACATAAATGTATCTTTTAGGTTTTGTGACTATTTTTTTTTCCTGCCTGCTGTTCTTCTAAAGAAAATGTCACATTTCACAGGAAGGCTGATAAAAATGGGATATTCTGGCCCATCAGACAAAAAGAATTTAGGGCTCTGTCCTCTCCTACATTCCTCACACAAGGCTCAGCAGTTTAAAGTAGTTGGCATTAGCAGCAAATTAGCCATCCTGTAAGTCCTCTGCTTCTGTGCCAAGAAATAAAAACAAACCAACAAACCAAAACCCTAAAAAAAAAAGGCTGCCCTAATTTGAACCATGCCAAAGAGGGTATTTGACCATGAAAAATTACTTTAAAGAGCTAGAAAGAAAAAAATTAATAAACAAATAAATAAAAACATCGCTGTAATCAAATCCTGTGCTCAGGACCCATCAGCTCGTCCAAAAAGAGAGGAATCTGCCCTGGGTTGCAAAACTAGGCTCGGGATTCCCTGCAGCTGCAGCTCCCTGGGCAATCCAGGCCCAAACTCATTTGGAAATGCATGAGTGAAATGACCTCCCAACTCCTTGTTCATCTTGGTCACAATCATTCATTATTAAATCAATGCACTCACTAAAGGCAGCCAGTGCCAGTGCAATGAAATGAGCTGGTCCACTCAGACCGAGTTTTGGCTCAGAACCCTGGTGGCAATCATTTAAAGTTAGGACAATAATTTCAGTTGCATCAATATGAAGCTTAATGAAATCAGCTATCTTCAGCTGGTTTGGTTCATTTCTTTGGAAAGCCTACTTATAGCCAACCAAACCAGGACAGGACCCAGCCTCCGCTCAGGATCTGACAGTCCAGCAGCCACAGTGCATGGGGAGGGCAGACAGGAACTGACGGAGCTGGTGAGAAACAGGAGAAACACAAGACCAGGACGGCCACTCAACACCACTAGCAGCTTTAAAGTGGCCTTTTCCAGCCATCTGCTAAATGAATCAATCATTAGTCTCCCCTCCAGTACTTGCAGAAGGTGGCTGTGCCCACAGCTGTCTACCTTTGCATCCCACAGGGACAGCTCATTTGGAGTCTTCACACATGGGACAGCTCAGCTGTGGAGACAACACTAATCGCCCATTAGCCTCTGAGGTGTGGGTGCAGTCCTGAAGGAAAGGCAAGAAGGAAGGAGGATGCAAGAGAGATAGGAGGACAGGCTTGAGGTTCACAAAGGAATGAAAAATCTCTGGTTCTTCCTTCTCCCACAAAAAGCTTCTACCACCTAGGACTGCAGAGTCTCTTAGCCAAATACCAGAGAATCCTTGGTCTGGGCAACAACAACATCTTTAAAATTAACTGTGAAAATACAGCTTGACCAGAACTATTTCAGTTTGTGCCATATTCTGTGATGAGTTGTTGGGAGGGGAAGGCCTTTTTTTAATTGCTGGTTTGGTGGAGGAGGGCAGAGGAAGAACAGCCAAAGCATTTCAGATCAACCTGAAAGGATTTTTTTTTTTCTCCCCTCCTGAGATTTTCCCACTTTGGTCAGAGCACCACTCCCACAGCTCTGCTGCTTCCAGCACCTTGGCAGCACCAAGGTCTTTTTAACACTGAATGGCTGGAGCAGATACCATCCCCAGGAAGGTGAGTTCTGAGCCACACTCCATGGGTCACCCAGACACCACATTTGGACTCCAAATTTCCCTGCCAGAGAGCCACAGCTGGTGGGTGCTCCAGAGAGGAGAAGGGCCTCTGCTGCTAGATACATAATCTCCCATTTATACAAAGCTTTGAAAGGCATCCAACAGTCTAATTGGGAGGCCCTTAAATTAAAGTGGGGATGGGATTTGGAATCAACTTTAGAGCCTGTGGTTTGGAGGGAAGCATGGGGATCCATTTCATCTGTGTTGATATTGAGGGAGCCCAATATAAATGTTTTCTGGCACTTTTATTCCTCCAGCCCTGGGGTTTACAGGAGGGTTTGCTTTTTGTTCATTTTTTTCCCCATTCTCTGATGGTTTTTTGCACTCTGAGGCCTCTTCCAAGTGCAGTTTTAGAAGAGGTGTGTTATTGCAGTGTCTGGAGCACCACTCTTTTGCTCTCAGGTCTGGCTGCTGGACCACAACACTGCCCCAAGACTGTCATCTCACTGGTGACAGCTGCCCCATCTGTACTCAGAGGCTGAGGTGGGGCATCAGCAGTAGGTACAGCAAGCAAAGCTGTGCTTCTGGCCAGAGCCTGTCCACCAGCTCTGTGTTGCCTAATTGATGCCATCCAAAGAAGGTGATGCATTGTCAGGGGGTAGAGGGAGAAGGAAGATGGACCCATTACAACAGAAGATCTTGAGGGTGTTCTCATTTATGGTTCCCTCTCTCCAGAAGCCTCAACAGCACATTTTCACAGCTCTGGTGTTAAAACCTTGCTATGCCCTCCAGCCTTGGGTTTACCTCTAGGAACAGGATTATTGGTGTGTCCTGCTCTTAAGCAACAGCTTGGCTGCTGCTGGGGGCATGAATTAGGGAGTTGTGGGGCAAATTCTCCTTACCCATCTGCTTTTAACTGGACTCCACTGGAATATTTCAGCCATTTTGGATTGCTCCTAATTTGGCCCACTGAAAAGAAATCCATGGCTGACTGCACCTGAATAGTGGTTGCACACCTTGTGTCCCATCACCCTTCCCTCCCAGCATTCTATCACCAAAGAAATAGATGTATTTCTATTCCATGGGAACCAGAAGCCAAAGGAGAAACGTTTTCAACTTGTCCCACTCTCATGAGTAAAAGTGAGACACTGCAAGGAAAAGCTTCACCATCCCAACAGGCTTTTCGTTTGTAGATCTGATAGTACAGTATACTAGGAGAGGTGGCATGCACATGGTCTTCTCCACAAGAATCTTCCTTAGCTGCCTGGCCAGGCTACAGCGAAGTCAGGCTGATTTACAGCACTTCAGAGCAGACTCCTGTGTAGTAAGAGTGCTGAAACACATCAGCACTGCTAAATGTGGCCACTTCTCTTTCTAATCTACTAATAAAATATGCAGAAAGCAACCTGAAGTTATTTGAGGGTGTTTCCCTAACTTTGTATTTTTACTGCCAGAACAGAGTATTCTTTCTTCTTGCCACTTGAAGTGGTTTATGTTCACAAAAGCCCTGCAACAACAATGCTGTTCATGCACAGGAAATTCCCTTCACATCACAGTGACACGAGGAGGAGGAGGAGGAACAGGGAGCATACAATCCATGTAAAAATATAAACACAAGAAATGACCTCATTTGTGCCAACATTCAGACTGATTATATAGGTTCATGACCAGAATTTCTCCCGTGGCCTTAGTTTTGCTCTGCTCTCCAGTCTGCTGTATGCTCTGATCCAAAACAGGATAGCATCATTAAATAAGACTTGGCCTCATGTCATGTGCTTTCCCTCCAAGTCCTAAACCTCCTCCCTGGCCAACCACCACAGTTGCTCCTGTTTTCCCAAAGCTGAGAGGGCAGGTTAGCTTTGTCCCTGTCCCTCTGGGGAGCAACTGTGATGGTTGAATTCTCTGGTAGAAATTCCATGGTAGGAAATGCACATGTATGAAAATAAAGGATAGGCTTGAGGCTACAGGTCTGGCAGGCAATGAATTAAAACTCACCCTCACCTCCCAGATATCCTCCAGTGACATCTGGCTAATCCTGGGAGCACACAGATTGCTTCCAACCCCATCAGTGGCAGAACAAAATGTTCCTGTGGTTCCTCACCCCTTCAGAAAAGCAGGTTGGGACTCTCCATCCCCCTTTCTCTGCAAGTGACCCCAGAACTGTGCATCATCTGGAATGCCCCACTGACAAATACACCTTAGCCCTAGACCAGCTCTTTCAATCCAGCAAGCCACAAAATCATTGATATCATGAGCAGAGCAGAGGTGGTTGAACCACCACACTTTCTGTTTTGCAAGAAGCTCTGACATTTCATGAGTGTCTGTGGGATCAGGTTCAGAAAGGCAGTTTCCCACAGAAAGGAAATTACTCAGGATTTGTTGTTTCATTTTAAGAGGGGAAAAAAATACAAAATCTTTCCACAGGATTTGTTTCCTTGTGAAACAAATAAATAGCTGGGTATTTTGATACTTCAGTACCTGCTGCTTTAGCTTGCCCTGGGGTCACAACAAGAATCAGAGACCCTGACAGCAGGCTCAGGAAGTCCCAGGACTTCAGGCCTGGGAGCAGGGCACAAAGCAGAAGGATATGGTACCTTCCAATTGCATGGATTTTTGGGTTCCTGCCCAGGTGTGGCAAAGGTGGAAGCTATAAGATCCAACTCCCAAAGCTGCTCAGATGACCTCTGTTGAAGCTACGTATTCCAGAAGTCTTTTTGCCTCAGTACAGGGAAAAAAAAAAAAATGCCCCAGAGCTTTCCATGAAACTATAGCCTTGAGGGGGCTTGGTTCTTCAGCTGAGGCGTTTGGCTCTGGAGAGCCTCAGTTCAACCACCGTTGGCCAGCCACCTCCATATTCTCCCAGGGCCTGCCCAACTTCCTCCACCACACAGTAAAGCAAGAAAGCATAGCTGCCCTGTCCTTCCAGGAAAAGGTGTCTGTCATTTGGTTAGTTGCCTCCTGCTCCTCTGCCAGTCCCCTCCTTCATTAAATTAACACCTCGTTATAAAACGCAAGCTGCTTTGTTCCTACAAATGGTGCTAGAGGCTGTTTACTTTTCTAATGAATATCCTGTGTAGAATGGAAATCTGTCCCTGGCAGTCCTTAACAAGTGCTTCATGAAGCTGTTTGAAAAATGTTCCTTTTCTGTTCTCCTTTGAACAGGTTATGCTTTGCTCTTTTAAGCTAATTTTTGGCTGCCTCCCCATACCTGAGAGGATGGGTGGAGAAGTGGCCACCTGCTCCCAGAGCAAGGTGGTTTTTTTAATCCTCAATAACAGGAAACATGCTGACAGACAGTGCAGTCTTTCTACCAGGCAAAAGAGCATCCCTTTGCTGATGGGGAGAGGCTGGCATGGCAGAGCCTGTAGGAGAGAGGATCACTCACCTGTAAGTGGAGCTATGAGGTTCATGCTTTTATGGTACAAACAGCTAAGGAGTTCAATAGCAAATCAGAAGTGTGAAAAGAGAGGTGTGGGGGATGGAGGGGCCAGATGACTGAAGCTGTGCAAATGCAATAGGGTTCTGGACTCTCCCTGCAAATAGTCTTCTGAGCTGCTACATTGCTGCTTCCTGCCTCCAAGTCAGTCATGCATACAAACCTTTAAAATCCTCCCAGTCTCAAAGAGTATTTTCATGGGTTTCTCCTTCACCAGGGAGGCTGAAGATCAGCTATTGCAGGTTTAGATGAATTACCAAAAGTCTTGCTTCAGAACTTCCTTATGGATTTTTGCTAGTATTAAACCCCTCTGCTAAGTTCCAAAGAGAGGAATTATATCACTTTGAGGGTGAGAAAACTGTACTAGTTCAAAGCTAATGCAACCTCTTTTGCCCTAGAGCTACTTCAGGGTCTAATTCATCTAGATTAACAGGTAGCACGCTAGAAAAGTGGATGCAGCCATGAAGAAGGGAGCTCATCCACCAGTAAGGCTCCAGCCTCAGGAGTTCTCATTTTGCCCCACTAATGGAACAATTTCGCTGAGGAAAGAAAGTTCAGGGAAGGCAACAGTGTTGGAAGAAGTCTCATTTTCCTCAGAGTAAATGCAGGTCTCTCTTAAAATTTGAGATGCAGTAATCTTTCAGTACAAAATGATGCCAACACAATGAGGGTATGAGAAAAGCACCTGGGAAAAAAGAAAGCATGTTTGAGGGAAAGTGTGTGTTGTTACAGTCACTGGTGTTTTAGCTAATGCCATCTTCATCATACAGCCTGGCACTAGCTGTACAGCCTTGATCTTGGATGGCAGGGTCTGGACTCTTGGTTTTCCCAGCATGCAGCTTGCACACTCAGAAGGAAATGTTTGCTCTGTATTGGACCTTCCAATGGCTTACAAATTCAGTGTTTAAAGAGAACAGCTTGGCTTTGGAGGTTTTCAGGAGGTTTTAGGTGTGTTTTGATGGGCTGATGTGGGTTTTTTCCTTTTTCTTTCACTGCTGCATGGTGAAAGGTCATCAGCACCTGAGAACTGCAGAGAAGTCAGTGTGGATGTACATTGAGCTGAAAATTAAGACCAAAACTTGCAGTCATCACCATAAAACCTGTAACAGCCTTTGCAGAATAAGGAAACTAACTTCCTAGCCAATCATCCCATTATGACAATTTCCCTTGTTGAAACTATATTGATAGAAAGTTGATAATTAACATCTGTACTAGTACATTGTCCAGCGTTATCTGGCAGCAGTTTCAGAGATACCACTGGACAATGGCCTGCTTGGAAAGGCAGGTAAACCAGAAAGTACTGGAGTGTTTGCATGGAAACAAAACTAATGCCACTATTCAGATACTAAGCTACCAGATTCATCTACTCCACATGAACAGTCGTTTGACCGGCACAGTCCAACAGTGGTTTCACTTCCCTTTGCTCAGTCTATCAGACAGTTCAACAGAGAGAAAGAGACATTCATTTGCCACTGGCCATTGAAAGGGGGCATTTGGAAACCAAAGTGTTGAAAGCAGAGGGAAAATAGCTGACATGCCCCAAAAGACCCATTTTCTACCCATTCTACACCTAGTGGCTCAGAAATGGTGAGTTTGATTCTGCATCTATACATAGTGCAGTTTCCCAACAGGAGATGGAAGAATTACACTGAGGCATGTTCAAAAGTGCTGTTTCCTAGGACTTTCCTTCTGAGTTGCACTGGCTGTGGGAACAATGGTAAAACCCACCCTCTGAATTCAAACACTTGTATTTTACACACAGTCTGCTCTTAACTGTAATTTAAGGTCACATAGGGAGGAGAGGACAGAGGCAGACTCTGTCTCCTTACCAACAGTCCTGCAAAGCCATTCATGTCAGAATATGTGGCTGAGCACTATTTAATATATATTAAAACAACTAGCTTCAAAGTCAGGCAAGAAACACAACTTATCAGCCCTGTTCCTGAAAAGAAAGGGAAGGCTTTTCTTTATACTGTAAAGAGCCTCTCACTCCCCACTCCTGCACGCCTTCCAAAACAAGATCTTAAATAGGTGTGATTGGGATTGGACCTCTAAACATCTCTTCAAGGCTGGGCTAATGAATCATAGCTAATGCTAGAGGCATTGGCAGAAAACTTGCAAACCTGCTTCAAGTTTTGTTCTCTTGCAATAGATTTGGGGGGGATGGGGAGCGGGGGTGAAATTGTGCATGTAAAGGTCTCTCCAAGGTTTTGGAAAGTCACACTTCACCCCACCAGCCCTGCAGGAGCTTTGTGATAATTACATTATGTAAATCCTTTGTGACCTCACCAGCAGCTAAGTTTGCTTAGTCAAGCTCACCCCAGGACTGTGAATAAGAGCTGCTGTGGGATCAGCAAGAGCATGCAGAGAACTCAAAGGACATGGACAGTGCTGCTCCTCTGGCCAGAAACAAGGCCCATGATCTGTAGCAAGTAGGAGCCTGACATCTTCCTATTTACTCCATCTGGGCAAATCAAACCACACAGAGAAATCAGAAGGGACAAAACAAGTGAAGAGAAATGTGGTCCAGCCTAAGACCAAGGGAAAGAGCTAGCCAAAGCCTCACCTCCCATTTCACCTCAGTTCTCACAATGGCTTTGTGTCTCCTGATATCTCCCTGGTTTTCCATCCATGTACTTTCTACAGTGAGTGCTCCCACAGATCCAGAGCTCTCCATAGCTCAGCTTGGCCACCTTCCTCACCCAAGAGGGACATTTGCTGAAACTATGTTTCTCTCTGATTGGAGCAATTTCTGGGGACACCACCTGAATGGAACTCCTTGGCATGTCTGGGCATGACTCCCCCATTCACTTCCAGCCTGTGTAGACAAATGTGCCAGTGGTGGGGGGTGGGAGGGACAACCAACAAACCACCAAAAGACCCACATACCACAAAAACTGACTGCAACAGAAACCACAAGTACAAAAAGCCATTTAGAACAGTCATATTTTACCTTCTATCAATGACAAGTTGAAGTGCAGAAGCATAAAAAGTCAAGTTATCCAAACTTAGGAATCCAGCAGAGAAGAGGTTTAAACTGCACATTTCAAGGATACTTGGAAGCCAACGCGGCAGCAGAAACATTCATTTCATTACTTACAGCCCTGTCCTGACCCACCAAATGCTACACATGGACATGGACAAGGTGGACAGGAAGAACAGCGGTATATTTGACCCAAGAAGCCAAGGTGTGCCTGATAGTTTCAAAGTAAACCAGGGAGTGCCTTCCACTTCAAGAAAAAAACTGCCACCTCTTGTAAATATAACCCTCCTCTCCATGGCAAGCTAACAAGAGAGCAGCTAATTAAGATCACAGAGTTTGTATCTGGGGCAAAACTACAGTTAAAATCATGCAGGGCCTGATCTAGACAGCTGGGGGGGCAAGGGGGGGAAATAAGAAACAACCCCCACCAAAGCAAAAAATCGACCAACCCCAAGATCCTCTGTGTGCATTTCAAAAGCCCATGTAGGTACAGAGAATATCACAATCTGCAATCAAGACATCATAAAACAGAATTGCTCTCATGTGCACTGATTTTAGGCACTGTTATGGTGGCACTGTTGTGCACTAATGGTGCATTAGGGCCATAAGAAATGCTGCAGCACCAATAAAGTCTCTTCCTGTGAACTTCTGTTTCATCACAGCAGCAGGCCAGATCATGGGTGTAGTTTGAATTAAGGCCAAGTTCACCAAGGCTATCAATAGAGTCAACAACCATGTTGACCTTTGTAGCTATACAGCATTTGGAAATACTTGGGTGCTGTTCATGGGGAGAGAGAGCAAAGATGAGTTTGTTGTTAAGCTGACTGGGGAAAGGAAAAAAAAAAGAAAAGATAGAGGCATGAGATAGGAAATGATTCAAGTAGGCAGGTAAGCAATAAAGCTCATCAACAAACAGACCTGATAATAGAAACCAACCAAAGTCTGACTCAAGAGTTGTCCTTACTGACAGCAGAGGAATCCAAACAGTCTCAGCATGTTTACATCAGCAGAGAAAAAGGACGCAGTAATGCTACTTTGAACCACCTTTCTCAAACCAAATTCCTACTACTAATTTCCCATACCTCTGTGGAACAGGCATGTTGAAAAGCACCACTTTGTCAGATAAGGGAAGACTCCAGCATCTTCTCCAAAGACTAATAGCAATTTGAGGTACTCAGGATAACATATGGTGAGCGAGACAAAGTGTAAGCTTAGAGCTACATTATAGATCTCTTCAATCCTTCCTACACCAAATCAGACACCATCCCATTCACCCAACACAACACCATCTCATTGCCTCTCTCTCAGCTTCTCAAAAACCATTGATCAGGAATTCTACCTGTTTCAGTCTTAGGAAGAGGGTATGAGTCTATCATTTTGCAGAAAAACAAAGTACATCCCATAGCTACATGTATTTCCCTATACCATGCAATACCTGCAGAGTGGCTGCAAGACAGCCCCACTGCTGTCAGTCAGCTCTCAAAAGAGATGAGCCTGCACTTCTGCTCACGCTCCTTTGGCACCTCCATGGGCTGAGTCTCACTTTGCATGTATGCCCTGCACCGATCTCTGCACAATGACCACCTTACCTCCTCAAGCTGCCATGGGGTTTACCAGGTGAGAGTGGCAGTTTGAAGACAAGTTGTGGAGTAGCACCTTGCCACCTCCCAAGGGAGAGGGCTGCTGACATGGCAGTGACACCAGCCCTGAGGGGACTGTTCTCAAATCAAAATTGCAGTGATGGCAGAGTCTCAGTCCTTTCTTTATCCCCCCTCACTCCCCACTGTGGTTCTTTTTTCAGTTAAATCATTCCAGGGAACTCTTAAGTTGCAAGAGCTCTGCTATCACTCGTATTAGACGATAAATATTTATAAGCCAAAGCATAATTCCAAATACTTATCCCTTAGGTAAACACTAGAAAGTAAAGGTCAAAGTGTAAACACCAGTATTTTTGTAGAGATTGCACACATTCATGTTTTGAATGGTTGTTTTCCCTAAGTAAACCCCAGGCAAAAGATAGCAAATGCCTAATTTCAAAGGTCCTGAAACTTACAATTTGGCACGCAATGGGATGCATTGTAATGAAGTTTACAGAAGCACTCTGTGAAGCGTTCACACGTGAAAAATTAAAGGGCAGATAGTTGTTTTATTTAAATCAACCCTATTTTCAGAAACCTTTTATCCATCCATAAACTGCAGTGCACTAAAAGATCAACATTTGTGCCTGCAAGTTTTCTTTCTAATAACAAGCCACTAGCAGAGCACATTCTGCCTTAAAGGACCATTTCTTTGCTGAGAAGTGTATAGGGATATTTGTTACTCACAGAACAGATAAAGAAGATTTGATGTTCTTGCAAAGACAAGCACTCAAAAGTGAGAAAAAGCCAGAATTACAGTAAATGGAACCATTTGCCCTGCTCCCACGTGTGTGCACAATAACACAGCCTCCAGCGATATGACCACACTCCTATTTTCCCCTCAGGTTGCCTGCCCCAGCCTCAGCCAGAGCAAGGAAGGGGCTGGTCTGGCCCTGCAAAGCAATCAACACGAGCCTTGGCACATGCTGCATGCTTGCAGGCCCCCTTTGCTGCACATGACTCAAGCACAGCTGCAGCGGTGGTTAGGAATGTCCTTGTCTGTTTTGCCATGGCACTCTTGAGGTTATTACTTGTTAGTGTCTCAAACTTGAATTAATCTTCACTGTTTACCAACAATGCCAAGGAATGACCTTTCCTCTGCTGGGAAGCAAGGAAAGAAAAAGGGAGGTGAAGGATCCACAGCTATTGGGCTAGTGCAAGTGGCATGACAAAGGCTTTTCATTTTCCAGAGTGGTATGATGATATTTTCAACACTGCAGCTCTCCTGAGTTTCTGTTGCAACTGTGACTGCTGAGGATTCCAGGTCAGACACCAGGGTCCCAAGTTAGATACCCAGAATATGAGAGACTGTCTGTGGAGAGTTTGGTTTAAATAACTTGCCTGGAATCACTCTGGCAGAAACACTGAGTATTAACTCTCTAGCATACATCTGACCAGCCTTTGATATTGGTTCCTCTTTCCATAAATTTCCACCTCATTCATTTTTCCACTCCTGCCAAAAATGGGGTAGAGATCCTTGGACAACGGAATCTTTTACCCCACAAACCTGATTCATTCCCCAAGCAGATCTATAACTGCAGTAGCCTGATTAAAAGCCCGTATCACAACACAGATGATGGAAGCAGGGCTGGGAAGAGAGTTAAAGTTGCCAGATCATTTTGGTATATCCCAAGCGTTTTTAAAACCCAGTGTGCGCACACACAGGTGTGTGATAGCCTTGACTTCACAAACAAAAGGAAAAAGCAGCTACAAAAAATCCACTGCATAGCTGAAAGCAAATTCCAGCAGGGCTAGGACCTTTGGAGTTACTGAAGAGACCCCAGTAATTAAAGCTAATGAAGTACCTGTGTGAAATAAAGTTGCCTTCTGCTGAGCAGTTGAGGGAGCTGAGCACACACTGTCTGGGGACTTTGCAGATGCTTGCTCAGAAGGGCAAAATGCAGGAATCACCAGCTTCATCTCAGGTTTCTGGAAGGAAACAGGCCGAACACAAACTTTTCTACTACCTCCCCAAAACAAAGTCTCCTCCTCTCTTTTTACTCTGTTTCATATGTATCTATGCATCAAGGGGACAGAAGAGCTCTTTGCAAATATCCATCCCTATCCTGTGAGTACAGAGGGAGATACTCAGGCGGGCATACTGACTTTCATGAGATTACACCCATCCTGAAAATACAGCTGCAATTCCAGAGCAACTCCTCTTCCAACTGTACCCCTCTGCATCTGTCTGAGGGACAGACCCATCACAAGTGAGAGCTGTGAAGGGCAGCCCCTATGCAGCAGGGAGAAACCCAAGATGACCTTGCAAGGATGAGATTTCTCCCTCAAACATCATCTGAGCACATGCACGCTGAGAAGTTTGAAATGTTCATTAAGTGGCTGAGTCTGGCAGGAAAATGAAGTGAAAGCCACTCTCCTGCCAAATCTCAACACCACAGTGGTGCTAGAGCTGCTCCAACTGGCAGCTATCTTCTGCTTCAAGACCAGCAAAGCTTCACCTGGCCCTTTTCCCCAAAAACCTGTGGTGCCAGCCCCACGTTAACCACATGCCACACACACCTAGGTGTGCAAATACACACAGAGCAATACTAGCACTTCAATTTCTGCATCGAGTGAAGAGCTGTGTTTGCCCTGATTTGCAGCAAATGTCTGAGAAGTTTTATTTCAGATCCACCCATCATAACAGAAAACCCCACAATGGCTGAAATTCCTTCCTGCAATGTAAACAGTATTTCCACAATTATTCACCCATGTGCCACCAATAAAGGAAGACTTTCACAACAATTTAGCCATGAGTGTGTGGGGGCCATTTAATTCTTTTCAGATTACTACTTCTGATCAGTTGTCAGACAAGAGGGTTTTTTTTTCCTCCTTTTCTTTCCCTGTCTTGGCTACGGTTGAATAGCTCATCACCTGTCTACTTCAAGCTGAGAACTTTCATTTTAGACTCACAAAGTTGCATACATTTTCTCTGCAGACCTATTACATGTAGTAGGCAAATAACAAGTGTGCTAAACCAAGCTAAAACTAATTAAAATAACTGGAACAGAGCAGACAAGAGTACACACCTTTGCATTTAAGCTGTTAAGAACAAATACCCATAATTCAAAGGCAAATCAACTGCCCATATTTGGTTCTACAAAAGGAAGACATCTTGGAGACTGGGCCTACCAGTAAAACCAGGTTTTGCTGGTCTCATGTTGGACAGTAAAGTTGGCAGCAGCTGCCAAACATGGAACTTCAAAGAACAGAGGATTTGCTGGAAAAGGTTCAACCAAGTCCATTCTAGAAGCTCTTCCCTGACCCTGTGCATGCAAGAGAGGAGAGAATAGTCATCTCCTTATCTATTGTACGTGCTTTTGGGGCTTGAGAGTGCAACTGTTCTCCTGATTAATTAACAAAAGTGTGTATATTAGTCACTGATTTTATAGTTTTGACTAGTTGTTCTTCACAGTTATGTTCAAACTGTGGGAAAAAAAAAACCCACACTGTCCACAGTTACCTATTTTCACTTTGGGGTATAACTACAGAACAAAGAACTCAAACCAAGTATCATTAAACAACTGCTAAGGAGCACAGAGTTTTACCAGATATAAATGTTAATAAATAATGGTATTTCTCACTCTCTTTTTAAACAAAAGGAATTTTTTAGGAGTAGACAAAAACTAGTTATTTTTCTGAAGGCTTTAAAAAAAAAAACCACCTCAGGTCATTTGCACCTCATTTGCCATGCAGCTACTACAGATATATTCTGCAGTCAATTCATTAGAGCAGTATAAAACTGAGACTTTCAGGAAGGTGACATCCTGCCTGGATGAGCAAGGAGCTACTGGACACACTATTACTTAAAAGGAAACTCTACAGGCAGTGGAGAGAAGGACAGCTAGAACAGGAGGTGTTGGAACTAGATGATCCTTGTGGTCCCTTCCAACCCTGAATGATACTATGATACTATGAAATGAATCCGAAAAGAAGAACTTGGGATTCTACAGAAAATATACTATCAGTTGAGAAAATTCCAGCAGAAATTTTTATTTCAGTTCTCCTAGCACCTTCCTCCTTTCTCAAAACATGTATTTCTACCTCAAGCAAAGGTAAAATGAAAACCAAGTGACGACATAAAGGAGCCTGATTTTCCAGAAGACCCAAATCATAGCCATCTGAAGAAACTGCCCTTTGTGCTATTCAGACACCCATTGAGACACTTATATTGCTATTCAAATCTGAAGTGTTAGCCAAGGTTTTCATTCCATTTGATATTATTCTGAAGCAGCAAAATACACTTGTACAATCATCTGGAAATCCATGGATCCAAGGAAGCAACCAAGCTTTGTGATAACACATTTTTCAAGCTTAAAAAAATCTTCCATTGCAGCTCTGAGGGAAAAAGTTTGGCTGCTTGCTCAAGCATATACTGATTAAGGATGGGTTTGTAAGAAGGCATAAAAGTTGCACATCCAAGAGGTCTTGCAGGCTGCCATGAAACCTTCCAAAGCTCCACTCAGTTACATGTTAACTACAAGAACAATGCTGAGCTGGTTTTGATTTCACCATATTTGGTCTGAACGAACTGAAACCAGCACAAAAACTGCCTAGTGCGAGCCAGTACCAGCCAGATTCTCAGCACTTCAACCACCAACATTTCCCATCAGCATCACTGAAGTTTGGGAGGCTTGCTTTGGTGACCTGTGCCCTTTCTTTCTTCCCACCCGCCTCATTCTTTCTTTCTTTACTATGTATGTTAATTTGGGGAAAATCATAGCCCAGGGCAACACACCTGACTGCTTCCCACCCCAAAATCATTTACCATTTAATGCACGGTTACGTTCATTCTTCTGCCTTTATAGTTCCCTAATGAGCTTGAACTGCAATTAACAAAATGCTTGTGTTCACTTTAGCACAATGCACCTGCAAATACCAGGATGGGAAGTGATATTTAAAACACAAAAATACACTCAGTACATATTTCAGCTTAAATGCCAACCCATGGCGATATTCTAGCATGAGCTCCAATCTTAGCAGGTGTCAGCGGTGGCAAAAAGTTTGCTGTCTTTTTAAGATTTGTATTCTAATTGGTCAAAGATGTCCTCAGATTATCTTCTCATCCAGGCCACAATGATTTTGTGAAGAAAAACACAAATTCCTTCATTTTTTAATTGAAATAGTTAACTATACTGTACTGAATTTTGGTTGTAAATGTTCAGCTCCATGCTAGCATTGAAAGATCTTCATGCAGACAAGACCATTGTTAGGATTCATTCAAAATGGGTCTGTGTGAGGGGAAAACAAAAACAAACAGGCCTGCCAGAAATAAATGATCAGTTATTTCTTATTTCATTGATATTGTACACAATGTTTCAACATGCAGCAACCTAATGGGCACACTGCAGCAGCTCTCCTGCCTACTTGATTTTAAGGAGTGGGGGGGGGGCGGGGAATAAAGTAGCAGCATGGTTTTGCTTTCTCTGCTTGATAAACAGAGTACAAACTAGAAATAGGTGGTCTCCAGAAACAAGAAGTTGCAACATTCATAGTGGTCCCTCTGTTGCTCTTGCCCGGTGCTTTTCTTCTCTACACCACAAAAACTCAGAAGTAGTGGGACTGCAAGGGAGCTCTGAAGATCATCTTGTCCAATCTCCTGCTCATACAGAGCAGGTCAAGCTTCAGGTTATATCAGTTTGCTCAGGGTCTTGCCTAGTCAAGCTCAGGAAATCTCCAAATGTGGAAGTTTTGCAACTTCTTGGGGCTCAAGTCATAAACCACAGCTCTGGTGAAAAAATATTTTCCCCCCTTATATTCAGTCAGATTATTTTCCTTTCCTATAATCTGTGGCAGGTGTCTCCTGTCCATTTACAGTGTACCTCTGACAAGAGTTTGGCCTCATCCTCCCTAAAACCTCCTTTTGGGTGATAGAAGAGTGTTATTTTATTCCCCACAGATAGATTAAAATGTCCCCCCTGACCTCTCCTCATGTGTCACACAGTCTAGCCCTAACCAGGACAGCTGCTCTCAGCTATCTCCAGTTTACCAGTATTTCTCCCAGAGTCCCAAACTGGACAAAGTACTCCAGTGCCATTCTAACGAGCGCAGGTAGAGTGGAATAGTCAATCCCGTCCAGGCAAACCAGCAAGCAATTTGCTTTCGTTCCTGCAGGAGCCACAATGTTGATTCATGTTGGATGTGGTGTCCATTAAGATTTCCAGCTCTCCCCAGATTCCAATATGGTCCCCCCATACTTGGGCATGGGGCATTTCTGTTTCAGGTGCAGGACCTTGCATTCACCTTTGTTGAACTCCAGGAGATTCCTGATGGCCCATTTACCCACCTCATCTCTCAGATGGTTCCTCCAGCCAGGAGACTTGCTCTCCAGCACACCAGCCATTTCTCCCAGGTTGGTGTCACCTGCAAACTCACTAAGGATGCACTGCCTCTGACAAAGATATTCAGTATGTACTAGCCCTTCAGCACCCTCTGATGCATCCTGTCCAGTCCCATGGGCTGGTATGTATCACTTTTACCTATATGATCTTTAATTATTTAATGTAAGGACCATCTCGTCCCTCATTTTCTGTCACTACTTGGGGGTCTGGATGCAGATCTTGCTGATAAAGACCAAGACACTGATTACTTCAGCCTTTTCCCATGCCTTCACATCATCTGCCATATTCAGCAGAAGGCCCACACCTGTTTCCCTTGTGTTGCTGATGAACATGTGGAAATGATCTGCTTGCACTCCACAAGCCTCAGTTATAACTCCACCTGAGCTTTGACTTTCCTAACTCTTCCTACACATCCAGGAAACATTTGTGTGTTTTTCTTTGCTTGCTTGTCCCTGCTTCCAGCTCCATACTCTTCCTTCCTTTTTACATTTGAAATCAGGCAGGAGTTCCCTGTTCAGCCAAGCTGGCCTCCTGCTATACCTGCTCAGCATCCTGAACATCAAGATGGACTGTTCTTGTGCTTTGAGGAGGCTATCCTTGAAGATCAAGCAATTATCATGGTTCTCTGCCCTTCAGAGTAAGACATTCTTGCCTACCAGTTCCTTGAACGAGCTGAAGTCCACATGCTTGAAGTTTTCAGTGATTATTACCTGCCTTTCCCACTTCCCTCAGGATCTTAAACCACCACCTCGTGATACTCCAGTCAAATGACACCAAAGCAGTTCTTCCTTATTCATGAGCAGCAGGCCCAGCATGGCACCTCCATCAGTCTGCTCAACCAGCACCAGCATGAAGTTGTCCCTGATACACTCTGTAGATCTCCTGAATTTCTTATATCCTGTCACACTGCTCTTCCAGTAGGTGTGGGGAGGGCTACAGCATTCCTAAAATGGTTTAGCCTCGTGTCAGAAAAATGAACCCACTTCTTGATAAGCCAGACATATGTATGTGTTAACAGCAGAATATTCCTGTTGGAATTTTATGAACCAAGGTACTATCATTATAAATACACCATAGCATCACAGGTGGAATCTAAAACATGCAAATATAACAGCTACAAGCAACTGTGACAGAGGTCCATTCAGGCAAATCCATCCATGCTTCACTTGTGAAGAATCTCTGGAGCTCTTTATACAGTGTAGGTGTGGAGCCAGTGCAACAAATTAATGCTTGAAGTGTTCGCTTAATAGCAGTTTGGGTCTGCAGGTGAGCAACACTGGCTTGTTTCAGGACCTAGTAAGAGGAGGCATACCATGACCTACCTGAATGATGAAAGCTCCAAAGCCAGACCACTGTCCAGAGAGCAAGGCCAGGAAATGAATAAAGAAAAATACTTCTGTACCTTGTGGGCCAATTCTCCAGCATCAGCCAACTCAAATGATGGCCAGAGACTTCAGTTCTTATAAAAGGGACAAGATCTGCAGAACTGCAACTGAATAGCATTAAGCAACAGACACTTTCTAATGGACTTGGATACTGGCTGCAGATGGCACCATTGCTGGTTTGCAAATTGGGAGGCAGGTAGACTTTTAGACCTTCAGCCAGATTCCCACTCATAAGCTTTCGATCCCACTGAAACCAGGGTAAGTAAAAGGCAAACCTGGCCTTCAGTATGAACTGGGGCTTGCAGTTTGCACAGGCTCCAAGAAATCCTGGTGATGTAAATGAGTGCCTGATTTGACTGTGACTCATTTACCCTGTCAGACAGCCAAATGACTGTCCTGTCCAGGCTCTTCAGCAAGCAGAAACACAGACAAACTACTCTATAAACTGACTATTAAGATATTCTTATCTCTAGGTCATCAGCCTCCTTCCTACATATCAGAAGTTCTTAACTCTCCATCCAACACCACCTCTGCCAGCATCCTTGTTTGAGCACCAAAAATGTTACTGAATTTATCTTCCTAACAGCCACGAAGATGGATTTCCCTTGTTACTGATAAGGCAATGACAAGACAATAATGGCTGGACTTTTAAAAACAGAATTTAGTTCAAGTTATGCAAGCTTTAATAAACCTTTACTTTTCCTCTCAGCTGGTTGAGCTCACAGGCCCTGATATTGCTTAGTGTTCCTGGAGTTGTCAGGGATCAGGCCATGCAAAAATGCCAAGTTTCACACTGTTTTGCACATGAAACCACAAATCCCTCTCCAGAAGCCCAGGGGCACGAGGGGGGGCTGCAGCTCAAAAAGGTGCATGAACTTGGATAAAGCTGGGCAGATGTCAGAGTTTGTAACAATGTACTAAATTAAGCCCTGTCTATTTTTTTCCACGGGTCTGAAATACAAAATAGCTGCTAAGATCATTAAGTTTTGGCAGAAGTGGGCCACAGATTTCAGAAAAGAAAAGAATTACCATATTTTTTCTTAGCTGTCTCTTCTTTTTTTTTTCCAGCTAATTCAATGCCTTATCTTCCCCTGGAAAACCCTGAGCCAGTTTTCTTTATCTGAGGTCATCTTAACTTTTGGTAGGTATCTAGATGCGATTGTTTCCTGTTTTCTTTGCTTTTATTTATAAACTATGCACCTGTCAAAGAGACAACTAACCACAACTGGCAAGGTGAGACCATCTGAAACACTTTATACAAATCATTAAATAGCTATTCTTCTGCAAAATAGTTTGTACTGTGTACAAGAAAATAATCTGTATTTCTTACCTGCTCACTTCAGCAAAAAGCTAAATCAGAGTAATAAGAAAAACTCAGGTCCTTTATAACTTTGATTGCCAGTTTGCAGTGAAAACTATAATCAGAGTTTTCTCTATCTGATTCCACTGGAATTTTAGGGGAAAAAATTACCAGTGTTCAGAATGCACTTTAATATTGACTTTGGAACAAAACCTAGAAGTATTTGGTCACCTATCCTGCAAGCACACAATTAAAACATTAAAGCAGCACTTGGTTCATGGTTGCTTAGAAAAAAATATAGGGGGAAAAAAAATAATCAAACTTCATGAGAAAAAGTATATCTTGACAGCCATATTTGAGACTTCCTTATAATAGATAACAACTTACTCCATTGCCATCCTAGCATAATGCTAACAAGAAGTGAGTCAGTTTTTCTTGTCTACAGCGTAGTCATTATAATAAGTCAATGAACAGAGCAATTAAAAGAACTTTTCATACTGAAGATGCAACTGATTCAGTGGAAGGTGTTTAGAGCAACAGACGTCTCTTTCCTTCATATTTAAATAGTGAAACTTCATTCCAACATATATTTAACACTGACATACCAATAACTTCTGTAACAAGCAGGATCAGATGTTCTCACAGTGTGTAACATCGCAGAGTGTTTTGCATACAGCTTGCAAGGCGCTTTACTCAGAGGCGTGGGGTGATGGCCATCTCAAAGGCCAGTGACCAAGCCAAGTCCTAGGGGCTTTGAAGCATTTTCCTCTACCCTGGTAAACACTTGGGCAAAGCAGCCCCCTATGGACAGGCATCTCCCAGACTTCCATTGCTTGGCTGTGGGAGTATCATCAATGGTTACTGAGGACAGCTTTTCATTTCCTGCCTGCTCAGCACACACAACTGACATGACTAAAGAGAGCAGTGAAAAAATGTAAAATCTGAAGGAACCTTTAATCTCTTAAGTTAAAAAGGAAAAAAAAAAAAAAGAAAAAAGCACAACCACTTACAAATGGAATGTTAAGATTGTGTATTAAACCCACAAAAGCCAGAAAATGAAGGAATTAAAGACTCCCTTGGCTCTTTTAACCCTTCCCTCTGCTTGTGCACATGACAGGCTTTTCATTACATAAGCATGTAACACTGGGCAAAGGGACTTAACTGTAGGTGATGTTAAAGGGGGAATGTGGTTTGTTAAGTAAAGCTACAGAGATGGAAATGCTAATAACTAGTCATTTTATCTTGTAAAAGTTTAATATTCACTATGAAAGAATGGCAAGATGCTAAGGAAACAGCACGATGTTATGAAGCTAAATGAAATGTTGAATAAATGAACTGCTCCTCTCAGTAAACATTTTGGTTGCAGTTTACTTGCAAGTGGTATTTATCTCCCATGAACCCACAGGACCATAATATATCATGGTAAGTAACTATGCCTGTGTTTATGTCTGGACATAAACAAATTTCACTGAAATAGGCTGGCTGTCCTGTGCGTAGCACCCATGTACGTATTTGAGCCCTACACCTGCAAAACTCAGCATACTCTGCCTTCACTGAACTTGCAAGCCCCATATCTGCTGCATCCAGAGTAGCTGCACGCTTCCCAATCATTAATGCACACATCCTCTTCATATGCAAGGAAATACTATTATCCTGGTTTTACAAATGAGAATCCTAGGCACAGAGAGATTAAAGCTGAGCATTTCAAAGCACCCCAGTTAATTAAAATGACTGGAAAAATGGGTGTCCAAATTGTTTAGATACCTTTGAAGTCTCAGAATGATTATATTGCTCAAGGTCACACAGGGAGTTTATGGCTGACCTACAACTTGAACCCAGATTTCCAGTGTCCCACTCCAGCACCTTAATCAAAGTCATCTTTGCTTTCCAATTTAGTACTGGCCAGACCTGGTCCACATGCAAACTGGTTACAAAGGGATGAAACCTGTTATTATGTCACATAATATAGCTATCTACTTCTACCCTACAGGATAAACAGCAGCATATTTGGGCATCTTCAAATTCTTTAGGGTACTTATCATTACAAAACACTTAGGAAGCAGGGAAGACCTATTTCAGTATAAGCACACAAGGACAGTAATGCACTTTTCCCACAGCAAGCTCATGATGGTACAAAACAAACCCACAGTTACTCAGAGTAGCAGCAAGACTTCAGCAATAAAGCATGAGTCCTCTCCCAAAGAAAAAAAACCTCTGAAAGGACCTGTTGCAGGGGCCTCCACGCCACAGAGACAGAAGAGCTTCTGCATATAGCACTGCACAGCACTCCTACACCTTTCTCATGCCTCTGGGCTCTTTGCATAGCAGAAGAGGACAGTACTTAAGCCAGTTTTGATATCCATTAATAAACTTGAACTCAGTTTAATTTCTCCTGAGCATACACTCCAATTATACACTCCTCCCATTTAGAACTGCAAGTAGAAAGCTGCATTTTTCAAATGCTGCTAGGAAGTCTCCCAGGTTTGCAAGTGAAAAGATTTTAATCAGCTAAAATATCAGGATTCTTCATGAGAACAGGCAGAAAAACTGGGCTCTTAAAGTAACAGACTGCTTTTAAGGATTTTGTTGTTGGCCTTTGGGCCTTGATATGAATTGACACAGTTACATAAAGTAAAACTTCCTAGATAGGATTCAGTCTCAGGTTCTCCCTAGACACACCAAGACCCTTCAGGATGTGGAATGCAATGGAAGACAGAGACCAACATAAAACACACACACACACACATATATTTAACATGATGACTTTTTATCATGGAGGTCGCTAATTTCCTATGCCAAGAACAGCCTTTGGAACTAAAATGAATTATGTGTCTCATCCTGAGTGCATCAAAGAGTAGACAGTCTTTTTCAAACAGTCAGGATCATCTCAGCTGTGCTTTTGTTATCTAGCCCAAGGTTAAGGATTTGGCCTTGGGCTAACAATTGGCTAATAAAAAAACAGGATCATGTAATGAGAGTTCCAGGAAGAAAGAAAAAAGAAAGCTTGGCAGAAGCATACTCTTCAAAGTGCCCCCGAATTCGACCTTTCCCACCCCCCAGCCCCCCCAAGATGAATGAGGTAAAGAGGAGAAAAATGGAGTCTGAAACCCTGAAGGAAGTACTCATGTACAAGAGGAGCCGGAAAGACCTTCCCAGACACTGAGGCTCACAGAGAGAGGCCCAACAACAAATTCTCCTCACCAGTTAGATGGAAAAGTTGGCACAATCCACTGCTTGGCTTTAGCCTCTAGAAGGCTTTTGGGAAGGGCAGCACCTAGGTGTTTTTGGTTTGGTTTGTTTCTTTTTCGTGTGGGGTTTTTTGTTGTTGTTGCTGGGGGTTTTTATGCATTATGATAAGCTGATTCTGTTTAAAAATTAAACCAAATCATTAAAAAAGGCTAAGACCCAGCAGGCAGGAGATGCAAGAGCAATCTGCCAGCTGAATGGCCTGCTAGATTTTGTGGAGTTGTTCATAAACTGCTGATTTTTGGCTGTTTTTTTTTTAATTGTTTGGGGCTTTTTGTGTTGTTCCAGGTTTTTGGTTTGGGGTGGGGTTTTTTGTTTGTGGGGTTTTGGGGGTTTGTTCTTGTTTGGTTGCCTTCAGCTGTTTTGGGGTTTTTTGAAAGTCACAGACCACTTTCTAAACATTTGCCAGAAGGCTCCACTCACATTCCCAACAGCATTTTCCCAGTGCTTGGTCCTTCTCACCATGCAGTGGGCATGAATCAGTAATTCAGCAGGTGTGCAGGATCTCTCTCTAAATGACTCTGCCTTCTAGGGTACATTTGGGTTATATTTTCAAAGATTAAAATCTTTTCACTTGCAAACCTGGGAGACTTCTTAGCCCAACACGTCAAGAAGTGGCTAACAATTAGGTATTTCTTAAAGAAAAAAAACACCCAACAACAAAAACCCAAAACACAACACACCAAACATCACCACCACAACATCAACACACACAAAAAAGCCACACCAAAACAAAGCAAAAAACCCAACCCCAAAAAACACAAACAACAACAACCAAAAAGAAAAACCAACCAGCAAAACTTTATAAATTACCAGACCAGGAAATATGAATCAGTCTTTGATCCTCCCCTCAGTAATAACAATCTAGAACATGGGTTACTTCTAATCAAAATGTTGATGGACTTTAAAAATACCAGTGGTTAAAAAAAAAAAGGGAGAATTTCAATTCTATTTTCTTCTGATCTTTTGAGTCTCAAGGTGGAATTCTGCAGCTTCTCCCCAGAAAACACGAGGAAGCTTTTTTTTCCTCTCAAACTCAGATGTCCTTACAAGATTCCAGCAGGGAAAGCTTTAAAGTAATCCTGCAAAATGCTAATACACTGAAACCAGTAAAATGACCACACACCTGTCATCCCAGTGATCTAGGTCTTGAACAATACAAATAAGAGTATCAATAATGTCAGTATTTTGCACAATACTGCTCATTCTTCACTTACAGTCATCAGGTACAGGGCTCGGTAAATGGCTTCCATGTGCATTTGGACTTGGTCCAATGCAACACTATGTGACATCCAAACTGCCTTCATGTTAACATTTATGACATCAGCTAAAATATCAGGATTCTTCATGAAAACAGGCAAAAAAACCCAGGCTCTTCAAGTAACAGACTGCTTTTAAGGATTTTTTTTTTTCTCATTAAAAAGGGAGAAAAAAGATTTAAACCAACAGCAAGTGTGATGTTTATAAGAAATAATACAGGCCCTCTCTTCCTAATTCCCAAGAAGTCAATAACTCCTTTGGTCTATGAAGTCCCATATGAAGTTATCAATAAGCCCTGAGAAAAATGCAAAAGCCAAGATTATAATGAAATGAATCATCATTTCTGGCTGTAAAACAGAGGCATTCTGCTCAGCCCGCATGTTTGGTGCGGTAGCAGTCAAATATCCCTTCCCTCTCCCATCACCACTGGCCTTGCAATTAAGCTTCAATATGCCTCTGTGTATATTATTGATGTGAAAACAGCTGTTTCCATCATGCCACAGACATTCTATAGTTTTGAAGTCTGTGGTTACAGAGTCATTATTTCATACAACACTTTCCCATCACTAGGGTGTGCAGGATGCCATAAAAAAAAATGGTTTTGTGCAAGCTCCAAGCTACTGGAGTTATGTCAATAGTTACCTTAAATACATTATTTTTCCTATGTGGTCACCCTGTCTTCTGAGGATTTGCTTTAATAAAAAGGACCAGATCATCTGAGATACGAAGGTAGAGCTGTGCTGATCTGCAGATCTGGTTGATATTTCCATCTTTTAATCTGCATGTTGTTTCCAGGATGATGATAGTAATAATAGCAGTAGTAATAATAACACATTTGCTTCTGTTTGTAGTGAAACATTGCTGGAGCTGAATGCTCCATTTTAATGAGACACACTGAATGAAACAGTATCCTGCAGTGCAGCAAGTACATGTCAGCTCTCCACTGCCTTGGCATTACAACCCAAACTACAGTACAATATTCATAATTTTCTTGGTGATCTCCCAGAAAAACCTTCTTAATTTAATCTCTAATGGGATTATCAGCCTCATTAAATTGTAAATCTACCACAGTCTGGCTATTGTGGGAACCTGAACTTTCAGAATGTTATCGATTCACTGCTCTGATCTCTACCTGAAGTCCCCCTAGAAACTTTTAACGCTTTCAGCTTCAAACACCTGCAGGGTCCTGCCCCACTTCCCTCACCTATGAATTCTTCCCACAAAAATCCCTGGTTTTTTTTCAAATTGAAAGGCACAGACTTGGCTTGTCTCTGGAGTTAAGTCAGTACACCCAAGTGCAGACCTTACCTAGTCTAATTTCTATATGGGCAGCCAAACATGTTTGGCAGAAAAATGAAGCATGAAGGGCAAAAACACATCTCATCACTTATGAGCCAAGAACCAAGCTGGCCCACCACAAGTTTCCTACCTCTGCAGAAGTCAAACAACTCTCAGCCTCTGTTCATCTATCAAGGGCAGCACAAGCCCAGGCAGGTATTACAACCGGGTGCCTCCACAGCATTATGTAAATACAGATGCAAATAAGCTTTGGCCCTCAGACTTCTGGCAAGTTACAAATACAGTCCCTGGTATTGCGAGGTGTCTCCTGCTGCACGTTACAGGTGCCAGCCCTCAGACCCTTCCCAAACTACAATTCTTACTGGAGGCAGTGACAATTCACTTCTGTAAAGGACACAGAAGCTGGACAAAAACAGTGTACCTGCTTTTCTAAGTGACCACTGCATAAAGCTGGTGGATGGAAGGTTGCTAAATCCCCGAGAGCACTGACAGGTGACTAGATTCCAAAAATGAGAGGCAGCTCCCCCTTAGGAAACCATTACTGCCTGCTGCAGACAAGGCTGTCAGGAATACAGGTAATGAAGGATTAGGAATGGAGAGACAGGCAAGAAGTAAGCTTAAAATAATTTGTGAATTCTTTGTGTGTCCAAACAAAGCAAATGTAGCAGACAAAGTGTTACTTTCTCACACACCTAAAAGACAGTCTCTCAGCAGAAGTAAACAAGAAATTTGGAGTACAGTAGAGTGGGATTATATTCTGAAGGAACCAGATTTTGTTTCCTTGACGTAGTATTCTAGCATAATAAAAGACTCTGCTATTATCTAACACTGTCTTTGCAACAATAATATGTAAAACCCAACCTAGTCTCTTCTTTCCTATGTAACTAGAAAATAAAGTGGTTTGTGCCTGTAACAACCATTTATAATATCTTAAAATACATTTTAATGCCTTCAGCTTTTGATCATGATTTTGAGCAGCTTAAGTCAATTGGGAACAAGATTCGTGGTTCTCATGTTCTCATCCTGTAAGAGCATAACAAATCAAGTTCTCATAGCAGCAGTCTGCCCTACCAAAAGGGGCAAAAGGAGAAGAGAAACATTCCATATCCATAATTAGATAAATAATACTTCAGGCAAGATATGGCACCTTTTAAAGTGCCTTTTCAGGATTTTTCCTCTGCTTGTTACTACAGAAACCATCTAGCAACCAGAATCTACAGCAAACTTCACCCAAAACAGAGAAAAACCATACAGACAGAGCAGGTTTTACCTCCACCCCTTTTTCTCCCCTTCCCCAGTCTTTCTCTTCTCTCTGGTTTGTTTTTTTAAAGGGTGGGTGAGTGCTAGGGAAACTGCAAAGGATAGGAGCATTTTGCATGCATTGAAACAGTAAAGCTCTGATTACAGATAGCAGAAATGAAAGTAGGGAAGGAGTAATGAGCAATGAGGAATGCATAATGCAGGATGAGGACACAATTTCTACACATTGGCTAAAAACGCTTTACACACTTAAGCAATAAAAACAAACCATTAGGCCAGACCTGCACTGTCAGGAAGTATAAAACAGTTCTTGAAACTCTGCAGTTATGTACAAAAGCTTTTCATAAACTTTTGTTTCCTGATCTTCATAAAACAGTAACATCAAGCTGCCATATGGCAATTAGCTGCCTCCTGAAATCAATTAAAAAAAACACAAAAACAACAAAACACAAAATCAACAATTTAGGAATAGCTGCACAATAAAATAGTTCCATAATTATCCTCTTCTAATAGCATAGCAAAATGAGTCCAAAATAATTGCAGCCCAGATGAGCTCCTTCTTCAAAGCTTAGAGTACAGCAAATCATGTTCCTCATCAGCACTGACTGCACAAGTAAGACCTCTAACTGCCTGGCAGAGGTGATGGCAGGTGAGAGCCTGTGAACATCCACATCAAATTATCATATGAGCAGGAAAGGTCTCAACACCTGATTGTTACGGGCCCAGGTTAGCAGAGTGGAGCAGATTCTGCTCAACAAAACTGGCCAATGCTCTCAGGAGAGCTTACCTCAACTGAAGATCTTCCCACGTCATTTTTACATGTTGCTGACCACAGAAGTCCAACTGAATTTTGCGCAAAAATTATCAAGCCATTCGACAAAGCTGCTACTGAGTCTCAAAAGGACAAGGAGAGATGCTGATCACATTTGTGTTTAGAGAGATGCTTATCTGAAATGCACAAAGGGTGACATTATCTATCACAATCTCTGCCTATATAGATTATTTAAGTGCCTAGAAGCAATATGTTTAGGGGAAACAGACTATAGAGTAACCAAGGCCGTTTTGCCTTCCAGGTCTTCTTTCTCTCCTCTTAAGAGGGGAAAAAACAAACAAACAAACAAAAACCCAAACACCAAAACCAAGCAAAAAAAAAAAAACACACCACAAAACTTTTTGTATACTTTGACACTAATAAGTACTAAAGAAATAAGTACTGGAGTAACAGCATACTTTCCATATTTAGGGTCATTTAGCAGTGATTACTAGAGTTAGATGTCAGGAAGCCCAACCCTCTCAGTACTGTCTGATTACCAACTCTATTTAGTAGACTTCAGAAACCCAACTGATCTCCAGGAAAATGTTTGTACCAATTAAGTTTGGTTTCTGTTATTTTGAATCCTAAACAAACTCTTCAGTACAGCAATCTCACCTCTCCAATGCAGAGGAAGGTTAAGGATTTAAAGAACCAATTCTGCTGAAATTTATTAACATGCTAAACTCGACACATGCATATATCCTCCTCAAAAAATCAATATGAAACTGCTGATTCTGTGACTAATGCTAAGCAGGTATAGAAATGCTTACAAGAATGGGTCTTAATAGGTTACAATTATACATTGACCTCAGTGTATTTTGTAAAGGCTGCAATTCTTTGTCAATCAACAAGAGGAATGCAGCATCACGCCATGAGCCAGCTTCTGCTCATGCACAGACAATTGCTGTAGCAAATTTTTGTGAAACAAGATTAGCATTTACATCTCATGCCTTAGAGGAGAGAAAGCAGTCACCACTCTGCAAAAAGCCTCCTTCAGTCTAGTTACACACAAAGGAATAGGAGTTGTGCAACTTAAACCTTGCAAGACTGGCATTTAGGATCTGTTCAGAAGTGCTATGGGGTCTTTCTGATTTTGGCAGGTTTGGAATCATACCTTTCCTGCTCATAGAAATAGTGCAGAGGCACTTCATGTCCAGCTTCTGCAAGCTTAGGTTATAAAATACACTAGCACTGCTGTGACCCAACTACCACAACCACACACCACAGTCGAGGAAGTCTTGAAGCACCTTCACCGTGGCACATCCTGCAGCTGACAACCCTCCCAAAGCAACAAACTGCCTCATTGCTAAAGCTGACGAGAAACAAAAGGCAAACAAAATTTCTGTATGTATGAGGTTCCTCACTGAAAACATTAGCCAACAAAAACGCTCTGGTCTTCAGAAAAAGCAGAGGTTATCCATCCAGTGTCCACTGCTATGTAGTACCAGGGTGACCACTAACATCAGCTACCTCTCAAAAACAAGCGGAGTAGTGGACTGTTCTCTACTAGCTATTAAAAATACTGCTATGTAAGTTTTTCTCTTGCCACCGAAACTTACAGCTAGCCTAAGGCAGTTTAAACTCACAAGAGAAAAACTGAAGGAGCCAATAGAAAATTAGTTTCTCTCCTATCCACTGTGCACATTGCTTTTTTGTGATGATTAATCATAGAGGACTGTTCTTTCTAAGAAGACCTGTAAGACACCATCAAGTTAGCCTTTCTGATCAGCAAACCTATTTGGTACCTTTGTGTAACCCAGATGATTCTGTAAAAAAGCAAGAGTTTGGGGAGGGCCAGGAGAAACAGGAGGTTTCTATTAATAAAAAGGCTAGTAAGAGGTTCAAACCAGAGATTCACAGAGCTGACTTTGAGATGTCTTTAACAGGACAAGTGTATACATGGCTTTAGGAACTGCTGCCTCAGTTCACCAAATCCAGAAACAGATGCATGACAAGAGTGCAAGGGAATTCTGACATCTCTGGAGGCATCAGCACAGTCACTGTATAGCCACTAAATACAGTGGAGAGCTCCTGAAACAGGCAGGAACTCACCATTAGCAGTCTAACATGATTTTGTTCTGTTCCCAGCTTCAGTGCACTCCACAACAGATCACCAAGAAGCCCATTCAAGTCACTTTCCCGCTCTGCTATTTCAGCACAATTCTCACACAAGCAGCAACTCAGCCTCTGCATGCTCATCCCAGGTTCTACAGCTACTTATCTGACTGCCATAGCAGTCTCCTAACACACAACAGGCATGGAAAGTATTAGCTTTAATGCTGTACTTGCCAGCTTCAAATTGTGGTTTTGTCCCTGACAAAGGATTTGAAAAGTAAGATGTAAGCACAAGTTACCCCTGCGATGACTGCATAAGCAAACCATTTTTTCTTACAGACTGGGCTTTTCATAAATATCAGAATTCTATGATTTATTACCTGAAACAAATTCAAGCATTTGGGAAGAAAAAGAAAGCTTTCAAACACAAAACCCTGTAAAGGTAATCTGGAAATCAGCTAACCAATCAGCTGAGGTTTGACAGGAGGCTGTATAAGACAACAGCTTGCTGTACACAGGACAAAAACTGAAGACTAATTTCACTAATAAGACTCCACAGAAGTGAGCTCTCATCTGAGGGGAGGAAGTATGCAATGCTTTTCCAACTGTTAAAGGCAAGGGCCAGTGCAAATAAGGTAAGTATTCCTCTTTAGCATACATAATGACCAAAAAAAAAGACATTTCAGGTTTTATTATTCTGTATTTGGCCAGGACTTTAAGGAAGGACTCTTAAAGGAAACATCAAACATTCATTTTTCTGTAGATCTAGAAAGGATTCAGCTTTCCCCCACCCCCCGGCAGGATTTCTTTTGGCCCTTCTGATATTCACGCTGCAAATTAGTTGGGAATAGCAGTATTTATACTAGATCAGCACCGTCTGGTTTTTATCCAACTGTTCCACCTAAAGAGGATGCCAGTTCTCATGGACTGGAGAGCCCACCCTGCAGCATTCCTGAGAATTGTACAATATAATAATCTTGAAAGTCAGCAGAGTGGATTAACCACTTTCTTTTTTTTCTGGACTTGAACTTGTGACCTTAACAGTAGCACAGCAGAAAGCAAACGTGCTCTGCACTTTGCCATAGTAACCTTCCATGGATTCTTTTCAACTTAAATACACACACAATTGAAACACCTACAATTTTGAAAAAAATTATGTACAAACCCTATATTTTTCTTTTTTTTTTTTGTCCTTTTTTGATTACATATAAATACAAATTAGCTATTCTTCTAAAAAGTGGTTATAATAGCAAATAAATACAAAATAAGAATCTGACCATTATACTTCATGTGCTGGGGGTTAAACCCTTATATAAAATGTACAACTAAAATACATTTAAAAATCTTTAAAGGAATATTTCTCTGATTAAAATATTTGTTTTCCCAACTTTTTTTTTTTTTTTTTTGTAGACATAAATATATTTTCAAAATAGTTGTGTTTTTTTTTTTTTTTCCTTTCCATTTCATTACATAAATAAAAGTCTTCATTGGGAAATATTAAAGTGTCAGCTTCTTTTTCTTTTTTTTCTTTTCTTTTCTTTTTTTTTTTTTTGCATTTCTCTAATATATTTGCTGTGTCAGCGGCACCCACAACCCTCCACAACCATATCTTGATAGTTCTTTAAAACAACTTTCTCGTTTTCGTCAAGGTAGAGCATGGAAATAGCACTCAGTTCTGTCGGCACACAGCAGGCCTTGGGGATTTTGGAATTCACTGAATTGACCAAAGTTTGAACAATGGCATGGTTTGTTGAGTTTAGGTGATCTGCCAATGGAAAAGGACATTCCCCATGGCAGTAAAAGGCACTATACCCCGGAGGGGCAACAATCCAGTCATTCCACCCCACATCATTGAAGTCCACATATAACGGATGCCTTTTGCAACTGTATTTGTGGCGTTTACGCTGTTTGTGTTTTGCTTGACGCTTTTCTCTTTTATGAAGCGGGTGTCCCTTGCCATCATGCCCAAACGTTACTAATAATGGCCTGAGCTGAGACCAGCTATCTTCATCCTGATGTAAAGACCTGCTAATCCTAACGTGCCTCTTGGAGGCACTGTTCTCTTTGTCCAAGTGAACCACCTCTACCACAAACCCATGATTAGGTTGTCCATGTGCAATCCACCTCAAAACAGCTGGTGTTACATCAAAACTTTCCCATTTACTTGCATTATGATGCACCAACCTGGTGTCCAAAAGTCTTGTGACAGGGTCCTTAGAGGTGGCTGTGGCTGGCTTTAAAATTTCATAAATATTAATACGGTGATGGTAGCTGCTGCTGTTCTCAAAGGCTCCGTGCACCTGTTCCCGAAAAATCTGGAGTTCAGCTGAGGTGATAGACTCCTCATTAGGGATAGAAGTTAAATTAAAGAAGAAACGTCGTGCTGTTTTCCCACTTGTTTCTTGCAGTTCTTCCAAAATTTCTAATTTGATTAAACAGGGAAAAGAAAAAGGGGGGGGGGGGGGAAATAAATCAGGAACCAAACCCCTTAGATAATCTGCTATTGGCAACTTTCAAATGACAGCTATCACATGTGACGCACAAGATCTGAAAGGCTTTCAGGCAGAAAACACCATCTCCCTTCTCCTCCTGTTTACGTAGGCAAGCGTGTATAGCATGAAGTTGAGTGCTTCACTCTTTTTTTTTCCTGTGTTTTTATAAATCCATTTTTGTTTGAACACTGGTGCCCTTTGCCTTCCAGGTGGTTACAATAAGTGGCAAGAAACACATAGCATTACTTTGGAATTCAAGAACATTCACAAGAAAACTCTAGCACCAGAGCTAGTGGGGGTCTGAAGAGAATCATTAAATCTGGTTAAAGACTTAGCATAATTATTACATCGCTGCTTTTTTTTTTTTCCAGTAATATGGCTCTAACATCAATTTTTAAAATTCCATTCTGGAAAATATTACTCCACAATGTAGGTGATTTGTAAGTCTTAACACGTGGATATTTGGATCATAGTGACAACAAACTCAGTGGTGTAACAGCACTTTACAAAGCCCACTTCAGTATTTACCCCAAAAGGACATAAAGAATGGCAGGAAGGTTCAACTGCTGAAAATGAGTAGATGGGATAAGGGTAATTTAAAAAGTCACTTCTGAACAGCAGGGTTGCAGAAAAACAACAACAATAAAATGTTATAAATCACTAAATCCCAGGTGGTTCTCATCTCTAAGTCAACAAATAAATGAATGGAGGGAATAAAATGTATCTAGGGCTGCTAAGAAGTACGTTGTTGCTACAGATATTGATGAAATTAAATGTGCCAAAACAAATCTCTCTCCATGGGGTTTACTTTTGGTGCTAAGCATCCTGGAGAACTGTTCATTTCCTAAGGGGAAGCCATAACTATTCCCTTTTGAATCCAGTATGATTTATTTGGATGAGGTAAGGCTCAGCTTCATAGCATTTCAGGACCAGACCAATATTTGTAAACATGCAGATGTTTTGAATGGGCACAAGACAAATTTTTGCTTTCAAGAAGCCACTAAGTTTTGCTAAAATTATAGAATAGCTTTTATGTCAAAACCAGTATTTGCTATAACAGTACAATTACTTCAAACTGCTGATTTGCTTGACACTTACAAATGTTGCCCCTTAGGCTCCTGTCTTGCCCAGCCCCTTTGCCTGCCATACTCAGGTTTGAACTAAATGACTGAGTGCTGGCTTTTCCCCACTCACTACTAGATGTTTACTTCCCCTGTAGGGATATGCAGATAATGAGAGGTTTCATCATTCACCTCCTCTCTTACAATAAGGCTTCCCAGTAAACAGCACATCCACTTCTCCGAGGCCACCTCTTTTATCCATCAGAAATCTAAATACTGACTAATTTCTTTCCTCAACATGAAAAGCATGGGAAAAGTTAATCTTCATTAGTTTTCCAGCGAGGCTACTGCACACTAGCACTGGAGACAGGAATCCTGGAATACTTAAAACCTGGCGAGGTGTCTCCCAAAGAGCGTACGAGCGACACGTGAACCACCAGCTCCAAGGGCCTGCCCGACCCGCGGCTACTGCCGCAGGGACTGTTTCGGCTACATAAACCGAAAAATGCACGCAGCTGCCCAGTAAGGGCCTGTCCCTGAGGGCCCACTGCCGCGGTGGACTGTAAGGGAGAAAGTGTGGAGGTGCTGCTGGATGCTTCACTCTGCATTTGGCCGGGTTACCTTAAGCTGAGAGCTCGATGGCGGAGTGAGGGAGCTCTCGAGGTGGCCACGATTGATTGTTTCATTGATCTCTCACGGGGATTATATAAGGATTAGAAACCTCCGCAGCGGCGCCGGCTCAGCCGCGCATTAGGGAGACTTTCCTGCTCTTCAGACTCACAACAGAAAAGCTATTTGTGGGAATGCTTAACGCAGAACTGCCTTGTTTTAGCGGGAAAAGTAAAACGGGAACCTCGCGTCGGACAGAGGGAGAAGAAAGGTTCGCAAAGCAAGCGTTCCCGCAGCACGAGCCCTGGTCCTGCAGCCGGGATCCCAGTAGCAAACCTGTCTGGAAGTACCCGGCCACCCCGGTGTACTCAGCGCTGCGTTACCGGCGGCCAAACTTACGCGCTCCCGGGGCGGAATCCTCCCCGACGCTCCTCCCCCGGCCCTCCCCTTTCTCCTCGGCTCCCTCAGCCCATCCTGCTGCTGGTGCCCCCACGCACCGCCGCGCCCGTTGCCGCCTCCCCCCCCCCCCGCCCCAGGCCGTGCGCCCGCAGCCCCGCTCCCCCAGCTCCCGCCCCTACCTTCGTGGTGGAAACTGCGGACGGTGTTGGCGCGGCTGGTGGCCTTCTCCAGCGGATAGCCGAGCGCCGACGGCTGCCCCAGTTTCTGACCCGCGTGCAGACGGTAGAGGTCCAGCATGTAGGGAGGGATGACGACGTCCTTGCCGGGGCTGGGCCGCCGCTTCAACCCGAACATGTGGAGCAGGCGCAGCTCGAACTCGCTGAGGAGGTCCTCGGGACGCTGCGCGGCCGAGGCGGCACGGCCCGGCTCGATGAAGCGCCGCCGACCCACCTCCGGCATGAGGCCGGCCGCGCCGCCCAGTAGCACCTGGCAGAGCAGCAGCGCCAGGAGAGAACGGGTCACGGCAACCATGATCAACCTGCGCGGAGGAGGAGGCGATAGGAGCCAGTCAGCGCGGACACCGCGCCGGGGAAGCGCGCCGCAGTGGGGGGAGGGCGGTCGGGGACGGTCCGCAGGTGGGTCCCACCCCGGCGCCCAGCTTGACCCCCGCGGGGCGAGGCGCGAGCCATGGCGAGCGGGCCTCGGCCACTACCAGGCGGGTGGGCGCGAAAGAGCCCCTCGTGGGGCCCCGCCGGGCCGCTTCAGGTGCTCGGCGGCGGAGCGAGGCACGAAAATCCCCGTGGCAGGCGATCAAAGGGAGCGAGGCGGGACGGGGCGGGGGAGCGAAGCGGGGCTGATCCGCAACAAAGGAGCACGGAGGTGAAGGGGAGGAGGGGGCGGCCGCTGTCAGTGCGGCGGGTGCACCTCCGGGGCCGGGTCGCAGGTGTGCGCCCTCCCGCCTTGCCCGGACCGGGCCTCCCGCCGCCTCCCGATCCGCAGGGAAGGGAAAGGAAGGGGGTGGCTGCCCCAGCCGACGCGCAAAGCGACCTTCCCTGCTGTGCTCCCGTCCCGATGCCCGTGCTTCCCCCTTCCCGCTCCGAGCCGCGGGAGTTTGGGCTGGCTCGGCTTCCCCGGGGCCGCGGCTCCGCGCCGGGACGGCGGCTTCTCCAAAAGGAGAGCAGGGGAAAGCTATTTTCCCTCGGCGGAGTGGAAGAAGGGGAAGGAGGAAAACACAAATCCTGTTACGTCCTTAGCCAAACCCACAGGGTGGTATTCTCCCCCGTGAAACTCTGCGCTGGATTATTTTTATCATTATTATTATCATTAGAATTGTTATGATTAGTTGTCCCGTCCCCCCTCTCTTCCAGAGCGCTAGCACCTCTGCCGTGGCCCACGGAGACATCCTGCGGAGAAGGCTTTCAGTGGAGCCGGAGTTATACCTGTGTGCAGCAGCGGGGGTTGTGTCTGCAGGAGGGTTTTCGGCTCTCGGGGTGTTTTTCCCGCATCACTTGGTGTTACTCCAGACTTCGCTGCTGCTCCTCTACAGCTGCCGAGCAGAAAACATAAGTTCCCTGAAGTCCAGTCCGCCTCAGAAACATACTTTTAGCAGCTGGTTGAGGAGGCAGAAAGCAAGTCCCGACCAGGGAAGGGCTTCTCCCTTTTAAAAGCAGCGATCGAAAAAGTTATTGCTTCTTCTTCCTCCTCGCGTGTGCCTGCCCGTGAATGGGTCCCTATGTCTACGGAGTTAGGAGGCTCCTTTTTAAAAATGTCCTTTGCATCACCCGCATCAGACAGACAGACATTTACTGAGACTCCTGCAGTAATATTCAGATGAAGCTTGACTTTCCTCCACTCCCTTAAAAAGAAAGAAGAAAGGAGGGAGGAGAAAATGAGAAGGGAAAAAAAAAAAAAAAAAAAAGGGTGGGGAGCAGGCTGCTCCTGCTAACGCCGTCCCGCGTGGAGCAGCCGCGCTAGGAGCCCGCTCCCGCTGCCCCGCCGGCCCGCCCGCCGCTCGCACCGCACCGCACCATTGCCGGGGGTGGCTGGGTCGCCGCCGCCGCCGGGCCTTTTTGTTGCTCGGCGATGTCACGACCCCGGAGGCTCGCGGGCCCGCGCCAATCACAGCCGCCCTGTGGGAGCGGGCTGCGGCCCCGCACCGGCTTTTAAAGGAAACGCCGCCTCCCTCCCTCCGTTCCTTCCCTCCCTCCTCCTTCGCCCGTTCCCTCCCTCGTCCGCTCCCGCCCGCGCCCGGGTCGCGGGACAGGGGCGGGCGTCCCGTCCCGTTAAGGGATCTTTCTGAGCTGGTGTGGGAAGCACCGCCTGCCGGGTCCCGCGTCCCGCCCCAGGCACGGCCGCCTGGAGCGGGATATCGGACCGGACCGAACAATGACCCGTTGTGAGGCCCCCGAGTGCCGCGCTGCGCCACCACAAATCGGATTAACACTGTGCCCCGGGCTGCCGGGGTGGTAAAGTGTGAAGGTCACGTAAGGTACCGGGAGAATCCCGGTGCTTTAGAAAGAGTTTCAACTTTGTTACGTTTTTAAATTATTTTGTATTTATTTATTTTTCTGCCAGTGCGCGGGAGCCTGTTGCCTGACCCGGACTGGAAATCGGGAGGGTTTTCTCGCCTCGCCGAAAAAGAAGCACCGAGACTCGGGGAGGAGTCTCCTCCCGGACGGCTGCTGCGGTGCAGGCGACGGAGGGCTCAGCCCCGACCGTGCGCATGGTAGAGGGCTTGCGTTGTGTTGTATTTTTTTTTAAGATGTGGCTGCCCTCCAGTGGTGGAAATGCGGCGGATCTCCGGTCCCGGCACGGCAATCCCGTCACGAACCAGCCCGCGGGCCCCAGCCTCTGCCTGACACCTGCCCTGTGGCCGAGTCGCGCTTCCTGTGTCTCAAGCTGCGCCAGGGGAGGTCTAGACTCGAGGTGAGGAGAAAGTTCTTCACCGAGCGAGTCGTTCATCATTGGAATGGGCTGCCCAGGGAGGTGGTGGAGTCACCGTCCCTGGAGGCGTTCAAGAGGAGATTGGACGTGGCACTTGGTGCCATGGTCTAGTCATGGGGTCTATGTTTATAGGTTGGACTCGATGATCCTCGGGGTCTCTTCCAACCTTAATTATACTGTGATACTGTGATGTGGATGGTGCTCACGCTGACACTCCCCTGGTTTGCAGTCCCTGTTTGGCTGCGTACAGGCACAGAGGAGGACAGAGGTGACAGGGTGAAGAAAGCAGGTCGATGCTCAGGGAGCTGGAACTCCCAATCCTGGCAATGTCCTGATGGCAAATCTTGTAATCCCGACGAGATTTAGTAACTCGGTGATAGGGATGAATCCTTTGTCCCTTCTCATGTTCGGTTTCTTGGACTCTGCGGTAGGACCTGGCTCTTCTCGCATAGGTATGTGATACCTGGCAGTTTAGGATCCTCATCAAAGCCAAAGCCATCAGCACAGTCATTAGCTGGGGTCCCGGTGCTAGCCCAAGGCTCCGTCCCGGCAAAGTGAGTGCTCCGTGTGGAGAGCTCTTCGCAATGCCTCTCAAGGGCTTCATTTGCAAAAGATACAGACAGCCTTTGACACCTTGAGCTACTGTGCAGAAGGGTTTAAAGCAGTAACAAGGGAGAGAGCTCCATTACCAGATCCTCCATTGGGAGCAGCCGTTTCCCTCCATCTTACAACTTTGTAGCAGAGGAAAACCCCTGATTTCAGGCAGGAATTCAGCACATTCGGGCTGGAGTAAGTCCTCCTGGGGACCCTTTTATCTTCACTTTTCTATCACGTTGGAATGACTTCATCTATACCAGCAAAACGTAGCTGCAGGAGGAGGTTGCTCACACAGGGAGTTTCATACCAGCATAACAAACCATGTTGGAACCACATCAGCATAATTAAAGAGATGGAAAAGCTCCATACCAAAAGCTCCCACTTGTTAACCTGTTTTTTGCTCACCACTGTGCATACAGTGGGAGAGGTGACACAGAATGAGGTGAAATCCTTCAAAAGTTTAGTTACTTTTTCATTGCACAGATAATGTTTGATTTTATGACTTCCTGCAAGTCTCTAGCATGAACTGAAGGTGCCGTGCATTGTGACTTCAGGGTATGCCAATTATGTAAAGCAACACTAAAACAACAATGGCAACATAGTTTACACATCACTGACACTAAATGAGCACTTCAACATCTAATTGCCATTCCAGTTCAATCTGTAGTGGGTCATGCCAGGAAAAAGTCATTTCTTGCCTCAACAATTGCTCCTGTGCCTGGAGCATAGGCTGTACTGTATGCTCAGCTTCACGTTATCTCCAGGAGCTTTATATATTAGGATGATGATCCTTGTAAGAGAAAAATGTGGTTGTGGTTGTTCTGAAGCCCTGCAGATACTCTGAGCTGATATCAAGAGGCTTTCATAGTTTTGCCCTTCACTGATTTCTAAATATTTTTATATCAGAAATGTTTCAATATTTTTGTATCAGTCCTGTGTAACCAGCAAGACCAAGGAAGTGTTTGTTCCCTGTACTCAGCACTAGTGAGGACACACCTTGAGTCCTGGGTTCAGTTTTGAGCCCCTCACAACAAGAAGGACATTGAGGTGCTAAAGCATGTACAAAGAAGGGCAACAAAGCTGGTGAAGGGTCTATAGGACAAGTACTGTGAGGAGTGGCTGAGGGAGCTGGGGTTGTTTAGCCTGGAGAAAAGGAGGCTGAGGAGAGATCTTACCACTCTCTACAACTCCCTGAAAGAAGATTGGAGCCAGGTGAGTGTCAGTCTCTTCTTCCACATAACAAGCAATAGGACAATAAAAAAATGGCCTCAAGTTGCACCAGGGGAGATTTAGGTTGGACATTAGGAAATTTTTCTTCACTGAAAGGGTTGTCAAGCATTGGAACAGGCTGCCTAGGAAAGTGGTTGAGTCACCATCTCTACAGGTATTTAAAAAACATGTAGATGTGGCACTTAGGAAGGTGGTTTAGTGGTGGCCTTGTTGGTGTTAGGTTAATGGCTGGGCTTAAAGATCTATTCCAACATTCATGATTCTATGAGTCTGTATAAATAGATTTTTTCATAGTCTTCTGCTCTCTGGGCCACAAAAGACAAAGTTTCATAGGATTATAGAATGGTAGAAGTTGGAAGGGACCTCCAGAGATCAAGTCCAACCCCCCTGCCAAAGCAGGATCGCCTAGGACAGGTCACACAGAAACCCCTAAGATAGGTCATACAGGAATGTGCTTAGATGGGTCTTGAAAATCTCTAGTGAAGGAGATTCCACAACCTCTCTGGGCAGCCTGTTCCAGGGCTCTGGCATCTTCCCAGTAAAGAAGTTTTTCCTTATTTTGTGGTGGAACTTTATGGGTTCCAGTTTGTGTCCATTCCCCCTCATCCTATTACAGGACATCACTGAAAAGAGGGTGGCCCCTTCCTGACACCTACCTTGCAGATATTTATTAACATTGATCTGTTCCCCTTCCAGTCTTTTCTCCAGGCTAAACAGCCTCAGGTCTCACAGCCTTTTCTCATCAGACAGACGTTCCAGTCCCTTCATCAGCCTTGTAGCCTCTGTTGGATGCTCTCTGTCACTCTTGAACTAGGAAGCTCAGAACTGGACACAAATGTGTCCAGTTGTGGTCTCTCACCAATGTGGTCTCACCAGGTCAGAGTGGAGGGGCAAGAACCTCCCTTGACTTGCTGCACACCCTCACTCCCCTTCTAGTTTGTAATCTCTGTCTATTTAGATCAGGATTTGCTGGGGCAGTAACTCTGCCTTCCCAGCGTGCACTTACAACACATTACCTAAACTCTAGAACCTCAGCCATGCACCTGATGTCACAAGCTGAGAAACATCTTTATCGTGATAGCATCGGAGACAGGTGTATTTAGGTACAACAAATGCAGCACTTGGTCTGTGGAGCACAGACATGCCAGGACATCCCCACACAGACCTCCAGCTCCCAAAATAAGCTTTTGCTGCAGCCATAATGCCCTTGTGCTCTTCCCAACCCTACAGTTGTGCAGCAGCACACCTGGGATAAAGAAACTGAAGCTCAGTCAGCTGCGTTTCGTCACAAGCTCTGTGCCAGCAGAGTTGAGCAGCACGTCAGCTACAGATCCTGTCCCACTGTGGTGCACTCCCATAATGTTGTTTAATTTTACAAAGTTAATTTTCAGATCAAGTCTGTTCTTCAGCTAAACTCCTGCCAGAGAGAGAATCCACCATTTATGCTGAAAAGATCTGGTACAGAAGTGGGGTTTTAGGAAATCTAATCTCCTTTGTGAAACTTAATTTCCCTGCTCCTCAGTTTTGTATAGTTGACTGGACTCATTAATTTCTCTCTTCTTTCCCACATGCACTATTTTTTTCCGTGGGTTTTTTGTTACTGTTGGTTTGATTTGGTTTGGTTGGTTGGTGGTTTGGTTTGTTTGAGAGTTGTTGAGTCTGTAAATACTCAGCTAGCAGCACCTGCTGCTACGTTTTCACATCCAGGTGTTCCTTTCCAGGACCCAAACACAGCTGATAGATCTCAGTGTCAGATATTGTTGGTGTTTCTTAATAAAATGATAGAAAGGTATCCAAATAAGGATAGGTTTTACAGTATGGTGAGAGTTATTTTTTAAGACTAGAGGGAGAAAGAAGAAAATCTTTTCCCTTCAGCATTTTCCCTTTACAATTACTGTATGAAATCACACTTCTACACTGCCACCAGGTACTGTCTATTTTTTACTCTTTTTTTCCAACCTGGTCACATTGCCATTGCTACGGGCAGAAGATCTCAGCTGGAACATCTGGATCTCTGATGGTAAGAAAACTACCTATTTTTTGGTCTAGTTAGAGACACAGGTCTGCAGAAATACATTGCTCTATGTGCACTGAGAAGCAGCACTTTTACTACTGACTTCAGCAGACCTGTTAGACCAATGCTGAGCATGTTTGAAAGTTCCCACTTTAGACCACTGTCCCCATGATATAAGTAAGTGAGAAGTGAAATATTAATAGTAGTGAGGTCTTTTACAGATCTCAGTGAATAAGCCTCTTGATAAAAAAACCTGCACTGAAGTACGGAACACATACATGGTACGGCACCAAATGTGAGATGGGTGACTTCTGAAAATGAGTTAAGATGTGTTACTGATGTTGAGGTTTTGGCCTCGTAATGAGTGGAGATTATCTGAAAGCTTTTCTGTTCCTGAGCTGTGCTTCCTGTTGGCATCTGTGTGAATATGATACGTGGCCATTCTTTAAACTATTACATGATAGTGTGGTTTGTCTTTTAACATCTGTCAATTGTCTCTGCTGTGCAGCCTGTCTCTTGTTCCCTGAAGGATGGATTCTCACCAGAGAAAATACTAATTTACAAGATGGTGATCTGTTTTTGAAGAGGGGAAAGGCAGCTTATTCAGAAATGTCTATTTCTTTTTTCATTCACCTTTGCTGAAATCTGGCAGCTCTTCAAAGCTCTTGCTCTGTTTCACAGGGAGTCTCAATTTCATTCATCAAATCTCAGCTTTCTTTCCATCAAAGTGTCAGGAAAATTGGAATTTATCAGAAAATACAATGCAGACTCAGTATTCTCTACACCTCCAGTATGTCCTATTGCTAGTGAATGATAACAGTTGCTCCTAACAATGCTGTATTTGCAAACACAGGCTGCAGTTCTCAGTCATGTAGCTGTGCAACTTTTATGTTCTAAGACAAAGTCCCACAATTTGTAATACAATTGCTGGGGAAAGAGGAAAAAGGGAGGCTGTCATGATAACCCTTTCTTTAACTGTTTTCCCCTTGATGCTAGAAACTTCCAAATTTCAAAGTCTAGTATTTGACCCACGGCTTTTATCAGTAAGGAAAAAAAAAAAGAGGGGGGTGGCAGGGAGAGGAAAAGAAAGAAAGGCATCTCTAATACCTCTATACGGCCTGGAGAGCAACCAAGCCATCACCAAACAGATTCTCAGGCACCACCACCATTTATGTACTTATAATTACAGACTGTCAAGTCATGGAGATTCATTGGGCAGTGAACTAAGATTCAGAAAACCTCATTTCTCTTCCCAGTAATAGAAGTTTCCTTCATGCCCCAGTTTTCCCACCTTGGAAACAGGGATGATCACACTGACATCTACTTGTAAGTCCCTGCAAAACCTCCAAGTAACAGCACTAAGAGTTGGGCAGCTCTGTTGTTTGGGGCTAAATACTAGGGTAATGCCAATAGCAATCTCAAATATTTGGAATCCATGGCTCAATCATGCCATAAAGACAGTGGCAAAATTCCTTCTGGTTTTGTTGGTACAGACTCATGTTTTAATGATGTAGAGACAGGGATGCTAACTATTCCAATCACGAGATTTGGAGCAAAGAAGGATTTTTTTTTTCCCATTATATAAGTCTTAGAAAGACAATAAGGTGAGGGTGTTGCCCCCCACACAAGAGAAATGGCTGCGTCATAGATGGTCCACTTCAGGAGCTTATCGTTTCGTCACTGCAGAGATGCTGACGTCAAGAAAAATGGAGGCTCATATAAAGTTACGCATATTGCCTTAAGAAGTGCATATTTTAGTACTGAAACTGGATGATGGTTTGCAATTAAAATAAAATAAAGGCAAGTGTGACGTTCTGTTTAAGCAGATTGTCTGTATGAAGGCTTTATTGTAGCTGCAGATTTAGGGCATATGAAAAGGTTTTCTGTGCTCAGTTGCAGGATGAAAAACATTGCATTATCAGGCATTCTTGTTCTCTAACACCACTTTGCCAGTATGCCTTTGACAATGAATGCTTGCAATTTTATTTTCTGATGTAAAGTTATGTTTTCTCAGGTCATTATCATTCCAATTCTCAAATATCCTACAGAAAGTAATAGTAAAGCTTTGTGTCTGCTCTCTGGCATGTGCTCAGCACAAGTGATCAGCTGCTGCACCTGCTTCACACTTGGAGTAAAGCTATTTGCAAGTTGCTTTCAAATACATCCCTTGTTCCCAGCTCTGCCCAGTTTGTAGAGGAGCTCTGATGGGCACAGGTCTCAGTTCAACCACCACCCTGTAAATTTCATTTAGTTGCTTGTGATGTACATTTACTGACTGGGAGGGGTCTTAAGAGAACAACATCCTCTGGCCATTCCCAGGCTCTTGTTTGCTCCAATGTTCCACTTGTGGCATTCCAGAAAGCACAGTCTAAATTCCAGAAATTAATTTTTATTGGCACACATTGAACTGCTTCAAGGTATCATTTATCTTCAGAGCATCTGCAGCCCCAAAGTCATAGTACTCTTCCTGTATTTGGCCTTTCCACATTCCCCTCCAAGAGGAGAAAGAACTGCTACCTCCATTTTACAGAAGGGAAAAAGGGGCAGAGGGTGGGGGTAGGCTGTTTTTCTAAGAGGTGTACAGGAATACTTCTTAGCTCTATATAGGTCACACAGGTTTTCAGTGATGCATAATCAGGTTACACACAATTTTTGGGTTAAACTCACAGAACTCCAGTGAGACATTAAGTATTCTGCTCATGCAGACAGGTTTTAAAAGCCCAGTACCAAGTACCCGATAGTTTTCTGACAAATTCCTGCAGTGCCTTGTCCACAGTTCTTACTGCAGCCCAATCCTAGCAGCAATATAATCATCTCATTGAACTAAGGAGAAAAGTTCTGATCTTGCAGAAGTCAGTCTGTGCTGAAAAGAGGGTTTAGAATAGCATCACATAGCATAGCATAGCATAGACCAGCTTGGAAGAGACCTTCAAGATCATCACGTCCAACCTATCATCCAACACCATCTAATCAACTAAACCATGGCACCAAGCACCCTATCAAGTCTCCTAAACACTTCCAATGATGGCGACTCCACCACCTCCCCAGGCAGCCCATTCCAATGGGCAATCACTATGAAGAATTTCTTCCTAACATCCAGTCTAAACCTCCCCTGGTACAGCTTGAGACTGTGTCCTCTTGTTCTGGTGCTGGTTGCCTGGGAGAAGAGACCAGCCCCTGCCTGTCTACAACCTCCCTTCAGGTAGTTGTAGAGAGCAATAAGGTCCCCCCTGAGCCGCCTCTTCTGCAGGCTAAACAACCCCAGCTCCCTCAGCCTCTCCTCATAGGGCTTGTGCTCCAAATCATCCAAAGGATCATCCAAAGCATGATCAAGATCCTCAAGATGGTCAAGGTATTGAGAAACAGATTTGTTCTCAAACCAGGTCAGTCACCACAGTAGAAGGTACAGTGAATTCCCTGACCTGCTGTGCCATCACCTCCTCCCTCATGCTCTTCTTCAGGCTCCACTGCAGGATGGGTGCTGTACAGCTTTCCACTTTGGGAAAGCACCTGAGCCATTACATTCCTCAACACCATTAACTAGCTCAGCTGCCTGCTTTGGTTTTTTTTTCCCTGAAATTTGAAATGACCTATCTACCCATACTTTATGTGCTTGCAAAACTGTGTCCTTCAGCTCATTCAGGATTAGGTTGAACAAGCAGGACTATAAACCATTCATGCTGTGCAGGGCTGTCTGATTACAAACTGCATTATTCCCAACAATTCTGAGTTCTCTAACTGGATTTAGGCAGCCTTGCCTCTTGTATTACTGTAAGAAGTTTGCCTGCTGTTACATTTGCTGTTTTCTAGACAGTGTGTAAACTCAGTAAATATTCACATCAACTTAACATGCACATTCTAAACACTGAATACATTAATTTATTCAGCCACAGAATAAATTCCTTTCAAATAAATCAAAACACTAAACAGACAAACAAACTGAGGAACCATGGAGCAAACTCCATTTATTTTGCCCTTTTGACCTCCTCCCTTGCTTTCTACTCCCCTGTGTACATCCCAAGCCTCTGTGTACAGCCTTGACAGCCACTGGGTTTTGAGAAAGAAAAGAACTGCTGCAAAATTTCTCCTGCCCTTCTTTGTTTGGCAGGAAAAGACCGCCAGCAAATAAATCAGGGAAGAAGCAAGATCACGGCAATCCCAAAATTGCTACCTCAAATAATGTAAATCCTGGTTCAGATGCCCACACAGCATAGGAAGAAGCCCAAGGACCTAAATATAGACATCGAAAAGGAATCTCTGAAAATTAAGGGCCACTCTTTCCATGCCAGTGGAAATTCCAAGTTGCACAATCGAATGTGACATTTGTTTCTGCAGCTGGTGGGAAAATAGTTTCCTTACAAAATAAATTTAATAAAAAGTCGACTGCTTTGTATCTATTTGTTCCCTAAGCAACTTCTAACATATCAGGCATCATTATTAAGGAACTTAGATTAAAAATATACACCACTGTAATAACATGCAAATGTTTGGGGTTTTTTCCTTCCTTCCTTCAATTCCTTTACAATATTGGACATGTTCTGATGAATTCACCAGAGCTTAAACTGTGAAAAAGCATTTCTACAAACTCTCCAATTGATAAAATAAAGGTTTCCTTGCCTTAAGCAGATGTGATTGCTCAGCCAGAAAAATTCAAAGATACAAAATTCTTCACACTGAGTCATGATGATGGCTTCTATTTCAAATATTTTTCCTGTATTTAATAAGCCTTGTAGGTTCTAAGACTGAAAATGCCTACTATATAGAGAAGAGCTGGGCTAGCTCCTATCCAGCACATCAGTGAGGCCATAAAATTTGGGCAAAATAGCCTACAGGCCCTGTGCTGGTCCACTGCAGGCATGTGGATGTTCATGACTGCACATCCCAGCCATATTGCTGCAACAAGCTGTCTGTGTAGACTGTCACTACAAGACTTGGTTGCTTTTGCTACTAGCTCCAGGCAGGAACTGAAGACTTGATTGATATATTTCATCTTACAGTTGTCCTGGTGCATTAAACTGTCCAATTTATCCTTTTTGCATACAAACAATGTGTACAACCTACCTAAAACGCTCAAACAGATGCTGCTGATGTTACGGGGGTGTTGTCAATCCCAGTACGTTGGGGATCAGCTACTTCCGCAGCTAGCCTTAGAGTCTAAAGTCCATCTCTTTGGCTTTTGATCTGCTCTGTGGCTTTTCCAAAACCCCATGTGGAAAGGAGGTCCTGAGCTGCCACAGGGTGATTATTTAAATTAAACATTTTAAGCAGAGCAGCAGATGAGCAGAAGGACAATCCCCATTGTGTTCAGAGAAACAGTATTTTTCAATGCCCCTCAAGAGGGGACATTGCTCCTGGCAATCCCTTCATTTGCCCTGCTACTGACAAAGTGCAATAGCACTACTTTGGTATAAATGATGTAATAAAGCCAGGAAAGGCTAAATAACACAACCAAAGAGGCTTTAGAGCGCTTCCCTCATTGTAGTATTTCATATCCTAAATGCAGAACAACTTTCAGCATCAGATACCATCGTAAGCAGAAAAATGAAACCCAAGTGGGGAAGTGAACCTCTGTCTCACCCTTACTAGGCTAGCAGCCTGTAGCATGGGCATTTGGAAATTGCCACCTGCAGCTTGGAAGACTTCAGTCACTGTGCTGGGCTTGCAAAGCTAACATAAGGAGAGGTTTTCAGTCCAGAAACTGGGGTTCAGAGGGAAGAACATCTCTAGTTTCTCCCCAGTTATTCAAACCTGCAACTCTTCCTCTGTGTTGAAGGCACTATTTAAACCCATCTTAGAGCCTTAACTAGTAATCCATATCCAGCAACACCAAAGTGACCTGTCATATCACTGCCCAAGCTCAAAGATGTGATGAAAAATGTATGATATTCCTTCTCCTTCTTTGCCCTTCCCTTCATCAGCACATCACTCCATGTTTGTCTCGAGCCTATTGCATTTCCAGAGAAACAAAATCCTCTTCTTCCAAAGCCCAGGGCAAAATTCCAAGGGAGCAAGCTAGACTCACAGCCTGTTTGTATCTCTTCTTCTAAGGCTACAACTCTACTAGTAAATTAAGTGCATCTGGGAACATTCCTGGGCACAGAGGCCAGCTGGCATGGAAAAGCCTGCTTCACTGCTAGCTTCCATGCTGGGGGTGGCTGCATGCAAACTGTTGCTTGGGGATGGTCCCAAGAGTGTTAGAACAAACCACAGCTAGAAACCATTTAGGAGAAAGCTTCTTGGCCTCGCCCTAAATCATACCAGAGGTGTCCTGACACTTGGCTTTTAGATGGGCCCAAAAGTGTACCTGGACTGTGCTTTATTTATTAGTGCAAGTGTAGCCCCAGGCTATGCCTACCTCTGCCTGCCCAGGTACCATGTCCTCATGGGGATGCAGCACCCACATTAACACTGTCATCACTTCAGTCAACAGATTGTGATTTCATACACTTGTTGAACGCACCTTTTCTTTATCTGTACAGAAGCTGTTGATAACAGAGCATTTAAAGCAGCCTAGAGGGGAAACCACTTGAAAGCAAAGTTCCACTGATTCAGAAAGCAGCTCTGGGGCAGGCCTGGACTGAAAGAGGGTGGGATCCCAGGATGCTCCTGGGCTGTGGTGAGGCAAGAGGACTCCCAAGGACTCCTGCAGGGCCATGGCCCATGCTCAGCTATTCCACTGAAGAATGGAATCGTTATTTGAGGAATGAAGTAACTGTGCACAGGCTTGCCAGGATCTATGGAGCTTTGGCACACTAACGGCCTGTACCACAATGTAGTTTCACGCTGCGTTTGGTCCACAAGCTGGTCCAAACTAGCATGGGACTTGCATACTCCTTATCAGTGTCACACTGTGGCCATAAACACTGCTCTGGTTGCAGGGAGCAGGGGAAGGGATTGTCTTTTTCTTCCCACAGGCCCAGTGAGTGTGCCTCCTCCAGTTCATGTGCACCCTAACTCCAGTCTCCACATATGCTCCAAGTTAGGACCAAACTTCTCCACACATTTAACTTAACTCCAACTATTTGCTCAGGACCAGGTTAGGAATTAATCATGTGCTGCTCTGTTGACAGGTGAAAGGAGAGAGGCAGCTCTGGGGACTGGAAGAGGAGCAGGGACAAGCAGCTGGTTTAGCAGAAAGTGCTAATGTCAGATGTGGATGTGTGAGCTCTACATCTTTGAGTGTTTTTTAATCTCAGACTATTTTTAAGAGCAGCTCAATGATGGGAGTGAAGCTGTTTTATCCAGTTCACAGGACAAGCACATGGTTTCAAATCCCTCCCCCAAAAGAATCTGTCCACTAGAGACAATTATTCAGTCAAACCTCATTCAAGTTTTGTTCCTTCACTATGAAGCTATAAACTGGGCAGAAGATACCAGTGATCTCCACTTAAGCACTACCTGTGCCTGGGGCTTGTGTGCAACCAAGGGGAAGCAATTTCTCCTATACAAGCTGCAGCTTGGTAACACCTTGTTACCTTGCTCAGGTATTGCATTTCCAGTGGTCAGTCCATCCTAGAGATGAAGGACCCTTTCCTCCTCTTCTCCATTTGCCCTCTGTTCAGCACAGGAACTTTCTAAATCAAGCCCATCTGCAAACAACAGTCCCAAACAGCTCAGTTGATCAAAGCACAGGCTGCCAGCCCCTCCCTTCAGATACATCCTTCCCAGCCACAACCACCATCTCTTCTGCCAAAACTAGTGTTTCTGCAGTAAACAGGTTCAAAGAGCTGGTTTGTCTCTCCTTTGAGCATGTACACAGCACTTTGCTTAGTGGGCTCCTGTTCTCACTTAGGACTTCTATATTACAAATACATTCTTTCCTGTCCTATTTAAATGAAATGTAAATTAATTTAAGGAATAATTCACACTTAAAATCTTTAACTTGTAAACCAGGATTTAAACATCTGTAGGAGCCACATTCCTTTCCCTGCCATAGCAGGAGGTACAGTAGCTAACTTTTCAGCTAACATTGTTTTGTTCAAAAGCAGATGAGGTTCATATTAAGCCTACAAAAGGAAATCATGATTGATGATCTGGCTTGCCCAACTACAATTCCTCTAGTAACGAAAATATTTTGTAAGTTCATTTATTATTGAGATCAAGCAATGAGTCTGGAACTACATAAAATGGTTCCAATTAAATTCAAGTAATTGCTGTTTTCAGTGAACATCAGCTTTCCTGAATAAAACAGAGCTTTTTCTGCCTCCCCCCCCCCCCCCCCTTATTTTCTATTATTACAGTATTTTTGTTGTTGTTGTTAGTGTGAGAGACACACTCATGGGAGGTTGTGGGGAGGAGGACGAACAAGAATGTATGAAAAAAGAGGAGTCATTTTCCCAAGCTGATTTCTCTTCCTGGGTGACCCAGTCACCCTGGGAATGCTGCCCATGTGATCTGCACCAACTGGATCAGAAGCAGCACAAGAATGAAGAGCTTCTGCAACATCATCAAAGTTGCAAAGGGGAGAGAAGACAGCAAAGCACAAGTTTAATAATCTCACTGAAACCCTCCTGCAGAGAAAAGTGTCTTATCCTGCAGTAGTAAATGTTGGACCATGCAGTAAATTAAACCAATTTCAGTGCAGCACCAGCTGTATTTCTACAGAAGCCTAATTAATCAACCAGAGAGAAAAATGTTTTGTATGCTGATGAAGGCATTTCCTCAGAGCCACCGAGGCTCAGTCCAGAGCATAAAGCACTCTGGTGCCCCTTAAACTGAGAGTCAGGCTCCCAACTTGGAGGTAAATCCCAGACCTATTCACACTTTCCATGCTGTGCTGTGTGTTGAAGCATAGCTTGAAACAATCCAACCCCTGTCACTATCCCTGTCCTTACAGGGAAGGGAGGCAAAAGCACTACTCACCTTCCACCATGTCCATGGACACATGGATACAAAAAGAAACAGATGGAACGAGACAATTTTTCCAGACTCTATCCAAATCAGCTACACACAGACCTCATACAGGCGTTTCATAGTGTACAGTGCCATCATCCACTACATTACCTATCTCTCACTACAAATGTTTGCCTTCAACAAGGTATTTCCCAGGAAGACCATGGGTGATCAAAGCATTTTTAGTGTGGGAAAGAAGAAGGATTGTTTCTCATTTTAATATATTTGTTTCTTCTTTTTATTGTCCAGATGTCATCATTAGATATTAAATTGCCTGTGCCCACCCAAAGATCGACAAATTTCTCTACTGCCTCTAGGAATTGTTTAAGCTCTAGAGTCAACTTGCTAATAATTGCAATCAGATCATAAATACAGATTCACACTTTTATACAGCTTCATATAGCTCTTTCTTTGGGTCTGAATACACGTCAATATAACACAGGGCACTTCTTGCTTTAGCTCAGCTTGGGTTTGCAACTTTCTAGTGTTCCCATTTTAAGACTTGGAGAGGAATATGAAGTCTAAATCTAGTGACCTTGCTCAACTCAGCTCGAACGGTGTGTACTTAAAAGAGCTGGAGACCTACCCCATCCTATAAATGGTATAATACCTTGGCATTTCTGGGACTATTCCCTGATTAAACATGACCAAAAAAAATGAAATCTTTTCCTAAAAGGCAGTCTCCCATGATTCCCACAGAGGCTCCAGATTCAGATTTTGTCCTCAACAACAGTTCAAGAACAAAAGTTTTAAGAGGCAGGAAATGTCAGTATCTGGCTTTAATGAAAAACAAGTGTCTCCTTTCTCTTGCTTTTAAGAGATTGTCTTTCCCCAGAGCAGTTCTTCCTAAAAAGTAGGGGAGCACCTGATTGCCAAGGCAGGTAAGCACAGCCATGTGAAGCACGGTTCTGGACACTTCCAGCCACAGCTCCATCTTCCTCAGACAGTTGCTGCCCAAGGCTGTGGGAATGAACTTGGGTGTGGTGTCACAGAAGTTTCTGTCCTCTGCCAGAAATGTCAATCTAGTCTGGGTCACAGCTTGTTCTACAGAGACTTCTGGTGAACATGCACAGAAGTAGCTGTAAGGCTTAGGTCCAGATGAGATTAACTCCTGATCTGGCATTGGAAACCAAAATCAACAGTTCACATTTCCTGCTGTTTGATTTCCTTCTGCCATGGGAGGCTGAGGCTCCATTTTCTTGCTGTACTGCTACTTGCAAACACAAGCTACAGTTCCACAAGACCAGAGATACTAAAACCCTCCAAATGAAAAATAATTGGCTTCTTCCTACCTCCTAAGGACTGAGCTAGTGCCCTCCAGGCATTTTAAAATCCTGTAATTCTTAGAATACAGCCCCTGGGCAGTGCCAAGGGGTTTGGTATACTGGACAATTCTCTAAATACCATCTCTCACTACAGAAACTACTAACTTCAATATTAATCTTTCCTGAAACTTGGTAGTACCAAACTCACTTTCTGTAGTGCCAAATTTACTGTCCTGCAGTAAACTCTAGATTACCTACAATAATGTATAGACCTCCTCTGAGATGGGCTGAACAGGACTGATCCACAATTTCAAACAGATTGGATGAGCCCCCTTCTGTCTTCAGAGATTTGGGGGAGGGGGGGTGAAAAAAAAGGGGGGGGGGGGGAAACCACATTTTCTGCCTTAAAGAAATCAGTACCCTAAATAGAGTGTGTGGGAATGGAAAGCTCATTACCTCTGGTCAGTGGGAACGGAGGCATAGGGAGATCTACATTATGCTTTCCTGCCATCGTCCAGGAAGGCTGTTTTCTGCTTGTGGGTTAATGTTCTTTTATTCTCCCTATTGTCCAATTGAAAAGGAAGCTCTACATATATCTGGCTATCTGCTTCACCAAAGTTAAAGTCAACTGATTGTGCTGGGGAGTCTCCAATGTTTCCTTTCTTCATAAATTATCTTAATTAGCTGTGTAAATAGAACACTAATGAGATTGTTAACACTAATTGATTGTTAAGATTTCAATCTCAAATAGAAAAAACAGTCTTGCCGATGGGAAAGCAGGTGCCCTTGATCTGAAAATAACACACTGCTCCAGCACTCACTGCTGTGGCTGCTGTGCACATGCTTCTCAGGCATCTTCGGTATTTAGTGGAGATGATCAGGTTTTGATCAATAACTGCAGCCTTATCCTCAAGGTAGTGTGGCTGCTTCTAAAGAGTATGTGAGGCTACACCCTTAGGTTATTTGCTTTTGCTTCTCAGGCTTCAGCAAACCTTCCTTACAGTCACTTTATTAGGAGAACTGAATGAGCATCAAGCACAAGGAGTATGCAGACTGGCTAAAGGAGGACTTCATAGAAGCACAAAATGCTTTGGGTTGGAAAGAGCCTTTAAAGGTCATCCAGTCCAATGACCCTGCAGTGAGCAGGGACATCTTCAACTAGGTCAGGTTTTCAGGGATGGAGCATCTATTACCTATCTGGGCAACTTGTGCCAATTTTTCAACATATCCCTTGTAGAAAAATTCTTCCTTTTATCTAATCTAATTCTCTATTTTAGTTTAAAACCATCACTTTTTGTTCTGTTGCAACGGGCCTGGCTAAAAAAGTTTGTTCCCATCCTTATAGGCTCCCTTTAAGTAAGTCCTCAGTAAGGTATCTCCAGAACCTTCTCTTCTCCAGACTGAACAGCCCCGACTTTCTCAGCCTGTTCCCACAGAATTGTCCTAGACCTCTAATAATTTTTGTGGCTCTAAATTTTTCACTGGTACCAACACAAGCAAAATTAGCTGAGACATCCCCAGCAGGAGCTGACATCAATGTCTAACTAAAATGAAGTATCAATAACCTAGCTCACACTTGATGAAAGAGTCATTCTGAATTATTTACTGTATGTCATACTTCAGGTTTTAATTTCAATATATTGTGAGATGTACAATAAATTATTTAGAAGCATGACAAATTAAAATGCAGTTTCAAGTCCCCTTGCATTTTTTACTCTTAGGTGAAGAGACCAGTTTTCCACAATTATTTTCTAATCTATTTTTGCGAAGGCTTTTTCAACTAGAGAGGCACAGAGGCAAACAAATTTTCCATTGCAGCAAATCTTATCCAGTTTGAATCATTTATCAGTCCATCCTCCTTGAGATATACTAATGAAATACAGCTTGAGCAAAAGGGTCAAATGTACTTGCAGCAGGTTAGCCCTGGAGCCTGTGCTTTGTTTATTCCAGCTTTACACAGGGGAATGCAGCGGTGTGAAGGCTCTTTTCCTCTCTCATGTTATTTTGTGTGGGTGTGTCAAATAGCATCTTAGGAAGGACATTTTATTTTCCTTTCTAAGATTATCTCTTCCCTTTTTCACTATCATTTTGTAGGAAGATCTGGGAAATACAGCTGGTGTTTTAACACATACAGTGAAGGGTCTAGAGAACAAGTCTTACGAGGAGTGGCTGAGAGAACTGGAATTGTTTAGTCTTGAGAAAAGGACCTGAAAAGAGGTTGTAGTGTGGTAGGGTTTTGTCTCTTCTCCCTACATCAGGTGATAGAAAGAGAGGAAATGGCCTGAGATTGTGCCAAGAGAGGTTTAGATTAGCTATTAGGAAAAATTTCTTTACTGAAAGAGTGGTCAGGCACTGGAATAGGTTGCTGAGGAAGGTGGTGGAGTCACCATCTCTGGAAGTGTCCAAGAAATGGAAAGAAAACATAGTTTCTATTGGTTGCTTGAGAATCAGAAACTTTGCATTTTTGCCAGCCTTAAGAGAATTATCTATGTACACCCTTATGCATAGATAATAAATCTCTATGGATAACTTATCTCCAAGAACTCATCAGCTGAAAAAGCTTGGCTGAAAGGTACCATATCCATTGTAATACTGGTCCCCAAGGTGAGACAGACTGAGATCAACTTGTTTCTTCCTTAGCAAAAGTAAGAGTGCAACAAAGGAGTATCAGATGACTGGACTTTTTCTAGTCCAAGGAAACATCCTGACAGATTGGGAACCAATTAAGTACTGAGTTTACAATAATATGCATTTAGGACCATGAGCAAATCATTCCTTGCAGTGTGCCGCAGTTTCTACCTCTGACATACTAAGGTAAATAGCTACCAGGCATTACGTAATCCAATGTATATATTTTAGGATGTGCTAACATGCCATATTGCCTGTGCACTTGGTCAGGAAAAATAACAAACACTATTGATATGCCAACAATGCTAGCAAATCACAGACATCTGCAATTCCATTAAATTAAAAGCCTTTGCAGTTCACAATAGCCCAATGGGGCAGCATGTAAGGGGAACTGTATTATAATCAAACTGTCTCAGCTCAAATATTTGACATTTGAGGCATATGGATGTAAAAACAAAAAGGTCAAACTTACACAGAGACCTCAGGTAGGTCACTTGAAACAAAACTTGCTTTTCACAAAAAAAAAGTAGTTTTAGTAACAAACTTTCCCAGTCAGCCACGTTGGACGGCGAAACATTTTGTCACAATTATCTCCCCATTATCTTTGGCGTTACTTTTGAGCACAGCTCAGATTTTCAGGGTGAGTCCTTCCCATCCAGCAATCATTTGGTAGAGTAAATACTTCTTCTTTGCATCTTTTTTAACAAAGCCACAAAGCTAGGATTGCACCATGAACCAATTGTGTCGGCTGAAAGCACTTTACAATGCAAGAAATAAAGACAGTAGCATATGCCTGAAGTTACTGCTCAGAGCTTAATTAATACCAGGGAGTTTCACCCTAGTATAAATACTTTCCTCTTGAATTGAATGAGACTTGACCTTGTCACAACCAGATCAGGGGAACTCTGTGGAAACAATGTTATGACATCAAAGCCAAAACAAAGGAATGTCATCACATGTGTCAAAAGAGGGTATGATGGGGGTTCTCTTACAGTAGTAAAATAATGCCAGTGTGACTCCGGAGAAACCTCCTCAGCTACCAAGTCTCTCTATGGAAAGGGAGTGCAATGGGAGAACCTGGGAGATGTCAGTTTCTTCAAATACCAGAAGACATGGATGGGGTCCCTAGCTGGAGAACAGGCTCTACTGAACTTAGTGGAGCTAGAGAAATTCATATTTGCTGGGGATCTGGCCCACTGCAACCAAACTGAGGAAAGGATGTAAAAATTAAGATATTGCCTCGCTGAAGGGCATATAAATTACTCATCAGCATGCTCAGGCATTACTCTCCATCCCTCATCATGTAAGTAAGGCCACATCATTTTCATTTGTGGGTAAGAGCTCTCAGTTCCTTGTGCCCCTCTCCAGTAGGAAAACCCCCACTTAGGGCTGGTTACTTTTCCACCCAATGCTTAGCTGGGAGAGCTGCTCTGTGAAATCCCTGTTCCCGGCAGCTACTGCCTCACACAGGGGGAGTTCCCCTGTGCCCCCTTCCCTCCCCTCCCCTACATGATTTAACAGTACAGCCTTAGAAAGGGGATTTTCCAGTATAAACAGAGCTAAGCCAAATTCTTCTCCTGGCCTTTCTGTGCCCCAGCCCATATTTGCCCCACATGTAATTACCTGTGGATTCCACCTAGAAGACAGAGGATTTCACTTATAACCCCAAATAGACAGGCTCTGACGTAATGGCAGTCTAAGGAATACAGGTCAGGGAGGTGGCTTGGGCACTGGAAATGAAGTTCTGAAGCAGAATGAGCAACCTTGTCAGAGGGGAAGATAGTAATCAGCACTGGTCCTTGGATCTAAACATTTCACCTCCATCACTCTTGCAGCTACAGCCCTCATCTGTTTCACTTTCCTATTTTAAGTTCCTGACTCACATCCTAAATATTGACTTCTGTTTTTCTATTAGCACTGGATTTTCAGCCTCCATATTGACTTTGACTGTACCTATGGTTGCTACTAAGCCTCTCAGGTCAACAAACTTTTATAGCTGTTAGCTGCTTAAACCACATTGGTCAGGAACTGGCACTATAGAGCAGTAGCTAGAAGCAATATTATTGGGAATTATAAATTATTCCTCTGCCTGAAGTTTTCCTTTTCTGCACATAGCTACATTCATTTTTAAACATGTGGCAAATGAATCGTACAGGGAAGACAGTTGGGACTCTGTGATTCTGGGAGCACCCACCACCACTAGCAGGGATGGATTCTCCTCTAGGAATAGTGAAGCAATGCAGAAGAAGTTAGAGCAGGGGTACAGCAGCATAATCTGGGCTGGGCATGCCTATGAGAACAGGAAACACCCAGTCAGAGGATCAGAAGCCCCAAATCTGCCTGTACACACAGACTTAATTGTATCCTTTAGCTAATGCTTTAGCAGGACACGTAACTGAGCTGTTGCAACCAAACATCAGAGAGACCTGGCCATCCATCATTTGTAAAATACTTAATGTATATAAGAAACAATAACAACATTAAAAGAACATTATGGCAGTGACAAAGCCAAGCCTAAAAAGTGAGGAAACTCAGCAATTAAGATTAACTTATGCCTCATGGTATGATATTTGTCTGCAAACCACATACTACTTCTTGGAATGGGACTCATGCTTAGGAGTGAGGACATGGAGGGTCCAGGTAGCCATAAGCTATGTCAAGTATTTTACTCACAGGGCTATTGCAGCATTTGGATGTGAGAGAAATTGTATATAGCTACATCCCTTAAAAGATGCCGGTTTTGGCACTGCTGACCTTGGGGACTTGCCTAGCACATGTTCCCACACAAGGAGCTAACTGAAATGGCTCCAGTCCTGCCATTTCCCCCTCTGCCACTTGACCTCACAGAGAGCCAAAATGGGAACTGGATTTATCTTAAATGTTAAGACCACTCCATGATCATGTTAATGCTTTCTAAAAAGTTTTTTGTCACTGAGGTAACGATTACTGGCATGATAAGCTATGAATTACTTATTCATGCAGCATTTTCAGTCCTTCATCAGCCCACTAGATCTTGTATTAATGTTCCAGTCCTCCACATACTGATTAATTTTTCATGTGCTACCAGGCCTTTTTTAAGCAAAGACTGCCAAACTAATGCAATCTGGCCTTTTAGTAAGCTGTTTCTTTCCCCTTTTTGTTTTTCTTACCCCATACCTTGAGTACAAGCCTGTGGAGGAAAGGAAGGCTCTGTCAAAGAACTTGTATGATATTTGTGATTTATTATTAATAGCTGGCATAGAAATCCCTGCAAGTCACAGGCCCCTGCCTGTGCTAAGCAACATATTGATGCTGTGCTAGGCAATGTATTGAATAGGAAAACAGTGTCCTTTTTCTAGACCTTTTAACTAGGCAGAGGTAGTTTCCACTTCCTGTGTAATGGGAAGGGCAATAAAGGCGCTAGCTGATCAAGTGCATGAGAAGGCCAAGCTGCAACAGACACCATGCAAGTGTCTGGAGATGAACCCAGATCTGCACAGCACCACAATGTCTTTCTTCCCCCAGACAACATTTCCCCATTCCTTCCAGCTCTCAGTACAAGCCTGAGAAACATGCTTTTCCCTTGCCTAAAGCCTGCAGAATTACAGTTTTCAAGGATTTACCACTTAATGGCAAAATTCTGGCCTACAATTACACTGTGTTCTCTCTGCCAAAGCATATACATGAGTTGTAATCAGAGAGCAGTTTTTTCCCATCCTCCCTCCAACTTTGCCATGAGGCGGCAGAAACAGCGATAGGCTGCTCTCATTTTCCCTTGCTGTGCCAGGAATGACGCGTGCCTCATCCCAGAAAGCTGTAGCTCAAATCCTGGCACAGAGAAAGTACCAGGCTTGTACGCACGCAGCCCATGGCCTCAACAAAAGCAATGGGCATTCTTCCACCCGTGCCTAGTGGCAGGATCAAGATCACAAAGTAAAAGCTATGCACAGGGAGCATTTATGTTTTTCAGATAGAGGCAATTTTTTGCCTTCACCTTGATATACAGAGGTGGTTTGGCCTGGCCTTCTTAAGCTGATGATGACTAGATGTAACTGGAAAGTAACATTTATTCTACTCTTAACAGTGTGGTTGCATTTGTAATCAAAAAAGAATGGTGCCCTCAACAAGATCATCACATGTTATGTCTCCTGTAGTAGGTATGAACCCTTTTCCCAACATTTTTGTGAGAATACACCCATGTCCATGGCAGCACAGACCATGTGAGCTTAAATGTCATATGGAACCTACCCAGCACAAGTTCTCGGAGTACAATCCTAACTGTTTTGACAGAGATCCCCCATACAGAATTAGCCAAATCTCTTGTGTACTTGATAGCTTTATTTCTCATTTGTACAAGGAAAAGGTAATCCTGCCTTCAGCAGACTGCTCTGAGGATGACTGCACTGGGGACTGGGAGGGACTCTGATGTACAGCATGAATAACGACCCTCAGATACCTAAATCTAATCCTTCTGATGGAAACATATATAGTCCTTCAGTCCCTAATTCCAGCTACACATTGCCACATCAGCAAGACAGAGCAAGATAAGTCTGTTGTCTTAACTGGATCTCTACTAGCTGACTGATTAGCATTTTGACTGTGCAAAACCAGCACACTTGCTCCTGTGCTGCCTCAAATTCTGCAAGTGATGCGACCTCCAGACATTTTAAAAGAAAAGACCCACAAAGAGCAGTGCTTTGTGAACTACCTGCTGCCATCATGGTCCCAAGTGACCCAGCCCAGCTCTGCTGTGTGCCTGCTATCAGCATCACTTGCATACTCTGAACAGCTTGTCCTTACCCCATCACTCCACACATGGGAGTCTATCCCCTTATTACCCTCCCCCAGGGCCCTGACCTCAATTATTAACTGCGTTTAGCAAGGACATTATTAAACCTGACTCTCTGCTCCCAGATGAGCTATCATGTGTCTCTCTTTAACCCAGCAGGAACCTTTTTCTCACCCCATGCCCTTCTTATTACCTTTTAATGTGCCCTGAAGCCCCTGGAGCAACCCCTGATAATATCATTTTTAGAAGGAGAGTAAAAAAAAACAGGAGAGCCCATTCCTGGAGATTTTTTACTAACCAGCTCCAAAATATCTTTCTATTTCCTTTCTATTTTAATCACCCATCTCTAATAACAAATTCTAAAAGCCAACAGGTCTCTCCAGTCACAGAAAACTGCTCAGTTGTGAATTAAAGCATATTACAGTTTTTAGCAGGACACTACTTCTTTATACCTGTGAAAACTGATCACAGCAGTCTATTATGATTAAAAAGCAAGTAGATATTAATAACTAACTACTAATTAGCTTATATTTTAATCATGGCTTTTATGCCAAACAAAAATAGGAGTGCCACTGAAATGTAATATAAAATGTCAGTGAATGTCTCCACTTTCAATGCTTGGAAAATGCATCTTTCAATGTGCTGATGCCATCAGGGTACCAAAGTGCATTGAGCAACACTTTGTGCTCCTCTCAGGCTTTGGCACAGGAACAGCTCTGCACCAGGCTGTGGCTGAAGCATAACCCTGGGTATTAGTTAGAGCAGTCTTAAGGCAGGTTTACTTCATAAGCAGCAGCAAAAGCACAGTGAGGACTGCTCAGATGCCAAATCAATCAGACCTCAGCACCTTCTAATCCTGTTTTCTCCTTCCTTGCTCCTCTCATGGAGCCTTTTACAAAGCAGAAACTGTCAGGACTCATGTTGGCAAGGGAATGCCTCTGTGTAACCCACAAAATCCACGAGCATGTGGGAGACCCTGGGTAAATTGGTAACCTCATCTGGCTAGAGATAGCTGCAGTGTATCTGTATCTCACAGCAAGGCTGTAGCCTTTGCAGAACCTATTGTGCAGCCACGGTGGCTGCCCAGCCAGCAATGCGTCTTTCCCATCTCACCAGACACTATACCAGCAGTCCTCTTTGCAGTGCCCCATGGCTTCATCAATCACACCTCACCCTGCACGCTATCTTGCTCCAGCCAGCCAGCCATGCAGTCTCACACTCCTCCCAACACCACCTTATGCAAAAATAGCTCTTCTGGGGCTGCACTCTTCAAGATAACCACCATACTTTGCCATTTCCACTACCATACTCCATGTATGTAAGGTGCCCAGCATCCCAAGGCCCTCATCTCCTTCAGAGCCCCTAGGGGCTGCTATATGGCAAAAAATACATTCCAATGAGCATGGAAACACTTGTCAAACCTATTCTTTACCTTGTGGTAAGCAGATGAATAATATAGCAGCCATCAGCTCAAACACCATAACTGAATATTGCAAGCATGATGAAAGTTTTGTGGATGAGAATGCTCCCTCCCCTCAAAATATTTGTTTTCAGTACCTACAAAGTAGTATAATGTCATTTAGCAAGGAAAATTCTGGCAGACGATGCCCAATTTGGCACAGCTGCAAGTACTGAAGGCGTTATGATACACACACAACATGTTTTACAAATAGAAAGTGGTTTCCAGAGTTCTTTAATATATTCTAATTTCTCCACCTCTGCCCCCCCCCCAAAAAAAAAGCTGCAGTTGTGAAAATACTGCTGCATACTGAAATATTACACGAGAAACCTGAAGAGTGTTGGGGGTTTTTAAAAGCTCTCTTTTCAGCTATGCCTTCTTGCCTTTTTTTAAAGTCAGGTATGTTTTTAGCAACTTAAACAGGTTGGGTTACCCACAAGAAGTAGTAATTTTTCCACCTAGCAGATTGAGGTATTCATACCCTCTTTAAACATTTCTAAATTTATTCTCCAGTATTATTCAAATAGAAATATTTGTATGTACACCCTGAATTGGCTGAAACCCTTTCAGTACTAGCCCATGGGTACAAACCACACAAATGAAGATTAACAAAATGCACCTTTTTTTGAATTCTAAGGACCTTCCAAAAATTCATCCTGTATCAATTGGTTATTAATATTTCTTCATTTTAAAGGAGAATCCTGCTCAAGAGCAAACCTGGTACCTCTACAACGCACAATGAGATACAATACTTACCCAAAGAACTCGCTGGCCAGGTGGATAGGGAGTTACTAGCCTAATTTACAGGTTGGAGACCAAACCAAAAAGAGATTGAATTAACTGCTCAAGGCCACCTGAGATACCTGTGTCAGTACCAAGTACAGGACAGTTTTCTTGCATGCCATTCCTACGTCTCAGTCACAACACAAGGCTTCCTTCCCAAGGAATCTCATCAGCTGCTGCTTGTGAATTTTCAAGGTGAAGAAAAGCTGAGTTTGAACTTGTTCAAGTCTCTAAGGTCACCAGCTAATGTCTCATGTGAAGTGACCACACTGCTTCAGGAGCAAAAACCCTTTGCAGCTCATTTAGACATGAGCAATGAGTCATGCTGCAGTTTGTGAGTGATTGCCCCATCCAAAGAAGAGCTTGTATACAATTTGTGTGTGGCTACTTCCAAACCAGACCTCCATGCAAAATCATCAAGTGGATACATTAAACCAAGCCCGCAAGGAGCATGACAAGGATGCAGTGCTAACAGTGACATTAGCATCATACCAGCATCCTACACCTGAACCAAAAAGTAGGGGTGTAGGGACCTTACTTTCTCCAGGCAGTGCCACAGGACTGTGTGCAAGTAATGTAGCAAGTTGGCACAGTATGAAGTCCTGCAGTCTTGGTCAGTGCTGACTACACAGTACTCGTCTGCAACATAAAGACATGCCAGAAGTTTCTTCAGGAAACCTGAATGACTGGGTAGATGCCTGCTGGTGGCATCCAAAACCTGTCCCCTAACAGTTTCATAGGTACTTTCTTAACATAGATGAAGACGTTTCCAATTTGTTTCAGATTACAGTCTCCAGGAAATACACTGTTCTTGGTTTGCTCTTTTAGGATGAGGGATTAGCAACTAGGCAACGGCTTCCCCCATAGAGAGAACGACAATGTGGAGGAACACTTCAGTCTACTATCAGGTTTGTAGATGCAGGAGGACCTCAGGGATCAGGACTTGGAAACTACTAGGGTTTCCTCAGGCTTCATGACTTGTTTATCCCTGCAGTCTACAAAAATATCATGTACAATCTGATACAGCTCTAACACAATGAAGAGCAGCTTTTCCAATTGCAAACACCCATGATGCCAGCATGGAACACATCCCAGACATCTTTTAATTGCTACTCATGAGGAAACCATGAGGCTTCATATGGGTTGTGATGAAGAAGCAGCTCTCGTGCTGTGCTGCTGCAGAAGAGGGGATGCTGAGAACAGGGCCAGCAGTGTGGTACCTCTGCATCAGCGGCAGATCACAGCCACAAGGTCTGTGGCCTGAGGACAAAAACTGAGAGAATAAATTGGTGCAAATTATGTGAATTACCTAAATAATGCTTGCTAGAAAATTACATCCCAATTCTGCCATCTGCTAGTCTGCAAGTAACTCCACGGAGAGCAGAGGAATTAGCACTGAAATAAAATATTACTCAGCAAAAGGTGGGGCTGAGCGGTTGTGCCTTTAGCATTTCTTACCTGATTGCAAATAGACTCTCTTCTTTACAACTCTATTTATTGGGCCAGATCCTCACCTGGCCAGTTCCTCTGAGGTGAACTCAACAATGCTGATTTAAACTAGTTCTGAAGTAATGATTTACAAGCATTTGCTGATAGTTACCTTCAGCCTGTTGTCTATCTCCAGGTTGTTTGCTAAATGCAGTAGCACTGCTTGTGGTCATTCCACCTCCTGCTGCTGCACAGGTGTCCCAAGTCATTGGATTATGAATGGTGAGCCCAACTTCACAGCAGCCATCAAGCTTTTTGTTGAAGGCTTTCTAACCTGGCTCTTCCCCTTGAAAATTTTACCTAGGAGACAGAACACTGACCATCAGTCCAGTCTCCAGAAAAGCCAGGTCTCAATGCAGCAGACCATGTGGTTAAGTCCTGAGGGACTTAAGCATGTGCTTAAGTTCTCTGCTGGATCAGTGCCTTTACAACCAGTCCGACTGCTTTGTTAGCAGTGCTGAGCACCAGGGCTGAGCTCCAACAGGAAATAGCAGCTTCCCTTTGAAGTCCTGCCACTGATGTTCACGTAGGTGGGACTTCAAAGAAGAGCCACCGCTTCCCCTCCCAGTATCGTAGGCCCCAGAGTTGGAAAAGCAGTACTGCTGGTTTTAATTGCATTAAGGGATGCTTTAGAGAAGACGATTCAGCCCTTCTCAGGAAAAGGAGAACTTAAAAAGATTCCCACCTGCTGGCAAGAGACCAAACAAAAGGTAAACTCATCCCAAAATACCCTTTAAAACAAAGGTCTGTGGAAAGAAAATTCTTCCCCTTCTGGTAACTGTTCTCCCTAGTGCTACTGAAAACTACCTTGTGTACTTTGTGAGCATCTAGTTTATTCTGGAGCTGTACTCCTGGCCATCATGAGGGCCTGTCACCAACTGTGATGTGTATGAGAAATGGCCAACCTCAGCTCCCATAATAGAGATCTGTACAAAAACTGACCTCAGCAACAGCTAAACTGAACCAACGTGAAGAAATAGCCCCACAGGCAAAACACATGGATGATTCTGCTGCTGGCTGACTGTGCAGTCATACACAGGAGCTCCTTTAATTTCTTTGTATCTCTTTTCCTGGAAGGAAAACAAGGCAGAGAAGTCCACATCCTAAATGGTGTAAATAAAGTCAAACGATATGAAAACATGGCTCCATCTTTTCTCTTTCCATTGGTACAGATTGTCAATAACCACCTTTCCTCTAAATCTTCAGCCAGAAGCAAAGCCTAGCCAGAAGGGAAGGAGATCAAACTCTTAGCACACAAAACCCTGATAATCACAGAGTACTGAATGCACTAGAGAAGGAGACAACATGGCCAGGGAATAAGAGAGACAGTGCAGGTTTTACATGGATTTACAAAGCTCTTTTGTTTTCATATTTCTTGGGTTTCTCTTCTCTGGAATTCCCTTCCTATATCCAGATTCCATACATTTCTGAATTCAAAAGGCAGCAATATATGCAGACATGGATTTTGAAGGAAGATGAGTAATTTTTTATTATTTGAGGACTGAGTACTTTGTGACCTCACTACATCTACCTGATGGAGTTCAGTGGAGCTCTGCTGTTTGGGTCACTGACTTCACATAACCTGGACATCTTACCTGGTCATTTTGTATTTTGTACCGACTCACACAACACTCACACACTGTTTGTAGAACAAACTCGAGTCAGCAGTAAAGCAGTGTATGTGAGTGGGGAGTAATAAGAGGAAGAATTTTACCCTAGTAAAACCAACTAAGTAAAGATGTGCCCCAAACATCCAGAGAGAGTTTGACACCAGCCCTTGAGGGGCTAAGAGTAGCAGCAGCAATCAGTGCAGTATGATGAAAGTGGCCTTGAGCACTCAGATGATCCCAACCCAAGCCCCAGTGTCTGTCCTGGTGTGAAGAAGGACCGAAAAGCTGAACTGAAACAAATTTCTGGCTCAGGAGTGAAAAATGAATATGGAAAGTTACCCCTGTGCCTTTCAGTGATGCAGTGATACAGCTATGGCTTGGCTCAACCAACTCAACTGTAGAACAGCTTGCATAGAAATGCTTGGAAAAAACACGATTCCTTTATCAACAGAAAAGCAATTTTTTAAGATATCTCTCTTAAAGAGGTGAACCTCAACCAAAAAGAGCCAGTTAGTTACCTTTTTTTCTGAATATCTAATCACCATTTTCCACTGAGGGAGAAAAAATATTCTGGCCAAGTGCAGGTTTCTTTGCAAGGTTGAGAAGGGCAAGGGGGAGAAGGGGCCACTGTATTTTTCCTTAAAGACACAAACATTCTCTTATGACTTCAGTAATTGCTGCACTTGTGAGCCTGACAAAATTATAGGACTTAAAATCAATCAATAAAAAAAAAAAGAGTTTGACCACAAAGGAAGTTCTGGTTAACCCTTCAGCTTTACATCATAGGCAACATTTATTTTATCATAGTTTTTAAAGAATTAAAATAGAAAAATGCATCTTCTTGGAAAACAGCAGTTACTTTCTTCCACTGCTCAGATATTTTTATAAGCCAAATTCCACCAACCTCACTCATGCTGAGAATCACCTTACCCTGCAGTGCAGACCATTTATTTAGAGGCAAGATATTATGTCCCAAGCAGGACACTAAGATGCCTCCACCCAACAAAAACTCTACTGTGCAGCTGAGCTGGACCAGCCTACAGCCCTAGTCCAAGTCTGGTTTGCAGTATAACCCATACTGGATGGATAATGGCCTCTATAAATAAACAGGCAAGAAGTTTTGCAGAAGAGGTGAAGGCTTTCTCATTAGTTGTGAGCAAGAAAGGAAGCTGTACCTTACCAAAGCCTGTGGGAATTCACAGCTCCCTCCTTCCCTTAATAGCATTGCTGGAGGCAGAGAGGAGCAGGGCAGAGCAGCCTTACAGGGATAGTCCAGCAAAATAGCCAAGACAGCCTCTGAAATTAAATACTGTGCATGAAAGGGTAACGAACTTGCCTGACAGATACCTTTCTTGCTGGCTAATCATAATCACAATTCATAGCTCTTTCCATTAAATCTTAGCAAAAGGACACAGTGTCATAGAGACTGACTTGAATCACTGGCAGACTTACATCTTAAAATACATTTGTTTGGAGAATTGGTTCTGATATTCTGTCATTTCCCCCAATATGGTGGTGGTGGTTGTTGTTGTTTATAGATATCAGCTTCAGTAAAGTCCTGGAAGGCACTTTTTACAAGAGTTTGTACTGATAGGACTAGAGGGAATGGACTTAAGGTTGAGGAAAGTAGATTTAGACTAGATACTAGGAGGAAATTCTTTACAGTGAGGGTGATAGATACTGGAATAGGTTGCCCAGGGAGGTCATGGATTCATCCTCCCTGGAGGTGTTCAAGGCCATCCCCCATAGCAAACTCCTGGCAAAGCTAGCAGCCCATGGCTTAGACAGCAACACTCTATGCTGGGTTAAGAACGGGCTGGAGGGCCAAGCCCAGAGAGTGGTGGTGCCACTTCCAGTTGGCAGCTAGTCACTAGTGGTGTGCCCCAGGGAACAGTGTTGGGCACCATCCTGTTCAACATCTTTACTGATGATCTGGATGAGGGGATTGAGTACATCATCAGTAAGTTTGCAGATGACACAAAGATGGGGGCAGGTGTTGATCTGTTACAGGGCAGGAGGGTTCTGCAGAGGGACCTTGACAAGCTGGAAAGATGGGCAGAATCCAATGGCATGAGATTTAAAACATCTAAGTGCTGGGTTCTACACATCGGCCACAGCAACCCCATGCAGTGCTACAGGCTGGGGTCAGAGTGGCTGGAAAGGGACCTGAGGGTACTGGTTGACAGTAGGCCGAGCATGAGCCAGCAGTGTGCCCAGGTGGCCAAGAAGGCCAATGGCATCCTCACCTCTGACAGGAATGGTGTAGCCAACAGAACCAGGGAAGTCATTCTGCCCCTGTACTCAGCACTGGTTAGGCCACACCTTGAGTCCTGTGGCCAGTTCTGGGCCCCTCAGTTTAGGAAAAATGTTGAGTTGCTCAAACATGTCCAGAAAAGGGCAAAAAAGCTGGCAAGGGGTCTGGAGCACAAGCCCTATGAAGAGCAGCTGAGGGATCTGGGGTTGTTTAGCCTGCAGAAGAGGAGGCTCAGGAGGGACCTTATTGCCATCTACAACTACCTGAAGGGTGTTTGTAGCCAGGTGGGGGTTGGTCTCTTCTCCCAGGCAACCAGCACCAGAACAAAAGGACAGAGTCTCAAGCTGTGCAGGGGGAAGTTTAGACTTGATCTTAGAAAGAAGTTCTTCACAGAAAGAGTGATGGCCCATTGAAATGGGCTGCCCAGGGAGGTAGAGGGGGCAACATCCCTGGAGATGTTTAAGAGAAGACCGGATAAGGCACTTAGTGCCATGGTCTAGTTGATTAGATAGGACTGGGTGATCAGTTGGACTTGATGATCTTGGAGGTCTCTTCCAACCTGGTTGATTCTGTGATTCTGTGAATGAGGCCTTGAGCAACCTGGTTTAGTGGAAGGTGTCCCTGCCCATAGCAGGAAGGTTAGAACCACATAATCTTCAAGGTCCATGAAAACTTCTACTGGGAAAAGTTTTCTCTGTTCCAGAAGGAAACTTCTGGTCAAAACACAAATAAACAAACCTGCCCAGAGCAGCCAGCCATTTCACCATTCAGCTGGAGCACAGAAGACATACATCTGAAGGCCTGATACAGATCAGAGAGTTGAACAGCATCTACTAAATCCAAGAGGGATATCTCAACCCTCTTGGCAAGGGGTCGTTCTTGGCTGTTGCTTTTCTGTAGCAGAAATTTCATACTGGATGTAAGTCATGAAATATTTGCTGGTAACAGCAAGATCAGTTCAAGCCCGGAGGCCAAAACACTGAACCAGAAAGAACAGGAACATGATGCTGGGTCACCCATATGCCAAGTCAGTGACTTGGCTTTCTACTGGTTTATTGCAGTAACAGGACAAAACCAAAGCCCATACAGATCCTGTGACTTTAAAGAGGAGTGGAAAAAACATGAAATCTCACAGCATCTCGTGCAACAGGAGAACCATTTCCTACCTGCTGTTACAGGGAGGTAGATCTGCAGTGTTTATCACCTCTTGTTGTCAAAGCCAGAATCTGGCCTGCTGCCTTCCACCCTAATTCAGAATGCACTTTCATCTCTAGTATAAACAGTGAGAAATATCAAAAGCCCTGTTGACAGTACTGCTCTCATTTTCTGCTTTAAGAAGTTGCCAAAAAGTACAAAATTAAACTCTACGAGTCACAGTAGGCTGTTTTGTCAGTTTATCCAATCAGTAACCTAATACTATAGTAACCTCTAGCATTCTCACTCTTTTGGGTTTTTTCTTCCCCCACCCCCTTCCCTTCTTTTCTTTCTTTATTAAATAAGAATTTCCCCTGGAAGGGAACACACTTCCTCCAAAAATTAAATCACAGCATCAAATTTCAAACCTGCAAATATAAATCAAATATCACCCTGTTGACGCTGAGAATTATTACTTTGCACAATGCACACTACTGAAGCACTGCCCTGGCCACAGCAGGCACATGGGGAATATACACCATGGATATGACTGTGCTCAAGGAGCTTCTCTAGGAATTTTCTCTAAAGCTGCAGAAGTCAGGAGGAGGCATGTTTCACTGCCTCTTACCTACCACCTCAAAGGGCACATTTCAGGGCTGGACCTGTAGTTTTTCTTTTCTTCCTTGTTCCTTTCAAAACTAATGGGAAATTCTCAACTTGAAAAAATATAGAATTAGGTCCTTTTTGATTTCATTAACAGAAAGAAGACCAAAATATGTAGCACCACTTAACAAACAGCAATTATGTGGAAAACTTCTAGGAAAACAGGAGCAATGCCAAATGTTCCTCTAGCACCGGAGTTCCTAAGCAGGAAAATACATCCCCCACAGTAAAGCATGTATGACATTTACAAATGGCCTTCTCTTGAAGTTAAAGTGTAACACACATTACCTCAGTATATAATTCATTCTTAATCTATTAATTATATGACTCATTAACATATTAGTACCAGTAGCGGTGTTAAGAGGAGTAATACTAATGTCATTGTAGTATGAACAGGTTTCAACATGCCAGTTCTTCCACATGCATGTAACAAAAGGATTTGTGACCCAGCATCACAGAGGTGGTGAGACAAGAAGTTTGATAGCCCTACCAGTTACTTCATGGCATGTATGCTATTATCACTTGTTATCTCCCTGAGGAATCACAGAAGATCTAAGTGTGCACTCAGAAGGACTGTCTAGGTGTAAGATCCCTGATAGTATCTGCTGGACATGGGATGGAACCTTAAAGAATGAGACTTTTTTTTTGTACTTCTTAAATGTTTCTGTTAGTACTTAGCCAGGCATGAAATGCCTTGTAGGACTCACAGAGCTCTTGCTGAGATTCCTGCTTCTCCAGGTTGCAAGAATACTCTCACCTCAGTGGAAGGTGTTAAGAAGCCATTTTGTAGAACTTGTCAAGAACTGCTGGGCAAGAATGACAAACAGTCTACAAAATGCTGTCGTATGTCTTGTTTTCTAGCCTTGATTTCCCTGCTTGGAAAATTCACCTGAAAGCACCTGAGGAATTGGTTTGCTAGTCTCTGGATTTCCAGAAGCACAGTTTCCCTGATATTGAGGGAAGGTCCCCACATGGCTCAGCCTACCTGTAAGTCTCAGCCAGCGCTGCCACACAGCCACAAGCCCACAGAGCCCAACAAAAGCACACTGACCTACAAACAGCCCAGCTCTTCCAGTGAAGTGTGAAGACTCCTGATTGTTGTGTTCTGCAAAGGGAAGATGCCTGCACAGGACAGATGAAAGCTGTGACTTCTGATCATATAGTACAAATCTGATTTATCGTAAGTGTAAACACTGCTCACAAGGTTAGGGGTGAAATCCAGGGTCAAGTTTCAAGTACCCTTAAAAATCTGATGCATTAAGAATACAGCTTTGGGGTCAAGCCCTTTCTTGCTTCTACAAATCTCACTATGAAAAGAAAATAGGACAGTACCCCTGGCTTTATGCACAGACAAAATCTGCAAGAACAAGTCTGCTTCTGCACCTCCATGGAGAAGGCGCACGGGAAAGTGAGCCACTCTGTGCTATCTCACCATGTAGGTCTGAATCTGTGGGATCCAAAATACACACTGCAATGGAACGTAAGACTGGGCAGGCTGGGAGCCACAGCTGGGGTGGAAAACATCCACAGTAGCATTATGGAAGAACAATAAAGAGCAAGACTGTAATTACCTTCCTGCTCACCCTTGCCATGCTGCAATGAAGTCTCTGCCATTAACATTTAATTTAAATACTAAGGCAGTGCATCTCTGAGTATATTAGAACACTGAAAGCACTACAGATCTCACTGGAAAGAAAAGTTGTATGGTACAAGTCACTCTGATACCACACACACCCCCCCCTGCACTTCCATTAGGTCTTGTCCCACTACAACCAGTGCTTAAAAAAAGTACAGAATTATTTCTAACAAAATGATTGTATCAAGGCAAGTTTTCATGTAAGCCAGGCCTAAAAGTGGTTCTTTCAGTAGCCTGCAAGAAAATTGGCCTATTATGCCAACTTTTCCTCAAGTTTCATGGCATTTAAAACCCCTGTCTCTGCAACAGTACCAGCTGGGCTTGGGGGTCTGCCCATAGATGCATGAAAACAGCAACACTGAAGGCTCAAGCCCAGGAGGCACTCCAGAACTAGAATTTCCAAAGAAGGAAAACACAACAATCATGGCTTTTTCACCACTCAGGTGGGTGGCTAAAGGACACCCATTGAAGCTGAGATGTTGCACTGGTGTTGCCAAAAGAGAGATGTCTGGCCCCAAGAGCAACTAGAGACTGGTCTCCAGCTCCACAGCTAAGGCTGATGAAGCCTTGATGGAGACAGCTGGAGCCATCTGAGAAGCTGTTTACCTTCATAACTGGTTTATCTGGCTCCCACCTGCCGGCTGTTCAGATCCCCCAATATATTATTATCAACAAAATGGTACTAACTACTATCTGCCCAAGTGAGTAAGTAGACAGGCTCACCCACTGGGACTGGGAAAACAAATTCTCAAAGGTAGCTCTCTCCTCCTCCCTTTCCTCAGGCTTACCTTTATTTCTAAAGACAGAATCAAAACCAGCCCAGGTTACCCCATGTGAGGCAGGATCCTCATTGCCTGTTTTAGCCTCTTTCATAGCTTCAACCAGATCATCCAGATAACAGGCAGAAACCTCCTAACTGTGTGCTCACTGAAGTAACCTTGCAACCTTGCCATAGCTGCCTGCCTTCCTCCTCCAAGTTAAACAACCCCCTGCAATATCCACTGGGGTGAAAATGGGTTCCCCCTTTCTCACCATTCCAAAAAGAGGGAAACTTCCCTAATGCCTTTCTCCAGCTGTACTGCTGACTCTTGACAATCCATCCTGTACAAAGAATATATGAACGGCCCATGTCTCAGCAGGGGAAATACACTCCCTGGGTCACACAGTGATTCCAACAACTTCTGTGAGTTCTGTAGAAATGTGAACTTTACCCTTGCAGCATTTCTGTGAAGCCCATGCTGACAAATCTTGCTCCTCTCTGGAGGTGGGAACAGTCTTCCCAATGCTTCTAAGCTGTAAGAACATGGGATTTTATATTCAGGCTGCTTTTATAGGAGCTTTTGAGAGAAGAGCTCCTAAATTGAAACCATATTGCCCAACCTGAGCCAGAGCCTGATGTATGAGCCCTGTTTACTCCTCAAGCCTTTCCAGTGTTGATCACTTCCCAGTGAAAGCATGAAACACCAGGGCTTACAGCTTCCGGGAGTCTGACGGCATGGAAACAGTACTTGACTCTCAGCTTACAAACCACCACCAGAGCTCTGGGATGCTCTTTTTTCTTCCCAGGGTCTTGGTGGGTGCAAAGTGGTCTGAACAGCTCTGTCTGTCACTGTGACAAGAGAAACGCCTTTCCCCCATGGTTTCAAAAGACGTGCAGGAAAGTGCTCACCATCTTGCTCTCTTCTGATAACCATTTCTGATCCTTCTGTCTTCTGGTTATTCACTTGTTACCCCTGAAATCTGATTCCTGATCTCAGCCCTTTCTTATCAGCCTCTTTTGCTGAGGAGTTCCAAAGCAATGGGTTAGTTTTAATCCTTGTGCTCTTTTCTGTCCCTGAGGCCTCGTTTTGCCAGGGGAGGAGGTGAGTGATAGGACTGACGTTTGTGGAGGGAAGGGGCTGCCATCCATTAACTTGCTGTTATCTATCTATTCATCTGCCCAGCAAAACAAAGGTATGATTGTTGCTGCCACTCACAGACCTGCACTGGCTTCACTCCAGCTACTGTGGGTCACAGGAGCAGAGGAGATAGGGAGGCATGGCTTGATCACAGCCCAGCAACCAAAATGTAAGCCCTCCTATGTGGACTCTCTGCTGAGGTCTATACAACCACATCCTTCTCAGCAGCTGGTAACCAAGCTGCACTATTGAAGTGAGCAGAAGATGAGCCTATCCTGACCAGAGACTTCCTCCATTTGGGTGTATAAACCTGTCTGTAAAACACGGGACGGATTCTGCACCACCCCAGCATCTGGCAAACCCATTCTGGGCTGTGCTCTTACCTAAGCAATTATATAGGATATAGGGTGCTAGAACATGAGTTCCCTTATCTCTGTTTCCCACATTACACCCTTTCCTAAGGCAAATTGATGCAGCCCTATTGAAGCTGAGGCACTGATTGACACTAGCTGAAGATCTGGCCCTGATTCTGCTGTGCTTTCCCTCTGGGTAGTCATTTACACCTGTTCAGAGTGCAAAAGGCAACCAGCAGCAACCGCTGGAGCTGCAGAGCAGTGAAGTGCCATCCCAGCACCTTCAGAGCCTGACATGCCATGCACAGATCAGTGGCACAGGGCCCAGTTCTCCTTGCATCTCAGTTGGTTTTGGCATTGCACACAGGCATCTTCTCTTCAGCTTCTAGTAAACCTTGAAATCTCTGCCAAGTCTCATGAAAGAAAAAGTTGTAACCCAGCTCCTGGAGGATGACTTAGTGTAAATAACTTTCAGTGGCATGATGACACCTTCATGAAATCTAGCAGTGGACTTGTCAGTCCATGAGCCAGGAGTCAGTCCCGATCCAATATTACATGGGGAATATATTCTGTTTTTCTCTTGCACACGCAAAATCCCAGGCAATTTCCAGAACTGTGGTTGTGCAAGTCAAGCAGGGCTTGGCTTATTTTCTGAATCATCAAAATAGTGCCAGTTTGCTTGGACCACATCAGCCTTTCAGAAAAGCTTGCCAATACTGAAAAAAACCAACACCCATTATGCCTGTGTTAGACCCCAGTTCAGTACAGCTAGGTGGCATTCCTGGTTTGTCTCTTCAGCCAGCTTTAACCTCGTGGCCAAAGAATCTTCCAGGTATTAGACAGAGCAATCTCCATTCACTGCTTGCAACTCACCTGCAGGAACTGAGGCTGAACCTTTCTTTGTGATTTTACCAGTCTCAGTGACACTGTCTAGCTTGGTACTGTTCAGTGGCCTCAGAGGAGCCTGTGCAAACAATGGTAGAGATGGATAGCCACCAACATACATCTAGATAACCTCCATTCTTCTTGGAGACTTGCAGGCTTGACAGCCACTGTTTTTTTTTCATATTGCCATCCAAAACACAGTGAAATTAGTGGAAAACCACTGGAACCAATTTCAAACAAAATGGATCCAGTGTTGAGATTTAAGGCACCATGTTTTGAACTGTGGCTTGCTTTGGGCTTCCAATTTCCATAGGGGATTTTCATAATAAAATACAGTGATAGGCTGGGCAAGTACATCGAGCAGTGGCTATGAGCCAAGAACTAATGAGCTCCATTGCAGACTGTTTAGCTCTGGACAAGTCACTTGACCTTCCAAAGCCACATCATCCCCACCTGCGGAATGGAGATAGTAATACTTGCCTCACAGGGGTGTTGTGAGGATTAATTAGTTGCTGCTTGTACCTCGCTTTGATGATGTTAAGAACTACATGCCTGCTAAGTATTGTTATTGTATCGTTGCTGGGAAGATATTGCATTTAGGGCTAAATCCTGCCCTTGGAAAAAGATGCGTCTTTCCCCACGTCTTGTCAAATCAGCTGCTAGGCTTGCGCAAGCAGCATTTATATAATGCCAGTACCAAACATCAACATGCAACTTGTACTTTGACATTGCCAAATCCCAGAAGAGTAGCCTGATGGGAATCATGTGATGCACCATCTCAGTGCAAACAGCTTTGGGCTGGAGCCCAACTGCAAACTCTCTCCCTCTTCCCCCATGAATTGAAATTAGTGAATGTTTCCATCAGGCACGTCAGCAGTGGGATCACACCTAGAGTTTGGTGTGCCATGCAAAGCCCATGGGCACACCAGCCCAGCCAACACATGCTGGTGAGAGGACAGCCAGCGTGGGACAGGGCGCCAAGGACAGTAGAGCACACTCCTGCACAGGGCAAAGCCATGAGGGCTGCAGGATGGCTGCAGGAAGACACAGATATGTGCATGAGCACAGACAGAAAAGGTAAGCTCCCCTTGCCTAAACTCTAACCCTTCAGGGGGTGCTCCCTCTCCCATCTGTTCCCTTCAGAGTAAAGCACATTTGCCTCCTTGGCATTTGGGCCTAGATAACAGCACACGAAGACAAGAATTCCACCAACTGCAAAGGGCTATGGCTCAGGGTTATTAACAGACTCCAACCACGGTATCCAGACTACACAAGGAGCACATAGGAGCTATGTATCCAAATTTCAGTGACATTTAATGGAAGTCGGCCAAATGGCTCCCTTTGATTCCTTTGAAATTTGAGCCATAACTGTCATTGCATCTTAGATGTGTGAACTGCTCTGAGAAGTCTCCCATATAGATTAGACTGCGATCAAAGAATTCCACTAAACTGAATTTCACAGAGACAGAGGCTTGAGGTGAGGGTGATTGGCAGCAATGTTATCTGAAAAAAACCACCAGAATCTAGCAAGTTTGAAGCAAGCAAGTTGTCTGGGGAGATGGTGTACATTAACTATCATTTTCAGCCAGCAAGCAATGACTAGTTAGTGGGGCTTATCATCCCCAGGTATGTGAGGAATCACAATAAATGCCTGAAATGTAAGCAGATTTCTGGGTTAGGTGGGTAAACAATGGAAGTCACTATTTTTGTCTGAATTGCAAGAACTCCCATTGCACACAGTCTCCCCACCTCTTCATCACTGTAACACAGCTAACTCTACTCCTCACTGCTTGGCAAAATGAAGTCTTTTCCTGCATCCTTGGAACTTTTGCTTGTGACTTCTTGGTAGAAAGTGAGAGGTTACATTTTCTGCATTCATTAGGTTTAGACACTTCCAGAATATAATGACCTAAGGTTGAGTGGATGGAGATAGAAGATGCTCTGATACAGGGACTGAATGATATGTAGGGAAAAAGTAACTAAAGTAACCCAGAGCATAACTGGTGCTGCCAAAGCCTGGCAGTAATCCTTCCACTGCCTTCAGTGACACAAGGCTTCCCCTCTGCAGCACCATCCTGTGCAGAAAAATGCTATGCTGTCTCTGCAGCACAGAAACAGAGTAAACTTTGGATGGCACTTCACAGTAAACAGGGAATAAAGTTACTGTAGTCAGGAACCTTATTCCCATTTAGCCCAAGGCCCTTGTCCCTGCCTTGGCATCCCCAGGCACGTGCCGGACCTGGCCTCTCTCAGAGGCCCCTGTGAGATTTGTGTGACACAGCCTTCACATGCCAGGCTCCTGCCACAAGAAGGAAATGGGGGTGGGATCCCAAGCCTTGTGAATTCTCATGCTGATATGGCCATGCTCCAGGTAAGCCCATGAGAGCCTCAGCCTCTCCTGCCAGCGAATGCACAAACTGTTTGTGAACTGCTGCTGGGGGAAGGCAGGCAGAGGCATGGAGACGATGGTGCCAGGGAAGGGTTAACCAGTGCCATGGCTGGAAGAGTGTCCTCCCTTGCTGCTTCACACATGCTGTATTTCTTAGCAAAGTGCACATATTAACTCTGGCATGCTCCCACACACCGCTTTGGCTCTCCTCCAGGAAATCATAACCCAGCTATTTGGCACACAAGGCCACAATTTTATTTACACAATCAACTTCTTGATAAACATAAAACTTACAGAATATGCCACGCCCTAAAAATATAAAAGGAAAAGGTGTGGAGGGAGAACTGCAATAACCTAACCTTCTCTCCCAGAAGGGCTGAACCTGCTTTGATTCCCCAAAGAAATCACCTGTGGATACAAAGAGGCTTTGCCCTAGCTTTAACACAGGGTCCTGTTCAGGGAAAACAGTGGACTCTGTGGGGCTGGGAGCTGCCAGAGGGATATGGGCTGACTCAGGCGCCAGGGAGTGCAGGCAGGGCTGCCAGCACCCACTGCACCCCTGGCCCTCAGATCCACATCCTTACTTCCTCACTTGGTGTCACCACAGTTCCTGGCTAGCATATCTGTCCCCTCAGGAGAGGAAGAGGGCCTCATTCTGCCAGGAACCCCAAGCAGTGGGAATCACCTTCCTTTACTGCTCTTATTCTCTTCTTGATGTGAATCTTGGCAGAGGAGCCCCTGTGTCTCCAGGAATGTTATAATTTTCAGCTCTACATCACTCAACTGCAAGTGGAAGTTGTGTGTTTTATTTCAGGAGGAAAATACCGATGATTTCACACGGCAACCAAATTTTCTGGAGACATACTCCACTTTGCCAGAGCAGCAGTCAGTTCAGCTGGGAAACAGGGAAACCTAAAGCTTCAGCAGACCCCCAGGGCACCCACTGCCTGGGGTGAAGTACTGCATAAACAGCAGATAAAACTGCATCAGCCTTACAATGAACTGAGAGGCACACATATGCATACTGCTTGTATGTGGGGTCACCACTCCGCCACCTTCTCCTTCACCTTCTGAGCTCTTATTTCTCTCCTGATTCTCTGAAGCAATTGTCTGGTTTGGCTGCTTGACAAAAGGCTCACAACCTTACTCCATTGACTCTGTAGGCACTGGAGACTAGGGTGGCATCTTGTGCAAGCTCTCCAAGAGCCAGGACTAATGGTTGTGCTGCTAAGTTTCAAACTGGACACAGGAAGACAAGGAGATGCTTAAACATAGTCCAAATTTCACACAAGTGAAACTGTACAAGAGGAAAATAATGGGCTACAGGCATTAAACTGATTTATACTGGCTGAGGATGTGGACATATCTGTTATATTCTTTGCAGATAAAAAGATCTGCCTGAGGCTAATAAGCTTTTGCTAGATTGGGAAACAAAGATGGATTCTTTTTTTTCCCCCTTTCTTTTTTCCACAAATTGAAAAACCGCCTTCAAATACCTGAGACACACTGCAATCATTTAAACAGATAAACATCTTGATTCTTAGAGATAACAGGAGCTGAATGGTTGGCCTCAAAACCAAGCATTCACGACAATTCTTGAAAACAAGAACATTATTGCTCTCTATTTCCACAACAATTTGCATACGATTACAAAGAAAACTCTTTTCACTTTGCAGCTGGAAAGCCTTCTGTAAACACACTACTCAAAGCCTTGCCATAGCTCCTGAACATCCAGGGGTGGGTGGGTGAGTGGGCCCCCTGGACCATGCTCTTGGGTGAAACTCAGGGTCTGCACTGGAGCCCAACACACTGGCTCCTTCAGATTAATAGCTAACTGACCTCAGTACAAACATCTGAGGTGTGAAAGAAGGCCCTTACCAGGAAAGGAGAGGAACACTGGTGGTTAGAGCCAATGCCAAGGGAAAAACCTCTGCAGGACTGCTTAGTTTTTTGATCACGGCAAAAAGCACTTGCTTGAAAGGACTGCAGGGAGTTTCTGAAATAATTTAGTTGTCACCTGCCAGACATTTTGTTCCTCTTCACAAGCTGGGAAAGAAGACCATGAGTCCACATAAGCAGTCTGTGATGGAAATTTCTCAGGCTATCCATTTCAAAACAACTTCCATACATTCACTCCTCGCTCTGTGTCCCAAAAACAGCAGCTGGAATGAGAGCCTCCAAGATTTGCCAAGAGGCGACCTTGTCCTTTAGGGACTGCACATTGGCTCATGTGGTCAAGTCACAAGCCAAAGAACTTGGGGGTGTCCTCTTATTTTTGCAGCATCCATCCTATTAAGGGTCTTGTGCTCACCACTGTAACAGAATTTTTGCAGAGCTGTTCAGACCCATCTGCCACACATTCAGCTGCATGTGAATGAAAAGCTTCCCTTGTGTTGTGAATAATTTCTTCAAATACCAGGTGCTGCTTGGTTTCTCCACAATGGGCAGCCAACTCCTACAATTTTATAGGGAGTATTACTATGCACAGTGACTTTCCAATAAAATCATTTTCTTACCTAAGAACCTTGTCTTTGATTTAAAGTCAGTTTTTATCTGCTGTGAAGGCAAGGACATCAGTGCCTCTGATTCACATAAAAAAGTAAGCAACTTTCACCCAGTTCTACATACTAAAATCTCTGTATTTCTAAAGTCAGTCTCAAGATGACACTCTTTTGGAGGCTAACATGCCTACTGCCATATAAAAAACCCTCTCAGTATGCAAGTAGCTCATATCAGTAGTGCTATAAGCCAACAAACCAACTGAACTGGGTTTGCTGAAGGTATGTTCTCCAGATACCTTCCTTAGTCCACCTGTTAATCTTACATTGTATACATTGCCTCCAAAACCTAAATGTCTGTTGAAGAGTGACACTTAGATACCAAGTATTTTCAGTTGCATGTAACCACTTAGCACATTGCTATTGCTGTCCTTTTGGTGCAGGGATGTAGAGGTGTGCTCCATCTGTAGAGATAACAGTTCACAGACTATGCTATTGGCTGTGTACAGACTCCTGAGTAGCTGAAACAGCATGAGAAGCTCTTCTACAGGGCAAAGGCAGGCTGTGGAGAGCCTACAGCTATCAGCCAAACCACCCCATCTGACATAACCCATCCCAGATGATTATACCAGCAGCCAACAGCCTAGAGCAGCTCCTGTATCACAGCTCTTTCTATTGCTAAAGACAAGGAGACAACACTAGCAGAATCAAGAGCAATGAGTGCTCAGAGCTCCCTTGAGATTCCAGTGCCCTTGCCACCATTTGCACAGTTAATGGACTTTGCAAAACTGAGCAGCCATCAGGAGAACATATTTTGGACCGGTGACCACCGCCCCTGCAGAGTAGTGCTGGCATAAGGATAAAACACAAGTGATCTTCTTGCCACTTGACCTTCACACTTCACTACTCACATTGTGTTTGCACTGCTCTCCTCCTGCACTTCTGCCTTCTGAAACTGAGAAACAAAGATCAGGGAGAGTCAGGGTCTGAACTAAAATTACCACATTTCTGCAAGAAAGAACAGGGACCTTCAAGTTCAGGGACACTTCCAACAGAAATACTGATGATTTCTCAGAAATGGGCTCCAAATTATCCTTGTCAAACCTATTTCAGAGCCACAAGAGGGCAAGATGTGGAGGAGGACTTCAAGGGTGCTTTCAAATGAACTGAATCAGAGTTTTACCTAACCCCACTCTTTCAGAAGTTTCTGAATAACGCACCAGCTTGAACCACTGGAAAGAAACAAATAAATGAGCTGGCAACTTTCGCAGGGAGGAGCCTTGAAGCCCAGTTCCCAAGACCACACCAACCAGCTCTGTGTGACAGCACACAGGAATGAAAATAGGTAGGTAACATTAGCAGAAATACACTGAAACTTAATAACAGCAGCTTGTCAGGACATGTACCAAAGAGAAATGGCTCATAATAGCTACAGCTTGTATTATGAATGTTTTGTAGCCATCTGGCTAACAGAGCTGCCTGTGCTCAAATTATGTTTTCTGTGTGCTGTGGTATACCAGGGTGCATGCTCTGGAAGGAGAATGTCAAACTGAAGTCCAAATATCTTAGGTGAAAATACCTTATAATAACAATGCAGCAATGAACAGAGCTCCTGATAAGCTAAGGCTCCTTCTTTGGGGTAAATTAGCAAGGTTCACTCAGGACAAATGGGAGTTATCCCACTTGATCCAGCTCCAGCTCCATTGTATTAAGCTCTGCTTGGTTCAGTCATAATTTTCATCTATGTATCAGTTTAAAGCAAAGGCACAGTTTAAAAGAAAAAAGTAATCCCCCTGCCTTTCCTCTCCTGATCTGATTCGCATACAAAATGGGCTTATGAACTCAAAAATTATGGGAGGGATTCAGGTAGGAGGAAAGGGAGACACAAGAGCCCTTTTATTTTGCATCTTATTCACAATGAAAATTGGCACAGGAGCCAACCACATACATTAACATAGTTTGGGCAAGTTTAACTCTCATGAATACATTTCTGTGGAAAAACTATGTGACTATGGAAAAATCCCCTCTCTTTTGCCATTTGAAAAGATAACAGACTTCTATGTGGAACATACCCAGAACCTGCCTGATTCAGAGACATGGAAATACAAAGATGAATAAGGCTGAGTTTCCCATGCCAGGGGCCCATGGAAACTGAGAGGGGAGGAAGAAGTAAGGAGGCCCATTGACACAGGAGAAGGTCTTTCATCCTACAGGTGAAGGAACTAGTAACGTTGTAGGCCTGTAGCAGAGCCCATTCAAGTCACTGGAAAACATCTCATTGACTTGACTGGGACGTGGGTCAAGGCTAAACTGTTTTAAAATATAATCCAAGGTTATTTCTGCATTGCTGTGTATGAGTGGGATTCAAAAAAGTTCAAGTGTGCCCAGCCCTGTGACTTACTTGCTTTCCGTCCACATTTCTGGCTGCTAGCCTACCTGCTTCTTGGGCTCAAAGTCTTGACACCACACTGAGCTGCACTCAGGACCTTTCTGGAGGACTATCTTGTGTTGAAGTGCACACTAGACTGCATCCATGTCTAGATCAGGCAACTTGGAGGAAGGAAAGCTTTGGCCAAATGTATTGGGGAATCTACTGCACTTCTCTCCCTCCCTCTTGTATCTCCATCACCCATCTCTAAACTCAGGCTGAAGAGGGTTCTCAGTGTGAACTGGAAGGTTTGAAAAGAGCAGTGGTCATATCTGCTAGGCAATGTGGTTAATTCTTTGTCTGATAAGGGCACCCGGCACCCAAAATCTGGAATTTAAAGGTAGCCCAGCCATAGTGACTTGCACTGGGATCCGCTGACCATTAGGTCAGTCCAGATACAGTCTTGAGAGTTCTGAAGAATTTCAGTTATACAAAAACAGTGACCCTGACTCATACATCCCTAATTGCAACCTCTAAGCTATTGACATTCCCATAAAAAACTCTTTGCCTTTGCTCACTGACCTCATACACTGCTAGCCCCACTACAGTGCCAGATTCATGGCAGAGGAGCGTAACTACAGAATGACTATTTCCTTTTGAATGAACCAGTTTGCTCTACTGTTAGCCTATCTGGTACAATAATTTGCATTAAAAGTCCTTCACCAGATCACTTCAGAAGAACAACGTTGCACAAGGACTTTAATATCTTGCTAATTTGCTTCATAAATTACTAATTAAACTCTCTAGATGACTCACATTGGTATGGCGAGTCTCACCATACACAAAACGCAGTGATCTCAGAAGAGGCTATACCATAGAATCATCCGACTTTTCCTCCACGATTAACAGCTCAGAGCCCTTATCACTGTGATGCATCTAAGTACCATGTATTTTGCACCTGCCTAAGCACAGAGTTTCCACTGATGTCAGAGTGGAAGAAGCGTGGTGTATAGACTCACACATCGAGGGCAAAGGATCTGCAGAGCAGATCAAAAGGAAACCTTCTCCTTCTGGGACAAGTCCATCCATAGTGCTAGCTCTGTTGCTTTTCATGCACGTCACCACTGATGCCACTGCTAAATTTGGCTTCACTAGAGAGATGGGGTTTGGCAGAGATCAGCAAATAGGATTTTTCACAAATTGTCCAATGCTGACCACTTCCAGACATAAGAAGAGTCTTTTTTTGCCTTTCCAACACAACTGTCTCCAAACACAACCTAGAAATAACATCACGCCTGGCACTAGCTTGGCAACTGGCAAAGGTAACTGAGTACTTCAGAACCAGTTCTGCAAATGCACTATTCCATTACTTACTGGGCTAGGCTGGAGAGAGGTCAGCAGGGTTTCAATCAGATTTGTCTGACTGACTCATTGACCTGCTGTTTTTCTTTAGCAGCCAGACTGATCACTACTTGCCTTGCAGCAAAAGATGGGGTTTTTCCTCATCTAACTCCCAGCAATGTTTGTATCTACATCTGCTCAGGCACATTCACCTCCCATTAGCATTAATGGAGAGAGCAGACACTTCTAGGGAGGAAACCACCTGGCCTACACCATGCCTCCCTTAGGATGAGATCAATATCTAGACCATTTAACTCTAGATCAGCTGTACATATCCACACACAGCCAGAGAGATCCCACCCCATTTGGGTGGTCAGATACTGAGCTGCTACAATTAATTAAAAGCAGAGCTGTTCTACACACAGATTTGGCCTTGTGTGCATCCTTTGCTCCTTGTGTACCTATTTTGCCTTGTGCTAATTTGCCTTTTATGACTGACCCCAGGTCAGGGAATCCTCTGCTGTTTCCACACCTCCAATTAGCAAGAAGTGCACAAAGACTGCCCCATGTGCACAGACAGTGCTGTTCTAGCACAAAGGCTCAAAGCAGAACCTCTTCACACCCAACAAGAACTAGTTATCCAAGTTCTTATATATAGACAAAAAGCCCCAACAGAGACCTTTGCAAACACCTCCATTGATCTCCTGCATTATTGGTCAGTGTTCCACCCAGAAGGTTTCTGAACGTAGGTACCTGGGATAATCCCCACTGGATTTGGCACCACTGGTTAACCAAACACCATGCATTAGCTCCCACGAGAAGGGTGTTATTTATTCTACCCACGCAAGGTTTATCTTGCAGTAGCTCTCAATTTTCCATGGAAAGATCATGCTCTACTACTATACATCAGTCATTAGGGGCAGCTTCTAAATTTTAATGTCTCCAAAGGAACAATAATTGTGCCCCTTTCAGTATTTTATATTTGCAGACAAGCGGAATGAACTCACTGGAGTCAGCAGGTGGTGTGTGTTCAGCTGCTCAGAGCAATACTCAGCTTGCCTATTCCCAGCGAGGGCAGCTGACATCAGAGAAGCAGTGCCCCGTGAATGTACCATTCAGAGGATAGGAGAGCCCAGAGCTTGTATGGCAGACATCAAAGTGGTTTGTAACATGCAGATGTTTTCCATGCAGGGGCTGAGTACAGTGATGGACAAGATTTAGTGAATCCTGTGCTTTTTTTCCCTCCATTTTCTCTCTCACATACCCCCATTTCCTTGCTTTTTCTTATACAGAAAAATGATACCATTACAAGTGATGGGTTATATCCTTAGCTGCAAAGTTCTCCCATCAACTTAAAGCAATACATATCTACATCAGAAACAATGCTACATTTTTTCCAAAGCTAATAAGCTTTAAAAACAAAACAAAGCAAAACAAAACAAAAACCAGAGGAAAAAAAAAGCCTTGACATCTGTTAAACTTGTATTTGGAGATAAAGATTTCAGAAGATGTCTTCTTCCATGTTATCTCATATCCTTCACCCTGATCCTGTGCCAAGTGAGCCAGAGCTGAGCTGAGTTGCTGAGGATAGTGCCCATGGATGAGCCCATGGCCAGATGTGCCCACTGACAGAACTCTGTTCCTTTTCCAGCTCCCCATGTAATGCCATGAATACAACCCATCCTGAATGATCCTGAGTCCTGCTGAGGACAGAGCACTCTACACTACCATGCAGACTCACACACAGGTACAAAAAGTTCTCCTTCCATTTTCATTTCATGAAACATTTCAAGAAGCTTTGCTTTCATCTTCCTATGGAATAAAAACACACTCCGAAACCTCACTGCATTCTCTTAAGTTAAATTCTTGCATTACCACTTGCCTTAACCAGAAGCAGTGTATCACCAATGGTATTGTCTTGAGTTTTGATCTTGTGCCATTTCACAGAGAAACACAGGAGGTTTCACGTGACATGAGCACCTGACTTCACACAGAACTTCCCTCCCATAAATAAGTGCCAATCTATACATACTGCACACATGAAGGGAGACACTTCCCATTAGGAAGCAGTTTGCTGAGTAGGCTGGAGAGCCTACACACTTTTGAAAACTCAATAGCAGCAGCTGTTCTGCTTGACAACGTGCTGACTAAGCCTGATTTTGTGATACACTGAATTATCTTCAAGAGCCAGGTGACTTAAATGACAAATTCCTTGCCACATTTACTGATTTAATTTGACCAGTGAAGTTCTCCAGGCTTTTTTGGAAGCCCCATCTATGATTTCAGGAACCAATATGTCCAAGACAATCCCACAAGTGGAACACTGTCATTAAAAGCATGACCTGTTCTTGCTTGAGGCAAATGATGGAGCCCCTGCAAGAATGGTAGTGAAATAAGTGGCTGTATCATCCATCTCAGCAGTTGCTCTGTGATATGAAGCAAGACCAAAGACCACTGGAGATTTCTGAGGCCATGGTAAAAGTCTTACATTTTTTCTGATAAATGCTGAGCTTGATATTCCCTGGTGACCTGCAAGACGCATTGGAGATGCCTTTTCTGGACTAACTTAAGAGAGAAAGATAAGATAAGATAAGATGATAATGAGCTGGAGCTCAAGGTGACCAAGAAGACACTGAGCCAAGTGAGATCTGTACAGCCTCTAGAAAAGAAGATGAAGGGGAGACTTTATTCTTCTTTCAGCTACTTCATAGACAGCACTCAGAAGGCAGAGCCAGGCTTTTCTTGAAGGTGCACAGCTCTGCTGGTCATTGGAGTGACAATATGCATCTCCTAAAAAGCAGCTCAGTAAGGCTCTTCTGTAACCCAGTGGTATGTGTACGTGCCACTCCGTATAATGCTTTCCATCCGATCTCCAGCTCTGGGAACAACATTCCATTTTATTCCTTTTTCCCCAAGTCTACTGACTTGCTAGAGGTTAAGCTGCCTCTCAAACGGCCCCCATCCCACTTAGCCTGTATCTCAGGATTTTCTTTCATGAAAAAGGCACTGTAAAAGCTCTGGACTCCGGGCTATGATTTACATTTTTTCATCTCCTGTCGAAGGCCTGCCATGTGTGTGATGATACCATTCAGCTCAGTTTACCTGAGAACTTAAAAAAATACCATCAGAGGTTGTTTTTTCCATATGGGTAAATAGTAGGGGTGGGAGTATTCCTTATGGGAAACCTGGAACAGTCGCACTCTGTCGGCCTGACATTTCCTGCTGTAATTGAAACTTTTGATGCTAAAAATTCCATTTACACAGTGTCTCTCTAAGCCAGGCGGGGAGAAGGGCAGAGGTGGGCACAGCGTTAGCACATGGTTTCCCCAACTCCCCCACTGCTGCCAGTTAAACTATAGCAGGTGAGATGTGTAGATGTAAGGGAAGGAATATGAGGAAGGAAATTCCAGCTCAGTTAGGTAATTTGGGTCAGAGGAAGGCAGGCATAGTAACACAGGCAGGTACAGACTGAACCAACTTGAGGCTCTAGGTCACAGCATCTACCCATACCCCTGCCCAGGAGGGCAGGGAGAGGTGCAATCACTTGGTCCAGCACTCAAGGGGGATGTGCATCACAGACATCTGGCATGAGAGGACAAGAAAACAGAGCTCTGTCAGAAGTTACAGGGACCAATAGAGATAAATAACTTTGAGAGTTAAAGGATGTTTAGCTGAGTGTCTTTAAAAATCCTACTCAGTGCTACACAACCTAATAGTCAATTAAATCAGTCAAATAGACAAATCCTACCCCCAAATCCCAGCCAGCCTCAGCAGAATTCCAGGCAGAGGAGCCCACCTCTGCCACACATAAGTTTATTCCAGCACCAACTCCAGGCCCCACCATAACCTTACACCTGAGGATCGGCACAAACATCCTCCCCAGTCTATCCAGCCCAGCAGTCCCAGCCGGTGTCAATTCACATATATTCACAAGGCATCTTTCAGCTGGGGACACAGATGATGAGTTCATAGAGGTTTCACCTAGCACAAAACACTGCCTCAGATCTGCAGCACCCATCAGCAAAAAACCCTGCCTCTACCTCCAGCTCTACCCCACCCCAGGAGCTCCTGTCATTCCTAGCCCTCAAGCAAGTCAGATGCTTATCCTCCTCCATGAAACCTGCAGACTCTTTAGGGGTGAGCAGCAGCAGCAAAACCCACCTGAACACTGGCACCAGCTCCTGCAGTAAATACATTAATAAGACAAAGTCCAGGACAAAGTGGAATCTCTGTGAGTAATGGACATAATTACATTAGCTAGTCAAAGAAACTTTATGTTAAGAAATATTTTTGGCATGCCATGAAAAGTTTAAATCCTGTCACACCCCAACAGTTAGAAAAGTCAAAGGCAACATAACATGAGCTTTAACTGTTACATGTATTTGCATAAAAATGCTTCTTCAGAATGACAACGCAACCCTGTTTCGTTTTCTGTTGTTTTCCCTTCTGATGTAACTTTCTTGCACCCTCAAAAGCACAAAGTACACCAGGGAACAGTTCTGTCTGCAACTCTCTCCTCAGACCCCTTAAAAAATCAAGGCTCAAAGCTTTGAGCTTCTTTCGTATATCCAAAGACAGGACAGTGAGGGGGAAAACAAAATAACTCCCCAGACTCACCAATCATTTCTGAAAATTTGGATTTTCATTGTCAAAAGTGCATCTGACCTTCCAGCCATGAAAATGACAGACACAATAACAAGCAAAACATATCAGTCACTATTCTCCCTAGCAATCCCTACAAGCACAAGCAGCATGGGGTGAGAAAGCTCAAGCTGTACCTTCAGGAACAGATATTTCAGAAACAAATGAGCCATTCGAACATTCTAATTTCTAACCCTGTAATTTAAATGGCAACTGACTATAAATTCAATCTACTCCTTAGACCGCCACAAAAAGTTCATTCAGGAAAAGAAGCAGGGAAAACTTTCAGGTCTCAAAAATAGTAAAATGCATTTAATGCCGCTGACTTTCTTAAGCTTTATTACCAAAGCAGGTAAAACGAAACCCTTAGGTTAACAGCTGCTACATTTTGATGGCAACTTTAACTACAGACACTCTTTTTTATGTAAATAATTGAGATGTTTCTGGACAAAAGTCTGAATTTTCCCATCCAAAAAGCTGGCTTACTTTTAAATTACATATTTAAACAAAAAAACAAACAACAAAACAAACAAACAAACAAAAACCCTTAGAACTTTCAAAACCACTAATTCACTAATTAGTGAAATACTTTGCTTCAGATGGCCAATCACATCTTATCTGAGATGAAATTAACCTTTTTGATTTTTTGTTTGGTTTTGACAGAATAAATTTCTTGAGAAAAACAAAATGTAGAAAGGCTTAAAAAATCTAGACTTGCCAGGGATCCCAGGGCCTACCTGTTGTTCTTATATCTTCTACCAAGGAATCTTTCATAAGAAAACTCATAATAGCCATTCATTCCAGTTGTCCCAGGCAAAGTTGGGATGATGTACTGCACAAAGATAATTTTTCCTACTGCAGTGGCATCAAGAAGCCTCCTAAGACTGTGGCTTATCAGTGCCCCATTATGCAAAAGACAACTCCTCACTTGAGAGGCTCACAATTAAAAGAGAAATAAAGATGGGAAATCAAAACTAAAGTGACTTGCCCAGTGCCATAAAGGAGACTGAAGGCTGTAGTGCAAAAAGAGTCTGATTCACCTAGCCTCTTCCTTCTCCTATCTGAAAGGTGTGTATGGTCAGAGTTCCTGGATAAAGGCTTTATTTTGGTTTCTCCTGCCTTATTTTTGTTTTACAAGCTGACAGAGGATTGCAGAACTTCCTCTAATACAAATATAATGGTCTTCAAGAGATTCCTTGCAGGAACCAAGGAAGATCTTGATCTTACATTGCTCTTGATTTTTGTCCACCTGTAAGAAAGGAGAAATCCTGGTATGCCACCAGCAGAAGCCACATACCTCAGATTATCAACTGTGAGATAAAGGAAAAAAATGAGAAGGAAAAAGAAATACCAGGTACACAAAAAAAGAGAAGTGATGTCAGGAACCAATAGCAATACCTAGCATAAGAGTTGTGGGAATCTCTGGTCTAGTGCTATGGGTAAACATTTGTCTGAATGACAGCACATGGTGGAAAATTGTGTGAGATGGGCCAGAACGAAGTCATGATTGATGAGCCTTGGAAGAGCAGGACCTGGCTCTCCAATGCTGGTTTTGCAACCTTTGATCTTTATAGCCATGCATTATAAAGTGGTTTCAACTTGTAACTGAATTCCTAACATACTCAGCTGTAAAATCCAGACATATCCTGAGTAATAAAACAAATACATAAACTGGAACCTAGGTGAGAGCCATCTTTTACTGTCACCTTACACTGGGAACAACTAGAGCTTGCTATACTGGATTCAACAGGAAAACATGATTTTATGAGCATCATGAAGGGATTTTGGCTGGAAACAAACTGGACTGTAGAGTCTGCATCATTACTACTTCCTGGATCACCAATGCACAGTGCCTCTAAAGAGCATGGCAGAGCAGACACCTTTCAAACTGTTACACATACTGTAACTATACCACATGATCTTCATGAAGCACAACTTCTATTGCTGCTTGTATCAGAGCCATGGGCCTTGCACAAAAACACCATTCTGTGAACTGTGGATATAACCAATAAATCAAGGTAATTGCACAAGCCACAACTTAGGTGGCATTAATTAGATCAGTGGAAGTTATGATCCAACATAATTATCATTGCCACCCCACCTACATTTAATTTCACTGTTTCTTCCTATCTTTCCCCCAGAGGGACAATAGGAGAGCTAACTACATGCTTCAACATTGTCAGTCTCCAGAGGCAGCTCAAAAGAGCAATGTTTGGTAATTAGATGAGTGCAAGTAAGGGGAAAAGAACTATCATGAGATGTGATCAGATATCACAGAAAAAAGGGAAAAAGAAATTCACCCTTTGCCCCTTGCATGCCTTATAGCTTTGCAACAGTACAAGAGGTCTAGGTTTTGTGCTGCTTGATATGACCCATCAGTCCATACCCAGCAAGGGATTACACAAAGAGATCACTGTGAACATATGGAGAGTCTAATACAAGCAAACCTGATTTCCCAAAGTCTTACACACATGTGGAAATTGGCCTGAAAGACCCTGCCCAGTGGTGAGGAAGAAGAGTTATTGTACTGACGTGGGACTGACCACATCTACATCAAGTAGTGCAGTACAATAAGAGGAATCAATATGCAGAGGGAAATAGCTGGTGCTGAGAACCTGACCTCACACTGTGCCTTTCCATTTCATACATGTTTTATTTCAAACTTCCTGCAGTCTAGTTGCAGTAAGTTGCTGTTCCATGCCAGCTGCATGTTCAGCAGATTAGTGCCATCCCAGATGAATCCAGTTCATGTCCTCCATGACTGCTCTGCAACATAAATGTGCAGTTCAGTGGGGATCACTGGAAGATTCATTTCAGAAGCACACAGTTGATCTCAGATAAAATGCTAATGCAAATACCCTCCTTAAAGGCATCTCCCTGCTCGGTATGTACAAGTGTCTGGGGGTGCACATGCATCGTCAACCATCCAATGCTTCAGAGATTTCTGAGCAAACATGTCCTGAGATAGCTACAGAGCAAGAATCACAGCAGTATAACCAAGTCAGAATGTCACTATGCTCAGGCTGTTTTGTCCCACTGTAATAGCTCAGCATAGCATGACCCTAATGCAGGTCTGCACAGGACTGACATAAGTGTCCCCAGACAGCTCTGTGCGGTGTGGCTGTACCAACACATGGGCAGCCATCTCCCCTGTGAGGTATATGTGTGGTCTTCATCTCTGTCACTCTGTCAATAAGGACAATTTTACAAGCCTGTGTCTCTGAGAACTGTACTTCAGGAACTGAGAGTCAGACAAATACAAATACAAAGGGAAACCAAGTGTTTGCAGGACTGAGCCCTGAATCACAGTCCAGGAAACAGTTGTAAAGACAGCACCTGGCTGAAGAAGAATTACAGTCTTTGAACTGGCTGGAAAGACTTAAGATAAAAAGGTATCATACCTTCCCAGTCACAGCAGTTCTTTCTTTGATTGAAGGTTGTAACATCACAGTGGAAGACAAAGAGGTTTTCTGCTAAAAGTCCTCAAAGATGCCCTGTTTAAGCATGTCAATTGGTTCTCTTCTGCTGTGGCCTTTCTTCAATGTATCTGCTCTTCTCTACACTTACAATAAAACATTCTCCTTTGACACTGTGCAGGACTCTAGTTAAAAAGAACTTGGTGTAATCAGGTGTGTTCCTAGTGAACTACAGCCTGCAGTACAAAGACACCACTGTTTTTAGAAGGCTGTTGAGCAACGTTCTCTCAACAGAAAACACCAACACTATGGCAGTATCCATCAACCCACTGCATTTGCCTGTAATTAAAGAAAGGTCAGTAGCTGTACCTTTCTGAGAATCATGCTTACCTTTGCACAGCCAAAAAACAAACATATACAAATTTTCCAATGGAAACTATTGTTGACATGCAGAAATGTGAAACTTGAGACATGAAAAATATTAAGCAATCAACTGTGCTCATCTAGTATGCTTTCTGAAACCTACTTCCCCCCACTTGGTTCCAGAACTGTTGAGATAATATTTGGTACCTAACAGCAAAAACTGTTGTGTTCCAGTTTTCTCATGCCTTGCTGCTACAGAAAGGCCCTGATTCACACCACTTCATTATTTTTGCTGATTTTTATAGGCAGCCAAAGGGCATGCTAGATCCTTTGTTTGTCTGGATCCACTCATTAGTAAATTGTGCATAGTGAGCAATGACATGCACCTGGACATTTATTCTTTAGCATCCAAATCGTTGGGTTTTTTTTTTCCTCTGGGAAGAAGAAGGGGGTGGGGGGAAAGCCTTTCTGCACTGCGCTTTGTTTCCTTTGAGCTTTTGCATTTCTAGGAGCCATATCAGCAGCAGAGCAGAAATGCCAAAAGGCAAGGGAAGAAACACACGAGCCTTCTCCCTGCAAAGTGCTGTTACCAGTTTCTTAACGATAGATGCAGGGTCCTGCAGCCAAGATCACAGTCATGTTGTGGTGGCAATCCAAGTGTCAGCATGTAAATTTTTGCTGTTTAGCTAGACAAAAATTGCTGAAGAGGAACATGGATGTGTAGAGATTCAGCTGGGAAACTAGAAGCAGCGTTGAGCGCAAGCCTTAGCTGTTGCTCTGGAAATCTGGAACCAGAAATTACCTAGAAATTAATGTTTAGGGACCAAGCCTTTAACCCCTCCCTGGTTCTCTTGGTGGTATCACTATATGTAATTTGCTGTTGCAACGAAAGGAACTGGGACAGAGAGGGACAAATAGAGATACAGATAAGGCATGAGGTATTCCTGCAGAATCCATACAACCCTTGGAGACCACTGACAATTGGTGCAAGAATCACAGAGAGACAATCCAACACAATCCCCTGCTCTACTTTTCCCATCATTAGCTAGGCACTACAGAGAATGCAGTTTAAAATGTCTTCTAAAATAGCTTTAAGGATTGGAAATCTGATAAGGCAAATACAAGTGGCAAAGCTCCACTGACGTCAGTGAGACTTATATAAGGTAAGATTTTGTAATGTTAAAAGTACTACTGGAACTGAAAAGTCCTGCACACTGAACGAGGAAGTTTTTCAGGTTAACCTCAACACAAGCCATGAATTTGTCCTCAAAACAATTTCTCCCCTGCCCTGCAAACAAAACCTGAACTTTCTGCAAAAACTGTCACTTCATGTACAATCACAGCTGCATCATTTACTGCAAAGCTAATCATTAATGTGCAACTGAGGTATTAATACTGAATGATATTTTTAAAGGTCAATTTTGAATTCATACATATGAGAATTTCAAGGAAAAGATGTGACTGGGAAACATAGTATATTTAGCCAGTCAAGATGGGGTGGAAGTCATTCTTCCTTCATACAATTCTTCTTTTCAGGACCATTTAGTAAGATGGTGTGAATTAACACTGGTCATTTGAAATCAATTGAAAAAAATGGAGCTATGCCAAATTACATCAGCGAAGGATCCAGCCTTTTGACTTCAAGTTATCCTCAGTTAACGCTGGCATAATCAGAAAAAGGCAACATTTACTTCTCTGCCCAATGAAAATAGTCTGGGTATTGGCTACTGTCAGAGATCTGCCCCAAAACATTCCACAAAATGTTAATTATTCACAGTGCTAAACAAATAATTGTGACTAGTAAAGAAATATTTGAAAGTAATGGCTGGTTCATACACCATTCAAACACTGGAAGGGAGGGGGTATTCATCATATGAATTACCCATTAAGAATTTCTGGCTCAGCTTTACTTATAACTGATAAACAGTCATGTGGATAACAAGGCAAGTGTTTGGCAAGTCTCCTGCTTTCATTCTCAGTAATATGGCCTCCTTTTCAACAGACACATAAGCTCAGCTATTTATCCCCCTACTATCAGAGAAACTAACTGCCTTCAGCGCACCTGAAAGGCGAGAGCTGGCGCTCAGTTTCCCCAAGCCCTACTTGTCTGGTTAAATTCCAGGTCAGGCAACAGAACCACATTCCTGCTGTAGTTTCAATTACCTAAATTATTCTTCACCTCCTGTCCTAAGCATGAGCATATTTTTGATGGCCCGAGCTGGGAAATGTGAATGCAAACTGCTACCAGATGTAGAGAGGAAGAAGGATTTCATATCAGAGGCACTAGCCTCCAAGTCAAAATAGCTGAGCCTCTGCTGTCCCACAGGCTTTCTGTAAGCCACTTAGGCCCAAATCCCCAAAGGTATTTAGGCTTTTAACTCCTGTTCATTTCAGTGAGAGTTAAAAGCCTGAATCCATGGATGGATCCGGGGTTTAGCCTCTGCAGTTATGTCTACACAGCACACAGGTATCCACAGTACTAAGTGGGCACGTCAGAACTAACTCTTAACAACCTGTCTCTGGCAGAAAAGCAGTGTATGCTGGTGTTGATCAACTCTTCAGCCACGAGTAGAATATAATCTGATTGTGAATAGCTCTTGCCACAGCATTCTCAGCTACATCACACTCTTGAGCTGGTCTGAGTAGCTCCACACAGCCACTATGTATCCACCATGTGGGTACAACCCACAGGCCTCAAAATTACACTGCAGTTCGGGTAACAGCATGCCCTGTTGGGAAATGGGGAGAATGAGAGCTTCCCAGAATTATTGATGGGTACCTGGGCATTCTGCTGGTGGGAAGCACATAAAGCACAGGGAGCCAGTGGTCTTGGTTGGGCAGAACATTCCTGCAAATTCCACTTAAAATTCAGCTTTTCAGAAAGCAGCCTCTACCATCCATAGAAAAGTAGCAGGGGGCTGTGCAACATCCTCCTATTTAAATATCCAGCAACTTTCATTTACAGCACCAGTACAACATTTGACTGCATCTCCATAAAGAAGTGGAGCAAATGGTTAATGTGGAGTGATGGTGATTTAAAAAAAGAAAAGCTTTGCTGCTTTTCTATTGTCAGTTTTGGCAAGCAGCACTAGGGAAGCGAAAAACTGATAACATTGCTTTATTGTTCGTGTAGGTCCCAACTTTAACATGCTACATCTGTATCTTCTGTCTCAAGAAGTTGCTTTCTTTTCATCAAACACATTCCAGAAGTCAACAGTAAAAGCACTGACAAGAGACAGCAGATTGATCCATTAACTCTCACTCACTGCTAACAGTTCCTTGGCTGAAACCGGACCCTGCATTCCACTTGGAAAGATTTGGTAAGTTCAAAATGTAAACACGCTTGCAGGATTTGTTTACTGCTCTCATATGCTGCAGCTTCTGCCTCAACTTACCAGGAGGTGCTGGGAATCTCTGCAGGTGCTGCACCTCTTACTTTATACATGCCTAATTAAGTAACAAACAGGGCAGGCTAAACGAGTCCTTTGCACCTCATAGTAATATTATACTGTGTTCCCAGTTAGTGCTAATCAATGTGGTTGCAATGAAGGGTATTACAGCATATAGCTCTTTCTAATATGTCTAACAATAATAATAACAATAATAATGCATCCTTCCTTTGCCAGAAAAGATGTAATTAAATGAGCATATAGTTTCCCTTTAAAGACAGGCCCTTAAGCATCTTCATTTATCAGCAGATAAAATGAAAATTCTTGCCTGTCGTGGCTTTGAATTTGCTTTGCAAAACTAGCTTTTATTTGAAGTTATCTAACAGTGCTTCTTTGTTGAACTATGATTCTCCATCTGTATCACCAAAGTGTAAGTGGTCTCTGCTCACAGACCAACACTCCAGCGCATCGGTCACTATGAAAGCCCAGCACAAATTGCTAACAAAGCTGTAAAGCTCAGTACAGGCTCCTAGAGTGGCTCTCTGTCCCCCTCTACTGACTACAACGGACGGTCCCGGGTCCAGGTCCTGCATCCAGGGACTAAACTTGGGGTGCTGTTAGCCTTGGAGAGGTGATAATACATCTTCTGAAAGGCAGCAAGATGCTGGCTTATCCTGGGAAGAAGCTGATTTTTCCTGTGCAGCAGCTGGACAAACAGGGTTTGTCCAAGTAGGCCTCTGAGTTCAGCTTCTGCATTGCTCACAAAACAGAACAAGGTTTTGTGCTGAGAAAATTGATGAGGAGGTAAAAAATTGCTGCAGCATTCCAGCCAATCCCTTAATATTGTGATTCAAGATGGTATCATTGGTGTCCCATCAGAAATGAAATTGTGCTTCCCTTTGACTCCATGGGTCAGGTTCTTGAGATAAATGGCATTTTCCAGGATGAGCATCTACTTCAGCTGAAAACTTGGTGCTTTTGTTCAAGAGTTTTGTTGGTTGATGTGACAGTGGCACTTCCCAGAGCAAGTGAGCACTTTTCAAAAAGAAACACACCTGATCAAAAAGACATGCTTTGGGTGCACCTGTGAATCCACCCATTCCTAGAGCCTTTGCTTTTCATCCAGGCTACAGTACCATATACAGTCTCACAGGTCATGAACAGAACCTCTGGGTAAATGCCAGCAGCTGCTCCACTGACACCACTGGGATTTTTGCCACTGATTTCACTAGAGTCATGATTTCTTGCAGGACTTTGTTGCCATTGGACTCGAGGTTTAATTACGTGACTCTTTACTAACTGGCTCTCTAGCTTTTTACAATGCTGCTTTCCCTCCAGTCTTGCTGCCAGGATTAGTCCTGACTTGTTACAGGGTCTTATTTGAAAGCTTCATATTCCTTAAGCTTGCTTTTTCCTCTGGTACTGTACACTGACACAGTTCCCTATTCCAGGCATATCTAGGCACATATCATCCATATTTACATCGTAACTCTTCCATTTTCTCTCCTTTGTTGTCTCAAGTTTCAAATGTTTTTTTTTTTCCTCTTTCCTTGCTTTTCTCTCTTCCATGATCAAGTCATCTGTGTTTGATACCCTTCTGCAACACAGGTCTGTAAACAGACCCTGGCAAGTAGTGAATACTCTAAGGAAAATTATTTGTTGCTATTATTATGGGTCTGGACTGTCAATTTGGTCTAAATTTAAGGATCATTTGATTATTTTGACCTTCTAGTTGACCATTAAGAAGTCATTCCACTGCCAGATCCATCTCTGCTTGCACAGAGAGATGTCCTGCACATTCCAAATGCAAGTCCTTTAGGCTCTAGTGCTGATACTGCTGCCTGCCTGCACAGCCGTGAGAGCAATGGGACCTGAGGTATGTACAGATCTGGGAGCATTTCTGTAGTAATTCTGGATAAAGAATACTTATTCCTCCAGTTAACTTACAACACACAATTTGCAGCTGTGACTCTGTATGCCTTGCAGTCAAAGGCACAACAACAACACACTGACCAGCTTCAATCCAGCTACTTTGGATACATTATGCAGTGGAGACACAGTGTTCAGGCACCAGTTTATGAATATGCACACCAAATCCTGGACAGGCTTGTCCAGCCTGCCCTAACCCCTGTGAAGATTAAAGCTAGTTGTTATTTAATTATCTGCAGTGCAATCACAACTCCTAGCTGCAACATAGGTGCACAGTCAGTGACCAGGGGACTGCTCCTCTCTCAATGCTGTATTGTCAGAAGTATGCAGTAGCTGTGTGAGAAGCGAGAGGGCTGGAAGTCTGCACTGAGATAGCCCTCCCTGCCTGCAGCCTGCCTATTTCAGTCTAGAACAGCTGCAGTTTTGTTAGCAGCTCACAAATGTTGTAATATTTCAGTCTCCTCCTTCACTTCCAACACTCTGAAGAGAAGATAGAACTGGGATGGGTTGAATTTATTTTAGCTGCTCTCTCAACAAGTGAGCTGTTAAAAGGAGTGTGCTTTTGTAATGTTGCTATGTATTTTAAATCCTGGAATAAACAGAAGATTAGCCATCATGGAGATTCACAGAAATTGAATTACCACCTTTCTCATACCAGTCCACCTACAGAAGAGATGCAAATGTCTTTAGATTGACCCATGTCTTTTGACAGGTTTGCTTTACTGAGTCTTTTACTTGCTTCAGATTTTTCAGAGGATGCTTGGAGACCAGGAACCAGATGCTGAAAATCACTGCAGTGCACTGCTATCTGATGTGAATAAAAATGGCACCAGCTGCAGCTGAGTAATGTTTGAGCATAATTAACATGAAATAAGAATAAAGTCTCTAAGTATGTCTGCAATTATGCTATAACACAGCTACAGCATCAGCAAATTCAGATCCACAGGTGTGGTTACCTTATCTGGACACAGAAATGCAATAATAAGTAAGAGAAATGTAAGAGCAATTTGAAGTCTTCAGTTTTGGGCAGCTACACTGAAAAGGCCTCTGAAAGCCAGACTCTTTAAGGAGGTCTCAAGTCTCAGACAAAAAACTTCAAATTGCAAACCACTTCTGAAAAGCCTTGCCTAAATTTGCAGAAGTCAAAGGAGGGCTGTAGCTGATGGACAAACAGCTTCCCTAGCATCCAGACCTGATTATTCGGGCACATTTTCAAAATGAGAACTAAAAACTCCATGCACTTGTGAGTTCCTGCTGACCTGCTGCATAACTGCCTAGTGTCACACATTCAAAACGGTCCAACAATCTAAGTGTTAGCAGGCCTGTCTCAAAAGCTTCAGTGTCTGAGTTTGGCTAAGCAAACATGAGTTTGGACACTTGTTTAAAACATGTTTGTATCCCTTAGTCCATGGGGCTAGGGTGAAAATTTTGTTGGAATAATCCTTCTCCTGAGGTCTCCAATAATGCATCCAGCTGGAATAGAAAAACGTTTGGAGCAATGTTTCAGAGACTTTGCTCATTTTGCCTTCCAGTTCCAACTGAGACCCGGAAGAACAAACTTTTGTAAGCAGGACCAGCACTGGGGGAAAGAAAAGTTTGCCAAGTCTTGGTAAACACATCCTTATGAGTCAGCAGTAAATGCCTGCTTCTGCCTATACCCAAAGTCCAGCATCTGGAAGAACCACAAACAAGTGTAACTGGCTCGCATAATACAGCTGAGTATGTGCCTGAGCCTCGGCACTCAAGTAATTGAGGAAAATAAGTCGCTTTTAATGTTAAAAAGCTCTCAGCTGTGTCCTTACTAATTAAGATAGCATGGATGCAATAAATCAGTCCATGTGCCAACCCACAAAGGTCAAATATAACCAGGCAGCAAATTAGAGTAAACATTTATGAATCCCTTGTATATGGCACATGACCCCACCCACCCCTTTTGTCACAGCGGCTTGCTGTTGATTGCACTGGTCCTTCTGGCATTTCACGTCCTCATGCAAGTCATACCAAGTAGCCTCCCTGAAATATTGTACTTGAGCATGAGCAGACTTATTTTAATCATTATGTGTATTTTAAATGATGACTAACATTGAGACGATGAGAGAAATCAAAAGGGTCAGGGAACTTTTTTTGTGGAAAGAGGAATAAGAAAAACGTAAATTGATGTTTCTGTTTAAGCAACAAGAAACTCAATTGATCTTCTGCAGAGGAAGGATGGTCTTGTGGCTGAAGCACAGGGCTAAGACTCTACTAACCCACAGCATGCCTCCAGCATAGCACAGAAAACCCGCGGCAGGGCCTCGGTCACCACAGTTCCTCAGGTTCCCATCTCCAAAACAGGGATAATTAATGCTTTCTTACTGCCCTCCTTTATCTGTCTTGCCCAACTATACCAAAAAACACTTCATGGAAAAGGATTGTCTTTAATTAGCTGTCTGTGTGCACTTAGCACAATAAGGTACCAATTTTAGCTGAGGTCCCTGAGCGCTCCTACCTGGCAAATGAAACAGGCATTTACTGCAGGGTTAATGACCAGCTGGGATTACTTGATATTATTTCATTTGTACTGCTGTCACACCTACGAGTACCAGCCACAGACCTGGACCTGTTCTGTGTTTGCATTTAATGCCTACAGAACATAATGACAATGCCTCTCCCAGAGATCTTAAAATTAAGTTTTACTTTCCCTTCCCCCACCAATGACTTACACTGAGCTTGTTCCAGGGAATGCTTTGTGAATGCATCTGCCAATGTGACAGAACCACAGAATCTCCTTGTGCCTGTTCAGATGAGATGCAGATAAAACCTGAGAAGTGCAGGTGAGGTTCTAATCACAACTAGAAGAAAGGTGAGAAATATTTTCTACCAAAAGGCTTAAAGAAACAAAAACATTTTCTGTGGTATAAAATGCAGTAATGGTTTGGGACTTGTTTGTTTGTTTGTTTGTTTTTGGGGGGAGTGTTTGCTTGTTAATTTTGTTTTGTGGGTTGGTTTGTTTGTTTTTGGGTTTTTTTTTGTTGTTGGTTGGGGTGTTTGTTTATTTGTTTGGGGTTTTTTATTTGAGTTTTTGGGTTTGGTGTTTTTTCCAAAAGGAAAAAGAAAGCCCAAATAAGAAAAACCTAGGAAACAATCCAATGTTTTGTCTTCAGAAAAGCAATGCATTTTAGTTACATTTCAGAATTTTCAAAGAGGGTTGTCTGGAGAAAAAGCATTCCCTGTAGAAAGCTTTGACCCCCAAATGGCCATCTGCTCCTGTTCTCAGTTCTGCTAGGAAAACAGCAACTTCTACACACAAGTGCAGTGGTGTGGGGTATGAAATCCACCACCTAACCACTATCTTGACTTCATTCTAAAGCCCTTGAAACTCCTCTTGCATATATCTAGGGAAGCCTAATACAAGATAGTACATGCTGCATTTGAGGTGCTGAAGTACAGTAGAGTTTCTGGTAAGGGATGAAAGAGATGGAGATGTGAGATGTCTTGTGTTATGAGCCATTTCCTTTCCCTGTGGTGGCACTGATCCTTGAGACAGACTTTAGTTTTTTTCTTCTAGTAAAAAAACTTTTCAAAGGAGGTTCCTTACCAACCACAGATGAAAGGACAGGAGCTAGTGTGAATATCTCTTCAACATCAGTGCTGTTTTGTACTTAGCACACACCTGGAGAGTCCTGGAACATGAGAGAAACCACCTGTATATCTTTGGTTACCAGAGAAGTTCCCAGACCAAGTTTAGGACTCCTAAACTTACAGTCAGCAAGAATCAAGTATTTTCTCCTTGTCTTGTGCAGAGGTGCACAATGGAGAGAGTAGGGACTGGAAAGCAGCCTCCTCCTGACACTCTTCAGCTTTTCATAAGTATAAAGTGGTACTTCCTGAAAAGGAAACCACTTTTATTTGAACAGTTACCAACAAAACCAGAAAAATAATGGCATGGCCTTCCATTCTGCCCTGCATCAGTATCTCCCTATCACAAAAAAACCCTGCCTTTAAGGCTGAACATCTTCCTATGTATCAAAGGGGATAAAAGTTGGGAAAAAAAGACCACCTGTAAGAAAAGCAAAGAATCCCCTTTAAGAAGGACATCATAATGCCTATTATATCACAGCATGTTCTCCTACAGGTGTCACCACTTGCTATTCCTCACCCAATGCTCACCAAACCCCAAATCCAATGAGCCTGGAACATTACACAATGACAGTTGTACTCAGACATCTTCTTGAAGATGGTCTGCCCCTTGAACTGAAAAATGTGTGTGATTCATGAAGTATTGACTGCAGGAGGCACTCACACATAGATGTGCTCACCTGCAGGACAACCTCCAAGCCTCTCAAAAGATCCCTTCCACACTCCTTACCCAGACAAAACTGCTGTTGAATTTGGTCTGACTAGGAAGTTATTAGTTTCACAGAAATAATCTTTGAGAGAGAACACTGTAACACATCCAATACTTTCTTAACAAAGATTGCTCCAAGTTGTTAATCTAAAAATTAAAGATTTATAGATATGCAGCAAAATATTTAACAGAGATGCTGGATGAACCATGAGGATTCCTGTTCTTGCTGCCTTCACTGGGAGCATGGTGTGCTGGTATCTGAGACACACTGCAAGAAAGCATGGCAGGCCTTATCTCACGGTAGGCCACATAATCTTCACAAATGATATCATCTCCTAGAGTGTAATCTCTACTGCATGGCATATGAACCAAATTAGAATAATCAGGAACTGAAAGGCCCATAATTTGGAAATGTCTAAAGTATCTTCCAAATTGCCCCAGATGCTTGTCTTTAAAGTTTTCAGGTCAAGTTATATTCAAGCTTGGGAGTAAAATTTGAGAAGCTGTAAGGCAGAAGTCTTGCTGTCAATTTTATTTTGAAGGCTTTTATGAAGACCCTGCAAATGCAGACATGAGTGTGACAGTCTAGGGGCTGACGATCAGAGCTGCCAGGAGGAAAAATGGAATAATAAAACTATAATTCCCACAGCTTCAGAAAATGAAACACAGAAACATGAACCCAAATCATCACCAGGCAAATAAAAGCCCAGAAAGCTTTATTTACAGAATCCCACAGTTTTTAACCAGTGCCATAATTTGAGAGGTTTGACTCATGACTTCTTTAATCTTTGGATTAGCAACACTAGTTGACAGTTCCAGTGGTTGGAGTGAGCTGTACTTATAATAAATCAATCATGTGTCTACCTGGCAATTAGCCGGGAATTCTAACATTAATAGCTCATTAGAAACCTGTCTGTGATATATTATTCACAATGAATAAGCCCTTGCTTAGGAGCAACCTCTCTAAACTCAGCACAGGGAACAAGGGAGAGCATCCGTGCCTCTAACATGGGGTCTGCTGCTGGCAGTAGGGTGGAGAGCAGCATTTCAGTGGGCAAACAGGTAAGAAACAGATCCCGCTCATGCCACAGCTTGCTCCTCCGAAGGAGAAGCAGATGTAGGATTTGTGAAATGTTTCTCAGTTATCCTGAGATGTTTTTTCTGGAAATCAGCCTCGTGTTTACAGACATTACTGTTATAAACACTGGCTTTCCTCCATCAATACTATAATGCACAACAAGCAATTTTGACCACACATTGAGAAAGGTTTGTTCTCAGCAGGATCATTAGACAGAGCAGCAGCAATGTTGGCCACGGCTACACAGACAGAAGCAAGTCCAAAGCTGATTATGTCTTTTCATTGATTGAAGAGGACTTCTGCATGTTCCAATAGCTTTTCCAGCATTGCTGATTAGAACTGGGCAAGATTTTTCTGTTGAAGGATGTTGGCTTCTTCGACTAACAGAATTAAACTGTTGACAAAATCTTGGAGTTTTCATCAAAAACTCGATTTCAGTGAAAATCCCAAACTAAATACTTTGATTGTGGATCAGAAAGTATCTTTGATTAAAACCTAAGCACTATTTCAGATGTTGATTTTCCCCTTTACTAGTTCTTGCTTTTGTTTCTAGTTGTAATACCCTCACACACACACACATTTAAAAAAAAAAAAAAAAGGAAAGGAAAGACAGAATGTACATCAAAGAGCGGAGGAAAGGATTTCTTAATGGTATTTTTCCACATGGAAAATCCAACTCTAAAGCAGCCCTATTGCTAGTACCTGTGGTGACAAAACAGCATTAGTAATACTGCTAACATTTAGGCGACACAGGTATCATTCATCTCAGGATCTTGGAGAACATGCTTTTTACAGATATTGAAAGAACTTCAGATGTGGGACATCAATCTTTGGATTACATCCATGAAAAGAGCTGAAAAGTGAAGTATTGGAAAAAGTAACACTGCATTAAAATCCACTGGACTCGATTCTGGGGCTCAGCTTCTATATTCTTGCCGGCATGGAATGGTATTTTGATTTCAAGCCACTCACTAGTGAACTGTGGGTGCTGCTCAGGAAGAGCAAAGGCATTACAGCCTGACCTACTGTTATTTAGAAAAAAGAATTGTAATTGTGTATTGAGTTCTTATCTTAGGATGAGGTAATCTACAGGATGCTGATGAACATTTATCAACTGGGCTGGTAAAGCCCCAGGGAATGACAAAGTGGAGAAAGAATGGGAAAGAGACATACTGGCTATGAAACACTCCTTGCTAGAACAAAAAACAATAGTGTGCTGCAACTGAAAGAGAGATGCTTCCTGGGACAAGATACCTTGCTGAGGTACATTACTAAACAGAGATAAGCATATTTTCAGTGACAGGTTGGGGCACCAAAAACACAGCAGTTCCTGCACAAGGTCTTTCTAGGGTTTATGCTTAATGTTGTTAAGGTCAAGTGACTCCTGCATAATGTCAGTAAAGTATTCATTTCTCTGGTTAAAATGCTTAAAGCAACTTGTTACAGAAAGTAAGAACTGAGCAACTCTTGAATACCAGGTATCTGCAAAAGCTCTTTAAATGGGCACTCAAAACTGCACACCACTTCTCAACGCTTTTCCCATAGTTTAATTAGTCATTTTCCAGCCAGGAGCTTATCAAAGCACCACACCTCAATATTTTAGATCTCATTTTCTGGCTACTCTTAACTGATTGATGACAATCTCAATATTAAAAAGTGAATTTATTTCCGATCTAATGCAGCAGTCAACCTCTCCATAGGAGGGGAATTCAAATTCCAAACTCAGAGAAGCAATAAGTGCTACTCCCACACAAGCATGCCCAAAAGGGTCTTGAGATGGAAAGAGCTGCAAAGCCACAGCCAGGACATACAAGGACTACAGTAAGATGTGAAGAGCAAGACAAGGAAAGTTTCACACTCAAAGCATTTCTTCTTTAAAAATACTTGGCCAGTGCTTGCCAGGAAGCATAACAAGAACTGACAGCACCTGGAAGTATATGCCTGCTTATACTGCTGCCCATCCTCTTTCAGAAGAAATTTTGCACACAACTTCCATAACCAAATTTGAAAACTTGTGCTTTAATCTTTAACATAATTTACATCCTGCTTCTGTAAATTCTATATTGTCTTCTCACTGAGTCAAATAAATACCAGGGTTCTGGTATAAAAAATCCTTTCCATAGAGGAACTCAGTCTGCATATGAATTTGTATAATCCAATTATTCTGCATTGGGCATCTAGATCCAAGGCCTACTATTACTAGTGATACTCTTCTTCAGAAGTACATTCACTCATTTCCAGCCCTATTTTTCTGTCAGAGAGCCAGCTACAGAGGCAGTCTCTGGAAGGTACACACACAGATGGAAGGTGTACACACAGAAACGTGTACACAAGGTTCTCCCAAATCCCACACATCACAACAAAGAATTGATTCCCCTGGTGATGTTTGGGACTCTCTGTCGATATGACAGCTCTTTCACAGGTCTAACAAGAGGAAAAATGCTCATGCAGGTCAATACTGTGACAGTCACACATCTACAAACTCCTACTGCTGAGCTGGACTGCCAGCTAGTGACAAAGGGAGCTACACTGGCACTCAAAGAACTTGCTGAATACCACCATCTACTGGCATAAAATGTGGAAGAAGGAAAGGAGTGGGGACAGCAGGGAAGCAAGGAGGGAAAGTTGAAGTGGTTGAAGAAAAACAGCACAAGGAAGATGAAAACAAAGCCTCCTATCACAAAATAAAAGGTAATTTACATTAGTACATGAAGCAGGGGAGGGGGGGGCGGTGGAGGGTGTGCAGAAAAGAAAGGTGTTGGGAGCTATTTTCCTGACAAATTGCCACAGGTACCATGCTGAGTGCTGGGCAGGAGCCTGTGGAAGTAATACCAGAGCCTGTCTACTGGGAACCACACAGCTTTACCGCAACAGGTGCAGGCAGGTCAGCCTTTGTATCTCCACAGGAGCCTATCACTCATGGAGTCCAATTGCTCAGACCCGGGCTTCCTACTTTGGGCTGCTCCTGGACCTGGCAGGGCTGTGGCCAGCATTTCTCACAGCCTCTGGGTTGTCTCTGGGTTACAGAGCTTCTCCACAAGTAATAATGTCCACCCCACTATAGATAGAAATTAAGTCTCCAAAACATGGAAGGTTCCATATGTCATTACCATACTGCTCAACTCATCCACTCTCTTCAATCTGCAAAGCTGTTATCACACTGATTGCTGTATGTACATCTTCCAGGACTGACTTTACAGTCATCTGCTCACCTGGAATCATAATTAGAGAGAGGAATGTACTATTGCACAAGATATTTAATATTAATTTGAATCCTTAACATTGAGTCACTTCAGTTGTGTGCCAGACCCCTCTCCACATGCTTTCAACAAATATTTTAACAAATTCTCTGGCAGGAATATTTGTAGGAATGGTACATTTTAAATCAGTACTAGGGAATGCTCCTGGGAAAGAAATTTAGTGCTCACAATTGTGTGTTTTATCAACAGAAACCCAATGTCAAATGTTCTGCTTATCCAATCGCAGTTCAAGAGGCCTCCACTCGGTCCCTGTTTCTGCCAGTCTCCCTTGTCTGATCCTGGGCAATTAGAGCAATCTCTCCAGCTCACCCTGCTCCTGGGCCAGGACAGATATGCACACAAGCTCAGGGCTGGTAGCACAGCCAAGGCCTAATCCTACAACAGTGACTACAGAGATGCTACCCAGAGCCAATAAGAACACAGGTATGGCTGCGCAGCACAGAGCAAGTCTACAAATACGTGCTTTTAATTGGAGATGGCCAATTCAGGTTAAAAGAACAGTGATGGATCTCAAATTGCTTTGGATTATCTGATTTAGTATGAATTATCTAGCTCAGGTTAGAAAATCCAAATTAAGAACACACCTGCATCTTATGCTATGGAAATATCCGACAAGCCTAATCTTTCCCAACACATTCAGGTCATAGAGGCTGCATCACTTTACCTTTTTTTCTCATCTCTAATTATTCCACAATCTATTCCTTTTCTAGTTCACAATCAGCCCTGAAAGTCTACACCTTCCCCTACAGAAAAGCATAAAATATAAATGCTGAAGTTCAAAACAAACATACAAAAAACTGTCTCAAATCCCTATCTGACCAAATCCTTTTGCAAGGAATGGGCTCAGCCACCAATCAGTGATTGATCAGTTCTCTATGCAAGTGCTGGGTTTATTTCCTCTATGTGAGAAAAGCTGGAGAATTGAGGAAGTCATATTCCACTTGAACTTTCTGCTGCAGTGACTCTTTCCTCTCTCTGTTATTTCACCTCTTTCTACATCCAGTCTAGCAGTGTATCATTTCCTTTTATTTTCTATATTGTCCTATTCCTTTTTCTTCCTGTGCATCCCTTACTAATTATTACCTCCTGTTTTAGGCTGGCCTGTGTCCTCCTCATAGCAATGCAAGAAAAGATGTTAGTGCATCATCCAATTATTTCTTCACAGCGGTATGTCAGATGCCACTAAAACCTGTAGCCAGCTGCACTCTTGCTTTCCCTTCTTCTCCATCAAGTCTGACCTTCAGTCTGTGCTATCACATCTTTTGTCTGTACACTGCCACAACTCCTCTACCTCCATGGCAGCCAACTTTCTTTCCTTTGCCTCAATGCTCATCATTCTCTGGTTTTCCCACTAAAGTCAGACTCTTTCTCTCTCCTCCTTATTTCTCCTTCTTCACTCTGGGCTGTAAGCCAAATGCCTCAGGTCTGATAGTAAAATAGAGAGCAAAAAGGGGAAAAAGAAAAAAAACTCCAACTCCACAGGTCTACATAGGACTAAACCCCACTTATGCTAGATAGCTTAGAGGCATTCTAGAGATGACTTTTGAAAATCCTAGTCCTGCAAATACAGTCAACAACAAGCAGCAAAAGGCTGATTTTGAAACAGTTCACCATCCACATTTGAGGACACATTCCCACATGCACCCAGTTCCCTGGCTGAGACAACAATAAAACACCCAGATTGTAAAATATGCCAAACACACCCAACCATTCTTCACCACCCATTCTTCACCACCCTGTATTCTCTCAGGAAAGGACAGAATTCATGACTGCCTTTCTGAAGTGAACTTGGTGTTGAGTTCTTTTGAAAACCAGGCTACTTACTACTCTGAACAGCTCCAATCTTTTAATATTTGCTGGCAGAAATTGTACCTTTGTCTCCAAGGTAGCCTCATCTTCCTTCCCAGATACTGTTTCTGACTTCAGTAGTAGTAAAGGTAGACCAGGCAGTTATTTTGCAAATCCCACCTCTCTACTATGTCACAGAAGCTCAACACTGATTAAATTTTTGATCTTGAATCTTTTCCACAAACTGGCAGTTAATGATCTGTAGGCAAAGACCACTTGACAAGCACAGCTGAAATGTAAAGCCATATGTGAAAATCACCATCTTTTCACATATGACTTGTGAAGAGAAAGAGGAGAATATGAATCAAATTAGCTATCATTACAAATAGTGGTCTGGAAATGAATCACAGATGTTTTGATGGAGAATGGGTTTTTCATAACACAATTCTTCTGAAAAGTGCCCCCATTCTGCATAAAAAGGATCCTTTTTTCCCTTGGAGAAACTGATTGTTCAAAATATTGAAGTATTCCAACCATGCACAAAGACATTTCTGCATGCCTTTGCAATGTTCCATGGGAGCTGGACTCTGTTCTCTGGTGTTCATCTAAGCCAAGCTCCTTAAATTAATTACATTTTAAATGTCATACATCTATCATCTTTAAAGGAGGAGACCAGAGAGGATCAGTCCAAATAGAAGCCAGGTTTAAAGAAACTTAAAGAAGGAAGTTTGAAGCCAGGTACTATAGCAGCTTTGCCAAATAGATATATACTGGTCTTTAGCCTTACATTTTCTTGTTATTCATATTTTCCTTTTTTTCCTTCACTGTAGTTACAACTCTTCTCCATACTCACTGTTTGTGCTGTATGTGAGTCAGTAACAGACAGGAGATAAACAGAAAAGTAATTTCATAGAGGTCCACCACTTATAATATGTACATTTGGCCAGCAACACTTGGACCCATGTCCATTTCTGTGACATAATTCTCTTAGTCTTACACAATTTGATAAGAGCTAGGTGTAGGAACCAATATGTTCTGCACCTAAAACATTACAAAGCTGGGGAGATCTGGGTTGTAGGTGGAAGGAATTTCCCTTATTAGTTCAACAAGTACCAGTTGTAAATGTAGGCAAGCTTTCAGATCAGCCTTTCTGACAGATGCAAAGCAAAGCAGCAGAATTTCAAACTAAATGCAAACTGAGGTGGGGGAATTGCCTGGAATTTAGCATGTACCAATCAGGCCATCTATTTAAGAAATAGTAACTGGTGCATGTGAGGGATGTTAGCAGCCTAAAATTGAGAGTGGTAAGGTAGTAATCATTGCAGGATTGGGGAGAATAAATAATTTATAACCATTGGAACACAAAGGTGTCTTAACACAAAGTGTACCTCAAAATCTTTGATGTTGAACACTTACAGATTTTCATTTCCAAGCATGATAATGGAAAGTGTGAGGCTTTTTCAGTACAAAACCACTTTGATCATAGAGCTGGGAAAGCTCCACAAGATAATTTATCAGACTAGACCAGTAAATTTTCATATTTCATTTTTAGGGACACATAGAGGGACTCTGAACTCCAGGAGCCAGTAAAGTTGATGGCAAAATGCAGGCTTATCCATATTCCCTTGCTGACCTGTGGAGGAACATCCCTGCTCTCCTCTGACACAGCATCTTGCTGTAGCAATAAAAATCCTTGCAGTTCCTGATCCCTTCAAATGAGCCACAAAGCGTGTCCCCCCAAAAAGAGAACAAGAGCAGTGCATAATGTGGCATAATTCCTTCCAAAGATTTTCTACATTAAGTAGAATGGAAAAGGGTCAAGTCCAGAATAGAGCTAGGCTCAATGTGTATTAAAAAGAAACAAAGGCAGCACTGTTTTGTATCATATTGTTCAGGCTTGCCTTTAGGCACACGTGGAAAAATGTTTACTAAATAACTTGAATACTTAGCAGAGAGATGCCTTTTATTTCAAACTGAATTTTCTGCAAGTGTATACATGTCAAAAGGGAAGTCAAAGGTCATCAAATTATTCCAGGTATCAAGCTGTCAGTGCTGCTCTGCAGACACAAAGCCTTCCATTTCACCAAGAATGAGACACACAAAATCCCAAACCAAACAGATTCCTCTGAAACCAAAATGTACTGTCTTCCATCAGGAGCAGGAATGGCACAGGGGAGACTCACTACTTCACTTGTGTGTGTTGTAACCATGCATAAGGAGATTGACTCTTTATTATGAGACTAGGGCCCAGGAACAAAGTTTTATCCTCATTCTGCCAGGTGAGTAAAGACATTTGAAAAGTGCCTGACTAGAGGAACTAGGTGAAAATCACATCCCTCTGGCCTACATTCATTTTCTTTATATACTTCAAGCAACACTCTTCAGCACACTCAACCCTTAAGCCAGTCCCTAACATAAATGAAACTATGCAAATGCACTCCCATCTCTTCCCAAGTCCTTGCCAAGTCAATTGTAGTGTTCATAGTTGACTTAACTGAGTTTTCCTTAAAAAAAAATTAATAACAGCTTATATAAAACTTGACATCAAACCTGACATCAAACCTGACTCCCCACTGCAGAAGATTTTTGCTTCAATTAAATGTCTCATTCTTTTAGAAAACAAAAATCTCAAAAAAAATACCTGAGCTGCTTAGCATAAGCCTCTACATCTTGCCAGTCAGGCTGAAATACCTGCCTCTCTAGGTCACTTTAGACAATGGAAACAAGGTGCTTCTTTAACATTGTACTTGTGTATCAGATCTCCCACTATGAAACTAATACCAGACAAACCTCAGGCAGGGCTGAAAACATCCATAAGGTACAACACATACCTGCCAACAGCACTAAAGTCTACAGCCAGTTTGGAATGGAATGGAATGGAATGGAATGGAATGGAATGGAATGGAATGGAATGGAATAGAATAGAATAGAATAGAATAGAATAGAATAGACCAGGTTGGAAGAGACCTTCAAGATCCACTTAAACAACTAACCCATGGCACCAAGCATCTACTGCCTTACTCATCTACTATCTGTACTTTTCCATTTTTCTACCACCCACAGCTAAATCTCAGAGCCTATTAAAAAGCCAGTAGCACTTACCGCACACTCAACCTTTAAACCACAAATTGCTGAACAACTCGCTACCATTTTAAGGAGAATGATGAAACATACTAACTTTTAAGATAAACACAAGCCTGCTGAAGTGACTTATTTCAAAATCTTCTGCTGTTTGAAATAAGCACCTTTCTTCTACGAAAGCAGTGATCCAAATCCCTGCTAGTAATAAGCAGGAATGCTGCCTGAGTATTGTCAATGATCCTGCAGTTACCATCCAAAGATGGCTATAATTAACTACCGCCAAAAACAACACCACCTACCCATTCACAGAATATTCCCAACAACTGCAAGTTTGTTCCTGACTTCAGTATCCCTTTTGGACTGAAAAGAAATTACCACACTCATTTGTTCAAAAGATGTGCTTCCTGTGGGTAATCAAAGTCTTTATAAAGCATCTGCAGTTCCAATTGCTTAATTTCAACTGCTGTTAGCGCTGGAGAATGCACATGTACACAAAGGAGCCAGCTGGATTAGAGAGTCACAGAACTAGAGAATCACAGAATTAACCAGGTTGGAAAAGACCTTCCAGATCATCAAGTCCAACCTATCACCCAACACCATCTAATCAACTAAACCATGGCACTAAGTGCCTCATCCAGTCTTATTTTAAACACTTCCAGGGACAGTGACTCCACCACCTCCCTGGACAGCAGATTCCAAAGGCCAATCTCTCTTACTGGGAAGAATTTCTTTCTAACATCCAGCCTAAACTGCAAAATTGTTTTAGAATCATAGAATTGTTGGGGTTGGAGAGGACCTCCAGGATCATCCAGTTCCAACTGCCCTGCCATGGGCAGGGACACCTCACACTAGATCAGGTTGCCCAGAGCCACATCTAGCCCGGCCTTAAATACTCTCAGGGATGAGGCTTCTACCACCTCCCTGAGGAAACCGCTCCAGTGTCTCATCAATGTCTCACCAGTGCATCTTCTTCTGGTTGACTGTGCATCCTCATCAAGAATCACTCCCATCAGTGACAGGTAAACTGAGCTGTACTCTGGTAGGCCCTAGGGCCTGCACAAGCCCCAGAGCACTGCACAAATACACAGTCAAAGATGGTCCCTGCCCTGAAGAGCTTATAGTCTACATGCACAAGGAATGGCAGATGCAGCAAGACACAGTAACTCATGAAACATCTGATAATAGCGAGCTGAGAATGAGGTGTGGTTTTTTGGGTTGGACACAATGATCTCGAAGGTCTCTTCCACCCTGGTTTATTTTAGTCTTTCTGTTCTGTTCTATTCTATTCTATTCTATTCTATTCTATTCTATTCCATATAGAAGCAAAGCCCATATTCTAACTCTGCAAGATGTGTCTCACTTGATAGAAGTGCTAATCTCACTGTAGGGTTTTGCATGGGACCGACAAGACAAAGTACAATAACCTTCTAAAAGCCCAACCTGACTGCACAGTGAAGGCACAAGCTGTAGATCAAAGGTGCCATGATAAGAGAGTTTGAACATTTCAGAGCTTGCAAAATGATACTTCTCAGGAAGTTTAATCTGACAAAAACATCAGCTTTCTGACATCAATGTTACTGAGGATGTAGCCACAAATGGATATCCTCCAAGCAATCAAATGTGGATCTGCACAGAAAGAAAGTTCCAATGAGCTTCTTAGATCTCTCTTCAACTTGCAATAAACTTTAAAGAACAAAATTACAGAAGCAGAAAACCAAGCTTCCTATCCTTTCATGAAAATCCTTTGAAACTCCTCCACCAAAATGAAAATCTAAATAGTTTCCTAGGTATAAAATAATCTTTGCTTGTTTCAATCAGCATGCCAGTTTCAGTCTCTTGGAAAGCTCCTCTCTCACCTCAAGCAAATACATACACACATCCAGTTACTGAAATTCATTAGCTAGTTATCTCAATTCATGAGCTTCTGTTTGCTACAGGAAGCCCTTCTAGTGCTTCTCAGATTGGTAGAAAAGGAAGGGCACCTCAGAAGATCACAGAATCATCACATGGTAGGGGTTGGAAAGAACCTCTGGAGATCCATCATCCCCTGCCAAAGCACAATCACCTAGGGCAGGCCACACAGGAACACATCCAGGTGGGTTTTGAAAGTCTCTAGAATAGGAGACTCCATAACCAATGTGGGCAGCCTGGCCTAGTGCTATGTCACCCTCATGGTAAAGAGGTTTTTCCTGATGCAGATGTGGAACTTCCTGTCTTCCAGTTTGTGTCTGTTGCCCCTCATCCTATCTCAGGGCACTGGCTCATTCTTCTTGACACCCCTCCTTCAGATATTTATAAACATTAATAAGATCCCCTCTCAGTCTTCTCCAGTCTAAAGAGTCCCAGGTCTCTTAGCCTTTCCTCATGAGACAAATGTTCTAGTCCCTTAATCATCCTCATAGCCCTCCATTGGACACTCTAGTATTTACCTGTCTTTCTTGAACTGGGGAGCCCAGAACTGGAGATGTGGAACTCCAGAAGTGGTCTCACCAGGACAAAGTAGAGGGGGAGGAGAACCTCCCTCAACCTTCTGGACAGACTCTTCTTAATGCACCCCAGGACACCATTGGCCTTCTTGGCCACAATGACACATTACTGTCCCATGGATAACATTGTCCACCAGGACTCCAGTGTCCTTCTCCATGGAGCTGCTTTCCAGCAGGTCAACCCCTAAGCTGTATGGGAGCGTGGTGTTACTGCCCTTTGACCAGCACTCCTGCCTGTCCAGATCTTGCTGAATGGCAGCGCAGCCTCTGGTCAGCAAACTTGTTGAGGCTACACTCCATCCCTTAATTGAGGTTGTTCATAAAGTTGTTGTACAAGACTGGACCCAGTACTGACCCCTGGGGTCAGCCTCCAAACGGACTCTGCACCATTGATCATGACCCTCTGAGCTCTGTTGTTTAGCCAGTTCTCAATCCACCCCACAGTCTCTTAGAATCCACACTGCCTGAACTTGCCTACAAGGATGTTATGGGAGACAATGTCAAGGTAGACAACAATCACTGCTCTCCCCATATCTACCCATTCAGCCACACCATCAGTTAGTCAAATAGCAGCTACAGGAAGGATAATAAATCTGCAAGTACCTTCCACTGAGAAGCAACCTAGAGGGACACTGACACTCAAAGATGTATCCAAGGAGTTGTAGGACTGTCTTTTTCCCACTGACTTCCTGGGACATTACACAGCACTATGTCAAAGAGCAAGACAAATATTTTCTCTTGAAAAGACAGGAGAAAAAATTAATGCATATAAACATATACAGCATAACAGTGAAGCCACACATGCAACTTGGCCCAAAGATCAAGTGGATAAAGACAACAGGATGAAAGACTTTTGCTTACTTACTAGCAGCAGAATTTACTAGCACTAAGACTCGTGTCTTGGAAGATGTCAGCATTTGGTATATAAGATCAATTGAGATCTAGTAGCAACACTCCACATGGGTTCTTAAGGGCACAGAAATATTCATTAACTTATTATAATGGCTTCATCTTCTCCATTTGCTTAGACTGACTGGTTCTTCCAAGTAACAACTCCTTAGAAGAGCTCAGATAACTCTGGCAAGAGCAAATTCATTAACCCGATGCACAGTCCTGTAAAGGGCCTGGCTGCACAGAAGAAAAGCAGCTCTGGGGGGCAGTTCAACATGGCAAGATCCACACCACCTCAGTGGCAGGCACACCATGCCAAATTATTCACTACTTAGTAGTTATTAACTACATGCTATTTTACAGACAACATAAAACTAACTAATATAATAGATATTTTTGAGAGAGATGTGCCACATGTGCAGAGTTTTGCCTTTTGGGCAGCACGACACCCAGCATTTCAAGCCCACAAAGTCACAATGTTTATTGTCTGCTGGATGGCCTGTGCTATGTATACTGCTCAGAATGGGATTATGCAACTTGCCTATTGTTTGAAAAATAATCTGAGCATTATGGGTTTCCCTTTCATAGAAATTAGGAAGTATAATTTTTCTTTTAAAATACTTGTTGCAGATAGCTGCTTTCAGCTTGACAAATGGCATCATATTTAGACAAATACTCCAACAGTATTAAGGAAAAATGAGATTTTTTCTGCATGAATGGAAGCACAAAGAATATGTTATTGTATGAAACTACACAAATTAACTCTGATCACATACTTGTATTTCTCAGTGCCCCAGAAATAATAAACAATATGTGATGATGTAGTTGCTATGAGTTACAACTGTTATCTCCAGTGCAAGAAACAGCTACCTTTACAGAAAACAACTAACTCTTGGTACATGCTTCTAGTTCCTGAAGTCAATAAAATTGTGCTTAAATTATTATCCAGACTGCAAACTGTGCAGCTCACCTAACCTTCACATTGTGATTTTTTTGGTAGTTATCGACACTGCCAAGGATTTGATGAGTTTCAAATACAGACAGCTTACAAGTCTGGTGATTCCTTATTGCTTGAAAATCAATCCTTCTGGCAGTCACCAAGAAACTCTGATTGCACAAACAGTACAGACCTTAAAAAGCATGACTCAGCATGCCTACTGCTGTTCCTCAAGTTATATCTACTGATGTCATCCATTTATCCAAAGGTGTCCCTTTCACACTTATCCCTTGCTCATAGTATCATAGTATCATTCAGGGTTGGAAGGGACCACAAGGATCATCTAGTTCCAACCCCCCTGCCATGGGCAGGGACACCCCACACTAGATCAGGCTGGCCACAGCCTCATCCAGCCTGGGCTTAAACACCCCCAGGGACAGGGCCTCGACCACCTCCCTGGACAACCCATTCCAGGGTTTCACCACTCTCATGGTGAAGAACCTCCTCCTCACATCCAGCCTGAATCTCCCCACCTCCAGCTTCATTCCTTTCCCCCTAGTCCTATCACTACCTGAGATCCTGAGAAGTCCTTCCCCAGCCTTCCTGTAGGCCCCCTTCAGATACTGGAAGGCCACAATTAGGTCACCTCAGAGCCTTCTCTTCTGCAGACTGAACAGCCCCAACTCCTTCAGTCTGTCCTCACAGGAGAGGTGCTCCAGCCCTCTGATCATCCTTGTGGCCCTTCTCTGGACAGATTCCTCCTCACCAAATCCTGACAGGGAAAGCCTTTGAAAACCACTCCAACTTTCTTCAGCAGTGAACGCAAACCATTCACAATATGTCTTCAGTGACACAAGCACCAGACAGGGCAGATCTGTGTCTTACACCATACACTCAGATTTCTTGTGAGATTTAATAATACATAATAACCTATTTGTAGTTTATGTGGGGATGGCTTTAACTTACAAAATTTAGTGTTGTTTGAGAATCAATGCTTTGGAGGACTTCCAAAGCTCACTGAATTGAAGATTAAAACTCTTGCTGGCTGCCATTGGGTTTCGATCTTTTTATACAGCCACTGTTGGAGAAACCACTGCTCTTGCTACAAGTTCCAGATTCAATCTCTGTCCCCTGCAATCCATTACTGGAAACACCTGTTACATACCTTTTCAGTATGAAAATGTCTTCAAGCTCTAACCACCTAGGCATGCCAGAAGTCAAGGATACTAATTGCAACTTTCACCTGTAAAGTCTACTATATCATTTTTTTATCTGTATCTTAAATAAGGATTATCAAGACTAACACAGCATTCATCTGAAAGTCAAAGGGTTGGAATGTCACTGTCATACATACATCTAAAGCAACACTTCTAAATAAGCATGAATGAGCTTTTAAATGGTAGAACCCAGACATTTTTATCACTAACTTGGCATCATGCCAGCAATATAAACTTTTTCCCTTTCCCCTCACCCTGTCATGGCCTGTATTAGGAATAGTGTGGCCAGCAGGAGCAGGGAGGTCATTGTGCCCCTGTACTCTGCATTGGTTAGGCCACACCTTGAGTACTGTGTCCAGTTCTGGGCCTCTCAGTTTAAGAAGGACATTGAGACACTTGAATGTGTCCAGAGAAGGGCAACAAGGCTGGGGAGAGGCCTTGAACACAAGCCCTATGAGGAGAGGCTGAGGGAGCTGGGATTGTTTAGCCTGGAGAAGAAAAGGCTCAGGGGTGACCTCATTGCCCTCTACAGCTACCTGAAAGGTGGTTGTAGCCAGGAAGGGGTTGGCCTCTTCTCCCAGGCAACCAGCACCAGAACAAGGGGACACAGTCTCAAGCTGCGCCAGGGCAAGTTTAGGCTGGAGGTGAGGAGAAAGTTCTTCACCGAGCGAGTCATTCGGCATTGGAATGGGCTGCCCAGGGAGGTGGTGGTGTCACCATCCCTAGAGGTGTTCAAGAGGAGACTGGACATGGCACTTGGTGCCATGGTCTAGTCATGGGGTCTGTGTTGATAGGTTGGACTCGATGATCCTCGAGGTCTCTTCCAACCTTGGCTATACTGTGATACTGTGATACTGTGATACTGTGGTATGAAGAATCACAACTTGGAGGCACCCACAGGTGGCAGTACTTCAGTGGCAAATGGAAACCCACAGTAAACAGGCCAGAATCCTGCAGAGCAAAATTAGTTGCAAAAGAACACACATACATATCTGGGTGCAACATGGCTGCATAGGCAAAGCAGCTGTTAAACCAGTGGGGAGAAAAGGGGAAAAAAAAAGAAAAAAGAAGAAAAGAAAGAGTGCATTTCCCTGGGCTGAAGATATTACAAAGGAGAACAAGAATGAATAGTGGCCTGTAGCCACTTTTAGCAAGCTAAAATGTGAAATATTACCTGACTTAAAATCATGAAATTGAAGAGAATTAACTGATAGACATTTTTGAGTTCCTCTCCAACTAAGAGGAACGAAAGGATTCGATCAGCTATGGGAACTCACAAAACCCACAGCACTAATTCTTGTGATAAGCAAGCAGTTATTTTTCTTGAAAGAGTTCATTGTTCATGAGCAATTTACAGACAAATTCCAATTCAGGAAAATATATTTCATATCAAAATTTAATACGACATCCAAGAGTGACAGGAAATTCAGGGCAGCAGGATTATTACTCATTTCTAGGTCCAATTCTTGAAGGCTATTTTAAAAGTTGATTCATAAAAGCGTTGTTTTAGTCAAACATTTTTGAATCTGTGCTTTGCTAGTGGTTTGGTTCTTTTGGGGTGGGGAGAAAGAAAACATTCTTGGCGTGGCCAGAAGGTATGAACTTGTTCTTGCATTTGACCTGCTCTGTACAGCACAGTCTCAAAGTTTCTTGAAAACATACTTGAGCAAGGCACCTCTGTGTTAGATGTTGCACAACAGTGCTGAGTACTTTTTGGTGGCTCTAATCAGAACATGTCCAACTTTTCTTCCTCTGCCACATTCCCCAAACAGTGCCCAGGACCTTTTAAGACATTGACTTTGTGGGGTTTTATTTCATTCATTCTCATTTTAAACTGAAAGTTAAATTCTCCTGTAGCTCCTGGAGCTAAGAAAGACCATAACAACTGGTAAAACATGAAGTGTCTCTGGTTTATTCTATCACAACCTGCATGCTAAAGAATTGCTGGGGTCCTGGTCAGTTGTGGGTAGCCAGTTGAGGGAACTTGCAGCATTGCAGAATCACAGCCAGTTGCAGAGCAGGACTGGCACTGCCAGAAGAAGAAAACTCATGGTGTTCAGCCCAGTGAAGAAAGCACCTCCCTTACATAGGATGTTGACACCCTCAGAAATTACTGCCACCAGCTCAGGTTCTTCACGTTGAACTGCAATTTGGCAGGGCCCTCTTGGAGCTACATAATCAAGCCCTTATTTTCCTGCTAGCTTCATGATAACTATGTTTCTCCCAACCCACTCCTTCAGCTTCTTAATTTGCCTCTACATTTTCTACCATTCCTTTACTAAAGGTTACACCAATTTAGAGCTTTCAATAGGCACTATTCAATCAACCAGAAGCCTGATCATATCTGCTTGTCCTCCACATGGGCACAGAAAAGGCAACATCAGTAGAACACTTCCCATGCATTGTTCCACCCAGGATGCCAAGTACCTTGACCTACAGATCTTCTCTCATAAGGAGATCAGGGTATTTCATTATCCTGTAGCATCATTGAGTTGCTCCAGCACAGTCAGTGTATAAGAAGGATGGGTCTCTCAAATGCTGCCAGTTGGGATGAAATCGTTTAGCCAGTGAGATAGCCCAGAGATCATTCACTTTTACCTAGATTTAGTTTCATAGTTTCATAGTTTCATTCAGGGTTGGAAGGGACCACAAGAATCATCTAGCTCCAAGCCCCCTGCCATGGGCAGGGACACCCCACACTAGATCAGGCTGGACAGAGCCTCATCCAGCCTGGGCTTAAACACCCCCAGGGACGGGGCCTCGACCACCTCCCTGGACAATCCATTCCAGGGTTTCACCACTCTCATGGTGAAGAACCTCCTCCTCACATCTAGCCTGAATCTCCCCACCTCCAGCTTCATTCCATTCCCCCTAGTCCTATCACTACCTGAGTAACTTCAAAAGTTACATTGCTTCCAGTCAATAACCAAAGTTTATTTGATTCATACAAATGACCTACAGATGAGGTACACCACACTTCCTTATAAAACCTCTAACCCACCCATTGTCCAGTTCTTATTTTTCCCCTATAATGTCCAACTGAATACCCCTAATAAGTTACAGCACAGTGCCCAAGAGTCATAGGGTGCTCACTTTCCACTGCTCTAAAAGACAAATTCTGCACTCACACAAATATTTCTAGGCTCCAAGTCAATAAACAGGCCATACAGGAAAGTGTAAAAATAACTGAACCATGCTCCAAGACATTTCATATTGCCGGAGAGGTGCAAAGGGTATGCAGGGTAAACAAGAATCAGGTTGACGATTCCTGTGCATGCTCCTTCCTTCAGCTACACTCAGATTTGTTTCAGCTTTAAAATGAAGCTTGAACTAATGCCAGATGTATTTTATTTTCTTAAATCCCAACACATTTCAGATTAGCTGTGTACAACAGTGTGGCAGTTGCAGGCTATGCCTTTAAAATTAAGCTGCAGATTTGGGGCAGAAAAAGCAGACAAATAGAAATAATTCACTATTGGGTGTAAAAAGGGGGGGGAAAAAGATTATTCTAAACAAATTTCATTGGACAGAATGTCTGGTATAGAAGCAAGTGTTCTATAAACATCTCACATATTTTACTTTCATCCCCATTCCTTCTTTTCTTCTCTGGTGTGGCTGTTCTGCTGGGAGGATAATGCCTTTCACCTTGAGGTAAGACTAACACTGCTTTCTTCCAGCTTCTCTCTCTCTCTTTTGGTACAAGGGGGTTTTGGCAGGGTGGAGGGAGGGGGCAGTGGAGCAGCTTGCCTGGTCATTTTGACAGGGGGGGGTTCCATGCTATTTTCTGATTGTAAATAGCTGTATAATACTGTAAACACTGTATATTTTGTACATATTCATTGCATTCCATTGTAGAATGTAGGTTTTGCTTGTAAATACAGCTTCCATTTGCTTCCAAGTGAGTTAGTCATGCTTAGTTAATGTAATGGGAAATTTCAACCCACCACAAGCAGTTACTCTTTTCCAGTTTCAGCCTACCACTTTTAAAAGAATACAGAAGCAGAAGAGGAGCTCACATTTAGGATCTGGACTAGTGGAGAGGATCTAACCTCTTGCAATGAGCACAAGTGGTTCTTTATTGAAGTATTAATCAACCAAAGTCCCATATGACCATTTTATTATGTTGGCATGGGAAGCAGTCAGCTGTGAGGTTTCTTCAAAAGCCCATGAGGTCGCTCCATCTCTTTAAAGCAAAAATGATGACTCTCCAGCAAACAGTAAGAGTTGGCAGCTGTGATATTGAGATGATGTAATTGTACACAGTGCTGATGTGAGATTTTTTTCTTGGTCCCTAGAAGCCAATACTGCAGAGGCAATCATAACAACAACAGATTGCCTTAAAAGTTTGGACAAGAAGAGAGACAGAGTTTCTTGCAAAAATGAACAGTGATTATAGCAAGTGGAAGGTCTGAAATTGGCTGTTAGATCTGAAAGCAGTTAGGGCTAGGTTCTAAATGCAAGGTAGTGAGCAGTGCAAAAAGCTGACTATTCCCCCTGCACTAACACACATATCTTTATGTTGTAAGTTCCCTCTCTTAACAGCTGGTTATCCCCTTAGTTTTGCCATGGGGAAAATGGTGATATGGAATTATTTATTGTTAGTAGGCACCCCTAGAATAAGTTCATGGCACTGTAGACCTTGGCAAAATGGGACAGACACTTAACACTGAAACAGTGACTCAAACAACCAGCTTTCTTGGGTTTATTTGGCTTATTGGTGTTGGTGAATTTACTATAAAATAACTACTTAAAAAAAAGAGTCATGTGTTCCTACAACAAAAGAGAAAGAACTGGAAGAACTAGGCAGGTTGACAAACCAGCTAATGAAAATATCTGGTCATCTTAGCTCTGGGAGACTTCAGGAGTTTTGCATCTTTTAGTATGCCCATGCTTCTTTGGTTTGAAATATAAGAAGAATGCTGTTTGACTGAAACAGGTAATGCCTGTAAGAAAATACTGGGCCACATTAGTCTGGCCAAACTACTTTTGCAATGTGCCACATTCGATTACAGCTCCTAATTATGACTGCACAGATGCTGCTATTTGTAAGCAAGAGTAGCAGGCACTCTGCAGATCTACTCTGAGCTTCCCAGTCTACTTTGTTGGTGGAGTTTGATCTTGCAATAGTTAAAGATGGACTCTGCAACCTGGTAAACAAAGGCAAACAAAACAAAAAAAGGAAACAGAGTTTACTTTACTAACCCTTAATAATGCAACCAGGAAATGAGTGTATTCTCTGCAATGATGGCCACTCTGAGTGACAAATGAAACTTCTTACACTGTGTCAGTGACTGTCACTGGCTGTTGTGATTTAATGGGTTGTGAGGCCAAGTGTAACATGATTTTGGTCACTCTAAACTCCTCCTAGATTCACAGGTACTGAAAGCTGTGCCTTATGATAGTGAAAACTATCAGTTTGAAACAAGGCTGGAGTACTACCTGCCAGTAAGATTTAACATCACAGGGGAAAAATAAACACTGTAGAAGGGATGATTAGGAAGAACTGGGTTTTTCAGAAAATTCCTGTTCAAAATCTGAGAGCTTATCTACAAATAAAAGTAAGAATTCTCTTAGGCGTTTCAAATTTCCTTTGAGTTGGTTTTCGATTTTGTGTGATTTTTTCCCCCTAACATTAAAGTTAGCTTAATGACTGCTAAAGTTAATTATTAAGACTTTTAATTACTTTGCAAGTAATGAAATGCAGATAATGTATCTACTCAAAATCTTTTATTTGGTTTACTTTTATTGGCATGGACGGTCACCGGTTCTGGTCAAGGAGGCCTGTTAAAGACTCAGGGTTGTTTCCTTTCGGTCATATATCAAGAGCTCTTGATAAGGGATGTGTAAACATATATATTTTATGAATAGATATATAGTATGTTCCTTGCCTGTGTTTCAAAGCTGTGGAATAAAAAGATTAAATATTTGGAATGGAAAAAAAAAAAAAAAAAAAGACAAAAATGACTGAAAAAAAATTTTCCAGGTACTTCCAAACATTACTCAGAAGCAGAGTTGATACAGCTCATTTTTTGTAGGAGGAGCTTCAAAACAAAACAGTTGGCTGTTGAACTGGCTTTCAGTTTTGATGGGACTGCTCTGACCAAAATGACAATTCTTTCTATTTGAAAATGCTGTCTGAAGGGAAGTTCTGCTTTAGTTGCCCAGTTGCTCCATTCTCCCTCCCCCTGACCAGCTCTGCTGTGTTTCCCTGGGTGTAGCATAACCCCAATGTCCGTAACTCTCCCCATCTTCTCTCCAACTGCATGACAATACAGAAGATTCTGGTTCAGAAAGGAGAAAATATCCAAACTATTCAGAGAGGAAAGCAATATCTTTGCATAAATGTAATTATTTAAGTCTAAATATTCTAACCAATTTTATCATTCACACAGGTACTCATCCCAAAAATTAACCAAAGCCAATGGATGTGACAGATGAATCAGCTACTAAAATGTGATAAAGTTTAAGAGTGAAAGATCAACTTTTCTGGGTTGAGAGCCTCCATTTGACTCCAGCAAGTGCCATTCCCACTCCAGGCTATCCTGTAGAAGGACCATGGCAGCACCTCTCCTTTCAGAAGGGAAAAATTCAAAGTTCACATTAGCTATGATCTTATGATTGCTAAACTAAGGCTGCTAAGACCCAGTATACTTAGGTATTTCATATTACAGCCCAGGACATCGACACTACATTACTGCACCACAAAACACAACATTGAGTTATGTGGGTTATTGACCACTGTATATTTTCCCACTGAATCATAATTATAGATTCTCTTTTACTCTCGCTGCTAAGTAGTTCTATGATGAATCTGATTCACTATGCAAACACAGCATTCACCAGACCTCAAAGTGTCTTGCATCTTAATAGTACCAGCCTGGGGTACTTGCTAGCTCACAGTAACCAGGGGCATGGGTCTGAGATTCACAAAACCCCCTGCAAGGGCCATCTCTGGGCAGAGAGCTGCCTTTGATATCTTCACATCACAGACACCTACAGCCATCTGCAGAAATATCTCATACACTGGTTCCCAGATAGGCTGTGTAAACAAGATACTGCCCTGATACAACAGGACTTGCAAAGCAGTAAGTACCAACCACTAAAGCACTATCTAAAAGGAAGAACCATTTCATATTTATTTATTTTATGCAAAGGCCATTGAAACATCTATTTGCAGGAGAAGGCTCCTGTCTCTGAAAGCCAATGAAAGACAGCATTTTGCAGAGGGCCAGGCTTGCATACTTCCTACTGCCCAGCTTAAAGTGCACAGTACAGTGGCACACACCTCTCCTGGGGCACACACCGGGCACCCATGCTCTTAACCTGAGGCTCTGGACACTCAAATCTTTTCCAGACTGAAGTTGCTCAAGAAAGTTTTCCCATTACTTCACAAGCTAAACCAAGTGAGTGAATACATCTCCCATTTGCTTTTCTCTGGTTTTCCTCTCTACCACAGAGACTCCTGAGCTGGCACTGGCCAGTTTCATTCCGCTGAGGTCAGTGGAACGATGCCCATTTATATCAGCTGTTGACTTAAACCTCTGGACTTTCTCTCTGGCACACAGATTTTTCCACAGAGTCTGGATGTAGAGCAGAGTCTAGAACATATGGAGGTGAAGACAGTCACAGCAGGCTTAAACTCACATTTCCACCCTTACAGCTGGATCACAACAGCAGGAGTTTTGCAGAAACTCTTTCAGTGAGATGGAAGGAGAAAAACCAAAACCAAACATGAATGGTTAATAGACACAGCAGGCAGCAACAGCACAAGTGGCATCAAGGTGAGGTTCTGCCTACCCCCTGCCTTCTCCAGCATTCCATTTTTGCACAAGTAAGCACTAGAACAGCTACAAGGAAGATTCATCACACAGAAATGGGAGCAGGACCCTTCATTGTAAATAGAAGCTACACTATGGAAAACTCATGAGAACTGTTGGCTGAGGTAATTGTGTAATGCTGCAGCATGCCTGGGGAGGAGCTCCAGCTTGACTTCGGCAACAACTGTCTTATGCCCTCAAGCATGAGATTTTATTACCCTTATCTCAGCAAGAATGACGTTTACTTATTGGCCACAGTCTTAGTGCAGAAAGGGAGGACTGGCTTGCTAACATTCTCGACTGGATGGCTGCTAAGTCAGCTGTCCAAAAAGTTGGAGGGAAAAGAGAGAATGTTGATGAAATCATGCCTCAGCCCATATACCTCCAGCTGAAGTCACAAAGGAGAACAATCTAAAAGGAAATAACTACCCACAGAACCCAAGTGGCCAGGCATCCCTTGTGTTTGTAAACCAGACTCATCTGACTGGTACACAAATGAAGAGGGATGATCCCACCAAAAGGAGACATCCCAGGCTAATTCTGAGAGCCTATTTCTGGAAGACTGAACTTCTAAATTCTATAATAAGCTGGAAAGAGAATCACAGTATCACAGTATCACTAAGGTTGGAAGAGACCTCAAAGATTATCGAGTCCAACCGCTTAATGAACATTGCTTCAGCCTAATTTGAACATGGAGCAATAGTGACATTAAGTGGCCTGGTACATCAATCACAGGTAGAAAGTAGAAGTGCTTCCCAGGAGACCAAGCAGCACCTTAAAATGTTATTCTAGCATGGAACACTATAAGGAAAATACGTCTCAAGTACTACCTTATCCTTTACAGAAGGGGTGCCAGAGCCTTCCACATCTGGCAATAAATAGCAAATAGCACAGGAAGGCCTGGGAAGAGGTATCCAACATGCTGTCTGTTCTTTTTCTTAGGCTTGCAAAACAAGAGAGGCGAGTAGAAAAGCAGAGTATAAATGCAGGTGAAAATGTGAACGTTTGTGACATTATCTTCCACCCAGATATCTGGTTCTCAGAAAATAAACAACATGAACAATAATAGCAAAAACTCAGTAGCCTTTCAGCTCCTATGTCCACAACCTGAAAGCCAGCTGCCACCTTATAGACTGGCCTGTGCAAAGCGTATCTTGAATGTGAACAAAAAGAAGGAAAACAAAAAGATTATTCAGCTGTCTGACTTTCCTGCCAGGACCACTGGTCAGCTAACATTGCCTGCAAATCTCAGCTGACATCTCAGTATTAGATGACATTATTAAATGTCAGTAGAGACATCCTCATTTTTCCCCAGAGTCCTTTGTTGACTACTGTATCTCCGTATGCTTATGTCTTGTGTGTTTTTATTCTTACAGGAATAAATTTGTTCCCAGGTGCCATGCAGTGTACAAGACAGAATGATCCCCATGTCAATTAGGGTTTCCTTGGGATAATTTAGCACACGTTTTCTTAGTTAACAACATCATAAGTATTAGATCTAATTACAGAGACAGCCATGTTCCTTATAAACTATAAATTAAGGCTTGCTTTATAGATGAAAACAAATCAATATTTAGTAATAACATTCTCAAGCTTTCTGTAATTACAGTATGACACTGATTGACAATTCAGGCTGGGATTATAGGTCTTGGATTCATTATTCAGTAAATCAATAGGAAAATTCCTACCCTATTCAACCAGAGTTCTCCAAGTGTTTCCTCTCTGGCCATAAAAGATCCCAGCTAGGCCTTTGATGGCTTCAGGATAGTCTGATGCAAAGTAGCACCACTTGTGTTTTAACAGCATGATGAGAGCTCACTGGTGATGATGCCCCTGCCAGCTATAGTTCTGACCATTTCCAAGATTGCACAAAGATTATTTTAGAAACTAAAATATTTTAATATGTTTTACTTGTCAAAGCTAACCGTGGCTTACTCTCCTGTGCCATCTATTTACACTGTCAAGAAATCCAGTGTAAACAGGGTCTATAGATCCTGATAGTTACAAATGGTACGTGTGCAGGAGTGACATGAACAAGCCAGAGCTTTAAGGGGAAGCTGCTTCAACTTTATATTCTAAGAAGTCCCCCAAATAAGACTCAAAAAATCAAGTTTGACTTCAGCAGAAAGGGATTTTTTTCATAGTGAAAATTCAAGGCAAGTAGAGTACAACAGTAAAGGACATATGACCTCTGATACAAGAGAGTTACAACTAATTTCCTATCTCTGTTTATTCTTTCTTGGCTTCAACAGCCTTCTGAGCTGCAGCAAATTGGGCCCTGCTATCTCTAGGGACTCTCCCCAGTCCCCTCTGTTCCCTTGGTGCCTGACTGACAGCTCCCTGCTCCCAGGAGTACACTCTTCCTCTTCCACCTACTCCATTACCAATGTCTCTCTCTCTAAGTGGGCATCTGAGGACATCATGAGCAAATGCTATATGTCACAGCACACCCAACTCAGGGTATATGAGTGGCCAATGAGATTCACTGGAGCTGTTAAAAAAAAAAGCCAGTAGAAGGAGCAAGGTGTAGGATTCTTGTGGTAAAAATAGAAGGAGCAAGGTGTAGGATTCTTGTGGTGAAAAGTCATCTACTCTCTTCTACTACATCAACTACAGACCATGGACATAAGGATCTATGTGTGGAAAGATGTCTCACATCCCTAGCCATGGGCCCATGTATGCCAGAGGTCTGTCCAACACCGAAGGACTTAATTTCAGAGGCTATTCATCCATCAAGGTTCTGAAAGCAAGCTGATCCATCAAGTACACAAATATGCAGAGCAGCTATTAAACAGGATTGGGTAACAATATAGATCACCACTATGATCCATAGTTGCGATTAGAGGCTTGAGAGAGTTTTGACCAGAGAAAAAATTATGTCACAGCACAGGGGGAAAATCCACAAAGCACCGCATCTCACTGACCAAAATCTCATCATTTTTTCCTGTTTCCTCACCAGAACATGCAAAATACCTTGTTCTACATTGCAACAAGCTGAACTCCAAAGAGTTTGGACAGCAGAAATAATGACACAGGTTTAAGAAGGTAAAAAATCCTTCCTGCTCTTTGATTAACTGGGCTTCTTGATGGAGTTAAGTGCAAACAGCTGCCTGGACTTCAACTGAAAAGCCCAAATCTAAACACTCAGTGTTTACATAACCCAAACTTCTAATCAGGCAGCTGGATAATCCACCCATTTAAAGTATCCCTAAGAGTTTCAGGGAAATGTGATTTTCTTACAGCTAAGCCAATCAACAACCACTTCAAAAAACTCCAGCTACTGAGTTACTACCTTGGAACAGCAGGCTCAGCAGGATGGGGTCATGACCCCGCAGTGAATCACAAAACAATTTTGGTGGGATCCTTACCCCTGTCTTTTCTCTTTCTCTTTCTCCATTTTTTTCCTCTTTTTATCTTTCTTTTTTCCTTTGTATTCAGGTGCTGCAAAGTAGTAAATTAGAGCAGGAGAAAAGCATACAGCAGGGCTTACATGCATGCTAGCCTTTGCTCACAGGACCTTAATCTAAAATCTCATGAAATCCTGACCACATCCATCTGGAACCAAAGAACTTGGGAAAGGCAAAGTACAATCACCACCACCAAAGTCCACAATTTCCTAGGGAAAAAAATAAAAGAGAAGCAGGACCTAGGAATGAGAAAATTTCATGGACTACAGTATGGATATTTACAGGACTCCTATGGGATTCAGTGTTCCTTATACTGGCAGACGTTCGTAGTGGCTTTAGCCAGCCATAGCATTCCATGTTTAGAGCCCTATCTCAAGCCACGTCAGTGTCCTACCACCATAACTCATTATAAGGTCACACTGTGAGTTTTGGTTTTGTTTGGCTGAAATATTTTCACCTTACTGCAGTTTATGATTACTTACTAGATATCTAAATGTTTGTCTGTCTTTCCCTAACTTAGTAAACTCCCTGTGCTAAATCACATCCCATCAAGCCTATTAGATAAGAAGGGTCTGAATACAAATATTTTCCTTGGCCAATACCACAGTCAATAATCTGCTCATCCACACAAACAGTAACAATATTTCTTATAATTCAACTAAATTATAAGTGTCTCCAAAAAGAAGAGGTGATGCTTCTTGGACTAAGCAGAGCAACACTGGGTTTACTTCTGAGTCTACTGCTGGGTGATCTGGGACAACTTACTTGATACTTCTGCATCTCCATATCCCTGCCTGTAAAAGGTGGCTGGTGATGTTGAGCTTTCAGTTTGAGACATGGTAAAGCAGGTTACTTAGTAATGAACCATAATGCCCATGACTGTAAGTAGAGTCAAGTGAAATAAATGAAAATCAAGAAAAAGATTTAACTTCTTCCAAATAGGAAGTGCTGGTTTTAGAATACATTGTAATAAAACACAAATAAAAGGACACACTTCTAGAGAGTGCTTATGCAATCTGATTAGACAGGAAATCAATTCAGTGTTTCTTTGCTTTCCCAAAAGTCCTGCAGAACAGCGGAGATACAGCACTGGAGATCAAACAAGGGAGAAACAGCACTACATGATCCATTTCAGACTATATGACAAAGAGGCCCAAGCTGACAAAGAGCATTTCAATTTTTTAACTTTTAAGAATGAGTTAATACATATTGCAGTGTTGGAAGGAATGTGGCAAATTCTAATCCTGATATGAATATGTAGGTGAAAATTTCTCATTATTTTCAGTGACAGAGGTCCCTTTCAAATAACTTTCAAATACTGACTGAAAAATGAAGAGCAGTAAGAATTTATCTTAAGATTTTATCATTCAAGGTTTCCAGGCATTTCTCTTGCTTATGGATAGGTGTCCTTTCACAAAGAAGCCTGGAAGAGAGCTTTTGCATCAGTGTCCACTAACCTCTGCCAGCTCCACAGCCAGGCTCTCTTGTCTTTACCAAATGATTTAATAGCTGTCTGTGGTCAGCAGTGAGAACAAAAGCATTTGATCTCATAGAAAAATGTCATGTCCTTCACCTCCATTCTAAGAAGCCAGCTGTCGTATCTGCTTTATTCTTAGCTTTGCCTGGTTCCTGCTGGAACTATATGGCAAATTAGCTGCCCCCACTGAATGGTACAGTCTACTCCTACCTGCATCCCTACCAAATTCCTATGCCTTTTTTAGGAGTCTGATCAGCACAAAAAGCAGATCTATCAAAAAGAGTATCAGAGCCCAGCATTAACCCCAGGAGAAATGAACCCCAGGAAATCAGAAGATTATTTATAAAACACCAAATTATTTCAGTTCACACCAACTCTAATCCTCTTTTTCATCTTTAGGATGAGATTTTTGGAGATGTTCAGGGTTCTGTAATGGTTTAGTGCAAGGGATAAACTCTCTGCTCCCCCAATACAAAAGTGAGGGGAGAAGTAACACACAAAACTCAGGGCTGAGATAAAGAGATAAGAGTTTAATACTACTTGATATATTATAATCATATACTACTTGAGATATTATAATCACAATGCATAATTACCTTAGCTCCCACCTGTTCCTCCACCATGCCTGCTGAAAAGAGCCAACACCCAAGAACCTGGAATCCAGAAGCAGCAACCAGAACAGGAAGCCTCCCATGTTGCAGTCTGAACTTCAAGCCCTACAATACTTTGCTCCAGTTCCCACTTTCACTTTTTGAAGCTGGCATGACTGCAGCATGGTATGAATAACAGCAGCAGGTTCAACTCAATCCATCACAGGTTCCCATTTCGATACTTCTAAGGCTGAGGAGAAGGTTAGAGAGCTCTAGCTGCAGAAACAGAAACACTCTATATTCTCCTCTTTTTTAGGCTTTCATGCCACATACCCTACAAGATGATCAAGAGGCATGTAACTAGGTCTGGCTGTTGTTTTGAGAAGGCATGGCAGAATGTGACATTTAGGTCTCATAGACTGTAGCAAAAGTAGTTCTAATCTGCTGGGAACATGTCCTACACTGAAAGCATAAAACACAACCGCACACAGCCCGATATGATAGATGATACCTTGAAGTCATAGTCCCAATTCAATTCCTCAGCCTTTAGTCCATCCCAACTGTGCTAGCCCTTGGCTGCAGGCCGCCTGGCAATGCTATTAGGGAGCTCCGTATATGTTACTGTCACAAACTGCAGCATTTTCCTCCTTTGCTCAACAGCACTAAATACTTTCATGAAAAACACCTACAGCACTTGTGTCCAGTTTCCTTCTTGAACATCTTTTTAATTAGGTGGCTTTTAAGATCAAACGTTTTAATTGGTCAAATATTTATTTTCATTAAGAGTTGGGTTTGGCTTGCTTCCCAACATCTTTCCTGACAGACAAAAAAAGAGAGGGATTCCAGTTGAAATAACTGTGTCCTAAAACCCAAACACATCTGTATTTGCTGTTGAATAAGGAGCAAAGACCAAATATTATCTTGTAGTTTCGAGAAATATAATAAAATATAGCAAGTTTCAAGTAAAATAGCTCTTCTGCACTCATCTCTTTCCACAGTCTCCATTTGCTTTATCTTGAGATTGCAACTAAAGTTTTATAATGAGATGCAAATATAACCTCTGCAGCAACAGATATACCATATCAGACTTGTGTAGCTGTATACTTAGACTGCAATACGTTCTCTGCACGAAGTTATTTTTCAGTGTTTTGGCATCGTGGGACTCATCCACAACCTGAATCTACCAGTCAGCAAGAACTTGTATGTGAGAATCTGAGTAATAAAGGTCACCCAAAATTAGGCCACTGAAATAGTTTCCAAACCTTATTTAAATCTATAAAAGACACTGTCAAACAGTGATGTTAGTTTGCATGTGAGACCCCAGCCACAGTACTACCCGAAGTGTTTATGTGTGTTCACCAATACTTATTAAATGGTGTCACAGCAGGCAGTGTGGTCTGGGTTTTTCTTGTCATCCTGCTATTTCTTAGTGGTGTTAACTATGGACAACACACTTCACTTTTTTATTTGTCTGGTGAGGAATAAATTGTTGCATTAAAAAAAAACCAAAAAACCATCAACAACCAACCCATCATGCTTATGGTTCTGTATAATATCTAACAAACAACTCTAGCTATTGCAAATTCAGATGTCAACATGAGAAGTAATAGCAGCAGCTCTGGCTGCAGAAAATGGGGTCCAGATTGTCTGCATGTTGTAAGATAGAAGCTTCCCGGCTCTCAAACTGGCAGGCTCAACCCTGCGAGTTAACATGCATCCCTGCTGTGTGCTTACAGCTGCTTCAGCCCCAGCTAAATCAAGTTGATCATACCCAGCTCCAAACCCTCTTTAACTTCACTATCTCTGCATTCACACCGGTGTTTGAAGAGCCCCCAGCCAGGGGAACAGTGCAGAACCAGATCCTATCTGCTTACAGCACAATCCACAGTTGCAATGCAAACACTGCTTTCATTCAGGGGGGTGGAATTCCAAGAAAACTGACGTGAAGTCTGAAAGTAATAAAGGGCAGATATTCTGTATAGTTAATAATCCTCTACAGTAAACAATTACATATTCAGCATCTGTTTATCTCATTTAAAAGCAAAGAAAGTTTTTTAAAAATAAAACCATTAAGAACTATATTTAAAGATTTGAAGCTCAGAATGCTTGCTAGCAAGATTTTCTTACAGAAATTGGAAGGCCATTTTGTATCTCAAATGACAATACAATTTTATAGACTTGCAAGCATCTCCACTCAATGTTTGCCTCTGTGTAACTGAAAAAAAACATTGATTACAAAAGGTTACTCTCACAAGCGTAGGATCTTGCTGCCAAGAATAGGCAGAGCTTGCTCATAGTTTCAGTGTGTGTTTCACATTATTTCTGGGGGCCACAAAACATATTCTGATACAGGCACTTTAAAACCAAACAAAACAAAACCATATCAAAACCGAAGGCAGAATGTTTAGAACAATCAGCTACACCAGCAAACTATTTTACACGTACAACATGTCCATGATGGGGTATTCCATCCAAGTAACTAGCAATGACAGGAAAATTCAAACAAGAAAAAAAGGGGGATTGGCAAAATAGGAAAAACCAGGTTTCTGACAGGGATTCCAAGTTGAGCTATCTACTACCTGAAAAGAGAACTAGCTACTGTTTGTCATCAAAGCACTACTAACAGTTTATTAGTCTGCTGACATCTCCATCTAGAAAAAAACTGGTAAATTGTTTCAGGATGAGAGGCAACAGTAAGTGAAAAGACTTGCTGCAATGCAGTGGTGGTAAGCAGGATTTTTTAGGTATCTACACTTACTTTGTGATAAAATGCTTCTAAGATGGTGTTACTTCCCTCCCAGACAGCCCAGCTTTTCTTAGCGCCTGATACCAAATCAGTGACCTTCTGTGAATCAGAGCTAATCTCAGGATATGTCACATCTATGGCAGGAGGAACAGCTGAGCAACACTTGTCCAGGCACAATTGAGCCTCAAGATCGTGGAGCAGTGTGTGATTAATTGGCTGAAGGATTCCTGATAAAGAGGAAGAGGATAATGACCTGCTGGGGTCAATGGGTAGTGCTCTGCTTATCTGGAAGCATAACAGGCATTAAAAGAAATGCTCCTGATCAAGGTCACAGAGAACAGTGACAGATTCTGTGTGAGTGTGAATTAGAGGCATTTCAAAATCACATTCCACAGACATGCACCAGGGCAAGCATATGTGGAAAAGTATTTTAATGACTTCTATGGTTCTGGTTCCATCACCATTATTCACAAAAATACTGCCAGGAGCCTAATTCTGAAGCAAAAAATCTACCAATTGGTTTTGCAAGTACTTCCACATGGACTTGGAAAGGGTAAGTCTAAACCAAGGCAATCCTCACTTGATTTTCATGTGGATATTCTGCTTCATTCCAGGGTCCTCTTAGAAGTAAACAGGCAGTGTTCCCTCATTGGAAAATGGGAAAGAGACACCTGGAAATCTATGAGCAACAGCAGTGGTGACATACATGTGACTCTTGCCTTTGGAACTACTTTGCTGAAAACAGTAGCTATCATTTCTACTTCACACATGCAGCTTCCCAGCAACCATGACCAGCTTCTTCTTGCACCCTCAGGGAAGAGAAGCCTTGAACATTTTAAAGGATGGACTTCACAGCAACTGCTGATTGTAGGTCCATCTCAGTCTTGTACTTATTCCACCAGGATGCCTTATGGAGATCAACTACATCTTGTGCAATAAGCAGTAAAGCTGCTATAAATATCAGCTGGGTAAGTTCAGCTAAATGTAACTCAAAGATGCTAAACATTCATTTAAATAATAAAGATAGCACCAAACAACAGCTACCTCTTTACAGCATAGCAGCAGTCTGATCTGCCATCCACTGGACTCTCTGTATCTAAGGGCCAGTGCATCTTCTCATACCTCTCTCAGTAGCCTAAATAAATTGGATTGTTCAGATGGAAACACCCTAGGGGATTCACAGTTGGCTGATCCAGCCAGACCTCCTCACAGGGAAGACTAACTCTTCCCTTCTTTGCTCTTTGGATGAACAACAATTTGTTTACTCAACAGCTCTCCCTCTTTCCCGGGTTGATAGGAATTTCAATTCTGCCAAACATGAGCAGTTTTTTCTCTTGAATTCTAATTATTCATAAAAGAGATTCTATGGGAGCTCAGCTCTTTATTCTTCTTGACTGCACTCCAGCTGCTTCTAGTCTAATGAAGTTTTTTTCATCTGCCACATATTTTCACACACTAAGGTCAATAATATTGTTTCTTGTGGAAAATTAAGGGGATGGCAGTTTATTGGAAGTGTGAGGTAGAGTTGTACAGAGAGGAAAGACACTCTTTGAAGCTTCAGTCAGCATTATATAGGCCACACAACATAAGGTGTGGTGGGTCACCACTGACATCTGCTCAGAAGAAAACAAAAGCATACTGGTTTTGGCAGAAATACAAATGGGCAAAGCATCAACTAGAACAGGATCTTTAGCTCTTAATGGAAAGTTTTCCACTTCAAACCACCAAAACAAGTAGGAAAAAGGAGCTTAAAAGTGGTTCAGGAATAAAATAGTCAGAACATGAAAAGTAACAATGACGAGTGTGCAATCTACAGCATTTTCATACTTCTTCTATTGCTTGTCCAAGCAAATGTGTCAAGAAGTGAACTGCATACTGTTAAATGTATAACCCAGGCAAACAGGAATTAAAGGCTTCACACAGTTGTTCCATCCCTTGACAGACCCATCTGGCAGCATGTATCTTCTGCACAAACTGCAAAAGGCAATGGCCCCACACTGAGGGAAAAAAAATAATTCAAACTGGGATGTTCTTGAACAATGACATGGGTATTGCCCATCTCCAAGGAGAAAGGATTTGGCTACTTCTGGTTTCACTCAAAGAAGATTTATAGCTGATCATCACACAATAACTGCTGGGTCAGGGTTATTAATCCTTCCAAACCCACTTCCCATTAGTGACTAATTTGGTGCATACATCAGACTACTAAAGTATTATGCTTTCCTTCCTCATTGGCAGTAATTCTGAATCCTTGAGGGTGTTCTCTCACAAACCTCTAATCTATTTGTGTCCCCACTTGCTCATGCAGCACTTTCCCTCTCCCCAGCACCTAAGCGTTCAAGTATCCCACTCTGCAGTGCACTGCCTTCCAAAGAGTTCTCAAAAAGAGTTCAAATGCAGCTCTCCAGCTAAGGCTCACTTAGTGCTACAGAGCACTGCAGAGCCCTCACATACTACTGAAGCATAGCGGTGAGAAGATTAACTAGGGGAACTTTCAAGATGGAATGCATACAGAAAAGCTCAGCAATATTTCTGTCTGAGCTCATTTCTTGCACAAATAGTTTAGATATATTAAAAATACAAAATAGGTTATAGAGGGCATTATTATTCACGTTCTGTGGACTGTGGTGTTCTCAGTAGTAGAAGCAGTTTTCTCCTCCTCCTCCCTTAGGTACGGCTGTTCCCTTTCACACTGGCACAATTTACATGGCCAGAGTCATCCATGAAAGGAGAATGCTACTCCCCTCCATGCAGTAGTTCTGCTACTACTCATTTGTACATCAGCATTCACAGTGGTTCCTGGGTTTGTCTGGAGAATTTAGATGCTGCTTTAGTGTAGGTTTTTTTAAACCTTATTATATTTTTATGTATTTTCTTACGTTTTCTGTATTTCTGTTGAGAAACCTAGCCTGGGCAAAATAATAGGAGTTTCACCTTCTCAGAGTTAATCAAGCTTTACATGAAAACACACAGACTGCTAAGATGTTGATGATGCTATTTTAATTCCTGTCAACTTATGCATAAACTGTACTGCCATGAGTGAGGTCATTCTTTCTGCAGCAAAAAGCTGACACTTAAAAAATGCACAATATTTAGGAGGTTGGCATTTATCACAAGTCCACTTTGTCATAAGAATAAGCAGCTCTTCAACTTTCTCTAGGGCAATGCTTGGAGTTTTCACCTCTGAGAGTGCTGGTACAGCTCACCAATCTGATCTATACATAGAATACAGTCATCAATGAATCCAGTCCACAGCACCGACTCGAAACTTTGACATCATGGAAAGTTACCCCAAAGAATCTCTCTGTCTTAATTGGTACACTTCATTTGCTTTTATCGTCTTTATTTGCCATGGCTTTGTTTCTATCTAAGCTTTATATTAAACCAAGATGGATATACTAATAGAAAAAATGTTCTCCCTACCTTTCTATCTTTCCATTTTCTCTTAGGCAAATCAAACTGACTAAAAACAGATCTGCAAAAGCAACTCCCACTTTTTTCACCAGGTCTAACCTGTAGAAACACACCCGCTCCTGCTGACTGCCAGCCAGCCAGGGCAGCCACTTTCTGCACTGCAGTGTGAAATACACGCTAGGACCTTCTGTTAATAATTCATGGCAGGATACAGGTAGTGAGAGTAAACTCTTTTTATGGTCACTGGAGAGAACAGGTACTTGAAGACAGAATCACAGAAATACTCAGGTTGGAAAAGACCCTCAGGATCACCAAGTCCAACTGGAAAAGTAATCCCTTCCTAAAGTAGACATCTGAAATAGGCTGCTTTGATCATCTTTTCAAATTCTCTTTTCTCATTATAACAGGAGCCCAGGACAAGTAACATAGATGGAGAAACCAGAAATGTAGCTATTTGCAGCACTTGCCATCCAGGCACTGAATGTATATACCATCTACAGTCCTTATTTGTCTATAAAAAAAAGACAAAGCCACAGCCTACTTGGCATTGGAGAACTGGGAAGGAGGGAGATGTTGTTCTTCCTAATAATTAGAATGAGAAGCATCCAGGAAAAGTCAGGCTTAGATTAATGTGGTGGTTTTAGGCTATGCCTTTAAAATTTAGCTGCAGATTTCAAGCAGAAAAGTAGAAAAATATAAATAAATCACTGTTGGGTGTAAAAAGGAAAACAAAAGATTATTCTGAACAAATTCCTTGGATAAATGTCTGGCATAAGAGGGGCTGTACCATAACAATTGTCCCCATTCCTTTTCTCCTCTCTTCTGATCTCTGGCTGGTTTTGCTTCGCTCAGGAGAGATAATGTGCTTTTGGCTGGCCTTGGATAAGTCTAACCCACTGTTTTTTTCCTCTCTGCTCCTCTCTCTTTTGGGACAGGGGGTGAGGGGGCAGTGGAACAGCTTTCCTTGGTCTTTTTGACCACGGGGTGTTTTCATGTTGTTTGCTAATTGTAACTATCTGTATAACATTGTAAATAGTGTCTATTTTTCTCTATTCATTGCATTCCATTGTAGAGTGTAGTTTTTGCTTGTAAATACAGCTTCATTTGCTTCTGAGTTGGTCTGGAAGGAAGTTAATGCTGGGAGGAAATTTCAGCCCACCACAATTAACATCTCATTCTTCTCTAGTATATTTCACCTGTGGTCTCAAAATACCTCACAAAGCAAATCAATATTATTATTCCTGCTTTGCTTGTCTAAGGTAGTCTAGCACAGACACAAACTGAACTGTGGTGCTCTGAAACACTGCTCAGTACCACACAAACCATTCATTCTCCCTTAAAACAGCAGTAGAATAATATTGTATTCAGAAATGTGGAAAGTTGGGATTCACAGTATGAATCTCAAGTGAAATTTCTGAGACAAAATAAAATTAGAGCAATTATATGTGTAAATGAAATAAGCAACTTGTCTAGAGCGGGTTTTTAGGCATCTGTCTTGAGATTTGCAGTGCAGAAATAACTTTGCTCTGACATCACATGTACTTCTGTGCATTGAGAAAATCCTGCTGTTTATTTGGGTCTTTTGAAGTCTAGTATCAATATAGCTTCTTACTCCCCAGAGTGTCCTCAAGGTCTGAAATGTGTATTTTTAACTTCTATACTTAGTGACATTCCATTCACACTATTTGGCTGTTCTCTCCATCAGGGCTTCATCAGCTATCGCTCTGGTTTGGGCACCACCAGGCTTATTTGCTTTACCATTTCCTAAATCTCTGTGTGAAGATGTGTGGCCTGCTATGCCAATTAGTTCACCCACACAAAACCAGTGTTGACTTAAGAGTTAAAGATTTTTGAGGGCATTTTCCTATCAATGCAATCAGCATAAACCAAGAAAACCATCAGTTAAGGCAGCACTGGCTGTGTGCCAGCTGCACACAGCACATTTCACATGCTTTGCTTGCCCGCATGCCAGAATACCTACAGGCTCTCACTGAATCCACTTCCACACAACAAGCTCACCCTCACCTCCAGGATTCAGCCATCCACAGTGCATCTACTTAGTCCCTGAAGCACTTGAGGAAGTGGCAGGAGGGAGAAAATCTGTGGGGGCAGCATGAAGCAGACATGATGAGGAGTAGGAATTTGCATCCCTCTCAGAGATGTGCTCCTGCAGAGGTTAGAGTCCATAAATACTGCCTGATTCCACTTTAAACAATTTTGGCTGTACTCAAACAACAGACCCACTTAAAGCCACAGGAGTTCCTTAAAAATAGCCTTTGCATCTGTCAAGATGTTTTGATGGATTTTTAAAATCATGAAATCATGTTGCCAAAAATTGGGGGGGGGAGGATTAATCAAGGAATGTGATGGCTGGGAAAGCCAACATTTTGTAGTCTTCATTCAGAATATTTTAGAAAGCTTCTTATGAAACAGGGTGATGCAGGAAGAGGACAGAAAGTGCTTCATTCATGATTTATACTAATGCTGGAATTCCAAAGTGCCATTTGGGAAGCACAGAAAATGCCTGTCAAATAAAATGTCACCACTTAATTTTGAAAAGGCAGATTCCGAGCTTTCAGGGTCTGTTATTTTACCCTGCTATCAGAAATCAAATGCATCCAGAAGACTGAAGTCCCATAGATAGCACTGCTCAAGTGCTATACGCTTCACCAATTTGATGGTGCATTGGATAGGAAGATTATGAGCACATGAAATATTAATTCAGCCTCATTTGTAACAGCCTTGATGACAAATACCGATTTTCCCAGCAAAATTCTTCCCTCTGTATGACATCACTTACAATACACCCATCCAGACACTGTATGGCAAAGCACCAGACACAAGGAGGGCCTGGGCCTGGTGGGGGTGGGTAACTAAGAACAAACACATTTTGGAATTTGGCACTGCCCAAGTCATTCCAGGTTGTCCTTGCAAAGAAAAGCAAGCTGGACACATCAACCAAGAAAGCAGGAGCACAAGAATTCTCTTTTTTTTTAGCTGCCATAAAGACCTACTGAAACAAGAGCTTCCCAAGTCTCTGCAGGTATGTCTGTGACTTTTCCATCATCATCAGCCTGCTGCTTAGGAAAGCAGAGCATTAGACTTTCTTTAAAAGCCCCTCTGTTCACTTTCAACTATTCATCACAGTCATTTGAAGTTCTCTTTTTGCACCCCTCCTTCTTACTCACATCTGGTGTTGCCTGTTACTGTGCTGCAACCATAAATAACGAAGAAATGATATGGAGATACTGGATGCTCTGTTCCAGTGTCCTCACAGGCAACCATTCAATACATTTCTTACATTTCCACTACAATAAACATACAGGAGATGAGACCAGAGGCATAAAGCTCCTCATTCTAGAACACACTTTCTTAGCAGAGTCAGCAAGGACACAGGCTAAAAAATAAACTGCATATTTTAAAAAGATCCTTTTTTAGAATAGAATAGAATAGAAAATAGAATAGAATAGAATAGAATAGAATAGAATAGAATAGAATAGAATAGAATAGAATAGAATAGAATAGAATTAACCAGATTGGAAAAGACCTTTGAGATCATCGAGTCCAACCTATCATCCAACACTATCTTATCAACTAAACCATGGCACCAAACACCCCATCCAGTCTCTTCCTAAACACCTCCAGTGATGGTGACTCCACCACCTCCCTGGGCAGCACATTCCAATGGCATATCACTCTCTCTGTGAAGAATTTCTTCCTAACATCCAGCCTAAACCTTCGGTGGCACAGCTTGAGACATTTACCTCGAAAATTCCAGAACAGACAAGACTTAGGAAAGCATTTTAGGAAGGGATGATCTCTGTGGTACACCACTATTCCAGATCTCTGCTGTGCAAGTACATCCTATCCCATTATAGAAATTAAGAGGAAACTACAACCAATCTTGCAATTTTTCCAAATGAAAATTGAAATTACACTGATAACATTCAGCCTTTTTACCAGCAGCTCTTTATTGCTGCTGTGCAAGTCTCTCTAGAAAAGCAGCTTCTTTGAAATCAGCCTTGCCCAGTGGGCATTAAATGGTTCTATAAATGCATGAAATGGAAGATGGCATTCCTAGTGCTGCATGTAGGTAAAACACAAATATGAGTACTTCACAGTCTAGAACAGAGCTGTGAAAAGTATCTTCATCTCCTTCCAAAACCCTCCTTCTCATACACTTATGGTAAAAAGTTCTCCTGAGAATACATACATTAGGGCCTCTCTTCTCTCCAAAAGCTATTTTTGGCTTATCATTAAGGGTAAATATATTCATCCTGGATATGTTCTGAAAATATCTTTGATTTCCAGTGTCTTGAGGACAAGTACCACTGTAGTATTTATATACTGGTGAGAACAGGCCTCAGAAGAAATGCTCCAGTTCTGTGATTCAGAACCCCACACAAAGCAGGTCTTGCAGATGGCCTAAAAGAAATTAATCTCTAGAGCCTGTCATCACCTCTACAGTTCCCAGGGAAGACACGAGAAATCTCTTTAATTGTCTCAGTGGAAATTAGGCCCTTACCTTCACTGATTGCCTGCCCATCTTAACTTCTCAACCCTGTTTTACTGAATACCAATTTTCAAAAAAATACTTTCATCCACATCAAGGAAGTTACGTGCACACTCGGACAGCAAATGGATACCTGAAACTCGAGAAAATGGCAAAAGCCATGGTACTGTAAGGGAGGAAAGCATTTGAAGTGCCTCCTAGACTGAAGGCACCCAGGGGTTAAAGTGGACTACAGTGAAATAAATCACTGGTGAAGGTTTCATTTATTTACATTCCCATTAGAAGAGTCTACAAAGACATACATCAACAGAAACAAACCATTGTACATGCATTGACTGAACGTCCATCAGTGAACGCGATCTATGCCAGTATGTCTTAGGAGTGACAAGATTCTCATTATTGTAGTGCCAAAGAAGGAGGTGGGCAGGGGAAGGAATAAAAGTGAGTGCTGATCCATGCCTCAACAATGAGCCCCTATTCTCTTTCACTGCACCTGAGCTCCAAGGCTTCAAAACCAATGAGCTTTTTTCACTCGCCACTAACAGATACGCTGTGGTTTGCTTCAAGCCTGCTGGTATACAACCTCAGTGGTACATTTCCTTAAAAGGTGTCCTTCCTCTCATTGCATCTCTTGACTACTGTATCACCTCTGCTAAATAAATTACATCATCAAACACACACAGCTTTCCTCCTTCACCCTTCCTTCCCACTGCTCTCTCTCTTTATTGTACAAAAGATCTATTTGTGAGAGACAGCAAGTATAGCTCTAAGCACCCAGTCTTCCCGTGAAACACCTGTTTCACATAACCAGAGGGGAAAAAGCAGAAAGCAGGACAAACTGTTGTGGAAGTGGAGAGAAATGGGAGAAAACTTCTAGTGTGATAGGAGCTACCAAACTTTGGATGGTGGCCTTCTTGATCTCATCAATCTGTAGTACAGAAAACACACACAGCACCTACAATAGCAACCTCACTTGCTTTTGACATTGGTAGGCTCTTTATCAACTGTGTCCCTGCTCTTCAGCTCTCAACAGAGTATAGACATATGCAAGCTACTTATTTTTTGCAGTTATTTTCTTTATTATTTTTTCCCTTCCCAAAATTTAAATTAAAAAAGTGACACCATCTTAAAATTAGAACTAACTCAACCAGCTCCATTTCTGCATCCTCAGCACCCAGCCCCAGCGTTTCCATTGTCCCAGTTTTTGTGTTTTTGCTTCCAACACAGCCAAACATCTGTCTCAGTTTTGAAAAATGAGTACTTTGAGTGAGCATGAACACAGCTTTGAACTTCCATAACCATTTTGATCATTCATATAAATGTACCAGCAGCCTTCATATACATAAACACATATAGGAAGGGTCACTAACTAGATGGTTGTTGGATTTATCTTCTTTGAATATAAAGGTAACAGGCAATATACAAACAAAAACACCATGTGGCATATCATGGCTCTGAGTCATTCTCTTTCTTATTGAAGTGAGAGAAACTTATACACCAAACAGATTGTATAAGCACCACAGGCAATAACTAAAGCTGGAGGCAAGCCAGGACACATTAATAGCTGCTATTTGATCTAGTTCAAGATCCCTAAACACCTAATGTCTGATGAAGTCAGTAGAAAGACTCCAATCAATTTCAAGGGGTGCTGTATTAAACCCAGCATGGCTGGCTAACAATAGTGCATGGAATAAGGACCAGAACTGGTGTGACAGCAATTAAGTTCATCACCACACAGGAAAGCAGGCTGTGGTAATACGTCCAGCAACCAAATTTCAAAACTGATTACCTTTTCCTCTTTCCAGGGGAATCAGTCTTCCTGAGTACTTTTAAGCCTCTGAAATAAATGGGATTACTCAAGAAATAATGCACCACAGAACCTGAATACATTTTGTAGACCTACCATAATGATTTGTAATGTATTGTGATCCTAGAATTCTGAATCATCAATGCATCAACAATGCAAAGACAGATCTTCAGCTGATAAATCAGCTGTTCCCCTTTCAAAGCAATGGAGCTGCAGCAATTTGCAAATGACATAACCACAGCTTACAACTTTGAAGACTAAAATAATATCTGCAGTATTTACAGCTAAGAGCAGACCTTTGCTTTTATTTTCTTACTGTACAACAGTACAGTAAGAAAATACAATTAACTACAATAGTAGTTAATTTCTTGTGAAATCATTGCTTTTGCCTCAAAGTACAATTTTTTTATTTATCACAAAACTGTAGGCATTGTAAGAAACTATTTAGATCCCAGTTGGTTTCTTTAAAGCTGCACTGCTTACACATTGGCAACTTCTTTTAAAAGTCTCCAGAGGAAATGAAGGGAGTTTATTACACAAGCAAGTCTATACACAAGAATAACATGAAACAATCTGTTTCTTCTCTTTTTTAAACTCTTTTTGGAACTGATTTTGTTAATAACACATAAATACATATGTGTGTGTAATGAGTATATATGTATGCAGATAGACAGCTATATCTATCTACACATATCATTATAGCAACAGTCATCCTTTCATTCGGCTCATCAATAGCAGGTTTTACTCACCTGATGGGCAATTTGCCATCGAGGCCATCCTGTCTGTCAGCACACTTTATCTGCTATCATGCCTTTCTTCAGATTCCGAGTTACAAGTAAGAAAAGGTTGGATATCTGTCTCCTCCTAAACACAATCAAATTAAAGCTGTAATTAGCAGCCTGCCCTGGACAACCAGGTTACATTCCACTCCACATGTAGAGCCCATGCAGAAGTGGTGAGCCCCTGGGCACAATATGCAAGCCAAAAGGAGAAAGATAGCCCCAGTGCATTCAAACTCAGGCTAAAATTCAATGTGAGCTAAGCTCACCCTTCCTTCATGAGGCTGAATTACAGAAAGGGGTCCATGTTCAGATGGCACCAGGATCACACAGTGTGGCCTGGTCTGAAGAAATCAGGCGTCAGAAAAATGAACTCATATGCGGGATTTCCCTGCTGGCATTGACTGGCTCCATTAAGGCAAACACGACAAACAAAAACAACCTAAACAAAAGATTATTACATTTCTGAGAAAGGAGATTTCAGTCATTTCCCCCCAAATGAAGGAATTGATTAAAAATACCTCAAATGTTATCAATTATGCAGTGCACACAGCATTGCCCTGCAGTGAGTCTACTGGACCAGCTGGAACTGGCTGTGTCTGGCAGGGGCAATTCCCGCCTCCCCTCAGAGCACAGCTGAGGCCCAGCACCTACAGCTGCAGGGGCAGCAGCAGTGCTGCCCTTCCAGAACGAGGGCAAAAGAGCCACAAATGGGTCTTGAAGATTGTCGCAGAAGACAAACGAATGGAAACCACCCCGCCCTGGTTTACATTAGTGTGATAATCGGCTGCACAACACTTGCCCCTTCTCTACAGACCCCCGCCCAGAGATCTGAGGTGACATTTTCAGCTCAAGAAACTCCATCATTTTAAACTTCTAGCAGAAACTTGGGTTCAGTGATGCCATTTCTCAGCCAACAAAGGTCATGTATCTTAATTAACCAAAATCAAGGAAGTGGCTATGTCAAATGAATCAGCAACATGCAAGTAATCCCATCACATACATTCTTGTTAGAGTACCTGTGATTTAGCTGACGGATCTGTCATTAATACAAACATACTTTAGCTCTGCCCATAATTGAAACCTTACTTCTGGCCAGCCTTTTGGCTGGGAGAGCCAGGAGAACTACTTTTTCCATGTTCACAAACATCTCCACTAGTCCTTGGTGTCACCACCTGATTAGATCTCTGGCAACACTGGCTCCTCTTTGGCAACAAGGACAGCACCCTCTCACCATGCCTGTGAGCCTGCGTTAAAACTTGGACTTGAAGTTGAAGGCAGAACAGAAAGAATGGCAGACAGCCCACTAACAAACTCACTTTTCTGCAAGCAGATGCTTTTTCCTCAGTGAAACTGCATAAATAACTAATAAGAACAATCAAGAACACAGAGTACCTGAAGCTATTGGTCATTCCAAATCTTGCCTACACATTTGAACAATAAAAGCAATATTAAAAAAAAAAGTAAATATATAAGTCCCTGGTTCCACCAAACCCTCCTTGACCTTAGCATAGAATTTAGCTGCTGAGGTCTGACACAAGCCTTTGACATGATTTCTCATGGTATTCTCATTTTAAAAAAAACCCTGGCTACTCCAGGCTTAGATGGGCACACGTTCTGCTGGGTAAAGCACTGGCTGGATGGCCAGGCCCATAGAGTACTTGTCAATGGAGTTAAATCCACCTGGCGGCCAGGCAAAAGTGGTATTCCCAAAGGCTCAATATTGGGACCAGTCCTGTTCAATACTTGGATGAGGAGATCGAATACACCCTCAGTAAGTTTGCAGATGATACGAAATTATGTGGGAGTGTTGATCTGCTTGATGGTAGGGAGACTCCACGGTCCCTAGGGACCTGGATAGGATGGACCGATGGGCTGAGGTCAACTGTATGAGCTTCCTGCACCTGGGCAACAATAACTCTATGCAATGCTACAAGCTTGAGGAAGAATGGCTAGAGAACTGTGTGGTACTGCAGGTACTGCTTGACAAGTGGAGGAATATGAGCCAGCAGTGTGCCCAGGTGACAAAAAAGGTAAACAGCCTCCTGGCCTGTATTAGAAATACTGTGGCCAGCAGGACCAGGGAGTTGATCATCCCTCTGTACTCAGTATTGGTGAGGCCGCACCTCATGTTCTGTGTTCAGTTTGGGGCACTGCAGTACAGGAAGGGCATTAAGGCACTGGAGTGGTTACAGAGAAAGGCTAATGAGCTGGTGAAGGGCCTAGAGAGCAACTCCTTTGAGGAGTGGCTAAGGGAACTGGGACCATTTAGTCTACAAAAACAGGAGGCTGAGGGGAGACCTTATTGCTTTCTACAACTCTTCTCACAAGTGACTAATGACAGAATGAGAGGGAATGGCCTCAAGCTGTGCCAGGGGAAGTTTAGACTGGACATTAGGAAAAAAAATTTCATGGCAAGGGTTGTCAGGCACTGGAACAGGCTGCCCAGGGAGATGGTTGAATTGCTGTCCCTGGAAGCGTTTAAAAACCATATGGGTCTGGTGTAGTGGAGACATGGTGCAGTGACAGACTTGGTGGAGTGGGTGAAGTAATTGGATTTGATGACCTCAGAGATCCTATCCAGCCTGCATGATTCCATGATTCTATGAATGGGAGAACATTACACAACTTCACACCTTGGCCCAACAGGGACAGATACATGGGAGGCAAAGAATCTGTTCTAGCATCCTGATTTCCAATCCTTTCTAAGGCTCTTTTCTGAAACAACTGTGAGGTATTTTAATGTAAGCTAAATAATGTATGCTTCCCTGTGCTCGACCTCAGAAACTGCTAAAGTATTTCTGCCCAACATTTCAAAAAGCCCTTCAGCCTGAAGCAGACCTCAGCATGTACAGTTTCAACACGCATGGTACAAGCTTAACAACGTTAGAGACTGCCACAATGGAAATTGTTGAGAAGCACTGGTTTCACTTATAAGACTGAAACTTGGTTGAAAGCTGGGAGCAGTTTGGTGTAGTAGTTTTACATAATAAATACCACTTTTTTTTTAAATCAAAATGTTTTACAGAAACTTCAGATAAATGTTTTAACTTTCTGAGTTAATCTTGACTCATATATTTTATTCTCACCCTATCACTGTATTTCATTGTTTCGCCTTACATGTACATTGCATGAAAACAAATGTTAATATCTACCACATGTGTGCACTGTTATACCCTCTTCACTATTACAGTTATACTATCCCATGTGAGAATATAAAATCACTATTGCCAAATGTCTTACTTTCACATTTCATAATCAAAATGTTTTGACACTTCCAATTTAAAACTTCTCAGGATATGCCCTACACAGTGAGTACCCAACTGACTCCAAACCTGTTGAGTGCCTGGTATCCTGATGGGGTATGCAAAATCATTTTGAAACTTCAAATTTGATTTCAATAGAAAAAGTTCTCGTTTCAAACCACTTCTACCAACAATATAAAATGCCAAAACAACCACTTCAAGACTCCAAAGTGCTGGAGTAAACAGGACAGCATCTGTACAAAGGATCTATTTGGTCAATTAGGGGAAGAAAAAAAAAGGAGAGAGATTTCTTCCTCTAACATCCCAGACTGTGAGAGTTTTTTTGCTATTGCTGTTGTTCGTCTTTAATATTGAACAACTTTGACCAGGAAAAACAAAACAAACAAAAACAAACAAACAAACAACACTTTAATTAGCAATGCTGCTACTGTGCAGTTACTACCTGTGCCGTTCATCTGGAGGCTTTGCACAGCTTAATTTATTGAAGCTTTGTAGCTCACGTAGCTTCTTCATACAAAACCAGAGTAATTGTAACAGTAAGCTGGAAAGATGCTCATGTCTTGTTGTTAAACAGCAGCAGATTCCTCCTCCCATATCTGTGGCCTTCCCTGAGGTTCTTGTCATTGACTCTATCCCCATTACCAATCTCCATCATTCGATTCATAAAACATAAACTGGTCGCAAAACTACGACCCCAAACTTGTGAGTCATGAAGCGTTCAGCTGAAAACCAAACATCCTCAGAGAAGTACTCAGAAACCTGGTCTTGTGAAGAATATCTAGAAGCCACACTGGCATAGAAAGAGGCTGAGGCCATTGTTGAAGTTGACTGAGAGCACCTTTATCTTGTTCTTCTGTTCCAACAAGTCCTTTTCTCACATCCATCACCACACTGTGTGGACAAGTCTGTTCCTCCCTGCTCATTCCTTACACCATGGTGTCAGTGGCAGCAATGCAAAGCTGGAACCATCTCTGACTGGCTTGTTGCACAAGTCTTGGGGCATTTCACTGATATAAGCCACAGCTAACGGCAAGCACCCTGTCTTCAGCATGTTATCGATAAGGCCTTAATATCACATTTCATTACTCATAATGAAATACAGATATTAGTGTAAGGTAATAATGCACATATAAATGCACATAAGTACATTTACTACTTTAATATTTTGCAGACATCTCCCTTATGTAAACATACACTAGATGTTTTGTGCAGTTTATTCATGGTAGGTCATTCCATAAGCAGCTCCATGCAGGGCCTGCTGGTAACATTCACTGCTTCTGCTAACAATTCATGAACTGAACAACTATCTGCACATTCTCCACTGGGCTGCTAACAAGGTCCTCTAGTACTCATTCTTCTATTATTACCACACAGCCAGTTTGCTTCAGACTTAGAAAAAAAATAAATTATAATAATCTGGGAGAGAATAAAAGCCATATGGGACAGCTCTGCTGCTGGCAAGGATCATCCTAACTCCACTGCAGTCAACAGGCCAGATCTTGACATTGTGCAAGCAGTCACAGTGCCAATGAATTCAAAGCTCTTCTCCAGAGTACAACATACCAACACCCTGCTTCCCTGCGCTGACTCCCTTTTCTTCATCTAATATGAAAAACTAGAATCCATCCAGTTCTCAGGGCTGAAAATTATGGCTATTAGCATAAGACTGTTGCCATCTTGGAACAAACTTCTATTTGCAACTGCTTTCCTAAACACTTCCTTGGAGGTACAGCATTTTAGCTACCCAAGAATTGCCTATTCTAATCTGCATCTGCTTCAACAGCAGCAGAGACAGAGATAGAATAAACCTTTATTAGAATAAACCAAACCAGGTTGGAAGAGACCTTCAAGATCATCGTGTCCAACCCATCAACCAATCCAACCCACCCAAACAGCTAACCCATGGCACCAAGCACCCCATCAAGTCTCCTTCTGAACACCTTCAATGACGGCGACTCCACCACCTCCCCGGGCAACCCATTCCACTTTTTGCAACACGTCAGATGTCTTCTCTCTTCCAGGTAAATAGTTCAATACACATCCTTCATGACTGTTACACATCTCCTTGCTTGTCTTAAACCCTTCCACGGGATGACCTGCTGTACACTTCTGCTGGAGAAAGGTTTACATTAGCAACTCCCTGCATATTGGGGTAGTAGATGATGTCTTAACTTGTCATAGGCTATTCAGAAAGCTTAATAAACTCGACTGAACAACAGTCTGAAAACAGAAATAAAAAACTTAACAGCCCAGTATTTCTACCCCCCTCTGCTTTCTAAGAAAGACAACATAAAAACCAAACAAGCAGTGGCCCACATGAGCGCACACTGCTCAAGAATGCTTCCCCATTAACTCAGTGTTTGTCTGTGTTACCTATGAACTAACGTGGTTTCAATTTAGCTTCTTATTAATCTTGGGCATGTCTTTCAACTGCTATTTTAAAAATAGAAACTTCATGCTGAACATTTTAATAGCATTAAGTTCAAAGGGAACAAGCTGCTGTATGGATCTTTTTTCAAAAAACTTTATTGCCAGATGCAAGTACGTGTGATTGTTCTTTGTTTTCCCACAGGTTTCTCTTTTCCTTATTAAAGAACATATCTATAGTTAAGCAGCTCCATCAAAGTTTAAGTGAGGTCCATGAGAAATTACTAGTCACCAGCCCACAAATCTATTTCACCTAATTTCAGGCACTTCACTAAACTGCGTAAGCCAGGAGTTCACCTACAGAACTCCCCCTCCAGTCAGCAGAAACAACTGCAGGACCAGGATGACTGGAGGTACTTGCACGCCATGTAAATTTCTGAATTGCTTTCTGGAAGTAACTGTTTTTTCTCCACTGATGACAGAGGGCTCCCAGGCACACAGAGAAATTATTTCTCTAACTGCAACAACTGACTAAGAATCTAATGCAGACTGGGATCTATCCAGGCTCTGTGGTCCTCAGCAGTATCAGCAAGCAATCAAGGGACCTGCCAGGAGCACAACTGAGTTTCTAGCCCATGCATATAATTTTAAATAAAGATAATGACTATAATGCAGCTGAAGCAGACTGCCTGATCTAAATGACAGTTTCAATGCTCTTGACACCCTTAGCAGCAGTCAGTAGTTTTTTGATGGCCCAATACAGTCAACAGCAATACAACTGAAGTTTTGGTAGGTTTTGATGCACATCAGCTTTGTGTTCAGCTCTGCTCAGCCTTCTCCCTTCCTCATAGAGGGAACTTAATGAAGCCATGCAACAGAAGCCATGGGTAACTTAGCCACTGATTTAATAAAAGATCATCAAATTCTTCATGAGCAGAGTAAAGTCTGCTCAGAAAAATGGGTATTGGCCCACATGGGAAAATAGGGGAACGTTAAAAACCCCAGTGAATTCCCATCCACCATTTCTGCAGTCTGGGGAAGCAGATGATACTGACACTGGGGAAGTAAAGGAAATCTTCACATACAGATGTTAAATACCAACTGGGTGATCAGTGATCACAGTCATTATAACATTTTATTAGCAGTTGAAGAGATTTGTTCCCACCCACATCTGATAGTTCCTGTGTCTTCAAAGAGGCTGCAGCCACACAAACAGTGGATTCAGCATCCAGCACCTCTTCTTCTACTGGCAGTTACAAGGCTCTGGCCCTTCCCCCTCACCTCCAATAACTCATTCCCACCACTCTGCCAGGCATTTCCATTCTTTCCCTTGTGCAAAATGCCAAATCAGCTGTTTATGTAGCTGTGCTCTGAAGGAGCAGAAATTTCCAGTGGGGAGATGGGAGCAATAACCGTGGTTTCTATCAGTGTTTTCAAACAGTTGCCAGAGGTCCTTACAAAGTGAAATAAACAGACCTAATCCCAAATTGTACAGTTTCCCTAATACACAAATGGGACAGGTAAAGGAAGCATTAAAAGACAGAAGTGTTATTTCCAATGTGTAAGAGAAAAGCACCTAACTGGACTGATCCAAAACCTGCTGGAAATCAGTAAGTGGATTCCCACTGACTTCAGTGAGCCTTGGATCTGCTCTACAAAGACAGCCAGCTGCAAAAGCTGCTAGAGTCAAAGGAAAATACACTGTGAAGGAATGGTGGCCTTGTGGTTGAGGTACTGGCATGGTTTCAAGAGACTTGGATTTGGTCTTCAGCTCTACCATTCCTGACCCTGTGCAAATCATTTTATTTCTCTGCACATCAGCTTTCCTTTTGTAAGGCAGGGTACATAACCTAGTGAGCTCAAGTGTGGAGAAATTCAGGGATGTCCGAGACAAGAGACGTGTGCATGGAGACACCAGAATCATCTTGCTTACCAAAACTCTTCCTCTGCCCCTCTGTCAGTCAAATAATGTCTGTCACCCTCACAATGGAGTGCAAAAGTGACTCTTAAACCAGTATCCTCATTTACTGCAAGGTCTCTGAGCATACCTGGAAGTCATGACTACACATTCTACGGACAAATCCTTACCAAGCTGGCTGGATGCTGAGATGCATGGCTAACACAGCACAGAGTTCAGCACAGGTCAACCAGATCTTGGTACTACATGCTGAGCTCCAAGTTCCCATATCTGTACTAACAGTGATGAGACAGTGATAAGACTTAATGTGAAGGTAGTCTGAGCATGTTTCCATGAGCTGCAGGCAACAGCAACATAGACATAGCTGTGTGACTCCAACGGGACAAGCAGGCGAGCATTTCTCTGTCTCTTGAATATGTGAACAGACCTACAAAAGTCAAAGTAATACAAACATAAACTTCTCCTGGACTGGAAGCCTAGGGGAGGTAAGCTATATTTTTTGTGGAGATTCAGGGAAGCCCATCAGTCTTAACATTATTTACACACTTGTTCAGAATATCCTCCTACCAACAGCTGGGGCTTCTGGCAGCCAAATGCAAACCATCTATTGCAATATTATTCTTCTGTTGTAGGAAACAAATTCATCCAAGCAGAAGAAATTCCTTAAAAAAGAATTCAAGCAAAGGCACAAATTAAGCCCCAGAAATTAAATACTGAAATATTTTTTTACAGCAAAGAAAGATCAAACTGCAAACAAGCTGCAAAAGCCATTACTTATTTAACATTCCATTATTCCTTTTTTTCCAAAGTGTGATTCTTTTCTTCAAGCCAAGCATACTTTGCTGGGACTAAACCTTCACATTAGATTTCCTGTGCTGTGGAGCTGATGAGATAAAGCAGTTACTTAAGACCAACAAATCACTTCATGAAAGAAGCCTGTTCATAAATATTCCCAACAGCAATTAACCTGTGGTAAGGAACTTATTTTGTGCCACATTCCTCACTCAGGCAGGACCTCCCCTCTAACACCATAACTGTAAGAGAGCGTGTTAATTTGGAAGGAAAGAAATAAACCCTTCTGGTTCTTACTGTTGCCTCCATCTTAGCTATTTTGGTTCTAGACAAGAAAAAGCAGCTGAAGACTGGACAGGTCTTCACTCAGGTGACCCCTGAGGTCTAAAGCCATGTGAAAAATGGACCATTCATTGGGTTTGGAGCTGTCTCTCAGTCCTCTGAGGAACCAGGATAACTTAGATCATTTCTTCTCAGCAGAGTGAACAGAACAGCTGGTGACACCCTGATCCAGGCTGCTTCGAGTACATTGACTCATCTTTGCAGTACCAGCAAAAAGGTACTGAAAAAGGTATTCTTACTCCTGATAGCTGGAGAATCTAAAAAGTCTAGTTTAAAAAAAATGAAATAAAAAAGTGGTTTTTTTTCACATCCTTTCACTTCATGTAAGGGCCTGTCTAGTGAGGGTAACAGATCAGTGACTGGTAGTGTATTAGTCAGCTTCAGCACAGCTTTCAAGGCTGTACAAAATCCCAGCATCACTGTGGTCCCTGGCAAATAAAAGTCTAAAGCAGAAACTCAAGATGTACTAAAGAAGCTTACTCTGTGGTTTTATCTGCAGACATTAAACAAATCTATCCCTTTTGGATGCAGTATAATTCTCTCTGTTTTGACAGGAGTATGCAGACACCATTTTGAAATTGTCATATTAAAAGACAATATGTCATATTCTTCAAAAAATTCCAGCTTTAGTCTAGCTCCTGTTGAAATGAGCATTCTCATCTTGTTGAGTAACCCAGCATTACAATGCCCTAAGAGACAGAATATGCTAAAAAGAAAAAAGAACAAAGCATAGGGAGTCAGCAGTTTACTTCAAGCCAGTTACATTACTTCTGACTACTTTGTAGGACTCTAACCTTATAAACAAATCTAGGAATAACATAAAGGTGTGATTCTATAAGATATTTCCATCTTTGGAAAGACTCTCCTTTTCTGAAGGGAAAATCATCTCCTTGCCATTCTGAAGAAAGAGCTAAATAAATGTGAGTATATGAAGTGATTATAAAAAGCCTACTGAACTGGAGTAACAATAATGCTTCAGTCTTGAAAACATAGGAAGTAAATGCAATTTTACATTAAAGATCTGAAAACAAACTCAAGACTAATATTTTCAGGGGAAAAAAAAACTTTGATCTCTTTTTCTTTCCTGGGGGAAGCCAATATCAACACGAGTGATTTTTGTACTATATTCAGGAGTCTTTATGTGGGTTAATAATGTTAAAGTTATTCCACTGCTTTTTCAAGCTTTTCTGGAATCAGCTCCTTGGTGAAACAGGGCCCTATTGAAGACTCTTGAATTTGCATAGCATGTGCAAGACATTTAGATTTATATTCCATGTTAGGCTTGTGCGTTTAGAGTTTACCCAGGCACATGCAATTCATTGGCTGTATTGTTATCTTCACAATGAACAAGCACACTCACTTCAGCTGCAAGAAATACAGCTTCAAATGTAGAAAATTGAATTTCCATGAGAAAATGTGTTCCATGCAAATTTCCATCAATAAAGCCTTAGCTCAAACATACTTTGATTTTAGCCTACCTGTGCGACTTACGTAGCAAAACGATTACATTATTTTATCATTACTTCTCTGAAAGTACTCCTGTCATGACAACTACTCATATTTCAGTCCTCCCTCTCTAGAATCCTTCACTTGTCATCCTCTTGCGTTCAGTTGCCCACAGAAACTGGCAGATTCTGCCCTGAAGAGTTCACAAACTCAACAGGTAAAGGAGCTATAAAACAGAGAGGAAGATGACTGAACCCACTGAAACACAGAAGCCAGTAACCATAGAAATGAGCCATCCACTCAGTTTCCACTCAAATCTTGAGTCCTGTGTCAATGGTGTGGCTCATAACCAGCCTTCTTGTTAGCTGGGAAAGCAACACTCTGTTATGTTAAGGGTAGTTTCCAACGTGACAGTAACATTGGTGTTACCTTATGTATTTTTCCAGCCTTCTTAGTAAGCGTGAATTCTAGAGCAGGACAAAGAGCCTCACACAACCAAAGCACCATCCCACAGCAGACGACTAGAAGAGTTTGGCTGCTACAGCTGACAATGACAGGCAGAGAGAAAGAAGCTGCTGTTGCCATGTATGTCAGAGGGATGCGCAGCAGAAAGGAGATCCATACAAGCAAAAGAACAGCTTTGGCTCAACAACAAAGCGGCATCTACAGGACTGAATTCATCTGGGGAAAGAACTAGAAGGTGAGTCACTAGAAAAGTATGCCAAGGGCAGCTGTGAAGACAAAGAAATCTGACAATCAATGATAGAGGTTTGAAAAGTTTATGGAAGTGATTTTGTGGTGAAAAGCCCATGATAGCAGAAGACTGGATTTATGTCTCAGCAGGTCTCATCTTCTGTTCCTAGTTGTCTTCCCAAATCCCTGATCCTGCAGCATTATATTGAATGAAAAATTTGCCAACAGGATCAGGCCAGCAATTGCAGAACACATGTGCTTTCTGCAGGGCAAGAGAAAGGAATTCATGGATCATAAAGTACTGACTACTGAGTGCTTTTCATTTTCATTTCTTTCATTAAGAACTTAATATTTGTTTTCTTACTGTTTCATTAAACCATAACAATTTCCTTCAGGCCATTGGTCTTTTCCTCTCAAAGAGGTGAATTTGGCTGTGGAGCTGGTGGTCCAAAGGAGAACAAAATGCATCTCTTAAGAAGATATGGGAGATATACATTGCAGTATGGTTTGTAACTGCTTCTGTCTGCACTGAGGAGCTGTATCCACCAAATTAGATGAGAAGACTGGAACAAAATGGATATATATGGATATGTATTATGGTGAGATATACAACATATGAATTTAAAACAAGGGGAATGGGCTGCCTGGGGAGGTGGTGGAGTCACCATCACTGGAGGTGTTCAGGAGGAGACTTGATGGGGTGCTTGGTGCCATGGATTAGTTGTTTAGGTGGGTTGGATTGGTTGATGGGTTGGACGCGATGATCTTGAAGGTCTCTTCCAACCTGGTCTATTCTATTCTATTCTATTCTATTCTATTCTATTCTATTCTATTCTATTCTATTCTATTCTATTCTATTCTAATACATCTGTTCTGCAGGACTGTCACTTTGGATCTGAGTGAAACTGTTTGCTCAGATGGAGTAGTCACAGATTTTAATAGCATAAGCATTTCAGATGTTCAGCTCCCAGTGAGAAATCAGGAAGCAACTTTACCTTCAAAAACACAATGTAAATAAGAGTATTAAAGACTCAGGGGGGCTACTTGTTCTTTTATTTACTGCAAACTCACTCCAGATCCATTATTTGATTGTTGGTCAGCTGCACCATGCTGAGGAGAGTAAAAGACTTTGTGATTATTTTCCAACTGTGTAAAATAAATCAAAAGGGAGAATATGGGAATATATATGCCAGATCTGACAGTTTTGGGCTACAGGAGGAGAAGGTGGTAACTCTGCATCCAAGGGGGCTACCACCATGCCATGTATTTATTTTTTATATAAAAACAGTTCACTGGCTTCAGTTCTTAGATGCATCTCAGACAGAGGTCTATAAAAAACTGGGGGGTATTCTTAAAGTATAAAGACAATAATCTTTATCATCAGTATTCCTCAGCCCAACTCATTCACTCCATATTGGTGGAAAATGGCTACCTCAAGGTTATGTGTTGATGACATCATTGCACAGGTGACAAAAATAAACAATGAAATAATACAATTATTATATCATGAACCAAAATGTCTGGTTTGCCTGGGCTTAGAGACAGAGGTCACCGGCAAAGCACTATTAGGGTCACCTAATAAAGAATGGACGCAACATCACCATTGTTCCCACATCACAAAGTCTGGTGACAATCTCAGCTCTGACTAACAGCTTACTAGAGATATGATGTTGTATCATTGAAATGTGTACCAATTTCTTTGGTCTCTGAACAGAAAACTACACCAATCCTAGAACACATTCTACTTTCTTGAAGGTCAAGAATGAAGAAACAATACAGACCTAGGTGCCTTGACATATGTCTCATGGCTAGCAGTCCAAAAGGAGACATTGTCATGCAAAAACTGTAGTTTCCACTAGACCTGTTATTTTTTGCAATCTGTTGCCCTAAACTTCTGTAAATATAGTTTCAGCAACTATATAATGAATACATCAAAGATTTTTCACATAATGAAATGGATTGGAGATGCAGAGAGGAAAAGAATTTTAAACAGCAAAGGAAGAGAAATTATATGAGATCCAGAAGGCTAAGAAACACTGGAAGAAAATAACTACAAAGAATACTAGAGATGCCTCTAAAATAACATAACCATCAATACAGAGAGTTTGTGGATAGTGGAAATTACAGTAAAATCCTGTCCTTATAGACCCAGTGAGAATTTTCCACTCAGTTTATTTGGGCTGGGATTCCACCTTTAGAAAGCAACAATTTCAAAGTAAACTTAATGAGAAGTACATAAGAAAATGCAGTAGGCCAACCTAAACTGCTGATGAACTGAATTACCATAAAGGAGGGGGTTCATTGCTGTAGTCCCAAAAACAGCATTGCTTGGATCACTTACAGGAGGAATATATCTGAGGCAAAGCTGCTGTCTAAGTCAGGGTTCTCAGTGAAGATGCCTTGACCTGATTTCAAATGCACACAACATGAGCCTTAACACACTGTGCAGCATAAGGCACTGCTGGGTAAAACAAAGCTTGTGTACAAGCAGCACCATAGTAGTTTAGCCCAGTGATGTGAGATTCAGGGACAGATGATAACTGTTAACATCAGGTTATATCTATACAAGTAAATTAAGTGTGCCTGGGAACATTCCTGGGCATGGAGGCCAGCTGGCACAGAATGGCCTGAGTCTCCGCCAGTAAACACCCTTAACCTTCAAAACAGAGAGGCTGCATGCAAACAGCCAACTGGGGACGGTCCCAGCAACACGCTTGCTGCCAAACCATACTTGAAAACTACCCGGGGCAGTGCTGGTTGGCACATGCCAGAGCCTCGCCAGGGACTGTTCTAACAGTTCACCAGGGCTGGCAGTCACGCTCCCGGCCCAAGAACATTCCTCTGCATTGTTTAATTTACTAGCAGAGATAGAGCTCCCTCCCTCCTTCCTCCTCCTCACCTAGGTGAAGCTTCTTTTGTGTGTAGAACACATTTTAGCAGGCTTTTTCACTGATCCACTCCTTCTCCCTTCCACAACTATCTCCCCTACTGTTTCCACATGCAAAACATACATGGGAAGGGCTGGTTAAAGCAATGGGAATGGTCTGACTTGAACAGCAAGTGGCTGGCCTGTTCTCTGGTGCAGAGAGTGGTGAAGGGTGGGTTTATCCACATCACAAGTAAAGAATGGTTATGCAGAAAGCTAAGAGCATGGCATATTTCCAAACTTGTCTCACTTCCAGTCCACATAAGGCCCTCACTGCACAAAGGTGTTCAGGGATATCTCATCATTTTTAAAGCCATTGAAGTACTACTAATATCAGAACCACTCCAAAACACAGTCTACATCTTACTCTTGGAGCTACAGATGAGGTCCATCAGCCTCACTACCTTGACAGTTTTTCAAAACACAAGTAAATGCTCCATGAAGCACATCTTGAGACTGCTGGCTGCAAACAGAAGGTGTAGGTTAACAATCCAAGTAGTGCCTAACCTTTCACTGGTTTGCTGCGATATACAGCAGGTTGCTAGAATTCCTTGCCAAAAAGTTTTAGAAAATAGGAGAAGAACATAAGCTGACATGTGCTGGTGACTCAGAGGTGAAAACTGGTTCAGAGTTGTCCTTGGTACCTTTAATTTAAAGGAGCCCTCTCCCTTGTTGAAAGCCTTTGGACATCTTTGTGTTAAGAATTCCTGTCCACCCACAGCCATACAGATGTTCAGCTCATTTTGCACAGGCTGCCCATATTGCTGCACTGAAGTTTGGCAAAATCCTTGATGTAAAGACAGAAAAATCTTAGCTACCTAGACTCCACAGATGGCTCTGACACAGACCTGAGACACGTTAGCATGACCTATCTGTGAAAGCCTTGCTAAAATGTCCCTAGTTCTCTGCAAGGCCTGCAGACTCACAAGTATAGGTGCCCTTGCTAAGGCCTTGCTGCCCTCTTGAGGAGAGATGAACCTACCAGCCCAAAATGGTGCAGAGTCCTGAGGCCAAGGCAGTAGTCTGAAGGGCTTTTCTGTGAGAGACAGTGCCCTGCATCTCCCCAAGGAAAAATCTCCCCAGGCCACCTCCCTGGCACCAGCTGAGATTCACCTTACCCTGCAGGAATGTACCTGTCTATACCACCATAAGCCCAGGGGCAGATGCTACCACTGTGGTTTGGTAATCTGAGAACCATCATGTATGCACTGGTGTGAAATACCACACACAGTGCAAGAGACAGGAGGGGTGACTCTGGTATTTCTGAGTCATTCAAGGTCTGTATCCTGATTTAACAAGCAGTATTTGAAGTTCTTGAGTTTTCTCCTTCTCACTTCCAAACTTTGTGAAGATTTCTCACAGTTTATGACAAGCACCATTGGTTTGGAGTACATCTGAAAACAGACCATATTTTCAAAAGACTCAATGTCATTAGGGAACATTGCAGCCTGAGCATCATCCTTAACACCAGCCTAAGGCTACTTTTGCATCAGCAGGTACTACAGAGCAGTTAACATCAGAGTGGTCTTAAACTGCTTTTGGGTGAGGCTAAGCCAGAGCACATGCACAAAAGCAGTCCAAGACTACTCTATGATGTTAACTGAAGTGTGGTACTAGAAAGATTTGCTTCAAAAGCTCAAGTATGATCCAGACTGAAGAACAGAAGAACAGATGCAGATTCCCTCTTGGCAACAATACAGAAGGCCCCTGGCCAAGCCTGGAAAAAGCTCCATTTGTCCAGCCAGGCATGCTGAACAGATTACCTGCACAGCACCTGCATGGTCAAAAAGCAGAGTGGAGTTCCTAGGCTCAAGACCCTGGGTCTAGAGCCACAGCTCAGCTGTAGCCCTGAAGATGCAGCAACCCCATGTCTCACTCCTTGGTGACTGAACAGATGGAAGAGGGTGCATAGGCCTAGGTAGAAGCTAAGTGGGCTGCCATTTCTTGTCAGTGTGGGTGATCAGCATGTCTGCAACTGCCCTGGAGACACAGCTTATACAACTACCACTGACATCTCATAGACAAGTAAGGGGATGTGTGTGGGGCTCAGACAGAAGCTGCAGAGCAGCAAAGGTAGCACAGCCACTGACAGTCAGGCTGGCACATAAAAATAAGCAAAGAAAGCAGGCTTCAGGAAAACTTGAACATGCTAAGCTGGAAACAGTGGCACTTCCCAAGCAAGTCAGACATCACTATCTCAGGGCAACAATGTCCATCAGAGGAGCAAAGCAAACACTTGTGGGCAGTAATAACTTCATCTACCTATCATGTCACTCAAAACCTACAGAGTCCCTTTGAAAATACTTTACCTCCAGCGCTTATGCCAGCACAGTGGGCAAAGGACTCCTGCCGTCTAGGAAGAGAGAGCCTGCAACAGCAGAACAGCCCCTGGATTATGATAATATTATACCTTGTTTCCATATCTGCCCAAAACTGGACACTTTGGGGTTTAAATATTAATAAGGCACAACTTCAGGCCAAACCATGAGACTTGCATTTCCTCTGCTATGTTGTTACTTTCACAGTGGTCCCACTGGCTTCTTCTCTATTACCCGGGAGAATAATTCAGTCATCATCAACAAACTTTGATGGTTGATACTCCTGAGGGAGATCAGTCTCTCAGACACAGGTCTGTGTAGCAGACTCTTTGAACTTCTAAGTCATTCACACAAGACAGCAAGTCTGACAAAAGCCGTGGAGCCTTCTGAACACCTTTTCAGACAGCAAAACTGACAGACTTCCTTTCCCGTGTCATCATACATACACACACACCCTGCCCCAGAATCTGAGTTTAAATCAAGTTCTTTGACACACATCAGAAACCTTCAGTGTAGAATTTCTGAGACACTAAAATCCTTTATGTCAGACCTAACACAGACACTCACTCTTCAAATTGTTTAATTGCTTTCATCAATTGAAAGCATCTTTTGATTCAAGAACAAATGCTTAGCAAGAATTTGGTGAAAATAGACATAACCTTAGGGCTGAAAAGCAGAGCAACATCTATAATGTTTTTTTCCTTTGCAGATAAACAGAACTGCTTTTTAAGTAGCTCCTGAGAAGGACATCTAAGCATTGCTCCTCTGAATAAAGCAGACAGTTCACGTGACGACCAGTTCCTGCCTGCATGCAAAAGCTGCACGACAGCAAATCTAATTGAAAATAATCTGTGATCTGCACTTCACATTCTTCAGGAAAGTGCTTTTATCCCATCTTTTCCCATCTCTCCTATTTCCCTCCAATCTTAAATGAATCACATACTGAATCATCACAGTATGGTTGTATTTGATCATGATTTATAGGGCACTGCCTGCCTTTCTCAGTATGCAGTCTTAATAGGGAAGAACTATTTTCGACACAGAAGAAGAGGCTGTCAGCACTCAATAAATGATTAGTAACAGCCATTTCCTGAAGTCCAGTCTGATAGAAGATCATCCTTCTCAGTGGACAGGTGCACATAGGTGCCTTACGTTAACAGCTTGCCCAACACATAATCCAAATTCTTAGTAACTACATTAAAAAGTGGTACTGAGAAGAGAAAGGTTTTATTGACAGTTGTTAATAAATAAATGCAGAAGCTCTAGGCACTGCAGAACCCATTCAGGGGACCAGACCCCATGGCACCAGGTTGTACCACACTACCATAGGCAGCATAGATTAGTGCCTCCAGGTTCATGGAGGCAATTACAGAAGATAAACCTTCTGGCCTCCTTTGACAGAGGTGTGCAATATTATGAGCAGTGAAACTTCCTAATCTGCAAACTCAACATAAATTTGCATGCAAGAAACATGAGTGTAACATTTTATTACCTCCTCTCAGTCATCAAAATTCCCCTGCCTATTGTTCCCCTCCTTTCAACCTTCAGTCAGCTCCATCACAAACAAGTCTATGAGCAGCAGCATGTACAGACTTCATTGTAAGCTAACACATTGATACTTGTACATACTGATCTCTAACAGTCACACTTAAATTGGTCATTCATCATAAAAAAGAAAGAGCTGTAGGAAACTGTCCCCAGGTAGGATCAGATAGGGATTATTTGGCTGTAGTTTACCAAAAAAGAAGGGTAGTTAATCTATTCTGTCTGTTCACAGTCTAGTACAGAGCAAAGTGATGACAGTAGATCAAATACTCAGGGCTAAGAAGCAACATCAGATCAACTGTATGACAGCTGTGTGATAACAGTAAAGTTGTTCAAAGGTTTTGGGGGGTTGGTTTTGGCTGTTTTGTTTATGGTTTGGTTTATGTTACTTTAATATACTGTACAAGGAACATTATTAGGAGAAGGAAAACAATGGTTCTGTTGAGCTTTCCTAAACTCAAGTTTTTGTTCAGATTACACAGAAGTATCATGCTCAGGTGCTTCCAGGCACAAGAGGAGGCTAGTTTTCATGTCTCAGGCACAATTCATTCCTGATGCATCCTGAATAGCCTCAAGGCCATTACACCGGAGATGACTTCAGCTGGCCTCTGTGCTGTGGTTTCTCTTTGCTGAACACCACCAGAGGGCTCAGCACTGTACAATGTATACAAATAAAGGTCCTGACCTGAAAATTCCTGCAGAGATTTGTTGGCAAACCCTATCTTACAAAGGAATAGTAAAAATACATGTAACATGCTTCTACAAAGTACATTTTCCATCAGAACACAAGGAATGAGAGCTGATAACTTAGAAATTATTGATTAAACTGCAGTCAGCTTACTTTACTATACATGGTCAATGCATACAGACCAAGAGCTTCCTCCCTGAAGCTATACATCTGACCACTACCTACCTGTACCATATGTCTATAGTTCCATCTATTCCACTGCATCTATGATTTCTGATAAATCTTTCTTCTTCTTGACTTCTGAATACTCTGTGATACATCTGACACTAACAAGACAAAAGTTGACCTCTTGGAGTGTTGTCAAAGAGCTAACATAAGACAAAATGCTTGTAAGCTCTGACTGAAATACTTCCTTTCACCCAGCACCACCTAATGATCCAGAACAATTTTAAGTGTGTATTTCACTACCTTGAAACAAATACTGTGTCAAGTAGAATTTATAGATGAAGCTGGGGGCAGGTATTGATCTGTTAGAGGGTAGGAGAGCTCTGCAGAGGGACCTTGACAAGCTGGACAGATGGGCAGAGTCCAAGGGCATGAGATTTAACACATCTAAGTGCTGGGTTCTACACATTAGCCACAACAACCCCATGCAGTGCTACAGGCTGGGGTCAGAGTGGCTGGAGAGCAGCCAGGCAGAAAGGGACCTAGGGGTACTGGTTGATAGTAGGCAGAACATGAGCCTGCAGTGTGCCCAGGTGGCCAAGAAGGCCAATGGCATCCTGGCCTGCATCAGGAAGAGTGTGGCCAGCAGGAGCAGGGAGGTCATTCTGCCCCTGTACTCAGCACTGGTTAGGCCACACCTTGAGTCCTGTGTCCAGTTCTGGGCCTCTCAGTTTAGGAAAGATGTTGACTTGCTGGAATGTGTCCAGAGAAGGGCAAGAAAGCTGGTGAGGGGTTTGGAGCACAAGCCCTATGAGGAGAGGCTGAGGGAGCTGGGGTTGCTTGGCCTGGAGAAGAGGAGGCTCAGAGGAGACCTTATTGCTGTCTACAACTCTCCCTGAAGGGAGGTTGTAGCTAGGTGGGGGCTGGTCTCTTCTTCCAGACAACCAGCACCAGAACAAGCAAACTCAGTCTCAAGCTGTGCCAGGGGAGACTTAGGCTGGAAGTTAGGAAGAAATTCTTCACAGAGAGAGTGATTGGCCATTGGAATGGGCTGCCCAGGGAGGTGGTAGAGTCACCATCACTGGAGGTGTTTAGGAAGAGACTGGATGGAGTGCTTGGTGCCATAGTTTAATTGATTAGATGGTGTTGGATGATAGGTTGGACTTGATGATCTCAAAGGTCTTTTCCAAAGGTCTATTTCTATTTCAGCAGGCAATGAACAGGGTTACAAAGAGCAGGGAATACTCAGCGGCTGAGCCAGGGTTAAAGAGAGCAAAGTGATCAGAAGTGGTCAACAATGTAAATCACTGTAACTACTTGTCTTAAACTATTGTCTTTCATCCTGGAACTGCCAGAACATGTAGGATAACTTATTCTGATTCACCTCCTGGTGCTTGGAAAGAGGAAGTGTTTTAATCAAAGCCTTTAAATAGTTTGTACAATAGCATTTTCATGAAACGATAGCAGGGGAGTGGAGGAATTGCCCACTGCATAGGACAGCTAAGGCTACCAACAAAATAAATTCCATGCTTGGCTATGCCAAAAACTGTTTTGTGGCAACAGGTTAAACCCCTTCACTCTAGTTTTCATCTTTTCTTTTCTCACTGTACATCTGCTTTGTCTCTTGGGAAAGAGAGATTTATGAATGTCTTATGGGTTCAGTGGTGCAAGAACTTCTCTCAAATCTTGAAATGCAGATGCAAACCCCACCCTTTGGCTGAAAGCCTGTGGTTGCAGAGACTTGTACAGCACCTGGTACAGTGGGGACTGAAAGGGGAGATCATGAAAGTAACAACGACTGTAAGACTCTCAGCATCATCTATACACAATCATTTAAGGGAACAGAGAGTACCCTGAGTGTATACACTCAGTGTGGAGGTTGAAGCAGATTCCAACAAAAAAACCGAGTAAAGGACCCATCAAAAATCCATCTAACCCCTGATTCTGTCTCCAGCCACTATCAGGTACCTAGAGAATAATAACATAGCCAGGGTACATAAGCAATTATATTTATCCAGAATACTCTCCCAGCACCTGTGGGTTTGTGATTCGTGAATTTCCTGTGACACAGATGGTGTCTACACATTAAACAGTCTTGGTGGATTTTTATCCTTGGATTTTCCAGCCTCCTGGGACAAGCTAACACTTCTTCTAAAGAGAGTATTGAAATAGAATCTAATAAGGTAATACAATGCAGTACAATACCAGGGGACAGAACAATAGATGACATTTTCTGACCATCAAGTATACAAGGTAGTGTTTCAACATCTTTGCACGAAACATGAGTAAAAGTACCAGCTCCTGAAAGCTGAAGGCATTTGACTCTTTTAGAAAGCACGCAGAAGTTCATAGGTTTCACAGCCCACCAGTATCACTCATTCACATTCACCGGAACAATTCTCTTCCTGATGTGATTTCTCTGAAGACAATATGGAGTTTGGTTCAGCTGAATAACAAGGAAAGCAAAAGCCCTCTCCTTTCCTGACACAATGCATTTATTCACATGGATTTGCAGTCAGATACTCTCCTTAGACAAGTATTAAGAGCTTAGATAAGCATTAATGCAGGTCACCTCAGAGTGCCTCTTTATATACTCTCATTCTTTATATATTGCACAGATGTCCTCTGTCCAAAGCAGCTAACAATAGTCATAGGTATGGCATACAATTTCTCCTGAATTTTGACATGGTTTAGGCAGGATTAACATCTCTCATGGCACATGGGGAGTTTAAGACAGAAAGAGAATTTAAAACTTAAACAGCAATATGAAAACCCTAAATCACCAAACCTGGAGCAAATAGCCACATTCAATTCACAGGCTATAGACCACGCAGTTATGCCTGGTTAGACCTTTTAACAAGCCTGTGTGGTGCCCTGTTGCCATGCTTCTGGTTCTTATCAAACAAGTATGCTTTCAGTCGTAGATTTCTTTCTTTTAAAAAAATATACATTATAGAGAGAGAGAATACAGCAACTCCTGTGGTCTAAACCATGTTCAGTAAGGCACTGTATTTACCTCTTCAACATTCCTGGAGAATGAAGACAACATTGAATCAGCATTCATCCTGCTAATCAGAAGCCAAGACAAAATGTTAAGCCCTGAAGTAATAAACTGCCTCCAAACTGAGAGGCATCCAATTAAATGTATTCTGCATTTAAGGTAACAGTCATCTACGAGATGAAGGGCAGAGTTATCACTACCAGAAAGAGATAAGGAAACATCGGCTTCAGTGTGGAGACTATGAAAGGCACAAGCAAGATTACCATAACCACAGAACTGTCCACAGCAGGACAACTTGAGGAAATTCATTTGAAGTATACTTTGAACATAGGAAGGGATTTTTAAACTGTGTTAAATCTTTCTGAGAACAGATTGGTTCTGAGTTTATGACCTCAGATTGATTTTTCTTCTTTCACTTCCAAAATTAAGCTAAATTGAATTAGTGTCTTGTATCTCTGAAATGGATTGTTCACCAATGGTGAGCCTCATTTTGAGGTAACCTCATTTTGAATTCATACCTACAATTTACATGAAAACTTCGGGTTTGCATTCTTATGTATGGAGAAAAGCTCTCATTTCCCAACTTTGTTACAGAGTATATATGTTATTAATAACTATTATTCCACAAAGTCACAGCTGAGCTCAAGAACTCAACATGCCAAGATTTACAGAAACACAAAGATTCAGAGGCCAGATTATGGCTCAGAAGAAATTATGTAGATAATTTTGTCCTGACCTTTTGTATAACACAGGCCAGTTTTCTATATGCCATCCACTAATTTATGTCTGGTTTGAGAAGAAAGAAGGAAAGAAAGAAGGAAAGAAAGAAGGAAAGAAGGAAAGAAAGAAAGAAGGAAAGAAAGAAAGAAGGAAAGAAAGAAAGAAAGAAGGAAAGAAAGAAAGAAAGAAGGAAAGAAAGAAAGAAAGAAGGAAAGAAAGAAAGAAAGAAGGAAAGAAAGAAAGAAGGAAAGAAGGAAAGAAAGAAAGAAAGAAAGAAAGAAAGAAAGAGAAAGAAAGAAAGAAAGAAAGAAAGAAAGAAAGAAAGAAAGAAAGAAAGAAAGAAGGAAAGAAAGAAAGAAAGAAGGAAAGAAAGAAAGAAAGAAGGAAAGAAAGAAAGAAGGAAAGAAAGAAGGAAAGAAAGAAAGAAGGAAAGAAGGAAAGAAGGAAAGAAGGAAAGAAGAAAAGAAGGAAAGAAAGAAAGAAAGAAAGAAAGAAAGAAAGAAAGAAAGAAAGAAAGAAAGAAAGAAAGAAAGAAAGAAAGAAAGAAAGAAAGAAAGAAAGAAAGAAAGAAAGAAAGAAAGAAAGAAAGAAAGAAAGAAAGAAGGAAAGAAGGAAAGAAGGAAAGAAGGAAAGAAAGAAAGAAGGAAAGAAGGAAAGAAAGAAAGAAAGAAGGAAAGAAGGAAAGAAGGAAAGAAGGAAAGAAGGAAAGAAGGAAAGAAGGAAAGAAGGAAAGAAGGAAAGAAGGAAAGAAGGAAAGAAGGAAAGAAGGAAAGAAGGAAAGAAGGAAAGAAGGAAAGAAGGAAGAAGAAGGAAAGAAAGAAGGAAAGAAGGAAAGAAGGAAAGAAGGAAAGAAGGAAAGAAGGAAAGAAGGAAAGAAGGAAAGAAGGAAAGAAGGAAAGAAGGAAAGAAGGAAAGAAGGAAAGAAGGAAAGAAGGAAAGAAGGAAAGAAGGAAAGAAAGAAAGAAAGAAAGAAAGAAAGAAAGAAAGAAAGAAAGAAAGAAAGAAAGAAAGAAAGAAAGAAAGAAAGAAAGAAAGAAAGAAAGAAAGAAAGAAAGAAAGAAAGAAAGAAGGAAAGAAGGAAAGAAGGAAAGAAGGAAAGAAGGAAAGAAGGAAAGAAGGAAAGAAGGAAAGAAGGAAAGAAAGAAAGAAAGAAAGAAAGAAAGAAAGAAAGAAAGGCAGGCAGTAATTTTTGGAGAAGAAACCATTTACGTGGAGAATCCACTCCTCCCCTTGACAGTTTGTTATACCTCACCCAGCTAATGTTATATTTTAAGAATATTCTACTTCTCATTTGAATTTGCTGAGGTCAGTCCTAAGTCCCAGCAGTCCCCTGTTTCACTGTCTTCTCAGAAAGTAAAATGCTGTCAACACTAGTATTTTCTGCTTCAGAAGTCTCTACACTGAGAGGCTTGAACTACATTTTCCCCCTCTGTAATTTATTTTAGGTTCTTATCAAAACACAAAACACAGCAGGGCTTGTGCTGCAAATAGAAACAGTCCAGCCTCAGTTAATATTCATCAGTGAATTTAGTAGCTATCACTGATTTACATCATGTGGAACTCTGGCCCATATAAATGCACATATCAAGAGATGAACAGGGTCTGACACACTGTGTTTCTATGAACTAAAGCTACTGCTACCAGGCAAAATATGATTGCAGGCTTACAACATATGTGTGTGTATAAAAAAAATGTATGTGTTTGCATTTAATTTAAATGAAGATCCAGTCAGCTGGGATTTAGTCAGATTTATTAATTCATAAATGCTTAGTCATGGCCACAGCATGACAGAGGCTGGATGCTGTTGCAATTAGATCTATCATATCCTGCAAATGATCAAGCAAAAATCCTTTCTCTGTATTCCTTCTCTTGTAGTCATTACGATTGCATTCATCAGTGTGGAAGCTCTCCACCCTCATACATGTTGTGAACATTAGGCATTGGTAAGTGAGCTCAAACAAACTGTGAAATGGGTATCAAACACACAAGAAGACCTTGGTGAGCTTTGCCGTCTTGCCTGGGACTCCATGGTTTGAATTTGGTATGAAACCTTTCCACCCCCAGGTCAGATGCAAGAGAATCACAGCAGATCACTGAGCCATTTCTCCTCTCACCTGCACTCCCAAATATAAGCTAAAAAACCCCACAGAGATCAACTAAAACTTGACTTTCACTGAATTGTGTAAAACACATAGCTGACAAAACTATCAGGGCTGATGATACTGATCTAGGAGGCATTTAGCTACAGCTCCCAGCATTCTCCCATGAAGTCTCACAGCCAGGAGAAGGACCATCCAGAGAGCAAAACCTAATCATCTGCATGATACTCAACTTGAAAAGTCTCCTCATAAAGATTCATAGCAGGTCGTTAATTTAAATGGTTGCATACTACGTCCCATGATTAGGCTGAGATGTTTAAAAAGCTACTTACCCAGTGAGCAGAGAATTTTGGTTGGCAACATTCCCAGAACAAGCTGAAGGCAGGCACACTAAGACTTCATGAGGCCAAAGCAGCACTGAGCTTGACCCAAAGGTCTCCCTTTTGTGCTCAGTGTCATCACAGATTCCTGCCCTTGCTGCAAGAATCAGAGAATATTTAGCTCTTGACCTTAGCTTAAGGGCCCTGGAATTGGACTCTTTCCTCCTGATCCATGTGAGGGCAACCACATATCATATTCCATTTCTCTCTCTTGCATGTGAACTTGGGTAAAGTATTCCAGGGATGTACAATGTCCAGTGGAGAAGCTGAGAGGTTTAAAAATGCCACTGGATGTTAAATTGCAAGGCTTACTACCAGGCTTCTGGCACCTGAAATGAGTTCTGCCGCAAGGGGCTAGAAAAGGTTGTGCAAAGAACAACAACGTGGGTTTCTCAGAAAATCATGATGCTTGGCATGAGCACTGTCATGGAGCAATCCTCACCATCTTCTCTACCCCCTGACCATCACCAGCAATGAGTTCTTCTTGAAAACCTGGGTATGGGGGGCACTTTCACACAAATTTCCTCTTATTTTGAAGTATTCCTTGCCATAGAATCATCGAATGGCCTGGGTTGGAAGGGACCTCCAAAGGTCATCTAGTCCAACCCCCCCTGCAGTCAGCGTGTTGTGGATTTAGTTGCTGTGGTGATTGATTTGTGTTTAATGAGCTCATGTTATTGGTTGAGATTTTTCTAGGGTGAGTCATGCATGTTTCATTTGGTAAAGCTCACATGGAGATATTGCCATCCAGATCAGCACCAGATTAGCCGACAATTCTAGATTCAACTCACATATTTTAACATTTCCAGGTGAAGTCAACTTTTTGATGAGAAAGATAATTGCCTGCAAAGTAAATATTCCATTAATAATGTACCTATTGTACTGTTGATTGTGATGACATGGCAGCAGCAGCCAGTTTTCATTTAACATGATTTAACTATCAAGCGATTCCAGTGATATTACAAGAGCTTGTTAAATGAAAATAAAGCCAGTCACCTTTGCATGTACATGTGCAAGAGAGGAAAAAAAAGCCTGCTCCTGAGCTGACAGCAATGGAATGATGCCTTGTTTAATTCAATAACTTTTAATGCTACTATACTGTGAAAATGCAGTGACTACACTGAGCATAACTCAATTATTCTGATCAAAAAGACAGGACATTTGACTGGGAAATCAAGAAACCTATTTCTGAGTTCGAACTGTATCACTCCTCTGGAAAATTACTGCACCTCTTGGTGCTTCAATCTGACCATCTGTTGGAAGGGGATAACGATACTGAACTGCTCTTCATATAGTGATTTGAAAAGTAGTCATGAAGGGAAAGACATGAGCTGGATTCTGCTGTATTTTTGTTAAGTGCTTTTCATTACTTCAGATTTACTTTCAGTGCCTGGGACAGATTAGCTGCCTATCCTATTTCTGTGGGTTAGGTATTGTTTCAAGAAAACAAAATTCCTCAAGATGCACAGAAGTCAGAGCATGGTTCCATGTTGAAATGCCATTAAGTTAGGCAGATGCTTGACTGACCAAGGTTGCTGATTGCTGTAGGGAACAAACAACATACTTGAAGTACATCTGTTACTAAGGGCAGTCAGCCCTCTTATAGCAAGGCTCACTTGTCAATTTGGTGACCCCATCACACTACCTTACAATATAGCCCACAACAGGCTTTCTTAAAATCCATTTTCTCCTCAAGTTTAGGATGTTCAGACTGGATGTGAGGAGGAGGTTCTTCACCATGAGAGTGGTGAAGCCCTGGAATGAGTTGTCCAGTGAGGCGGTTGATGCCCCGTCCTTGAAGGTGTTTAAGCCCAGGCTGGATGAGGCTCTGGCCAGCCTGATCTAGTGTGGGGTGTCCCTGCCCATGGCAGGGGGGTTGGAACTAGATGATCCTTGTGGTCCCTTCCAACCCTGACTGATACTATGATACTATGTTAAAGTTCCTGTCCTGATGAGCTGACAGTCTGAGCAAAGAGGAGCAAGAGTAGAAGAAGTGACGTCTACGGCAGTTAGATGATGAAAAGTATGTCCTGGGAGTTTGAAGCCTTCCTGCAGAGCACCCTGTTACCTGCTGGGGTCAGATTGCTACTAGATCCCACCAAAAATGCAACAAGCTTAATAAATGAGAAATAAAAGCAATATTTCATTAAAGAAATCAGAAAAAATCCCAGGTGGGTTGAGATAGGATCCATAGGCAGAGCAGAGACTTAAAACCAGATGCCCTGGGTGTCTTTCTCTGGCAAGCCTTTCTCAGAGAGTTGTGCACCACAACGACTCAGGCACAGCAGATACTCTTGTCACTGCTGAAGCAGCGTGTTTCTAGTTATATTTCTCAGTACTTTTTTATTTTTTTAATCACACTGTGAGTGGAATCACAGATTAGTGCCAAAGAGCATCTAATGACATGGTAACGGTAGCAAATGCATAACCTTCTCCCAGCTCCCTGCCACAGCTCAGCTCCACATTTGCCAAAGGAATGTCACATTTTTCCATGCTTTAGGTATCTCTTTTCACTAACACTGCAGCCAGTTGCTTCTAATATTGCAGAAAAGAATGAAAAATGCTGGGATTAAACCTCTACAAACCCCAACAGCATATTTACAATAGTCTTCAGGTTCATTCTTAACCACTAAGTCTATGACCTTCTAGTAGATTACACTATACTGCAAGGTTTTAGCTGCAGTTCCAGCTCCACTGTAAACATGTAAACTTGAGCCATCTGTGCTTTTTTAATATTTCCTGTAAAGCCTATCACTACACCAATCTGCTGTTTCAATTGGCAGCACAAGAAGTCATTGTGTGCTAATTTTTCCCAAGGGCACTTGATGAACTTTATTAAATAGGGTGTTTTTTTTCTTCCTCATTAAGGCCTTTCCACAATAATAAAACTATATTTTGGATACCCAGGCCAGCAGGCATTGGACTGTTTTGTATGAAAAAAAATGATCCCAGCCATGCCACGCTATTACTAAAGAACAATACAGAGGGAAAGAAAGATTTTACAGGCAATGAAGCCTTTTTTTTCTTGCCTGCAGGAAAAGTCTTGAAGGTAACAGAACAGATGATGGTAAAAATTTGGCTAAACATCCCAGTAGCAGACAAAAGATCAGAATCTTTCAGAGGCATCAAAATTTTGCTCCTCACACACCTCAAATTGCTGGTGAGTGCTGGAGTTTGGACTGTGCAACTGAGGAACTAAAATGCCCAATGGGATCAGACCCATGGTTCATCTGGTTCAGTATCCTGTTTCAGAGCGTCACAGACCATATGTTTCATAGGACAATGAGAGAAACCCTATTGCAGATGCACAAAGGTTGCCGGCCTTTACAAAAATCTTACTTTATTACATCCTCTAGTAGACTGTCCTGACCTTTAGTAAGCCTGACTTCTCTCTCACCCTCCTCTCCTCCTGTCCATAAAACTGAAAATATTGCTTTCATGGTAGACACTGTTTCAAAAGACCAAGGCAGGCATCAACTATGGAGGAAAAAAAGCTGGATTTTTCGGGGCCATTTTATGCTACATTTAAATAATATCATGTCAGAGTAAGAGACTCTGAAAAATGAGCATAAGATCAATTGGAAGTATACATAGGATAATCTTTGCTGAGGATTTAATATTCTTCCATTTCAAAACATTTCTGTGTATTTAAAGTATACAGAGTATAGCTTTGTATTTACTTTTTTGTTGATTTGATCTATAATCACGCAAAATAGTTTGTTAATAAACGTGAGGGATTTGGGCCTGTGTAAGTTTAAAGGGATTCCTCAAGTTTAAGGCCAGAAAGGACAACTGTGATCCTAGAGTTTTACCAGCTACCTCACACACACACAAAAACCCTGCTTATCATTTTTTCCCCAAAGGCATCTTTATTTTCCTTAAAAAATATTACTGACCCACACTACATATCGGCTAGCGGACTTTAACACACCTCTGCTCAAAAAGCTGTGCCAGAACAGGAGGCTGAAGCAGGTGTTCAAATACTAAGCACTAGTCAACTGCCCATAAATTTAATCTGACATGCTGATTGGCAAATGCTGGGCAAAACAATTGAACCAAGTCCACACACTTTGAAGCTGCTGCTGCTGCTACAAAAATCACAGCTCAAAGGGGAGGGAGCTTCCTAGCAACAAAAATGCACCCAAGCCTTGCAGCTGAAGTGTGTGTGTCACAGAATGTTGTGGGTTTGGGGTGGAGGAGGGGAGGCTTAAAGCTTTGAATTTGTCATTTCTTTCTCAACTGTTTTTTAGTTCTGATCCTGAGCGAGAAGAAAGGGGTCCTTGTTTGATAAGAAGGGATGATAACCTACACCCAAGCCAATAAAAGGGATTAACCCAAGACTGAAGGCTCAACACTGGGTTCTGGCCAATGCATGGTTCAATTAGACTAAAAGCTGTCCTACAGCATTAAGGAAAGTTACCTTCATTTTCAGCCTCAGTGAAACAGACCCCAGATGACAGGATAGGCAAACAAGGACTTTTTCACTTTTCACAATTGCTTTCATCCTGCATTGCCAATATTATTAGACTTTAAAGAAACTGGAAAATCAGAGGAGTGTTCAAAGTAGGTGGTCTCTGCTTATTCATTACATCCAGGCACATAAGGCTGGATAACACACTTTGTAAGCACAGCAATGTGGCTTGCAGTTCAGTTCTTCAGTTCATTTTCACCTAATAAAATCAATTTTCAATCCAAAGTGATGGCCTACAGATATTACTTTAGAAGTCCAGGATGTAAACACATCAGACAGTCACGCACCTCCAGCAACACTGAGCTCCGCAAAGAAGGCAGTCTGTTCCTCCAAGGCAGCCTGCTTTTATCCTGTGCACCTGGCTAAATCATGACGAGGAGTGTCTGGCTCTTTTCAGCAGCAGGGGTCAAAATCCCTTCAGAAAAAAAAAAAAAAGGGTTGCAAAAGCCTGGATCGTGACTAACTTTTCACACAGAAGGAAACAGAGGGACAGAGAAACACGGCTCAGCTAAGGTCAACTCCCACTGGATGGTGGAGCTGGGAATAGTCAGGCACAGGTCCAAAGCACTGCTGTGCGCTTTCTCATCCAGCTACCCAGATCTGAACATGGCAATTGAGACTCATCAGCTGATTTACATCTTAGACTTTCATTTTGGTCTTAACCACAGTGTAAACAGATGAACAAACATCAGTCTGAAGCACTGGAAGCCTGTTTATGGGCAATATGAGCAACTCTCTTGCTATTTCCCTGGTAAATAAAGCTTGGAGATAGTTCCTGGAAATACAGTTTCTCCATATATACTACCACAAAGTGCCTGATGACATCCTAGCAAACTAAAAATAAGGTACCATTTATTTTTTAATAATGTCTTCCTTTTCCAGCCCATGGTAACACTCTATCTTCAACATACAGAAGGTCACAGACAGGAATTTTGATCAGCTTTAATTAAGAGTTAAAACAGAATGATTGAAGTGCCCCAGCAGACATGAAAGAGCACACAGGGCTGGGACAGGGAAGGGCAGAGAGGGAGGTCTTGCTCAGGGCAACCTATATAAAATGCCACATCCCAAACAGGTTGGAAGTAGGCCTTTTAACAAAGCAACAAAAAAGAAAGCCTGAAAACCTGAAAAGCGTGAAAATACTCCCAACAGCATAGAGACAACATGAAAGACAACCAAAAGACTTTTTCTGAGGCACTGGCTTGAGCTACTGAAATTGAAGTCACAGCATGGGTGGGGATAGAGTGGGTGAGAAATACAGACAAGCCTGTAAGTCAGTCAACTCCAAGACATGGGCCACTGTACATACAACCATCTCTATTGGGTCATACAATGTTGATAGAAATTGCTTTTCTTTTCCTTTTTGCCTGTCTGGGTCTGTGTCTTATGGTAAAAGAAAATCCAAGCTGTAGATTTCAGTTTCCATCATCTGCATTAGTGCAAAGAAGATGTCTTCAATGTGCTCTGCTCTGACCCCACTTTCATTCCATTTTCATCTAATTCAGGCAAAGCTACTTTTCCTCAATCCCTGTCAAGCTCCTGGTACAGGGAAGGAAAACTCTGTAGTGTTCTCAATGACCATTCACAATTTGGGGCACATTATTCTTCAAGAAAATTGCTCCAGAAGTCATAAATCCAGAATGAGTCAGCTAACCACAGGGCATTAACTGGATGGGTAGACACTGATATTGAGGTGCTGGAGGAATTGCAGGCAGGATTTGTGTATCTGTTGAACATCAAGGGCAACAAAAACGTCTGGAACCATTGTTCCATACATCCTTGCAATTGCTATGTAATCATACAGATAAGAGGTGGCAAGGATTAAATGAACATAACAGCCCTGTAAGCACTAAAGACAGTTCAGAAGGGGCAACTGTTCGTAAAGAAAGGACAAATTTAGAAGTATTTCATTTGACAGGGGGCTGCATTGACCATTCCTGGAAAATCAGCAGTTAGAGTACTTGGAAAACAGACTGACCACAACTGGAGTGCTTTCCACTCAACAGTTCTGTAAAATGATTGCATGGCAAAGACCCAAACTTTTGATATTCAGGAAAAAGATGTTGGAAGCTTACACCATCCTGATACCTAGGGCAGCCTATTTGCTTGAATTTTCTTGGTGTAAATAGAACCAGCACATAACAGCTCAAAGACTGTCCAAGTAAGAATGCCAAAAAACCAATTATTTTTCACCTAGATCATTCTAGACATTCCTTTTTCCCTGTCCTGTAAGTGGAACAACCATCCTATTTGCCAGAGCATCCCTATCACTACAGGCAGGACTCAGGTCTTCCATATTAATCAACAGTCATCATGCCCTGGGCAAAGGTTGTGACTGCAAAATGTGGGAAACAGGAAAAGCTGCTTAAAATAAAGTTGTGAACTGCTCAGTTCATTCAGGCAGACCTGTCTGTGAGAGAAAGAATTTATGAAATGTGGAAGTTTTTTTCCTAAGCCCTAAAACAAATTGGAGTCTGAAAATCTGCTGGAGTAACATTGTTTTCATAGCCTATCATTTAAACACCCCTGAGATTACATCAGCGCAGTTGAACTTTAAACTGGCTAGTGGTCAGAGCAGAAAGGTCACCACACCCGGAGCTGACCTTGCCCAGCATGTTGATTGAAAACTATTTTGGTAACTTTGACTTTCTCCTTCCAAAGTGTTACAACAAACCGCAGCTTAACCCCTGAAAGGTGGTTTGGTTTCACATATCCATCACCTCCAGCAACAAGATTCCTGCCAGTGAATCGCTAACCAAGAGCAGCATTCTGACTACAAGAGCACAGTGATAGGGGACTGAGCAAGACACTCCAATTTTCATCTCCATCCCACTGTGGCAGACACTGGCAGGGCAGATGTCATCAGGCAGCTCTGCTGCTGCCTGCCAGTAGACCCATTTCCTAGCAGTGCACAAATAGTAAGGAGGCCCTGGGCTGTCATGTAAAGCTCATCAGAAGGGTGAGAGACACATGCCTAACAAGTGAGCTTGATGTAGAAAAGATGACCATACTCTCTGCCTGGAAAGCTGATCTGCAGAGTCATGAAGATATGCTGATGCTGCTCAGCTTTGGCAACACTATGCCCATGATGTAAAAGTAGCAGAATACAGAGCATAATTAGAAGACAATCTTCAGTTGCACTTCCAAAGAGCAGAGCTCAATCACAATCTACAAAGGTGCAATTCTATCTTGTTTTGAATAACAGTTTTGAGTCCTGGTTAGAGATAACATGGCACTATCAGCAGATTGGGCAGCCCTGAAGGTACTGCACCATTCACCACCAACTCTCTGTTCCTTCAGGCTCAACTACATGGCTGGTTTTTTACCACTAAATATCTAAAGTATGTCACACTATGTAGCCTTTTATCATGATCTTGGGTTTCAAATAATTATTTTAAATACAGTGTTTGACTACATTCTGCTAGCAAAACCTCAACATAACACTAACATTTGCATGGTGCCTGAAATGCCACTCTAAATTGTCAAGAAACTGACGATTTTCATGTGACATACCTAAGGATTAATCTTCCAGAGAGAGAGGTAAAGTAGGTAGACAACTGAGTGGATGATGCTACAGTAACTGTATGCTACAGAAATACTGTGAAGTGCTGCACATCTACATTCTATGCAGAAACACAGGTCTTGAGTACATATGAATCAACTTAATTGTGACAACCACCAAATCACAGAATCATAGAAACACAAAAATGTCTTGGTTGATGTCATAGGGTGAGTTTTAAACTGCTGCTGCTCATACCATCTTGCCTCATGCCAGCTTCAAAATGAAAATGCTGGCTGAAGCAAAATATTATGGGACTTGAAGTTCAGATTTTCATATGAGAGGCTTACTGCTCCAGTTGCTATTTGTCAGTTTTGGGTTTGGGGTGATGTCTCTTTTCTGCAGGGATGGCAGCAATACAGGTGGGAGTTGGGTAGCTCACTGCTTTGGGTTTCCTGTTTGATGCTGGCTTTTCCCCTATCCTGCATTTTACTGTGGTGTTTCTGAAAGCAGGCTAAGCTAAGGTAATTGTACATTATGACTGTTATTTTATATTCAACTCTTTTTATCTCAACTCTTTATCTCAATCTGGAGTTTTTGTGTGTTACTTTTCCCTCACACCTGCGCAGGGTGGAAACCCATTCTCTGTGTGTTAACCTGCTAGAGCTGGAAAAGACCATCAAGACCAACCACTATCTAACTCTGCCAACTCTGGTTGCTAAACCATGTCCCTTAGAAACACATCTGCACACCTTTTAAACACCTGCAGGGATGGGGATTCAACCATCTCCCCAGGGAGCCTATTTCAGTCTTTGAGAACCCTACCAGTGAAGAAGTTTGTCCTAATATCAAACCTAAGCTTCCCCTGCTGCAACTTGAGGTCATTTCCTCTCATCACTTGTTACTGAACAGAAAAGACCAACACCGCAAGTCATTACAACCTCCTTTCAGGTAGTTGTAGAACACAATAAGGTCACCCCTCAGCCTCCTTTCCTCCAGAGAAAAAGAACAAGAGAAGCTGCTACTTAAATGATCACCTATCAGCTAAAAGCCTCATGCAGCTGATAGTGAGGAGGGAAAGTCTAATCTTCCTTTTTAAGAGTCTATGACCTGTTGCTGTAGCAATGTGTTCCAACAGTAATTCAGCATCAGGGACTCAAATAATAGTATGACCTTCCTCACGTTCACAGCTTATCATATAACCTGAAGCAAAAGTACAAAGGTTAAGTGCAATGATGCTGACAAAAATATGATCTTGGGTCTCAGCGGACACTCACAGAAATACTCCACCTGTTTGCTCTCTTTCATGGATTTTCCCCTCCGGTAGCTTAGTGCTTCACCAGTAGCTTTCTATTCCTTTCATTAGCAAAAATTACATTTTCTTCCAACAAAAAAATGCTGAATTAATTAATCTGGGATCTTCAAAAAGTCTCTCCATTTCAAGAATCTCGGTCTTGTTTTTGAAAAGGGTCCATTCAGCGCTAGATTTGCATTGCAGTTGTATCTGAATATGAATAATTGTGCCTGATTTCAAGACTGCAAATCTGTTTCCTCATTTCGATTTTAAATCAACATTAGCCAGTGTTTTAGCAGTGTTGCTGCCTGGCCTCCTGTCATGCAGCCTAATTCCTCAATCCCCCAAAGGGCTGATGCGTGCAATCACCCATGTTATAAATACTGTACTTAAGTGCAAACACCAGGACGACCTTTAATACAAGAGTCAGAGCTGACCTCTACATTTCTCTGCGTTGTCAAACATTCAGAAGATACAGGACTAATAGGCATGCTAATGCCCAGGGAAGAGAGTGAGAAATTCAAACTCTTCTTAATGGAGTTAAAACACATTCTTAACAACAACAACAAAAAAAAAAGGAAAAAAAAAGTCTCTGAGAATGTGGCCTTTTACTAACATAACAGTTTCAAAGAATGGTGGTGGTGGCACAGAAGCAGTGACTGGAAAATCAGAAAATCTATGTAAGAACTGTTGTCAGAGTGGATTTCCCATAGGGATTATTTTAATCTAAGGAAGCCATTAAAGACATTGGTTTGTCTGGAGGATCTCAACTCTTTTTACCTTCTCCCAATCCAGACACATACATCAAACTCTATTGGGCTGTCATGTTATCTTCAGTGCTTGCTAAAAAATCTGTCACAGTACTAAAAAGAAAACATTTGATAGTCTTGTGAATTGCTAAGAGATATCAGTATTAAGGAGGTAATAATGCCATAATCTGAGGCTGATAATAATTCCCCCAAATGGTAATGCAATTTAGCTGCTTAGCACATAGCAGCTATGATGCATACCAGATTCATTGCAAAGGTCTCAGAGGAAATTGTCCTAAGGAAAATAACCCCTCCCCAGATTTCAAATCCCAGGCACACATGCAAGGAAAGGAAGGTGTTACGCATCAAAGTTTTGAAGGAACAGATCTGCTGAAGAAGAAGCAAGACAAGCATTGGTTAAAAAATAATATATATAAAAAGGGTTTGAATAAAAGCCACCAAAACAGGAAACTATCCATCATCCATTCAATGGACACCAGCCCAGTTCAAAGGGTATGCATATTAACACTCACTCTGGACTAAGTTAGTCAGAATTAGCAAGGCCATCCTGCTTAACATGCTTCCCAGTAAGTAAAGTGAAGCTGACCCTCACCACCCAGGAAATGAAGGAGGAAACTAAAGAACCAAATACAATCAAAAGCTATTCAACTAATTCAGTTGAGAGCAGCAGTTGTGGGGGGGTTCAAGAGGAGAATTACTTCCTGCTGGTCCCAGGGAGGGCACTCCAGCATTCACCCAAGCCATTCAATTCCTCTGCATGTGATATAGATGAATATGTAAAAGCTGTTACTAAATTCAGGTCAAAAAACACCAAAGGCCAGAATTGCAAAACAATGCCAAAAGTGAACTTTCCAGCCACAGAACTAACTCAGCCACATTATATATCCTGTACATTGTAAGGCATAGATTAAAGAATGAACAGCAGCACACTACGTTTAACGAGGAAAACTCAATTGGAAAATGCCTTCTAGTCTTAACTCTGTGTATTTGTAACATGGCTAAGTTAGTGGTACAGTCAGACTCCTTGCTCTGAACTCCCCTCCCAGGAGCAGGGGTCCCCCAGGTCAAAGGTGGTCCATTGCATTCTCCCTTCCTGTCCTGCAAGCCTATAAAAAGGAGGACACCACTGCCATTTTTTCTCTTTCCTCTGCCTTGCCTGCTTGACAGGATCAACAGCTGCAGCCAGTCTCCTGATTCTTCCACATGGTCAGGCCTCTTCCTACTGCATCCATGCTTCTCTAAAGGACTGAAAATCCATGCACATACAGGGAAATACAAGGCCATCCAGGCTTAGTTTTATAGGTTTTCTTATTCATCCGTATTCCTCACTCTTGCAAACCCTTCCTGTTACTGCTATATATATAGTTTGTTAAAAAATTTACTTTTGCTACTCCCAAACTGACTCCAGATTATTTTTGGTAGATTTACCTCCTTCTCCTTTCCTCTACCCTTTTTTTTTCCCTCCTGCTTCCTTATCAGGGAGAAGGAGGGGGTCAGGGCAGGAATTCTCAATTTGCTACCATCTGAGCTCTTAAACTCCAGTTAAGGCTCAAACCATTACACTGAGTTACTCATCTCTACAGTCCTAAAGCACAGAGAACCTTCCACCACGGTTTTCTATACAACTTAGTTCTGTGGCACATGATGGGAGCTGTGTAACTGTAGTGCATTAGAAGGTTCCTGATCCAGCTAGGGCATCAAAATAACCCCATGCTTCATGACAAGAGAAATGCTCCTTGCCCAGCTCTATTAAAAACAGCCTTTTACTTTCAAGAGGGGCAGGCATGCAGGTGCCTTGATCCTACAAGATTCTCTGACACTTAAATCTCCTAAATGTCAATGTTGCTTTTGAAATGGGCCTAAATCATTAGATACATTTGGGAATGTCATCCTTCGTCTTTAAAGCTGCTGTGGCCACACACAGCCACCACAACTCTTGCAGCTCCATAAATCAGGGTATTCTGCAGACATCAATTATGCTGCTTTTTTTCCTTACTCAGGGCTACAAAACAAATCTTTAGCTTCTAGCTTCAGAGACTTTTCAGAATGCAAAAGTTTCATTAAAACATGAGGAAGAAAAATGCATTTCCTTCACGGTCTCATAACTCAACATCCTCTCAGGCCTTCTGAAAAATTCACCTTAAGGTTACCACCAAGCATGGAAAATTTCAGAACAAAAAAGAATTTGAGCAAGTTGTTAGCTAAGAGCGGGGATTAGAACTCAGCTTTAACAACCGCGCTTGCTGCTGCAACTACTGTAATCATTTTCACACAGGAGTGCAGAGCAAATTAATTTTCCTAAGGCATTACAGTCAAACTTAGCAACACCATGTCTGTGTGTACTGACTTACATACTGCCACCTCATCCCCATCAAACACAGTACTGTTTTGGCATATAACACACAAAAATTACTCCTACACAGGCTGCTGGATGTTGGCTCCAGCTCTTTGTTCTCCTTCCCAGACACATGTGAAATAAATATTTTAACTCTAAGGCAGTTCACAGAAGCTTTGCTGTTTCTAATAAATATTATCTGTTTTGCAACACAACCACAACAAAATAAAACTGATTTACAACAATGACATGCTGAATTGTGGCAGGGCTGCTTGGAAGAAGTCCCTGGTTTAGAGGAACCTGGTCGCCACCAATACGCAGACTATGTACAACCCTGAAAAGGATCCCCATTGACTTCGGCTGCTTTGTGCAGGAACTTCAGTCTGCATCTAGGAACAGCCCATAACTGCTTTTTCAGAGCAAGGTGTGATGGGTGGTCGGAGTGTTACATGGAGGCTCAGAGAAGCTCTGTTCAGTTCTCTGCTTTACCATGTTTCTCCTGCTTTGAGGCCAGGCAGATCCTCTCTTGCCCCTGAGAGGGGCAAAAGAATGACACACACAAATGGATTGCAAAAGTGATGGAAAGTTTAAACGGAAAAGCCATTAGTGTTTTACAGAAACTGCAAGCACAGTGACAAAGATACCCCAAAGAGTACAGAGCCCCAGCACACCCAAAGGTCCCCCACATGTCCCATCTCCCCACCTGAGGGTACACCCAAAACCCCCAGGGCTCATTCTCCCCTCCCCCCCCCGCCATCTCCCCCAAGGCTAGGGTAGTCTCAGGTTGGCCAGGTCTGAGACTGCCCCTACCCCCTTCTCTTCCTGGTGTTAGGCCTAGCCAGGCCTAAGAGGCCTTGAGGTACTCCCCCACTGTTACCCAATAGGGAGCATCTCCCATGAGAGCAGAGAGGGAAGAAAGAGGAAGTGAACGAGTTTGCAGATTTACAGGGTGCAGGATATTATGGGTATGAAATACACTATTTCCTGTGTCCACCTACTGGGTTGGACTGTCTGGACACAGGAGCTGTAGCTTATGTGGCAGGAACAGGACCAGGCCTAAACTACCACAATCTTCCTATGTGACTTTGGGCAAGTCATTTCCGCCTGAAAGCTCTGAAGTATATTGGTACCCACAAGCATATCAAGATCTGTGCCTTATCTCTCTACCTGTACAGTTAAGAAATTATTCTTGTCCTACATCTGAAAGGTTTTGGGGAAATAAATATATTGACAATCATGAGCTCCCATGAATCCTCACAAGAATAAAATCCACCACTGGTGACTGGAGTTACATTTGCCAACACAGAAAATTTCTGCCCAGTGCCTGTTACATAGAAAACTGAGTTTGTGCACTGAACATTGAGGATTTTTGTAACTTTCAAAACTTGAGGGTTTGGCTTTCTTCTCTCTAAACACCACTACCAATGATTCAAAAAAAATATATGATACAACAACCTATCACAGATAATGGAAATTTCTGCAGGAATATATCAAGTTTGGGGTTAGTTGGGTCTCAGGCTTCACTAGCCTGAAGCTACACAGTAGAAATTTAAAGATAAAGTTCATGAGTCCCTGTGAATTCATGGTATCTCACCCACATAACTGCATCCCCATAGTTACACATGAGAGAAAAACCCAAAATAACAACAACAAAAAGACAAGCCATGCCTCTCTCCATGGGTGTTACTGAATTGTAATGTCTATTTTGTATTTCTTTCCATTTTCCTACATTGTTACAGTGTATATAAAGTGTATAGTGTGTATGTGTGTATATATATATATATATATATATAAAAGGGTAAATCCTACTTGAAAAATCTCCTTTTACAAGTTACAAATCTCCAAAGACTCATAAGCTGATGTGAAGGATTGACTTAATTGAGCAGTATATTTTTGATTTACTAAAGAAGCCTAAATCCTTTGACTAAACTGATGTATAGATTTTAGAGAGATTAGCAAATCTAAAATGTGTTAAATTCCTGGGCAATAAAACCATTCTGTATGTATGAATGTACATAAATGTAAAACTATGCAGTGTTGCCAGTAACTGGGAGCTGATTATCGTTGAGTTCTCAATTCAAGTCATTATTTGCTTAAAACAGATATGATATTTATTTTACTGCAGTTTTCATAATCAGATGTTAAAGTACTCACAGAAATTATCATGAACTATTGACATCAGTACTGCAAGACCATCGTGCTGGCCATTTGCTGACACAGAAGGAGCTCCCTCTCCTGCAAAACTTCCATCAGAAGTTGTAAGTGAGCTAGAGACACAAGCAGGAAGTCCTCTAAGGAATCACAGGACACATGACCAGCACGAAAGTTTGCATGTGCCACTGCCAAGCCACACAGAAGACTGGTTTTACTTAAAGGTTATGATGACAAGGGGACAGAAGAAGTAAGGCCCATGAAAACAGGCTGGTTGCCAGCTTTCCAGAGGTCAAAAACATCTAGGGGACATGTTGGGGGTTTTGTAGCTAATACCACTGGAGCAACTAGAGGTTCTCTTATGACTTGATCTCCCACACAGCCAAAAGCACCAGTAGCCCCTGTGAACAACCCCAAGCTGTGCTGGCTGCCTTGCTGGAGGATGCTTCTGCATGCTCGACTGCAAGTCAGCATTGGGCTGTCAGGCTCTGTGACAGCCCTCCTGCATGATTTTGGGTGAACAGGGCAGCAACTCACTCTGACCAACAGCACCAGCACCAATCTGCCTCCTCACAGTAGCACCCTTTGGATAAGCATAAACATGACTAGAGGGTTGCTCAGATCCCATGGAAGCCACACAAGTATCTCAGTTAGATGCTGTTCGAGAGCCAGATTGTATTTTCAATTAATGATCTCTCTTCAAAATACTCAATAACTGACCCTGGGGTTATTTTTAAAAGATATGGGTTTGCATCTGGAACTATATGCTGGCCAATTTATGAAGTATTCTCTATGGCAATAATGGCTAGGAAGACAAGGTGACTCAGAGACCAAAAACTCACTCTCCAAGGCTGCTAGCTCAAAACCAGGTTGTTTGCTGATGCAAGCTCGTTACCTCATAGCAAGTTAGTCATCTTTATACCATACCTAAGGAAAAAGGCACTAGCTCCAGTCACACCACAAGAATTAGCTTGGCAGGGGGGGAAGGGTTTAAAAGAAACTCACAGAGACATTTGTGCTCAAGCTCTCTTTCCATCACACTAAATATATCTTCAACTATTTTCCCATTACAGCTTGGAGAGAAGCAAGTCAGCACTGCTTCTTTGAGTATAAATATGACACATAAATTAATATTCAGTAGATCCACCTTTGGGGTGTGTGTGTGTGGAATCTCTTTTGAAAAGGCTTTCCAGAAGAAAGCACTTGCAGGTAGAATCAAATTCTTGACACTTGTGTGGCTGATGCCAGGATACCTCATGTTGGAAACCAGTGCTATTAGGAGGGTAAAGCACTGCCCCAACAGTCTTACACCTCTTGCGTGACCTTAGGACTTCCAAGTCTTTTCCCTCCTCTTCTGCTCATGGTCACTTGGTTTCTTCAAAGGAGAAACACCCTGTCACTACACAGAGGCACAGGCCCTAGCACTATGAATTCCTGATACCGGCAAGGGCCCCTCTGTTCCACTGGAATGCAAATGAAAGCCAGCACTTCTCCTGAACCTCTGCATGTTAAATAAAGTAATTGCACAGCTCTACCATCATAGCATGTGAAAAGGCAGTAAGGGATTGATTCCGGTTTGTCTTTGAACTTCCTGTACCCCGATCATAACCTTTCAATCCCTTATTTATGTATGTTCTGAATCTACTCACCAAAACCTATGTTGGGGTGCAGAGGAATCAGAAAAGGCATACTAAAGAAAAGCAAATGAATACACTAAAACTCTGCTTGCCAAACATGCAGAAAAATTAATAGGTGGAAAATAAACCCAGCTGTGTTGAGGCCAAAGCAAGGCAGCATATACTTGATGGGTCACAGGGATAGATGCGGTAATTACATTTTACATTGCTTTAGGTTTCATTTGTGCTGTCAAAACTGTTTTGTCACACTGGATTTTTTTTTTTTAATGCATTTCAGATTTTGCTAATCTCTAGAAAATCTATATCAGTCTAATCAGGGTATTGGGAGGCTCCTTGCTGTATCAAAAATATACTGCTCCATTAAGTCAATCTTTCATGCTGGCTTAAAAATCGTCAGAGATATCCAATTTGTCAAAAGAAGGTGGGGTTTGGGGGTGTTCTGGTTTTGTTTTTCCCCTGTTCATGTAGTTAGGTTTTTCTAACAATGAGTCTGGGGAAAAAAACAAAAGAAGAAGAAAAGAAAAAAAAAATTAAAGGGTAGACTAACAGTGATGGTTACTACAAATTCTGCATTGAGCAAAAATTAGCATGAGTGCATGAAATCTCAAATATTTGCAACAAGAAGAGAAAATAATAAGGACACAGTCATCATGGACAAACTCTTTCTTCTTCCTCTTACACTGCATCAGACAATTCATCATTTTCTGGTTCCTTTTGGCCTATTCTTTCCATCTATTACAGATTTATAACAAATTTCCAGCTCCCACTGGGCAGTGGGAACAGCCTCATGCCCACTTATGACCACTCCAAATGAGCACCTTCGTGCTTTCTTGCAGACTGCCTCTCAAGCGTGGAAGGGATTCGTTGTAAACCAGACAGTCATTCTTCTATCAGCTTTCAAATCACTCCCTTTAAGCTTTCTCCTGCTCCAGTGCTTACAGGACCACTTGACTTTGACCAGGCAGTTTACGGCCCCAAGCTGTAGGGGAAGCACTTGGCAGACCTTTGGAGTGAAGAAACATGGGTTTGGCAAACAGCAAAAAATGGTCATCATCTCTTCCTCTTCAGTGTCCATCCCCATCTCTCCTAAAAACCACAATCTCCACAGTGGTGTTGCTCACAGAAACACTTCTTAAACCACTACATTCAAAATGAACCAGACAAATTACTCTAGCTGATACAGATTGAGTCAAAATAGGGATTGCTCACATAAGCAGCTCTCTTCCTCAGCTGAGGGAGCAGCTCCAGCACACATGCAGAGATCAGAGCTGGGACAGGTTGTGAGCAGTGACCTCTTGTACAGCACAACTGAAGAGGGCATCTACTCACCACTCTGGGCAGCCAAGCAATAAAATACCAGATTCAGGAGAAATTAAGACACAGAGCAAGCACACTAGTAAGAAAGCCTCCAGGATAACAGGAGATAACAGCAGTGGTCAGAGGAAGGAACTCACACTGACTTTTTTTACCATGTTTTGTGACTTACTGTCCTCAGGGGAAGAGGCAAAAATAACTCAAGGTTTTCCTGCTTTAGACACTGTTGGAAAGAACTAGCATCATTCCCCTTCTAGGGAAAGCTGTAAGGACTGGAGGGCAATATGTGAAAGACTAGAAACGGGGAGAGAAGGGGAAAGCAGTGAAGGAACGAGTTTCTGTAAGATATATTCACATTTATATTGCAGAACTTTTCCAAGATATTTCCAACTTTTCACTATCATTTGCTATATTCATTTTTAAACATAACCTGAAACTTCACTTTACATTTCCTTTTTCAAAATGCTAGGTCCTTTCTGCTTCTAAATAACACCTGTCTGTCGTAAGCACTTCTTGTTAGCACAAATACACTAGAATCTCTCTGGGTTCTCCTGGTGTGTTCTTGCAAAGCACCACAAAAAATGAAAGCCTGGTGTAGGATTGTCTACACACAGATACAGGACCTCAGCTATACTCTATGGTAAACCCCAGCCCTACACTTGAAAACTTTACCCCTAGACACTTCCAAATAGGATTTCAACTACAAAGTGCTTCAAAAATCAGTGTTGGTCAAGAATGACTAAAGTCATGTTAAAAAAAAAAGTAACAGAAAGTTTCCCCAGCTTTGTTATCAGCTCAGATCATCAAAGGACAAACAACAGAAAGCCATACCCCACTGTAGAACAAAAAGGACAGTTAGCACCACTGAGCACTAATGAAAACCTTGCAGCCACAGTGGATGAAATATTAGCCTCTCAGTCACTTCTTGCTATCCAAAATCCATTGAAAGCAAAATGATTAAAGCCCACCTGGTGGATTTGCAGGGCTTTGTGCTGATATGAGACTATTTAGTTATGAGAGCAGCCTTTTGACATGATTCAGTTGACTGCCCATGGCATTTGACACACACCTAAGGATTCTAAGTGGTTACTGCTATTAGCAATGACTTGAAAAAAGACACTTGTCACATTAGGTCAGCTATCTCTTAACTTCATCCTGTGAAATGTCACCAGTACCCCCAGGCTTCTAATTTCTTATCAGTCTTTCAGCTGTACATAGTTATAGTTTTAAAAGAGTAAGAAACAGAGAGAAGCAAAGAAATAAAAGTTGTTTATTATGTCTTCCATAAATGATTAAGCAGTTCAGCAACTTTTAAGAAAAGAACAGACCACATTGCATTTGTACATTATACTTGTACAGGGTACTTTTATTTGCAACACTTCATCTGCTGTAGCAAAGTGCATACTCAGTCTCTTTGCAAACAGGCAGCTGATGACTTCTGCTATGGTGGGGACAAGCACAGAAACCAAGGGGTCATGGTCCACAGATCTCGTCTGATGCCAACATGCTTAAACAAGCATCATCACTGTCATAATTTAGAGGAGTCTTGACGGTTCTGTAGTGCAGAGCAATGTCCAGATTGGCCACACAGATGCAAGGAGCAATGTTGCCATTCTCCTCTTCATGGTTTAAGGGGCATTTAGAATAAAAATAGAATTAAAATAGAATTAACCAGGTTGGAAAAGACCTTTGAGATCATCGAGTCCAACCTATCATCCAACACTATCTAATCAACTAAACCATGGCACCAAGCACCCCACCAAGTCTCTTCCTAAACACCTCCAGGTTACACACATTGACTGCTTCATTTTCAACACAGAGTAACTTGCTTTGCTAATGCAGAGCCAAGCTGTTCAGCCCCTTGCAGATCCAAACCCTAACAGAGAATTACATTCCATATGCAGAGCCCTCACCCATTACTGTTACTTAATAGAATAATAACTACAACAGCAGGTTATCCAAGAGTTCCTTGTTAAGACACTGATCTCCCGCTCACAGGCACGGCTATGCTCAGAGGACATTTTGGGAATGGGAAATGTGCTTTTTTAAGATGTTGCAGAATCTAGTTTTTATGCCCCATTTAAGTCCTAGAAAACCTAAAGCCTGGAATTCCTGCATTGCCACAGGCAAACCTCTAAATTGCAATGGGAGAAGGATGGAAGTGTGCAAACAAGGAAAGACACACAGAGAAGGGAGACACAGATGAAAGCCTTTTATAAAAATCTTGGTTGGACAAGCTAGTGTTTGACAGCTTGAATTTATGGGAACATTAACAGAATTGATAAGTCAGGGCCTTGCTGACCTTGGTAACATTCCAGAAGTAATATTTTCACTGAAGTGAACTATTTCTGGACATTTCTCCAATGTACTGTACACAAACCTTTTTTTTCTTTCTTCTTTTTTCTGACATTGGAGAGAGCACAGCTCTTTATTCCTGTTCTCTACTGAATGGAAACAATATATTCTTATTGCTGCCAAGGTCATCTAAATTCTTGCCCCTTGGCAGAAATTCATATTTTTCCTGCTAAATGCTTTACTAATTGGATCCTGCTTTTCTCTCTTTAAACAGGTTGCATCTATGCCACAGACCTCAACCACTAAAGCTGAAAGGTGTGGTCCTGCCAGCAGGAGACCTGACTATCAGCTAAAACTTCACATTCTCTGTTTTATGTTGTTGAGCTCACATGCTGTTTTCCTAAACCAGCACAGCTTCACTGTGAGTATCAGCACTCCTGACACAAATCATTTTATTTGGGCTGTACATGATTTCTTCAAGCAGAGCAATAAAAGGCATGGAGTTGAAACCAAGATTTCCTGAGATGCAGACAATCAATCTTGATTTTGAATGTTTTAATGAATAAATGAATTATATTCCTCATCAGTGTGACTGACACCTGGAAAGCACAAAGTACTGAGACCCCAAGGGAAATAAGCACCTTTTCCTTTCTATTTTCAGCTTCCAAGGGGCAGTCTCTTGGCCTGACCACACTCCACTGACTAACAATAAATGAGCACAACCTTCAGGAAACCCCACCAAATGCAGCCTTCCTGGTGTGAATCAGCACATCTCTCTCACCTGGAGTGATGCTGATTTATAGCAACTGAGAATGTAGGCAGTTAAATTCATTTAATAAGGAACCACACACACACACACACACACAAAAAAACCCCAAACCACTGTATGCAGTCATCTCAAATAATCTCCAACAACAAACCCTGTATGATCAGGAAATGTGCTTGATGATACCGCAGATACATGTATTTATACAAGTTAATTAAAAGAGAGCTACTGAAGTGCTAGAAAACATATTTTTCATTACTGGCAATACTCTGCATGGGCCAATGGCCCACAAATGTATCTCTATCATAATCATACTCAACCCTTCTCCTCTTCAAAGTGTATCATAATTGTTTACTAATTAATCATTAAGCTCTTTTACCACATAGTATGCTTAGTCTTCTCTAAACACTGACTACACAGTTCTGGAGAAGCAAAGGAGGAGAGGATGATGTGTTAAAAAAGTACTACACTGCTGGAAGACTCGCTACGTCACAGAATCCTGAGCTTAAACAGACACCTGCCTTAATTCTACTCATGCAGCTAAAAATCTTGATTTACAGTCAAGGTCTAGATATCACTTTAACATAATACCCACAGTCACAGTCATTGTGTACCTTACAAGACTGCACTTAGGCAAAACACTTCAGGCTCATGCATCACTGAACAACAGGTACTTCAAAGTTCTTTTCTTGAGTAGAGTCTTAAAACTCTACCTGCTCTCATTACAAGCAGTGATGTCTTTGCTGCTGACGCTAATAGGAAATGGAGTAAGCTTTTAATGTTGCAGCTAACAGTAGGCAACATTATTGGCATGGCCTTATTTAGAACAGGGTATGACTGAGGCAGCTGCACTGTTAAGGTTGATCATTCCCAAGTTTTATAGAGATCTTGGGATAAATTTTTGAGAGTGAAAATTAAGTAATTTCTGTAAATAAGAATAGATAATGTGCTACCAGTTCAAATAACTCTATCGTGGTCATAGAAATAACTTGAAATTGTACAAAGGAAGCTGTGTTCTTTCTGGGGAAATTTCCATCTGGCTGAGTTATAAAAGATGACAATTCTTACAGTTTTAAATTAAATTTCAGGGTATGTGTGTCATATTCCACCTGAAATCAACATGCTAGAATTCATGTTGTTTGGGCAAGTTCTGTGTATTTGCATGGTTAGCTTTCGCTAAGATGCATTCTGTGAGAACACATCCTTCTCCCTGACCCCATGCTGATGCACCAGGTGCAGGCAAAAGGAAGTTTCATGAAACTCACAGAAAACATGAGGGAGAAAGAACTTGCAGCCCTCACTGACTTTCTCTTCAGTGCAAACAGAAGCAAGGCAAAAGAACTGAAATCACATACAGCCTAAATTAGCTGTGTACCTTGCAGCAGCTGCCCCTACACAAATAGTCACTCCATTATGTACTGACTAATGGAGTTGGGCTTTATGAGACAGAAAAAGACCCAATTCTGACAGGAGGGAAAATTTTACCTCTATGAATAGGACTTCAAAGACACAGTGCTGCTTGGGTAGGTACATGTCTTCACACATGCATGTACGCAAGAAAAGAGAAAGATTTCAGTAACCCAACTGCAGCTTTTGGACTATACTATGTTCATGTGCTACTAAAGCTGATGATGTACCAGTATGAACCAGCTCATCAGATGGGCACAAGCTCTCTCTGTTCTTCCCTATGAAGGTGGCAGATAAAAGACAAGGCATTCAAGTAGCTGACAGGGTAACCTGTAAGTGCCTGTCCAGAGCAATCTACTTGTCAGCTTCCCTGGCTAAGAGAGGAGGCGTGCGCCACAGCTGTCAGCTTTGTGTCATCTTTCCTCTCTGCCTTTCATCATCCTTCATCCCATGAATGGAGGTTTTCTTTGACTTTCTTTTTTTGGCCTAGCTCACAGGAGGAGTTCCTTTGTCCCACTGCCTTAATGTATCTTGCAAGTGTGCAAATCTAACCAGTCCCAGGAGCAGCTAAATGAAAAGCACAACACAAAACATAAGGTACACTGAGGACTGGAGGAGTAAATTCACATGCTACTCTGTAGGTGAGCTAATGTGGAGTCTGCCCTTCGGGGCACTACAGTACACTGACCACCATACACAAAGCACAAGGCTCTCCATTTTCCCTATGGGTTAGTCCTGTAAGCACTTCATCACAGCAAGTATAAATGCCTGTGAAAACAGGGAATCTCAAAGCTGCTTTTATTTAACAGTGGCATCAATAATTTCACAGATAATGCTAGCTTCCAAGTCTGATATGAAAAACCTCTGTGTCTGGTCTGTTTCCATACTGCTCCCTGGCAGAAGCTGTCTTATCCAGGTACTTGCTGTTTGAGATCCCTGTGGGTATGATGAACATCCACCTACTCATAAAAGACAAATGGCTAGCTCTGACACTCTCTCCACCCACCACAGATGATGTAGGAATGGCTAATGAAAATCTGGGGCTTTGAACAGAAAAGTCTAAATGTGTCTTTAGGCAGAGAACAACTCCTCACTTCCCCAGAATGGTGTTGTGGTTTGGCCCTGGCCTGGAGGCCAGATACCCACCAAAGCCGCTCTATCATTCCCCCTCTTAAGTGGACAGGAGGAGAGGGGGAAAAATGTAACAAAAGGCAGGAATAGGATAGGAGCAATATTAATAACAGTAATAAGCAAACAGCAATAGACTGCACGGAAGCAAAAAAGCAGAGAGAGAGATGTTAGTGTCTACTTTCCATCAGCAGAACGATGTAGCCAAAACACTGCTGTGTTATCAACTACTGCTGCAAAACACAGCACTAGAAAGATGCTGTGAGGAGAACTAATTCCAGCTCAGTCCAACCCAATACAAATGGCCAGTACGAACACAGGAAGAAGACTGTGGAGCCCCCATGTGATTTCAGAAAAGCCATGAGAGATCAAAGATTGAATTAGTGCTAGAAGCTGGTAAAATCACATCTTTACTTTTAGGAAAATAGCATCACTACAATTGCAAGACATGAGAAAGAGGGACATCACTGACCTTGGGAAGCATGGCACACCGGGTAAAGCAAAGCATCAGCAGCTGGAACTACAACGATAAGAGCCCATGGTATTGCAAGCAGATGTGTTTTATTGTCAAACAGATTCTAATGAAGTGTCTCACTTTAAGAATGTCAACAATATTCTACTTTGTTCAAGAATATTTCATCATTCCCAGATCAAAGCTTTTTTTCTGAACATTTTATTCCCTTCTGTTTATAGATATAAAACATCATATTTAAAGGTACCTAAACTTTGTGTCTTTGACTCTGAGCAAAGCAGATCTTAACTGTGAAATTGGCCCTCCTCTGAGCACAGGGGTGGACCTGGTGACAAGCAGAGGCTGCATCCAACCTGTATTAACCTTCACTTCTGGGAAGGCCCTGAACAGAAATTTCGATTCCTGCTCATCTCTTCTGCTGGTTTCTGGGAGGCAGCAGCTAAACGTACATTAAGCTCTCCTGTCCTTTTCAGATATCCACTATCTAGCTGACATTGCTTCAGTATTAAGCAAGGAAGTCCAACCCTGTCCTGCTTTCAAGTGTGGACAAACTGCAAGAACAGAAAAAGGGGAGTGACAGAAAGCATCTGCAATATCCTGTGGACCGGTAAGTGTTCAGGTGGCAAACAGCTCTCAGTTTTCAACAGTTAGTTGTCAAAGATGCAAGTTCCTGCATGCCGGGCTCTGGGCTCTTTTAAACTGTCCATTAGAGAGATGAATTTTTAGATAACTAACATGACATTTGCCAGGTTCATAGTGGTCATTCTGCTTGGGTGTTCTATCCCTCCTCTCACCCTGCATTGGCCCAGCTGCCTCTGCCTGTACCTGCTGCTATTGTCTCCAGGTGAACTCTGATGGTGTTTTTCACAGTAGCTTGCACAACAGAGTACCACCCTCAGTACCTTCTAAATACTACTACAGACATCATTGACATTGCAGAAGTCCAGAAACAAAAAGAAAACGAGGTTAAAACTGGTTAAAAAGCATGGTTCCCACCTGCAAAACTTAAACTACCTGATCACCTCATCAGCTTACCCAGACAGGGAATTCATGCACAGAGACTCTGACCAGCAAATCCAAAAGGTATTTGTAGTACCTGGAATGCTCTTTGGAACTGACTTTCACAGATTTGGCTGGTGTCCTAGATGAAGTCTCTTACAGGATAGGTAGAGAAGCTCCTGAGTCCTGGCATTTTCTGAAAAATTAATCAGGTTTAGAATAGAAGTCTACAGCATTCCAGTAGCGAGAGTCATTTTATCTGTGGCTGGAAAGGAAGATTTCTCAGTGAGTGAAAAGCATATTAAGGTTGAGGGCTTTTTTACACATAAAATAGTGCTTTGGATAAAGTATAAATTACAGCTTTTATTTAACAGAGTAAAATAAGTCAAAATAAAGAAGTTAAATTGGAATATTATACCTGAACAGATATTCACTGACTGTTTTAAACAATAAAGTCCAGAGTTGGACCATAGCTGACAAATGTGAAACATTCTCTCAAAAGATAATATAATCCTACTCAATACATCATTATTACTTGGCAAGAAAACAAACAAATGCAGGGGTTTTATCACAGCACTTGCATTTGAGATTATTGTGCTCTTGATCATTCAAATCAACACCATCATTAGCAAGTAACTGCTGTATAATCAGACATCAAACAGACAAAATCACCCTGGGTGTTTCTAACAAAATCACTTGGTGTCAGTTTAATTCCACTCTCTTTGGAGGCTTTACTCACAAGGTGACAGTACTGAGACTTCATGAACCCCCTTCCCAATTCTTTCCTTACAGCAAGAGGGGAGATGCAGAAATCCAGTGTCATACAGCTTCAGACCTCTGAACTAGCATTGGTGTATGGCATGACAGACCACAGCACATCACTGCTCTGTTACAGTACCAGATATGCACAGGCACCTAGTTTAGCACCCTTCTCCATCCTCACTTTACCCCACATCCCAGATTTAGAGACTGGCAGACTTCAGCACCCTACTGAACCCTACAGGAGAATATCCTGCATCCACCCTCTTCCCAGCTGGATGCAGGATATTCTCCTGTATTCATGGTATGGAAGATCAGGCTTCCAAGCATCGCCTCCTACACTGTGGGCTCTCAGTGCAGCACCCAGGGCAAGCAAAGTTTTCATGGCACGTGGTATGCAAAAGCTTTACTAGCACTACAACTGTTCCTTCCTTCTGTCTTTAAATAAAACACCAGTAGGCAGATAAATGTTTGTGTAGAGACAACTTTTATCCAGGGGCACTTAATTCTTGAGATACCCATAATCTCAGCCTGGAAGCCCTTTCCTCAGTCTCTGATCAGAAAAGCAGAAATCACAGTAGGTGCCAGCATGAAATCCAGTCAATTGTGGTACATAAAGGGGCAGTCCTAGGTGAAAATCCTTTTGTACTGTGCATCAAATAGCCTTGGATCTTTTACTCTGACAAGCCTCAAAGCAAACTATTTCAAAGGCAGGAAGTAGCAAATACCTGAAGCTGTCTAATTACAGAGTCTGAGATATGCACAGCAAAATATTAAAATAAATGATATAGATGAATTATCAGAGAAGAGAGCAGGGCTGATAAGCCATACTTAGTATACTAATCCTGAATGTTTGTTTTGCATTCTTTGAGCCTTTTAAGATGACAGGTTCTGATCAACTGCTTCCCTTAGAGGTTGGCAGCTTTCCTGCTCTAGCGTTTAATTTCTGTTTGATGTGCTCAACTTTGTGCCAATGTACAAACTACTGTTAAGATATATAGCAGCAATTAAAATAATTCATCCATCTGGTTATAATTAAAGACCTAGTTAAACGTAATGACAACTTGATCTAGGAAAGCCAGCTCTCATCTTTTAAAAGGGCTGTGTACATTCAAAAAACAATGCTGTAAATGGGTGACAGAGTATTGCAACGTGGCCATTAAATTCAAGTGAATTAATTAAACTTGATTCATAAAAAAGTCTTAATGACATTCACTGGCAAGAGAAGTAAGGCAGAAATTGCTCCCTATGGTACCTCACTGCCTCCAAAAGTCCTCAGCAGACCCCTCCAACCACTATGGCAGCCACTTGAATTCAGGCAAAAGGGTTTTACACATTTTCTAGCCTATAAGGGTGGCAACAGCTTAAGTAACAACCAAACAGTATTCTCTACAAGACAGCAGGATGGTTAAATCCACATGCAAGCCAATCCTTACTCTGTTGACTTCAGTGGCACACTGTAAATGTCCTCGCTTGTACCCAGCTAAGGAGCACAGGGAGAGTGCAAAAATATATACATGGCTACTATGGGCATCATGAATGTTTATCTTCTTGAAGGAGAAGTATTTGTGAGTATCAGAAAACACGTCAGAACCACAGAACTAGATAAAGACTTATCTTTAACAAAATAAGGCAACGACATTCCCAATAAGATGGAAGAACTGGCATTCCACTGCCTGCTGGCAACTGGAAAGATGTAAATAACAACTGTTTGTTATGGCAGAAAAAGCACAGAGGACTTCCATCACCTTGTGTCAGACAGAGGATTTCTGTTGTCTTGAATAAGAGCAGGATCTTGTTCAGAAGCTGAAGTATGTAAATAACCAATTCTGACTTTGCAGCAGTCTAAGAAATGGAAAGCTGTTTTGAATCTAGCAAATCAAAATGTCCTTTTAAAATTTCAAAGTAGAAAACTTTGGGTCCAGATTAAAATAAACTTGATCTGAAGGGATTACTTAATTTCCATTTTCAAGTGTTTTAAAGTGGTAATTTTGAAATACAACCCCCCCTGAATGGTTAGATTTCAAAACCCAGCTGATCTGGGTGATTTATTCTGGTTTTAATAGAAGAACAATTTGTGGTGAAAATATTACCACACCTAAATCTGCATTTTTTTTGTTGCAAAGCCTTATTTTCACTGCAACTTTCACCCAATGCAGTCGCTAGGAATATTTTTCAGGCTTCGACATTCACAGAGAGATCCTTGTCCAATTCCATTATGCTTCTTTTCAATTAAATCTGCAACTACACAAATGTATGGCCTTCACAGAAAAACAAGGCAGCAAAAACCTAATGCAAATCTTACACATTTATCCGTGTGATGATATTTTAACAGGTGTGTGCAATGAAGCATCCCCTAACCCTCATCTTCAATTCTCACTCGGGGTGTAACACGAGATAGTGCTGAAAATTTCACGGGTGTTTAAAGCTTTTTCCTCTTTTCTTCTGCTTGCAATTAAAAAAAAACCAATAAATATCCACATATAAATCTCTGCTTTCAGTTTGTGTCTTGCTATCTGTTCTTGAAATCAATATATTATCGGTTGATTAGTCCACAATACCTAGTTGATAAAGACACCAATGCATAGCAGAAACAGTGATCTTTTAAAATCATACCACTAATACTCTTACTTTGCTTTAAAGTCTCTTGCCAATTGATTTTCTTTTAGGACAAGACTCTCAAGCAGGTCTGGATTTGAGCCTTTTTTTTTGTCTTTGCTTTATGCATCTATTTTAATTCTATTCTCTTTAACTAGAGGACTGTGAATAACCTGCCCCACATTCTTCTCCTTAGCAGATGTTGACTCTTTTTTTATTTCCACGTGTCGTTGCAACTCCTAGTAAAGTGCCTAAAATTATGAGATAAAATTGGCAAACTACTATCATTTTCTCATTCAAATTCACTGTACAGATCATATACCACAATTACAGTCTTTTGCACACACCTCTGTTTCTATGTCTGGTCTAGGTCCAGAAGTAGTGAAACAAAGGCAGCTGTTAACGTTTCCAACTGGCCAAGGGAAATTCTGAAGAATAAGAAATCTCCTGAGAAGACCTAGAGTCATGAGATTTCCAGTTAGATAGCCAGACCAACTTTCAATGACCTTTCTGAGAGAACTGAAAACGTCTGGCTGCTTGTCAAAACTGAGCATCCAACCTTCATGCTGAAGGAAACCCATAATAAGAGATAGCCAAAGCAATATCAAAGGCACAAAATCCACAAGATATAAGTAATAGAGTTGTTTTGGGAATAGCCTTTTCTGCACTGCACGCTCCTTATTGCTTTGTAATTGCGTGCAGACACACTGGTTCCCATTCTGCCCTAATCACAATATCACAATACTTATGTCTTGAACATACAACCTCCTTTCACTCAGCTCCTAATGGCCTAAAACTAATCAAAAATGTCAGAAGATTACAGGAGAGACCAAAGGGAGAATTGCCAATATTCTTCCATCAGTCCTGCTCTTTTCCCTCTCTATATTATAGCCACAATCTCTACCCCCTTAAAAATTATTTCATACTATTGAACATGAGCAAGGATACAAAAAATCTAGTTCCTAACCCTCCCAGGCTGGTGTTACAAAGCCTATACCAAGCATAACTATTCCAAGCAGCATGTGCCCATTTTCTAAGCTGAGAGCCAACACATCCAGGCCCTGGCAACCACAGGGCTCTTGGGTCTGGGATCTAGAGTGAATCAATACTCTAGACAGATTTGAAGGAACATCCAGAGATGGGAGAGAGCTAAGTCAGACAAGGTGGTAGGTGCATTAGAAGAGTAGCACTAGGAAAAAGTAGCAGTTTGTGGGTTTATCAGTCAGAATTTCTACACTTTTGTATCACAGTGTCAGTAGCATTGATGCTTCAAGTGCATCTGCTGTGGGACCTAGACTCAGGGCCCACTACTGTCTGCTATCCAAAAATAGTCACCCTCATTGTCTGTGTTGCTGCTGGAGTCCAGAACAGCCACTGGGTTTTGAGCAGTCTTGACAGTAAATGTTCCATTCTGCAAAGACCCAAAGCCCACAGCACCACACTCCTCACCTAGGCTAGATCCCTCCCCAAAGACAGATGTCAATGCAAATCAGACATCATGAGGAAATTATATCAGGTGAGCAGAATTGTGTTTAATTCTGGGGGTTAGCACACTTCAAAAGGTGAATTCCTGTTTAGCTTGGAGTTTGGTAGGAAAGGCTTTCCCGCAATCACACCATCTGACTCAAAACTCCCAGGGCAAGGTTCATGTCTCCCTACACTGACATGCCAGCTACAGTACTCCAATCCAATCTGCTCTCAGATTCCTTGTGATTCTTGTTATTTATGACAAAGCAACATGTACAGGAGAATGGACAGATAATCAGAGGTAAGTGATGAACTAAATTATAGCAATGTCTCAGCAAGGAACTGTAAAGTGCTACAAACCCCTGCCTGTTGCTCCAAACACCCTACCTTGGCAATCCAACAGACCTGCATTCAGAGGACTCTCCAAAAACGTCCTTTCAGGCATGAATACAAATGTTCTAGGAATCTGACTCATTTCACCCATTCTAGGACCAGCTGGTTGTAATTTATCTCACTATTCCAAAAGGAACCACTTGAATTTGTAATTTTTAGTTCAAACAAAAGGCTCTATATTTAGGGGGGCCAAGGTGCACAAAGGAAGGGAAAGCTGGTTCACTCTTAGCTATTGCAGAACTGACCAGCACAGAAGTCAAGGTTAACATTCAGCAGGAAACATGGAACCTCAGTTAAAAAACCAAGCCTGAGTTCTCTCTGCTACCTGCTCTACAGCTTCATTCCCTGGATGACAGGGTCCACTACAGGCTTCCATTGCAAATGTTTTTCCACAGTTTTTTTTCCCTGTCTCTCAGAATCCATCACTATTCTGCTTCAGATGAGGTGCCATGTAAGTTATCTTATTTTGATAAACTTAGATTATTGTCCAGGACAACAAAAACATTCAAACAGCTGATTTTTATTACAGCCAAGTGAAACCAGTTGGTAGGACTTACCCAATCTATCAAATATCAAATCTATCAATATCAAATAGATATTTTCAGTCTTGATGTAATTAAAAATTAATTATCCTCAGGAAGTAGAACATACATTGTCAGGACAACATGGAAATGTATGACACACTCCTAGAAGTTTACTGAAGATAGAGACAGCATGACCCAGCCATGCCCACAGATAGACCAGACACAGCCAAGCAGCCTGGCTGACTCTTCAGCAAAGCTGAAGTGGCATCTCACTGCACTCCCCCTGCACCCTTTCACACCACTAGGCTGCCCCAGAACACATACACTGGACTCTGGGGAAAACAGGGCTAGCCAGTAGTTTTGTCTGCCAGTCTTCCTCAGTGTGACACCAGTGAACTGCCATCTGAAGTAATTCACCAACACTTCTGCAAGATCCTGCTGCCAAGGGAAATTCAGCTGGACTTTTACCCTAACACTCCTTCCTTTATGCAATTCCTATCTCTTTCTTCACAGGACCTCCTCATCAAAATCTCCTTGGCACAACTCAAGTTGGTCTTCTACCACTGCCGGAAGAAAAAGTTCAGTGCAGAGGCAATTTGTACTGCAGAGCATACATCATTTCTCTAGTCAACACATGCATCTGGCCAGGCTTTCTTGGACTGCTTTACAGAGTAGTGGACGCTGTCCAGAGCGCTCTGCTCAGTGTCCCTGACAAGATGGTCATCAAAGACTAGGTTAGGGGTCAGTCACCCAAAGCCATTAGCACTCCAAAGTGATTGATTATCATCATGTGTGGTCTCAATCAAGAGCCGGTAATGAGCTGCATTCATTAATCCCATTTATATGTTTGCATAGTCCAGTCCTGAATTGCAGAGAACGAAAAGGCTTCATATTGAGATCAGCACACTGCACTACCTGGCAAAGATATGGAAGTCACACGATGGATCAAGGATTTGCATATAATTCCTCATTTTGAGCATTTCAGCCCATGTATTTCTAAATAACAAGCAGACCAGCTCCACAGCATGATCTGCACACCTCCAGGCAGCACCAAGTTGCAAGCTCTCTTCCACAGCTTTGTACTCCAATTTCATCTGTACCTTTTCCTTGTACTTTCAAAACAACTTTTTATGAACAGAGCTATATCCAGTGCTACATTCACTCCCAGTTTCTGATCCTTTTTAGACCATTATGGGGTTTCTGTTATTCTGTATTTGATGACCCTTTATTTTCTTCCTACACCAAACCCCTGTTGTTCTGAATATGCCACCACCACCCCCTTGATTGTCCTGTCTTCCTTAAACCCTCTGAAAACCTCCTGCACAGAGCCCCATCAGTGAGTAACTTGACTCCAGCCCTACCCTTAGACACCATTTTGAATGGATCAGACTTCCTGCATCTGGTGAGCCCTACACATTAATCCAGGTTCCTTTTGCTAGCATTGAAGCCATACTTCCCTGCCTCTCCTCCTCAAAGAACCCCTAAAGAAATTATAAAGCCTAAAATTCTGGCTCTGCTAAAGTCAATCAGAATGCTGCAGCTGACTTTAATAAGGCCAGGCTTGATCTCAGCACCCAGAGCACCACCACAAGGCTCTGTGTTTCACACAGAAGGATGAGGATTTCTCTGCTTCACCACTTTTGAAACTAGCCCTCAGATCCTCAGTGATGACACCTTTATTTAACTCTGCCAGAAAACATTCATATTGATAAACTCACTGACTCACTGTGCTAGATCTCAAAATCCCTTGCAAAATATGGTTACATGTATTCTGAAGTTTTGAACCAGTTAACTCTAAAGTGGAAAGCAGATTATCTGGGGAGACAACTACACTGGAAACTGTGGCCAGCTTAGATAACTCAGGGAATTAGTTAATCACATGGCTGGCTATCCAGAAGCTGTCACAACTTTTCCCAGAGTAAGTGTAATACATGATGTATAAAATAAAGTTCTTTCAAGGTTTACAAAGTTTGAAAAACTTACAAGGAGATTAATTTTATTCTTTTTTTAAGAGTGTATTAGTTGGTTAAAAATAGATGTGAATAATAAATGCCTTTAAGTGGTCTCAGGCCTCCTTTTATGGAAATGTGTTTAGCACTTCATATAGGTGGGGAAAAAAACCATACATATTACTGAAAGGTAATGGTATTTAGTCTCTCAAGTGCAAAAGAATAGTTAATATGTTAAAAGTGACCAGCAAATAATTGTTGAAGCAATAAAAAAAAAATTACAGTTATGCACTGAAATCTGAAAAAAAAACTATACAGGTTATACTGACTGCACAGAAAACAGAAACACAGCTTTATGGAAATCTCTTAAATATCAGTCTCTGGTTTTCCTTCCACATAATGCCACAAGGCCCTGCTGGAAGCAATCTGTTGTAGTAGGCAAATTCTATGCCCACCACTTAATATCCTTATTTCACACCCATAACCTAGAATAAAGAATTACTTATTTCTTCAAAGGAAAGACCACCCCTGCTGACCAACACCAGAAAGCTGGGAAATGCATGGGTAATGCTCAGTGGATGCCAGGATGAAAAAACACTTTATTTCTGCATTCACTTCCATGAGCTTCTGGAAATTTCTTCCCCAAAATGGTTGTCAAGCCCTGGAACAGGCTGCCTGGGGTAGTGGTGGAGATTCCATCCCTGGAGTGGATGTGGTGCTGAGTGACACAGTTCAGTGGTGACCTGGCAGTGATGGGCTAATGGCTGGACTCCATGATCCATGATAAAGGTCATTTCTAAGTAAAAAATCCTGTGATTCTGTAATGCCCCTGTTAGTAGAAGTAGCAAGAGGAAGCAAGCTCCTGGAAATGGTACCTCTGACGATCAGGATCAGGCAGAGGCATAACTCCTAGAGTTTCTCATAGGGAAGGAATCAGATGAAGAGTTGTAGAATAAAAATACTGATCAGGAGAAAAAAAGAAGACAGGAGGGAAGAGTTTGTGCTTGCTCCATAGAGAGACCACAACATAGGAGACAGAACTAGACTTCTTTTTTTTTTTCCCCTGGGATTCAGTGATTCATGAAATCACACAGGAGAAGACTTTTTAGACTGAGTTACCTGTATCTTTGGACACACAGGCATAATTGGTCACTCTTCAGAAGAAGCCACGTGACAAGGTCTCAGTGCTGACAAACAGCTGTTACCTTAAAACCCATCTTCTCCAAATAAAAATCTAAACCTTCAAGCTGAACTTAGCCTTGGCATTGAAGAAAGGTCAAACAGGGTATGTTTGACAAGGTCAAAGAGTCACAAGTGCACACCAGGCCACAGCCTGCCTCTATGACTTCAGGCAAACTGTTCTCTCTTCCTACTTGCTTCTCCTAGTTTAAACTGTTTCAACTAGCAGCAAGACTAGTTTTCCTCTCTGACCACATCCCTCTAAACTCACTTTTAGAGGCAGTTACTGGGAAAGCAGTGCTAGAGCTGTGTCAGTATTGATTAAAAAAGGTTTTGCCTATGTCTTCTCTGAGCATCTCAGTTCCATGAATGAGTTTAATAAGCACAGGAGAGCATACAAATAAACAAGGACTTCTAAACACACATCCTTTTTTCATTAACTGAGACTTAATGAACCATAGCCTCCCCCTCTCCCTAAGCCCACACAGCAGCAGATGATTAAAACATAAATATGTAGCAGATCCCATGCCTGAAGAGCTACACACCCTCCATCTGGTTGGTCTGCCTATCTCCCTTCACTTGGGAACTGACTTGCAATGCTCCAGGTTACAGCTATCCCATACCAGTTTAGTATAAAATTTACTCTGACTTTAAATATTTAAGAGCTGTGATGACTTAGTGCTTCTCTTATTGGCAAATGAGCAAAAAAGGAGATGGACAAAAATTCACACACAATCCTCCTACAAAAACGGAGAAAACAGTGTTACAAAAAATCATGCAGACAAAAGGTCTTAACTACAACACAATAGCAGGGTAATGAATGATTCCATGTAAGAATTCACCACTCACTGGTTCACAGCTGGAAAAATATCTATCACAATCCAGCTGACTCTTTAAAAGCTCATGTGGTGAAGCCATACTAAGGGCAGCACCATCTCCCAGTCACTTTGGAGAGGAGCAGTTCTATTCACTCCGATCACTGAGTTCAGAGTAATACAGCTGGTTTAACTTTAACAAAAATCACAACTGGCATTTCCAAAGCATGTGATTTTAATACATCCACGAGGTTTTCCATGGTTTCTGAAACTCAAGGCACGATAACCCCATAGAGCTAGCTGCCAGCAGGCTTTACCTTCAGCAGCACACAGACACCCTGGCATGTGTCACTAACAATACAATTACTCCCTATCAGTAGAAGAAAAAGCTTGTGAGAAGTAGATGCCAGCTGTTGTGTTCATTGAGAAAATACTATTTTGCTGCTTCAAAGGTATGCAAGAACCAGGGAAGTTGTTCAGAATCAGCCCTGCACATCAGTCAAAGTCCTGAGAGGAAAAATTGAATGCCCAGTGAGGAGTACATGGCAATAAAACTTTGACATCTTTGATGGGAATAGAGAACCTCAACTGTACAGCACCTCAGATATTCCAGGTAGGTCTCAGCAAAGGAACAAATACATGAAGGTTCAGATCTCATATCTGGTTGTTTCCCATTTGTTTCATCTTTCCCAGACCCTACAACTTTTTCCTCAACCAGTCCACAGCACTAACAGTGGAAAGACAGACCATCCACTTCCAAGTTTAATAAAGCTCATTACGGAACACCAGAGAAAAATCAATTCTCAACCTATGTAGTTTCAATTTTCCCCTGAACCCACCAGCCTGCATTTGAAAGGGACCTAATTAATTATAGAGATGACAGAAAGGAAAGTTTTTTGGTGTTTCAAGTTAATTTGGGTGTGTCTATGCTGGCATTTTAATGCTAATCAGCAAGTATCTTCCTGAAATAAAATTTTCAGTCATCTTCATTCACAGTGATTCTGTTCCCAACATGAAGCAGATCACAGCACAAGAACTAAGTTCTTTCTCATGAAACTAAACACAAAGATATGCTCCAACTATTAAAGGACTTTAAGTCCATGGGTATACTCCATGTATGCAGTGAAACCCTCCAGCCACATACACTGTGGACATCTGTTTTTAAACATCAGTTTGCCTACAGATGCACTCCTACTGTAGTGCATCCATTAATGCAGGCATGGCTGTGAAGGCTAAGAAGCAAGCATGCTGTAACTTAAGCATCAAATAATAAGCAGGGCAAGTTCCTCTTTCCAATGTAAATTTACAGAGTGATTTAATAAGCCAATTTTTAATAAGCTAAAGAGTTTCACAGTAAGACACAGGGTGGAAGTTTAGTCTTGCTTAGCTTCAAGAATTCATACAACCTACAAAATTTCTACCATTCCTGTTAAAAATTGGAAAGAAAAAAGCATTTTTGTTCACAAATAAAAAGGCATAAAAGGTTAAGCTGCTCTCCCTACTTAAACACTGATATTTTGAGTCCTGACTAAAAGATGTTGGAACTATGTGATACACAAAGTCTAGATAAAGGCAGGGGGTTTTGAGGCAGGTTTTAATCCATAATGGAATTAATTCATGATTAAAATATTTACAAACCAATATTTATTACAAAAAAATAAATGTTCATGCAAAATGTTTACTTTTTGTAACCCTATTTTTAAAAAACATGTAAGGTGCTCTTTTTTTTTGTCCTTTTTTCTTGTTTCAAATCATGCCTACCATCACCATTGATGACTGTAAATTTTTTTGTTTTACTTGTTCAGCTTTTACTTTTTTGTTTCCTGAAACTTTTAAACAACCTTTTTCAACTGCATCCAGTATCAACAAAAGAGACAAAAAGGGGGAACTAAAATACCAAAATTCCACAAGATTAACATTTCTGGTTTTAATGACAAAGCAAAAAGTGTTGTTTCCAACCTAGTAAGAAGGCTGCCTTTCATCACAAAGGTTTTGAATGCTAAACATAGTTGAAGAAAACACTTTGCAGAAGCAGTATTACTGTTGGAGGAATTAAATTAATGCTAACCATTTAGAGAATAAAAAGTAAGAATAATAATTTTAAAAGATGCCTCTTTATAAGGTGTTTCTACAGACTTATTTACCAGTTAAATATTTCACAGGCCAAAAAGGAAAGTGTATTGTGACACTAAGCTGCTTCTACTTTTTGATGACACGTATCACTGAAAAAACATCTAAACTGCACCACTAAGAATTTGGAGAAAAAAGCTCTATCAGGACATTGACCTCTTATGAAAATGCAGAAGTAAAACATAAGGATCATGTTTACTCTGTATGAGTTTCCTGTCAACACTGTTTATTATTGAGCAATAAACACACTTGGGTTGTAGAGATATATCTTTAGAAGAGGTATTAAGAATCAAACAGTTTCTGTAAATCTTCTGAGTGCTATTAACATTCACATTTAAACAAGGTTCCACACGTAACAGTCATTTGATCATTTAACAGGTCCATGTCCAAGATATTTCTGGCTGCAGATGTATAGTTAATATCTTATTCTTCCACTTCACTTAGCCAAAATGCTGAGATTTAGCCTTATTTTAACTAAACATATCCTAAGTTATTTTTATATGTGTCTCTTGGGTCTCATTTTCACTGAGCCAAATTTCTGCTGTGGTGATGGGCTGTAAATATTTCTTCCATTTCCCCTAATTTATCCTGCTTCGTGGCATTATTTGATAAAAATGCTGTGGACACCCTCACTCCCTCACGCAAAACACAAGCAAATGGGACATCCAGAAAACGCACCACATCACTGTCCCAGCACTGCCATTACAGCCAGCTGAAGCCCTGAGGGGGATTTACAGCACTGTGCTGGTGACATTGAGATAGTTAGGACTAGATAACACTGCTTCCTCAGCACAAAACAAGACCCTTCAAAACCTCATCCATTACCATCAGGACACTTGCATGATCTACCAGTCTGGACCAGGGAATGGTCTAGGAAGTATTTCTCCATCTTATTCATTCTAATTGTTTAGAGTCACTTTAAAACCCAAGTATCTCTGTTTTCTTGTTGAAAGATAAAGAAAATACATTTCAGACTCAAAGAAATATTTCTTTACATTTACAACTGGTAAGTGACTTTTTCTATTTGAGGGTAATTCCTTACTTTTAGAATCTTTTATTGTTTTGGTTTTATTTTATTAATTTTAATTTAACCTGATCCTAGAACCCCACTTCAAAACAAAACCCAAACATTCCATGTGAAAAATGCTGAAGTGACAGCTTTCACTTCACTCAGTTTTTCCAGGATGGCTGAAATTGTTTGCCAAGTTTGACAAGGTTGACCGCAAACAGTTTCAGTTGAACTGAGTCTGATTTTTCAGCAAACAAACCAGAGGAAGGAATATTTGTTTTGCCTATCTGTAAAAATAATACTGGCAATGTCTCCATAAACTTTTTGTCACCAGCGGATAATATCTGTGAAGACATGATGGACACAGCCTTGCTTTAACAAGGGCCTTGGCCATATGGATTGGTGTTAATGAAACATCTAAATGCTTATTAACCCCTCCACAATGTTGTGCTTGTCTCCTACGGCACATGCCACAGCCCAGAGTGCCAACCAGCTTACTTCTACCCAGCTTTGTATCATTTACATCAGTGGGGACCTCAGCTCCAGGTCCTTGCTATCTGTTATGACTATCGGTTACAGTGCCAGATACCACAGAAGTGGACCCTTCAAAGCAGTTACATATGTAAGAATAGTACCTAGCAAGTATGTGTATACAGCCAACCTTCTCCCACTCCTCAGAAAGTCAATGTTCAGAGCAAACCCCTCCTCTGACTTGTCAACACACATTGCCTCACCTGCTTGCTCTTTTGAGATTCCAGGCCTGACGGAAGGTGATGGGAATTGAACTTTGGCTCTCAAGAGCACCTGGCTTTGCTATCTCTAAGGGCCCAGGAAGATTTCAGGCACTATCACTCCATGCCATGTCCTGACACTTGACTCACAAAGTGGCACTGGTGTTGGCTTACCTCCAGGCTGTAGATAGTGACTGTCAGCAGCGAGGTGAAAATGAATGGGAGTGGAACAGAAGCAGAGACCCAACTTCTTCTTTTGGGAATACACAGCATCTGAGGAGTCCTCGCTCTTCTGACTCTCACTGAACATCAAGATCTTAACTAAAGAGAGTCCAGAAGGTTGAGTTCATGCATGGTTTTTTAGTTCATATTTCATAATCACACTCCAAGGTGAATCTCAGAAACAAAACAGAGTTTGGAGCTATGATACAAATTCCAAGTATTGGTGAAGGATTTTCCTCATTTAACTTGTCTCTTCATCCAGATAAGTATATTATGTACAAATGCATTATGTATTTACTATTCAGAATGAAGAGACTGAAAGTCCATAAGCCTAGACAATATCACAAATCACAACTGATAATTTGATTTGTTTTGAATACACTTGAGCCAGAAGCTATACTCTAATGACAATAGCATGACATCTCTCTGGGAACAGATACCAGACTACTAAACTGATCTTCTCCCGATTGTTGATACTTGCCTGTGTTACGTGCATGAGACAGATGCAGGAATGTCCTAGGAAGGAGAGAGATACTGCTTTCAGTGAGAAACCAGATAACAGTGAAGAAAGCAGCTGCTTTAAAAAAAAAAATGCATTGCTTCTAAAGCATTCAGAACTGTAGAGGCATTTAGTGTTTGCTCTTTTATCAGTGCAGCTGCAAGTGATAATTCAACCTCCAAGTGGTCTGAGCTTTTGTCCCATTTGAATTGAAAAATGCCCTAACAAAAATCCTTGCTTTGTATTGGGATTATATGCTTGAAAAGAACTGAACAAATTGCATTTAGAATGATCAAAATGATCAATTTTTCTTACCACGTTGCTACTAGACAAAGGTTGATATTTGAAAAATCACATTTTACCACTATCAATATTCCTGCCTGATACGACAGCTTTGTCAGTCAAATTTCAAGATAGATTTACCCCAAAGCGTTATCTTTATTATCCTCATCTTGCAAACTGCAGTTGCCACTGTCACATACTGACAACACTTCATTAGACATCCCAAGCATATTCATCGTCTCAATATTCTAAAATAGAATGCTTTCTGTATAGGGATGTCTCCACAAGACTGTACTTGCAAATGCTGTTTCTCCTGCACCAACAAAATCACTTGTCTAAACCACTGCACCATGAACATGACTTCTCTCACAACATCACTCCAGTAACAATCCCAGTGGCCTGCAGAGTAGCCACTGAGGCCGTACAGAGCTCCAGGCTGGAGACAGAGACTAAGGCCCAGCTTTGTGTATGTTTACTGACCTCATTCCCACTACAAATCAAGCCTTTATCCCAGTTTGAATTCAGTCTCACCTTTCAGGAAAGTGGTACCACTGCATATGTAGACAAGAGCTCTCCTGCTGAAGAAATCTACATAAGGTTGATATTGCATCTCGTGATGTAGTGATCTGAACTTACTGCCCACCCCAAGGAAACAGCATAACTAGTGTTAGGGAGCTGTATTTAGATAGGTATTTGAGTCCATGGAGAGACTCAGCAGGAAAAACACACTGGCAGACACGCCTACTGGATGTTCCCCATTTCCCAAACAACAATTTCCCCCAACAGAAATGTTGATTTAAACTATTCATGCTAACATGAGTGCAGGATAAGGTTATGTGATTCTTGGAGCCACCACATCAGGTCATGAATGATGTAGTAATGAAAAGAAAACTCCTTGCTCATTGCACAGCAAATAAAGACAGGATTGTGAAAACACTTGCTCCGTGCTGAGCACTGCCTCTGTGTATGCACAGAGGCAGATTTTGCAGGAGAGCCCAGCACAGAGGATGAAGGAGACATTTGACCATCATTTCTCTAAAAACTGAGAGCTAAAGCACTATAAAATTTTATTATGAACCTGAGTTCTGACGTTTATACCTCTGATTCAAAATACAGGCCCCCTACCTGTTCACAGAAACTGACGTTCCCTTAAATTCTGCTGTGTCCTGGGTCAGAAAATACCAAACACTCTTGGGAATTACCCTGGGGCATGATGAAACACCTTCCCCATTTGCTGGCAAGCTTTAAATCTCATAACCTCTAAGCAGAGATGAATCCAAAGACGTTGCTAGATAACCTCATCATAACCCCAGGTTTTCCTTACTGGGCTTCTGTACCAAAATCTCTCCTGCAGAAGAAACAGTGACCACAGGGGAACAAACAAGAACTTTTGAGCCTGAGTTTCAGGACTCCTGTGTATTCACAGTTTCCACTGACTTTGATTAGAACTAAAGGTGCTTAAAGGCTCTAAAAATCATAATAAAGGGTCACCTCCTAGGCAGACTTAAGATTTAGATTCTGCAATTGCTCATATTACCATGTCAAGAGGGTATCTCAAATTTCCTTGGCTTTCAATGGTTTTTTCTAGGGATAATCCCCTACTACATGGGGTTTTTTTGATACCCATGCTGAACACACTTTACTAGGTAGTTTTTACATAGGGACTACAGATTGCTTTTTATATCAACTTTCCAAACATCCCAAAAGTCTTGATTTTCAGCCTGGCCTTTAGAGATGTGCAAAAGCTTTGGTGGATGAAGCACATATTTTTAAAAGGGAAGCGTTACAAAGTTGTTGGGGTTTTGGTTGGGGTTTTTTTTTACCCTTTTCCTGGCTTAACTGACCCCAGAGTGTAACCTTAGCCAAGCTGATAATTGAGAAAGTAAACTAATTATCATCTATGTCCAGGGCTTGCCCTGCCCTGGTTTCACTGACCCAACATTATCACACTGCACCTTCTTTTCCACACTTTCTCAAAATTCATTTCAATGTTTCAGCAGCCTGCATCACTACTACCTTCAGGCGTAGCAACTGTCAGGCCAACACATCTCTGTGCAGCTGGTTTAGAGTATCCCTCGTCTTTTCTAAACAAGCATTTTCATGACAAAAGTCAAGAAATAAATAACAACTTCAAGAAGTTCCTGAAACCTCTATTTAAAGTTCCTTAAATTGTAAGTTCAAGAAAGGCAGCGCCTTTGTGACAGCACAGCTGTAGATTAAAAAGATTCCCAGGGCCTCCTAGCTATTCTGAGTCTTGGTCTTTAGAATTATATGAATATAGGCTTAAGACCACCCAAATTCTTTTTTTTTTTCTCTTTTTGAGAGGGGAAAAGAAAAAGGACATGCACACAAGCACATGAAAAAGAAAGAAACCATTGCCTTCATGTTGGACAACTGTATTTTACAGTAACAAAGATCTGACAGGCAGCATTGACCTGTGACAGCAGCTGTATTTACATTATCGCCTAAAAGGGAAAGCACATTGGAGGGGATGGTATATACACTGCATGATACAGTGGCCTTTAGAGAGATCCTTTAACCCACATGTCCAAAATCCAGTTGCAGGAATTTAAGTTCCCTCCCAAAGCATGCCCATGCAGTAACTGACTTTTGTCTCTTGCTTAGAAAGTACATGGCTGATTTTGCACCTAAATCTCAGCTCTCGATAGGAAGCACTCACACAGTAGCAGGACATGGTCCTGTGAAGAGCGAGCACTCGTCTCTGACCAGATAATCCTAGTTACCTCCGCTTTTATTAGGATCATCAGCAGGACTGATGTGTTGGAAAGAAACAGGACAATTGCACACAAGCTAAGCAGCTTCTAGTCTGCATGACAAGTTTAGAAAACAGAAGAGTAAGAGTTTTAAATCCCCAATTCATCTCAAAAAGCTAAACAAACCAGTCTCTTAGCAGAGAGGAAGGAGGTAGAAGTATTGCAAATACTGCAGTTTAACACTGTATTGTAGCTAATCTCCTTAAGCTCCCTGGTAGCCCACAGAAAGAAGGAAAGGTTCCTCTGGAGATGATTCAGACCTGGAGCCCCCACCTCTCCACAGATGACACTGTGAGTGTAGAGACTTGAGACAAGCACCTGAGAGGCAGGGGCTGTGCCCCTTGCAGATCCAGGCTGAAAGCAATCAATTTGTACTGGATCCATTCCAAACCGAAATTCATTATACAAGCTTTTGACAGCATTTCTTTGTTTTCTAATTGATTCAGGCTTTCTCAGACTGATCTCTCAATACAGATTCTAAACAAAGAGAAACATAATCAAAAGCTTGCTATTTCAGCAGGGGGAAAAAAGAACCATGAACATTGCTCTGTCTCGTGCTGTAGTCTTCCTGTGCTGCTCCCCTCTTTATTTATTGTTCTTCCTTCCCACCATGGGTTCTTGAATAGCAAAGAAAAACAGTTCCTCTCTTCAAGAACAAAGGTTGGCAGGGAAATCAAATTAAAAACGGCAATCACATTTGCAGCAGTATAGTCAGCTAAAATAATCAGTGTTATTTATATTGTATCAAGTAGCTCAGAGCCCTGTTACGCCAGCACCCTGTGAATGGAAAGGAAATGGCTAACACAAGCATGTGGAAAGCATACCTGGACAGTATCTTCAGGTGCTTCAGTTTTAAGCATATGCTCATATCCCATTAATTCCTTTATTATCAGCTGCTTTTAATCACCTGCCAAAGCAGGTGCTTATTTACATCCCTGTAATAGGGGGCTTGTGAATAAGGGTGCAAGAGTTGAGACATGATAGGTAGATGGGACAGGCTGGAGGAGAAAGAAGAAGACAGGACAAAGATTAAAGTAATAGGAAGATTTAGTATAAACCTGCCATGTGGAAGACTCCAACAGACAGTTCATCAATAGCAGCAAACCATGACATCTTTGGATCTACGTTTCCAGCAGGGTAACGATTTCAGTATGCAGAACCTAAGCAAAGGCATTGGTGGAGTCATAGCAAGAACATGCAGCAGTCTTGGTTCAAGCTTGTTCTCTGCCACAAGCTTTCATATAACTTGGGTCCAGTTCACTTAGTCTCTGACTGCTTCAACCCCACAAGAATGAGACCATGCTACCACTGACCTCTTGCCCACAGGCTTGTGTCAGTAGAGGCAGCACAGAGTACCAGGAGGTACTCAGGATTCCTGACACTTGAGGTTGTATGGCTTCCTTAGATGTAACCAGCTATCCTCACAAGTTTCAGGGAAAGAGGATAATTATGTCACAACACCACTAAAGCCTCTTCATCAATTTGTGAGCTTTTTATTGCTTCTAGCTGAGGCCTTTGTGGTGAGTCCTACAGAGCTAAGCAGGCACCAAGCTCTCATATGTAATTTAAAGAACGATATCCTGCTTCCCATCTGCCACATCGTTCCCCTTGAAGAGCCAGTGAAAATTTTTCCCCTCATTCACCAATATACAGCTCTTTCACATTGGTCCTGGCTGAGGTACCTGTTGAATAAACAAATCTTGCACTTCTAGTAAAATAAAATAGAAAAACAGGTTAAGATGGCAGTGATGGGGTGTGAGCTCAAGGGCCCAGTTTTGGTTTCATATATGGTATTAGCAAAAGCCAAAAGCCACAGTAGCCATTGCTCTCAGCTACACTTTCCTCATGTACAAGGGACTGGCTGTGCAGGAGGGAGCAAAAAATCTTCAGCTAAGACAAGGATCCCTCAGACAACAAGAGCAGTCTTCCAGCAAGCCTCTACCCATCCTCTTCACCTGAACAAACAATGCCCACAGTCTGTAACCCCAGAGTGGGCTTAGAAAGGAAAGGAGGGAAACTGCTGCAGCTCAGTCACTGACGTAGGTAAACCCACCAACCCTGCTGCCAGAAAGAACCATTTCAGGGACTCCTTTCCACGAGATTGGGAATTCCTGCAAAACTCCCATTTCTGACATGTTGCTCTTAAGTGAAATATCCATAGTGTTTGCAAAGTGATTATGAATGACTAACCAGCCATGCATTCATTTCAAGAAAACTTGGAAGCAACTTTGTTATTTTTGGAAACAGGACCACTTGTTCAAGGAGAGCTAGTAAGGAAGAATTGATGTGGAAAGTTACCTAAGGAACAGAGAGTCTGTACTGCCACCTACTGCTTTACTCTGGATTTAAAATAGAAACAAGAGATAAAAGGTGTCACCCTGGAGTAGACACAGGATCAGACTGCCACCCAGACCTGACAACCATCCACCCCAGATTCCTCACCAGAAGGCACAAGAATGCTGCCACAGATGGTGGAAGAGCTAATCCCACCCGAGAGCTTTGCAGCCCAAGACACAAAGCATGACAGCCCACAAAAAAGCATTCCTCATTTTTGTTACAATAATGTTTGATACCCTTGTTGTGCACATAAATACCGAAGATGGTTTGGACTCTTAATACATCCTCAACTTCACCACAGAGCAGCAGCAGTATGTTTCAGAGACAGTCCAAAAGATATTCCAAAGACACATTTTATGTAAGTGTGGGTAATTAAAAACTTCTCAGCTATTTGCATAATATAATATAATAATAATGATGCATAATAATAAAAATAAATACATAGACATACACAAAAGTAAAGATCCTTTGAGTGAGTGGATTTTGAACTGCCAAGGCAAATATATGAGATGTCAATTTTCCTAACCAGAGGTTCACAAAACCACACATAAAATAGGTACTGGTTTTGGATTCTGAATTACAAAGCAGAAAACCAAACCTGCAAGAACACAAAGGGAAGGTTGCTGTTCTCCCCCAGCTAACAGAGTATCAAAGAACTGTAAATTAGGATTTGCTACTCAGTGCAACATATTATCAAAATCACCAAACAGAACATATCAATTTATTCATAAATGTGGTCTGGATTATACAGGCATTGTAGATGCTTGGTTGTATGTGTGCCTGGTCTGGTTTTTGTTTGGTTTGGAATCCATTCATTTAGTCCTTAATTTGCCATTAAGGAACTGATACAGCAAGTGTGCACATTAAACATTTACATACGGGTGCCCAGAGGCAGGTATAGTTAAACAACTGCAAGTGGTTATCGCTGAAAGTTTAAACAAGTGATTTTCCTTCCTTTACAAAAATGAGGTTAAAGGTTGGACAGACAGCCTCCAGAGATTTTTTCCAACCTGAACTGTTCTATCATTCAAGGACATGCAAGTGTAAGAACAGACAATCCAGAAGCAGGCACAATGTAGAGTATGATGCTCTAGTACATCACTTCCTATTCACACCAGGACCAGAGAGAGATCATAGTAAGATTGGTTCATAAATGCAGATCTTAGGAGACTTCAGTCCACATCTTCAGAAGTATTTAGATGAGAAACTGCCACTGATATCTGCAGGACTGAAGCATTTCTGTAAATAGGGGGAAGAAGGACCCAGGGTCTTGTACAAGCTTCCAAACTACAGACCGAATTGCAAACCTCAGAGCATCGAGTTCACCAGTCTTGGTGTCATGAATTCAAGAGTTTTCAGTCATGTGGAGCACAGAACAACACAGACAACATAGCTATGAGATGTCTGGAAAGCCTGTAACTGCCACAGTGTATTTATTCACTGTAGAAGGGTGAAATACAGTGGAGGGGATTTTAATAGCTACCATACAGAAACTCCCAAGTTATGTTTGATTATATTGTATCTGCATCCTGTAAGAGCTGACCTGAATCCCTCTTGTGCCAAATGTAAAAATATCTCCACACAAATTAAAGCAAATTCATTACATGGCTGGTAAGTTTCCTCTATTTATCTTATTTAAGAGAAAATCTACACAGATCTTAATAAACATTGAATACTGTCACACTGTCTACTGTTGGTGGAATACAGCAATAGGAAAGTGCATCACATTTCATAGTCTGTGCTTCCAAAATTTGGCCTGCCTTAAAAAAATAACAAACAAACAAACAACAGTGTCACAAAGATGACTAAGAGACTAGAGCATCTTTCATAGGAGAAGCAACAGAGAAAACTGGGACTGTTCTCCCCCCCAAAGGACAAGAGTTCAGAGAGATCTTACAACCCGATATAAATACTAGATGGGAGAGAATGAAGAGGGAGCCAGACAGGACAAGAAGCAACAGATACAACCTGAAATACAGAAAATTTAATCTGGTCATAGCAAAAATATTTATTTACCTTCATTAAACTGCAAAAAAGATCAACAAAAATGCAAAACTGCAGACAGAAGGTAATATATGCTGATGTACCATCATTTGTCTGCCTGATCTACCTGATCCCTCAGTACACATGAAAAATTGGATTGACTTACTGATACGGCAGGTACACATACAAATGGACCAATGGACTAAAAAGATGTGGTTTTACCTCTGCTTGAATCAGAAGGAGAGAGACAAGTGCTTTTTTGGTTGAGTAGCATAGTGAATTCAAGGGTTAGGAATGTGTCTGAACAAATACAGATTCAAAGAACCTGCAATTGTAAGAAAAGTCAAATACTCACATCAACTCCTGAGTTTTTATCATTCTTTTGTGAAAAAAGCCTGAATTTCATCACAAAGCTTCCAGAATATAACATATAATATATGTAAAAGTGTCTTGCTCTCATACAGGAACTGATACTGCACCTATTTAAGAAAGTGGTGGGATATATTAATTATGTCTCCAAGAATAAGGTCTGGCCAACTAACTTTAGTGCATCTGTATAACTAAGATTTAAATAAAGTCCACAGTATGCAGGCAAACAGTGTGCAGAAGTCAGCAAGTGGCACTTAAAAAGCACAGCATCAATCTGCAGTACTTAGCAAACAGCCATGTTTTCCATGGTGGTTACAAGAAATTTGCCTTTGATTCTGCATTAAATAGCCAAATTTTCTACATCCTGTTTGATGCATTTAGAAAACATCTGTTTTGATTAACTTGAAATCAGTGCAGCACGTTAACATCTCAGAGGAAATTAGGTTCATTTAATATGGATTTTAGGGCCGTGTTCCTCTCACCCTAGTGATATCAGAAAGGGCTTTATATGTAGGAGCTGTTTCTGCCATGCCTATCAATAGTGGGAATGGAGTACTCAGAGGATAGAGTAAGATACGCTGAGCCAAGATGTGCCTTGATTTACCTCCCTGGGTGGCGGGGATAAATTGGCCAGATGAGAGTTAAATCCTGTGGGATCCAGATACTAAATGGGGCCCTAAGTGGTATAGTTTCCCCTTTCCTAGTTTCAAACAGCAGGAAATTCCACAAATTGATTTTCTTGGTTTCAGGCACTGGAGGAAAAGGGTGACACAAGACAATTTTGAGAAGCAGAGGAAACAAACTGAAACAAGCTGCCACTGTCTTGTGGTAAGAATCACTCCAGAGTAAAACAGCTTTCTAAATGTGTGTCAGGCTGCAGCAAGCTGACAAATGAGCTTTCTCCACAGAAAAGGCATTTTTCTTCTGCAGAAGGGGAGAAAAAGAAAAGCCAAAGCCAGTAAACCCATCTGAAAATACCAGTCCAGTATTACAGGTGTTGTAATTCAGTTGCCTCACACTGCAGTATTCCTCCATAGTACTGGTTTGGTGAAAGCTCTCAATACATACCTGTCCTCCTTTCAAGGAAAAGAATAGCACAACCACCTCAGGAATTTTCAAGTATGGTTTACCATGGACATCTGGTAAAGCAAGCCTGCTCAATGGGACCACATGGGCACAGCTTCTGCGGTACTTAAGCTAGTTAGTAAATTCAAAATAATAGAGAAGTTACAGTGTTAAGCATCTATGGAAAACCTTCAGGAGGCTGTGACTAATATAATGAAAAGAATCCTGTAGGCACAGCATGGAAGGTAGGGTGTGTCTAAAGCAAATGTTTGAGGATGCCCATGTGGAGCTAAAATCCATTTTTATTCCCCATCTTCTCAGACCACTCTCTCTCTTTTTTGCCCATTGGATGTTATCAGACTCCTGCAGCTAATATTTTCAAAGCAGCTTAAAATTATGAATGAGTTTCAAGATTTTGGATAACAAAGTTCCCTCAATCCAACTTGAAAAGCACTCCTGTGCCTGTTCAGCTTTCTGAGGACTGTTGTGTATTTCTTTACATAGGGTCCAGCTCAGCAAAGGGATCTTTGACTGGGAGGATGTAAGAGACAAATCTCCTCTCTCTCTCTCTACGTGAATCAACAAAGATAAAATCACCTTTGCTTCCAGACAATAGAAATGTGTAATGGGCAGACTGGATAAACTCTCTGGAATGTGCACAGACAGGATTATCTCTACCCATCAGCTAACCCAGAAAGGGAGGATGGTGAAAAGGACAACAGATTCACCACCTGGCACAAGCCTGGGGACAATACCTGGCCACATACCTAAAAGAACCTGTGAGTGAAAACTGTATAAAAGACCTGAACAATGCCTGCTCAGAAGAAGAAAATAGAAGGAGAGAAAAGGACAGACACAGGAGAAAAGACATCACCATGTAGGCTGGAGGCAGCAAACCAGGAGGAACCCTCCCTCCACGTCCTAAGTTCTGCCTGATGCAACTCATGGAGCTAAAGACAGAGACAACATGTTGGAGGCTGCACAGAGAAGGACTTGGACTTGGACTTTGGGATCTCTCACTCCCCTCCTCCAGGGAGGACAGCACAAGCCTACAAGGATGACATCTCCTCCAAGCCAAAGTGGCAGCACCCTTCCTTGAACCCAAAGTGTCTTGGGGGGTGAGGGATGGGGTAATGTAATTCCTTTCCTCTTCTCTCTCTTTTTTCCCCTCTCTCTTTCCCTTCTTCTGTTCCATTCACTTTATTCTGTTAATAAATAGCCTCACTGTTGATATTTTGGCCTTGTTTGTGCCTCTAATTTCATAACACAGGAATATTCAAAAGAACTGAGTCTCCTTCCCTCTCTGGAGCAAGACAGAGTATGTACATGTTGCTGTAGCAATGATGGCTAGTCTAAGTTCTCTGATTAAATTTATCAGTTGGCAAAGTTTCCAGGGTTTGAGCTTCTTACTGTGGCAATCACAATAAGGCAGTTTTGCAGACCTTAGTTTCACATTTCTGCTCTCATTTCAAAAAAATATCTAGTTTTCATCACACCTCTAATGATAGCTTCACAAAACTGTGGTTTTGCTTTGTAGATTGCTTAAGTATTTTCTCTTGAGTTGCTCCACAGCTCTACTGTGTCAGCTTCAAATGAATCAAAGAAATCTCAGAATAAAAATGGTTTGAAACTGGCAATATTCTTTTGGATTCTCAGTGGAACCACCAATTTTGCCTGATGAGGTTCACTCAAAAGACGTCATTAACTTAAACAAATCTTTCAACATGCATGGCAGGAGTTTAAAGTTTCTAATGAACTATGAAACCAGGCAAGTTTCAGAGGAGCTTATTGAGAATGCTTTTCTTAATTCAAGCTTCACATCACCTAGCAATTTTGCCACCAATCTTATGATGCACAAGACCCATGGGGGAGTTGTAGAAGCTGTTGAGGAAAGCTATGACAATCGTATTAGAATACACAGCAGGCCCAGGGAAATCAGAAGTTATTCACCATCTTGTAGGCCAGAGCTCAAAGGGCCAGTCAGAGAGCAAGAGAAGTATTGTTCAGAACAACACTGATTTGCTGTGACAAATGAGAGCTAGGTATTTTTCTCTTCTTTTCAAACACAGTTTTCTTGTCAAATCCTTATTCATTAATACTAACAATGACGCACTTGGATCCAGGACATGAGTTCTAGGCAGAGAAGGTCACTGGTTTAGAAAGATTAAAAGCTATAGAAAACAATACAGTCACTGAAATCTAGGACTGGGGTTTTGCTTTGTCACAGTGTTTCTACACAAATTAGTTTTCTCTGTGCTCTATCTCCTCATTTTCCAAGCAACTGAAACTTGTGACTACACAGAAGTCATGTAAAGACTTTATGGTGTTGAGCTGTAACACGGAGCCGGATCACGAATACTTCATGCACCTTAAAAGAAGCTATAAAGGTCACAATGAGCCCCCCCAGTGCTTACAAAACATACTACAGGCCACTAGTCAACACGACCATTTTGAGTGACTTTGGAGGCTTGACCAGTTTCAAGCCAGCTTTTAGTGTATGCCTGTGCCCCATCCTAGAAGGATGTTAAGCATAAACAGTTTGCTAATAGCTTTATGCTAATTTTGAAATCCACAATATGCATCAGCATATGGCACTTACCTCCAAGTACTGAAAGAACAATCCATTTTATTTCTAATTGAACTGAAGAATTCACATGTGGGTTTGTCCACAACAGAGCCTGTAGAGGTCTCTTTAGCAACAGACCTGCCAAAGATCTACTCAGTCACAGCTGCTCGGTGTGCAAATACAAATCTGCTCTAGCTCCTAGCAGCAACTGCATTTACATTTCGGTTACAGAAGTGACACCTCCACCAAATTCCAGTTTCTTTTCACTTGCCAACTCTGGATTGATTTTACACTTCCTTTTACTGCATTTTAAACGTTGTAATCTGTATGAAAGAGAGAAACCTTATGTTCTTTTTAATGTATTAATTTAGAGGACAGAGATTAGAAACCTCTTGGTGACATAGACTGGAGTCAATTAAGACAAAGTATTCCATGTGCACACTCTCCTCAAGGCAATATCTGCAGCTCCTATGCAATGCAAGCCATGTTAAGCAGATACATCTAGCCTGATTTCTGCCTAGCTACCAAGGATTCTGACTGAATTTCACCAGACAGAAATGTGCAATTTTTTTGTCAATAGAGAGCAGCCAGGGAAGTAGCACAACAAAATGCTTCCTGCTGCTGCTAAATGCAGGAGGCTGTGACTTCAGCTCAGTCATCTGCTCTCACATTGAGTAACCCACAAATATTTGAGCTTTCTGGCAGTATAACCCTCTCCCCCCTCCCACCCACCCCCCCACCCCCAGTAGCAGAGTTTTTTCCTCTAAATGGTCCAAGCCATTTCCATGTTTGCCTTCTCAGGCTATTGATAGTAAACTGCTTAATAGGAGAGGGCATCTGTGATGCTTTTCCTGATTATTGATAACATCTAGGAGGCTTAAACATGGCCTTTCCTGTTTCAGTTTTTAAAGGAACTTAATTGAGATCAGATACTTAAAGCTGAACTTAATAGCAACAGAGTAAGTGCACAGTCCAGACTATGGGGGGTGGGAACAACAAACAAACAAAAAACCCCATGTTAGGACTATTTGGAATAGTTAAATATATCCGGATCAGTCACATATGATAGATTCAGAGCACTTCAGCAGCCAAATGAAAGAGGCTGTGCTATTCCTGGTTATCTGCAGGGTGCTAACTGGAGACTCCAGGAGACCAGAAAGCATCATTTTAATTACTTTTAAGAGATAGGGTACGGTTTAGGAATATCTAGTCCAGTCTATAGCCCTGATTATAATTCCTGCCATACAAATAAGACAGTGAGAAACATCTTGTATTCACACAGCAGAACAAATGAAAACGTCACCCTTCACAGGACAGCTAGTCTGACACGCAGAGAGATTACACTGTGGCAAGCAAGGATTTGAGCATCGACCTCACAACACATGAGGTTGTGAAAATAATAAGGAAAATCATGGTATTTGTCAAATAATAATAAAGTAACAACACAAGTAGCTGAAGATGTGTGTTCAAGGAGTCTGTGTTAGCTCTTCACTGGGAGACTGAATGTATTCACTAGTGTCTTCATCCTACACACATTTATATGGTGTAATAGCATTCAGAAGCCTTTAAGGTGCTTTTGAGAAACACTTTCTTCATTAAAATATATCTATAACTGCCTATAGATGTGTGTGTGTATAAATATATATACACCAAGCCAGGAAAGAGTGCAAGTACTTAGGAGGACAAAATCTGGATTTAAAGTTATATTGGTCAGCTGGAGAAGCCAACAATAAAAAAAAGTTAACAGATCTGCTAGGCACCTTTGGAAAACAGTAAATCAACAGGAGAAACAGCAAATTTTAGCAAATCAGAAGATACAGAAAGTAAGGAGAGGGGGAAAAAGGGGGACATCTTGCAGGACACCACATTTGGTGGTTGGAGTCAATTATTTGTCCTCTTCCTCCCCCAAGGGCAGGACAAGAACAAAGAGCTAAATTTTAAAAGTAGAGAAAATCAGCTGAGAAGTCAAAAATACTTTAAAAAATATATATAGTTACTTGGAGAGACTGTGGAATCACCTGTCAGATTTCTAGAACATGTCAGGGTGATTTAGGCTAATTATTTACTTCACTATGGGTACACCTTCCAGTCCCTATGGGTACTCCTCCAATCTGTCCCAGCTCATCCTGTTGTTGCTCCTTGTCTGTGACATCCTATTTCATTTCTCCTTGCCTCACAATCTCTTCCTTGCATCATTTCTTCCCCTCTTCCTCCAGGGATGGGGAAAATCAGAGTTGAAGCCTCAAGTAACTAATCAATTAAATTAGAATTAGCATCACTAACGAGCACATTTTTCAGCATGCATTCGACCAGTGGCTATAGTGACCTCTTACGCTAGGGTAATACAGCTGCTTCTATTCCAGCATCCCGAATTTCCAGGGCCATGAATAACTTATAAACTGAAAATTTCTAGGCATAGGTTCCAAGCTTTTTCCAGCTTGGAAAAAATACTTTGTCACTGGAGAAATAACTTCTGATCCCATACTTAAAGTCTAGATGATAATAATGCATGTGCCCAAGGCAGCAGAATTACAACTATACGCCTGACTCTGACATTTCGCACTTCTGAGAGCGTAGCTGTGTAACTCTAATGCTGTATTACCATCAGCTCCTTCTATGGGATCTATTTTACAATGAACTTAAAAATGGCCTGTGTAACAAATAATATCTATTGCATTTTATTATTCATCTTTTTCCACAAATTGACATTTGAGATGTAACCAGGGACTTTGCAGAGAACACGTCTGGACAAAGCAGTATGTGCTGATTAATGTCCTCTTGGTGCCGATACAAAACACATGGGTTCTATTAGCAAAGTGATGTATGAAATGATACATTGGAAATTACTTACCTATTCCATGAACATGACTTACCAGAGTCAGGAATGTTCTAGCGATTTAACTCTTACAAATGCACATGAATTAAACCACTTCTCTCTGCAGAAAGGGCTGCATTATCAACTACCAATTGGCTCTAATGGGTCAGTCCCAAAATCTTCTCCAATAAAAGGCTTTGATGGCACAGTTGCAAAATTATACATTCAGGCAATGAGTAAATTAAAACAAAAGGCTACTCCTATTCCTGTTCAACCTGACAAATTTATTTCTTCTTCAAATTTGGGCCATGACTGAAATCCCTACAAAAGTCCTTAGACATACTCGTCACTCCTATCAAAAACAATATCCCACTGAAGTTGTTAAAGTTAAGCACATGTTTAAATATTTTCCTGAATCTGGCCATTGGGTACTGACTTGCCAAAGCTTTATTTTCTTTATTGATACAATATTAACTCCAAACTGCTGTGGACATATAAATACTAGCCACAATTATTAACTTTTTCTGGCTCTCTTGGCCTTTTAAAAAATCTGGTCTGGCTTGAAGATTGCCTTATCATTAAACCAACATATTAAATTTCTCTGACAGTAAAATCTATCTATAGACATACAGTAACAACAAATTAACCTCAATCTGACATGAATGAAAACAGTTTCTAAGTGGTTATAGTTCCTAAAACAGAATCTATATGCAATAAATGTAATTATTTCACTGAAATTGCTAGCACATGTTTTTCTTTTGCAACAGACATGTTCACCGTACCATCTTTGTTGCATTGATATGTTCTTTAGTAGCCCATTCTGTGCCTTCATCCTTGATTTAAATGTATCATGACACATTTTTAAACAATAGCAGGAAACCTCACTTATGACTTTAATTATAAAATGGTGTTATAAAATTATATCCACATTTTACTTTTGGCAGTTGGCAATCCTCGTTTAACATAAATAACCCTTCTTGGCCTCAGCAGTTCTCTTTGGTTGATTTCAATGCTTACTGTATGTAATTGATATAAAAACATAAGGTTTAGGAAGCAGTTATTGGAACTTGTTAAAAGAAGTAGTCAAGTTCATAAACGCAGTCATTTTGCTATGTTAATGCCAGGAGAATTAATAATGTGCATCTGGGAATAAGGGAGAAATTCTGGCTTTTTAAAGAAAGACTGATATAACTACAGTATTCCACTCCTATGTTAATTGTTTGGCTCACAAACCCATGCCTTTGTTTCTCTTCCACCCACAGCTGCTTCCAATAATCTTCTAAAAACTGACACATACAGACACACATGTCCACATTCTATGCAGACATTCAGTTTTAACTACACATATGCACCAATATCAAACTAATGTTATTGTTCTATAATAAAGAACAAGAGCAAATATGTTAACCTTGCTGTAGAAATAAAAGACAATCACATCACAAGAGGCTGTCCTCAGAAGACCGACGTTTAGAGATGAAGCTACTTCAAGTCACTTCCTAGAGTTCCCAAGCAGTTCATGTGAAGGGGCTGATTTTCATCTGGAGACACTTGAATCTGGACAAAGTCACCTTTGCCTGTCTTTTGCACATTGACAGTGCTGGTACCTGAACTTCATAGAGTTACTTGTCTGCATAAGCAATGAAGTGACTTCAAAGTATCATCCTCTGATGCACCACGGTCAAGTGTACAAAAAGTCATCTGTATATAATGCAGCTAGAGCATCCTTTGACAAACTGAAGCTCATCATTAAAATGCAACACCTTCTGAAATTGTACTTGACCATTGCATAGCATCACTCATGGGATTAAAAACAATTGTGCACTTAAAAGACTTTGATGAATGGGACAGAAAAATCAGAGCAGTTCTCAACAATGCTGATTCCTCCATAACCCTCACTGAGCTGACAGGAGCTAGTAATCGTCCCCCACTTTTGAAAACAAACCACTCAGGTTTGGCCCCACTTAATATTTCTTCATCTGCCATTTTAAGGGTCCAGTTTCAAAAATTCTAACTAATGAGGGGGGGAAAAAAGCATTGAGAATGTTGTATTTAAGCTGATTTATCTCATACCTCACATAAAAATAATTTAAGACACAAAAAAGGGACTTTTTGCATCAGAATCCACCACCTCAGATCATTAGAGGGATGTGTCCTACAAGCCAAGTCACACAACAGGACACAGCCATAGCACAGGATTGTGTTTGTGGACAGCCAGGGACCCGTGATGCCATAGCTTGTCACTAACAAATGCCAGATGTGGATGGTTGGAAGCAGAGGCAGTTGGGGAATTCAGAGGAAAGCTGAGATGCTTAAAAAGTATGTGCTGTCAGTAGTATGATGGGAGAGCAGGACAGAGGGGCCAGATGTGCAAGTCTCACACAGAAAGAAAGAGCCTAGGCAGACCTGCAAAACAAAGCTAAATAAAATTATTAAGCAAATTAATGGTCCCATTATGGCCCATTACCTTGGGGTAAAAACCCAGCTTTAGGAACAAGCAAGGGACAAATCTGTTCCTGCCACCTCTGACACACTGAGACCAGTAAACCACCCCAGCGATTGCATACATCCAAAATATCATGCTGTCAAGTATTTGCTTAGTCAAGAGTGTAAGTACCTGCATTCACATATAAACCAGTCTCTTAAGCTCAATCAGATGCCAACATGCTTCCAATCCCTTTCCAGCAAACCAGGAGAACACACCAGTACCACCAACCATAACAAGAAATGTCTCTCACCTGTGACTTGCCACTTCCAGCCAGTGCTGAAAAAGCAAGCTAGCCTGTGCCTTCGACCACTCATTAAACAACTCAGCCAGGAAAGCTTGAGTGTCCTTCAAAATCTTCTTGCATCCTCCCTTCTTAACGACACAAGGATGGGTACAACCCACTCTCTGTGACTTAATAGTTCACTAAGTACATCAGTTTTAAAGTTTTAATTCTTCTCCATCACTGAACTGTAACATTCGGCCTCTCAAGACTTGACCCTAATCAGCTGAAACCTACTGACTTTAAATGAAGCTATGCCCAGACAAGGTCCCAGATCAGCTCTGCTACCTCTAGGACACAGAAGGTGGCTTCCATCCCTAAAGCCAGAAAAACAGCAGCTGCCAACTCCTCAGTAGTAGTAGTCTAGATTGTCCTCATTCTTCCTGAGGCATCACCAGGTTTGGGCAAGTATTGAAAGCAAACCTGAAAAAACAGTACTAAGGAACACATCACTTTTCTCCTGACTGCCAGGCCCTGAGGTAGAGCTGAGGAGGCCACACATACTAGCATGTCTCACTCCCCCAGATGTTAGTGTTTCTGAATAAATAGGAAGCTGACTGTACCTAGCAGCAGAAAAAAATACTTCAGAGGATGCTGAGACTCATTGGACTGTCACGTTTCCCAATATAAACATTGATTTTGCTGTTTTTATTGAAAAGGGGGTGCTCAGCAAAGGGCCTTGTGCTTCCTTCTCACACTTCCTATTGCTATGTGCAAGATAACACTTTAACCTTATAGTTAGGGGTGGTCATGTTTTATACCACCTGAGGTTTTGCAGACCTCACGAAAGTCAGGGCAGGTAGGGAAGGAAAGTTACAAAGCCTGAAGCTCACCTCATCTTTCCTTATAAATCCATTATTCTCTTTTCCCCTGTGAAAGGAGATTCAGATTGTCTCTGTTAAGCCATCATATTTTCCTAAGGACCCATCTCCAATACTTGGTCCAGATATATTTTTAAGGCAAGTCCTAAGTTGCAGCAAACTGTCAGCATCCCTGTCCTACCAGTCTACCAACAATAAGCCCCAATGTGCCTGTCTCTGTGTTTGGCAGAGGAAGGGGAAGATCAGCCTCCACTGAGGAATTCACTCATCATTCTGCAAAGGTCAACTTCTACTGCTTAAACAAAAAAAAAAAAGGCAAACAATTGGCTTTGGCAGTATTCAGGAGGCATCTGGCCACAAAATCCCAAAAGAGAACTCAACCATCAGAAAGGCAAGATTCAAGCAGTTATACTCCTTAAAAAACAAAAGTAATCACAGCTGAATAACCCAGAATTCCTGAGTGCACCAACAGCTGAAACCAAAACCCAAAGCCACATCCTCAGCTAATATAACTATGGGGCATCTGAACCTGATAGAGCAAGAGCTCTCAAACACATCCCACTTCTGCTGCCATCCTTTTTAACAGCATTGAGATAGAATCACTTTTTAATGCACAGGAGAAGGGCACAGCAATAGGAGGCCATGGTTTGGAGTTTGCAGTGGCATGAGGGTGTTTTCAATCAAGTACTCATTAGAAACCAAGTAATGGACAATGGTGTGCATTAGAAATGATAAAAAGAATCACAGAATTGTTAGGGTTGGAAGCAGGACTAAGAATATGTTCTCTGGCCCATGCTCAATGAGTTGAATCTTCCCTCTTGTCTTTTCACAGTCTCAGCTGTCAAAAATCATTCACCTGAAGCCAGCTTAAAACCATCCTTCCCATCTTAACTTTAAAACCTGATAGTGAATTAAAGGACTACTCTGATATAGTGAATGACAGAAATATTTTTAAAGCAGCAAGTATTTAGCTTTCACATTACATTTGTTTAGCACACAATTTAACAAAAGTTAGGTGAATTCTTATAAAAAACAAAAACAAGACAAAAAAAAGCCACCACCAACACCTGTACATTTCTAAATCTCTACTTTCACCAGCTGAGTCAGGGAATTTTGAGGTTGTCTTCTTTGGTTTTGGCAAACAAGATGTTTAAACTCTTCAAGAAGTTTCTAAATTATGGGACCCATCTCCTAGAAGACACTTGACTGGAGGTGCATTCTCAGTTATAGTGCTATTTAAATGTAAGCACAGCTTTCCAGCTCCATCAGCACCTCAGAGCACCTGTCCTGTTGTGTACATGACTCAAGGCTGCTCATGTCTGCCATTTCACTTCTTGGCTTGGTAAAGATCCCTTTATAAAAACAGACTGGTTGATTTCTCAGTTGTCCCTCAGCTTCCATCTCCACACCAGGTATCAGGGAATGACTGAACAAACATAGTTTTTCCCCTTCTGAACTTTCTGTGCAGCATTAAATTCATAGAATCATTTGGGTTGGAACACACCTTTAAGATCATTAAATTGAACCATTAAACCAGCACTGCCCAGTCACAATCATGGTTACCACCACATCTTTCAAATACCTCCAGGAATGGTGATTCCACAACTTCCCTAGGCAGCCTGTTCCAGGACTCAACAATCCTTTTGTCAAGGGTGAAGATAAAAGGTGAAAAAATTTTCCTAATACCCTGCCTAAACTACCCTTGGTGTATAAAAATTAGCCAACTGCTGCCACCAAGAGATACCCTCACACAGGGCACAGAGAAGTTCACTTCCGTGAAGTGATCAGTTTTAAACCCCTCCTTAATTTCAGCTTCTGCCATGATACCTGCTTATCCCTCATGTGCAGGTGAAAGTTGTGCTAATAATAGAGGCATAATGTTTCCCTAGATTTCAGTTCCTCCTGCTGATTCTTACCCAACAGAGTATTTGCAGTACTGGTGTCATCAACAGCACTTCCATAAGCAGTGCTTTACTGACTGAAAACTGGCATGACGCTGGCACTCTGTGAGATAGCTTGGTTGGAATTTGTTTTCTGCAGTTTCAGGAGTTTTCACTTTTCCACAAAAGTAGGTCCTTTTGTAAATGTAACAAATTGTCCAAAACTCTATAAGCCATCAGGCTAAAGATGCACAGCAAATGCCAAAAGCCAGCCCCTTTGAAAAATTTATTGAACAACAATGTCCTCTGCTGGCTGGAACTAAGCTCAACTGGCAACACTGAACTGCAGCACCTTCCCCATGATTCTGGAGACATCATTGTGAATACATCATTAAATGACCTGAACAGGCATCCAAGAATACAACAAAACCAAGACTGTAATAAAGTGCTATTTGGAAAGTTTTATCTGGTTTACCTCAGGACACAGGCAAGGTTATATTCAATGCACAAACCTTTGATGGCATGAAATAAATTTTCATGTGAGTCAAGATGACCCTGTGTGACTTCATGCTCCAGTGAACAGGGCAGCAACATGGAAACATAATCCAGATTCTCCTCTCAGCCCTACTACTTGTCCTCCACTTGTCTTTGGGCAAATCAGGTTTCTTCCATCCATTTACATTTTGAAGGCATCAGAAGAATGAAGACTTGTCCAAGTAGATCTTACCACAAAGGACCTGAGGTACATTCAGAAGCACACAGGTGACATGGGACTCCAGGATTTATCTACAAGTATTACATACAGTCTAGATTTCCAGAGTACCAAGCTTCCAAATCAGGCCCTTACATGACTCAAGTGCTCCCTGGAAGTCCAGTAACAATCTGACTCCTGTTAATCCACTTTAAACACAGTGGCATTGATAGCTGCTTTGTTGAGTTCCTCCAAGTCCCTAAGTGCTGATTCTGAAGAGTCTAAGTTTTGGTAGCACTCCAATTTTTGAAATAAAAAACAGTGTAGCTGAAATCCAAGTTAGGTCTACTACACCAGATTGCTTTTAGAATCAAATGGAAAAAAACCAAGAAAAGAAAAAAAAAGCCAAAGGATATTCTTCATTTTCATTCTGGGCAGGAATCTGTTTGGTGCTCCTCATACTCCTGCTATACCTCAAAAGAGTAGTGACACAAACATACATGAAAAAAAGCTCATGAATCCCAACTACCACCAAAAGCAAGCATTGTTACAGTTCTAGTACCTAACCATAATCCTAAAAACACATAATGACATGCTTCCCCCATCCACAGAGCTTGACAGTTCTGCTGACATTCAGGAAGGGAAACAAGGATTATCAAACCTATTTAGAAAGACCGTATGAACCTTTTGGCTCAGAGCCATTTTGTCAGATCCCTTGAGGGTCTGAGTCTGTTTTCTCTTTCCAGCTACACAAGCTAATCTAGGAAAAGCCATCACCTCTCCCAAAAAACTTTGTTTCCTTGATATCCTTAGAACATTGTCGCTCCACCACCACTGCGGTAAGAGTTTTTGTAACTGCCTTCAGCAGCCAACAGAAGTCATCAGTGGAAGAAACCTCCAACACCTGCAAAATGACTAAAAGGTTGCTTAAGAAAGCAGAAGCCAAGCTGAGGATAAGGGGATTGTGAATCAGTGCAGCAGCTGAGAACTGACAGAATTTAAGTGTCACAATGATGGTATTTCAGCAAGGAACAAGGAGAACCACCATGTAAGGCTGTGAGAGATACGGTCATCGAAATAAAGTGAGCAAATTTAATCACAGAAAAAGAAAGGAAAGGCAGAACTATTTCTAATGATCCTTTAGCTTAGTCATCAATTCTATTTGTATGTTTTAAGGGACTATAAATATTTTTATCTGCACTCAGGTCTCAAAGAGAACTTTCCACTTTCTACATAAAGAAGTCATTTTGGACAGATCAAAACAATAAAGGCACAGGACTCCTGGATGACAGATGCCAGGATGTTAGCAACCATAAATGGTTTTCAAATATGGCCCCATCACCATCCCCCACAGTAGCCCTTTCAAGTGGGAATTACAAATTGCTTACTTGGAGAGGAAATTTCAAACAGGCCACTTATCAAAAAGTGCCAAATAAACCTGTCATTGGGATAGAAGTTACAAACCATTCCTAAACTCTGCAGACATTTCCTGAGCCTGTGAACTCTGATCTTGGCTTCTAATAAACATGACATCAGCTCCCCAGTACTGCAGACACAAGACACATGACCCACCACTATGTTATCACTTCCTCTGCAGTTTCTTCTCGTATCTGTTCTAAAGCACAACATCAATGGAAGACTTTCTGCTTACTTCAAAATTGGTTTTGGATCAGGTCCTTAAAGGGCGGTCAGAACAAGCACAGCATGGTATCACTGTGTGAGCTACAAATATTATTGCAAGTATCCACTTAAAAGCAATGCTGAATCTGAGACCTTGGAGGAGTTTTCCAGGTATTGAGCTAGCAAGTGAGCAAAGACAAGACTCCTGTTGGTGTCAAAGACTTATTAACTGCTAACCTCTCATCCTAGAAACGTAACTGAGCCTTTAAAAACTCTGGGTAACCATATATATACAGGATGGCTACTGAATAACATCTCAAATCATGTTAAGAATTATGACAATATGCTAGAAGATTTCACACACTGGAATGACAATCACCTAAATTCCAGAGAAATTCTAGGGATGGATTAAGATAACTAAAGCTCTACTGTTTGCTTTTTCCATGTAGGCACTTCCTTTGCAGCTAAGTTTTTCATTTTGAAACTGAAGTTGGAAAAGTAGATTTAAAAGAAAATTTCTCATGTATCTCTGGGCTGGAAACTTGGCCCAGAACCCTACCTGATACACCAATCAAAATGGGCCATAAATGCAGTAAGCTACAATGTCAGTAAGGACAGAAGTAGGGCTCTTGGGAAAGTAACTTAAAAATTCTACTATCAAAATAAACTGGTTTTTTCAAACTTCCAGGAAATTAAGCCTCTACTTCTGCCTAAAGGACAGACATTTTTTTTGTACTTGGATATTCCCAAACCAATCCCAGCTCGAACAGGGGTCAGAGCTGGCAGGTTATAATATGCAATGAGTAAGACACTTTATTTAAAAGTTTCATGATTAACACATGAATCTTGCTGTAAAGGACATCTCCAAGAGCCACCATGAAGCCTCACAGATGGTAAATTATGGCAGATGCAGAAAGCTGTCCAAAGTCCTAGGAGTATGGCTGCCCATTTTTCATTTAATTTCATTTCCATCCTCAGCATTTCAGAACCTGCAATTGTTGTAACTAGGAAGGTCCCATTGGCTGTATAGGTCAGAAAGGAGAGCTAGCTGCTCCACAGCATTAACTGACCACCAACAGCTCTAGTCAAGCTTAAAGCAGTTGTGAATAAACAGCATTCCAGAACAAAGCTGCTAAAATGTCCTCAAGTCATGGCAGCCTTGGCAGATGGCTAGCCTGCCAGCTACAATGCAAATGTTCTGCCCTTCTCATGGCAGGACACCACCCACCATTCATTGTGTGAAACAAATACACAAGAAGACGTGAGCATATCTACTGCTATCACAAGACTGAGGAGGTTCTCACAAATCTACAAAGCTCAAAGTCCCTCCATATCCTGATGAAGGGAGGGGGAAGCTACTCCTTGCTCCTGCAACAGACAAGAAATGCTCGAGTAACACTCAGGTTACCGGGTGGTGGATTTCACTGCAAGGACTTTTTGTAGGAAGGGAAAGGAAACTCACAGATTGCACAAGACTCTTGGCCTATATATGCTGACAATCAAAAGAAATGATTTCATTTATGTTACCTGATTACCTAGCCTTCTAGTCTCACAGCTGTAAAAGTACAGGGATTTCCCAGTACTAAAAAGACCGCCCATGCTACATCAGCATCACAAATCCACAGCACTTCAGTAGGAACACAAAGAGTAAATGATGAAACTGGACTGCCAAGGAGGGGACTGCACCAGGAGGGAGCTTACTAGAGTCACGGCTTAGTCAGAAGAGGCAGGCAAAGCCACATACTTACTAAGGGAGCCAAGCAATATTTAATGCCCAGGAAAAAGGCAGTGCTTTGGATTTAATGACTCATGAAGCAGTGTGGTACCTCCTACCAGTGTGCTGTGGCATTCATACCCAGAAGGAAGTGTGTCAGATACCGAGTCATGCACCTATGAAGGATTGGCTGTCACCAATCTAAACACAAGCTATGCCCAGCCCCGTTCAGCCCTGACATTACTGTAGCCCAAGGTTAAACTCATCTCCCAAGCTTGAAAGCCCAGCAATTTTCCTGTGCACACACTTAGCCTTCCAACATCAAAGCACCTGCAACACAACCTGCCAAAGGGACTGAAAGCAAAACTGATCGGCCACTTAGGAACAAACTTTAATATAGGAGCGGGACTTGTGTTTTCACACTACTGACCTATGTTTGCAAATCTCTGGAGGCAATTTTGTCCAGCCTGTAAAAAGGATGAACTCTAAAGCCAGCTATATTAAATTGTTATGCAACAGAAAGCACAGCTGTGCTGAACAAAAACAGCCTATGACAAGCAGAGCTAACAAAAGCCATGAAGTTGCATGTAGGAAAAACTAATACATTTCAGCTAACAAAAGAAGAGACTTTTAATTAACTTGTTGCCATTGAGTGAAGAGATAATTAAATTACAGAAACAACCACATCAGTGTAATTCGCTCAGAACCCACATACAGAGACAAAGGGGGTTTCAAAACCCATCTACAAAGAAAAGAAGCTCCATTTAAACTGCTTTACTCTTCCTTCATTACACGCATTCACATGCTTTCTTTTAGCAAAAAGACAATCCTAACTCTGGCTCAGTTTAATCAAACCCTTGAAAGGCTACCAAAACTGGTTGATAGTAAGCTGAACATGAGCCTGCAGTGTGCTCAGGCAGCCAGGAGGGCCAATGACATCCTGGCCTACATCAGGAACAGTGTGGCCAGCAGGAGCAAGGAAGTCATTCTGCTCCTGTACACTGCACTGGTTAGGCCACACCTCGAGTACTGTGTCTGGGCCCCTCAGTTTAGGAAAGATGTTGACTTGCTGGAGCGTGTCCAAAGAAGGGCAACAAAGTTGGTGAGGGGTTTGCAACACAATCCTTATGAGGAGAGACTGAGGGAGCTGGGGCTGCTTAGCCTGGAAAAGAGGAGACTCAGGGGTGACCTTATTGCTCTCTACAACTGCCTGAAGGGAGGTTGTAGACAGGTGAATGTTGGTCTCTTCTCCCAGGCAGCCAGCACCAGAACAAGAGGACACAGTCTCAGGCTGCCCCAGGGGAGGTTTAGGCTAGAGGTTAGGAAGAAGTTCTACACAGAGAGAGTGATTGCCCATTGGAATGGGCTGCCTGGGGAGGTGGTGGAGTCACCATCACTGGAGGTGTTCAGGAGGAGACTTGACAGGGTGCTTGGCTGCATGGTTTAGTTGATAAGGCAGTGTTGGACAAGATGATCTTGAAGGTCTCTTCCAATCTGGTTTACTCTATTCTAACTTCTGATATTCTTCAGGTACTTTGTATTTTTACAAGCAATTACTCATGATTCTCAACTTCTCTTCATCAAAGTGTATCTCCCTTCCTTTCAGTCACACAGTAAAAACTGAAAGTATGTCTCGCATGCATCACAAGAGCCCAAAGCGACAAATAAAAACTAAGTGACGAACAAAATAATAAAACTGGGCAGAGCTAGTTTGATAAAGCCAAAACATTTGGGTAGGACTTAATTTGGGGGAAAGTGCTGCTCACAACTCGAAGTCTTCAAGGCCTGACAGTGGAGGCTTGCCTAACTGCTTCAGAAGGGACTGTATTTGTTGGGATGAGTGTGTATCAAGGGATCTGAGTGCTTGAACTGCAGTGTTCTTTAGCCAAGGCAATAGCCCACCTGCCCAGGGTCAGCCATAGGAAATGTCACTCATCCTCTGATCCATGAAGGTCCAGCAAAGAGTTCATGCCAAGCTGAAGCACAAAGGAACACCTCTAACTGGACCATTCACCTCAATAAATTATGCATCTGTTGAAGTGCTTTGCAGAACCAGTCCAGAACACATAATCTCACCCTTAGGAAAAAGGGCTCATGTTAAGAGGAACTCAGGCTAGGAGAGAATCCACTGATAGAGTGCTCCTTGAGGTCTATGAAAACATGTTACAGGTGCTCAGAGCAGAGTTTCTCCACAAGTAGCTACACAACCTATGCATGCACCTGCCTGGTAGAGATCATAAGATGCAATAGGAAGGAGACATCTTCCATCAAAGGCAAATTGGCTGGGGGAACATCTGCAAGTTTGTAATGTCCCAGGGATCGGTGCCACAGCCAACTCATTTTGCCCTTAATGCATTCCACATGAAAGCATGAATGACGTAGACCCAACACCACCACATCCTCCAGTTCTCCTGTCATCTGCACAGTACAGCTGCACTGGTTCTAATCCCAGATACCCTCACCACAGAGTCTTCTCCTAGCAATTTAAGGCCTCTTATGGGGATACATTTTATACAAGCAACATGTTCTGTGCCTTGGCTTAACAGCTACTTTTTAAACATACAGTGCCCCAAACAGACTTCACAGTCAGGCAGGTCAAAAATATATCTTGATATGCACATGAAAATTAGAACTACAAAAGAAGCTGCACAGCTTCTACTATTTGCTGTAAAAAATAAAATAAATAGAAATTATCATAACCTAGGAGGAGTTATTAAGTAATATTTCAATGGAGAATCTTTTCTCCCAAATACCATTTTAAACTTAAAGACACAACAAAGGTCATTCACAGTATTTCAGAAGCATGCAATAGGCAGTGTTTATCAGCTCCTGAACACAATGCCAAGCAAACCCACCATGCCAAAAACCATCCATGTTTGCTGGCCCCAAAACAACAGTAACCTGGGAAGAAACAGAAATTTCACTCCTTGCTGCTGAGGCTGAGACACCATTATGGATCTCACTTCTACCGTAAGACACAGGCAAGCAGAAAACTCGGACAGGAAAAGCAAGCTTTCCACAGAGTCCTAAGTAGGAAGCATGTCATCTGTCATGAGAATTAATCATGCCAAAGTGTACACAAAGTGGTTTTACTCCATGCCTATCCTCCTAGGATCAGATGGCATGGCATATACTATCATCAGCTAACACAACTGAGAAGGCTACCAGGTGTCCCGTCCTATGCTACAATAAATTCCATGCAGCAGTGCTCCCAGTTAATAAGGCTGCAGTGGCATCTGCTGGTCACAGCACAGTGAGACAGACAGTACTTTTGTCAGCTTCAAGCGTTTCTCACATGACAGAAGAGCTCCAGCTGGATGTGGCACCATTCACCACAACTCTCTGGGCTCAGCTCTCCATCCAGTTCCTAACCCAGCACAGAGTGCTGCTGTCCAAGCCACAAGCTGACAGCTTGGCCAGCAGTTTGCTGTGGGGAACAGTGTCAAAGGCCTTGCTGAAGTCCAGGCAGACCACATCCACAGCCTTCCCCATATCTACCAGGCAGGTCACCTGATCATAGGAGATCAGGTTGAAGAGGCAGGATCTGCCCTTCCTAAATCCATGTTGGCTAGGCCTGATCCCTTGGCCACCCTTCAGGTGTGCATGATTGCCCCCAAGATGATCTGCTCCATAATTTTCCCTGGCACTGAGGTCAGGCTGACAAGCCTATAGTTTCCAGGTTCCTCCATCCGACCCTTCTTGTGGATGGGGATCACATTGGCCAGTTTCCAGTCATCTGGGACCTCTCTAGTGAACCAGGGCTGGTGGAAAATGATGGAAAGAGGCTTGGCCAGCTCATCTGCAGCTCTCTCAGAAGAGCCCTAGGATGGATCCCATCCGGTCCCATGGACTTGTGAGTATCCAAGTGGCTCAGCAAGTCCCAAACTAATTCATTGTGGATTTCAGGGGTACTACACTGCTTCCAGACCCCATGTCACATCATTCAAGCAAAGACTGAAGACCCATCCTGAGTTCAAGCAGGCCTCTTAGAACTCATCCCAGGTGAATCTGGTTGAAGCAGTTAGAGGCCTTTCTGTGCCCTCTGGTGACTTGGAGTCCAGAAAGGCACAAGTTCTTCAGTCTCTGCTTCAGAGGATGTCCAATACTTACACAACTTTGGTGCATACCACAAGACACATCTGAGGAGATGAGCATAGCCAGAGCAGCTCAGGGGCTGACTCCAGGACAGCCATAAGGGGTGCAAATATCCTGTGATGTTTATCTGTGCTTCAGCAATTTCACATCTGCATTGTTCTGATGAAAGTAACTGTTCATTGCCCATGGAGCATCTCTCTTTCCTGTTGTTGTTGAGCTTTGGGTGCAGGTTTTTTTCCCCACTGTGTCACTATATCACCAAGAAAGCCACACATTTAGGGCACGAAAGGCTTTCTGAGGATATCTGCCTCTTGGAGAAACACTTGCCCCGGCCTAGTCAACTCAACCCACTCATTCTGCACACCCCTGCATCACAAATACACCCTTCTACTCTTCAGCATGCACCCAGAACTTATTTTCTCCCATTAGTCTCTAATCTCTCAACAACTGCAGCCTAAAAGCAACAACTTCTTGTATGCCCAATGTGGTTCAATGGCCTTGGAGTCATAATGTTACGATTAAAACATAAACAAGGCAGAGTTCCCCAACACCACCTCCTCACAGTATGCCTAAGTGTGGCTCATGGCTGTTTCACTATCATTCCTATCAGTTTCCCAGCCAACACCAGCCAGGAAGGCTTTCAGGAGGGGAGGGAGAAGTCTTTAGCCATAGTCACTACTGAGTGCTTTGCATCTACCTAGGTATTTTCAAACACTAATTGGTCTTACAAGTGCTTGAATCTTACCCTACAGTTAATATTTAACTTTTAAATCGTATTTGTGGTATCTTTGTACCAGCTCTTTCTTCCTGAAAGGGAGATATGGAAGCATTTCAGATAGGCATTGGCCATTGCTCTAGAGGGCAGCTATCGCTTCCCCTGGCAGCCTCCACTCGTGGCCCAGCCATCCCCACCAGAAAAAGCTTCTTCACCAGTTGCTCCATCTCCAGGTCTGTGGTGGCCACACTACGGTGAGCAAACACGCCTAGCGAGTTAGAAGCCCAGGCGCCTTGGAGAATAGGGCGGGTGACCGAGGCCCAGCAGCCTCTACCCGCGGGCGCAGGGCCCTCAACGTTCGCCTCCCAGGGCTGGGCGGGCAGGGCAGGGCAGGAACGCGCTCCCCACCAAGCAGAGCGGGCGGAGAGCAGCGAAGGGCCGCCTACCTCCGGGGTGCCGGACGGACGGGGCAGCTCCTCCTTTCCCCTCTCTTCCCCTCCCCGCTTCTCAGAAGGCTAGTAGAAGCGAAGGGAACAGGAGCCGGGCAGGGAGGCGAGGGACGGCGAGGCCATCGGAGGCTGCATGTGAGTGGGCGAGCGAGCGCGGGGAAGGGCTGTTCGCCGGCGGCGGGAAACGCAGAGCTGGCCGGGAGCCGGTATGTCCCCGGCCCGGCGCAGGCACACGGAGGCAGCCTGCTTGTGGGGACCCGCGGAGGAGCCAGAGGAGGAATGCTGGGCAGCTAAGCTGTTCAAGTTGTTTATTTTGTAATTACTATCGAGCGTTCTCGGGGAGCCTCCTCCGCGGGGCCACGGCAGCAGCTGCAGCCTGGCACTTCCTCAAACTCCGGCGCGGCTCTCGGGGCCGGGAGCAGGCGGCGCGCGCCGGGGCCGTGTTCACCCCTGGCCACCAGCGCCTCTGAAGGGTGGGCAGGCACTCCCTGGCCTAGAAGTGGTCAGGGGAACATTGCACTCCGGTTTTCCCTCCATTACCTTAAAGTGAATCTGTACCGGCTCTAGCACGAGTAACAGCCCTGTGTATTTCCACACAAAATTTGAAGTTCGGGCCTGCTAAGGGCGAAAATTTCTGGAGAACTAAGTCTGTAGAGTCATTGTAGCATTTATAATTCTGTTGGCTTAAATGCTCTGCAGAAATACTGACAGGAATCACAAGTAGCCTCAAGACATGTTTCTGGTCCTTTTGATCTCCCTGTGGCAGCCCGTACAGCTGCACCCCACAGGGTGCTAAAGGAATTGGGGTGCGTTGCCAGAGCAGATCCAGGCTTGACCTGGGAGTTTTATGACGTGGAGCATGCCCAGCCTGCCCTAGCAGTTTGGGTTTTTTGGGAGTTAATATGTAATAATTAGTTGTCCTGGTTGTTTACCTTGCCTCTTTATACTGCATACTCCAATAGATTTAATGGGGTTTGTGTTTTCTTATCAAACTGAAACCTCTTGGTTTGAAGAGGAAGTGGGGAAGACAGCAGCTTTAGGGAATGTTGGAGTGCCAGGATTTGCTGCGCTGAGGCCATGGTTTTCCAAGCCAGCATGAATGAAAGTGTTTCACCCACCCCTTGGGCTGTCCATTTTCACCCATGTCAGCACAAGCATTTGTATGCAGAATTAGACCTGGAAGTTTAAATAAATTTTAAAAAAAATCCAGATCAGCTCCCAAATGTTTTTGCTGGCACAACAGGCAGGTCAGCTGCTTTTCTGTAACAATACTGGCTCATAGTGGACTAAGTGTAAGCAAAAGTATAGTTCCTCTGCCAGATTTCATACCTGTGCTCCTGAAATAAATAATGTTGTTCTCACACTTAGGCCAGATGCAGCTTTATTTATTCTTAAAGCTATTACTTTGGAACATGTCTGGTAGCCATTTGACTTTTCTAAAGTCAGGATCTTTGTTTTGCTATGAATATAGTGAAGTAATACCTTTTCTCTATACTTTGTGTTGAAAGCCTCGTCTGCACAGGAGACCATCTCAGGATCTGTGTCTTGGATATGGCCTTCAGGAGAGACATAGCCCTTCTTCACTGGGGTACCCCCAGTCTAATGCATACCTAAGCTAGTACATCCATGTGGCATAGAGCAGCACCAATTCAAAAATCCCAGTTTTGACCCAGGGGCAGGAGAGCAGCCATAGTGTTTTCCAGTGTCCAACACACTGTCTCTACTTACCAAGGTAAAACAAGTGAGTATCTTTGACTACAGGTTGTCCTGCTGGAAAACAGCTCCATTCACTGAGAAAGACCTTGGAGTACTAGTGGACAGCAAATTATCCATGGGACAGTAATGTGTCCTTGTGACCAAGAGGGCCAATGGCATCCTGGGGTGCATTAAGAAAAGTGTGTCCTGCAGGACTAGGGATGTTCTCCTCCCCCTCTACTCTGCCCTTGTGAGGCCACACCTAGAATACTGTGTCCAGGTTTGGGCTCCCCAATTCAAGAGAGACAAGAGATCTGCTGGAGACAGTCCAATGGAGAGGTAGAAAGATGATTGCAGGACTTGAACATCTATGAAGAAAGACTGAGAGAACTGGGGCTGTTTAGTGTTGAGATGAGGGGATGAGAGGGCATCTTATCATTGTCTATAAATATCTGCAGGATGGGTGTCAAGATGCAGGTGGCAGTCTCCTTTTGGTGGTGCCCAGTAATAGGACAAGTGAGAAGGGGTACAAGGTAGAAAACAGGAGGTTCTGCTTCAACACTAAGAGACACTTCTTTACAGTGAGGGTGGCAGAGCACTGGAACAGGCTGCCCAGAGAGCTTGTGGAGTCTCCTTCTCTGGAGACTTTCAAAACCTGCCTGAATGGTTTCCTGTGTGCCCTAGGTGATCCTGCTTTAGAGGCTTGGACTCAAGGATCTCTAGAAGTCTCTTCCAACCCCAAACATTCTGTGTGTGATTCTCTGATTCTTGGGTATCAACCCTTCTTGGTTCAGCAGCTGTTTGGTGCCAAGTTATAGGCTGGAACATCTGAGAACATAAAAACAGCCTCAGTGTAAATTAGCCTCTTGGAGTCTATGAAGTTACAGTTTTCTGAGTTAGGACTGTCCATAAGTTGTCATGATGTTAGAATTTCAGGGCAGATTCCCAGCACCATTCTAGTGAAATTTCTTGGTAAGGTGATTTTCCCCTAAAAGCATGGGGTTGAGCTGGACATACTGTTTCATTTATGTTGTCATTCATTTGGAGGAAAAAGAGGGTTGTCAAACTAATCTTTAGCAGATCCACTTTTACCTTTGGAATGACTTTTCCTTATTAGTAGAATTTGTCATTACCACCAGATTTCTATTACCCCTTTGATAATGAATTTTATACCAGTAGGGTTGACACCAGTCATGGCCTAGGCCCAAAGGAGTTAGAGGAGCTAGGTCTACAACAGTAGTGTTCTGACAACAAATTTTAAATGAACTGCACTGAAACAGATGACTTTCATTTATGTTGTACCTTGTAATGCAAATACAGCAGGATATGCAATTTAACTAAATAACAGAAGTCTTCATGTGGAAATTTTTAAACCATGAGATGTTAAGAAACAAGAAGAACACCTGAAAGTCTGGGGAATATTAAGCTGTGACTAACTGGCTGTTGAGGTACAAGTGCCTCCTTGCACCTCTGGAAGGGAACCTCAGAATGAATGTTGAACTGGGCTCTGCCCTCAAAGAGCATCTTTTGGCACCAAAAAAACTCTTTTATTATCTAATTGGTAACATAAAGCTTTGCTATTATAAACTGGGTAAATAGGTGAATTGAAACTTTCACACTGGTTCTCAACATGAGGTATTTAACATGTAGCTTTGTATTACATTAGTGTAATGTTAAGCTGGAATGATGTTGTCCTGCAGTCAGTCCTAGAAAATGTCATTTCTTCTCTTATTCCTCACCTGTGACAACTCTCCTTGATTTTTTTGTGTTTGACCCAACTTTTAGGCTGTTTTAAATCCCTAAATACTTTTCTAAAGATCTACAAGTTGCTACACCCCCTGTAGCCTTCTTTGTAAAAACTCCTCGATATTTTTTATGTTAGAAGCAGTCTGTGTACAGCATTTTTGACAGAAGAGTCTCTGTCTGTGACTTGAGTTCTCAGATACAGCTGAAGTCTGCAATAAATGGAAGTCATCCACTTTACTGCCTAAGCTTCAGCTGCAAAGGCATGTTTCTTAGTGTTCAGCTTGACAGGACACTGAGTGCTAAGCTGGTATTTTCTCCCACTGGTTAAATATCACAAATCCTTCTTGTTGCATCAGTCACCTTGCACCTACAAGCTCTTTCTTCAGTAATTAGCAGAACTCTATGGATGATAACCAAAGCTGCTACTTTGAGCATCTTCTCAAGTTTGGTTTGGCATGTTTAGTGTTTACCTGTCCTGGCAGGGAGGAGCCTGGTGGGATCTCAGGTGATCCACTGTGCTGAAACAGGATACATGCCTACACCTCTGTGCAAGCAGACTATCAGCAGAAACTGCATTATGTTCCAGGATATTTCTGGCAAAGAGCCAATAAAGTTTTTTGCCTCCCTTCACATCTGTTGAGATAGCTAAAACTACTATCTGGGACCCATGGGACCAAGCTGGCAGAACTGCAAATCTAAACTTCCATTTGCAGTGAAAATTACAGCTTCAAGTGTACAAAGCAGTGTAACTCCTTTGTTCACTGGGCAGATTGCCAAAACAGATCCCACTCACAACTGCAGGCTTCGCAGTGTCCAGACTGGCCAATTAACTGTATAGTGGGGAAACCCTGGTAAAAGTGGAGGTGGGGGAAGGAGTGGAGGTGGGGGAAGGAGTGGAGGTGGGGGAAGGAGTGGAGGTGGGGGAAGGAGTGGAGGTGGGGGAAGGAGTGGAGGTGGGGGAAGGAGTGGAGGTGGGGGAAGGAGTGGAGGTGGAGTGGTGTGTGTGAAATCAGAACAAAAAAATCCTACATGCCTACCTTGCAAGAGTAATCACAAGAGCAGAGTCTGAAGTTCCAGTCAAGGCCACTGTGAGGTGGTGGCAGCATAGAAGTGTTTGGAGACTGTGGAGAAATGCATTCATTTCAGAGAGTGGAGGGAAATTACCTTTGTTTTTTTGTCTGTTTATTTTGGTTTTATAGAGCTTATATAGGCCTTTCCAAAATGATTTCCTCAAGCGAGTATGGGTCTCACTCCTGGGAACTCTTGGTGACAGTTGATCATCAACATGAAGAGGTACCAAAGGAATTTATGCTACAGGTCACAGGGGACCTTCATATTGGAGGACTTATGCTGAAATTAGTAGAAAAAATCAGTGAGTAAAACCTGTTTAATTTACAGTGTTACTAAGTTAATATGCACAGCTTTCCTTCTGCAAAAAAAGGCTCCTGCACATTTTGAAATGGCACTACCTTACTTCTTTGTAACAGTACACTGAGTGGCTGCTGCAGACTCAGGGCTTTCATGTGGCCAGAACCCTGCCCCTATACTCAGGGCAAACAGAACTTTATAGACAAATATAATTGCACCAAGCTAACTATATTCAACTCCCTTTCCAGACTTATTTTATAGGTGGCTAGTTTGAGGGGTGATAAAGGTAGCAGATACCCTATTTATCCACCTGTAGCAGTCAGAGAGACAGGATTAGTTCTTACAAAGAAGTCTGGGTGCAAAGAAGGTTTTGTGGGAGGCTTTTCAGCTTGCAATCTCAAGTTGCAAAGTGGATAGCCTTGTTAGTAGTCCATATTGCACCACAATCCAAGCAGCATTGGACCATGTATAGTACCAGATTCAGGAGAGGCACTTTCCCTGTGGATATCTGCAAGAGTAAAGCAGTGCCACAGGCAGCACCTAGATTGGCTTTTCAGGGAAAACAAAGTTAGTTCCCAGTGACTGACACAAATATTCAGCAAATGGGGTCTAGGTCTCAGGAACTGCAGGTGCCACTTCAATGTAATGAATGCTCTCTTTGCAGAGCACTGTTTCCAATCTAAGTTTTTTGTTTCTTTGCTCCATAGTTTTTTACTAACCATTTTCTATCTTCATAGAAATATCACAAGACTGGTCAGACTATGCTTTTTGGTGGGAGCAAAAAAAATGCTGGCTCCTGAAAACTCACTGGACACTGGATAAATGCGGGGTACAGGCAGATGCTAAGCTGCTCTTTACTACTCAGCACAAAATGCTGCGGCTTCGCTTGCCAAACATGAAGACTGTGAGACTGAAGGTCAGCTTCTCCTCCATGGTATTCAAAGCTGTCAGCGACATCTGCAAAATTCTCAGTAAGTAAAGCTAAATCCCCTCTGGCAACCAAGTTGGAGAATTTTATTAAGTGACTTTGTTTTGATGTGAAGTCCTTACAAAACTGCTTAGCTCCAGGAGAAATCTGACTGAGTTGACTCAAGATCAAAAGACAATTACTATTTATTTTAGTATCCAGTGCATGTCAGTCAGTCTTAGTCTCTGTGACTGATACAAACAGTGTCAGAAATGTGTCCTGTGAGCAGCAGGAGTGCTGGCGAATCCAAAGGACTGTTGATGGGTTTGTAGGAATCCTTGTCCTTCTTGAGCAGGACTCAGTCCTGCTTATTGTATGCCATTGACCAAGAGCTTGATCTTACCAATCTCCTACACCAGTCTGTACCATAGGCAATTTTACTGGTGTCAACTGATTTATCACCTGTTTTCACTAGCATTAATGGTACTCAACTTGATGTATTGGTTGTATGTATTCACTTCACAAAGAGATGTTTTAAATGTTCAAAGTTTTTATATGCCCAAACCTCTTCAGGTGTGGGTATACCCAGCTGCCCCACTCAAGCCCAGGAGTCTCCCAAGTCTCCACTCTTTCCAGTAATGGTGCACCTCCAAGTAGAGATGAGGTTTTGGAGCATGCCAGACCTGTATGCCTGTCATCAGTCTGCAAATAAAAATCTTCAGAATCCCTTAGTTTTAGGGTACAACAGGGATTAAAATCCTCATTTTAAATCAGATCTCCAAAAGTTATCTTTTATCCTCAGAAGGAATTTGCTACCTCATATTGACTACAATGCAGCTTTTAACTTCATCTAGCAGTGGATTATGAAAAGTATATGTCTGTATTATATGTAACAGCTCGGCTAAAAGGATGCCATAACTGTTCAACTGACATTTGGCCAAATTTATTTCTCCCCACATTTCCAGACTGAGTCAGTACAGGAACTCTTTAACTTTTCTTATGAATGAATACTGTCAAAACCATCTTTGTTCACCCCAGGATAAAAGTGTTTTTCAGAAACAAAGTGCCAGGTTTGCAACTGACAATCCATGTCTGAATCAGTAGTGCGTTAGGGAGGAGCGTATAGCCAAGGCAGGGTTTTGTGCATGAGCACAGTGAATAGTAAAAGGCATGAAATTCAAATACAGTGGTTCCATTTCTGTTCATCCTTATTCCTAAGTCAGACATTTCTTGGAGGTAATTATGGTCCAAGGTGACTGCAGGGCCCCTAGGGAGAGTTTTCCCTTGGTGTTCTGAAATGCAGTTAACTATGCTTCCTATAAAAGGAGGCTTAAATCCTGTCAAAACTCACTCTCACAGCCCAGCATCTCTGGCCTTGTTACTGAATTGCTGGATTCTCCACAGCTACTGCTTTCAACCTGCTAAAAATAAAATTCACATTGCAAAATGGAGCTTCCTCAAATGCTGTTACCACCCATGGGCTTTTGTGGATGTAATCTGCTAAGTTTCAAATGTTTCATCCTGCGTCACTTCCCAAATTGCCATTGTAGATATTAGACGGTCAGAAGAACTCTCTTTGCTGAGGCAATCAGAAGACACACTCAAAAAGAAAAAGAGAAAAGACAAGAACAGCAAAGAACCGCTTACAGAAGATGTTTTAAACCTGTGCAACTCTCCAGTGAGTTCTGGATTATCAGGTAATGAAAAATCACTATGTTTTTGTTGTCACTGAAAATCAAAAAGAGGGAGAAATTCTTTGTTACACAACTAAACCCAGGGAGACCAGTTAAATAGAGGATGGTAGTCAGACACAGTTGGCCTGAAATCAGTGGCTTCAAAAAGTTACTGAAATCTCCACTATATCAACATTTTTCTGTTGTCTTTAAACATTTCTTCCTTTCCATCGATGTGAGAAAGGCCATACCAGAAAAGAGGTGATCAGCAATGGCACTGCACACATCATGTGCTGCTGTTCTTTGAAAATGCGACACCACTCTTAAAATATTCAGCAAGTTTGGCAAACTGCAAGGAAAATGAGAAATAAAGGCTTGAAAGTATGTGTTTTGTACCTCCAGCAGAACTGAGAGATCTCAGAATGAGAGCTCTTCTGTCCCTGAGGTCACTTCACCCATGAAAGGACAAGGCCAGCTGTAAACAGCAGACAGGACACTGTCTTAAAAGAAAAGGTTCAGTCTTTTATGATAGAAAGTGGTGGACCACCCAAGTCTGAAGGCAGTGTTTCCTGGAACTATGCATTACTCTCTTCACCTTGCAGGGAGCACAGGTTTATACAGCAAAACCGTGACACCTGTTTATGACCCAGTCAGTGGGACACCAGCTTCTTCTACAATTACTTGGTTCAGTGAGAGTCCCTTGACTGAGCAGAACTGCAGCATCCTCGCCTTCAATCAAACCAACTGTTCTCCAGAAGCACTAGCAGAGATGTACCAGCCTCGGACTTTAGCGGACAAAGCCAAACTCAGTGCAGGGTAAGATGCCTCTTTGAGATCTTTGTTGGCTTGCTTAACAAGAGTACATGAATCCAGCTTTTCAAGTGTAAAGCAGAATTTGAAAACAATACACATAAGATGGCTATATTGATATAGGGCTATACTGAGACATGTTTTGATCTAGGGTTCGATTCAGAAATAGTTACTCTGTTCAACCTTTTTTCCTTATTCAGCATTCTTGGTTAGGCAATTTTGGTTAACAATGACAAATGATGTAATTGTGCAGGCTCTGGACTAAATTTTGTTGTTAGATGAAGACAGATCCAGTTGAGCACTGTGGGCGCAGCTAAAGGACACTCTGAATAGGAAACTCTAAAGGCTTTAAACAGACAGTGGAAATACATGTGGATAAATTCAGTAAATCTCTAAGGCATTACAAATAGGTAACTTAGTGAATTATGCACAAGCAGACATTTATTGTACACCACAGAGGAACAAAGAGCACTGGGGGGTTTAATGGTACAAGTGTTTTAGACAGTTGTGTGTCTAGCATTAAAGTATGGATTATAATTTTTTGATCTGTGGAACATTTAACTTTTAGTGACTTTGACATTTTTTGTTGAACTTCACTGGAGAACAGAAGTACCTAGAACAATAAAACAGCAAATACTGAAATGAAAAGCAAGAGTTCAGAATATCACAGGCGTGGTTTTGTCCTGAATTAAATGAACCTCACTTTTCTGGAGATCAAGAATAAAGAATCTTACTGGCATAGGTCACCCCACAACTAGTTACTACTCAGTTTCTGGCATCTACTCCTGATGTTTTGAATAATGCTGGAGGAAAAAAGAGGAACGTTGTAGGTATTCTGTATACATAAGGAAAGTGGGAAGTACATATGAATGTTGCACCTTCTCAAGTTAGGTGACACTTTCTCAGCTTTGCAGGGATTAGAGCTGTTGGTTCCTACTTTTGTTTCACCACTACATTGGAGCTCTGCAGGTGTGAGAGTTCTGCCTGTACACATGAATCTGTGGGTTGTTTTCTTCCACAGCTGGCTAGATTCCTCTCGATCACTTATGGAACAAGGCATTCTGGAGGATGATCAACTTCTTTTACGCTTTAAGTACTACACTTTCTTTGATTTGAATCCAAAGGTAAGAGCTTTGTTTTTATTGCTATTCATTGTTTGTCTGCTTTCATATCAAAGAGCTATATAGCACAAGGACACAGAATTTAAGCTAGGATTTGTTACAGGCCCTTCAGAGATCAAATGAATCTTCTTCCCCTCAGCTAAGGCTACACTGTTCCCCTCTAGACACTGATTCACCATTCCTCACCTGAAATATGATCTTAAGTACAAAGATGAGGTCTGAAGAGCACTAGAAACAGTATCCAGATTTCCAGAGGCGATGGTTTATTTTATGCTTCTCTTTTAACAAGAAAAATTAAGGGGAAAACTAAGCCAACCAACATATCCTAAATGATGTGAAGATGTAAGTTCTGCTTTTGAAAATGGACTTTAAAATGACATTTTTTTTCCACTGCCCTTGACTGAATATTGAGCTTTTCTGGGCTAACTCCCACGGAAGCACTCAGGCACTTAAATTCATTTCAGTGTGACTGTCTGGTTTGGAACCTTTGGAACCTTCGTAAAGTTCAGCAAAAGTGTTTAAGAACCATTTGAAAAGAAGGCTGAGTCTTCAGAACTCACTTAAATGCTTTTCTCAAGTGGCCTCTCATTTGCCTTTATTTTCACTACAGGTCAGTCATGATAGTTATGTTAAGCCAGTGGTTTCTATGGCTTGGTGATACCTTTAGTGGGATTAAAGCATGATCATTGAGAAATGTAAATCAGTAAGAATTCAAATGTGACTTTTGGAGGATTTGGCCTTCATGTTTGTATTTTCTGAAAATTCTGTAAAATTCTTTCATTTCAGGCATCTCAGATGAGGCAGTTTCTAGTTTCGGTAGCATGTTTTCCGGTGAACTCCACTAAAACTTAGCTACGTGTCACAGCTTCAGAAGCCCAAACATTCCCCTTCTTTGCCCCAGCCAGCCATGGAGCCATGAGTCAGCCCAGAACAGCTTCGGGCAACTTAATAGCTCAACACTGTTGGGAGAGATCACACTCTGAGGTTTACCCTCCCATCAGCTACCTTTCACCAGCTCTGGGGCTTGAATATTTTTGTGAGTCACTTCAGCTTACTAACCAAGTAGATAATATGAAACAAGAACTATCCAAACAATGGACTGTGAGCAGTTCACAGCAGGAGCTGACAAATGTCAAGCCAGTGCAAAGACAGAGCCAAAACCAAAAAAGCCATGAAAAGGGGAAGTGAGGAAGTTTGCATCTTTCAACAGTAGCAAGCTGTTGAATGCCACATTCATATCAGCCACATCACATTATTTTCAATTTGATAGTGTGGTTTCACATTTTGGTTGAGCCACAAAACAGGGTATCTTCATCTCCCCTTCTGATTCAGCCAAGGACTTCTGATTAATTTTCTGTCAGATCAGCAAGTTGCTGTGGCCCTACACACAACCACGTGAGCTACTACAAGAGAAAGATGGGAATGTACAGCAGGGCAGAGATGGGGGAAGAAGGAAGGAACATTTATGGTTTCAGCCCAGTGTTAGATGAGCTGCAGCCGACTGAATCTGTATCTTGCTGGTCATTAACGACCAATGTTGTTCTCTTGCTACAGTATGATGCAGTGCGAATAAACCAAATATATGAACAAGCCCGCTGGGCCATCCTGTTGGAGGAAATTGACTGCACGGAGGAAGAAATGTTGATCTTCGCTGCACTGCAGGCATGTACTTGATCCAAGTTGCAAAACTTGTTTCCTCAAGAGGCAGGCACAAGCTAGGACAAGAACAGGCTAGAGGCCAGGCTAGTAGATGTATATAGATTGGGGGTCTGCTCTTTGAGTGAGAAACAATACACAGCATCCATCAACTAAGCCCACTGCATTCAGTAGGAGTAGACACCATTATTCAAACTGAGACATACAATTATGAAACCATTTACTGACATTATCTAAAGCAAACTGTGCCCAGGATGTAACTGATACCAGCCTAATCTGAAGGGGATTACAATCAAGTGTTGCTTCCCATATCAGCTACCATCCTTTCACATGTTTTTCCTGAGCATTTCTTTTATACCTAAATATATATGCTCACAACAGGCCAAAATAAGCTATAGCATGATGTGAAGACAGGGATGTTACGGAATACATAGAAATACAACATGACCTAGTGTGGCTTAGTCTCTAACCATAGATAATAAGGCACAAATGTTTATTAATAATTAATTCCTTCATTTTAATGTAAACGAAGCTGCCAAGAAATGTATGGCTTGCCTCTACAGAACACCACAAAACCTTGGTGCCAGGTTCCCACCTGATGTGGATGGCAATTTTAGCTGACAGTACTAGGGATGCAAATGTTGGCAGCATCAGCCTCACAGAACAGGGACAACTATACAATGAGGGAACACAAGCAGTGGCTATTAAAATTGGAAACTGTTAATCAGTAATTGCTCTGGAGATCAGGGGAGATACCTCTTCCCTTGTGAGAAAAGAAGAAAAAGCCATGTTTCTGTGCTGCAGTATTTTATGCAGTTGTCCAAGACTTAGGAAGACCAAATGGTCTATTTTCATACACTGTGATTGTCTGTGGCCAATCAATGTATTGACTCTTTGATATTGATACTTTATTTTAGTATCATGTAAGCAAGTTATCACTGTCATCAGAGGCACAAGATGTCACCTGTGAATCGGAAGTAGATGAAGTAGAAGCTGCACTTTCTAATCTGGAAGTGACATTGGAAGGTGGAAATACAAATGACATTTTGGTATGTCCTTTTGGATCCCAGAATTGCTTTCACTGTGTCAAATACATCAACTCTGATGAGCCTACCTAGTTCCTGATTTTTTTAACCGAGTTAACAGACTATTACAAAATGCACTGTACTAAAATTATTCCTAATTATTCCTGATAGGAGGACATCACAGACATCCCAAAACTTGCTGATAATCTCAGGCTATTCAGGTGAGTTATTAAAGCTAATAACAAAACACATACAAAAGAAAAAGGTTAACTGTGCAAGAGATCTCTTTGAGTTTTTCATTCTAATGTAACAGCAGATCCTACAGTTACAAATTTACAAATACACCAAACAGATCTAACTAGCCTAACACAATCTCTTCAAATCTTTCTCTCACTGCTTCTGAGCAAGATTCTCAGCAAACCTTTCTGGCTCTTGGGGTGCTGTGATACCTATACTTGTGCTTATTCAAAGACTGAGCTCTTTATATTTCCTAGTGCTTATCAATCATAATCTCTAAACAAAAGGGGCTGCAGTTTTCTTTTCAATTGCATTTCACTGTTTTTTGCCAATGAAACACTGGAAAAAACTTTCAGTTCTCCCTGAGAAGAATTTCTGAAAGGAACCATGGGGCTTTATTTATCTTTTTTAAAGAAAAGAAACCAACAAATAGCCCCTCTCTAACCAAACACAGTGTCTGTTTTTTCCTAATATCAAAAGGAGTTCTGGTGATCCCACTGTAATATTTTGGTGTATGGGTTATCTAAATAGCTGCAGCAACCTTAGGTCTGTAAACACCTTTTACAACAAAACAGTCTTTGTGTTTTAGGAAGACAAAGATTTCTATTGCACAAATGTTTATCAGATTCCTCCTGTTGACAAATCTTATTTGCAGTCAGTGAGCTGAAAACTGCACCTGAAAATGTTTCACTGTTAAGAATAGTTAATTATGGCTTTCTAATAGGATTTTTGTTTGACATTCAAATTACTAAAGTGGCTTAGGATGAAAGGGAATTTAAGCCTTTTAAGTTCTGTCAGTTCCTCACCCCTAACAATGGATTGTTTATTTTTGCTCAGCAGTAGAGCAAATTGCTTTGAAAAGCATTCAATAGTTCTATTGCATCGTGAAAGATTTCCTATATACATAATAAATCACTAAACCTAAGACACTGTAGGAACTAGGGAAAAGTGTACAATTTTTTAAAGGAACAACAACATTTTGTTACTATAATTTTATTTGCTTAATTGTGAACCTGACTGCAAAGATCTTCACAGCATGCTGCCAACTCTGTTCACACAGTGAACTTCTATTCACATTTAGTCAAATGTGTAGCACATTAGCACACTAGCAAGTGCTGCTTTTAGGTGGGTGACAGGATGGTGGAGAATTGCAACATTTTTGTTCAAAACCACCAACACAAAGCTTTCAAATGTTTTTTTCAGCAACTGTTTTTTTAAATAAATAATTTTGTTAAACTAAAAAAATGTAAAAAGTCCCTTAGTTTTTACCTTGTTTTTTAAGGATTATTGCTGCATCAAGAAATTAAATGGCAGCCTTGAAAGTATGTGGTTTTTTTTTAAACTTAAATGTAAAACTCATCATTTCCTAGAAATTATTCTAACCTAGGATTTCTAGAAAGGTTCTGAAGAAAGAGGGCAGAGTACATCAGTGTTCTCCAGCCAGCAGTATACTCTTTGTACCATCATCTTAGATATGAAGTACTAAATAGAATGGACTTTTAAACTTCGTTGTTGACCTTTGTAGCTACTTTTGAAGCATTTCTCTATTAAAATACCTATGGTTTTCTCTCCTGAAATATAATGCAATGCACCTGGGGATTTATTTCCCTGCCCCTCCTGTGGCTTTGTTAGTGTATTCTCAGTAGAATTCCTTATGATTTTTATCTTACTGGAGAGAGGTGGGGCTGAGACAATTATTAGGTTTATTCTGAATTCCAAAGTAGATATTTTAAAATTTACTCTGTAAAAGAAATCAGTTAAAAGAAATTAATAAATAATTAAAAGGAGGATTGTATCCCTCTACCTACATGTGTGTGGAGCTGGAGTAACACTGCCTTACAGGAAGAAGATAATTTAAACTACAAAGCTTCTATAAACTTAAGGAATAGAATTTTGTTGTGTTAGATATTATTCAGATAAAGCCAAAAAATGAATGCAAGTTAGTTTTATGGGTGCAAATCTAGGTAGGGATCTATTGTAAAATGAAGCTAATTCTGGTGTGTGTGAACAAGCTAGGGGGTTACATTAGTGTTACTGAATTCCTTTAAAAACCAGAATTGGTCTGTTGGAAGGGAATTGCTTTGATTAGCAGTGGATTTGAGGAGTAAAAACCACATCCATACTCAGGGTAATTTGGGTGCAGCGTGGGTTCCAAGTGTTTGCTACCCCCTTAACTGACATGAGTATAGCTCAACTGAAGCTGTCTGTGTGACCTCAAAGCAGTTTGAGATCCACAGTAATATTTGTGAGTGATGACAATCTGTACATCTCAACATAAAATGTGATTTCTTTTTTCCTTTTAGGCCCAGGAAGCTGTCACTCAAAGCTTTCAAGCCATATTGGTTTGTCTTTAAAGACACTTCTATATCCTATTTTAAAAACAGGGAATCTGCACAGGGTGAGCCTATTGAGAAACTCAACCTAAAAGGTAGGAATAGAATCTTCCTTTCTTTCCTTTTTCTGTTGTGTCTGTTAACTGAGTAAATCAAGAAATCTCTGCAAGACTCAGGAAGGGAAGCACAGTAGCATTTAGTCTTGACACTTTTTCAGTTACTGAGACTCCAGAGCAGGCAGCCTGTATCTGCAGGAGATACCTGAACAAAAAGCATTCAATAACTTAGCCCAAACCAAGATTATCTGGACCTGGCATATAAAATGCCAAGTAGTGATGAATTCACTTAAAGAAAGTCAGAAATTGTGATCTGTGTGACACATTTATTTCCAAATATTTTTACTCTCACTTAAATGGTCCTACTCACCTCTGTCCTTGGCAAATGCACACTGGTAGTAGAGGATGGTGACTGTGCAGCAAACGAAAATGACATAGGTTGTGCCTATATACTGCTGTGCAAAGACAGCTCCAAGACCTTCTCTAGGCCTTCCTTGTTTCATGCATGGGGACTTCCATAGCTACAATCAGTTTTAGGTACCTCTCGAGGAGAAACCATGGGTGTACACACAGCAAACACCATCACCATATATAGCATCCATCTACATTTACTTCTGCAGGGACTTCATTAGTTCAGCATCAGGGAGCCCAGGATTCATCCTAGAACAAGCCTTTGTAATAGCAAGAACATTGAATCCTGTGAACAAATGGCTCTGCATACCAATCTGCAGATCCCCAGTAGGTCAGACAAATGCATGGTAAAACTAGCCAGGGTGGCTGGAACCTCACAAGCAGCTCACAGCCTTGGTGCCCCTTGACAGCAAGGGGAATTGTAGGCATCCATAAATCCAGGTGAATATAGAAGGCCTGTAATAGCAACATTGACTTGAAATACCAGGCCCCAAGAGTTCTCTGGGATTCTTGAACTGGCCAGCTCTGTTGTAGATGTCACATATGTCTCACTGTCATTACTAAGTTGCTTCAGAAAACAGAATCCAGGCTTTCAAATCCCTTAGGGTAAAGTTTTCAAAAGTGTCTGTCTCATCAGCTACTCTCCATTTTAAGTGTTGAGTATTTCCTAAGATCAGGCTGAGCTTTTGAGAGTACTTGCATCCTTGCTCTTCTGCATCAACTAACATGCTCTTTGAGCTCAGAGCATCGTCACCCTGGCAAGCCAGACCAGGCAGTGAACTAGAATCAAAAACCTTGCATTAGGCCTAAGGTTTAGAAGTCTTAGTCCTTGATCTCAAAGAAAACCAACCATTAGTCACTTTTCTTTAATAGTAATCAGTTATTGATATGTAGCAATTAAATCTGTTTCCTTCTAATTCTCTGTGATCCAGGATGTGAAGTTGTACCAGATGTAAATGTTGCAACGAAGAAGTTTGGGATCAAATTACTCATTCCTGTTGCTGATGGCATGAATGAAGTATATTTGAGATGTGATAATGTGAGTAATAAGAAAAGGGAAAGTTTATATTCCAGATTGATTGGCAGATTGGCCAGAAGGCCCACTGCCCTGTCCTAGAATCTGTATAGAAAATAAGGATGCTGCAGAGAGTTTATCTGTATGTTTAGTAAAATTTAAGATTGATGTGGTGGCCTAAGAAATACTTAGTGGTTGAGGAAACAAAAGGACAGGAATTCTGGTTTTAGTGGTAGTTTCCAGGTAAAGCTGCTGGGGAAAAAAGAAAAAGAAGAAACATTTTAAAAAGTAAAAAGAGGTAATACTTTGTTCTGAGGGGTTTGTGTCAGTACTGAGGCTTGGAGTTTGCTCTCTTCTAGTTCCTTAACTAGAACTCTTCCCATTCAGATGAGGGTAGTGTGATAAGGATCTTATATTAGTTTTCAATTTCCATTTATTTGCATTGAAACTTATCAAGCCAAATTGTGAAAAAATGTTCATGAGGTGGAAAATAGTCACACAATAAACTTTCCAAAAGAATCGATTCTAAAGTACTGAACTTCTTTGAAAATGTAATCCTTAACTGTTCTTCAAAGGCAGCCCTGTAGCTGGAACTAGCCCCGTTAGGGAAGAACCACAGTACTGTGACAGCTACACATCTACACAAATTAAGTGAAATAATCCAGAGTGGTTTTATCACACAGTGAAAGATGTGTGAGCAGCAGCCATCTTCAGAAATGGTTTGTCCAAAGCCATCAAACAGTTGTCTTTTTTGCAGGAGAATCAATATGCTCGGTGGATGGCTGCTTGTGTTTTAGCCTCCAAAGGTAAAACAATGGCCGACAGCTCTTACCATCCTGAGGTCAACAAGATCCTTTCATTTCTAAAGATGAAGAACTGGACCATGACTACCCAGACTGTCTCCAATCCAGAAAACATAGATATGAAGCCAGAATGCTTTGTCTCACTACGTTACACCAAAAAATACAAATCCAAGCAGGTACCCTGCACATGGCTTGATGGTTGAGTATCGGTCATTCCAGTAATTGCTTAGAGGTCAGGCTGGACAGAGCAGTATTTCAAAACTCTACAGTAGAATCATCTTGCAATACTCATTTGCCCCTTTGCAAGAGGCCTTTTCTTTAAAATGGGTATGGGGACACTTGGCACATCTTCCAAGCACTCCTACATCCACACCATCTCCTAAGTCACTCTCATCATGTTCTGCTCCTGATAATGCTGTCCCTGAAAGTCTCTTCAGAGTAAGCAAGCAAAGTTTTTAAGGACACGAAGTTAATACCTGAATCTTGAACAACAGTGTCTTCCTGTCCTCTTGACTGGGATGCTTCTCCTTGCTCTTCTCCAAATTTCTTGTCCACTGCTTTTGCTGCAAAAGAGCCAACAGAGCTTCCAGAGCAGTGTGCTGGAACTAGAACCAGGGCAGCATAAACCCAGACCTGAGACCTCGCTGCCCTTGCACCTCAGGTTCTGTCCCCAGGTGCCCCCCATAGTGTATGAATGGTGAAGAGTAAGTGTCTGAACACAGCATCAGAGCTACTGATGTTTGATTTAGTGAAAGCAGTGGGATTTTTGATCTCCACTCGACTGAAACCTTCCTCTCTTCCTGTGTTTCCCAGTTGGTCACTCGTATTCTGGAAGCCCACCAAAACGTATCCCAGATGACTCTAGTGGAGGCCAAGCTGCGTTTTATTCAGGCATGGCAGTCCCTTCCCGAGTTTGGCTTGTCCTACTACATTGTCAGGTAATCACACCGTCACAGTGATGTCAAGCTGCCATAATGTGTTCATGCTCAGTGACTTGCAGGAAGTTCTTTCACTCCCTGTTCTGGAAATACTGTCTATTTTTTCCCCATACACCTTTTTAAATTCCAGTAACTTTCAAACTGCTGCATTTTCTTTCTGTGGTAGTAGAACTCAGTAGCTTTATTTCTGGAGTGAGATGCTCATTATGTCTGCCTTCATAATGACCTGTCAGGTTTTGAAATAACATCTCACTAAGATTAATCCTTTATTGGCATACTCACTAAAATGCAAAACATGCATGTTTTGTTGGTGTGCTCAGGCTTACAGTATTGTTGTTCATTCCAGCTCATGCTCATTGGATCGCTCTCATTTTTGGATTTTTGAGCGTATTTTATGATGAAATGTTTTTTGCTGAGCATAATTTATTTGGCATTTCATTAAGAAAGCAGCAAACATGACCCCTTTCTTAGGTGGATCTGGAAGCACAGTCAGCACAAGAAAGATCCTTTTGTGTTGACAGCAGTTTCCTTGGACATTTACCTTGAACACGGCAGGGTTCTGACCTGCATTATTAATTCTTAACAAAACACCAAAAAAATGAAAAGTATTTATATGGCCATACTTGGGAGACACCTTCCTTAATTTCTGCTTAATACCTCTTCTAGGGCTACTTGGGAATCATCAGCAATACAACCTGAACTGTTCTTTGGCACAGAGGCCAGGGGACAAAAAACAGCCTGTAACTGTGCTGTTAAACTCTCGGGTTCTCCAAAAGCCAGTAGCCTCATGTGAACTACCAGGTCCTTAGATATTCCAACTCCTGAGCCATATCTGGGACTCACTTGAGAGCATGCTGCTTGGCTCCAGCCAGAATTCTGCCTGGGACTCTTCTCCCAGCTGAACAAAACCCAAGTTCAGCCCTTGTCACGATTCAAGTTACTAACACAGATAGAGATGTTTTACTCCATATGTCACCCTTAATTCCATTAAACAAACAAGCCAACCCAATACCTAAACTGCGTTTTGTAGCTTAAGCAAAACTCATTTTGGTGAATTTCTGCAAACTGATGGGTAGTATCTCAGTGGGGGCATTAAGTTAAAGCACAGATTTAGGTCCAGGTCGTCTTCTTTCCCCATGGGACAGCTTCAAAGACAGAAGGTTCAGAAACAGGATCAAAATACTGAAAACATTAACAGCAGACAGATGAGGTTTCTTCCATCCTTCAGAATGAAAGTAGAGGAAGAATATTTAGCAGAGTAATCTTTTCCTAGCTATTCCCAACTCTATTCCCAACTAGAAGAACATGTTTCAACATCAGTGAAATAAAGCAAGGAAAATTATTTTGGACATTTTACCAGTAAAAATATAATCAAATTCTTATGTTTTGGCAGAACAATGTACTTTAGCAGAAATCTACTTCCCTGATTATTTTCCATCTCATGCCATGGTTTGCCAGCCTACATTTTGTGCTTTGTAATAAAATACTGTTCTTTACAGAAGGGTCCAAGGTCTCCTCAATCCCAGGCCACTGTGATGCGTCACACATGTTCTGCACGTTCAGAGGGCAGGTGAAATGTTTTTCCTGCAAACCAGATCTGCTCAAAAGGCTGTGGTTGTTTTTTCAGATTCAAGGGAAGCAAGAAGGATGATGTACTTGGGGTGTCCTATAACAGGCTCATACGCATAGATATAGCCACAGGAGATCCTATCACTACGTGGAGGTTCTCCAACATGAAGCAGTGGAATGTGAACTGGGAAATACGCCAGGTAAAACTGGAATGGATCTCTCTATTCAGTCACTGTATTTCAGATACTGGAAAGTGCTTTCAGAACATCTTTGTAAACCTCATTGTGAAAAGATTTTGAATGTGTTGTCACATGTTATTAAATAATCTATTTTATTTTTTCTTAATGGAGTCTGTAGTCAGAAATAAGAAACTAAAAGATCTCCAGTTTAAAAAGCTCCTATGAAGCTTATTCTTTCTAAGTTGCTGTTGATTTTGATAGGGTGAAACACAGAGACTGGATGGTAAATTCCAACCCCCTATGTTTGTGCTCTGTCACAGTAAAAATATCATTTTAACTCTCTGTACAGTCTACCTCATACATCATACTCCAAATTGTGGTGATTCAGTCTCTATTTAAGACTGAGGAGACAGGAACTCGCTGTCTTTCAAACAGAGTGCAGGGCCAGGGTGGGAGCTCCTCTGTGAATGTGGTCCTCCATGATTTATACTGGGTTGCTCCCTGATGAAAGCTGCTCAGTAGGGTCAGCCATTGCCCAGCAATCCACTGAAGAGTTTGGGTTCAAAAGCTTGAAGCCAGTTCTGTAAATTGAGGGTTTCTGGGGCAAAACTAGCATGATCTGATGTAAATTCAAGCAGCCTGATTTTTCTGCTTCCATCTGCAGGAGCCAGGAGAGATCAGGTACAATCCCTATTGCTCTCCTGCAGATCTCCCTGTGTGAGAGCCTGTGATGCTGGTAAAGCTGCTGGGTTTGCTTTAAGTCCTTCTCATTTAAAAAAAAATAAAAAATACAATGTAATACAGTTAGAAACTAAGCTCAGTTTGCTGGGTTTCACAGCTGCCAGTAGCTGGAAGTCAAAACCTCTTCCCCAAAAGTCAGCATGTAACAATGGACAGTATTCATTAAGTGTACAAATAAACAGGAGTGCCATTCCTGCTCTCTACAGTGTTCATTTCATATGCCATCAGAAATAAAAGGTAGTGAAAAGCAAGGGTTTGTTGCCTTCCTCAAAAAGTAAAACAGATTCTGACCACAAGAGGGCTCTGCCATAGCAGAAAATTAGCAAGCTGCCAAACGCCCTCAGCATCCAGCAGACCTGGAAATCTTGGTTAGCAGAGGCAGGCACTGCTTTATCTCAGTGTTTATGGCACACCTGCTCTTTTTTTGCCAGATGCAGCTTCTTTCTGTCCCTGATTTTGCCATGTGTATTTTCTTTAGGTTGCAATCGAGTTTGATCAGAATGTGTCCATCGCTTTCACGAGTGTGAGTGCAGACTGCAAAATCATCCATGAGTATATTGGGGGCTACATCTTCTTGTCAACACGTTCCAAAGACCAGAATGAAACACTGGATGAAGATCTGTTCCATAAATTAACTGGAGGTCAGGAATGAAGTGAAGTAAATTCTCTTCCCTCTGCCTGCTTCTCGCCGCAGCTAAAAGGAACAGAGACTAAACAAATCTCTCTGTTAATTGCGAAATAATGATCTTGTATATGTCAGTTCAAGTTGTTATACCACTGGACTATTTACAGTTTTTGTTAAATATCAAAGCCAAGGTCACTGGATAAATCATCATTAGGAGAATCAAATTGTCTTTGTTTACCTTTTGTACAGCTAGGAGTTTTTAAATAAAAACAGTGTCTCGCCACTTGCCAGTTTTGAATCTAGTATTTTCAGTTGCAACAATCTGTCTGAGCATCCAGAACAAGTCCTGAGGATATCATATAGCAAATGTTCTTCTCTGTTACAGCCAGGCAACTCCCACTGTTAAACTGGCCCTTGCTAAAAGGGCCGGCATTTAACAGAACCAAAGCTGAACAAATACTCATCTTAAAGCTGCCTGACTTGTCTAGCAGTTACCCTGGGAACAATACATTCCATTAGTGTTCTGAAGGCCTGCAGACCGAGTTATCACAACCCAAGTAGTGATTACACACGGATAAAAATGTAACACCTGTGCCTACCTTCAGCCACTCAAGTAGTTCCCTTACAGCCAAAGGAGATAGAAGACACCTAAACCAAAGCAAAAAGTGGATTCAAAACATCAATCTTTTGTGGAATTTCATTAATTTCCAGGTTTAAAACAAAAATGCTTTAGGTACTATTTAAAATGACTTGCCGTTAGAGAGGTGACACTTAAAGGCCTTTCTATTTGCCACCTGCATTACTCTCCTTCACTGTGACATCTAACTCTAAACTAGTTTGGGGAGGTTTAGGCTGGATATTAGGAAGAAGTTCTTCACAGAGTTATTGACCATTGGAATGGGCTGCCTAGGGAGGTGGTGGAGTCACCATCACTGGAGATGTTTAAGAGGAGACTGGATGAGGCACTTGGTGCCATGGTTTAATTGATGAGATGGCGTTGGGTGATCGATTGGACTTGATAATCTTGAAGGTCTTTTCCAACCTGGTTAATTCTATTCTATGAATTGAGTTAGGAACTAAAATGCCTGTAGAAGTGATCATACTTATGTATGTAATGCAGAATAGAAAGAGGTTACTCAGTGGGTAGTTCTGTGGCAGAAGAGCCTGCTGTATGGAGTTTAAATCATACCTAAAGCCTCCACTGACCTGGAAAAGACCTTTAAAAGATCAAGTACAACCATTATCCAAGTACTGAGCATGGTGATAAAACATGTCACTTAGTACCACATCTCTGCATCTTTTAAACACCTCCAGGGATGGGGATTCAGTCACCTCCCTGGGGAACCTATTCCAGTGTTGGAGAACCCTTTTAGCGAAGTCTCTTCCACTATCCAGTCTAAACCTCCCCTGGCTCAACCTGAGGCCATTTCCTCTTGTTCTATCACTTTTTACGAGGGAGAAGAGACCGACACCCATCTCAGTCCAACCTCCTTGAATGTTGTAGACCGCAACATGGTCTCCCTGCAGGCTCATTTTCTCCAGACTAAACCACCCCAGTTCCCTCAGCCATTCCTGATCTGACTTGTTCTCCAGACCAACAGCTTCTCTAGACCCACTGCAGGACCTCAATTTCTTGTAGTGAGGGCCTGAAAATTGAACACCATGCTCAGTGTGTGTGCTCACCAGTGCCAACTAGGCACACCGGCTGAGGGAGCTGGGGTTGCTTAGCCTGGAGAAGAGGAGGCTCAGGGCAGACCTTATTGCTGTCTACAACTACCTGAAGGGAGGTTGTAGCCAGGTGGGGATTGGTCTCTTCTCCCAGGCAACCAGCACCAGAACAAGCAGACTCAGTCTCAAGCTGTACCAGGGGAGGTTTAGGCTGGATATTAGGAAGAAGTTCTTCACAGAAAGAGTGATTGGCCATTGGAATGTGCTGCCCAGGGAAGTAGTGAATTCACCATCACTGGAGGTGTTTAGGAAGAGACTGGATGGAGTGCTTGATGCCATGGTTTAGTTGATTAGATAGTGTTGGGTGATAGGTTGGACTCAATGATCTCAAAGGTCTCTTCCAAGCTGGTTAATTCTATTCTGTTCAATGACCAACCCCCACAAATCTTTTATGGGGAAGCACAAGCTGTGCTTGCCACTCCAAAGCAGAGCTTGTCACACAACTGTTTTAAGGAAGCCCTGTAGTTGCTACCCATTGTCTAAATAACCTGAACACGTGGATGCAGAGATAGGGTAACTGTAGTTCTCATCATCAGAGTGTGGTGCACACAGAATCACACACAGAATCACCAAGGTTGCAGTCCCAGTTGTCTGGACTGGGATTTCACAGAAACTACCAAATATTTGTCTTTTTTTTTCCTGCCCCTCCCTTAGCCTCACTCCATGTGTCACTGCCTGCTGAGTAAAACCTCTTGCTGCTCGGTACAGAGGATTTCTGCCAGCTCATCCTAGCTGGCTGTGAGCCCCTCTCTCATTTTAGCTTTAAGGAAATGATCTCTTCCTTGCTGCTGTCCTCCATCGTTCCTTTAGATCTTCAGCTATCCTCTCTCCTTCCTCCACTCACCTTGCAAAATTTTTCATGATAGGTAAGGAACATTTAGGAAAGGAATCTGTTTTGATCCAGCTGCTTTCAGGGCTGCATATGACTATGGCTCTACTACTACAGTCATCTCTAGAGGCCAGAGTAGGAAGGCACAACCCAGTGCACTGTACCTCCCTAATTCCAGGCTAGATATGGTCAGTGGCTCCTGAGGAGGCCTGCACCATCCCCTGCTCTGCCTGGCACCTGCACCAGCCCAGCTCAGGGCCAGCCAGTCATAGCATGAAGCCATCTTTAATCCCATCCCATCTCACCCAGCATGTCCCTGCCAGAGGGTACCCTTAATGCACATGAAGTGCCACACCCTTCTTACTCACGATTAGACTTGGCTTCCACTTGCTCATACCATCTGATTTACACAGAGAGTAAAAGACCATAGGCTCAGTGATCTGTAGTAACCAAATATTAATTTCACAGTGTCAGATAAGTGAGATGTTTTACAGAGAGAGTAAAAGCAGAACAAGGGCATCTGCCCTGAAATTTTACAATGCAGAGACAGGAATGTTTCTTAGATAAAACCAAAAACCTCTAGGAAACTAGTACCTTGGCCTAACTGCAACCCTATTCTGCTCATCGTGGTTAATTAAACCACAGCCAGATCAGGACAAAATACTGCCAATGTCAGACGGCTGCTGTCTGTTCTTACTCATCACGAATTCCACAGGGGATTTCACCACTGCCTTCAGCATGCATTACTACAACAGACAACACACACCCCATAGTTTTCAGAAACCTCAGGCTAAATAATCCTGTTCTTGCATTCTCTCCCTGTTCTCTGTAGGAAAACGTCTTGCTCTGTGGACTGACCTGCAAAACACTTCTTTTGTTGGCTTTAGAAGTCATTCTCCAGATTTTTTTTCAGGATATTCTCATTATTAACCATCACCTGGATCACAGCCAGTGAGAAACATTCGTCTCCTAAACTTTACAACCTGGTACCATTCTCGCCCTTTGCTCCCTCCTTGCTCCGCTTATCTGGGTGTCACTAAGGAATGCAAAGCTCATCCCTAGCATTCCTGCAGGCAAAGGGGGTTTGTGCAGCACTTAATTGGCCTCAGGGATGGGGAATCTTATTTCAGCTGTGTATCACCCATGTGAAAAGGCTGACAAAAATGCCTGCCTTTACAAATGTTCCCCCAGGTTCCCACTGAAACTTTTATAGAAGTAGGAAAAAAGAAGAACAACCTGAAGAAACACAGCCACTCACAAAGGGGAAATCTCTGCCTGCTGCTAGCAGATGATTTCAAGGCAAGGGTGAGAAAGGACTGCTGTCTGCCCTGGGAAACCTTTAACACCTGGGCAGCTGTTTAAGTAGTACACTAGCGGTAATAATAGAGTTTGCAGCTAGGCACAAAGTTAAGAAAATATGATGCTTGCCACAAACTGTTGGAATTTAAAAAGCAGAGACAAAGGTGAAAAAAAGCAAAATAAAACCATCTCAGTTTCCAAGCATGCTCTGCTTCTTTCAAAAGGTTATTTTATCATTGAGAAATCAAATGCTTCTGGGTGCAGACTTCACCTCCCTTCCTCCATCACTGAAACAAGTGGCCTACTTGCTGGCCACTCCATAAGGCTGCTTGTCCCAACCTCCAAAATTCAGTCAGTAAGGATGCACACATTAGAAATATGGCAGCATTTTGCTCTCCAGGTTTCATAGAATAGATTTTTAAGAGATTACAAAATGCTGCAATACCCAATGAAAATTCATTGGCTGTAAACACCGAGCTAGCAGCAGAAAACAGAAATACTTAACAGCCCAAGGAAAGCGCGGCCAGCACTCTGCCCCTTGGCTTCTCAGAGGAGCTTTGCCACCAGCATGTGTGCAAGGCCAGAGGGAAGGCAGGGTTTCCTCCACCCTGACACAGGCTGGACCTTCCTATTGTACCAAATTCTTCAGATTTTTTTAACCTGCTCCGCTTTGCCCTTTGACCCTGAGAGACCACAGATCTCTGAAGGTACCTGTTAGCGAGCGTGCTGACTGAAGCGCAGGCCTGGGAGCTGCTACACCAGGATTTATCTGGGGGATTAGCCCTCATTTAGGAAACTATTTATCTTGTCTTAGAGTCATTCCACACAGGAACAATATGTACACCTCCCCAGCCTCCAAGCGAGCTGCACTGGCTCCAGAGAGTCCTACTAAAAGACCGTATCTTGTTTTGTGGACGTTCTGGTGTTCTTCAAGGCTCTCTCCCCATGCCGACCATGAATGATATGTTCAACAGATAAGGTCTGCATACATGCAGATGGAAGGGTTTTGAGAAAGCAAGGCCTTTATCTGCACTTTAGCACCAAAGCAGACAGCAGGTCTGCATTGCCTTTTGTCATGGGACTAGGTTGCTGTCCTGACAAATGCAAAGCACTGACTACTGTTCTCCCTGGACATTTTCATCATTAATTGTCTTACAGTAGCAACTCAACAACCATCCCTTTGGTATTACTTTGGACCGGTCACTATCAATTCATCCCTTTCCAGTTCCTGGCTTTATTCTCATCCTTTGACTAGCCTATTTATTATTTGAATAGTGGGAATGCTGAGAAACCCAGCTCAGGGCAGGTCCCTTGGTGGGAGATGTTTCATACTGTCAGCAAAGGAGAGAAGGCACAGGAAGGGAATTCTTCCAAGCCACGTGGTATGGCTGATGCAGAACAGAGAACAGCCCACACACTTCTAGACAGGGAGAGGCCTCCCAAGTCTATCATGTGCAGCTTGAAATACCTTCTCCGTCAGCAAGAGAGAATTCCTCTCTGAAAGAGCAGCAGGTGAGAGCTTTGCTTTGGACACTTCCAACAGTCTTAGAAAAGTCATTTAACCTGCACGAACAGTTCCAGAACTCAGTCCCAAGAGTCTTAGAGAGAAATACAAATACTTGAGGCCTTTTATTGGCGCCTAGGAAGCCATCAAAACCCATGTCGGCAGAGGGAGCCTTAACTTTACATCATCTTGATCTGTCAGCAAAGAAACACAATGATTCCTCTCCCTTCCCCCCTGTCAGTGGAAGACCCGAGAGCTGGTCCTATACCCCCATTCCACGCCTTCTTCGTGAACAAAGAGAGAGGGAGCAGCCCTGCCCGAGTGTTGGGAAATAAGACCCCTCCCACCCACCTCCTGCTAGGGCCAAGGGAGCGGGAAAGCTGCCGGGAGCCACCCCCTCCAGGCAGGGGAAAGCTGGATGCGGGGGAGCAAGCCTGGAACAAAACCTCGCCTGCGCTTGTAAACAGAGCCGCAAGCAGGGAAAGCTGGGAAGAGAGGAGGCATTGCAGGCTCTGGGCTGAGTCACAGCGAAGAGTATAAAACCCAGGCCAGGCAACTGCAGGCACGCAGAGCTGAGGCGTGAGGCGCCAGGGCTTCGGGACAGGTAGGTGCCAGCGGATGCGGTTCAGAGCCAGGGACTAAGATTAAATCTAAAATCAGGATGCAGCAGTACAATTCCTCCTACCCTCTCCCCGCCATGTGCTGGCAATACAGCAGCTCCGGTGACCAGGACGCCCTGAGGCTGCTTAGCTCTTGCCCAGATCCAGATGACAAAAAGCACACGGGCAACCCAAGTTATACTATTTCGCTGGTCCCTACTTCAAACCTGGGTTTACATAGATGATGGTCTGGGCAAGACCTGGCACCATTTAGGGAATAAATCTGAGACACTTCGTACTACATGGAGCTTACAGGCACCCTCCTCCACTGTAATGTATTTTCGGATGAGGAATTTTAACACCTGGCAGCACAAAAGACAGCAAGAGAAGCACCAGTTTGGAGCTCTGGTTAATTCCTTGTCCCGACAGATTACCTGCCTCGGTAAATGACAAGGCAGGAACAGACTGTAATACTAAAATCATACATCTTGGTACACAGGCCTTTGGGCCCTGATCCAGGAGCTTACTTTTAGCTTCTGAGTACTTTCACTGAAATGTGTTTCAGGAGCTGCACTTTCAGCACATCCTATCTGCAGGAGCTGGAGTGTGTAGCATATGTGCAGCACTCACCTGTGGCACGACCCCTCAGACGGTGGGCACTGCCAGCTGGTCTGGAGTAGAGAAAGAGGGCTTCCTCAAAGCAGCTTGTTCAGTACAGTACCAACTGGTGTACTGGAGTAGTGTAGTCACTCTTTTGTATCACTGTGCTGCCCAGAGGCAGCCAAGCAGAGAGACTTGGTAGGCCACCTCCTACACTGCTGCTGTTCTGGGTGCCAGACTGATACTGAGGGTACTGGCATGGGATCCAGACACATGATACAATTTGGTTGCTTTCTGCATGAAAAAGTGTAGGTACGCTTTGACTAAGATTGCATGATACTTCTGCCCCCAAGGGTTCATGTTTATTTAGGCTTAATTACAGAAAAGACATTAATTATCACTTCCTTCTACTGTCTGGGTGTAATAGGAAAGCACTTACAAATATTTCACTTATTAATAGCTTGTACCTGCCTGGAGGGATTTAATTTAGTTCCTAATGTTGATGTTTTGTTTTCCCTTTCCTGAAACAAGAAACAAACAGACTTTGCAAGTTAATTGCAAGCCCTTTAAAAGAAGGATGTTTTCACAATTGCTCATCCTCTCTCTGCTGCTGAGGAACATGGCATCAGCATCAGGCCAGGTGAGCAGAGCAGAGCCTGCAGCATCCAGGGATGTCACCACCTTTTTCCAGCTGGCTCAGGAAGACTCTTGGGAGAATGTTAATCTCACCAGCATGTCTTGTGAGGATCGAAAGAACAGAACCTGGATCACCCTGCAACTGACCAACAGCAGTCTGACAGCTTTCCCCATCTGCCTTCCAGATACCCTGGAGACCTTGGATCTCAGCAACAACCTCTTAGAAGAGGTGAACGGCACAGAGATAGCAAACCTCCCACGGCTGCGCATCCTCTCACTGAGGCAGAACCATCTTTGGTCAGTTAGATGGGGATCTGAATCCCTCAACAGTCTCCTCTCCCTGGACTTAAGCTTTAATAAGCTGTCATCTGTGCCATCATGCCACAGCTCTGCCCTCCCTAACTTGCAGTGGTTGTCCCTGGCTGGAAATCCACTAGTTGAAATCCAGCCACTGGCTTTTTCATGTTACCCTCAGCTGCAGTTCTTGAACCTCTCTGCAACGCTGCTCGGGCAGGATGACAGCAGAGGAATTAGTGAGTCTGCTTTTGTCATCAGCACATCTCCCAGTGAGGCCACAAATGGGCCTGGAAGCACCATCAACATGCTTGATCTGAGCGGGACCTTTCTTGAGAAAAGTAAGTTTCCAGATTTCCCACTATAAACATGGGACTTGGTCAGGCTAGAGGGAGCAGAAGCCTTGCTGGGATGACAGCTCCCATCCTTGCAAAGTCCAGGGTGGAGAGCGAACACCCCACCACTGAAAGCTGCAATCAGCTGATCTGAATGTGCAAGGTACGCTCCAGCTGGTCATGTAACTGCTGGGAAGAAACCCTCACAGGTACCAGCCTCTCAAAGGAAGGGCAGAGAACAGACACCACCAAACACGACTGTTTGTCCCACTGTAGTCTGTCACCTTTATCCTCATTCCACAGTCAGCCCTGAGATTAGTTTTGGGACATGCAGGAGGAAAGTAACTTCTCTTTCCAGACATGCTGCTGAAATCTTTCTTTGTCTATCACCACAGTTATGCTTGCTTTCTATGGCTGTGCCGAAGTAGCACACAGAGGCTTTTTGTGTCAACGACAACTGGCCAAATAATTCCACACAGGGAGACAGTTGCTGCCCCGGGCAATTTACAGCATGATTTTTCCTTTTGCCTGCCTGCCAGCCTCAGTTCATAACCAAGGTGCTCAGGCAGACAGATGTTATATGCCTTGCCCAGCTGCCCTCAGCCTGGGGCAGAGCCAGAACCATAAGGGACTCCTCAAACTACAGGTTTCACCTCAACTCACATTTAACAGATAAACCAGATTTCCTCCATGAATTTGCCTACTTCCTCCTGCAGCAGCAAGTTACACCATTCAGTACTGGGATGGAAGGCACTTTTGTATAAACCTATTCTTTCCATTTTATGCCTCAGCTCTTTTTCCTATGCTAGGAGAAATAAGTTATTTGCTTTTCTCACACCAGTCAGGACTTTGTAGACCTCCATCCACCACTACATTGAACCACTGGCCTTTTAATCTCACCTAATAGGAAAGTTATTCCACATCTCTTATCAGTTTTATTGCTGTTCTATCTCCCCTTCTCACCATTACCTGCAGGTAATATTACAAGAATGGGACTGCATGGGTATTTATACACTACTGTATTGATTTTTGTTCTGTTTCATGCCCAAAGACATCAGACATATTTGCTATCTCTGGGAATGCAAAACTTACTTCCAGGCAGAAATCCAGAGGAATACTCTATTTAGGTATAAATCTTTTTTTGTGCTTCAGTTCAGCCAGAGTGGAGCAGAGACTTACGCAACCTCAAATCACTTCACCTGACAAAGATGCCACGATTAAGAAGCCTCGATGCTGACTTCTTGAAGTCCACACCCAGTCTCCAAGAGTTGAACTGTCAAGACTCCCACTCACTGAGTTTTGTGAGGACAGAGATGTTTGACAGTGTTCCTCATCTACGCCATCTCTTGTTTCAGAAGTGAGTTTTCTTTCTGTGTTCTTCCTCACATGATAATGCCTTTGCCTCACAGCACCATGGTGCCTGGGAACTGATTTTTATGCAGAGTTTGCCACTTGTCAAATATATTTTTAGGAAAGAGGAATGGGTTTGGGTGCCATGGACAAACAGTCTTGTACTCAAACATGCCTGTGATGTAACAATTGACACAGCAGAAGAGCTGTTAACAGCCCAAAGAGACTCATAGCATAGTTACTGGTTGTTTGAGATCGCATCCATCATGCTCCAACTCTTCTGCCCTATCTCCCAGTCCAGTGGATGCATTTATTCTAGCGCCATTAAGATTAGCACAGATCCACTGAAGGCCACACGTGATACAGGCTGTGCTTCCAACATCTATAATGGCAACATCTTACCAGAGACAAGGGTCACTGAAGGTTCTTTGCTCTACAAAGGATGAATGATAGAATGGTTTGGGTTGGAATCTTCATCTAGTCCCAACCCCGCTTCCGTGGGCAGGGACACCTTCCACTAGACCAGGCTGCAAAATCTGCACCTTGGAAGCACACAAAAATCCTGGTCTCTCCCACTTCTAGTGTGAGAGGTTAATTCCTTGTCCAGAATTAGTAAAAGCAATGGTTTTGTCCTTATTCTAGAGGTAACACCTTGTGTGATTTACTTGGGATGTCACACACTGGTTTTGTTTTCACACAACAAAAGCCTGAAAGTGATTTATCAAGAGTCAGTAAATTCCACTCAGAACAAACAGTATAAAAGAAAAGATCTGGAGAGCATTTCAAGAGATTTCTATAGTCTAGTAATATAAGCACAGATTACAAGAATATCAGAAAACAAATACTAGAGCACTGGCTGCGCTCTAGGAATCAGTTTTGGGAAAACAAACCAAATAAAGCAAAAACTGCGACGGATTCCATCCCCAGCTAGACTGCCACACTGAATTCACATGACACTTTACAATAGCTGCAGGAAAACCAGTTCAGAATGCTAAAAATCATGATCCAAACAACAAAGGAGCAGCAGTTAAAGTAAGATAAAGAACATCTGAGCACTCAGACTGCAGGGAGGTCACACTAACATTTCTGCAGGTAGGACAGCTTAAGAAGTAAAGATAAAAGGTCTTCCTGTCTTAGTCATTTGACTTAGTAGGTGAGAATCTGTATTATGAAAGGCAATTAGCAGGAAGAGGATGATTGTCACAGAGAAAGTCAAGCCATTACAAGCAGGCTGAGAAAGAAGCTAGAGAATTGGTTATTGTGTGAAACTGAATGCCTGTTGGCACAGAGGAGAGCATCTTTCTCAGAAGACCCTTGCCAAATGCTAGGTCTTGCCTTTCAGTTGCTTTTTTCTAGAGGTGTAATACCCTTGGCATGCTTTTGTTATGCTCAAACACACAGCTGCCACACTGGGCCAACAGGCATTACTCTAAAGTGCAGAAGGATCATTGTAACTTGGCTACTTCCAAGGGAACTGGGTATGTTGCTTTGTGTCTTAATACATGCTGTAATGCTGAGCACACTCCAGACCTTGGAAAGCAGCTCAACGTTTGCTAATTATTGCATTTGTCATCTTTTAGCTGTAACCTGAGTTCCTTTAATCCCTGGAATGCCAATTCGTCAGATAGCATCATCGTCAATTTGTATGGAAATCCCCTGTCATGCGACTGCCAGCTCTCCTGGCTGCTCTCCAAACCCAAGAAAGTTGTGCTGCAAAAGTAAGTGAGGTCAAGGAGATAAAACAATGCTGTTCACACACAAATGTTCACTACCATCCAAATTCCAATTCCTTGTGTATTGTTCCCTTCCACAAGAGGTAGAAAGGCAAAGTAAAGTTCCCTTCCTGGAAAAAGCATGGCTGATTTATACTTGAATATGGACAAATGTGATGGGCACATGTAGAACAGTACATAATGTGTAACTACTTGTGGGTTCTACTTTAAGGTGAGAAGAGCTTATTTTCTATTTCAGTTCATATTTCTGTTAGCTGGAGATAAAAAAATGAGCTGGCATGTTGGCCTTCATGAGCCAGCACCGGGAGCAGGAAAGTGATGGCTTTGCAAGAACTTCAGTTAATTATTTCCTCCTTGCCTTCGCATTCCCAAAGCCTACATCTGCACAGGCAGTCAACAAACCTCTTGCAAACAGCACCATTTTCACCTATTGTTTTCCAGCCTAATTACAGTAAGCTGTAGTTAAAAGAAGCACTTTGCATATGGATGATCTCTCTTGCTTTTGAAAGGCCACCAAGATTTGTCACCCGCAGGAGAGGGAGCAGGGAAGTAGATTGTTAGATTGTTTCTCCTCAGGATGAGCGTAGCAGCTGGATCCTTTACAAAAACACACAATGTCTGAGTAAAGAAAGAACTTAAGCATGGTCATTTAAAAGCATATCCCTCACAGCACAGCTGCAGCTGTCTTACAGATCTTGAGGACTCTTATCTCTCTCACCCTGTGTTCTCAGTGCATCATTAAGTCTGACCTTTTACAGCAAGCTGTAATAAAAACACTGGGTTTGGACAGCAGGTTGACGATTACGATCCAAGCAGCCTTACATGAACCGGTAGTGTTCTTGTGCATCTTATCTATTCTAACTTGTCCTCTCTACAGGGCTTCAGAGACTTTTTGCAACACATCCCAGGAAGGTTGGGGCAGACCTGCAACATCTTTTTCACTGATAGAGCTGTATAATAAGTGCCAGCCTGAGAGAAACACTACACTACCTGATTCAAGCACACTTGCTACTGAACATGATGCTTTCAGCCTTACCAGTTACAATGCCACTGCTGCAGTAACAACAGACTCTGCTCTGCTAACCAAAGACATACACACCAGCTCACTAAATCAGAGGAACACAATGAGCACAACAGCAACCAGTCCAACTGAGATGATGCTCACAGAGGCCAACAGTTCCCATGAGGAAGCAGTTTCTGAATCCACAAGTGATCCACCTTCCTTGGCATCCATAACTACCTCCCCTGGTTTTGTCAAAGAGCTCTATAGTCAGTCTTCAGATGATGGCTTCAGAAGTCAAACTGCGACAGATCAGCTCAAGGGAGAGCTCAGAACAATCAATGCAACGACTCCCCAGGAAGGCCCATTCAACCAGCCCACTACTGAATACTCCACTAGAGCAACAGAAAAGCCCAATGCCACTGATCATTATGTTCACTCCTTTGCCACTTATGCTGGGGAAAGTATGCCACAAACAAGTCGCCCCCAGGTGAACTCCACAAGAACCAATGCTCAGTCAAAGCCTGCACCCACCAAAGTGCTGATACACTATGTAGACGACTATGATTACGATGGACAGTCAACGGAAACCCCAGTGCAGCTGGCATACATCTCCTGTGACTACAATCCTTGCAGACACCTTCAGAAGCCATGCAAGGAACTTCAGAAGGCATCCCAGTGTTTATGCCCTGGAATGTCACGGGAAGATGAGGTTCCAGATCCACCGAGGATCAGAGAGGTGTCTGAAGTTACAGACAGCTCTGCACAGATACGCTGGTGTGCCCCAAATTCAATTGTTCAGACCTATGAGCTGATGCTTCATGTCCAAGGTGATGAGGACAGACAGTTTGTCCTGGACAATATTTATTCCACAGCAAGGCAGTACACTCTGTATAATCTATTACCATACACCACTTACCACATTTGTGTGACTGCTTCAAACAAAGCAGGATCAAGCCAGACAATAAAGCAGGAAATTCTGGGTAACTCATGCACCAGCTTTAAAACAAAACCCAGCTACAAGATTATCTTTGCTGCTCTGTCTGCAGCAAGTGGACTCTTTCTCATGTCCACAATTATTCTGTCTGTTTGTCTGTGTAAAAAATGTAAAAAGCCTCAGAGTGAGCAATATGGTACACACTTAGTCTCTTATAAGAACCCAGCATTTGATTATCCATTAAAACTACAAACAACTAATTAGCTCTAGATTATCATTCTCTACAATAACCTAGAGCTCACTGTCTCTATCGCCTTGGTATGATTTTGTAAGACTCTCAAAATGTCTTTCAGTACAGCTATGAAGTATCAGACTCACAGTCCAGAGAAAAACCCAAGAAAAACTAGTAATGAAGGTAGTGAAACAGAAAAAAGCCTTTGGATTCTTGCTTATGTGCTAAGCAGCAGCAAACCTGGACACTAACCTTGGAAACCTGGTTTTATGGCAATCTAGCATACATCTCATACAGTGAGTGGCTGCCCTGCCACTGTCTCCAGTATCTCTCATGGATACAGCCCACTGAGAGCCAAGATGCATCTAACTAAGCAAGACAGACTCTGCTTTATTCACATCAGTGAAGTTTAGTTTCCAATTTCTTCTGATGCCCATCTAAAGGTATTATCCAAAAAGACTGTTACTGGTAGGAATGAGAGAAAGGCCTGCTTGGGCTCTGTGACAAGGTGCTGTGCAGATCTAACTCTGGTGACTGCAACTGCTCAGGCCATCTTTAGCTCAGGGAAAAAAACCCATGAAGATTAATGGCAAAAAGAGAGCAAAACCCTGCAGGATCCTTGGGGCAGGATTTGTTCTGATTTCATATGATGTTTTCCACAACCAAGGCTTCCAAGTGCTATCCAAATACCAACTGCAGTCAGTGAGGAGTGTGCAGTATCCCACATAAGGAGAGAGCACATGAGCATTTGCTTCTCAGTTGGTTTTAAGCCTATATGACTGCTGATAATTTGCCTTGTACAAAGGCAAAGATCCAGGTAACGAAGCAATGTGATGCCTGTGTTGCTGAAACTTGAAAAACAAATCCCATCCACCAGCAGCAGAGTTATGAAGTACATTTTTTAAGTGTACTTTTGGGTGTTAATCTCTGCTACAAAACAAGTAAGATATGCTCAGAATCCTGGTTCTTTGGCAGCTTTGGGCATGCCATTAAAATTCAAACAGAAGTTTGATCAGGACAAACACAAACAATTCCTATGCAGAGACCCAAAGGTTTATGTTTTAGTAGCTGTATGTTTCTGCTGCTGTATCCTGCGGTATCGGTACAATATGTAAAGTCTCCCCAGACCTCAGAATGAAGGTACTACACAGTGTAAACCAGTCTGTGTTCTGTTCAGTATTCTTTTTTTAACACTTCCAGTACTAACAGAAATAAAAGCTACAAAGTAAGATTCTAGTTTTGTTAAAGATCTAGATCTTTGTGTTGTCTTTACCATCTACAACGTTTACCCTGAGAAATAACTCAAACGTTATGTTATGTTGTTTTGGAACAAACTTTCACCATATAGTAATGTTTTTATTATAGTAAATTTGTGTTACCTGGTGTCATAAGACCTTTCATTTTGTATGTGCCATCCTCACCACTATGGGCTTGCAGCCCATTCCTGCAGGTTTGTCCTTTCCTCTACACCACTGCTGGGAATGACACCAGCACTGGTCAGATGCTCATTGCAAACTCCTGCGTCTGTCCAGAGCTTGTCTGAGCTCCATGACTCAAAACTCACAATGGAGGCAAACTGCAAATGAAAAATCTGGGATGATGTCACCCCTCACTTTGAAAATATTTTTTATTTTCACATTTTGGTAGTTCAGACCTTTCCTAGTTCGGACTTGAGTTTTTCCACATTTATTTCAGGCCTGAGTTCTGCTGTATTTTCTGAAAGATCTGGTAAACAGGCACAGATGATACTTGAACTTATCTGAAGTGAGTAGGAACCTTCAATCTCTGACTCATTATTCCAAACTGGGGAAGAGATCATGAACTCCTTTGTGTTTGTACCACATAGCTCTACGAGACCTTGACTGGGGTCTGTGGTATTACCAGAAACAAAGTGGAGAAACATGAGATCTGTCAATAGCAATTTACACAATCTTCAAGATTAGTTCTAGGGGAGGATGACAAAAAACATATCACAACTGAAAATATTGTCCCATCCTAACTATGAGTTAGCCAAAAGCAACAACTTCTACAGTATTTTAACTGTGCTTTCAAAGAAAACTGATGCATACTTCCAGAAAAACTGAATCACCACATCATTGAGTCCAGACTTTGTATTGTAGCTACACCTACTGACTTAGAAAGTAAACCCTAAAAACCCAGAAATATTTTAGTTAATGGGATATAGCTATCTTAAATCCCATTTACTGGCTTCTACATAATTCCAGTATAACTGCAGAAAAAAATTGTCTTCCCCATTCTTCAACCTCAAACCCCAAACCTATCATTCCTATAGACACAATTAACAACCACTTTCAATGTTCCCTGTATTTTGATCACTGTGGATTGACACAAGCAGCAGAGCCAGCTCTCACTACTGGTTGGGACTGGGGCAGTGTAACTTCCTCACCCACACATAAAACCATGTGAGAAAGTTGCGCAGCTCTGCTCTGCTTGGTTGTTCCTCCTCCTTTTCCTGTTTTCATCCAACCACAAATTCGGTTTGTACACCCAACTCCAAAGACAAGAACCTTTGGCAGCATGACCAAGATACACACACAACTCTGCAGCAATTTTTAAAGCTAACAAAAGCCAACCCATTAAAACCCCCCCAAAATTAGCAACTCTCTTTCACAGTTCAACCTGTCCTGTTTGCCTGTGAGAGGAAGGTGACTTGGGAGAAATGCAGAGAGCATCTAAATACATTTTTGAAGAGCCTGTGTAATTTTTTGTTCTGGCTTTTCTTCCTAAAGAAGAAAATAATCTGAATTTCTAAGAACCTTCTCCATTCACACATCAATGTTTTTCTTTTCTAAGCAGAGCTAAGTTCAAGTAAAGAAATTCCAAAATAGCCAGAGTGATGCATGCAGGTACACCTCCTGGGTGCCATGGCCAAAGGACACACTGCTCCACCTCTAACTCAGCATCCAAAAAGCAGTCAGGGAGCCTTACAGAGTCTCCCAGACAGCAGAAACACTCTGGGAAAGTGGCCTCTCCACAATAAAATAAGCCACTCTCCACTCACAAAAGCAAAGGCCTAGCTGACTGAGGGAGAACAAAGAAGGACCACCTTGTCTTCAGTCCAACAAATGCCATTTAGAAGGCCCTGTCCTGGGTGACACAAGCAGTGGGTGGAAAAGCCCAGAACAGGAGGATAGGGTGCGTCAGCCTGATCTGCCTTCATGGCAGAAAGGAGCCTGCTTTTGAGAGCTGGCTTTGGCCAGAGGCATGAGTGGCATTTAACCAGACAGCTGGGAGACAATGCAGCTCAGGGTAGGAAGTTCACAACATACCACTGTCTTTATGTGCCTCTTTGTGTTAGGGTGCAAAAGTCAAACCCCTATCTCACTTCAGCAGGTACTGCACTGGCACAAACATACTCCTCTGTAGCGACTTCCAGAAAAATGCATTCATGTGGTGGTAGAAATGATGTCTCTGAGGGTACAGAAGCTTACTTGCCAAAAAGCATTCATGCTTTACCTGTGAAACACAAACATACTTAACACAGGTGTGGACGTGTTTGGTGTCTGCAGAAAGAGATATTAATGAAAGGACATGTTTGAACTCCTGGTGCCTTTTCATGTTATCAGCTGTCCAAAGTATGCAGGGGTTGTTCTGAAGCAGGGCAATCAATGTATTACAACAGTAACTTCAGCCTCTTTAAAAAGTAATCAAGCAGGACAACAAACTATAATAATTTTAAATACATTCAGAAAATACTACTTCACAGCAAGGCTGGTGTTCTGCTGGCATCTGGGGGGGGGGGGGGGAATGGGAATCATCTCCCCAGGTACTTTCCCACAAGGAAATACTCTTTCAGCAAAGAACTTTTAGCCTGCACCCTGCCAATCGAGGCTCATTGACTTACACTACTCGTGTAACCTTTTGCATGCCCCAGCTGTGGCACCTTTATAGTCAGGGGCTGCCAAGCTAGCAAGAAATAAATAACCTCCATTTTCACTGCTAGAGATGACCAACTCGTACCTTCAAGCTGACATTTCTCATACCACAACACATTTCTAGAAGTTCTTTGACAATGTAGCTCCTTTTAAAGTACAGTCTTAGTTAAAAAAAATAATTGCTTGAATCCATAGGAATCCCTTGTAACAATTCCATGGAATTAGCAATGTTTACCCTAGTATCTCAGCAGAACAAAGTCACTATAAGCAGAGCCTTTTTCTTCTCTGCCAAACCATGGCATTGTATTCTGTGCTGCTGCTTACTCCTCACACTTTATTGCTGGATGACATTACCTCTAGTACATGTAAGAAGATAATACTTCCATGGCACTTTGTGTATTTCCTGACATATTACCACAGTGCATAGACTCACTTTTGCTAGATCCTTTGCCAAAAAGCTGGGTGAGGCACCTTCTCAACTGCTTACCTCAGCTCTTAAGTTATACATTGTTTTAAAGGAACCAAAGGGAGAAAAAACACTGAGAATCCTAACAAGAAATGAAAGGAGTGTGAGAAAAGGGACAAAAAGCCTTCTCAATACATAGTCCACTGGATACACCCAAAGAAGAGAGAAACCAAGAAAATTAAAAGAATTCAAGTGAAAAATACCAAGCAAAAGCCATAAACCCTGTAATCCCTCATTCACTGTCTCCTCCAGAAGGTGGAAGCATTGATGCAGCTATTCCTGCCACGCAGGCTGGCACAGGCCTTGGAAGCTCCTCAGGGCTCAGACACCAAGACTAGCAACTTCTGGGATGAAACTCCAGACAGAAAAAAAACCCCCAAACAATCTCACTCAGCACTTGGTAGATACTTTCCTCTTCTTTGAACACTCAAAATCTACTTGCTGTGCAAAACATTTTATGCTGTGAAGGCACAAGTATTGTGTTCATTAAATGTTTAGAAGTTCCTCACTCTTATCAGAGCATGATTAAGTAATGGTACTTAATAAGTTATCTAAGGCCACTAGGTGAAATGATGTCACCCTCTCTTTGGCAGTCATTCACAATGCTGTCATCACCATTGCCTTGAGAATACCCAGCAAGCTTTCTTCAGGAAAAAAGACCCTACATGAAGCTGATGTTCACGTCCGACGTGACGTAAACACATTGAGCAGCAGAGATACACATCCTAGGCATTTCTCATCTTGCAGGCATTTCTCAGAAACCCCATTTTGCCCCATATCACTTGTTTAGGTGGCCACTGATGATATTCATGCTTGGAAGGTTGTTTCATGGTGTTCACATTGCACTAGAACCACTTGGTATGGGGACTCTTCTTTGACAAGATACTGCACAAACAGATAGTAAAAAAGTTTGCCATCTAATTGCATCACACCAGAAATAGTGGTGAAGGAAAATCAGGAGACAGAGAGGTGATGTGATCTGTGCAGAATCACAAGCACCTTGTACAGCAGTGACCATGAGGAAAGTTTCACATCAATAGCAGTTCAATGCCTCTACCCAAGTGAAATAAAACACTGAAAGCCACAGAAACATCCCAAAAGGAGTCTGTCTTCAGTGTGCCTTTAACTAAAAGAGTCTCCTCTGTGCAGATGCCTGGTCACTCAAAGCCAAAAGCTGCAGAGTTTCTAACACATTTAGTCACAATTGGCTGCAGGTGGCAAGTCCTAGTTGAAGGACAGACTATTAAGCACACAATTTTAGTTTTTTTTCCAAAGAAACAAAGATTAAAAACCCCTAACATTTACAAAACCAGAGCCATGTGTGGGTTTTTCTGTGTTTGTTATCATGACAATGCTCCTTGAAAGTGCTAGAGAAGGTCAGAACAGACAGAAATTATGAGATGATAAAAACAACATAAGAGAGAAAAAGAATGTGCAAGAAACTCCAAGTCTAAACTCAGCTCCAACCAAATCTGGAAGGCTTCTGTGAGTGCTAGGCCTAAACTTGACCTAACAACAAATCTGCTCCTTTAGGACTGCTGTCTGAACCTCACCTTCACATTGGAATCACAGAATCACCAAGGTTGGAAGAGACCTCAAAGATCATCAAGTCCAACCTGTCACCCAAGACCTCATGACTAAACCATAGCACCAAGTGCCACGTCCAATCCCCTCCTGAACACCTCCAGGGACAGTGACTCCACCACCTCCCTGGGCAGCCCATTCCAATGGCTCTATTTCACATAGACTGAAGAAAAAAAAAAATAGTGAGTAGTCATCAAAGCCCTAAACAGAACTCAACAGTTTGATAGCTCATCTAAATTACAGATAGACGCAAAACAAGTACTCAAACACAATGTGAGTCAGTCTCCACCCAGTGACACCTTAGAACCTGCAATGATCGGATCAAACCGAACCCTACACAAGGAGTTTCAACATGGAACAAGGCGGCAGTGGGTGACAACCAGACAACCCCTTTTACATCCAGTGTAAACCTGATTGCATAGACAAATGCTTATGAACCCACTCATCCTCCCTCTGCCCTGAAGAAGCAATATTGCCAGTCCAAAATTATGAGTAAGAAGGTAGCCACTAACCACAGCAGCCCTAAAGTTAGCTCAGCAGCTTGCTATGTACCAAGTAAAAACGCTGGCTCTCCACACAGCCATGGGACAAACTCCAAGGCCAACCAATTCTTCTCACTAGAGGGGTTGTTTTTGCCAGATGCAGAGTGATGTGTAACAAGATGGCTGTGATGGCATCAGAACTAACCTTCATTTCCTTCAAAATGCTGATAAAACCTTGTTCCTAAGCTGAATGCAGCACTGAGCAGCTCGTGCTCACTGATGGTAATACACATGATCTGCTCTCCTACCAGAAACCAGGTTTGTTTCACCACTGGCATAACAAAGTCCAGCTCAGCATCAGAGAAGCAGCACCTGCCACTGCTGCGTATTTGCTGCGTAACTGTCTACATGGGAGCACTCCACTGGCACTATTATATTATTGAGATGGATGTGCTTGATCCCCTTAACTAAACTAGCAGCAGTTTGCTACAGACTCCAAAGGGGGTAAAGGCCTGAGCTACAGATTTCATACTAATGAAAGCCATATAGCTAATTTCATTAGACATAAACTGATATCCAAGTCTGGGACTAAGCTTGCATCCAGCTGAACCTAAACTCCTCTGAAAAGAAGTTTAGAAAGCAAGAGGGTCCACTATGAACTTTATAACTCAACAGGAGCATCTCCCATAACCTCCTGAGTAAATCACTCTGTGTAAATCACTCTAAATCAATTTTCATAGTATCATAGTATCATTCAGGGTTGGAAGGGACCACAAGGATCATCTAGTTCCAACCCCCCTGCCATGGGCAGGGACACCCCACACTAGATCAGGCTGGCCAGAGCCTCATCCAGCCTGCTCTTAAACACCTCCAGGGACGGGGCCTCGACCACCTCCCTGGACAACCCATTCCAGGGTTTCACCACTCTCATGGTGAAGAACCTCCTCCTCACATCTAGCCTGAATCTCCCCACCTCCAGCTTCATTCCATTCCCCCTAGTCCTATCACTACCTGAGATCCTGAGAAGTCCTTCCCCAGCCTTCCTGTAGGCCCCCTTCAGATACTGGAAGGCCACAATTAGGTCACCTCAGAGCCTTCTCTTCTGCAGACTGAACAGCCCCAACTCCTTCAGTCTGTCCTCATAGGAGAGGTGTTCTAGCCCTCTGATCATCCTTGTGGCCCTTCTCTGGACACATTCCAGCACCTCCACATCCCTCTTGTAATAGGGGCTCCAGAACTGGACACAGTACTCCAGGTATGTTTCTCCTTTGTATGTTTCTTCCTCATACTAATAGTGAGCCCTGCATTCAAGCCTCGTTAAATTGCATGAAACCCATTTTTGTTAGTATGTATCAGTGATCTTGTTGATCTAACTCGCTCACCTATAACAATATAAAAGCTGACTTTTCACATCCAGTCAGAGGTGTGCCATAAAATGTATATAGTTTAGATATGACTTGCCATTCTTGTTTCAGTCAAGAGCTCTTTTGAGCTGCTGTATCTTAATCTTAATTCACTTTGTGGATTCAAGTATGCATTTTGTATCTAAATGTGTCATTGTGCCTGTATGCTGTTCAAGGTGAAAAACATAACTTATGTAGCTGTTGAGAAATCCCCCCAAAAACAAGTGTACAGAAACTTTGATAGCAATACAACAGTTCAGGAAAGGTCAACCTAACAGGTATATGCTATCTTTTAGCTCTACCATTATGTTTATTGGTAATAAGCCTACCTTTATCCAATGCTGATACAAGCTGAAATAAGTCACTCAGACACATGGGAAGATCAGGGTGCTACAAAAAAGCACATAATGTTTGTGTTCTTTTTTCTGTAACTCAAGGCTGTCTAACTTCACTTGCTATAAAGCTGCTTCTTAAAATCCTTTTTGGTGACAGGTTTTGCAAATTTAAGAAAATGGGTGCTCAAAACCTACTTAAACCAGCTGCAAGGGCAGCAGGGAAAAAAATGCAAACTGCCAGCCCTGGGTCAGACCAGAAGCGACACAGCTACGCTCCCCTAGTGGTAACACGGCACTAGTATCAATTGCTTTGTAAGAGTCACCTGACAAATACTTCTGCCATAGCTGGGCAGCCTCTGGGCAACCTGGGCCACTGTTTCACCACTCTCAGTGTAATTTCCTTCCTCTATCTAGTCTAAGCGTCCCTCTCTGAAAGTCACCTCCCCTAATGCTGTTGCAACAGGCTCTTCTAACAGGCCTGTCCTCACACTTCCATAGAGGCCCCCTCTAAGTACTGAAATCCTCAACAATACCTCCCTGGAGTCTTCTCAGCTCCAGGCTGAACTGTCTCAGCCTATCCTCACATCACAGGTATTCCAGACCTCGGATAACTTCTCACAACCACAGATGTCCGCAGGAAACACTTTCCCTCAGAGCATCCTCCTTGCCACCCTTCACTACCCAGGTGCAGAAATCCGCACACTGCTCCATCCCTCTGCTGCCCTGCACCTCCGTGCCCCGGCTTCCCCGCGCGGCGGGTAGAGGAGCGGTCACCGGGACTGAGGGGCCGCAGGTGACACAAGCCCTTACTCCCGAACTCTGCCCCTCACTACCCGGGCTGAGGGGCCGCAGGTGACACAAGCCCTTACTCCCGAACTCTGCCCCTCACTACCCGGGCTGAGGGGCCACAGGTGACACAAGCCCTTACTCCCGAACTCTGCCCCTCACTACCCGGGCTGAGGGGCCACAGGTGACACAAGCCCTTACTCCCGAACTCTGCCCCTCACTACCCGGGCTGAGGGGCCACAGGTGACACAAGCCCTTACTCCCGAACTCTCACCCTCACTACCCGGGCTGAGGGGCCACAGGTGACACAAACCCTAACACCCACCCAAGAATCCCCACCTCAGCCTACGCCTACCACATTCGGCCTTAATGTTTCACCCCGGCCGCACCCTTGTGCCCCCCAGCGGTGGCAGCGCGGGCCCGGGCCCAGCCCCACCCTTGGCGCAGTGCCGCCCTGGGAGCACCGCCTCTCTAGGCGAGAAACCTTCCCGAAGGGGCCGCGCCGCTTTTTCTAGAGGCGGCAGGGGCCGCCTTTAGGTGTCCTTGGTGCTCGCTGGCAGGCAGCACTTTCCCTTCTCTGTTACCAGGGCTCAGGCGCGTAGCGGGCAGCCCGCGTGACGTCACGCATGCGCCGAGCGGAAGGACCCGGCCGCGTTCTGTGGCGGCGGAGGCTAGTGGTGTCTTCTGGAAGGTTCCCGGCGGGCTGTCTGTTCTGCGGGGTCTATCTGTATCCATCGGCAGCGGATGACCATGCCGGAGAACACTGGGGCCAAGGCCCACGGTGGCGCGGGCAACCGGGTTAAGGGCACTTACCAGGACCGGGACAAACCATCCCAGATCCGCTTTAGCAACATTTCTGCCGGCAAAGGTGAGGTGCGGCGGGATGCAGCCGTGGGGGAGCTCCTTTGTACTGAGGGGAGGCGGCCACTAGCCTGTCTCTCGCAGGCAGCCCGGGGCCAGGCCGGGCCTAGGCCGGACCCAGAGGCAGTTCTCGGGGAGCGGCCGCTCTTCTGCCCCAAGCCAGCGTCCTGCTCTTGGTAAAGAGGCCCCTGCGGGCAGGGACGGTGCGGGATGGACGGAGTCTTTCACTGCTGAGGCTCGACAGTGGAAAGTGTACAGCTCTGGTCTGGGACCGCACTTAGGTGCGGGCATTCCTGTTGTCGCTCTCCCAGCAGGGCAAGTTCAGTTCTGTGTTTGTGAATGGTAGTCCTGTATTAAAGGGTGATTTCTTACGGCGAGGAAGTCCCCAGGCCTGGGGCCAGTGCGTGTTGGGGGGGGCTATATTCACTTTTAACGTCAGCCTTGGTCATTTGCCATAAAACATTGCTGCGTTACGGTTTTAAAATGGCTGCAATCAAACGGTTGGATGTTAATGGCTTTTAAAAACAGCTTTGTCCTCAGTGTTGATACTGAAATGTTTCATATCGGTATACTTTAAGGATGATTAGTGCTGGCAAAATAACAGGGAACAGGTTAATTCTGGGAGATGTTTTCTTCTCGGGAGTGGTATTCAGGGTGATGGACTGAATGCATGTAGCTCTTGAGATCAACTTGCAAACTTGGTATTTTTTTTCCCCTTTTCCTAGCTGTTGCCGATGCAATTAGAACAAGCCTTGGACCAAAGGGAATGGATAAAATGGTAATCTTTACACTTAAATTATAAAACATTGTTTAGTGGGAGCTACTGTGAAGTTAACCTGGGATATGTCATCATTTGCCTTGAAACTTCTTTCCTGACATTCATTTAAGGGGAAATGTGAACTAAATGCACATCTCAGTTTGAGAAAACATGTCAGGAAAAATATTTTACTGTAAACATCAAGTTAAAGATAGGTGGTGACTGCTCAGAACTATGTTTCTCCTTTTCAGATACAGGATGCTAAAGGAGATGTGACAATCACTAATGATGGTGCTACTATTCTGAAACAAATGCAAGTTCTGCACCCTGCAGCCAAAATGGTGAGTGTTCTTTACATTGCTCAGGCAGTGATACAGGATACAGCTTAATACCTGGCACAAAAAAACCATGGTAATACATCTTGTAGATTTGAGGAGCTTTAGCCACTAGTGAGAACAGTTTTTGTGCAGCATGCTCCTGGATCACTTATTTGAATCGTGAGCTGCGTTGAATTGTTCCAAGTCCTTATTTTGATATTCCATATGCATAATACCTCTGAAGGCATCTTAAAAGAATCTAGCACAAACCTTCCCTCCTCTAAGAAGAAAAGCCAGTGATGTCCTAAACTGCTTGAAGAGAAGAGAGTGAATTATATTACGGTCAGGTGATACAAGGACACGGTACCCTGCTCTTTTGGGAAGTGTGGACCTCTTAAATTTGGTTGTGGTTGGAGATGGAAATGAGATTCCTGTGACCCTCGTAGAGGAAAAGGAAGATCCATTAGATAGTGGATCAGTTTGAAGCTTGTGAAAAATGCTTCGGTAGGGGATTTGTTTTATTGTAGATGTATTTCAGCCAGATAAGCTTACAAATACTGCAAGCAAGGTGCAAAAGGTATGGACTCAGAATTGGAGATGATGTGATTAGTCCTGATAGCAAAGTTAATTTCAGTAGTGCTGTATTCTTGACTATCTTTTTTTTCTTTAGTACTTGTCAGTGTTTGCAATTAAGTGTCAGTATATAAACTTAAGTATCAGTATATAAACTTAAGTCGTAATTTGCTCTTTAGTTGGTAGAGCTATCAAAAGCACAAGATATTGAAGCTGGTGATGGCACTACATCTGTTGTTGTTATTGCTGGAGCTCTTCTGGATGCCTGTTCCAGACTTCTTCAAAAAGGTAAATATATTAATATGAAAGAATAACTGGAAGTAACTAAGTTGTCTTTGTGCTTGCACATGTATAATGAAGCTCAGAGTAGCTGTGTTTAATCTGTATGTGAAAGGTGCCTTGAGTCTTTGCAATCAGGTTTCACTCATGTCCCACTTTTGATTAAAAGCTGTTTCAGCCTTTCATTTTCAGTTGAATGTATTACTATTGATACAAGAAATTGTGCCTAGATGATGTGATGATAGTTGCCTTGTAAAAACTCACCACGGTTATACTTGTATTTCTCATACAGACAGAGAGCAATATGAAAGTATAAATGAAATCTGGCACCAGTGATTCTACAAATGTACTGCCTCCCATCTCTTACAATGTAGGGACCTTGTGGAAAGCCTGCTGAGGAAAACATAATGAATTGCAGACTGTCCTGTTAGCTCAGGAATTCCTTTAGCTGTTCAGACATAATGCTTCAGCTTTTGTGTGCACTGGAAATGGAGCACGGCTGATTGGACCTGCAGAGTTATTTTCTGTCTCAGATCCAGATTTGATGGTGATTTGCTTAAACTCACCTTAAACTGAGCACAAGCCCTATGAGGAGAGGCTGAGGGAGCTGGGATTGTTTAGCCTGGAGAAGAGGAGGGGAGACCTTATTGGTGTCTACGACTACCTGAAGGGTGGTAGTAGCCAGGTGGGGGTTGGTCTCTTCTCCCAGGTACCCAGCAGCAGAACAAGAGGACACAGTCTCAAGCTGTGCCAGGGGAAGTTTAGGCTCGAGGTGAGGAGAAAGTTCTTCACAGAAAGTTTTTAGCCATTGGAATGGGCTGCCCAGGGAGGTGGTGGAGTCACCGTCTCTGGAGGTGTTCAGGAGGGGATTGGACATGGCACTTGGTGCCATGGTTTAGTATTCATGAGGTCTTGGGTGACAGGTTGGACTTCATGATCTTTGAGGTCTTTTCCAACCTTACTGATTCTATGAAAATATCTTAAGTTTGTTCTGACAAGTCTTTAAATTAGTCTTAAAATAGAGGGTAAGGAAAAAAAGCAAACCACTAAACAAAATGAACCAGAAATGAACAGTTTGAAATCCCAACTATCCTAACAACCTTTCTATGCTGTCCACAGGAATTCACCCCACCATCATTTCAGAGTCATTCCAGAAAGCTTTGGATAAAGGTATTGAGGTGTTGACCAACATGGCACAGCCAGTTGAACTGAGTGACAGAGAAACCTTGCTGAACAGTGCAACTACTTCGCTGAATTCAAAGGTATGACTGACATTTTAATTGGTACCTCCAGACTAGTGGAGTTTTCAGTGTTTCCCAGTTTCTGCTACTCTTCACTTAATAAAAATACCTGCATGTCACAAATCCAGTTGGCTTTCACACGTCAGCTGACTTCTCTTTGACTAACTCATCAGAAGCTGTGGTTGATGCACATCAGAGCACTCAAACTGACTTTCAGTCTGAAATACTTGGTGGTCTTTGATGTTACCGAAGTGTAAAGTTTAAATATGCTTCAACTGAAAATGGCAATGGAAGAATGGGGTGGGATGATGAGAGCTTTTTGAAACAGTTTGTGTATGCAGTTCTTGTTCATGTAGCAGGATCTTCTGAAACAGCATAAAAATATGGTGAAGTGTGCTAGTTTCTAGCAGAGTAATCTGGGAAGCCCTCAAAAGTCTTATTTGAAGAGTCATAAGAAAGAAATTGAGGTTTCTTCCATAAGTCCCTGAGCATATTTTTTCCCACCAAAGTAGCTGCTGTTTCCTTTGAGTAGCCCTTAAGAAGACACCAAATTAAAACATCTGATTGATGGACAAGGAGCAAAAAGGAGCTTTGCTTCATAATTCAGAAGTCAAACACTGAGATAACAGTAACTATTAGTTTGAAGTTGCTGTTTATCAGTGTTAAATATCTCATACTCTTTTCTTTGCTGTTAAATCCTTCAGGTTGTGTGCCAGTATTCTAGTTTACTTTCTCCAATGAGTGTGGATGCAGTGATGAAGGTGATTGACCCAACTACAGCTAGCAGTGTGGACCTCAGAGATATTAAAATTGTTAAGAAGCTGGGGTAAGTAATAATGGTAGCTAGATAAGTTTTGTCTCTGAAATCAGCTTCCTGAAGTGCAGGAGTCATGGATTCTTTTTTGGTTTTGCTTTCCAGAGGCACAATTGATGATTGTGAACTGGTTGAAGGACTAGTCCTGACTCAGAAGGTGGCAAATACTGGTGTAACCAGAGTGGAAAAAGCCAAAATTGGCCTTATTCAGTTCTGCTTGTCTGCTCCAAAGACAGATGTAAGTTAAGCTACGACTAGAGTGAAACCTTTTCCTTTAGGACCTAGGAGTTGCATATACAGTAACACTTCGGTTTTTTGTAAAAAGATGTGTAATGTCATGTCTGTGCCACAGCTGTAATGAATGTCTGTGTAATATATAGATAAAACACAGGTCTTAGAGTTGGTATAAGAAAGAAAACAGTTCAAAAGTCCAATATTTCTCATAAAATCACAGTAATAGGCATGTTTTACCAGCATGCTTGTTTGCTTTGAATTACTCTCTTAAAGCACGAGGAACATCTTGACATCTGCTTTTATGGTTAAGTTATTTGTAATAATATCTTTTTTTAACTAGATGGACAACCAGATAGTTGTTTCTGATTATGCTCAAATGGACAGAGTGTTGCGTGAGGAGAGAGCCTACATTCTAAATTTAGTTAAGCAAATTAAGAAGGCTGGGTGCAACGTGCTGCTGATTCAGAAGTCCATTCTGCGGTATGTTAATACCAGCTTACTGTTTGTGTTTGTGGGACCAATCATTTGTTTGGAATACATGGAACACTGAAGCCAAAATCACATTTGGCAGAGTGTCAGTCTGGCTGTTGACAGTGCCTGTACATTTCCAAAGCCCTAGTGTTGTGTGTGTTTTGAGTTTAATGACAATCCCATCTCTAGTCTGAAGAATTTCAGTACTGCTGATAAGAAGCATACAGCTGGCTAGTATGGTCCAGTTACTCAACTAGCACTGTGGACTGACTACTTCCCTCTTCTTTTCAGGGATGCTCTTAGTGACCTAGCTCTCCACTTTCTGAATAAAATGAAGATCATGGTGGTTAAAGACATTGAAAGAGATGACGTTGAGTTTATATGCAAGGTAAAGTGAGTTACATAAACGGTCATTAAAGTAGTAGTGGTGTTGAAAGTCACTCCAAAACTAAATACCCAGCCAGTGCGAGTTTATTACGACACTTCCACAGGTTTCATGTTCTGACCATAACATGAGAGCAGACGTATTTCCCTGAAAAAAATGCCTGTCATATTTCAAGAAAGATTCAGAGCAGATGTAAAAGCCACTCTCCACTTCCCCTGTGCTATGCAGAACATCACTATGCAGTGTATACTTGCTCAGTGCTATTCAGGTTCTGAAGTTCTGGGTTTTTTTCAGACAATTGGAACTAAGCCTGTTGCTCATATTGACCAGTTTACTCCTGACATGCTGGGATCTGCTGAGCTGGCAGAGGAAGTCAACTTGAATGGTTCTGGGAAACTAATAAAGGTGAGTTACAAAATGTTAACACCTACCTAACACCAACTAGTTACCAATTGTTATTAAAATAATGGGAGTTTTACTACTGGAGTTACTACATACAAGGGCCTATTTGTAATCCCTGAGTAGCCACCAACTTGGGAAATGGGGTTTTGCTTAGCCAGATGATGAAACTGTTGTAGGACTTGGAAATGCCAAATTTCTTTCCACTCACAGTATTTGATTTTGTTTTAGATCACAGGCTGCACAAATCCTGGCAAAACTGTAACCATTGTGGTACGTGGATCCAACAAACTTGTTCTGGAAGAAGCTGAGCGTTCAATTCATGATGCCTTGTGTGTCATAAGATGCTTAGTTAAGAAAAGGTAATGTCTCCATTTGGTTAGAGCAATTTAGGGTGTTGATAATTTAGGGTGTTGTGCACTTATGTGAAATGAGTTTTGATTTCAATCTCTGCCATCAGAGCTTTAATTGCAGGAGGTGGAGCACCGGAGATAGAGCTGGCGCTGCGCTTGAACGAGTATGCGCGCACACTGAAGGGCATGGACTCGTACTGTGTCCGGGCCTATGGAGATGCACTGGAGGTCATACCATCCACACTGGCTGAAAATGCAGGTCTCAACCCAATCTCAACAGTGACAGAGCTGAGAAACAGACATGCTCAAGGAGAGAAAACTGCTGGCATTAATGTCAGGAAGGTAATGAGGAGTTGTGTATGCATAGCACAGCTTTAAAAATACTTGAGCATGGAAAGTGCTTGGCATCAGGACAGAGCTAAGGGGAGGGCAAGTTTGTGTCTCATTAATGGTGTTCTCTCTAAACTTAGGGTAAGGTAGACTACTAGTTTTGAGGGCTAGAACCTCACTGCCATGATGAAAGGCTGGGAGAATTGGGGTTGTTCAGCCTCAAGATTAGAAGACTTCAGGGAGACCTTATTGAGACCTTTCAGAAATTAAATGGACCTATAAGAAAGATGGGGACAGATGTATTAGCAGGGCCTGTAGTGACAGGATGAGGGGTGATGGTTTTATACCAAGAAAGATTTCCACTGAAGGTGACTGAACACTGTCCCAGGTTGCCCAGGGAGGTGTTACATGCATCCCTGGCAGCATTCCAGGTCAGGTTGGATGGGGCTCTGAGCAACCTGCTCTACTTGAAGATATCCCTGCTTGCTGCAGGGAGGCTAGACTAAATGACCTATAAAGGTCTCTTCCAACCCAAAGTATTCTATGATTTATACCTTGCTCTCTTGAGGCTTTAACAGCTTATCCTGAGTATTGATAATAGTGGATACTGAAATGTCATACCCACAGGACAAGGAACTTCTATGTCTCTTCCAAAAACTTTGGCTACAGAAGTAGATTGATGTAAAATGATCCATAAGTGTTATCTGGAGTGGAAGTGGTTCATGTTAGGAGTAGCACATTGGGAGAATTTCTTTTACATTGTAGCCATGTTTAAGCTGTCATTACTATGTTTACCTTTAATCCTGGCTAATCCTGACAAATATATCACGTGCCCAGGAGAACTGTAATATTCCTGTTGAGGATGGGAGAGTACAAGCCCTTTGACAGATGAAAGTTGATTGTCCTGCTAAATCTAACCATAGTCTGACTTGCACAAAGTAAAAAGTAATTGTTTTTACAGGGTGGCATTTCCAACATCCTGGAGGAGTTGGTTGTCCAGCCACTGCTCGTGTCTTTGAGTGCATTGACTCTTGCAACAGAAACTGTGCGCAGTATTCTGAAGATTGATGATGTGGTGAGTAGTATTTGCATCGGGCTGTGTTTGATCTCTTTTTTCCACAAGGACCAGGCTAGTTGCCATCTCATTTGCAGTGTTTCAAAGTATAATTACTGTGTAGCATTCCCAGTTTACATGCTACTGAGATAATTTGGCCTCTTAACAGCTGTGCCTTAAAGTAAGGAGTTACAAGTGGCTACAAATCAAATCTCCTCAAGCAGAGAAGTAATTGCTGTGTATCCTGTGAACTTCTTACATCTGACTGTGTGGGCTTTTTGCAGGTGAACACTCGGTAAGCTGAACAGCAGAAGAGGGAACTGTGCCCTGGAGCTCCTTCCCTGTAGTCTGGAATATGGTTTCCTCACCAAAAGCACCTGTGCGAGTTGCCTTGAAGTCCACAAAGTCTTGTGTACTTTCACCACATTAACTTAAACAGCATTTCCTTTGTGAAACTTTCATGAATAAACATGCAGTAGTCTGCCTGAGTCTTTGCTTTGTAATTTTGCTAGAAATAAGGTCAACTTTGTTTGCTTTTCTGTGCTATGTTCTGAGGTGAGTGACACCATTCTATGATCTTAGAAGTGATAGGGGTTGGAAGGGACCACTGGAGATCTAGTTCAACCTTCCTGCAGGATCCTGCAGGATCACCTAGGGCAGTCCACACAGGAACACATCCAGGCAGGTTTTGAAGATCTGTAGTGAAGGAGACTCCACAACCTCTTTGAACAGCCTGTTTTGAGTACTGTGTCACCCTTACAGTAGAGAAGTTTTTCTTGATGTTGAGGTAGAACTTCCTCTGTTCCAGTTTCATCGTAAAACACGCTTAAGTTTGCACTGTAATTACATGCCATCTTAGAGCTGCTGCTCTGAAGAGTTTTGGAGCACTATTACTTCTCTTAACTGTGCCTGACTAGAACAACAAACTACCACCTTTACCGTGATAGAACTTGAGACTACTGTTGCTTTCCCTGTTCTGTGTAGGCTCCTGAAGTCTGCACTGACACCTTCACTTGATTCAGTTACTGCAAACGGCAGTCTCTATACCCTAGTTTTTGTACTCCCAACAGCAAAGTGCAAGTGTCAAATCTCAACCTAGATCTAAAAAGGGACAAGGGTAATAATACTGCAGTTAGGGATTAATTCTCAGCATGAAATTTCAAACTAACCCTTTCATCTTGATCATTGCTATACTAAGATGACCAGAATCCTCTGTTCAAAGAAGACTGGTTCATTCATGACTCTCATTTGTATTTATGATTGGTTGGAGATACAGCTTTTGAGGAAACTTCTACCACTTTGTTGACCCTAAGTAAAGCATTCAGAATATCTGAAATACTAAGGCATTAGACAATCCATTTAGGCATTAATGCTCTGCATGATTTATTGGCTGTTTTAAAATCACAAATGATACCTCACCCCACAAGATTACATCCAGCAATGACCTCTGAGTTAATAGCTTTGATTACAGCTTTCCTTACCCACCATCACAAATTTCCAATTTGTGACAAGACTTGCAACTACTATGTGATGTAATTTTTCCATCTGTTTCATTGCACAGAAATGTTTTTAATGTACTACAGTGAATAGGTCTGGAAATATTATTGCCTCTGCAGGGGTAGAAAAATGTTCCAGCTGCTCCTGGGTTGCCGTTTTTCGGTAATTGCCTACCTGAAGTCTGGAGTTCAAGATGGAAGATTATTCAATCATTTGAGAAGCAAAAAATGTGGGCTTGTCAAGGAGAAAACTGCAGGTTCCATCTAAAAAAAAAAAAAAAAAAATGACCTACATCTCAGTAGAGACGGCACATAGGCAAGCACAGCACTGAACAAGCACTGAAGATGATGGAGGTGAGCTCTAGCCCCAGGCTAGAGCTAGCTAGTCCTAGCACTCCAGGACTGGACTGCAAAAGGACCGGAGAGTGGCTGGGAGAAAGTTCGCCTTGGCTCCAGGACGCTAGCGGCCTCGGCTTCCCCGCCCACAAGCCAACCTGCGGTGGTTACAGCCCCTTCCCCGCCCCGAGCCGCGCCGCCGGTCACCCCCGGCAGAACACCCAACCAGACCCTCGGCAGGGGCGGCGACTAAATCCCTCCTCTTCCGCCTAACGCCCGCCTCCAGCTGCGCTGTGGAGGCGGAGCGGGAGACTCGGCTGCAGGGCTTACTTGCTTCCTCTGTTGCTCCGTCGTCTCCCTGCCCACCGACCCCGAGGATCGGGCGCCATGGAGGCAGCGCATCGAGCGGCGCGGCTGGCCGCCTCCTGCCTCTGCACTCCGCTCGACCCGCGCACCCGGGCCCCCGCCGCGCTCTACGAGCGGGGGCCACCCCCCGCCGCCGCTCAGGTACAGCTGGGGCCGAGGGGGGTGGAAGGGAGTTCCCTGGGCCCCAGGGGGCGTTGGACGTTGGGGGGTGTTGGGCAACCTGGAGACGCGGCAGGCCTGAGCCTGGCCAGCGCGCACGCAGACAGATGTAGGAAAAGCTGACAGATGGACCGGCGGCAGCGCCTGTGCAGCACCGATCCCTTAATGAGCTTGGTGATGAACCCCGGCGTCTGGAAAGCGGATGTCCAAGGCCAGGGAAGACGCTTGGATGGATCTGCGGGTCGAGACCTGAAAGAGGAGGTTTACACAGAGTGGCAGAGCAGATTAGGAAGCGCCGGACAGTGCTTTTCGTTGGGCGTGCTGTTAACAGCTTTTTCAATTTGCCTCTTTGATCGTGTAATTCATATGCTGTGAGGTCACTACACCGCAGGGGAAATACGACTGAGATTTTTTTTCAGTGAAAACACGAGCAAACATGCACAAATTTTTTTCCCCCTATTTCTATGTGAAAAAGGATTAAGTCTCTCTTTTTTTTTTTTAATTAAAAAATTATTCCTTTTTATTTATTGTTGGTTTTGTGTTGTGATGTGGTACTTAAAAATAATCAAAAGGGAGCCCTTGTAATAAAGGCTAACCTGGTTTTAATAACTTCCCTAACTTGTGTCAGCTTTAAAAATGTTCAAAGAATGTGTTTACCTGCACACAGCTGTTACCAGCTGCCAAGCAGTATTGGAACTTCAGCTGTGCAGAATCATTGCACAGTAAGCTGTGGAAACAGGACTGCACACTTATACACATGGTATCTAAAGACTTTTTAGTATGCTTCTGGAAATGGGAGGTAGAGAAGATTCCATTGGTTTGTTTTCAAATAGAGGCTTTTTGAGGGCTCTGTAGCAATCAAGGAAAAATTACACTTTACAAACCATTTTTTTCTTCTGTCACATCCTTTTGATCATATTTCCTGGTATAAATGTATTGATTACAGGACCAGACTTAGGACTTTTGTATGCTTTAAATAGGACCCTTACGATCTAAATTAACTCTGAAATGAGATTATTCCATGCAACTGTGTTAACATTTGTATCTGTTTGGTGTTACTGTGTAATTCACTAGCCTTGATGAGGACAAAGCAACGTTAAGAACCTTGCTCATCCCTTCCTTCTAACAGTCAGAAATCTTTACAAACATCTCTTCTAGGACAGTTTTGATTTGGATACAAATACCAACAGAGAGAAGACCCGTGCTCTAAATGGAGACTCTGACAAGTGGATAGACTTGTCCAAAATGTACAATTCAAATCAAGAGTATTACTTGAAGCTAGAAGAGCTTAAGAATGCTCACCTGGAGACCATGGCAAAATTAGAAAGTATGTATCAGAATAAACTGTATTTAAAAGGAGTACAACCTTTGGACAAGAAAAGTGCTGATCCTAATGCGTGTTGTAGGTAAGCTTGGTGTAGGTACCTTTTAGCTGAAGATTCTCAAATGCTTTGCAGACATTTGTAAAACAGCAGTTTGTTTTCTTCTGGGGCTGGAAAGTGTTACTCTCCCCATTTCCTATAAGCAGATAATTACACAACTGTTAGTTTTAATAATAAAACCAGCTTATTCACCTTGCTAAGGGGCTGTGAAATTTACACAAGTGCAGCAGAGTCCAAGTAACATATTCAGTAAAGCATAGTGCCTTTCCTTAAGAAGTGTTTAGTACATACTTAAAACCATGGTCTGGTCTGAGTGCCCAGTGTGCTTCTCTTTTTCCCTTCTCTTCCCCCGTTCCTCCTCATTAGTGCAGTTCACTTTTGTTTCTAATGATAATACTGTCAAGTATAAGTTTCTGGCTTTAGATCAGTGTCAGACTGGACTCAAACCAACTTTATTTTCCCTTTTTAAAGGCCAACTTGGGAGAAGAGCTCATATCAGCCTCTGAATTTGTACAAATCCTTTTCAGACTCTGACTTAAGTGATCCTTTAAGATCAAGTCTGTCTGATGGGTCTGACAGAGAATTAGCATTTGAAGAAAGCAGTAGTGAAACTGGATCATCTGCATTTGCTAAAGAAAGGATTGAAAAAATGTGGGATGGGTTCTCCGTGGAAGACTACATCACCCACATCAAACATAGCTTTCCAAGTTCTCCTGTTGTCAGAATGATAGGTAAGAAACAGAAAGCATGGTCACCAAAGGTTACTATGCCCAAGCCTTTCCAAATGACTATCAGAGAAGCTAGGAAAAAAGAACAGAACATCAAGTCAAAGTCACAGATTGAAATGGAAAATAACTTATTGAAGAAGCAATTAGAGGAAGAAGCGGAGTGTCAGAAAAAATTCCGAGCTAATCCAGTGCCTGCTGCTGTTTTCCTTCCACTCTACCATGAAATTGTGCAACAAAATGAAGAACGCAGGAGGTCTGTGAAAGAGAGAAGCAAACTCAAGCTCTTGGCTTCTCAGAAGCCATTTAAATTCATTGAACGAGAGAAGCAAAGAAATGAGATTAGGAAAATGCAATTAAAAGAGCTTTCTGCACCTGAAAAGAAAAAAATGTTCAGAGCAAAACCAGTTCCTAAATATATTTATAGTCCATCTGTTAAGGACAAGCTAAAGGAGGAAGAGCTCTACAGAGAAATCAGGATCAGAATGAGAGCTGAAGAGTTGCTACGTAATTCGTCTCTACCCAACAGCAGACTGGCTTTAACAAATGCCAATAAAAAGAATAAACACAAGTGCATTGACCCAAAGGAAACAGAACATAAACCCAAGACCAAATCAAGTGTTCCAGATTTTGATCTACTACACCAAAAAACTCAGGAACAGCTCCAGCAACGAAAACGAGTGAAGCACCTTACAGTCTGTGAACCTTTTGATCTTCGTACTCCATACATTCCCTCAAATAAGGGGAAAATTTTGAAGGACATTCAAGAGGATGAAGAAAAGCTGAAAGAAACACGCTGGCCATATACCTCTCTAAGATGTAAAACTGAAAGGAGACATTCAAATATAAATTCACATCTCTCAGGCTCTGGAGACTTTAAATCACCCAAAAGCACAGAATCCACAAGACGACGGCAGCAAGCCGTAAGGTGACTACTTTAGTGATGAGATTCTACATTTTAGATAGAGCATAAGAGTAGATTTCTTTGGTATTTCCACCTGTGTAGTTAGTTCTCCCATACAGCAAAACCATGACTTAGTCTATTAATAGAAGAGCTTAATTATATTATAACCCTTAGAATATTTAAATGTACAACTGACTATTATTGCTACAAGAAAAATAGTGCATTTTTCTCAGCACATCCATGGGGAAAGGACAAATGACTGCTGTTCCCCAGGACATGCCTGTATCCCTTAAAACAGCATGTACTTTCTGTCCTCTTATGCCAACCTTGTTTTTCTCTTGAATCTCTTTGGCCAAAGCTTTCTTTGGTCTTGCTCTTGATTTAAACTGCATTCAGCCCTAGTTTATTTTTTCTGCCAGGAATTCACTTGAGGAAAAGAGAAAGCTGGAAGAACAACAAAAAAGGACCAGAACAAAGCAGAAACAAAGAACAAAAAAGCTCCAGAAAATTGTAGCAGCTTGTGCTGAGGCAAATGACCCACACCAGAGCCTAGCACAGGTGTCTAAATCAAAATTAGAAACATTCAGGTATTTTCTTGCATTCCCCTGAATGATGAAATGCTCATTCTACGTTGTATGTTAAACATACAATGTAAAAAATAGCACAGTCTAAGCTGACTTAATTACACATATCATCATTTATGTACTGTGTAAGCAGCTAGTAAAACAAGTGGCCAAATTTAGTATTTCAACTGGGAAACTGATGCCTGGTCTATTGAGTTCAATCTACACGTTCCACCTTAGAGTGTTCTATAAGCTAATGGGAGAGTCTTGTGTTTTCTCATTTGACATACCCTCTAAAGAGGAAAGTTTAGAAAAAAAGAAGGAAAAGGAATAGTGTAGCTACATGGAGATGGTGAGAGGCACTAACTGCTCTGCCCCTGTTGCTTCATGCATAGACAGGATTTTTGTGCAGTAACTAGGAATCCTCACTTCCAGTAACCAGTCAAATTTGCCAGTAATAGACATTAGTAGGGCATAACAATACAAAGGTGAATGTGAGAGATGCCTCAGGATGAGATTCATAGCTTGGAATAGCAACTTCTAAGGTACCATGTGAAAGTTTAAGAGGTTTAGAATATAGAGATAGAGAACTTTATGAAATGAGGGTAGAGGTTAGGGCTGTCTTTATGGCTGTGAGTTGAAAGGTAACAAGAAAGGTTTCTTCATTCTTATTTTGCTTACTTGGGGTCTCTGTCACTAAAATAGAGAAGCGTGGATTTATTCTTAATGGACTTTAAATGGTGGGCTGTTCCAAGCAAATACAATACTGCACATCAGGGTACTGATTATTCACCACCAACATTACTTCACTCTGACCTGAAAGAGAAAAAGCAGCAGAAACAGAAACATGTGCAGCCTCACATGCTAAAAGCATGAAATGCTGTGGCTCAGCTAGGATATACCACTGAGACAAGCATTTGTCTTGGCCATGTGGGCAGTCAGTGACTGTCCAGTGTACATCTGTACCCACCTGCCACCTTCACCAAAGAGAGAGAAGCCAAAGCACACATAGGAAGTGGTGTAGGAGAAGCAGGGTTTATGCAGGCTCCTGAAGAGCAGAGATGCAGCAGTAGAGATGCAGGTCAAAGAGGGCAGTGCCTCAAGTGCACTTTCTTTTGCAACACAACCAGCAGATACCATTAATAACGGAGCTTTATAACGTAAGTATTCATTGCAAATCTGCTGACTCAGAAGCAGAAAATTTGAGTTAGCATGGGAGGAGAATGAAATGGAGAGAGTGGGTGTGTTTACAGATTTGGTTTGAATTCATTTGACAGTGAACATCACATTACAGTATTTAGCTTAATCAGATTTCAGGAGTATTGTAAAACAGCCATGCTCAATTCTTGTCCACACAAAATTAGTCTATTACAAAGTAAGATTACTTCCTTAGTGTGATGCATTAAGGCTGGTACAAGTGCTTAACTTGATAATGCTTATTTCATCATAGGCTAGGTAATAAGGCATATTACTGTAAGTGCTCTTCTAACAGATAATTAGGTTTGCAGAAAGCTGCCTGAGAGAGCAAGTAGCAATAATGAAGTTCACTCCCTCAAAATGGTGAATAACCTGCCTTAATGCAGAGCATATTGCAGGAGTAGAGAGGGTAAGGGAAAGAGGCAGGAGGAGCCAGATGAGTAAAATATTTTACAGCTCTCATACTCACTCTTAAGGGTCTGACTTAGTAATGGTAGAGCTGGTCCAGTACAGAGGCAGCACCACAAAGAGGTGTGTGTGTCACATACGAGGGATTACAACCCAGGCCACCTGGATTATCTAGTGCTTACTAAGATCTGAGATACTACTTCAGTTGATTAATCAAGGGTTTCATCATCCTGCTATGTTGACAAACCAACCATGAAAAAAGTGTACTAGGATCCAGAACATGGGCACCCCTCTTGTGAGAGAGACTAGTAAAGTAGCAAAATGCTTACCTTACAGTACTGGTTTTTATTTAAGGATACTAATTTCCTATGGTGTATTCTGTGTTTGGAGTAGCTATGAGAAACCTGCATGTAAAAAAAACAAACCAAAAAGTATCCTAATTGTAAAATAATCCTAAATATCCAAGAAGGCCTTACAAAATCCAAAGTCACACAGCCTCTACTTAACTTCACTAGGTGCTTATCCAAAGTGACTGCTTCAGAGACAGTTTTGTTCAGTACTTGCAGGCAAGCAGCTGCTATGAAAGTAAGACAACATACCCCAAACCTTGTAACCACCAGAAAATCATTTAATATTAAGCATCTTTAAGTAGGGCAATATTTAGCTTGTTAGGAGTAGTTTAGCTGCTGCAGAAAATTCTTGTATTATAGATTAATATTTTTTCTTGTACTCTGTTTCCTTTAGGAATTATGAAAAGCAGAGAATGCAGGAATATTTGCAAGAGTTGCAAGAAATGGAAGAAAGATTAAAACAAAGGCCATTGCTTTTTGAGAGAGTAACTCAGGTTGTCTTGCTTCTGTATTACTTATCTTCAAATACTGCATAAGACATTTGTAGTCAGATATTTTTAGAAGATACCTGAAGAATACTTTCCACATTAGTATATGTCCATTTTAATCTCTGTTGCCCTATCTCCATACAAATAGTTCTAATGTTTGTGACTAATCTTTCATGGTATGCTTGCGCAGGGAACTGAGATCACTGTTATGAACGTGTTGTCCAACTGAAGTATGTTTAGTGCATACTATAAGTTCAGATACAGTGTGTTTTTCTCTCTCCATTTCAGTACAACCATGTGCTGGTAGAGTGGTCCCTGACCTGTTTCCAAACTGAGAGAGGCAACTGAGTTCCTTGTCATATAGAACAGAGTCATAGCATGCACTAGGTTGGAAGTAGCCTCTAGAGGTCATTTAGTCCAACCCCTCTGTAGTAAGTAGGGACAGCCCCAACTAGATCAAGTTTCTCAGAACCCAGTCAAGCCTGACCTTGAATGGCTTTGGGGATGGGGCCTCCACCACCTCCATAGCAACCTGTTCCAGTGTTACACCACTCTCATAGTAAAGAACTTTCTATGTACTAGAAGGCTGCTGTAAGGCCTTCTCTTCTCCAGGCTGAATAACTCCCAGCTCTCTCATCTTGTCTTCATAGGAGAGATGCTCATGCCCTCTGATCATCTTTGTGCCCCCTCCTCTGGATCTGCTGTGTCAGGTCCATATCCTTCTTGTTTTGGGGGTCCCATAGCTGGATGTAGTAGTCCAGGTGGCAGAAACACCTCTCTCAACCTGCTGGCCACACTTCTTTCAATGCAGCCCAGGATGCAAGTGGCCTTCTGGGCTGCAAGTGTACACTGTTGGCTCATGGCCAGCTTCTCATGCACCAGAACTCCCAAGTCATTTTCTGCAGGCCTGCTCTCTCTCTGTGCATTTCCTGGTCTGCCATCACTACAAGGTGGTGGCATCTGTTTAGACTGGAGGACAAGTACCCCTCAGATATTAGCTGGAGGAACAGAACTGACAGCCGCAGAGACAGAAATGCAAAGCTGTGTAATGTGTTAAATGGTGCTGTGAGAAGGTGGATCAATACTGCTTTTTTAGGGCATTTTTTTTGTTTTCCCTCTCCTCTTTCCCTCTTCTCTTATATATATGGAATATATAGCTGCTTGTTAGCCAGTAGACACAGAGAGCAATCCAGATTTAAACTAGTACAGAGAAGGAAAATCTGGTGTGAAGTTTTTGAGTATTGCTTTGCCATTCTTACCTGCAGTGAATAATCATTCAACTTGCCAGATACAATTAACAAAACAGTATTAATAGAAACAAAAGTATCAGGAGATAGGCATTTAATGCATTTAGATAGCATAAATTCTGATGGGCAGAATCCAATGGCATGAGATTCAACACATCTAAGCGCTGGGTTCTACACATTGGCCACAACAACCCCATGCAGTGCCAGAGGCTGGGGTCAGAGTGGCTGAAGAGTGGCCAGGCAGAGAGGGACCTGGTGGTACTGGTTGACAGTAGGTTGAACATGAGCCTGCAGTGTGCCCAGGTGGCCAAGAAGGCAAATGGCTTCCTGGCCTGTATCAGGAACAGTGTGGCCAGCAGGAGCCCCTGTACTCAGCACTGGTTAGGCCACACCTTGAGTCCTGTGTCCAGTTCTGGGCCCCTCAGTTTAGGAAAGATGTTGACTTGCTGGAACATGTCCAGAGGAGGGCAACAAAGCTGGTGAGGGGTTTGGAGCACAAGCCCTGTGAGGAGAGGCTGAGGGAGCTGGGGTTGCTTATCCTGGAGAAGAGGAGGCTCAGGGGAGACCTTACTGCTCTCTACAACTACCTGAAGGGAGGTTGTAGACAGGTGAGGGCTGGTCTCTTCTCCCAGGCAACCAGCACCAGAACAAGAGGACAGTCTCATGCCATACTAGGGGAGGTTTAGAGTGGATGTTAGGAAGAAATTCTTCATAGAGAGAGTGATTGGCCATTGGAATGGGCTGCCTGGGGAGGTGGTAGAGTTACCATCGTTAGAGGTGTTTAGGAGGAGACTTGATGGGGTGCTTGGTGTCATGGTTTAATTGATCAGATGGTGTTGGATGATGGGTTGGACGTGATGATCTTGAAGGTCTCTTTCAACCTGGTTTATTCTATTCTATTCATAACCATTGTGGCTTTCCTACAGCAAAATGCCAGAATAGCTGCAGAAAAGCATTATTCTAACAGACTGAGAGCCCTGGGGATATGCCCAGAGTTTGTTTCACGGAAAGGACAAAGAACTAAACTGCTACAACGCTCCAGTGTTGAAGATCTTAAATCCACTGCCACCAGAGAAAGGTAGAAGTTTAATGAAGGTTGCTTGGTGGCGTTTTTTTGCCACTATGTACCAAGTAATTGGAAAGTAATTTTTGATGTGTATGGTTGGGTTGGTGTTTCTTTTTAAATTATATAGTTGTAGTATTTTCCAGGTAGATATTTGGATATTTTCTATGTAGTTAGCTTTATCAGTGCTTGCATTAGTATGGTTTTTTTTACTGTTTTTCCTGAGCACTGGCTGTGTTACATAATGCACTTCAAAGAAAGATGAATACAGATAGTTTTTATTTGTGCCTCTCACCAAAAGCTCTGGCAGGTTGCTAGCAAGTCACTTAATTCTGACTTTCCTTCACTGATTTTTTTAAAGTAAGCCCTATAAAACATGCTTTTCAATATCCATTAGGTGTTATGATTTAAAAAGAAGCAGAAATAATAAAACTGAAACACATAAGCAATAGTGTTGAGTTACTTTCTAGTATAAAAGAATACCCTAGTGTCCCCCATTCCCTTTTCCTTTCCCAGTTCCCCCCCAGCCAAGCCTACCAGGATTTGTCCTAGATCACTTGAAAGTAGGTTAAAACCTACTGGAAAACATATTATATGAAAATAAAATCACACATGCAAATTGTCTTTTCAGAGTCATCATGGATAAAGTGGAGGAAAGGGACTACTTTGAGGAAGCAGCTGACAGCAGTCCTTGGTCTGAGCAGTCCTGTGAGGAGAAGGAAGAGGAGGAGGGAGAGAAGAGGAAAGGTGCCAAAACCTCCTCTCCTGATGGCCCATCCACTGAGTTGGAGGATGAGGAAGAGGCAAGAGATAGCCCTCATATAGATCAGCCTTGCCATGCAGGGAAGGCTGGGTCCAGCTCCAGCTCCCACCAGCACCATGAGGAGGAGAACGAGGAGGAGGAGGAGGAGGAGGAAGCAAAGGCAGGCCTGTCACTTGGGCATTCCCAGGACAAGGAGGAGGACAATGATTGGTCAAGACCCAGCTCTCAGTCCAACCAGTCCCACGAATATGAAGAGACTGGCCAGTCCTACCCTGAAGCTGAGGATGCCTTCAGATACGAGGATGAAGAATATGAAAGTGATGATTCAGAAGAGAAACCCAGCAGTGATGAAGCTGACTGAAAGACACAGAGGATGGCCTGGGGCCCAGGACTCTATTTAATTGCTGGCAGTGACACAGACACCAAAGAAAAACTTGGCACTCTGCTGATACAAAATGTTGTGAATTGAAGCCTTTAGTTGTAACAGTCTTTTCAGCACAGAAATTTTGTCTATTTTCCAGCAAGGAAAATTAATTTACTAATCTATACCACCAAAAAAACCCCAAACAATTATATCAATATTTTTTTATTTCAGTCTTCTGTGAAATTAGTGCATAAAAGAAACTGCAAAACTACTGTTTGACCATAACCTCTTGTATGCTGTGTTGGTAAGTACTGAAGTCTTAATGTGTCCAGCTCCTTCTGTGTGCTAGCAAAAGCAAATAAGATTATAGAGTAGTCTCAAGTATTGTAGTATTTCTGGGGTCTCCTCCTGCAGTATCTTCTAGGATAGCAATGAATAGTCTAGAGGGTTTTGTGCAAGACCTGTGACTGTTTTTAGCAGAACAGCTCTTAGGAAGACATCAGTGCAGTTAGACAATATGGCCAAATTAACTTGCTTAGCTCTGCCCTCCTCTTCCTATGGGGTTTGTCTTCTGCCCACTTAAATTAGCTGAATAATCTCAGAGATGGGTCAGATGAGTGCCAGGGCCAGAAAATATTACTACTTTTATCCAGCTAAAATATTAACAGCATTGCATTTGCTGAAGCCTCTCTCTACAGAGGGCAAAATGCCTAGAGCACAATGAGAGCAGCCACTTAAGCTTTCACAGAGATGTTTAATGCTTACGGACAAGTAAGATAGTAAGTCAGCAGAATAATGTTATGCTGCAGACCTTGTATTACTGTCTGAGCCTCAAAACTCTTCTTTCAGTTCCATTTTGTTCTGAAGAGCTCTTCCTGTGATCATGTAAAATTATTCTTAATAACACAACAAATGCTGACATTAATCTTCACATTTCCTTACTAGGACAGTAAACATACACTGTAAGAGGGAGAATCTTACTACATCAGGTAAAAATGTAACCCTACATACACTGAAGTGTGGAAGTGCTTTAGTACCTTTTCTTACAAACTTGCTGCTCAGAACTTCAGCTATGATAAAACAATGAATGCAAATGGCATATTGGGGTTTGGTTTGGTTTTCTTTTTTCTTCTTTATATCTCTAGTAACTTCTATTACTAAAGATGTTGTTATTTCTTCCTCCTGATTTCAAGAAACCATGCAACAATGTTTGGAAGATTTTATCATTATTGCTTTATTTATTTTTGAAGTATGAGACTAATATGAATTTGAAACATTTTTAACTTAATAAACTATCCATTGTATATATATTATACATAAAAGTATCAATCCTTACCTCAACAAGGAAAATGAGTTTACAGTCTCCAGTAATACCTTACAACCCTACAGTACAAACTCAAGGTTGGCTTGCTTGTGCTTGTCAGTATTCTGTATTTTTGAAGAGCTGTACAGTAAGTTGCTGAATTCATAGTCACATATGACTGCTCTTTGACTCTAGTAAATCAAATTTGCTTTGAAAGAAGGCAGAGGACCTCTGAATGTTTTTCATAAAGATGAATTGAAGAGGTTTCAAATGAGAAAATACAAATGGTTTTAAGCTCTGACAGTACTGAACTAAGTGTTCCAAAAGAACATAATTATGTAATAGCTGAACTATTAAGAAAGTAAAAATATTACTAGAACTCCTTTGAACTGGAAGGAAGTAGCAAAACCCAATGTGGGTGTGTTTTTTAATGTTTTAGAAGGGGACCCATATGTAACTTAGATTGAGTTTTTCACTGGACTTTTAGTACACAAACCTTACAAGTAATGGAATTAATGAACATGACTAAAGGTAACAAGGAGAAACCAGTACAGCTTTCAGAGGTTATGCTGCAACATTTTTAGTGTTTCTGAAAAAGTCAAGTAGATGCATGTGAAGTAAGGGGATGCAGTTAATAGAATTTCCATAGATTTCCAGGAAACATTTGACACAATTTGCTATCAAAGGACCTCAAAGAAACCTGCCTTACTGTAGGAGAATAAAGGTCTTAATGAATTAGCAACCAGAAAAATAGTTCAGGAAAGAAAAGGTAAGTTCTCACAGTGTAAATGCAGTTATCAGCAGGCATTTCATGAGACTGAAAGTGTTCAAGTGTACTGAGAGGGATGCAGTAGCTGTTACAAAGGGTCTGCTGAGGCCAGTTATTCAGTGCTGTAGATGGGAACTGACTGCAAACAACATAATGAAGGATCTTATGGCAATGACAGAACAGGCATAGTTCAGTTTTAATAAGTGAAAATAAGTACATGTAAAAAATATTCCTAAATAGACAGCACTATACATGGCAAACTTCAATTCCTTCTGAAGTACTGCATGCACTTCTACTCCTTTCATCTTAAAAGGGATTTATTATATAACTAGAAGACAACAAGAATGATCAAAGCTAAAGAGTGGTTTTCATATGAAAAGAAGGTAGTTTGTTTTTCATATGATAATACATGAGAGGATTCATATTATTTAATTTGGGAAAGATAGGAGATTGAAGTTTGAGATATTAAAGGAAGCAGTTATGGAAACCACTTTGAGCAGCACAGCTTTTCAAAGGGAAGAATCATTAAATTCAAGTAAAAAACAAAACAAAACCCCAAAACAAAACCAAACAAGTTCAATAATTTCATTACCAACAAGAAAGGGAAAAATTCTCCAATAAGGAATTAAACCCAAAAGAAATAGCAAAGAAAAATCACAGATGAGAGAATAAAAAGCAGGATAAATAAGTCAGGATGAATTATACCTCATAGAGTTTGGTACAGCAGTGAAAAAGTCTTGGGAGACTAAGAGGCATGGACATCATGCTGCTATGAGATGAACAATAGGCTGCTCTAAAAACCAAGTGCTTATTTGATTAATTTTTTTCCTCAGTTAGGAGGATTATCTGAAGTTACCCTCAACAATACAATCCAAAGCCAAGTGAAAGGTTTTAGTAAATTGCCAAGATGCAGAGTAGTACTATAGGAAAGGAGAATAGAATACATAGTACAGTGTCAGAACTCAAAACATTTGGATGCAATTAACATGGAGGAGAAAGAAAAATAATTCACAGATGATGATCTAATAGAAGTGTTTCAAGGTGAGCTCATTAAAGGAGAAATTATGATAATTTATGCTTTCAGGAGCAGGAAGAAGATAAACAGGAAAAGTTTCTCACAGATTATTGAGTATTCTGTCTTTAATATTTTAATTAACAGCCGAAGTACAAGAGTAGAAACATTCAAAAATTTGCAATGAAAATAAAAAAGGTGTACCCAAGAAATGGATTAAAAATACCATGTGGGAAGAAGGTGACTTTGCATGTAGACTGGAGTATTGCAAAGAAATTTGAAAGAGAAAAACACTTCTTTAATGGGAATTCATTACCCAAAGCTTCAAGGAGAGAGATCCAGATGGCTTGAGTAACAGATACTGAACCACAAAATGTGATCATAAAAAAGGTAATGGAATCAAAGGATGTCCCAGACACAGTATTTCTAGCAGGACTGGAAGAATAGTACTTTAAAGACCACAACCACTACAGACCCCATTCTGGGTTTCTCATGGCACTGAATGTGAGCAAGAGCTTTGGTTGGAAATTCTGCACTACCCCCATTGTGTATCTGCTCACATATGCCACAGGTTCCCCACTGAGAGAAGACTCACCTCACTGGATAAAACTAATGTTACAGGCATTATCTAAAGGGTCAGCAATATTGCATGGCTGCAAGGGACTGTTTTCCAAGTGTATATAATTTGTAACAGATACACATCCCAGAAAAGGGATATAGTTTCTGGAAGTTAGGTGCTTGTAGGCAGTGCAGTTGCTGTGGCTCTAGTATCTGGTGATCCCAGAATGAAAATGGTTGTAGGACCTGCACTGTAATAAGCCAGCTGAAGTTTAGAGACATTAGGAGTGATATTTTTAGCAGTAGCAAATTCCACAGAAAAAGGAGTGTCATTGTCAAGTAAACCAAATAGAATAGAATAGACCAGACCAGGTTGGATAGAAGTACAAGGCCCACAGAGAACTAAAAATTACTTTCTTCAAAAGGAATTTCAGGTATTTGAGGAATGCCAATTCAGAACTAAAACTTGGAACAGTATGAGAAAAATACCAGTCCCTGCTGTAAATGAAAATTCGCAGCAGAGAAACCAGGAATCAGGAGTAAGGCAAGCTCTACAGAAACAAAGCTGCAGAACCTGATGTACTGCTTTAGATACTAGTTTTGTACTAAGGAATAACAGCATTAAGATGTGTCCTAAGCGTGCACAAGCACACAGCAAACCTCCTCACCCAGACTTGCTAGGCATCTTGGCGTACTTGAGAGGAAATCCATCATGTTCACTCACAGAGCAAATCCTTTCACAGATACCTGAGCATATAAAACTTCCTTGTGCCTGAAGAGCACAAGCTCTATCCTCTGTTCCCTTCCTTTTCCTCCTTGTTTTACAGACTGTTTCATTTACTCAGACTAACTCACTAAAATAGCCCAGCCAAAAGGAGAAAGCGAGGTTGGGAGATGACAGGAACAAACAGGACTTCACCTTTTTAGTGCTAGCCAGTTATGGTCAGTGTCTCACAGAACTCCATCCCAGGATTAGCCACATGAGAACATCCCCCATATGCTCAAGCAGTACAGTGAAAACAGATGCCTATGGGCAGGAAATACAGTTCTTCTCTGGTAATTGAACCTGTAAATGAGACTACATTCAATTTCATGAACACAAATAATACCAAGGAAGCCAGTTGTCAACAGGACTAAAAGCAAGCATATTTGTACTTGTGTAGCACAGAGATTGCTACCAATAGCTAGGGCTTACTCACAATAAGCTGATTACTAACAATAGTTAGGCAGGTTTACAGTAAGAAGGTCAGTATGATTAAGCAGGTTACTGATTAACAGTAAGTAACCACACTACTAACAGCTTAGAAAATTATAGTTGCCAGCATGAGTGGTTACAAACCATCCCATTACCACATTATTCATTCAGATCACTCTACTTTAGACATAGCCTTCCACCTTTTCATGAAGGATTTCTGTTAACTTGCTACACTTCAATGCATATTTCATGCCATCCTGTATTTTCTAGAACAGATAAAAGTACACAAATTACCTTTCAAATTACCATGTGTATCCCACTCCCCTTAGTCACATAGTGTTGTGACTTGCAAACTCAGACCTAGAGAAGACCATGGAAGTGTCAGGATGTTTTAACTAATTCCCTCACCGCTCTGCCAGGAAGAATACATCTTCACTAAAACACTTCTCTTTACACCATAGCAAACAAAAAGTTCACATTGAAGTTGTAAGCTTCTTTCCTAATGGGAACACCAAGAGATCACATTAGTTATTTTTTACTGTAAAAAGCTAAAAAGATGCTTCTCTCTCTACTCAATACCAAAGGACATGAAGGCAAACCCTCTATCCTCTTGCAACTTCAGCTGTGCAAAACCTGCCCTTTCTCTATTAATTTCTCCCAATGCAGGAGACAAGCAATAAGACACCTTTCTCTTGTGTATTTCAAAGGTCAAAACACTTCAGAGTAAGCATATGAAGTGGAAATAAAAGTGCTGTACATTGGCATACATATGGCAACATATCTACATTTCCACTGATAAGTACCTTCTCACTTACCAAAATAAGGTAGTTTTTTTTCCCCCCCTTGGCTCCCTTTTGAGCTTGGATTTCAACTCTTCCACTAAAACAGCTTACTGTGCTTCACATTAGTCCTCTGTGTCTGCACCTCCTCTCCTCTGAGTTTCTTCAAGACAGGTTTTTGAGTCCTTCATTCTAATAGTAAACTGCTCTGGGTAGGGGGAGAAAGATAGCACATGCTACGTTCCTTGTTCATGTGGAACAGCTTACATGTCATCTGCTAAGCCTCAAAAATCTGAGCATTTATAAAAAGCGAGGTACAAGTTCAGGTTCTAGTTAGAAAAGTGGGTGCTTGGATTGAAACAGAGACCAGGATTTTACCTGCAGCTCCCTCAGGTCTCATTTTAAACACTAAAATAAAAATTACACTGAAATTAACACTAAAAATAAAAGTTATAGCTGGGCATTTTCCACATGGAAGACCCTAGAATCCCCATCAGCTCTAGAAACTGCCAATATTAAAGCTGTGCATCATCTTGTCAACTTGTAGAACTCTCTCTTAGCAAGTCCATTAATATCAATGTTTCCCCACTCCTGGGTCTGACCAAGTCCAATGCTAATTACATTCTGAAGGAGGAAGTTGTTGACAGACACAGCATGCATCATGCCTTAAGGCTGAGTGCTTTGCCTCTTTTCCAGCTGTGCAGAACATACCAGAGCTATCTTTCTGCAGCTGTACAACAAAATTTCATGCCCAGGGTCCTCTACATCTCTCAAGCACAGGCCACTGACAATTAGTTCTTCACTATCTCTCTTGCTGTCTCTTCATTAGGATTCCTTCCCAGCTTCCCTATTTCCTAACACTGTAGGGGAGGGGATTCTTTGGCCAAGAACTATTTCTCCTTTTCTCTATAATCTTGAGACTTTGATGATGATTCCTCCTGCTGTGATAATTTTAAAGTATCTTCAATCCTCTGAATTTCTTTAAAAGTTGCAACCTTACATTTAAAAATCCAAGACAACCCAAGACTGACTCTATGCCTGCTCAAGCCACTCCCTTAAGGAACAACTCCCAGCTGCTTAATGCAATTATCAGTTCTGGCAAATACTTCCTAGCAAAGGAGAGCCTGGAGTTTATTCCCGTGTGTGGCTCACCAAAGACATAAAGCTCATCAGCTTTTGAATAAATTCAATTTGTGGTCAGAGACAAAAATAACATCAGTGAATATCCAGGGCAGTCTGCCTTTGTTCTCATGATATATTGGGCCTATGAAAAAAAGAAATAGCAGCGCAGCACTCCATGTTCTAACTGAGCAGGTAGCAGGGAACTTTTAGGATGAAGAAATCAACTAGCTGTTTCAAAGCATCACTGTGCAGTGGCTGCATACTGAAAGCATTGTGAACAAAACAGTTTTCTTTATCCCCTCAAGTAAAGATGCAAACTTATATGTCAGAGTTACTTCATCAGGAGGTGCAAGATATTAGATACATCAGCAGAGGAAGGAATCAATTCAGTCAATAAAGGAATTGATACCTACCTATAGTTAGAAAACGCCTTTTACAGAGCAAGTTGTCCTTCTGGATCATTGAGAAAAGAGTTTTATTGAGTTTCTAAATACTCAGACATATATATAATTAATATGGTCTAACTGCCAGACATTAGGAGTGGTTTAGGATTTTAAATATCCTCCTCTTCTTTCCTTCTCAAGAGTGCATCTATGGGAAAAGAATAGGCATGCCAAAGGGTTATGACTTCCCTGTATAATGAGCAGGGGACTGGTGTACAAAACTTGAAGTGGCAAATACAGAGACTGCTCACTCACAGAACCTATTAAGCGGGAAAACAAGATTAAGTCTTCTCTTTCTGGCCCACTGGTGGGTGGCAGGACAGTAGGTCTCTGGCTTTTCTATCCATAAAGTGCAAATAATCATCCACATACCAAATAATCCATGAGATTATTTGAGCACAAAGACCTTGCATGTGCCAAAATACTAGCTAGGACATCCTAGGGGAGAGACAGGGAGATCTTAATTGTCTCCCAGAAATCTAGCTTCTGCCCAGGACAGGCAGTGAGACAAGAATGCTCATATTTACAGACAGGACTGTCTGCACTAGGACTCTCTAGCAGTGTTGGCACCCTCACTGAACTGCCTTTGGAGCTCAGAGCAGACCTGGAACAATCCAAACGTGCTTCTACATTGGTTTGTATGCAAAATGCACTTGATGCAAATCTTCTGTCCATGCGTTTTGCCCTGTGGTTCATATCACCAAATGGTCTCAAAAAAAAAAGCAAATTTTATACCTTTCAGATCATAGCAATTGAAAGATGCATCCCAGCCATCACTGGCTAGCTAGTCTCGAGGTCTAAAGAGCTAGTCAAAAGTAATACTCTTGAAATACATGCAGCTCAAACATAGGGTTGTGTACTGAGAGGTCCGCTCTCCAGACTGCCACACCTGCTGATGGAGATGCAGCTAACGCCTCCAAGTACAGAGCAAGGACGTTGTGCAGGTCACCCAGCAGGTGGCGATCTGCTAATAGCAGTGACAGTGAAGAGCGAGTAGGAGGTCCTACTTCTGGCAGAGGGCTCAAGGACAAGAATGTGGGAAGAGGAAGACAGTGTGGGGAAAAAACATACTAAGCTTTACATTATCTACCTATTTTTCTCTTTTGGAAAAGTTCAAACGAAGCAAGAAGCAACTGTGTAGAAATACTTCCTTGGTGTCACAGAAGAAGTATATTCTTAATGGTGTAAAATCATCCCACAAAGGAACAACTAACTTTCATTTCACCTATTCCCTGACATATGGAACAGGTTGCCCAGGAAGGTGGTAGAAGCCCCATCCCTAGAGTTATTTAAGGTCTGGCTGGATGTGGCTCTGAGCAACCTGACCTAGCAGGGGGGTTGGAACTGGATGAGGTCCCTTCCAACCCTGACAATTCTATGATTCAAAATGTCTCCCTTATGACTGGACATTACTTACAGCCACATATGTGCAAATGCCTATACACTGCACAAAGCATTAGAAAACATGGCCAAAGGTCTCCTGAAACTAGTTCACACAGACAACAGGGTTCAAAGTACTGGCTTCTGTCTTTCCTTCTCCTTTCTCTACCTGCTACCGTGTCCAACGATAGTTATCATTTCCAGAAGAATCAGCATCTTCAACACATCAACAGATGGCAAGTCTAAAAGAAAAGAAAAAAAGAAGAAGAAAAAAATTAGCTTTGAGGAGGTAAACACTAGGATTTCTGTAGCAGATTAAGATGGCACATAAAAGAAAACCAAAATTAGGAAGCACCAACAGAATTCATTACATTTTTCTAAATTACAGAGTCTCATTCCTCATGACTGACAAACAGTCTCAAATCTACCTTGGTCTTATGCAGCTTTCTTAGAAATTTTAGTTTGTAGCACTATTAGTCAGAAACAGCAGTTTGAAATTAAAAGAATTACACTAATGTAGTTCAAGCAAGCAGCATGTCAGTGCACATCCCTGCTTGCTGTTTCTTGGGTGAACACAGAGTATTTACCAACCACAACTCAATCACAATTAGTCTAGTGGCAAAGGCTTTGGCTTTGCCTTTCTTGCATTTGGATTTTCAAGTAATGCCTTTTTTCCTCTTGGATTCTTCTGAACAGAAAATGCAGTTTGTCTCCAATTGAAACAGAAATAACAGAAGATCAGTAAAGATTTCTTCAGAACAACAATAATAAAATCCAGTGTCTCTCATGGAACTATAACTTGTACTTCCCACAAAGGTAATTTTATACTGGTCAGGTCAGTAACAGACTTTCTTAATAAATAACTTACAGTGAATATTAAAATACAGCCCCACAAGAGCATCTGTCTGTAGAACTGGCCCTATTATACAGATTGTACAGTACTATGAAAGTATTACTCATTAGCCACTTTGCTTTCTTTCAGAAAGCTTCACATCATCTACAGAACCACAACAAATTTCATCTAAATAAAAAGCAGCCTACTATTACTTCCATACATGCTGCCATAGAATTACAAGTCTCAAAGAGTCACTGGAGTAACACCACAGCATTGCATCAGCGTTGTGCAACATCACAAATCACCATTTAAGGGTTCAACTGGTATTTAACATTCAATCTCCAACTCGGGGTGAGAAACATCCAACTTACTTCCAGTTTCTGTCTTCATTCTAGTCACACTCCTTGCAACATGCATGGGAAAGACAGCATGTTATACCTTGTTCAGTATTATGCAACTACAATCACCTTTCTCTCCTCTCCAAACCCTTAAATGGCAAACTATTACTTACTAGCTACAGGCCAATTAAGAGACGAGATTGGGCAAAAGCATTGTCTTAAAATAGCACTTAGGTGAGAGACCAAACTCCAAACAGCTATACAGAAAAGGAAGCATGCTAGCAATCCTCTGGGCACATCATTTTTAGCCTTCCTGATGGTTCTATCAACTTTTTTTCTTTTAAAATCAAGAGTACTTGTCATAACAATCAAAATTCTCTAGAACAGGTAATTTCCCACGGAGTAAGGTAAAAAGGGTCTGCTTTTTGTGACCTTTGCAGCTGCCTACATTTAATGCAAGGAAAAAGAAAGTAGTTTTAATTGTGTGGCATCATGTGAAAGCTCTAATAAAAAGCTCTAAGACTGCCCTTTTGCAGACTCAGGAAGAAACTACCTCATACACTTATTTCTATAGCATTTAGGGAAGTATGAACCAGTACAAGGAAAGAAACACTTCTGCAGAGAAGATGAGTATATTGCCATGATTTTCAGTGGATCATCAACCAAGAGCCAAGATCTGCTTCCTTAAATAAGATAACCCAAATGGACTTGTATTTCTGTGGGACTACTCCTGATAGCACCCTGAGCAAAACAGGGCCCCTGCTCAGCTCTGTCCAGAAAAGATGACAAATGAAATTATTTTTCTGGAATCTTAATCCAAATGATCACTGCTGTACAGGAAAGACCTGCATCTGAGAAAATAACCATGATAAACTGCAGCTACATAGCAGAAGTACCCCATGACCACTGACCCTGAAGCTATGTTAGGAACTGTTCACACAGTGTGAAAAATAGTTTCCAAGAGTTTATAATCTAAGCAATTAAGGCAGAAAAGCACATTTTTTTAATTAAAAATAGTCCTTATAACCACAATATATTTTAATAAAGACTTAGAATTCAACACTTATTTAATCACTGCTTTTCCCTTTAAATTCAGAAAAAAATAATACTATAGTGTAACTAATTCTTCTCAGGGAAAACCAAAAAGAATTAAGAACAGTACCTTTCCTACAAACTCTACCTCTTAATCAGTACTTTAATGCTTTGTTAAAATTCCTGATATTAAGGAAATGTCAACATCCAGATGCAAAACACATGTGCAGATCTCACTGGTTTTCAGTAAGAAAATATGAATTTAAAAGCATCTTTTAATATGTTAAATTAGGAAGTTAATGGGATGGAGATTGGAGTCAATACAGCTGATCAATATGATCAAGTATTGTTCCTTTATTGTTCCAGTATTGCAGGCCTATGGTGCCAGTATAGCACAGTAAAGTAAAGCATAGAAGAAGGGAAAGGAAAGGCAGAAGTGCATAGCAAGGGAACTTCTACAACTTATATAAACTGGGGGTGCCTTGTTGGCATGGCTTCATTGGTTCCCTATGAGTGACCACACATCACACTATTATAGATTATTGGTCCAACTACTAACGACAGGCGAGGTTTGTTGATGCAGGTGCATGTCCTGTTGTCCCAAGATAACTCTCTATGTTTATAGCTACCAGCGTCCTGTTTTAGTTACGTGCTGCAGGCACAGCACTGTTTTGGTACACTGCTAGCTGGCTCTGCACTTATGCTGAGCATGGCCTACCACCATGTCAGGCTGTAGGCCTGCGCTGCCAGATTGCTCACACTGCTCGTCGCTGGCATTGCCACAGGAAGTCCTTTAGGCCATCAGTATCCCGTATCAAACATTGAGGGCTACACTTCTCTACTTGTAAAACTGCATTAGTAATTTTCTATCCAACTGTCCGGCTTCAAAGACCTATGTAAAATTTAGGCCTGAAATGTGAAATCGAAGCAAAATAGAGAGGTTTCAAAATTAAGATAAAATCTTGAAATGTAATATGACCATCTTCAGTAAACAGTGAAAGCAATCGGGGGTAGTATCATAGTGTCAGTCAGGGTTGGAAGGGACCACAAGGATCATCTAGTTCCAACCCCCCTGCCATGGGCAGGGACAACCCACACTAGATCAGGCTGGCCAGAGCCAGCCAGTATCACACTATAAGTGGTATGAAAATTGCATCAGTATTTAACAACTGAAGGAAAACATGACACTCAGTTGTGGAACTGTTAATCTAGCCCTGATAAGATGCAAAGTTTGAAGATACATACTTCTGCAGAAACAAAGACACAGAGTGAAAAATGAGACACAAGGCAACAAAGATTTGTGAAAGGCCATTTTTGCCACTAACCAGGCATTTGTCTTAGATTACTTCTACTTAATTACATATATTTATAAGAATCACTTTTTATATCAGCCTAGATTTCTGAAAAACATTTCATGTGAAGAGTTAGTTAAAATAGAGACAAGCATACTATTGTAGGACAGGAAACAGGAAGCTGGGGAAAAGAGATCAGGCCAAGCATCAGGCTAAGGGAAGGCTAGAATTTATTTAGTTTAGCAGTATTTCAAATAAATAGTAGAGAGAGGGAAGAAAGAAAAAGGAAATCAAGAAAGTGCTTCTAATGACACAGGGCTGGGAAGACTCCAGAACTAGAAGATAGCAGCTTGTATTCAAACTTCTGGTTGTATTAGGTTTCTACATTTTAGAGACTTGTCCAATATTGGACAATCATTTAAGAACAAAGGCAGGAACAAAAGAAAAAGATTAAAAAAGCTTAACATAATTCCCTGTCAAGATTTTTAATAGCATATAGACACCTAACTTCCACATCCTCAAAACAGAAAAATCTAACCTTGTAAAAAGCCCAACACTCCCATTTACTCTATGGAAGCAAACAAAAGGCTACAGAGTATACCTTACTCGTTATTAGGAGGTAGAAGTATTTATTGTATTTTTCATGAACTGCATCTAAACACATGTCAGCCTGACAGCAAGCGTTTCTAGACACTTCAATGAATTAAGTTCAGTAAAAATCCTGCCTTCTGCCTCTTTAGAAATGAAACAGAATTCACTGTTCCTGTCCTACTCAGATTCAATTTTATAGGCAGTGTGTAAATGATACAATGAAAGAGTTCTCCTCCAGAGCTGGTATTCCTGATTTAAACAGCACCATTGACAAAATAAGATTTCAGTATTAATAGAATAACTTTTCTGGAACAATAAAGTGCTGAAACACACACATACCAAAGTAGCATTCTGAAGTGCCATGAGAAGAGATGACATCATTACTACAGACCATGTGCTAGGAAGAACACGGAGCAACAAATGATGAGCCAAAATCACTCCTGGCATAAAGGGACAGAATTCCACTGTCCAGGAAATGTATCCCAATGTTCCTGTGTGTTACAGATGAATAAAATGACACACATTACAGACTAGTAGAGGTGAAATAAGGTTTAAACCTTGTAGTTTTATGTAGCATACTCAGAGCAATTTATTCTTTTCAGCACAAATGTATTTGTAGCTGCTAAAAATCAAGACTGTGACAGCTACTCACATAAGTAGAAAAGCAGAGATAAGAAAACACGTGGTCCTTATTTCCAGCTAAAGGTCTCTTTTAAAACAATTTTCCTCAATTTTATTTGCTTTACAATTACACTAAATCCTGCCATGATTGCTCCTATAGAGCACTTACAGAATTTGGCTTCCCTTGAAGATGTATTTTTCCTCCCCCTAGTTACCACCTTTATTATTAATTTTTAGATAATCCCTGCAATTACTAGAAAAAGGTTTTGGCAAGTTTCCCTAGCGGCCTGCAGATGCCCATTACCCTTATCAATAGAACATCCTTCCACCCCCTAGCTACCATCCTCAGTTACTAACTGTTTGACTATGTGTCTATTTTGTTCAAGGACCAGCAGGGAGAACTTTTAATATCCTCTCACTAACAAACAAGAAAGGCAACAGCTGCTGGCCTCAGCAGAGAGTCTGCTCAGAGTCTGTCCCAGAGAGGACTAGCTGGACCCAGCTGCAGAGAACTAAGCAATTCCCCCTCCCTACTGCATAATGTACTATAAGAAATTTGGCCCATTTTGTCCTCTCCTTATTGGAAGGAGATTATGCTATTTGAAAAACCCTTTTAACTGATACAGAAGAACTCTCATCAGGAAAGTACTTTCATTAACATCTGTGACACAGAGAGGTCATAATAGAGAAGGGTGATTTCTATATTCAGAAAAATAAGAGACAAAAAATTCTGATAACAAATGCAAGCCATACTCCTGAAGATAGGGCTGCTAGCATGTATGCTGCTTTCTGAGAACTGATTGGCTAAACTAAGAAGCTGAAAGAAATGATTGTTTTAGCTATTAGCATAAAATTCAGAACTAGTGCCTGGCTAGAGCTGCCTGTGGTGTACAGGACTTAGACATGCCTTTTACTCCAGCAACAGAGTCAACCAGAAGGGCTATCTATTACAGAGTGATGCTACATGGCTGGCACTGCCAACTTTGTTAGGTGAACAGCCACCATGGTTAAATTACTTTAGTGTTTGGTGGTTATTTTGTTGGGGGTCTTAATTGAGGAAAAACACCAACTGTGGACTTAATTTTTAAGACAGAGAAAGAAGAATTGGATTACAGTCCCCAAATTTTCCACCAAATGAACACCAAATCTCAGAAATCACAAAGCAAATACAAGGATGCCAAGGCCTATTAAACACAAACCAAACATTTTTCCTTTTATTTTTAGGATCTGCAATCCTATTCAGAGGATGGGGCATCAACACCTCAGAGCAAAGACAGAAAAACTGAACAGATACAAGAGAGGAGTTGTGCCTTACCTCAAAAAATGGGTAAGAGGCTCCTTTAAAAGGAGCTGTGCTCTCCTTAGTGTCCAGTTGCTTCAGCTGCCACTCAGAAAAAGGGACAGAAGTGCTAAGGCTTAAAAGCTTCTCCCCTCCCAGGCAATCAGGAGATGAAATGACATAAACTCAAACTCTGGCTCCGGGCCAGCCCCTTAAAAGGAAGCCAGAAGTGTTTTAAGGAAGAAGGCTGGTGCTAGGATCTGGCTGCTGCCCATCTCTCCGACAGCAGTCGCTGCAATCCCAGGGCTGCAGGAGCTGCTCTGCACTGCAGGGAAAAGGGAGTGTCGGGCAGCTCTGGCACTGGGCGGATCTAACGCTATCAGAAATTTTGCTGCTTCTGTTCTTGTCCCAGCTTGCTCAGGTTCACCGGGGCTAGTGCAGAGCCGGATTGGAGCTGAGCAAATACCCTTGCAATGCAGAACTGCTTTTGTTCCGCGATGAGGCAAACTACCAGTTTGCCACTAGCATGAGTGCCGCCAAGTGTGAGCTGCTATCTGTCTGACAGTGAGTGATTACAGTCAAGTGTGATGGAAAATGGAAGCCTTTTGTTGTGGGGCTAGTTAAACTTTTAGTTTATTTCCATCAAAACAGTACTAGAACTTCTGGGTGCTAGTCATATGCCCTTTTACTGCTGCCGTAGCCCACTGTATGACATTCGCATTGTTAACACAATTGCACTTAAGTTGCTTGGTCATAATTTCTCCATGTGGCCAAGGGCTGAGCTGAACAACCTGAGCTGAGAAGATGTCATCAGAAACTCAGACAGCTGACAAGATCAGTGGAATTCTTGCTGCTGCTTCTCTGAGAAAACAAACAAACAAACCCAAACCAAAACCTCAAAACCTGAAAACTAAACCAGTCCAGGCTCCCCTCCCCCGCCCCTTCACCCTAGTAAAAGTCTTTGTTACATTGGTGGTGTTTTTTTTTTTTAAATGGCATTTTACAAGAGACTGAAACAACAAAATAATTACTGGTGCATGGAAATGTTTTTGACTGAATCTGGTGGAGTTTTGTTTTCGACCCAAGATATAAACTCCTGGCACTCTGGGGATTAGAAACAAAGTCCAACAGATTTAACTCTTCCAGCACAAGTAGTTTCACTATAACATGATACCAATACAATGACTGAAACCTGATCACTGTATGACTTTCTTGCATTAGAATGTGACTCTTGTTACTAGCACATACTCCAACTTTAAACATCAATAGTTAACATGACAATTCGTTTCTACAGCGTATCTGTTAAAAAAGAAAAGAATATGAGAAGAGACTCTTGGTTTATTTATAGGCAAAACAGCTGTTTCCTGCATTCCATGACCTAAGCTGAGGTCTGCTCCAAGTCCTGTGCGTACCAAGAGAGGCTGGGTACAGAGTTACCTTGTGTGGAAGCAAAATCTGGAGCTTCTTTCCCGAGCTGTGAACAGTATATTTTCATTGTATGCTGACACCTCCCTATGGAGCAGAGTTCTACTGGTGATTCACTTTAATCACAAGAAAAGTGATCATTTTTGATGGTGGGAGCAAACTAACCCCAGTCTGGAATTTGGGTTAGTTCATTTTAGAAAACAAAATACCTTTTACAAATGGAAGCAAATAATAGCCTCCAGTCAAAGTAGGCCCATTCACCTAGATAAGATAAAGACATGTTCCTCATCTACATACTGAAATGATTCTGGTTCTATCACCCCTGTACCCAGATGCAGTAATTTTCTTCTAGTGTTCACTTTTATCTACCCTACTATGTTGTTAGGTGCAGCACATCCTAATGTGCATTGGCCACTTCCTAACTGAACTATCTGAAGGGTGGTTGTAGCCAGGAGGGGGTTGGTCTCTTCTCCCAGGCAACCAGCACCAGAACAAGAGGACACAGTCTCAAACTGCACCAGGGGAAGTTTAGGCTCGAGGTGAGGAGAAAGTTCTTCACAGAGAGAGTTGTTAGCCAATGGAATGGGCTGCTCGGGCAGGTGGTGGAGTTACCATCCCTGGAGGTGTTCAAGAGGGGATTGGATGTGGCACTTGGTGCCATGGTTTAGTAGTCATGAGGTCTTGTGTGACAGATTGGACTTGATCTTTGAGGTCTCTTCCAACCTTATTGATTCTATGACTCTATAAAGCATTAGGTATTTACTTTTGTTAGTTAACACTGGATACATGAACGTGTATTAGTACAAACAATACACATACAGGCAAAAAAAAAGCCAAAACCCCCCACAAAACCAACCCAGAATACATTGTTGTAGTTAGATGTCTCTTCTGCATAAAGATCCACAAGTGATGAGTACTTGTTCATGTTACCTGTATTTGTTCTCAAGCAATAATATACTCACAACTAGAGGTTTCCAGGTCTGCCTAAATGTTCACTTTTATATGGATTCCCACTCTTAAACCACAGCATTGAAATAGTCTACACTTCTGGCCTTTTATACTTTAAAGTTAATATTCTTTCAGAGGTGATTTGCAAATTTCAGATTACTGCTTTTCTCTCTTAAAAGCAACTTAATAAAGCTATCCATTTCTTTTTTTTATATATATAAATGGGGAGGCATGTCCTGTTCTAACGTCACTGCCAACATTATGCCAAGCAGCAGCCAATATCTGCAATCTTGCCATCATGCTGTGGGAGAAATCAACTACACATTCTAGATTCCTTTGCTCTTTATGCACACAGACTGCAGAAAGTCAAATAAACATCAGGAAGCAATTCCTTCTACAAGGAATTCCAGTGAAGGATCCTTGCCCAGTTCTCAAAGGCCAAACATAAACCAAGAGGAGACTTAAAGTTCACAACAGAATAAGACTTCCTACTACTTAGATTTTCAGACTGAACCTCTGCACAATCATGAATAATCCCCAATGAACTGTCAGCATAATATATCTTCCCAAAGCAGAACATTTAATCACATACTAAATGAAGGCTGATTGCTGGCCATTGTAATTTGCACTCTCCAAATAATATTCATCAAGTAATATTCATCAATCTAGGGAAATCTGCTCTGCAGTTTAAAGGGGTACACAAAACTTTTACAAAGCAGCACAAAATGATACATGCATGTACTCAGGTATTAATACTGATTACAATGATCAGTTTAATGAAATCAGGCAAGTTTAAGCACAGACAAGCCCTGCAGTATATTACTACTAAACACATTTAAAACCCCCAAAACATAGGGTGGAAAACACCCACTAACTACTTTTCCGCTTCATTGCTCAAACATGCTCATCCTGCTGCTCAGGTGGTATGATTTGTGCTGTGCTATTCAGAGATTGCAGAGTAGCTGTTGAATGGGTTTGCTGTAGGGATTTTCCTGTGAGATGCAGTGTTTTCCTACATGTAACCAAGGTCAGCCTTTGCTACTAACTGACCTTTTTTCTTTGACAGCCAGCAGGTGCTTTAACTTCTATACGGGCTAAGCCTGTACTAAATTGCACTGTAGTCTGAAGCAGTCCTCAGCTGGCTCCAGAACTGATACAGCATGCAAATGATTGACAGCCATCTTTTCATAGCCCTGTCATATGTTCTGAGCATAACTCTGCAGAGCATAAGTGATGCAAAGTGTAGACTGTGGCCCCAAGGTTTGTAAACCTCAGCCCAATCATACACAGCATATTCAAACAGGATCTCTGTGTCTTTTTCCTCTCCATTCCCTCTGCTTTCTTGAAAGCTGTAAGTAACTACTTGGCTCTTTTTTCATGGAAGGCTGCCAGCTTCTATAAACAGACTCAACCTGGCAATCATTATGCAGAATTCTGCTTGCAATACCCCTACTTTGCTATCTATTTTTGTAGACCTTTTTTTCAAATACTTACAAGCCAAGGGTATTTTCCTTTGGTTAACTATTCCATCTTAAACAGTATACAAGATAAATCCATCAAAAAAGATTCCAACAATCCCTCAGGTGATTTGTACTATATGAAAGAGACTTAAAAAGAGATGGTTTCTCTCTATCATTGCCAGATTTGCAAGTCAGTATTCTGTACACAAACATGCTAATTTGTTTTTCTTATCTTCCTGCTTTCACTCTCTCAGATGATATGAGGAGATATAAGTTCATGGTGCTTCCCTAATGCCGCACCGCTCTTCACTTACTCTTCCAAAAGAAACATACTCTACATCCATTTGGCAAGATGGCTTTTAAAAATAGGAACACAAAATCCTGTGCTGAGTTCAGGATAACTTAGGGAAGATACAGCAGGTGCAGGTACATGACATTTTCTGATAGTAGGATGAAGAAAAACTTTACTTGTAAAGAGCCTAAAAGGACTTTTCAGGGTACTTCTGTTATACAGCTTTGAAGTAAACAACCTCCTGTAAACAAGTCTGACCAAGCTAAAAAGTGCAAGTGCAATTTCTGAGTGATGTTCAGCCCACTTGATAAGCCAGCTAGCATTTTTCACTCTACAATCCACCAGGCTCCTGTGAGATGAACAACCTAGGTTTGCATTATGCTCCTAATTTCTCCTAGGTTTAGAAGTTGGGACCTTAATTTCTTTGCAGAGATAAGTGCTAAATAAGGCCTTTGCTACAAAAGATCTTTGAAAGCTACTGCTTTGGTCTCTTTCTTTCTGAGCCAGCCAGGAGCAATACCATAAACTTATTTTGGTATGGTGATCCCATTCACCCTGATGTGTACTGTAAGGTGATTTTGATTCAGTTTTACAAGATCAAATTGTACCAGACAAAACTGAGCTTTCTGAAGTGGACCAGGAAGGTGCTCATGCCTTCTTAGTTGCTAATCCTCTTCAGACTTCTCACTTTTATCCATTGCTTTCTGTCACAGAATTCCACATTGAAGACAATGAATTTAATGTCAGCAGAATTTCAATAAATGGAAATAAATCCAAAGAAAACATGCCTCAATTTAATCTGTGATTTACTGGACTTTTGGGACCAGACATGTGGCCTTGGATGCCTACATGGCCCTGTATTTTGAATGTGTAACAATTCTAGAAAGCAGCTCATGGTGTATGCACTCTAAAAATATCATGGAAAAATCTTTCTGGATGAGAAATACACTACTGTTTAACTTGGATTCCCCTCACCCCCAGCCTTCCCTGCCTGGGGAGAGTTATTTGGAGATCAGTTTTTTCTTTTACAGGGCAAGGATGTGGTTTTTTTTTGGTGGTGGTGTTGAATTCAACACATTAACATGGTAATCGGTTGATCCTGTTGAACCTATTTCAAAGTCAATCAAAGTTAGTTTAAAGAATTTCCTACTTTGCAGTCAGTTTTACACATCCACTGGATTTTTCTGTTCAACAGCAGAAGCCCTGGGCGATCTGTTTCTTCTACACAGAAGCGCACACACACTTTTGACATAAGATGGGCATCAAACCTCCCCTTTTCATGAAAAGGCAGGATCAAATTTTGTATTTAATTGCTGTCTGTCTGACTGGTGTCCAGGTTCCATCAGCAGCAGGTGTACAAACTAGGAACAGTGAACAAACCAGGAACCCTATCTGTTTCAGCCCTGACAGGATTTCTGGCACATCCCCTGTCTTTGATCGGATAACTCTGCAACTCATTACTTTCAGTCCCATATCAGTAGCTCAATATCCATGCTTAAACCTCTCCACTTCCAGCTGATGCTGTCTTGACTGGTAACTCTCTATGCCATTCATCTTTCTCGGACAGGAAGCACTTTGTCTTTGCAAGATGTAATCCAGTCCTTTTATGCCAGCCTTTGTGCTGGCTGTACTGCTCATCTGATATCCCTCCAGGGAGCTAGTTCAGAAAACTAAGTGGTCCCACAAGAACTTTTCTGCCAGTTAGCTCACTGAGCTGCCCCAGTCTTCTTACAGAGCTAATGCAAGGCAGGCAGTAAGCCCTCTCAGGGGCAGTTAGACATCCACATATTCATATATAGCTATAATGAGAATTTTAATCTCGTAATGTGGAAGCACACATACCTTGGAACACCCTTCAATGGATCATCTACTACCTTCAGAAGGCAATGCACTAGAAAAAAACACCATATGCATTCTCATGTATACCTTACTTTTGTCCTGTCTTGGTGAGTACTATGAAGAGCAGCGGTGCAGAAAATATTTGAGTGTGCTTCACAGGTGCTATTGAATTATGCTGTTCAAAAGGCTCATGGATGGCAATAAGCAGCAAAATTCTCCAGGTTGAAAAAAGAAAGCTAGGAAAGGGACAATAATTGTCTAAGGAAGTGTGAACGATCTTGATCATAAAATAAAGGTGCCATGTTCAAATAGCAAAATAGTACATCAGCATATACTATAAATGCTAGGAAATACTACTAGAAAAAAAAATAAGCTTTCCCAAGTGTCAACAGTGAACATAAGTCTTTCATACAGCTTTCCTTCTAATTTCTCCGTTACAGTTTTAGTTTCAAAGACCTCCAAAACCTTCCTGTTTCAACATCTGAGGACTAGCTATTTCATCTATTATAGCACAATAAAACATTAAATCTAAGTCAAGTTCAGCACCATTTCTTTTACTGTCAGTGATAATGACTTCAGGCTTACAATGTATAAGCAAGTTTGGGAACTAAGACAATGCCTATTTGTAAAAAATTATTAAACACAATCTTCTTATCTTATTGTTTCCACGGTTTTTCTGGAATGCAATCTGTCTTTTCCCTGAACTATATCAAGAACTAGGCAGTTCTTAGTATCATCTTTCAAGCTAAACAAAATGCACCAAACTTTTTTAATGACCAAATGATTTAGGCTCAACAGTGACTTTCTAATTCCTTGTGCTTAAAATATTCTCTTGAGCTACCCAGAATTCAGAAAGGTTCAGAGAAGCTGTATTTCCTAATGCTGATACAATGGCAAAAAGCCAAAGCCACCACGTCTAGATTTCAGAAGGTCAAACAAGAGTAAATGCAGCCAAGAATTAAACCAGAAACTTGGACCTAGGAGGTGTGCAATCAAATCTTGGCCTCATAGTCATTATAACTAAATTCCCACCAAATGTCTTCAGCAAGTACAGAAGGTTCATCTTTCCTCCAAAAAACATCTGACTTCAGGCACCACTCAAATTGCCAGTGATGCAGAATACTGGATCTCAAATCCAGCAAAGCAAATTACTGAACACTTTTGTAGGACTGCTCTGGTTAATGTTGGCGGCCAGCATGCCTGGAATATCAGATATTTCACACTCTCTCTCATTTCCTTATTTGACTTTGCTGACCCCAACTGTGATAACAGTGAATCATATCTTGTCCCCAGGCACTCCAGTTCTATCCAGTCTTTAACTCTCTCAGACATCCCCACTGAGGCTGGACGGGGGGGGGTGGGTTTATTTAAAGGCACAAAAGTTCAGGGAACCTTTGTCTTTTTAATAAAAAGAGATTCAGTGCAACTTCTGCAGATAATCTCTGATCAGCAAGACAATGCTTCTAAAGTTCCTGCCTTGCTTCACAGACTGCTTACACGGTGAACTTGATTGATCATATTGTTAACAAAATTTGTGTTTGTTCTACTAAATTAACCAATGCACAGAACTGACCCCACGAACATGTATCTGAGACCAGGTTCAGGAGAATTGTTACTGTTGGTCTATCAACAACAAACACAGAACAAGAATGTAACATGCCTGTTATTGAAATAACCTGTTAAGCATTAGCACACAAGCAATAATCAGTGGCTTAAGCAAGATTTTCTCCTTCCAACACACCCAATGGAAACTGGGAACTATTTTGCTAACTGGACAGAGAGGCCTGTTCTGTGCTTAAGAACAGAAGCAAAAGTAAAATACTTAGATTCCTCAGCACCAAGTACTTAAGGTTGTTTGCAAATAATTAATAAAGCCTAACAACCCAGCATGAAGCCTATTATTTCCAAGCAGTTCATGCCAGCACTTTCAGAAGCAGCTTTTTTGGTGCATTTTTTTTCAGCCAGCTTTTACAATCTATTCTTGTTACCTGCACTTTATTGAAGTGGTATGTAAGCAAAAAAGATTAGCCAGACAAATACATGAAATACTCTGAAATTTAGGATGTAAAGGAGCAGCACATGCTCACAGAGCTACTTGGTATTCTTACTGCTGGATTTTCAAAATACTGTTATTCTGCTCCTCTATTCTGCAGCAGTGCCTACTACACCACAAATGCTCAGAATAACAACTGACAGCATAAAGTATTTCCCAAAATAGGTGTTATTTCAACTATTCGAAACTCCTTTAAAGACTATCCAAATGCCACTCCTCACTTTAAGACAAACAAACAAAAGAACAAACAATAAGATTTTTCAGAGGTGCTTCAGCTGACAACAGGAGAATGATGACCCTCCAAAGGGGATTTTGCCTTTCAGCAGATGGTGTATAGTTAAAACACAGCAGGAAGGACAAAATATGAAATGCATTTCTTCTCACAAAATATTGGTCCTATTTGCACAAAAGGCTTAATACCTCACATAAACAAGGATAAATGATACCACCTGCCAAGCAGCCACAGACAAGGCAGTTTGCACAATGGATATCACCAAACAAATGCAGAAGATCTTGCTGTCAAATCACTGTCCTTATTCAGCATGGGAGGGCAGCATGGATGGCAGTTTCTCCTGACTCTCTCAGCAAAGACCTGGGAAAGGATCCCAATGCTTTGCATCATCCCTATGAGACTGAATTATGGAGTTGTTGGACCATGGTTTCAGTTAAACAGCAATGCCAGGTAAATGCTCCCAGGTTTCAGGCTGTGTGGTGACTCAGCTGTCACAGGGTAAGGAAAGGACTGATCTGCTTCCACAGCCATGGGATGCTAGAGGAGCAAACCCTACATAAATACTCCCATAGGGAGTCAAATGAACAGCAAACACACCTTACTTTATTTAGAAACAAAATGACAACATTAATGCAGCCTAAACTAGACCAACATCTGTAATTTGTGGCATTTCAACGCAACAGACTTACTACCAGATTCTAAGCTGTGTGGCAGGGAGCAGGGAGCAAGAATGCATGTCACTCTGGAGCACAGCTCCATGGGAGGAAGAAATCTGGGCAGGACAGCCTATCCTTCTGTTCCAGACAGTGAGAGAGGGAAGGAGGAATTTTCCTTTCTCGGGCAGACCAAGGGTAATTCAAAAGCAGAGAGATTAAATAACTTGTTTGTGACTTCAAAACTCAGTAGAGCAGCCAGATCAACGTCATATCCATTACCCTATTCTGCTGCAACATCTGCTTATAACAAGAAGATATAAAGTGCAAGCTACGATGGGCAATGTTTGCAGCTTGCCAAACTAAAAACCAAACCAAACCAACCCAACAAAACAAAAAGCCCCCACCAAAAACATGACAGAGAGCAAAGTGAATTGTGCCTGATAAGAAGATAAACCTCTCAGAAATGAACATGTCAAGGCCTGCCTTCTCCCATCACCACCCAGGTTTCTGGATTATCAAAGAAGCATTTCCTTGAGATACTGTACCAGCAGTAACCAGCACGTCTAGTACATAAACAACAGATGCTGAGAAACAGAAGGTATAGCAGGCAGAAAACAGTGCAACTAATACATATGCCTGTCAGCACTTTCAGTGCAAGAAGGCTTGAGAATATTCTGAACAGCTAAACCAGATGATACAGAATTAGTACAAATAAGATGAAAATGTGGGCACTCCACCAACTGGCAAAAATCTCCAAATTCAGATCTTTCTTTACCACACTAAAGCCTGCCTAACAGTTAGTAATGTACCACAAATATTTCAAAGGTTTCCTCCTCCCAACTGTTGCTTTAACAGTGGTAGAGAAACATCCATTTAAACTATATTGCTAGCAAGACATTTTCTCCAGATACTCTGCTTGTTTTCTGAATAACCTCTTAAAAACCAAACAGAAAGGATGATTAAATAGGCCATTATGATTATGATAGTGTTATTATACCCCACTGATGGGGGTAAAAGCCAAATAATTTCCATGGAGAAGGAAGAGAACTAATAATAATCTTTCCAGCACTTATAAACATAATTTTTATTGTAGTTTTGGAGAAAAACAGATTTCAGAGCACTTAATGGAAGGCAATTATAAAATTTGTTTTTAAAAAAGGGGTGATGTACACAGATATTTGTATTTGCAAGCCCCTTCATGCTAGCACTGAGTCATTCCACTCAAAAATCCAGGTCCCATTTCCCTAGCAGGTCCACTTCCTTAATTCCTTTGTGCATACTTACTCAAAGGACAGAAACCTTTCCACTGGGTGCAGAGTTGCAAGTGAAATCTGTCCTAGGTTCACAATTAAATTGTAGTAAGGATTTTTGGAATAATCTCTTTGTGAAACCACATGAAAGGGATATTTCTATTTGCTTTCAGATTTAAGCAAGAATCTAACTGGAACAAAGGGAATTTTCAAAGACTGGCCCTATTGCCACTGAGGAAGAAAACAGACTGTCTGGCAGTTCAGATACTCCAAAGATGAGTGTATCTACAGGAAGAGATGCAAGCCAGGTCCAACTGAAACTAGTTCTAACCCATCAGGAAAAAAACCCAAGCAATCTCAATAGATACAGTAAAGATGGGGGGTTTTATTATGTGAAAGGAGCCTGTGAAAATGCATTATTCCACAATTAAAGCAACTGCAATTCCAAGGTTTCTCACTGGGAAATTTTGGTGGCAGTTTTATCAATGATAGCTGCAAATGTTCGGAGAATAAAAATCATACAACTTTAATCTAATTCCTCTATGTGTGTACTCACCAAGGAACAATCAGAAGTACATCGAAAGTACAGGGGCTCTCTTTGACAGATCTCTTCAAACAAGAGCAGCAGTTAATTAAAAACCATACATCCCCCACTGGAATAAGCATTGCTGCCTGTAAACAGAAACAGGGCTCACTGTGGCCAAGAGTGAATTCCTGTCAGTGACAGGGTTTGGCAGCTACTGGCAGGTCAAAGGCGGCTCCTTTGCAGGTGGGAAACTGGACTGGGACACACACAAGAAAAGGGAAAGATCCGGGGCTGCTGGCTGTGAATGGAGATGAGAAGGAGTTCACTCAGCAACACAGAAGCATCCCTCTCCAGCCATCATCCCTTCATTTCCCACAAGTGGTCCATTGCCTCACCAGACATGTCCCTTGAACAGTGGGATAACTCTCGGCTCCTCCTTGTACCCACCAGGGAAAAGGACAGGGGCAGTGTCAGACCCCTTGATAAAGCCCTCCCCAGGCATGTCCAGCTACTGGCATTTGAGAGCCAGACCACTCTGCATTTATGGCTGCAGCCAATGGGGCTGTGGGGAAAGAGGGAACAGAGATAGAATGAGGCAGAACTAGGAAAAGTTAACCAAAAAGAAGGGAAAAAGAAAACTTTAGAGAGAATAAAATGTGTGAATGAACAAAATCAAAAGAGTGCCCACCATGAAGTAGAGAAGGAACTGAGAGGAGAGAGGACGAAACCTGAGGATGAGTGAAGATGCTGGCTCTGAAAAAGACTAGAGCACTATAAAAAGGAAACAGCAAATCAGAGAACAGGAAAAGGACACAAAAAATACCCCAAACAAACAAACAAACCAACCCCACAAATAACAAAACAGGACAGGCCACTGTTAGATGAATTAAAAAAATAAATGTATGGGAGAAGAAAAGAGAAGTGACAGAAATCTGAATATTTTGGCAGAAATTCAAGTGGAAAATTTGAGTCCAGTCACCCAGTTGATGTTTTTGATTTTAGGAGTAATGATTTTTCTTTTTAAATTATCTTTGAGAGATTTTTCTTATTGGAACTTGTCCTGGTTTCAGTTGGAATAGAGTTAATTTTCTTCCTAGTAGCTGGTACAATGTTATGTTTTGGATTTAGTGTGAGAATAGTGTTGATAACACACAGATGTTTTAGTTGTTGCCAAATAGCACTTGTCTTAAGTCAAAGATGTTTTTCAGTTTCCCATGCTCTATCAGGGAGGAGGTGCACAAAAATCTAGGAGGAAGCATGGCCAGGACAGCTGACCCTAACTAGCCAAAGGGATAATCCATACCATAGAATGTCATGCTCAGTATATAAACTGGGGTGAGTTGGCCAGGGGGATGCTGATTGCTGCTTAGTGACTAGCTGGGCATTGTTCAGCAAGTGAACTGTGCATCATTTTTCTTCTCTTGGCTTTTAGTTTTCTTTGTATTATCTTCCTTTTAATTACTATTACTATTGTTATGTTTTATTTAAGTTATTAAATTTCTTGGATGTCAACCTAACAGTTGTATTATTTTTCCAGTTCTCCTCTCCATCCTACTGGGACAGGAGAGGAATGAATGAATGGTGCTTAGTTTCCTGCTAAGGTTAAACCAGTACTTCATTTCACTGGTCTGTTAGGAGAACATCTTGCATTTAAACATTTGATCATAACATCAGGGCTTCTAAATCACTCAAAGCAGTTGTTAATACTGCAGTTGCAGTTGTGTTTTACTATTTGGTAACTTAAAACTTCAAAATCTCAGTGAACTCTGTCCACACAACACATGACAGCACCTGTCAACCTGAATTAATTTAGAATCAGGCAACACTGACTTAAAGTTGCACAGGGCATATTACACACTCAGGTAAAAAGCATGGAGCATGCTTTGAAATGTGTCTGACTGTGCAAGCACATAAGCCACCAATAACTCTACAATATTTTTGCCCCTTTATGTTAACCAAACATAAATTGAACACTGTGCCTGAGGTTTTCAAAACACAAACCCCAAGAAACCCTGAGTTTCTCAACTTGCCTGTAATGCACACATTTTACATATATCTCAACACCTAAGATATTCACAGAAGAGATGGAATCTTTATAAACACCAAGCATTTTACTGAACTACAATGTTGTCTCTCATAACTTCTAGCACCTTTAGATTTTTTTTATATATATATATATATTTTTATATGCACTGTTTCAGCAATTTGTGTGATCATGACATGTTGGCAAATGCACTGACAGGCATTGAAGTTATCACCTCTTAATAACTATGCCTCTTCCCATCACCAGTTGTTAATGTTTCCTTGAGCACTGGGTAGGTGAAAGTTTAATTTGGCCACCTAACATTCAAACTGTGTTTTTTTGTGCATGAAGAGCACCTACTGATTTAAAACAGGAAAAGAGGACTTAAAACAGGACATAAAACATTAGGAATCAATAGCTATGCAAAACAATGTTGGTTGATTTAAACATAACAAGCAATGTTACTGGATAATACTTGATGACCAGCAAGAGAGAAAATAAGACTGTAAGAGAGTGTCCTGTGTTCCTCCTTGGTGTACAAACTCCTCAGTATGCTAAGTACAGACTTGAAGAAAATTATGAACTATGGATCTCTGCTGAAGTGCATAGATCTGTCTTAACACTGTCATCACAGGCTTCACATGCAAGAAGTAAAAAAGTTGTTACATGTGAGTTTTACTAGAGATAAATTCCATGAGTATTGTTTTTTTTAAGCTTGCATTATGCTCAGTCTTGCACACTGACCCCCACACTAGGAAACTGCCTTTTTCATTCCTGTCAACGACACAGGCAAGGGGGTACAGGGGTGGAAGTTCCTTTGTGCAGAGCTGGAGCTCAAGTATGAAATGAAGTTAAACAGAAAAGAAATCTAAACCTTGCTGTACTTTTCACCTGCCAGCTCCAGCTGGGTACAGCAACTAACAATACCATACTCACAGGGTGGCATTATTGTCTCGTGGGATTTTTGTTTAGTCTGTGGTAGATGGCTGCATTTTAAATAATACTAGAAGAGAACTTTGTATTATCAGAACTCATGCAAGCAACTGTACAGAATTTTGACAGCTCTTTCATTTCACATGGGGCTTTAGTCTGCAAAAACGGACTTCTTCCAGCATATGTGTGTTCCCTCTTTGAGACTGACAGTGAATGTAAAAGCCAGAGTAACTTATATTGGCTACAAGCCACTTGGATAGAACCTTTCCTCTTAACTATTTAAAGTATTGGCTATTCCCAAGGTTTAATCTTCAGTTCCTCACTTCAAATGCTTATGGCTCTGGGATTGCTTTTCTACAATAGATTAACTGACCCATTTATTTCTGTTCCCTTGATTTCCTAGACAATATGTAGCTGACCAGAACACACACCTTCATGAGCTCAGTCAAAAAGAGTGAGAGTAACAATTTGTGTATTTTCACTTCACAGCCTATGGATATTGGGTACTGTGAAACACATCTGGAACAGAATGAACATGTTCTAAATAACACAGGATTCTTTGTAAAAATATTTTTATTATAAAATAGGAAGTCCCTTTGGTGTTTCCACCACTGGTCTCATGCTTAATTATTTTAACAAGATATCACTGTATTTATTGTGTTAGTGACTTCCCAGGGGTTTAGATCCTATTTTAGAAGTAAAATAGCATAAAAGGAAAAATACTTTACTGAGACAATTCAAAGCCTACAAAATCAGAGAAAATGTTCAAAAACTATTTTAAAATTACTACCATGTGCTATTTCCAGTTTATGATTGATGTGTGATTTTCATGCCTTTTTTATACCTTTTATCTGAATATTCCTGCGTACCCTTGGCTTCTGAGGAAGCTGGAAGCCATTCAAAGATGGCAGTGATTCTTTCAGATCCAAGCCTACAAATTCAGATGTCAGTAGTTTCCACCAATTCCTGCAAACAAAAGAATTTTATCTATACAGGTCTATGACTGAACCCAAACCAATTAACTGACATTGCAACTGCTGCAAGCAAAGAAGGTTAAAGTTTGCAATATTTTATTTTGCAAGATAACCTAAGTTTTTCTGAACAACTAGGTAAATAACTTTTTTTAAGATAAAAATATAAAGCACAGCATTTAAGATATTTTCTTCCTATATAAAACTTCTGTACCTTAAGCAGATGCCTGTTTTTGCTAGAGGAGGTATTCCCCAGCAATGACCAGAGGGTAGTGTGCTATAAGTAAAACAGAAGGATCAGGTTAGGATAAGATTATTTAGCTCTTTGATTTTAGAAACAAACAGGCGTTTCAGCTGAAACCCTCATCAGCAGAACTGTGGAAGTATAACACAATATAGTGTTACACTGCAGTGAGGTGAAAAAGGATTGTTCACAGCTACCTCAGAGCTGCTGATTGTTTGCCCCAGTCTTGACTCTTACTGAGATTCTTTCTCTGTTCTAGAGATTAGCAGTACTTTAGTGGCATGAGGTTCTCACAGCTTTCTGAAAAGCTTAAATAGTACAAACATTTAAGAAAAGATTTCTGAAAGCTCAGAGATGGCTTTCAGTGGAATTTATACTTCTGAATCACCAAAGGATCTCAAGAAACTGAGATCTGGAGGAAATTCTTGTATCTTACTGGATCAGTGTGATTTTTTTAATAGGAAAACTATTGTAATTACAAATCAGGTTTAGAGATTCAAAACACTACTCAGTGTGACATCACCCAACTTTACAGCAGCTGTTACAACCTTAAACCTTTGTAGTCATTCAAGTGCTCCAAGAGTCCGTTGAAGGTGACAGATTTGCACAAAGGCTTTAGTATACCATACTAATACAATTAAACCTTAAAGCCAGATCCCTAAAATCATTTCAGATAGACAGACTGTCAGTCTGTGCAAACATCTGTCACAAGAAGCCTCCAACACTACAAGGTCTTACTGACAAGAAACAGCTTACAGGACTAGTGTCCGTGTTCCTGTTGCAACAAATAGGTACTTAGAATGTTTTACATGTAACAAAACCTTAACAGGCTAATTGCTAAGGAATTTTATTCAAGTCTTACTCCCGGAATTTCTCAAAATTCCTGTCTTTCTGTTGTTACTGTGGGAGAAGCAGAGCCCCTATCCAAAAGATCCCCCCCTCAAAAAAACACCATGAAGTCTTCATTAAATTTAATCAATGGTTCTCACCCACACCTTGCTGTTGATTTATGCAGTTGTGTGCCATTATACAGCATAGCTTATTAACTCAGCTGAAAAATGAGCCCTCCTTAAGACAAGTACTTCTCATCAGATTATCATATGAAAAGTGGAAGTTTTAAAGGCAAATTACACTGTCCAATCTCTATTCTCCTTTCAGAATTATACTAGGATTTGATTCCAGAAGCAAAAGTTACATCCATGACAATCTCAGAAGCTCAAGCTTTCTCATAGCTAAGCAGCAACAGTTTCATGGTAAAAAGATGATGGTTTCTTCATCCATTTGGATGATAGAAGTGGAACACAATGTGACTTCATCAGAGACTGTCAGGTGATTTTAGGCCAAGAATAACAGTTTCTTTCAAGGAAATCCTTCTCCTTAGAGAAGAAAAAAATATATACATTAAATCATAATAGAAGGGCAGAACTAAGACTTTGGTGCCTGTTAGTAGACAGATCACAACTGTAAGTAGAGGCAAAGTTGCTTTGAAGTGTAGTGCAATTCCCAGACTATTCAAGGTCCAGAAGAAATCCATTTATAGCTAAGAACTATATAAATATCACATGCAAGAGAATGCCTGGACAGTAATATGAGAAGGTGAGAAAGGAAAGAGAACTCATGAGAGAAATTAGGAAATCCCTATCAGGGATTATTTGCTTAGAAGAAAAAAAAAAAAGTCATGAATGAAGCCTGATGTTTGACACTGTATTTTGAGATGTTCCTCAGAGGGCCAGAGAAGAGACTGCAGCACTGCCCAAAGCAAAAAATATTTAATTGGTTTTGACTCTTCATGATTTCAGATGGAAGCTGGATCTAATAGAAGGTATGGCAAATATAATCCTAAAAACCAGGACTCACCACGGAAGATTGTAAATGTTGGTACAAATGTGAACAGGAGCTTTTCTTCAACAGCTAGATAAGCTTGATAATCCCTGAAGATTCTTCCAATCCCTGGTAAATTCTTGCCTGGCCCAAATAAGAGTACCCTTCAAGCCTTATTCTTACCCTTTGGAGAAGCACTAAAGGGTCACTGCAGCTGTTAGGTTTCAGGGACCTTCATCAATGCTCTGTTTCAAATGAATCTCACTTGGCACTCAAGGGAAAACAAGAACAGGAAAAAGCGGGGAAATATAGGATATTATGAGAACACATTGCATTGCAGTGTGCCCTACAGTATCTCAAGACATTAATTAGGACAAAACAAGACGACCTTTTTCTACTTCCAGAAGTGGGAGCAAGCCTATATGTCTACTGAGACCTGGATGTAGGTACAGCAATTCCAAAAACCAGACTACACAAAAAAAACAATCCCCAAAAGTCAAGACAGAGCAGTGTTATCAAAAATCATCATACAGAGGGACATCTCTTGACAGGCTCACTTCACAAGCCACTTCTAAACCTGTGTAGGCATTTGATTCTACAGTATTCCTGACCAACATCTCTGTTTGCTTCAGAGGATAAGCAATGGGAGATTGTCAAGCACTGCCAGTTATGCTATAGGAAGGCAAAAAGAGGCGATTACTAGCAAGCGCTTCTCCAACTACCTGCAGGACACAAAACTGCATTACAGGCTCAAGTGGTGAACATAATTTGTTGTAGTAAACTAAAATTAAATTTTAAAATTGCCACAAAGCTGGAGAAAAATTGCTGCATCCTCTTCCATAATGTAACAATTTCTGGTGAATTCTGGGGCCCTCGAAGCATTTGTACATGATGATTTTAACTTGGCTGTAGGAAACTTGTGCAACAAAATTCTGAGAGATCTTAGGAGAGGGAAGATGGTATTTCTAAAAAACAAAACATAACAAGAAACCTGACTACACTCTCTTTATTCACTCATACTCCCATACTTAACATACCTACAAGCACCAAGTTTTCCTTATCAATAGATTTTGTGACTCCAGTTTGGTTCCCCATCTTCTTGGCACCTTATCTTTAGGTTAGGTTCTTCCTCTTCATTTGAATGAAATCACACAACTAGCATTCTGTAGCCATGAACATCTCATTTTATCCCTTGTTCTTCCATTTCCTCTACAATCACTGCAAATACTACTTTTCCCCTACACTAGTCCTAATACAGGTCTACATATTTGTAATAACATAAACAACAACAAAATCAAAACAAACAACCCAAACACCTGTACATGTTTATGTTCAGTTTGAGAAACAATTGTAGTTCTAAAGCTAGAAGCAATTAGAAATTAGGATACATAACAATCCACAAATAAATTCCTAAAGAAGTATTTGTGATGCTATGACAAAAAAAGCATCAAATGGTTCCTTGTAGTAAATAAATAAATAAAACCCTATCTACTAAACACATTTGTCCCTTGGAACAATTCCAGACACCTAATATGGTACAAAGCATGAACATAATCTAGCATGGCTGAAGAGTTCTAATGACCACCAACAGGGAGAAACAAGTGATCCTACATCTCTTGTGAAAGGAGAAAAGTGAATTTTGGATTAAGAATGCACTCCTGCAGATATATTACTTTAGTAAAACTATACATACAGTGTGTAGCATCTGCATAACAGAGTGTTTGATTCATTTGCTCAGTCCAATTCTTCGTTTTGGTGGAAAGAACTAGAAATTAATGCTATGTGAGGAAGAAATCGATAACAACACTTTAATCACCAGCAGAGTCAGGACAGAAGGTACAGAACAGCACCAGCTCTGTCCCGGTAAGGACACCTGACAGGCAGATTAGTCACAACAGGCATTGATTATGGCCTGTCATGTGACAGCCCCTCTGCTGTTTACGTGCAATTAGTATCAAATTTCATCCTGGGTTATTGCCATTTTGGATTTGATTTTACTTGGATCTGTTTACACATGAATGCATCTTCTGCAGTTGCATCCCTTGATGAGAGCTGTTTTCTCTTGAAATTGATGGGATATATCTTCAGTAAGGGCATAAAAATGCTGTAATACATAATTTCTCCCTTTAATCCACTGCTTTCAAAATGCACACATCACTAGTCTCATGCTCAAACACATAATCAGGCAAGGGCACAGACATGAATGCAGATCAAGGCTCACTTTAGCTTTTCAGCCCTAGAAATGAGATGAAGTTAATACTTCACCGTGTTAATTTGCACCTGTGTTATGGTCAGCTCAGGAAAAATGCAGGCTTGCTCTGCCAGAAGCATGAATAATCTCAACAAAAAATTACATGGATAGATCAGCAGCTCTCTCCCAAAATGCAGGGACCAGACCCCCTAACTGTAAAAGTATTTTTATTCAGAGGATATTACATTACTGAATGCCTGAAAACATTTGAGAGCTGCAGAATGCCAGCCCTGCACACTTGAAAAGAGAGTGTCAGTGAAGCTCCACAGGTAACTGGGTTTCTTCAGAATGTGAAAGGCAACAAAACTCCAACAACAACCAACCAATCAAAAAACCCTCCAAAACCAAAACACAAATTAGTCATACGTGACTGCACTTTGATTCACTCATTTTACAGTTTGCTAAAAGGTGGTATACAATACAGTTAAACTTCAAACTCCACAGATGCGTGGTTACCAAATACTACAACTAATAGCTGGCATTGAGAAGTAGAAAGCTAAAGGAGATCAGGCTTTGCTACTTCACAGATACATCATAGTACCGCTTAGAGTTAACCAAACTACTTTTAGATACCATCTCTTCCATGCAGGCTTCATGTTGGATTTATCAATGTAGAACATGTCTGATCTTGCCCTTCATTCTTCACTGCCCTACAGTCACCACACTGCTAAGTTTGAAGGTATTTAGAACATCACTGTGAGGCAGTGATATGATAGGCCCAGGGGACAATAGATCATATTGCAATATAATAATACACTAGTGTGGTAGCATATAGTGCACTAACAATTTATATTTCTATGGCCAGCACAAACATTGTGAATCAGCTTTGAATTTCAGGGTCTTTTGCATCACTGATGAAATCCCTAAAGAATTATGGAGGGAAGAAAATAAACCTGAAATGTGAGCATACCAGAAGAAACCTGCATTGGCCTACAGGTTTCCTGGTTTCAAGTACATGTATACAAACTGATTGCAACTGGACTTAGGAGATTAATTTTGGACTCAAATGATATATATTGGCTCCTGATACAGTAAAAGTTCAGAAAACAGAAGATTTTGGGGTTTATCAGGGTGAGGGTCCAGTTCAAAGACTGGAAGCCTTCCATCCAAATGCATATAAGTTTTTTCCCTTTAAGACAATCTGTTACCCTAGGCAAGATTTCTTCCCAGACCATCGTCTACGATTTAGTCTCCAGCTGAAACCGGTGGTAAATCTCTTATCCCTCTCCCAAGTAGGTCATAGAGCACTCCTAATCAGTACCAGTGTGGGTTTTTTTTTCCATCTGGGGCCACTTACTGGCCAGGAATGGATTTCAAGGTAAATTGATAGCCAAAACACTGTCATGAACTACAACAAACTATGTTACTACCAGAGATGACCTCCTGCAATCTCACGGAAAGCTAAACAAGCAAACCCCTGCAAATCTTTACCATTCTGCCAGACTCATGCAAAACAACCTCCTTTATACAGATAGTATCCAAGTTATTCTGAGAGCAGCCTGTGTTAACATTGGAAACTGAAGCCCCATAGAAACAGCCATGGTCACAGATCATCTCTGGCAGCACGCAGAGGCAGCTCAGAAACAGAAAAGTAACACTCACAGAATCACAGAATGCATCAGGCTGAAAGGGACCATCTAAGGCCATCTTGTCCAACCCCCTGGCAGCAATCAGGGACATCTCCAACTAGATCAGGTTGCTCAGAGCCCCATCAAGAGTGACCCTGAATGTCTCTGGGGATGGGGCCTCAACCACATCACAGGGTAACTTGTTCCAGTATTTCACCACTCTCACTAAAGAACTTCCTCCTTATGTCTAACCTAAACCTACCCTGCTCTAGTTTAAAACCATTGCCCCTATTGCTACAAGTACTTCTAAACAGTCCCTCTCCATCTTTCTTTTAATACCTGAAGGGGGCCTACAAGGTCTTGAAGGGATCTAGCACTGTTTAAGAAACAGATTTTGCCTTCAAGCATCCTCGGCACTTGCCCAAAGTATCATTCTAAAGAGCAACAAAGGTTGCTTTTCAGGTTGGACTTGATGATCTTTGAGGTCTCTTCCAACCTTGGCGATACTGTGTGAAAAGATCTTCCTGTTCACCTTTCTTAATGGGCCTATGTATTCATCCAAACAGCATGTTCCAATGTAATCTCTCAGTGTTCTACACTGTAAGCCTGACATCTTTTTACAGCCAGTCAACACTAGAGTACATTTCTGGTGATACTTCCAAAGGTAGCCAGAACTGAGAACTAGACTTTCAAATTGAACAGTAATTTGTATCTAAGCCCCACAAAAGAGAAGGAAAGATTCTTCTCTTTGTACTTTAGCCATCTGGTTGCTGAACAAAGTTACCTTTCCACATGATGTGACTGTCAGAGAATGGGATTCCCTACATAGCAAGGAAACTTTTTGGGGTTTAACCCAAGGCATCATTTGTGCCTGAGTTTCTTATTTGGCTTTTGGGTTTCTCAGAAAGCACACCTCCCTGCATGTACTAAAACCTCACAATGCAGTGTCAAATAGTCTTCAAGGGAAAAGAATATGGTTAGACATTTCCTTAAGTTAATGTGGACAGAGATTCAGTGCAGAGTAGTATTTTTATCTGTTCACTAATATAGGAACAGAGCTCATGAAAAGCAGTCAGTGTCTGTTCAAATGGTCAGCAACAAGACTAGAAAGTAGACCTCAGCCTTTTCCATTTGGTCACCTTAGAGTCATCCATGGACCTTACCCATGATATTTCATGGAGCACTCCATGAGTAAGGCCTAAGGCTAACAATCTTATGGGTAGTACAGATCATTAATCAAGATTTGGAGATGTTTTGGGGTCTAGAAGTTCCCTTACTCCCTTTACCACAAAGCTGGGTAGCCATTCAAACTAGTGTAAATTAGCCTGCCTGAAGCTGTCTTTCCGTGTAAACAGGAGATTAGAAGCATTGTATAAAAAGTAGTGAAGTAATGTTTGAAATGCTGCAGTTACTGCAGGAGCTTGCCATAAGTGACTCATGTTATTCTTTCCTAGGCTCAGTGTTAACAAGCTGCCTCTCACAAAGCAGTGGTGTGAAAAATAGGAGCAGGTGAAAAATACTACTTTTCAGTACTTTGCAAGACATTGTGGAGTATTCCCAAAGCTCTGCTATCAATTTGTTCTGACCAGTACTGTAAATTACATCTATAGTGATAATCTAGACTACTGGTATTTTGAATTGTCACAGCATCAGTTAGTGAGGCACTTTCCACATACTTGTACTCATACCGGTAATGCCCTGTCTTTTAAAATTACCCTGAGCTGACAGCATGCCCTAACTTAAACTTTCAATTGCTCTTATCTTCTGTGATAAGAGAATTTCTATGAAGATGCAGGTACTCAAACACACCATAAAATATGTCTGTATTATTTGGTGTATCTGAACAGGACAGCCAAACCACTTTCAGCTTCATGACAAAACAGATTACTGCTGGTTTAAGTCTCAAAGGGTTCCCAAGATCATCAAGTTCCTGATCACTTTTCTAGTCTTATCATTGCCATTGGAAACTACCAGAGATTCAGGGCTGGGACAAGAGATTGTCAGGGCTGTATATTTGCTGAAGAACTGTATGCATCATTACAAAATGAAAAAAAAGGAGAAGTATTGATCAGGAATTCATTTAGCGTATTTTCCAGTAAGATCTCTGGTACTGACTGTGGTAGAGGCAGCATTTCATGAACACTTCAAAACTGTTTCTGAAAAAGCCAAATGATAGAATAGGAAAAAGGATAGATAAAAGTAACCCCTCTTTAGTACCAAGTAAAAAGCCTATGCTCAGCCTGTGCTGTCAGGTCTTTCTCCATTGAAAATTGTCTTCCAGGTTCATTTTACATAGGACTTCATCTAAAGATGACCCAGGTATCATTGTGATGGGAGATGTTTGGGGTTGTATGCACCCCACATAGCAGTTACACCTCTATGTCACATGGCATGGCTGTGGATGGCTATTTTCAACTAAAGGAAGACAGGCAAGGAAGCAAAGGGTCTTACAGCTGAGGAACTAAAACAAAGGCCAGTACTTGCTTCTACCAGACTTATCCACAATTTTGATTAAGAGTCACTCAGTATGCCTTCTCAAAATGGGAATAAGGACACTGCATCTCATTAATTTAATTACATGCATTTTGTGGCATAAAACAATGTCACAGTATGCTTGCCACAGGTCAATGCCATTTGAATGCAAGTTCAGACTTACAGCACTACTGCAATATAAGCAATGACAGTCGCTTTATGGTAAGGAGATGCTTGCCCTTTCTAAAGAGCCAGACCCAAAACTTGCTGCACGAACCACAGCTCCAGCTACCAACTGCAAAATACATCTCAGGTTTTTTTTCCCTGCACTTCTGTTTCAGAGGTTCACAGTAGTGATTTTTTTCTCTGTGGTACATTCATTCAGAATGCATTGGGGAATTATTACTTCATGCCGGTCAAACAATTCACTGATTTGTTTACAGAAAACTGTGCTAAATAGCTGGACTGTTGTCATGACCCTTCACCCAGATCTTTTGATAGTGGTTACTAGAATGTCATGTAAAAATAAATTAAACAGCATCAAATAAGTTCCTACTAAAAGCACTTAGTGTAAGCAGAAAGGTAAATTTCATACTACATCCAGCAAATGAAGTTCATTCACAAACAGTTCTTGGGGATGAACTAGTTTCACAGCAACATTTACCACTGAGTAGTCCACATCCCTATGAAACACAGAGAGCTACAAGCAAATATTATTGCATAACTGCATATATATGCTCCGATACAATACTCAGCAAAAGACTAAAGACTGAAGTAAATTCTTAAAGCACATTCCTAATTCTTTAGATCACTTTTCTTGTCATGCTTGCTATGATTTTTCTGCAGAACTATCATGCTTAAGAATCATGGTAGTTTAAAGTGAACAAATATTGGTAAAACACAGATGTTGCAGATTCTGAGACTACATTTAGCAGATTTAGATTAGGGCAATTAAAGCAAATTTCCTCTATTAAAAGAATGTGAGACTTAATCCCAAACTCTCTTCCCCCCCCCAAATGAAACCAGTCCTTTGCAACACCACTTCCAAGAGCACTCAGCCTTTCTTACACTGAATCTCTTCGGCAGGTATCACATTTCTGAAGGAGTAGGGCAGTTCTTGCATGAGAAGCCATCTGCAGCCCAGCTGAGGGCTGTAACTTTCCATTGCCAAGACTGCTCCTTCTCGTTGTGTGCCGCCAGGCTGGCCTGACCTTTCAGCAGTGCAGCCCCTGTCTTTGTACCCTGTTTATGTGCATTCCAGCAGCCCAGCGCAAGGTTAAAACCAGGAGAAGGGGACAAGGAGAAAGGTGAGGAGACGAAAAGCAAATGAAAGAATTGAAAGGCAAGATGAAATCTGGAAGCAAGGGGATTTGCTACACAGTTACAGCTGTAAATAAGAGACTAATCCAGTGAAGTTTGTGTTGCAATTGCTACTATAATCACACAGCACAGCTTTTCAGTCAAATCTCTTGCCTAACCTGCAAATGACTTTGCAAATTGGGGCCCTAAATACAGAGCCCTCTGCTGAGGGTAGCTGAAGTGTCTTAAGTGTCTTTTTTTTAAAGAATACTCTTCTCCCCCCCCTCCCTTTTTTTTTCCTAATTTTTAATTGACAACTTCAGATGGAAAGCTACACACACTACTTCCTTTATTGTCGTTACTACCACCAAACCATCCTTTTCCCTTATCCTGTCTGACCTCCAGGGAGAGCAGCCAGTGTCTGCCTAGCTGTGCTATTGAGCTCACCATGAACAGACAGGAGCCAAAAGAAGAGCAGAGCCATGGGAATATCAGGGCTGCACACACTCTTCCTACCATGCAAAGTGCTCTGCTCTTAAGTCCAGATCAAAAGAATCAGATGCCTGCCTTGAACAAATGCTCAGTCCATCATCCTTTGCCTTTCCTTCTCTTACTTTCTGACATAATAAGCCCTCCTCAAAGGGCTAGACCCTTTGCTAAGCTCCTTTTAGCTCCCAGATTAAGGCTATAAATTGTAGGAGCAAAGAGAAGCCTGACTCAGAGTTTGCTGGGCTTTAAAAGCCAGCTGTCTGCTCCCTGTTGTCCTGGAACCTGGAAAGGAGCAGTGGTGCCATACCAGGCATGCGAAAGACCTAGCTGTATAAGCAGTAATAGAAGTCATATGAGGTCAGAGGAGGAGCTTGGGGTCACTTTTTTTTGCACTGATTCTAAAAGCTGTGCTGTACAGTCAGTACACAAGGCAGCAAACACTACAAAATGGAAGTTTCATTTTAGTGGAAGTTTGCTTTCTAATGTGCAAAATATCAGGGAATACATAAGACAGAAAGGAAGGGTTGACACAAGATTCAGAAGACCATTCCTGGCTTGTTTGGCCCCAGAGACTCAGCATTTGCAAAATTTAATGACAACAGAAATATAAGACCCTATACTTTATTGCCTTACCATGCTCAATGTTCTGTATCCACCACATTCTCATATACAAAACATAACTCCATGAAATTAACTCAGTTTGATTTTAGCTACAGAAGTGAGTATTTTTTTTACAGGGAACAGCATGAGGCTTTTGGCAGTTCAAGGGTTTACCATCCTTTTTCTGTCCAACAGAGTTCCCTTAGGATAAATGACACCTGCCAAAACCCAGACAGAGGTGGAACCACTATAGCCAGAGTAACTTTTCCAGTTACTAGTGATTCACAATGATTAAGGCACTCTTTCCCCCAGCAAAAAAAAAAAGAAGAAAAAAAAGATTCTGAAAGTCCAGAACTGTTCCCTGATTTTGATTGCTCTCACTAATGCAAAACATGAGCACCTTCTCATGACTGATCTCCTATCTCAAAGCGGGTCCAGTATGTGACTGTTGAGCACTACACTAAATCACCATGTGAATTTGGAGCATAGGTCATAACTCCTTTTCCTTCACTTTTCTGATCCTCTGAGGCCCTGTGGTCTCAGGAGGTCTAGCACTCAGCTGATTCTAAGGGTGTATTTTTCCACTGATGGTAATTTCTATGATTAATTTTTGGGTTCTATGATTCTTACACCAGTATTATCACATCATCTCTTCTCTCAAAGGGCATTTATCATCTTAACAGCTTCTATCATTTAGTTACAAGGTTAAGAGATTTATTACAATTGGCTCTTCATAGCTTCCTGCAGTGTCTTAGCTGGTCTTCACCATTCTAGTCTCCTTCATTATGTCCTTCCAATACAAAACAGTGTGCTCACTAATCTAGGTCATGAATTGGTTGTCATTGCTTCTTGTCTTCTCTCAACAAGAAGAAATCCTGCTCTATGCCATGAATCCTTATAGGGATGTTTTTACAGCAGCAGTGGACCTCAGGACTCCTGCTGTTGGAATTAATGAGAACCTGCCAGTTTCTGTTACAGAAGCAGCCTGTCTACAGACAGGTACCACTTTTATATCTCTCTGCTAAAAAAAAAAGAAAGACTTGTTACTGAAACAATAAAACATACCATCAGAAAACAAGGACTTCAGATTAGGGCTAAATGTGGACATACAAACAACACAAAACTAATTTACTACCACATTATCTTGAAATGGATGGACTTGCTAGAAACATCCTACCTATGTAGTTATTTAACGTTCAGACAGTCTCTGGACTGGAAGGACCCCATGCCCTACTGCAAAGGTGTTAGCAGGCAACACTCCAGCTTTATTTAATTGTGAGTCACTTTATACCTCTGAAATTTTATCAATGGAGCTGTATTTAGCTTGGCTGTTGGAGGTGGGTTTTTTCGATGTGTTGTTCCCCACTCCCCTCCTTTGTTTGGGGTTTTTGTTTAGTTAGGTTTGGGGGTTTTATGGGGGTGGGGTGGGTGGGTGTGTACACTAGGAGCTGCAGAACTCCATGTAAAAATTAGTGAGCAAAGCTTCAAAGATGTGCCCACTCAGAAGAAAGGATCACAGAAAGCTACCTAGGCAGAAGGTAAACTGTCTCTCTTGATTCCTAAAATTCTTGAAGGATGGCCTAAGGATATATTTGGCTTCAATTCCTGGCTTCTCTAATACTACAAAACCCACCATCAATCCACCTGTACTAGGAGCACATGCAAGAAGACTGTGCTTTCAATGGACACAGCCCTTGAAGCAAGGGACTAAGGCATTTAACTCAAAATGAAACTTGGCTCCTGTTGTGTTTTAAGAACAAGTGTATGTATACAAAGCATAGGTGAGCTGCGTGAGAGTTTTGTCAGTTATATCCCTGACAGCAAGACAGAAATGCAGAGGAATAGAAAAATGCATTTGTAATTTAGGAAGAAGAAACCAAATTGGTGAAAAAAAGAACTCCCTATATGAAATAAATTCACTGGAAACTAGGTAAACAACATCTCCTATTAAATTAAGGATCTTTTGTTGTGTGAGTGTACTACGTATTTGTAAATCCACAGAGTTAGACAAACCCTTTGGAACTTAATCCAGCAACATTCATGTAAATCTGGTAAAACCAGTAGTTATGAATAATCATCTTGCAGTAGTGCCTATAAGAAAAATGTTTAGTATAAACCTGCAAATTTTGAACCATCTCTAGCTATTTGCTCCCAGTTTTCAGGAGGCTGCAGACAAAGCATGCTTAGCATATTAAGGAACATAAAAGTTCACTTCAAAACTACGAAGCAGTTTCCAACTTGCCCAAAGGAGTGTTCTTTTCTTCCAGCAATACAAAGTAGATTAAATTTAGATTCCTGCCCAAAACAGATCTCTGTAATACTTCCCATAGTAATGAAACCAATCCAAATTCATAATTTTTAAATATTATGAAAAGAGTTAAGTGTATTGACACAAGTCACTAAGAGGAAAATAAGAAGGAAGATAGGAGTCAGAACCTTCTTCTGGTTTAGACAACAACAAAGTGGGATGTGCCAGAGTCCTCTTGGAAATACATTTTCAGCCTTGCTACTGGTTGGAGCTGGAGGCATGGAGCTGCACCATTCTTGCCTGTTTCAGGCTCTCAGATACAATTTGGTATCTTTTCCTCTAAGAATAATACGAAAAATCCTCCTGGCCAATTCCATCAGACTTAAGGGAAAAAAAAAAAAGAAAAATTAAGAGTTATAATATAGTGTTGGAACCCATTTGACTTCAAGTTATATGGACAATTATATACCTCACTTGGATGAGTCATTGCTCCAGTTGTAGAAACTATAATGTTGCAATAATTAACTATTAACTAATATGAAAAGGTTTACTTCACTAATTCTTTCTTCTCTCTGTACATAACAACCATAACTAGAGGGACATTGGACCATGTGCAGATCTGCTATTTATGTCCTTGAAAGATAAGTAAAAAGCAACAATGAAAGAAAGCTCACTGCAGAATAATATTTATTAGAATGTGCACAAAGTGTATTAAACACACAAGTGATAAGAATGATAGTGAAACAACTAAGAACTGAATGTGACATCTGAGCTTTATAAAAATCACAGAAGATACAATAGCCCATTATGAGGCTGCAGGATACAAAGACGTTTCAGCTAAAAGGCCTTAAGTAACCTTGCACTGTGCTACACTGAAGGCCCCCCATACTAGCAGCTCTATTACTTCAGGCTGGACACAGAAATAGAAAGGATCCATAAGAGAGAATGTGAGGGAGTTTTATACCCTTAAGTGAAAGTGGCAATGGGCTATATTGTAATTATGAATTGCTATAAAGAAAAATGAGTCCCTCTAACATGTCTAGGCAAACTGTGTTCATAATCACAGCACAGACTACACCAACACTGACTGTTAAATTGTTCAAACATGACTGACAAACTTCTCCAGGCTCTATGAAAAATAATGTTGTATGGCACAGGTGGGAAGGCAGGGGTAGGGAAAGGGTTAATGTATAGTTGGCACTTTCAATTAGAAGATTTAACATTACCTACCACTGAATACAGAGAAAAGATATGAAACTAGGTGTGTGCTATTCACAGCAAGTTTCCTCCTTTTTCCATATTGTGAAGTCACAATTCAGCTGTGAATTGAAATGCAGATCCTATCCAGACCAGTAGATGGCACAAACCATTTATTTCACCATATTAATCCCATTCTAATGCTTTTTAGTCACTCATACTACAGTACCTATGAAATGCACATCATTCTGGTGCCCAGTCAAACACATCCAGTCTACAGGAAAACCAGTAGGTTTTAAATGCCAAAACCATCTAAATATTTACAACTATAACAGTTCATCTTCGGGCAGACTTCTAAGCATATTCCTGTACAAACCACTCTGAGTCAGTCATGGGTTATCAGGTTCTGCAGAAGATTTTTCTAAGCATGAAAATAGGTACTGAACTATAGATAGAATGCTTATGATGTCAAAAAGAATACACACTCCTGAAACATCAGTTCTTTGCTATTACAAACATGTTGGAAAACCTTAATTCTTGGCAAGAAAAGGGAACAAAGGGATTGAATCCCACTATAATAGAGGCCTGGGGAAGTCTGTTCTGAAAAGCATGGCTCTTGCTGTTGTACAATTTTGACAGAATTCTTGGAATACTACAGGAAAAAAGATTCAGGCCAACCAACTCCATTTTCTGGGTTGCAAAGATAACCTACAGCTGTGCAATTATAGGATTTAATAATACTTAATTTCAAATTTTCAAATACTGTGACATGCCATTGTACAGAGCAAATCACTTACCTTTATAGATGTTCTCCTCTGCAGAAGCACTATAAAGAGCTATGCAATCATAGGGTAAATAATGCTCATATCTGTTGGTTAAACTACAGCTTAATAGCATGAAAAAATTTGTAAATTACGTTTAATTTAATAGCAAGTTATCAAATAATTATGAAAAAGAATGAGCCATGTCTAATGGGTTGGAATATACATGCAAGAATGTTTTTCTGAACTGAGCCAAGAAATTCTGAACTAAAATGTTAATACTAAAAGCGTATTGATTTTTCCTCTAATCCAGTAGAGCTGCAGGTAGACAAAGCCCCAGGCAGTGCTCATCCCTCCCACCTCTCATTGGATCTACTGTTCATGCAGATCTGTTCAACAGGTTGATCTGAATGGAAACCTTTGGTTTTGGCATGTTTATTTTCTGCTGAACCAATGCACTTTCTGCCACGTGCTTGTTAGATCCAGTGCAAGGTTAGAATAGAATTTCAGATGTCCCAAACTTCAGTGTAAAGCCTAACTCTGATTAGAAAGTGGGACAATGCATTCTGGGCATTAGATGAGAGTATTTTAATGGAAACAATCACAATTTTACAGATAAAACGGAAGACAACAGACACTTTCTCATGGCTGAAAAAAAAATCCTATTGGCATAACTTAATGACCTCATGAAATGTAATGCTGTTTTCAAACCAATATTATTACACCACCATTCAGGAGGTTAATACCATAGTTTTACTGCAGGAATGGACAGCAGGGCTGTTTGCCTTAAATTCTGAACAGCTCAGACATCCACAAAACATTTTCAGGTTGCCACAGAGAGCAGTAACTTGGTGAACAAAACCCAAGAAAATTCTCCCACTTGTCACTCTCAACCATCAGGCAAAGTTTCTAAATTCACTGATTTCCACTTACCTGGCAGTATGAATTGGACTCTTGTGACCACAACTATTTCTGCTGCTTTAGCCTGAAAGTAACTGCTCCTTGTCTGAAGAGGATCTATTCTTCCTCTGAAGAGCTGGTTTGCTGAAGGTGGCAGTAAAGGTGCCTCCCATTAAGGGCTGAGGAAGGGAATCAGAGATACCAGAAAGTTAACAGGAAGCAGAGACAAACATTTATACATCTCCAGGACATTATTTCAGCTGAAGAGGCTGTGCTGTCTCTCCATCTAAGACACACTTTCTTTGTAACACATTTCTGCTAAAATGAGATGCATTGGTGTATACCTACTACTAGAGCTGTTTATAGGAGCCTGCCTCATTTTGACTTAATTAGTAAGTACTTGCCCTCAAGATAAGTGAAATTTGCTTCCAGACTCAGCAAATCATCAGTGTTCTACTCTAAAAGAGCAGAATAGTTACCTAGTGTTGAAGTTTTGCTTCTCACAGCATCCTATCAGTGGTTATTTCCTGACAGAGAGAGAAAGCAGAGCACAAAAAAATACAAACTAGGTATTTGTGGTGGTCCAGTAAAAGAAAACTGGTGGTATTTGACATTTGTTTGACAACTGTGCTGATAGATTATATTTGTACTTCATGAAGGATGCCCATATAAACACAGAAATGGATTGAAATTTGTTTTGTCACAGCTACCAAGAGAAATCCTGGCCCAAAAGCAGCTGGTAGAAAAGTGTTTTTCAGCTTGATTACATCAATGTTAGTTCAGGTGGAACAGCTGATCTCATTCTATTAGGACCAGATTACTTCTTGGCTAATTCAGTTTAGGAAGGATGTTGACTTGCTGGAACGAGTCCAGAGAAGGGCAACAAAGTTGGTGAGGGGTTTGCAACACAAGCCCTATGAGGAGAGACTGAGGGAGCTGGGGCTGCTTAGCCTGGAGAGGAGGAGACTCAAGGGTGACCTTATTGCTCTCTACAACTACCTGAAGGGGGATTGTAAACAGGCAGAGGTTGGTCTCTTCTCCCAGGCAGCCAGCACCAGAACAAGAGGACACAGTCTCAGGCTGTGCCAGGGGAAGTTCAGGCTGGAGGTCAGGAGGAAGTTTTACACAGAGAGAGTGATTGCCCATTGGAATGGACTGCCCGGGGAGGTGGGGGAGTCGCCGTCATTGAAGGTGTTCAGAAGGAGACTTGATGGGGTGCTTGGTGCCATGGGTTAGTTGATAAGGTGGTGTTGGATGATAGGTTGGATGCGATGATCTTGAAGGTCTCTTCCAACCTGGTTTATTCTATTCTAATCTAATCTCCCTTCAACTTTTGGGAAACGAAAATTCAGTGGATTTCTCCTTAAGTTAAACACTTAGGATGTAATAACGACTTTGCTAAACTTACACCACAATTACAAGCCCAAATTTACAGGACAGGCTTGGAATTTCACAGAATGAGACCCTTACACTGTTGGCAGAGTACTGAACTGTAAGCCAAGCATACTTAACATTAGTATTCAAGCAATGAACTTCAGAGAGCAATTTGCCATTTTGAATCAGTATTAATCTAATGGTAGACTTGTAGTAGGTGAGTCTCCATAAACCAAATTTTCTGAAGATGACATAAGGATAGAAATGGGAAAATATTTGCTCAAAGCTCAAATCTCATGGTCTCTAAAGAAGAAGGAAAGTGCTGGATCAGGAACAGGCTAAAAAGACTACCTCAGCAGGATACTGGAGAAGGATCAACAAGTGGAATTGCTCTTTGACAATGAGCATTGCTGAGATGAAAAGCACAAAGTACTGGCTGACAAAAAGAATAATGATCAGACTCACATGCTTTTTAGATACAAGATGGAGTAGACTGATTTATCCCAGCTGAAAAGCAAAATACTTATTATTGGTTATTTCCTTATAAACTTGGATGAACAGCACCCTCCAGGATACAGGAATGCTACAAACATTTGGTGGAAAGTTTTCTTCCAGTACAAGCAATGTAAACACTATCCTCCCAAAACTCCAGTAAAAAATCTGTGTTAAGAAAGGAAATATGAACTGCATTACAAAGGTAAGTTAGCTAAAAAAGAAAGCCACTTCACATGACTCCATAGGTATGGGTATCCAAGAAGACTTTAAATGTTGTTTCTCCCAACACTGTATAGAAATAGTAGGCATTGAGTTTGCAGACTGGTCAGCAGCAAGTTCCAAGAACTTTCCAAGGTCCTCAATTTTATTTTCTGAACGACAAAAGACTTCCAGCAACAATAAGTGCTGGAATTAGCTCCTCTGGGCCAGGGATTACTATTCAAAGAGTGATTTCAAATTTGAGATTTTTTCCTCTAGCCAAGGAAGGGAAACAAATGCCATACTTAAGTATTTTAGCAACTCTTGCCACAGAGACAATTTATTGTCTCAAAACAATAAGCATACATACGAAATTAAGTACTCAATGGATAAATCCTGGCTACAGTCTGCAAAAGGAAAACAAAAACCCACAAACAACAAACCAACAACCCTAAGCAGAATAAAACTTGCTCCTATGGAGCCCTGTCAGCTTCTCTCAAACATGCTGATTTTGAATGCCTTGCAAGGCTACTACCTTACCTATTATGACAGTGGTCTTGCTTCCAACTAACATGCTTGACTCCACAGTTTCAGGTCAAAAATATTCCTCTGCATGTACGGACATTATTTTCTGTCTCAGTAAATTTGGGGCTATAGCATCTGCTTTTGCCTATGTAAGTGCACTATGCTGTGAATTATGAGGTCCAACAACTGGTGGTAGATAGAGTCATAGTAAAAAAAACATAAATAAAAATGATACCTCAGAGGTAAAAGCACTCCTCTTTTCCTCTTGTGGATAGCTATTGCAAAGCTACAATTAACCTCAATTAATAGGGAGGGTAAATGATACAAAGAATATGTTGTTCAGGTGTTCTTAATGAGTGCAGCACTTGGCACTGTTTAATCTGTAACAGGGAGCTCTGCTGAGGTGAAAATTGAAGTGGCTAATGCTTAATCCAAAAGGAAAAAAGGTGTCTCCCCCCTCCCAACACCAAAAGCAATTCTTCTAATGAAAGCTACCTAGGAAAGTTCAGAGTGTATTTGACTGCATCAGTAGGTCTTAATTGCCCTAAAAATGCCCCATCCAAGACACTCACCCACACTGTCAATGTCCCATTTAAGATCAGCTTGAAGGCCCTAGTCCTTTTCTGAAACACACAGGTAGGTTGGGTAGGTGTGTGTTCAGTCATGCTCCCTGAGGTGCCTGACTTGAGTGGACTTCCTGCATCCCTGGCCTCCAGGCTGCCTTATTGCCACACACATAATTTTTGACAGTCATTACATTTCTGATGATCACTGGGCTGCACCCAGAATGTGTCAGCATCACAAACCTCATCCAGTTACTGGAAAACTAATTTTCTGCAAACCTTAACTCAGACAGTAAATAGTGTAGCAATTAAGATCTTTTTCTTTTTCATTGTTCTTGCTGCTCCTTCCTCCCATTAAAATAAATTAAAATATATATATATATATATTTGAAGGGCCAACTTTATCTATAAGACTGGTGGAACAACAAAAAAGATCAGTTTTACTAAAGATAAAAATAGAGGAAAATTAAAGGGGTTAGTTCTGTACAGGAGTTAGTATAGTTTCTACTGTATTAACATTTTCAAGTAATGAAGTTTCCCTCAAAGCCCTTGAGATACATTTCATTCTCCATCCACAAGAACTATTTCTTACTGCCATGCTCAGTGCTATTGCAGTTCTAGTAACCTCTTGTGGACTATGCAAAAAATAGCACTCTATGCCTGTTCTTCGTATCAGTTATACAAATGCTACATAAAACAGCAGTATTTACCTACATAGGTTAATCTTTATGCCATCAATCCAGGCTGCTCATAATTTTCATTTGCAAATGAATTTTTAAGCAGCAGTGTCCAAATCAGAATATCTTGGGCAATACATCACAGAAAAAAGGAAAACATTTCATTTGAAGGATTTTAATTTGTCTTACTCTTAAGGTCTTTTTAATTGAAAATGTATCTGTGGATATGAAATTGCTTTGTTATATATGTATGCAACTTGGCTATGCAGTTGCATACTTTTGAGGTGGAGTTACATTGCATTCTATTTCAGACATACAACTCCCTATGAAGCAGGGAGCACCAACATCACTAACTGATTGGATGGCTGTTAACCTGGGAATGTCCTCTTCTAACCTACACATGCAGGTACAGCAAAAGATCCAAATAAGCTTGGGTAATTTTAGCATCTGATTATTATAATAAGCTCCAAAACCAGGAGGATATGTTTCTCTGTCTTATTTCCCTCACAGTTTTTTGTATTTCCAAGTTATGCTTCTATATACAGTCATTACAAACCTGTACTGCTGCTGCAAGAAGAGTTCTGTTGTCCTTCTCTTCCCTTTAGAATAAACCTTTATTAGAATAAACCAAACCAGGTTGGAAGAGACCTTCAAGATCATCGTGTCCAACCCATCAACCAATCCAACCCACCCAAACAGCTAACCCATGGCACCAAGGACCCCATCAAGTCTCCTCCTGAACACCTTCAATGACGGCGACTCCACCACCTCCCCGGGCAGCCCATTCCATAGCGCAATCACTCTTTCTGTATAGAACTTCTTCCTAACATCCCACTTAGTCCTAGCTACATACCTATCCCTACTGGTAAAATTTTTTCTACAGCCATATTCAGGTTAAAACTAATCACTTTTTTCAGGTTAGATTTCAGTGCCAGCTTAAAGCATATGTGGAACTATGGCCTCATTAATAAGTAAATTTTATCTAATTACCAGGAGTCACAAGGGATGACCCTGCTACTGTAACATTTCACAGCTTCCATGCACAAACTTTGTGGGTTGTGTTCCCCCCTTTCATCAAGCCTGTGACCCAAATACCAGCACATACTAACAAACTCTTATCACCCTTGAGACACAGGTTGTATCTGCAGTGGTCCTTGTTTCATAAATTACTGCGCGGCAGTTACACGGCAAACAGTTCTTAATAGAAATTTCTCACCTGATTCTGCAGGCTTTGCCACAGATGGCAGAGGAAGATGCAGTGTCAGGCTGGGAAAATTCAAACAAATCCTTCAAGAACCTCTTGTAATACTGTTACCCAATCCCCACTACAGACAATACACCTTCAGACTAGATGGCCATTTCCCAGTTTGAAAATCTGTTCCGTTCAGGATTCCAGAAGACAATTTTATTCCAGCTAAACCAGATACCTTGGTTTGTGTTTCTGCTACAAACTATTAATCTGTCATATATACAAGCAGCATACATATTGCAGAGAGGAAAAGCTTCGCCTCTGGACCATTTATGAAATAACAGAGGCCTTTTATGAGCTTTTATCACTAACCCAGGAGAGTGGAGGCTAACAATAGCACATTTTATTCTACAACAATTTACTGTACCCATTTTTTTAACCAAAGAACGCAACTAAAGTACTCTGAAAGTTTACAGATTATCATGCTTACTTAAAATAGTTGAAACATTTAAAATAGCTGAAACTAATGAAATACAAATATTATCTATTTCCATGAGAAAACCTCTGATTTCCCTTGAGCTTGCCTTTTGTGTTGTAGTCTAGACTATGATAATAGAATTGCCAATTATTTTTATTACATAACTTTGAACACTAGGCTCTCATAGAATTTGTTTGTTAGAAATATTCTGCTCTGAAGAAGAGGACAATGTGTGGCTTAAAAAAAAAAGAAAATCCTCTATTCTTGGTTTCCTTTTTCAAAGTCTGGAAAGCTGAATCCATTAAACATATTTCAGATTGTGCCAAACAATTATCTATAGGAAGAATTCCTTTTCTTACACTTCTTCCTGTGCATAAGAAAGCAGAACTCCTCCTCAAGCAAGGAAAAATGGGATTTGGCATTAAATCACTATTACAAATGATAAAGTGATCATCCCAAACCAACATTAAATAAATCTTATATTCACCAATTCATCAAGTTATTGGATTGAAAAGAACCACCTTGAAACTGTACATGATACTAGTGACTCACAGCTAAAAAAAAAATAATTACTTTTTTCATTCAGCCTGGAGAAGAGGAGGCTCAGGGGTGACCTCGTTGCTCTCCACAACTGCCTGAAAGGTGGTTGTAGCCAGGAGGAGGTTGGTCTCTTCTCCCAGGCAACCAGCACCAGAACAAGAGGACACAGTCCCAAGCTGCACCAGGGGAAGTTTAGGCTCGAGGTGAGGAGAAAGTTCTTCACAGAGAGAGTTGTTAGCCAATGGAATGGGCTGCTCGGGGAGGTGGTGGAGTCACCATCCCTGGAGGTGTTCAAGAGGGGATTGGATGTGGCACTTGGTGCCATGGTCTAGCCATGAGGTCTGTGGTGACAGGGTGGACTTGATGATCTTTGAGGTCTCTTCCAACCTTGGTGATACTGTGATTCTCATTATTTACCCCTACAAGCAGGATATGTTTCCTACCACCCTGAGAAATTAAAGGTAAAAAATAATTGTAGGGAAATGTTGCTTCATTCATGGCCATATTTCTTTATATACTTACTGTGCTTCTCAACTAGCTAAGAGATAGGCAGGCTTACACGATTTACTATATTTTTATATTAAAAATGGGGTTGCTTTTGATGTGGTTTCTGCTAAGTACTTTTATATTAAACTATTTTTGGTCCTGTTTTGTCCTCCATAACGGGGCCTTCTGGATTTCTTCTCTGCAGTATTTTACAGTTGAAATGGATTTAAAAAAAACACTTCTTAATGGTCAGTGTTGTTAGTGGAATCCTGCTAATGGTTTATTGATCATACTTGAGCAATCTATTGATTATCACAGGCACAACGTCCTTCTCCCTTTTATGAACCTCATATTTTAAAACCCATCAATATTACGTGCTAATTATTTTCCTGAGGTAAAAATATTAAGCTGGAGGAGTTGGCATCACTACTTTTTAATCACAGCTTCTTAGGCAGGAATTTTTCAAATTCATAGAAACCATTTAGGAAAAAAAAAAACCCAACAGCCCAAACAAAAAACAAACCCAAACCAAAAAAAAAACAACTAACAAGTACCCCCAGAAAAACCACAACCCCAAACAAGAAACCCCCACCAAACCACCCCCTCAAAAAAACCAAAATAAAAACACACAACCCCCCCAACCAAGCAAAAATAAAACAAAGCCCCACAAACAAAACCTCAAACCAACAAAAAAACCAGCATGAAAGTTCATTATTTTGCCACAACCCCACACTTGTTTGGCTGCAACATTTCACATGAAATAATTGTCTATCTGCTCACAACTTCAAATCTAGCAATTTTAAATAAAGCAAGAGTGAAAGAATTAGCAGATGAAAATTAATTTTATTTCATGTACATTGCCCTAGACATTTTTTTCAGTTTTCTAGTTTGCACATGGATATGTGACTTAAAACCACAATTTAGAATCCAGAGTCCTTTTCCATCTACAGTCTAGAGCATTTGAGAGAGATCTGGGTTTAAGGCTAATTGCTGTTAGGTGACACTTACCTAAATGATATCATATTTCTTTCCTATTGCTGGAGACATAAATGTCAGTATTTTAGTTTTCTTCCATTAAAAAAATACCTTGTGAAACAGGCTGGCCAGAAAAAGTAATCTATGTATTAAATTCTGGTAGGGGAAAACTAGAACCAAACCAAAGACCCTGTGAATAACCAGATTTTTCAACTAAGTTTGTAGTGAGGTTAAAATGGTTAACAGCACACCAGGTTTGCATCTGTACAACACTCACACTGTGTTAATATGGGCTTTCATTCTGCCCCAGACAGTTCACTGGCACACTTACAGAACACATGCTTCTAATTATCAATTTTCTCCATGCAGGAAGCTCTCAAGACCTGCATTTCCCAAACGATTGAAATCTAACTCCCCGGTAAGAAAACACATCCAGCCATCCAGCCTTCAATGCATTGAGGAAAGATGAAATTATAAAAGGCCTGTCCATGAACATGTAAGAGTTGGCCATCCATACCTGCTAGCACCATCTTCAAGTTTTGGGCAGTACAATTACTTTGACACAATGCTTTCTTACAGGGAAAAGTGCAGCTAACTTTTGACATTGAAGGAGTCCCCCTTGGAAGTGTGAAGACCCCCGTCACAAGTGGAATGTGTGGTGGCTTCTGCCACAGCTTGCTAAAGCACAAGGTTCACCCAGACTCCTCTTTAACTCCTCCTCTGGACTTGAACTCGCACTTGCTGACAGACCAGTCTAAATCAATGGAAAGCTTTTGTTTTCCAAAATATATCCCTACAAGGAGGAAAATGTATACAACTAGTCATAAGATATCATCACAGACAATGGAAGAGTCTGATCTACAATGCAGTTGTGCACTGACAGACAAACTGACACCTTCTGTTCTTTTAGAGCATTAAGTTTCCAACAGGTTCAGACCCACAGTACTGCCATTTGCTTTGGGGTAGGATGATTTTGTTGTGTCTTTTCTAGTCTGGATGACAAGTTTCTCATTCTGTCTTGCCTACAAAATAAACTGCCCATTGATACCTGGACACATAGAAACAGATTACAGGGATGCTGACCACACTTCCCCCCACCAACTCTAACCCCCCTTTCCCACCCCCCCCAAAAATGAGGAAAAAGAAAGAAGCTGTCCAAAGGATTCTTACAAAGGGAAAAAAAGGATTCTAGGGATAAAAACAGTTTCCAGTCCTAAATTTCCCTTCAGAATCCACACAGGACAGCCAGAAAGAAGCATGATCAAAGATTAAGTTTCATAACTAGTATGAGAGAAAAAAAATCCAGCATTTGAAAAACATAGCTTGCCAAAGGCTGAACATTAATATATGGTAGACTGAAAAGAGAGGTGAATAGAGTAAAGCTCAAAACAGAAAACACCTCTCTAAGTCAAGTTCACTGTGAAAACATGGAAAACAAAAATCAAGAACCTTACATCGGATCAAGACTGCTCATACATTAATCGTTAACAGCAGATCTACTCAGGAAGCTGTAAGATCATCTTCAGAAAAACTTGGGAAGAATTTTAGAGCCTTTATGTCAAAACAGTGTTATTTGCCTAAATGTGCAGTTTCCTACAAATTACTGCTTCATTGATTTCCAAAAGCTAAAGAAACTTGGTTTGGAATTACAGTCAGGTGTTCATCGCTTGTGGAATGAGTTTTAGTTTCATAGGCTAATACAGAACTGGAAAAGCATCCTGATAGCCAAGGTATATGTATGATGGTATAGAAGGGTAAAGACAATGAATTAAAACCAAGTGGAACTGCTCCAGGGTACTTCAGAATTTAGGCTCAGTAAAGATGTTATGACTAGACTGAGACAAATCAAAGTTATACAGTAGTCTCATTTGGAGGTATAACCTGTATTTTATCCTGATACTGATGTTTATGAATTTCATAGTCATAAAATCCATCAATTATCCTCTATCACAGTCCTTGTATCCACAATCCCAGTTACACAAAGGGGTGCTATTGTTATCTGTGGATAGAATTTTTTTTTCCAGATACATCTTCCTCACTAGGCAGTTTAAATCAGATTAATTACTGAAAGATATGTACAGCTTACCAGATCTGGTTTACTGAACTCTGAGTTTACCTCCTTGCAAGATTAACACAGCTTCGTATCACTCACAGTTTGCAGAACAGCTCTGTTCTGGGACATACACCTTAGACTTACAGGAGTTTTCTGAAGTGGTTTGTGCCTGCAGATATCAAAATCATTCACAGAGCTTTATTTGTTAAAATGTGAGTAAAGTTTATTACAGTTTAGTAGTTCTTGAATAACTTCAACAATGTAGTTAAAGATTTCTCTTTAGTTACTGAGCATTACTATACACAAACATTTCCTTTGCATTACATATATCTATGTCATTGTTCATGCATTTATATGATCAGTTCCATTTTAAAGGTTTTCAGTAAAAATACTGTAAATTCACTTCTTTGAAGGACGTGACTGGAACAAAAGGGAAAGTTTCTTATCTTTCCATTTGCCTCCTCACCACATTCAGGCATCAGCTATTCACATGTATGTGGTAAGCAAGATTTGGCTAGCAAAAAATTCCATTAGCAGGAAAGACTATAAAGGTCACACAGTTAAAGGACTGCACAAGGAGAATTTATCCCTTGCAATATATAGCAGGTTTTTCCCCACAGTGTTTTGCTTGGCTCCTTCAAATTTAGTTTTGATCAATTTGTATGTATTGTGAACACTACATTTTAGTTTTCAGTGTAATGACTACTCCCTATTTACAGATATTTTCATGATCTTAAAATAGTATTCATTACTGTTTACACATCATAACGTCAACAAATTTATTGATGAATATTCCCACCTAGTTTTCCCTCAGCCATGTTTTACATACTTCATACCTTTACTCTCTCTTCTTAAGTGTTAATTATTGATCACCACCAAAACAAGCCCAATTGTTTCCAGCATACTGATAATGATATACCCAGGCTTATCTATAATATCCTGAGTGGTCTCAAAACAAGCTTGAGGTGATCACTACCCTGCTGCTGTTCAAACTGATGCCCACAGGTTCTCCCCAATTACAATCTTTGCCCTGTAACTGAGCAAAGGCCTATCTAATTTGGTCTCAGCTCTTACAATTTTCCAGGTTTTCCCTTGTACTGAACTTATAATTTTTTCCCAAGGACACATGAGCTTATATTTCTCCTCTCAACTCAGTTACATTCAATTTCCTGTTTGCAAGATTTATAGATTATGTTGTATTATTTCTTTCTACTCAGTGTTTGTAACACCCAACTTAAGATCATCTGGTAGAAACCAGACCTTAAACTGTTAACCTTTCACAGAAGAACAGAAGGAATGGATTTAAACCAACCAACCACCACCAACAAACCAACCAACCAACAACCCAACAACTAACAAACAAACAAATATATGTAGGAAAAATGCAGTTTTAAAACATGATCTAGTGGTTTCATACACACTAGTCAATACACACTATCTGTAAAGGTAGAAAGCTAAAAGAAAGATTTCCAAATGAAACAACTAAGAGTATTTTTTGTGACTTAGCAGAAAAAAAAACAGTCTGATTGTCCAGTTTGGTTCTGCTAGGACACCGGTTTCACAACAATGCTAATTTACCCGTGATCTATCTTTATCCTAGTTGAGATTCTATGCATCCTCATACTCTATGACCTACAGTATTAGGGAAGACAACTACACTGAAGCTACTTTTCAGAAATAAAAGGAGCTCGATGTTTTTTGGCTAAACTTTGATGTATTGATTTAGTTTTGACAGACTTTCTCCTTGGTGATTCTCTGCTACTGAGAAAGTGCCTGTTCAAACAGGAAACACATCACATCATTACTCAATATCTAGCTTTAATGATGTAAAATGCCCTCCTTTTTTGGACTGTGATCTCAAATACAGCCTCAGCTAAAGAAATATATGTACTGGGGTAAGATAGCCTTGTGAATAAGTGAGTCTTCAATTAAGTTTTGAACTACTGCATATTCTTGGCAATGTCATAGGTTCATATGGTATTGTAGAGCTAGTAGTTTAGCTCATTTAACATAATGGAACAAGCTCTCAGCATGAATATATAAAAACCTGCTGACGGACTCCTGGTTGAAAGAGTTAACTCCCACATAAATCTACTAACGCCTTTAATGCTTTTGTAGAAGCTAATTGTTTTTAAAGCAGCATGAGACTTTATTTAAAGGTAAGCTTTAAGACATTCCCAGCAAGCAGTCAAAATATTATACACATAAATTGTAGAGAATAAATTGTTCCAATAAGGTTACTAACGCTGTCTTATAAAACTTCAACATTCATGTAGAAAAAAAAAAGAGAAAAAGCTTTAAACTGGTGGTACAATCATCCCTCAACTTAAACACAAAATACTTTTGCCAACAACCACCACCATCCTCCCCCAAACAACAACAAAAACACCCAATAAAACAAAACAAAAAACCTTACAGGACAATAAAAAGAAAATAAGGGAGATTGAGGCAGCTTGAAGTAAGAACTCTAATGTCATTGAACACTTTATGTTTGCATTCACATCTTACAAAATGATCCCAAAGCCTTTTTCCAGAAAATTTTATTCTCCCCTCCCAAATGGCATCTCACCCTGCCCACCACTATCCCAAGCACGCTATGGCCAAGCATCTTTATGTACTTTATATTCAGTTATGCAACACAGAACTTATGGAGAACTTATGGCAGCATGTTCAACCAAAAACTTCTTAAGAGCCTCTAGGTGAAAAACAAACAGTAACTGAGAAATTTGTATTTCACATGCTCAGGCAACTAACAGGGCAGACCACTTAAAACCATAACCGATAAAGAAATTATATATATTGACATAGAAGCACAAATATTCACTCACCATTTTCCAATTCCTTTTTGTACCTTGTGTTTTAACTAGCAGGACAGTCAGGAATCAAAAGGCTTGCTTTTGGTAAGCTTGTCTATTAACTCTTATAATTGTAATTTTATTTTACAGGCAGCTGTGATTTGCAGTGTAAGATAGTAGTTTTGCAAACAATAGTGGTATCAATCTATATATAACCCACTCAATATTCCCAAGTAGCTCATGGGACTGCTAAGGACATTTAAAACCTTTTCCAGAAGACCAGTACTAGTACTTCCAGATCTTTGCTGGGCTTCCATTTTGAAGCAAACAAACAAACAAACCCACACACATTGCCTAAACAAACAGCAAACAACAAAGTCAGACACACTCCCTAAAGCCCTGAAAAAGTATTTGGCCAGTTTCTCAAAGACAACTTCAAAGGATTAGATTTTCTGTTTTAGAGAAGAGTGTAGACAATACAAAGAGACTGGTTTTGTGAGCAAGTCAGCATTTCTGAAAGGATAAAACTTATTTGCAAAGTCTCAAGCTCAGCACCAACAATACAGCACTATTTCTATTTGGATACCATCAAGAAGACATGGTATTCTGTGAATCAAGAGTATCACTTCAGCAACAAGTTCAACTAACAGTGTAATGTGGTTCTACAAATCAAAGGGAAAGTTTTGCTTCAGATTAGGTGGTGAAAATAAAGTTTGTTCCGAGAAGGACATTTAAATGCTTCACAATAGTATCCTCCTCTTCGAAATTAAAGTTTTCATACATTTTATATGGCTGTTTTTTGTTGGTTTTTGTTTCCCCTTCAGGTAAGGAGATTAAGGCTACAAAGAAATGCATACACAGGTACTAGACACCTTCACTGCATGTGTTTTTCTGTATGAAAGTTGGTAAGCACATTCTTCTACTCCTTCAGGTAGGGAGGCATACAACCATAGCCTGTTGGATTTGCTCTACACTGAAAAGCCAGTCTTTGTCCTGAGCTCACCCCTGTTCCCATCTGGTAGATGAGCATTCCTCACAGAATTCAAGATTTCTCCTATCTATAGGGTTATCAGCCTTGCCTCAACCACACCTCAACAAGCAACAGTGAAAGACCTGATGAACACAGCTGCTGACGCAAGCTAGATACCCCATGAATGTAGGCATCCTGAAAAAGGACAGCTCCCCCCCCTCCCGCTTCTTCCCTACAACAGGCCTTGGTAGAGGAAACTGGCCCACCCAGGTAAAGGATAAACCAGCACCCCTCACTGTTGCCCCTCCTGCCCACACAGCTGAGCACTTAATCGTTCGCCGTCTGGGACGCCAGATTAGGACTACATCGAGGGCTCACCATACACATCACAGACCACTCCAGCACCAAAGAGCCCTATGAAATAAAGCTCGCCATTGCCACACAGCCCCAAGCCACCTCCTCAGATAGCACCCCATCCACTAGGCAACTCCCCCCTCAACTCAGTGCTGCATTCCCACGGAAACAGCACCTCAGTGGTAATGGCATTTTAGATGAGCCATCCCAAACGGGCTGAGACCTCCTTTTCCTCACAGTCCATGCGCCCCTTCATCCTATTCCCGCCCGGGCACGAGCCACGGCTCCCAACCGCCGCCACCTGCCCGCGAATTGCTATTGCCCCTCCCCCCACACGCACCGCCCCCACGCGCCGTCCCCTCGCTAGCCTGACAAGCCGCGCTCAGACACGCGCATCACGCAGAGGCACTAGCCAACTAGGACCCAGAAACCCTGGCGCCCGCCGTTTGCGAATTCTAGGCGGTTCTGCCTTTGACTGACAGCTCATCTCGGCCTATCAGACAGAAGCGGCCCGCGGCCCGCTCCCCCCTCCCCTCTGAGCGCAAAATTCTGCTGGAGAGGAGGTGGATCCCCTCCATTTTATCCACACCTCCTCCTCCCCCCTCCAGCGCCCGCTCTCTCCCTCCGCCCCTCCGAGGCGCGCAGATAATCGGCAGATCCTCTGCCCAATAAGAGTTGAGGCCGCCTGCGCCGTAGTATGGTTGAGGACCAATGGGAGCGGCGACTGGGCGGAGGCCCGAGGTTTCCAAACGCTCCGAGGCGCCATGGGCTGAAAACTAAACCGAGATGGAATCTCCCAGTCTGAACCGGTTTGAGCCGGTTCCGAGTCTGTGGCATTAGGAGGGGGAGACGCGCCGCGCTCAGTCCCTGCTACCACTGCTGCCTCCAACGTCGTGCATGCGACCTGTTCGTAGGGGAGCCCGTAGGGGGAACCGCCGGCGCAGCTGAGGGGGCAAAGTTTAGTGCTAGCTGGGGGGGGGTGGGAATGGGGAAGAACTGAGTGCTGGTCAGGCCTAAAGGAGGGCGGCAGCAACAGGAGTAACGAGAGACCCAGCCGCACGGGCCCCGGCCTGGGCAGCCAGCGACGTGGGAAAGAGAGAACTGCGGCCCCACCAAGCCGAAGCCCCAAGCCAGGGCCACGAGGAAGGTAGAAGCTCTCCTTCCCTACCCGGGGCCTTGATAGACCGGAGCTCTGCGCCGACCCACTTCTCGCCCCGCACGGGAGGAGGGAAGCGTGCCCCATCTCCTGCGCGGCCGGCGGCGGGGCCTTGTGCCTAGACTGAGAAGGCGGCACTGAGAGGAGCACCCGCCGGGGGCCCGCAGGCTTCTTCTGGGCGCCTAGTGCAGTCAGGCCAGGGCACGCTGGCTAGGTGGTAGTGTGGGGAGAAGTAACGCTCGTAGCACATACCCAACGGGAAGGAGGGTACGCTCGTCATTACACCCCCCTTCGGGTGTGGGTTTTTTACTTTTCCCCCCCCTTTTTTTTTTTTTCCTTTTTTTTTTTTTTTTTTTTAGCGGGGCGTGCGTGTTATTTTTGGTGGTGTTTATTTTAATTTTTTTTGGCGTGTGGTTAGAAACTTCGTTCACCCGCCCCTACTTTTTAAAGGAGGAGGCTGTAAGAAATACCGAGGTAAGTTAGTACTGAGGCTATGGGGAGGAGGGTGGGGGGGTGGTTGCGATGAGTAACGCGGTGGGGGGCATGTGGGGAGATCTCGGGAGAGGGTGTGGGGAAGTGGGAGGGTACCGCTCTTCGTGTGACCGTGTGGAAGGCGTAAAGTCTTCGCTGTGGAAGCAGAGGCTTGATGGGCTCTGAGGAGAAACCCTGAGGAGGGAGGGTGTGCGGCGTTTAAAAGCAGGTTTGAGGTAGAAGCATCCTAGGCCTGGCAGAGAGGGTGCGGGGATGCTGGGGCCACGGGAAAGATGGCAGAAGGGCTGGGAAACCGCTGCTGAGGCGCACGGCTAGGGCCTGCCTCTCGTTACGAGGGAGGCTGAATGGTCTAGGAGGGTTGGGATCGGGTACGGGCAAAACGGAGGACATAATCTGTAAATTATTAGGAGTGGAAGTTTCCAGAAATATTTTTGTGTGTCTGTGCAGCAGTATTGAAACGTCCGCCTGGATCACGTGGGGGCCCTGTATAGAGCGCGGGGCTGGAGCGGAGGGAGGGAGCGGAGGGAGGGGCTGCGCCGCCGCGGGTCCGCTTCGCTCAGGAGGGCCCCGGCCCGCCCGCCCGCCATCCGCGCGAGTCTCCGCGGCTGCCGTATCTTACCCCGGACCCCCGGACCGGTTCTCGCACCCTCCGCGTGTCCGTCAGCTGGGGCTCGGGCCCTCGCGGGAGCAGCGCGACCCTGGCTTTGCGGCGGGAGCAGGGGAAGGCCTGTGCGTTGGGTGGGTGTGAGTTATTTCGGGTGCGGCCATGGCGAAAATGAATGCTCCGAGGTGTTGGGGAGATGTTTGTGAGGCGGTGTTATTTAACCTCGTACGTGGGCACACGTGTGTAAAGTAGTGAGGGGAAGAAATTTTATTGTGATCGTGGGTGTGAAGTGTAATACGAATGTGTTTGTGATGTCCTCCGTTTCATACCGTGTAGCTGGAGGAATTTACAAGTAATGCGACGAATTCGTTGGAAGAGGATAGAGAGGTGGTTATTTACGTGCAGTCGCGGAATTGCATGGCTAGAAATCGGGCAGTGACTTTCCCAGGGTTTCTTTTTTTTTTTTTGTAATTGCTACCCCTAATGAGCATTAAGTAACTGGGTTGAGGGTGGTCTGTGCTTTATTGTGAATACTCAGCATTTCTTACTATCAAAATGTATGTTTCTATTCCAGTGTATTAAATCTGGGTATATCATAATAAGGTAACTGTTCTGTTAAACTTAGAGGTACCAGGGTCATCGAGAGTTGGAATAACTAAGTAAACAGTGCTGTAAATGCAGTTCTTTTGACCTTCGGTAGATGTCAGATTCTTGCTAGCTTGTAGTTCAGATTTTTCCCCCTCCCTTTTTTTTTTTTCCCTGTTTGTCTATTAATTCGCAGTGTTGAAGGGTTGATTAGTGATAGTTCTTAGAGCTGCTGTTTAAATCTGTTCAGGAGTTCAGGCATGGCGGGGGGAAGTATACAAAATCAAAGATCATAAACTAACGGGTGCATAGTTAGGAGAAGGTAATCGAGTTGATTTTAGTTAGAGCTGACCACAAAGCCGCCATTTCTATATTTCAGTTTTCGAGTAGGTAGGTCATTTTGAAGATAATGCAGGGAGTGGCAGAGGGACCTATTCAAAACATTTCCTTTCTGCTTCCATGTAGTTAATAACTTCTCTTGGTCACGTGGCTCGTCGTTTGTGCTCATAGGGCTGGTAAAAAAACACCGAAAGAGCCTTAAATCTGAAATGAATGACCTTACCTGAGGAGCGGCTGACATACGACGTTTATTGTAGTTTGAAAACCGCTTTCCGGCTCACGGTTCAGCCGTGTAGGCCAGATGTGAACAAAAAGGGGCGTGCCTGAAAGCAAGCTTGGCCGGTGGGAGTATTAGCCGCTCTAAGCTGTAAAGAATATTAATTGGTGCAATTTACTTATAGTAGTGGTGCTTACTGATTGTCTGCGAGATGAAATTGCTAAATGTTCTTCTGAGTTAAATGAAAGAAATGGGTTTTTCTTGTAGTTTTGTTGATTGCTTTTATATTTAACATAGGAATTTTCAGAACTTTAGTAGTTGAGTGGGGGTGTGTGTGTACGGAGAGGATAGATGTGGAGTGTTAGTTTTAATTCATTTTGGTTTCCATTTGATGTTTATTCTCTTACATTTTTCAAGGTAGATGTAAAAAGGCTGGCTGCATGTAGGGATGGAGCCCTCAAAATAATTGTTAGTGTAGTAATACTTAGTTTTGATTTCAAACTAGAGTTAAAATGCTTGGCTTTTGAAATTACTGCCATTCAGTATAGAAGTAAATGAAATTAATATTACTTGCAAATAGGCATTTCTAAAGAAAATATTTTCCTAGTCTGTATGCTACTATAAGACTTTCACTTAATTGCTAATTGCTTGGATTGAGGCACAGGTTTGTCTTGTTTTTAGTTTTGAACCTGACTTAAGTATATAAGGCATGAATTCTTACAGGATGTTAGAGCAGATCTGATTTCTAGCCGGTTCTAAAGAGCACGGCAGGGAATTTCTCTGGAAGAATTTCAGATTGTATCACTCTGAATGTGCATATAGCTCTCTCGTGTAACTCCGAGGGATCTAAGAGTTGTCCAAGTTGACTTCGGGAAAGGAGGGTGAATTAGTAGGAGAGGCTCTTGAGAGGGGAGGAATACATGTAGAGTTGCCAGTGATTGTGAGAATAGGGCATAAATGGTCTGTGCTTCCAACATAGGGGGTGGTGTGAAAAGGGTGAAGTGTGTATTACCATCCACAATTTTATGGCTCCTGGCTTATTTTCTTGGTTTTTTCCTAATTGGCTTTATCTTGTACCAGTCTCTCTGGAAGGCATTTCACATGCACACCCACAATCGCACCCCCCAACCTGACTTCCTTTGCATAATATTGAGGCTGCTGTATCTAGGACAAAGAGTTAATGCATATGTTGCTGGGTTTATGGGACTTGAAACTTCGAGTAGAGTTCCACTTCAGTTTGAAGTGATCTAATGTGGCACATGGGGTAACCTGCTGACTTAACAGTCCATCCCCTTCATCCTCTCCAAGTGCCTTTAGTTAACTGTCATAATTTCAGTGGTAATTTTTTACTGCTAGACAGTTAACGTAAAGTGTTTTGTTTTGGTTTTTTTTTTTGGTTGGTTTGTAGGGTTTAGTTTTTTGGTGTGGTTATTCCTTGTTTTGGTGTGGTTGGCTAATTTCTTATTGTGTATGTATAGGTCACATTTCACTTTCATAAACAATTGTTTAAAAGCTTTTAGAACTGATCTAAAGGTTGATATTTGCCTCAGAAACTCAAAATGGGACAGAGATTGCACCTTAGGGTTTTGGTTATGACAATACTAAGTATTTCTTCCAGCAAGTTTACCAGTTTGTGTTCAGAGCCTGGTAAGGGTTCATACCTGCTTTGAAATAAGTTGTAGGGTGGTGATAATACACCCTGTCGACTAGCGGAACTTGCATGCTTTATTTGCTGAGGATGGGGTGTGAACTTTTTGTCCTGCTGCTGAGCCTTCTAAGGAGTGTTCTGTGCAGGGCTGTTACTACTAGTGTAGCTCCTCATTCAAATGGAGTTCGTAAGTTGAAGCACTTGCTTTTACAAGTACATTTAATAATAATGTCTCATTAACTGATCAAAGTTCTGGTATTTATTTTGCAGTAATCTATGCCAGCAATTATGACAATGTTAGCAGACCATGCAGCTCGTCAGCTGCTGGATTTTAACCAGAAACTGGATATCAATCTCTTGGACAATGTGGTGAACTGCTTATACCATGGAGAAGGCGCACAGGTAATACGGACTTGGAACCCATCTTGTTATGTGTGTTTAATCTTAAAACAAATCAGTAGAGCAAAATTCAATAAAAATCAGTAATATTGGTGTATTTACCCTGCTAGTGATTGGAGTATTGCTAATTATTCACATGTCCTGGTTTAAAGGCAGGCCTCTTGTTTAATGTGAACATTGAATTGATTTCTAAAACTGCTAGTTTAGTATGTTGATTTCTAGCATGCCTTCTGCTGTTGAAAGACATTATCATGTACAGTATGGTAAGAGCACTTCTGCATGCAGCTCTCCTCCTCTGACTTGAGTTGTTCAGGAAGGTCTGAGCTAACCTTTTACGGTCGGGATAGTGAAACCATAAGTATAATGCTAGGCTCACTGAAGGACTGTATTCTGCAGAAAAATCTGCAATCATGCTATAACTGTATTTATAGCTACAAAGAGGCATCTTGCTTGTATTTAAGACAAGAGTTCTTGTGAAATTTTTTTCCCTCATTATTCTTTGCAGAAGTTCTTGCACTCTTTTCTTGGGACTTAGTGCAGATTGTGAAGTTGTAAGCTTAAATTGGGCCAATGTATTTATGTGCTTGCATATATTGCCTTAGATTAACCTTGTATTGCTTTTATCTGTGTCTTGAACTACTTTGGAAATCAGGCTTAAATGCTGAAAGCAAGTATTGCTATGAGGGTGTTGGCATATATCCTCTTCTGGAAGATTTTAATTGTTCATACTTAGCATGTGGGGAGTTTTGGTGTCAGGCACCTCTTGACTAAGATACTCTTGCAGAACAATTAGTAGTGAATTAAAACAAGATGAAGTATCTGGTGCTTCTGTATTCCTCCCAGCTGTTAGAATAAACAGCAATATACTTGCTTGTGCTCATTTTATGTATCTTTAAAAAGCTTTTTGAGGCTTGCTAATGGGAGTTCCTATGAAGTTTGAAATACCTTGCTGGTTTCTGAAATACTTATTTTTGAGTTTCTCAAGCTCAAAATAGTTACTTAGGTCTAGTTTTTTTAATAATCATGTGACAGAAAACTGCTCATAGCTTTTTCCTTGAAAGTATGGATTTATGAGTGCTTGATTTTTGAATAATATGTTTGTTGTACTGCCTTACAAAACAGGCGGTATTATTTAGTATGAGTGGGGTTAAAGTTGGAGAAGTTTATAAGGAGAACAGGGTATTAATGCTAAATCACAGGATACACCTGGTTGGAAGAGGCCTCAAAGATCATCCAACACTTGACCCAGCACCGAAGGGTCAACACTAAACCATGTCTCGTAAGTGTCAGAGCCACACATTGCTTGAACACATCCAGGGATGGTGACATGACTACTGCCCTGGGCAGACCATTCTAATATTTGATAATCTTTTTAGTGAAGAAATATTTTCTAACATCCAGCTTAAACCTCCCCTCGTACAGATTGGAACCATTTCCTGTAGTCCCCTTGCTTGACATGAAGGAGAAGAGGTGGGCACCCTCCTTGCTCCAGCCTCCCTACAGGTAGTTCTATAGAGTGGTGAGGTCTCCCTTCAGCTGCCTCTTCTTCAGACTGAACAACCCCAGCTCCCTCAGATGTTCCTTGTAGGTCATGTGTTCTAGGCCCTTCACAAACCTCACTGCCCTTCTCTGGACGTGCTCCAGCACCTCAGTGCCGTACCTGAAGAGAGGGGCCCAGAACTGAGCACAATACTTGTGTAGCCTCACCAGTGCTGAGTGCAGTGGGATGATCACCTCCCTTTTCCTGATGGTCACTGTTTCTAATACAAGCCAGGATACTATTGGCTTTCTTGGCCCCTTGGGCACACTGCTGACTCTTACCTAGCTGGCTGTCAACCGATACCCCCAGGTCCCTCTCCAAGTCACAGCTTTGCAACCACACATCTCCATGTCTATAGCTTAACATGGAGTAGTTGTGACCCAGGTGGAGGACCTGGCACTTGGCCTTGTTGAACTTCATACAGTTAGGCTTGGCCCATCGATCTAACCTGTCCAGATCCTGTTGTAAAGCTTGTCTACCTTCTAGCAGATTGACACAACCACCCAGCTTGTTGTCATCTGCAAATTTGCTGCGGGTGCACTCAGTCCTCATCCAGATTATTAATAAAGATGTTTAAGAGGACATGTCCCAGTACTGAACCCTGGGGGATGCCACTAGTGACTGGGCACCAGCCAGATTTAGCTCCATTCACCACTGCTCTTTATGCTTGGCCATGCAGCCATTTTTTTACCCAATGCAGAATCTGCTTAACTAAGCCTTGTGACATGAGTTGCTGAAGGAAAATGCTGCAGGAGATGATGTCAGAGGCTTTACTGATATCCAGGTACACAATGTCCAGGGCCCTTCCCTCATCCACTAGGTGGGTCGTGCTATTGTAGAAGGAGATCAGGTTAGTGAGGCAAGACCCTGCCTTTCATAAACCTGTGCTTACTGGGCCTGATCACCTGGTTGTCTTGTATGTGCCATGAGATGGCACTCAGGATGACCTGCTCCATAACTTGTCATGTCATTGAGGTCAGACTGACAGGCCTGTAGTTCCCTGGGTCATCCTGCTGGGCTTTGTTGTAGGTGGGTATCAGATTTGTTAGTCTCCTGTGAACTGGGACCTCCCCGGTTAGCTGGGACTGTTGACAAATAATGGTGTCTTGGTGAGCACATCTGCCATCTCCTTAAGTAACCAGGGATGGGTCCCATCTGGTCCCATAGACTTGGCATGTCTAAGTGGCATAGTAGGTCATTGATCACCTTCTCCTGGATTGTGGGGGCTGCTTTCTGCTCCCCATCCTTGTCTTCCAGTTCCAGGGGGTGAACCTTCATGGAGCAGCTGATGTCACTGACAAATACTGAGGCAAAGCAGCTTTTCAGCAGCTCAGCCTTTTTCTTGTCTTTCGTCACCTGGGTCCCTCCTATATCCAGTGGTGGGTGAACATTATCCCATGTTGTTCTTTTGCTGTTAACATACTTAAAGTATTTTTTCCTTATCTTTAATCACACAGGCCAGATTGAATTCTAATTGAACTTTGGCCTTTCTGGTTTTCTCCCTACATATCCTTGCAAGACTTCCTGAGTTGCCTGCCCCTTCTTCCATGAACAGTAGACTTTCCTTTTCTTCCTGAGTTCTACCCAAACCTTTCTACTTAGCCAGGCCTTCTGTGCCACCAGCTTGTTTTCTGATGAGTGGGGACAGCTTGTTTCTGTGCCTTGAAGATTTTGCTCTTGAGGAACATCCAGCCTTTCTGGACTTACTTATACTTCAGAACTGCCTCCCAGGGGATGCCATCATCCAGTCTTCTAAACAAGTCAAAGTCTGCCTTTGGAAGGTCCAAGGGTGTAGTTCTTCTGACTCCCCTCCTAACTTCAGTAACTCTACCATCTTGTGGTCACTTTGTCCAAGATGTCTACCAACCTTTACATTTACTAGTCCTTTGCTGTTTACAAGCAACAGGTCTAATAGAGAGCCATCCGTTGTTGGCTCATTCACCAGCTGTTGCAGGAAGTTGTCTTCCATGCACTCCAAGAACCTTTGGGACTGCTTCCTGCCTGCTGCATTGTATTTCCAGCAGATACATGGTAAATTGAAGTCCATTTCAAGGCACCTATAAAAGACTTCATCAACCTCATGGTCCTGGTTGGGTGGTCTGCAGCAGACCCCCGTTATGTTGTCTGCCGTGTTGGCCTTTCCCCTGATTCTTATTCAGAAGCATTCAACCCCATCACGCACGAGACAGTTGAGGCCTTCCCTGACATACAGGGCCATGCCACCACCTTTGCTTCTGGGCTGAGCCCATCTGAAGGAACCTATAGTCATCCAACACAGCATTCCAGCTATGGGATTCATCTTACCATGTTTCCATCAGGGCAATAATACCATAGTTTTCCTGCTGGACAGTAGCTTCAAGCTCTTCTTGCTTGTTAGCCATGCCTTATGCAGTGGCATGGATAACATGTCAGTGGGGGCGTCTTTTTGTGGGGTCGGGCTCCATTCCCTGCTTGGTTGCTCCCTGGGGCTATTGAGTCCTAGCTTGTCAGTGGCCTTAGCATCTTCATTATTTCATGGCCCACTATCCCCTACCTCTCCTGAAATAGCAGTGGAGCCATTACACTGTCCCACAGGTGTTCCAGGCTTGTCTCCAGTGGGCCTGGTCTTTCCCTATTTTAAAGTCCTTTCAGTGAATCCAGCCAACTCCCACGATAAAACCCTTCTCCTCTTTTGAGTGAGGTGTACCCCATCTGCTGCCAGCAGGCCTGGTATTGTGTAAATTGACCCACAATCAAAAAACCCAAAGTTCTTCTGGTGGCTCCAGGCTCGAAGCCAGGAATTAATCTCATGGATCTCCTTCAATCTGTGTTGGTCCCTGCTACTGGGGGTGATGGAGAACACTGCCTGTGCTCCCATGCCCCCTGACCAGTTGACCCAGGGCCGTCAAGTCCTCTTGACAGCTCTCAGTTTTCTTTTTTATAGTTTGTTATTGCTGATCTGGAAGGTCAGTAACAGATAATAATCGGTGGGGACCCCACAAACTTTCTTGCCACATCTGTAACCTGGGCCCCAGGGAGGCAGCAGACTTCCCTGGAGGATGGGTCGGGTTGGCAAATCAGACCCTCTGGCCCTCCAGGAAGGAATCACCACCAACAATAACCCTTCTCTTTTTCTTGGTAGAGGCAGTTTTGATAGGTGGTGCTGACTGCCTTACTTACCTTTGTTAGCTCCTTGGGAGCATTTCCATCTTTGTCATTGTTTGACTGTCCCTCAGAGTCAAGGGCCTCATACCTGTTGGCATGCTTAGCAACTGGAAGTGTGTGGGGTGCTAGGGCAGGAGTCGCCTGCCCTGCCATATAGGGACCTGTTTCCATTCATTCTGAGCTCTTCCATTCATTCCATCCTCATTCTGAGCTCTGATAGTTGATCCTGCTTTGGGGAAAGCAGGGTGTGACTCCATTTTTTTTTTTCTCTGACTCGCCCTCCCTGATGCTTCTCAGCCTGCTGACCTGCTCTTGGTGTTCTGTTACCAAGTGGATGAGCTCCTCTACCTGGGCACATACCCACAGGTGAGCTCTGTGCTGCCCTTTTGCACCGATGTCTTAGCTGAGCACACTGCAGCCTGATGCTTGTGTGGTTGCATGCCTTCCCTCAAGCTCAGTCTGGGTAGCTGTATCAGTGGTGGTGGGGGCAGCATGTGAGGAGGCTATCACCTTCTGCTGGGTAGACACCTTTGGTTCTGCAGTGGGGCTGATAGTTTTCCCCTGCCTGCGGGAACTGCCCTGCAAACTGCTGTGCCATGCCCTTGCTGACATGTAGTGCCCTCTTTGCCCACCCTGTTTGCCACCACTCCCTGGGGACACTTAAATGGTCTGTGGAAGATGTGTCACTGTCCATGCTTTGCCTGCCTCTTGTGAGAGGTGTTGGCTCAGAGTGGGTTGTGTGTGGGGTGTCAGGTCTCTGCCGTGGTTTGGAAGGAAAAAAAAAAGAAACCATGTCCACTGGTTTTAATTTTTTTTCGGCCTTGCTGAACTGCCACAGCATCTGTGTTGGCTCTGGAGGGTGGTATCAGTGGGTTAGCTGAGATCAGATTGTCACTGTTCTGGTAGTTTGAGGTGTTCCTTCAGTTCAAACAGCTAAGTAGTTTGCTGTTTAGAAAAATAATGCACTAAGAAGTAAAAATTCAAGAGGTGGTGCTTAGCTGGCAGAAGTGAACTATGGTATAATTGTACTTTACATACATATGTCTCACTTGATTGAAACTGGTTTGCTGTTTCTGGACACTTCCAAAGGTGAAGACATTTCAGTGAGGCTCTGAGCCCTTCTTTTGAAGGAGTTAAAAAATCCCTACAGGAGAAAACACTTTTTCTGTGGAGGCTGACAGCTCAAATAATGACTCAAAGGGTGACAGGAATAATAGAAGTTGAGAGAAGTAAATATTAAAATGGAAAGATTAACAGTGGTTTGACCAAAAATAGATTAGGGTAATGTTAGGTTAAAAAAGAATGCAGCCTGGATGGCTCATGCTGAACTTGATTTCACATTCATCACTTGTTTCCTTCTGCTTAATTTTTATCTCTTGCAAAATTATTATATGCTGACCTGTACTTAGGCAAGAAACAAACTAGATGAAACTGCTAGAAACTAGATGAAGAAACAAACTAGATCTGTCCTAAATGTCTTTTTTTCTTGGTGGGAAAGGAATATTCCCAACCCAATCCCAGAGCAACACCTTACTAAGTAGAGGTAAGACAGCTCATAGATGTTCAGCTGAGCTCATCCCAGACTCTTAATTCCATTGGTCTGTTGAACTGTTACATGTTCAGAAGAATTACTCGTTCCCTGATTTTGGTAGCAGCCACACAGAATTCAGTTTTGATCAATTATTACTGCTCAATTTTTATGTTGTTTTTATGAAACTACAGGAATTAATGCCCAGAAAAGGGGTTAGTGGGTGTGAGAGAGGAAATTTTTTGGAGAGAAGGCTGTTTAGTCTTCTGTATTTTGTTGGTGTTGAAATTTGATCCTGTATGTCACTCCTACTAGAAGCACTTAAGGAGGCCTGTATAAAAAGACAGCCAGGTTGAACCTAGAAGTAATAGCTGGTCTTTCTGCCTTACACAAAACTGCATCAGAAGTGGTGGGTTTTGGTTTTGCTGCTGGGGGCATGGAGGGTGGGGTTGTTTGGTGATTTTGTTGTTCTTTTGATTGGTGTTTGTTTGGTGGGTTTTAAGCTCTGATGTCATGCTGTGAGATTATGGTTGTACTGCCTTGGGATGCAAAAGGATTATTTGTGTGGTACTTTTCCATATGAAATCTATGGGGACTTCCTAGTCAATAACAGGCTGGGAGTTGCTCCAGTATGCTCAGTTGTATTACATAGGGATGCCAATTTTCTACAGATACTTCAGACATTGTTGCTCTTTACTCTTGCACCTTCCAATTCAGTAAATCCTATACCCATCTTATCTGTTCGTCACAATATCATGTATATAGATTTGTGACCTTTTTGGGATTTCTGCCTTACCGAAAATACGTGTTTTCCTAACACCAGTTGATTGGCTCTGGTATGTTCTGGCAGCGGACTATAAGTCTGTGTAGCTTATAGTAAGTTCTGTTGACTTTATTTCTAAAGTAAACCTTTAACTGCTTGGTAATTCCATTGAATGAGTTCTACAGTGCAGTGAATGATCCAGCTGATTTCTGTTAACTGTGATACAAAATGTTAATCTTGCAGGTGATAAACTTTGCAGAAGATTTGTCAGTACACCTGATTTTTGGAAATGGCAAAGGGAATTTGGCTCCCTAAAACAACACAACCAACTAAAAAGCACAAAACCTTATGGACTTCCAGGTTTTTGGAAAGGATAGTTAAAAGTCAGCTATTTCAGTGTGTAATTACCTCAGATGAGGTTTTTGCAAGTTACCAAAACCATAGTATCTAGTACAGCAGCAGCGGGTGTCCCAAGGAAGAGCAAACAATTACCATGACCACTTCCCTTCCTCCTTGCCCCATCAGTTTTTATTACTGTTAAATAAACTGTTAGATACTGAAGGGATTCCTTGGAAGTGGAGGCTTGAGACTTCTAATGCTCTGTTTCTTTTTTTTTTTTTTCCCAAATAAAATACCTAGTTCCTGCATTAATAACTTTGCAGCATGCTGACAGTACTCCTTAAAGTTCGCATTTTACGTGAATGCTTCCAGTAGAACTGGAAAGTTTGGATGCCCTTGAATAAAACTTTACCTAAGTGGCTTTCTTGAAAGGGAGAGCTCTTCATTCCCTAGTATATTTTCTGTCGTGTGCTGTTTCTCCATGTTCACTGCTGGTCTAGGCAAATCATTTGGTATGGAAGAGGGACCTAAGCAGATGACTTTTTTGAATTTGGTTATTAATAAACTTTTCAGTGGCATGCAGAAGGAGGCTTCAGAGACTTGATGCTCCTGGTTGTGTTGTGCCTAACTCTTGGATAAGTGATATAAAGAAGTATTATATATTGATTTCTCTGCTGACAGTATATAATGTCTTAATCTAATGCTGATGCTTTTATTCATCAAATTTGCTTTTAGCAAAGAATGGCACAAGAAGTCTTGACGCACTTAAAAGAACATCCTGATGCGTGGACAAGAGTTGATACTATTTTGGAGTTTTCTCAGAACATGAATACCAAAGTAAGCAAATTAACTTTTATTTATTTGGTTTTCCTCTTTCTTCCATTCATGAACTTTGAGGAAGGTATCTCATTTTTAGCGACAGACTTTCTTAACTCAAACCACATTTTTTAATTGTCTTGTTCCCAAAGTTGGCTTTAAACAACTGTAATTGGAAATACATGTGGTTGGTTTTTTTTTCGAAGGCATGTACAAGCATAATGCTAGTTCCAAAGATTAGTGTGTCTGTATACATCTGAGTAATGAAGTCTCCTAGAGCCACATTTTGTCCTTGGGTGAGCATTTGGCTGTGTTTGATCATACTGAGAGCCATGTGCACATAACTGAGGAGAGAATTTGTCCCTAGGCGTAGAAACCTCCTTAGGCCAAGAATTTGAGTGGTCAATGAAATTCAAACACCCCAAACGCTCAATAGTACAAGATGAGTCTTTATTAACATGCAGAACACATTTGCTCTGTACTGCTGTTTAAATCCATCCATCATGGTGGAGACTAAAGGGGTGAACATCCTTCTTTTTTGTTTTGTTTTGTTTTTTACAATTTTAAGTGCTTTACCTAAGACTTCTGAAGTTTGAACAGAAAAGTTGATCAGAATGTGTTTTCACTGTCTTAAGCTTGATGATTATTACCTCAGATAACTGACATGCTTGTTTTTCTGGTTGATACACACCGTGTTCGAACAGAAAATAATCGTGTTTGGATGGTTTCATGAAATAGTTCCATTTTTTTTCATTGCTCTCTGCAATTTAGGGGAAAACAGTTTAAAGAACTTCCTCAAAGTGCTAACCTTTAAGTAACAGTGTTTGCCTGTTTGCTTGCCTGGTAAACTTTGCTTTTTATACTGACAGACATTACTAATGTTTAAGTTGATTCATCAACAGTATTTTTAAAAACTCAAATTTGTCTTGTGAAAAATGAGATGATTAGAGGAACAGAAAGAAAGCAACAGGTAAAGAATTCTTCAATTTACATGAATTGCAAATGATTTGGTGCTAAATTTCTGCACTATGACATTTGGCTTTATGCAATCATATTTTTTCTTTAATTAAAGCTGTTAACACTACCTGATATTAATCATAATGTTCCATTATGTTGATTGCTTGTAATAGGAAGAAAAGGGGTGTCTTCCTGTGCAACTGACACAGCTAGGCTTTGACGGCAGGCCTCCACAAGGTCTACCCTTTTGATTCCCTTTAACTGAATTCTGTTCATCAATTGTTTTTGTTTCTTGGGAGGTGGGAGGGAAAGGGATTCGGTGCATAGCATAAGTAATAATAAGGGTGCCATAGACATTTCTACCATAGGGATCATTTCATGCTTTTTTTCAGTATGTGCTGTTACCTGTCCCTCATCTTCATAACTGGGCAGTTCTAAGGCAGTTACAAGCAAATGAAGGGCAAACAAATTTTGAAAGACTCCCATTTTAGGTGCAGTTGAGATGTGTTCACATGTATTGGTGCAGTAAACTGATAAAAAAATCCATTTGTAATAGTTTGTGGCAGAACTCCTAACTTATGTAAGTGACTTTTTTGGGTCTGGTGTGTCTCATTATATGGGAAATACCAAAAATTAAAACCATTAAATCAAATGAGACTTTAAAACAAAAACCCCAGAAAGCCCCTTGCAGAGGGTTCGGGCAGGCTGCTGAAGCCCTTGACTAGTAAGAAGGATATGTAGGTGAAGATTGTATCCAGTGATTTTATTACTGCTTCCATTTCATTTTGTGTGTGTTAGGAAAAATTAGTATTGCTCGTCCTGAGGAGATGACTAAGACACTACCAGAGGGCAGAATTGAAGTCACCTATGTACAAAAGAACGTATAGGAACGTAGATAGCAAGAATCTCTTCACAGTTTGAGGTGCATGAACATGAATTAGATATTTGAGAACATACTGAGGGATTGAGTGGCAGATACTAGAGGTGACTGTCCTTCTATATGAGAAATCCTAAGTGGAAGGGGGAGGGATAGATTGTGAAGATGAAGTCTGTTCTTAGTTTTAAGTTTTCTTTGGTGCTAAGTGTTTTTAGAGAATAAAACTTGACTTGTGGTTCTGGTGTTAAAAGCTAAATAAGTTGACTTTTGGAAAAAAATTTGGAAGCAAACCCTTTTGTTTAACTGCTATCTGAAAGGGCTATGACTAAGTATGCCTGTAGAATGTAAAAGATAAGAGTTCAGATCTGCTTCAGGAAAGTCAGCACTTTCTAATTACTGCTTATATTTTCAGTGTTTTTAGGAGGTTTTGTAAGTATGTTTTGTATTGTGAGCCTAGATAATTGTGGGTGACATCTATAAATTTATAGCAGTGACCAAAACATACCCTGTGAAGTGAAGCATTTGCTTGAACAATATTTTCATACATTTTTCTTTATTGATGTTCCCATGATTTCATTTAGCTTTTGTATTAAGAAACTAAGTAAATTTACAAATTAAAATTAAGTTCAGAAACTTTTGCTGCTGACCATGGGGAAAAAAATTGACCCAATTTCTATTAATGCATATTTTATTTGGTACCCAAGGTTATGGAAAGTGATTTGAAAATGAAGGGTGTATCTTGTGGAAACTTGGGTCCCATAGAGAAGCAAGGGAATGAAAGTTATGTTAAGATGAGAAAAACAAAAATGCTATTTTAATACAATGTAGTTTGGGACAGGCTACATTGTGTGCTTGGAATTGAAGCAAAGTTTATATGATCCCTTTGGTTGAAATTCTAATGATCCTACTTTGTATAACAACTAACCATTTTAAAGAGGAACTCTTATTCTCAGCCAACCTTTGTACTGTGAAAACTTGAGTTTACCTTTCAGGCAATGATCGTATTTTATTTTTTTTCCTTCCTAATGCACTGCACATAAAGTAAACATCAAACTCCTCGTCCCCTTTTCTCTTCTGTCTATTCATGCTAATAGGGTTTTGCTTATTAAAGTTCTTGGATCATACAATCACAAACTTCTTTCCCTGTTACTGTGAGTTGGCAGTAGGGACAAATGGGCAGAGGGACTGGCCTTACCGATTACTTTGCAAACGTAATGGTTTTGGGTAAGAACATAGGAAAGAATTCCTGAAAGGTAAAAGGATTTCCAAGAACTTACTCAAATTTTTGTTACTCTTTGACTGAGCACAAAAGTTCATCTTTAAATAGTAGAAATAGCTGCCATATTGGGGTGGGCATTGAAATTAAATAAACCTGTGGGTTGTCTTGCTGTTCCTAAAGTAACATACCAGTGAAGTTTGGGAAATACTTTCTTTAGAAAGTGCCAGTGTCAGGAAATGTGATGCTTAGGACAAGATTTCTTTATTTTTATTTTCTTTTATTTTTTTCCCCCCCTCCCAGCTCTTAGAGGAACGATAGGAAGCTTGCGACCATCCAAGCTGCTAAATATTTTAGGAGCCTGGTTGTGTTTATACGTGAATGTCTGAGCAGTCATTTATGATGCAAATTCATATCTGGCTGCTACTTTCTCTTTTCCAGATAGCCAAAATTGTCTGCCAAAGGGCTTTTTCTTTTTTTCCCCTCCCCTCCTGGTGTGAGCATGATCAAATAGCAGGACTTAGTATAGCAAAGAATAAAACAAGAAAAAATAAATGCATGAAAACTCAGTAAATGGGTGAATAGACATGTATTTAATAAAATTACTAGTTTAATAATCTTGAAGTCTTAGCTGTTAAGTGTGAATGCCTGATTGAATGAGACTCCTAAAAATTAGTTAGTCCTACAGTAATGTACTCACATTTTGTTCTTCTCCAATTTCAGTATTATGGACTGCAAATCTTGGAAAATGTGATAAAAACAAGATGGAAGATTCTTCCAAGGAACCAGTGTGAAGGTAGGGAGGGATTTTTGTCTTTTCTTGTTTTGTGTATTGAGATACAGACCATCAGTACCCAAATAAGTAATCTTCAGATTCAAAACCAACTGGGCTGGTAACTTTTCATCAAGTCGTAAGACAGTCCATGCTTTTTTGGATGATGAAACAATGTCTTCCTTTATGTAGTAATGGTCTCAGAGGGGTGGTGAGCACTTGAAATTCTGTACATTAAAAGGGAAGGTACAAGGTGTGACTGACAGTATTGAAACATCATCACTTAAGTGTTGTACTGACTTACAGGCCAAACTTACCTGAAAAGGTCTAACCCTAGGCAGCCTATGAGGTTAGCCTCTGGCTTTTGAGGTAGAGGTTTTGGTTTCCTGTGCTTGGCACCTGAGGCTGTTTTCAGGCAGTCAGATACTATGGAGTCTGTATAATTCATGTTAAGTGTGCATACAACTAGATTGTTGTAACTGGGAGTGCCGTGTAGGACAAACCCCAGTCTTCAGTCATTGCAAGGAATCTGCAAGTCTTAAAATAAATGCTGTGGTTTAGTTTTGTGTGATTTCCCTCCCTTCCTTATTGCTTGCAATATGAGTTGAATTTTAGACAGTAGCTATGATAAATGGTACAGGATTGGTACTTGTCCACATAGCTTTCTGTTAAGTTACGATTACTTGGAATTCAAATACTAAGTACAACTACTTCAAATTGTTGATGCTGACTGTCACCATTCTATACTTGGGTTTTTACTAAACACTAGTTTCGTAAGTCAGTTACTCTAAATTCCTTCCTTTGTGCTGTGAGCTTTTAAGAATGCTAATATGTGCTTTAAATTTTTACTGCCAGTGCTTTTGTTCTAAAACTATATTGATTAAAACATAATTGTAAATGTCTATGAAAACAACTGTGTAGAGGGAGACATTTTTGCAATTCTCAGGTTTTTTTGCCTCCTAAATACAAGTTGACAGATAAAATGAAGCTCTTTCTGGAAGCAGAAGTGAGGTTTCACATCCATTATATTGTTGGAGGCAGGCTCGTAGATTTCTGGAACAACTTCAACTATGCCTTAGACCCAGTTATGTTCTTTTGAGAGGCAAAGAGAGCACCCTGAAGTTAAGTCATCTGTGTGTTTTTAATTTGGAGTATTCAGGTCTTGTAACCTTCCTGGCTATGAGCACTTGGTTTCAGCCTTAGGAAGTTCTGATTGTGGGAGCAGAGGAGAGAAAGTAAGGAGTCAGTAGTTTGAAGCAGTTCCTTAGCTTAGTACTGACTGCTGGTGAAGGGAGGTGTAGAACAGGAGGTTTCACAGAGGTAGGCTTACTTGATAGTGTGGAATTGAAGAAGTGCTAAATACAGAAAATTATTCAGTAATTTTAAGTTTTAAAATGACATGGGCTTGATGCATAGAACAGCTGGGAAGTAGTAGTAGGTAGGGTAAGGTTGCTGGCTGTGCTTTGGGTCATAACTGTTCTTGAGATGCCAAGATACTACTGAATACATACCTGAATGAATTCTGGAACTCACATATTTGAGATACTTAACTCCTTGCAGGCATGGTAGTGCTATTTGACTGGTTCCTGTCACCTGAGAAGATGAAATAACAGTAACTAATAGTATTGCAATGCAAAATAAAGTTAATATCTGCAGTTGTGCAATCAGTTTTGTTTTATGCTTATTTTCTTGACTTGTATGTCTTGAAGACACCAGAGGGGGAAAATAATCCTAAGAAATGAGTGTCCTTACATGAACCTTTTAAAATATTTTCCCCTTGACAGAAGTAAACTGACAATCTGAAATTGTCTTTAATCCTCACATAAGTTAGCTTGCTTTTGCTTGTCTGCTTTCATCTCCTCTATAGAAGAGGAACCAAATGTATTTAACATACCATGACATTGGATGCATCTTGGTCTCAATGGTGTAGGAGGGTGGGTAGGTCACTAATCCAATTTCATTTGGCTGCTGGTGGTAGGATTTTACTTTTTTTTGCTGATGATACTAGTTGGTGCAAAAGAACTGTTCCACAGCTTGTTCAGCTGGTTTGATTACCTGGGAAATAAGCTTAAACTGAGGTTTTTTTTAATTCAAATTTCAGTCATTCCATCAGCTCACAGGATTTCCTTATTTGAAGTGCACCTAGTGAAATGCAGGTGCAGGAAACAGAAACTTGATAGAACAAAATAATGCTTAGTGACAAAGCAATTTGGGTTTTAATTAAGTTACTATTATCTTATATCTTTATAAAGCAACATGTCTAATAGGATTTGTGCTGTGAATACTGCTGACAAATCTTAGTATTGGTTAGGATGGCACTAAATCTATTTATGAGAAAATAATTGTTTTGTCGTTGTAGCAATAGTAGTGCTTCAGAATTGAAGTTAAGGACAGGCCTGAGTTGAGAAGTCAGTGAAGGAATATTTTTGAAACAGCCTCCCTAAAGTTTATTGGAGAAATGGAACAATGTCATTAATTACAGAGCTTCACTGACACCACCTGTTGGGTGTTTGCTTTGGTTGGTTGGTTGATTTGTTTGGTTGGTTTTTTTTTTTCCCCCACTAGCCATACTTGAAGTTGTGCATCTGAATGACTTGTTAGGCCTTGAGGTTAGCCAGGGTTTTGTAATTACTTCTTTCAGAAGTTTCTGGGAAGTTTTAGCTTCCAGTCTGGAATTTCAAATGCAGATAGAATCCCCCCCCCCCCCCATGTGTTGTATAGACTCCATTACAATGTTTGCTTTTAAAATAGCTTTTAATCTTGAGGTCTTCTAGTCCTGGTAGCTCTTAACTTGTAAATAGCTTTTCTATTGCTCATTTGTCACTGAATTTTGACAGTTGAACATTGTTAAGTACTTATGGAGAGTTCATGACTATCTTCTTGAATTTATTTGCATGTAGAGTTAGCACTTTGAACCAGCTGGTTATCTAGGCAAAAGTGGAATTTATGGGGCACAGAATTCAGTTAAATCAGGTGCCTGACCTGCATGTCCAGCCTTGCATGTTTAGTCTTGGGACTACAGCAGTGAGTTAGACCTACTATTTATAATGTGTTTAGTACTTCAGAGAATGCTTTGGATTGCTCTATATGTGTGCTCATGGTGTAAGGAATGTGGTTTTCATTCAGACCTTACTGAGGGTGCTTTAGTGAAAGGCAGGTGGGTAGTGTATTCCAGAACATCCAAGACAGTGGTGAATTAGCCTTATTTCCACAACATTGTACTACCATTCTCAAGTAAAAATTCTCAGGTTGAGGGGATACTAAATTGCTTAAGACTCTGATATTTTTTGGAGTTGATTGTTTAATAATACTTGCAAAGTATGTAATAATGATTAGTGCTACGGTCTCAAAAGGATTTTCTCTTATACTGTGAAAACCTGTCTAGAAATGAAGGGGTTTTTTTGGTCTTCCTGTTCAGTGATATGTTTCATTAATCTTGCAATGTGAAATTAAATTCTGTTCCAGTGAACAGAGTGAGCTTGTCTGGAGCGTTCTGAATTTGAATGGATAAGCACTTCTTCATTATGAAACCTGAATTGCTTGTGCAACTTTTCCTCATTCTGAAATAGGGGGGGGAAAAAGATGAAGTGTTCAGAGAGAGATGTCATTTTCTTTGTTCCCAGGAAGGTCCTGGAAGTAAGCATAAAGCTTTTGATGTAGAGGAAGCTGCTGTAGGAGAGATTTTTCTGTGGAGAGATTAGATATGTTAATGGAAATGTCTGGCCTGCTTCATGAAGAGATTTTTTTTTAATTTATTCTCTGTGTAATGAAGGGGAGAATGAGCTACGTGGCACTTAGAGCATATGCTTATGCCATTTAGAACAATTTTCGTGACATGTCTTTCCCACCCCCCCAGCTGAAATACAAATATACTGGATTGATTTGGTTCAGCATGAATGGGGAAAGATGATTTGCTGGCAAATATGGAAAAAGCATTGTTTCTTGAGTCTAAATATTAAGATGGTATTGCCCACATTTTGGGACTACTTAAACAGTGTGGTACAAGTATATATACATACAGACATCCCCGGAGGGAACAAATGAACTTTAGGATTAGAAATTCTTACTGTGGTTGGAAAACAACATGCTGAACTACATTGTTGACCTGTCATTTATGTCTCTTTAGCATAAGCAGATAATGTGTTAATTTTAGTGAACTAGTGAAAACTCAAATCTGCAATACCAGCTAGAATAATCTTCAGCAATCATTAAATGTTTTTTGCTGTGTAACTGTGTAAAAGGAGGTGCTTGTCTGTCTTAAGCATAAGAAATGGGTTTGTTTACAGATTTGTTCTCTCTGTGTTTAGTTATGACAGGCTCAGGTTGCACAGGCTAGGTGTGTAATTGCTTCTGAAAGCATGTCAAAAGATAGAACTGTAGGATTTCCTGCACTTGACCAATATAGACTGCAGAATTTACTAGTGTTGGATAACGTGACGTTCCTTCCTGTCCCAGTCCAACTCAAACCATTGATTGGGTCACTTGTGAAAATGCTTGTTCCCTCCAGAAAGCATTTCAATTTTACTGTGTTTATTGCTCTGTCAAGTAAGGACTACAATATCTAACATGCAGCCAGAAACCTTTAGAAAGTCCTTGAGTTAATGTCCTTGTGCTATCCTCCTTTTTTGGGTACTTTGTACTTAAGCAAAAGTACTTTTTGTACTTTGCTTAAAAGAAAATGCTAATGATGCTAGTCTAGGCTTTCTGACAATGATGGATGTCCAGCCTTTCTGATAACTACAACATACTCTGATGTTGCAGCTATATTGATCCACTAATGAACTGTTGCAGATAACATTCCTCCTCAGCTGTTCCCTTTCTAATGTCTCTGAGCCAGTAGTGATGATTCTCTGGCCCTTTAGTGAAATGGTACAGGGAGCTGAGCTGACAGAAGATAGTTTTGAAATAGTTTTAGAACTACCAAACTATTTTGATAGCTCTTTTTCTACTAGTTCAGCCTCTGAGTAAATTTGTGAGCAGGTGGTCGGTCAGTCTGCCAGTGCTGTCTCAGTGGAAGTTTTGGAATGGGAAAAAGGATCTTCTCCCTTCGATCTTAGATTGTCCTGAGTAAAGCTTTAACATCAGACGGTCCTTGAAGAATGCTCTGTCTTCTGAGTATTGTGGTGGCTGTGGTCAAGGCCAGATCTGTGGTAGCATGGAGCACTGGAGCATGTGCCCTATGAGGAGAGGCTGAGCGACCTGGGGCTTTTTAGTCTGGAGAAGACTCAGAGGGGATTTAAGAAATGTTTATAAATATCTAAGGGCTGGGAGTCAAGTGGGAGGGGACAGGCTTTTCTCAGTTGCACCCTGTCATACGACAAGGGGTAATGGATAACTACAGCACACAAGGTTCTACCTCAACATGAGGAGGAACTTTGTTGCTGTGAGGGTCACAAAACACTGGAACAGGCTCCTCAGAGAGGTTGTGGAGTCTCCAAAGACGACTTTGAAGACCCACCTGGATGTGCTCCTGTGTGACCTGTGCTATATTCTGTGGTCCTGCTCTGGCAGGGGGGTTGGACTCGATGTTCTTTGGAGGTAATTTCTAACCCCTAACATCCTGTGAGCCTATCTAAAAGTATTCAAGTTGCAACTAAATGGCATACTGCTACTGATGAAGCAAGATGGGAAATAGTAGCTTTGGAGATGGAAGCCTGAAAACAACATTCACTTTCTAATTTCTTTCTGAAATGCAGAGTTGCAACTGTAGGCTTTCTTCAGTGGTTTGGCAAACAGTTACAATTGTCTAGCTTCTGGCACTGCAAACCTGTTTGCATAGTATTTCAGGGCTTTCATTTGTGAATTACTGTGATGCCTCAGCAAACGGTGTGTTTGTTAGCTTTAAAATACTAGGGCAGGAGGCCTGTGATGTTAGACCAATGGTAGTGCTTGGCAATAACCCTTACCTAGTAACTGACACTGATACGTTATTAATGGTCATTCTTCTGGAGTAGTGTGGATTGATCCCAGTTGATGATGATGAATAGTTTCATTTGTAATTAGAACTACTTGTAGAACAGCTTCTGTCTGTACATACCTAATGGATCGAAGTCTAGAACAAGTTTTTCCAGATTTTATGAGCATGCAATTACCAAGCTTTCTTTTAATTTCTTGCTCAGGCCTGAAATGGGGGGGGGCGGGGGGGGTGGGATTAGGTTGTGGAAATGCTTTAAAGTTTATAATAGTGGCTAGGTGGAAAAAATTGTCTTCAACTTAAGTCATTCTTCTCAGTAAAGTGACAATTTTTTTGAAGTCTCCAATGTATGCTGCTTATCTGCATGAGTCAGTTGACTGTCTTGTTGAAGAAATCCTTGAAACCAGGTTTTGGGTTTATACATTTGAACAGTGAAAGACACATCTGTTCTAAATCTCCCTGTGACAGGAGCTACTTGCCCAGTGTGAAGTGATTAATCGCTGGCATGTTTGGATTGATCACAGTCAAAGCTGTGTTGAAGTAGAACTACTGGTAATACATAGTTTGTGATTTCAGATCTTCTGTCCATACCTTTTCTTGGAGTGAGATGTTTTTGTAAAGAATGGGTTTAGATATGTATACTCTGAAAAGTCACTTGGGGAGCCATTCTTCCATGTCTTCAGAAGCTAATCGGTTAATGGTTAGGAGATAAAGCTTTACCTTTCTACTGTGTTCTTTCTTTTGTTATGGAGCTGGAAATTAAAGTAATAAAAAATTTGTAGAAATAACACAACAAAATGAGTGATTTAATTATAGTATGTGCCCCTAGTTGCCCAGTTGTTAACTTAAGCAAAAGTAATAAATTTGAATTCATTTAGGATTTTGTAATCCAAAACATCCATGTGTGCTATGAAAGCACAGTAGTCCAAATCCAATTCATTATGCTATATTGGTGAATTAAGTTCAAAGTTTTTCTATTTTAAGGCTTTGCAGGGAAATGTTTGCTAAACTCTGGCACAAGGATTCACTTTCCAATAATGTATGTAGGAATTGCTTTGATTAAAATGGATCACTGAGGTAAACTAGAGCATCTCTGAACTTTTGCAAGCGTTCTGTGCTTGGCATCAAAACTGAAGTTGTGCATAGAAAGCTCTACTTATTCCTGGACTCTACTTTTTATTAATAAAGCATTAGTCAAAGAACAGAGGCCTCTCTTGCTTGTGTTTTGGCTTGCCATTCTAAATGTTTGGCTAAGGCAGTAAGGCTATATATGCCAACTTCAGAGTTTGGAGGTATGATCTGAAAATGTAGAATGGATGGAAATATTTCATGGTCTGGGCAGTGCTGGATACTATCTTTCTATGTTAGCTTAATACCGTGTTGGGCAGTGTTGTCAGTGCACTGTTACTTAAAACTGTGTGCAGCCTTTAGAAAACTGACGGATTGGTGTGGTGCAAATTACGAAGTACACTCTAATCCTTAGTCTGTTTTCCTTTTGTTTTATTGAAATAGCTCAAGCATAAAGCCATTTCATACTGTGAAATATCCTCTTGCAGAAGTGATAAAGATGGATTTTTCCAGTACAGAACAAAAGTCGAGAGATGCTTACTGACACATGCATATATGTTCCCTTTTAAAAAGTGTGAAGAATGTGAATTCAAAAGCACGATTTTATATATTTGTGTTATCTAGAATAGTTGAAAATTAAATTCCTAACTCTTCTGCAGGTATTAAAAAATACGTTGTTGGCCTAATTATCAAGACCTCCTCTGATCCAACATGTGTAGAAGTAAGTGAATTCTCTGCAGGGGAGGAAGAGGGAAGGGACTATTATGCATAATCTGACCTCTTCTCTTCTTTTCTCCAGAAAGAGAAAGTATATATTGGGAAACTGAATATGATTCTTGTTCAGGTAAGCTAGAGTTCATAAAGTTTTAAATCTTGTTGCTAAGTCTCTGGTTTTGTAGATACTATCTAACATATGTGTATTTCACTTCACAGATACTGAAACAGGAATGGCCAAAGCACTGGCCGACTTTTATAAGTGATATTGTGGGAGCAAGCAGGACTAGTGAAAGCCTTTGTCAGAACAATATGGTGATCCTTAAACTATTGAGTGAAGAAGTCTTTGATTTTTCCAGTGGGCAGATAACTCAAGTGAAAGCTAAGCACTTGAAAGACAGGCAAGTATATACATAGATATAAAAAAATCTTAATAATGTACAGTAGAGTTTGTACTTGTTGCTAAATAGTTGCACTTGCTATGAAATGTTGAGTGAATAATTACAGCTCTCTAATGGGATTTTTGAGACTGAGCAGGTTACTGATTCTTCTTTCAAGCAGCGCTGACAGGTGATACCACACTTGTTTGTACACAGAGATGTATCTACCTTATTGCAAGCAGCATCTATTGAGTGGTGGTTCCAGCCCTTTTAAGAGAACATTCTGCACTGCTTGTATTCCCAAGCCAAAATTTGCAGGCACAGACTTCAAGCTACTTTGATGCAGAGATGTGTTGAGGGGCACAGTTTAACTCCGGCCTTGGTAGAGTTAATATTTGGACTCAATGATCTTAAAGGTCTTCTCCAACCAAAACTGGTTTCATGAAAATACATGTTATTACCATGAAAATTGGTAAAAGTCAGGTGGGTTGTGAATCTTTCCACGTACATAGGTCTTCAAAACCTGTTCTGTGAGTGCATACACATTTTGATTAAAGTATATAGGATTGTTTATGGAATGTGGAAATGCTTTTTTTTCTTTTTACAGCATGTGCAATGAGTTTTCTCAGATATTTCAACTGTGCCAGTTTGTGATGGTAAGTCTTATTTCTTTAATGAAGTGTTTAAAAATTCCACCCTATCATACCTGACAATGTCATAAACACTAATGATCATTTACAGGAAAACTCCCAGAATGCTCCCTTAGTTCATGCAACTTTGGAAACTTTGCTACGATTTCTGAACTGGATTCCTCTGGGATACATATTTGAGACCAAGTTAATCAGCACGCTAATATACAAGGTACTCATGCAAAAATTGACAGCTCTTAAATTAAATTGCAAAAAAGCTTAGCATGCAGCAGTTTTGTAATGCTCTTCATTTTCTTCTTTCAACAGTTCTTAAATGTTCCCATGTTTCGAAATGTCTCTTTGAAGTGCCTCACAGAGATTGCAGGTGTCAGTGTAAGTCAATATGAGGAACAGTTTGTAACGCTTTTTACACTGACCATGATGCAGTTAAAACAGGTAATGTTTCTTCTAAACCTCGTTGGAGTGTTCCATTTTGCAAAATGAATCTTCTGTAGAGCCTAGTTCAGTTTACATGTTCATACTCATTGTAGAGCTCATGAAAGGATAAAATACTGTTCTTCAGTGGTATTTATGGCTTGATCAGAAGATGCTCAGTGCATTTGTCTTACTCCAGATCACAGCTGCATTTCTGCGGCATAGATTGGTTTTGATTAACTTAAGGCCTTTTGAGCGCTCAGGCTGTGCTGTCTGATGGGAGAAGCTGAGATTTAACAATGTGTACTGCATGACTTTTAAGATTGGGACTGACCTAACTAACTTTTGGCAGCTGCTGTTACATTGTTTAAATTGATAAAATGTTTGTCATGTAAATACCATACTTCAGATTTATATAATGAACTTAAAGCAATTCACGTTCAAGCGCATGACTTTGTAGCTTTCCTCATTGTATTAGCGTCTTAAGCAGATGTTTGGAAGTCTTTTGACAATTAGTTCCTCTGTTTTCACTGTTGGTCCATATTGGTTCTTTTACTGCCCCACTCTTCCCCCAACTTGTAGTGGAGCTATAGGATTTTGATGTAGTTAAATTTTAAGGCAGACTTTTGCACAGAGCAGTTACTTTGTGTACCTGAACTTTGCTGCCTCCATTTCCACAGATGCCCTTAATTTGTAAATGATGCTCTAAATTTGAAAAGAGGGGATACCACAAAATGCAGAAGGGCTTTTTTTTTTTTTTTTTTTGCTAAAAGAGCAAAATATTTGTTAATATACAGTAGTTACACTTCTGTATAAAAAGGGAAACTCTGTATTGTCTGTATTTTTTAATCAGATGCTTCCTTTAAATACCAATATCCGACTTGCATACTCCAATGGAAAAGATGATGAACAGAACTTCATTCAGAATCTCAGTTTGTTTCTCTGCACGTTCCTCAAGGAACATGGTCAACTAATAGAAAAGAGATTAAATCTGAGGGAAACATTAATGGAGGTAAGTTCCTCACTTTATCTGGTTTAAAAATGTATTGAGTGTATTTTAATGCTTAAAGGATGTGACACTAAAAATCTCTAGATCTTTGTATTAGGGTGTCTTGGTCCGGAGAGGGAAAGAGACTCAGTTCTTTTGAATATTCCTGTGTTGTGAAATTAGAGGCACAAACAAGGCCAAAATATCAATGGCTAGACAATTTATTACATAAATAAAGTGGATAGATCAGAAGGGGAGAGAGAGAATAGAGAGAAGAGAGAAATAAGAGGAGGAATTGTATTACCACACCCCTCATCCCCCCAAGACAGTTTGAGTCTGGAGGAAAGGTGCTGCAGGAGATGTTGGGTTTGTAGAGCAAGGGTGCTGAGGCTTTGGCTGGAGAAGAAATGTGGTCCTCTGGGCAGCCTCTTTAGCTCCATGAGTTGCAGCAGGCAGAACTTAGGGCACGGAGAGAGGGTTCAGTCTGCTTCTTCCAGGCACCATGGCCTCTTTTCTGCGGAGCAGCATTGTCCCGGGCTTTTTCTCTCGTGCTTTCCTTCTCAGCGGCATGGTCCTCCTTCTGTGTTTTCCTTCATCTCCGTTTTTCTTCTTCTGAGCCAGTAGTTGCTCAAGTCTTTTTATACAGTTTTTAGTCCTTAGGTAAGTGTCCAAGTATTGTCCCTCAGGAAATCAGGGGCCATTGTCTCACCATCCTCCCTTTCCAGGGTACTTGATGGGTGGAGATTATCTTGTCTTATGCATATTCTTGAAGGTGGCCTCGGTCCATTGTTGTGAGGCCAGCTGTGGTCCAGTGAGCAATGTTATCTTTGCACCTTCCAAGAGTCCTTCCAGTGGCTCTGCCCAACACACATCAGCTATTGTCTGGGCAAGCAGCAAGTGATTTTATCTTTGAGTCACACCAGGAGAGACAAGCTTTTAGTCTCTCACAAAGGGAACACAGTCATACTTTTTTTCCCATTTCATAATTAGTCAATAGCATGAATACAAAAAAAATTTCAAGAACTTTTTTTTCCTAGCATGCTTTATTAGCACTCTATTTTCAGTGTGTGAATACTGATACAGTGTATGAAGACTGAAGTCTCTCTCTCTCCCTCTTACTTATTCCTCTTTTAAATTTTTCCATGGGTCTCTACATACTTTCAGTTTAACTCTTACAGAGGCATTGCTGTGACTTTCATGAATACTGCTTCAAAGTAGATCAGTGCTTCCATCTTGTAGATTCCTGCCTAATTTGCTATTTCTCCAAGTTTAACTGGAAGGTTTTAAATATAATCTTCAAGGGTGTTTCTGTTTAATAAAGACTACACCAGGAAAGCTTAATGGCAAACCTGTACCAAATGATGATGAATGTTTTATTGTAGTATTACAGGTCTTGGAGGTGGGACTTGAGGGCCTCAATATTCGGTTATCTTCCAGGAGTTACTGAGAATCAGAATTGAAGTGGTCCTTCCCCTTTGCTTGTTTCCTTCTCTTGGAGATTGCTGTATTCTTTTCAAATTGGACAGTAAAGTGCACTTTTACTGTCAAAATGTGAAAGCTGTGGACATTACAGGAAATTCAGTCAATAGTGAAGGGTTGGAAAGGTTTAAATTCTAGATGACTGCAAAACACTCAAGGTTTACCTCATTGTGGGGCTAGATCACCAAATTAGGGTGTTTTCAGTTATATGTTGTTTAACCGTATGCTGTTCTATGGGGACTTTTTTTGCTTGCTAGCTCCTACTGCTGATCTCTGAGGGGATGAAACTGGCCCTATAGGGCCTTGGAAGCACCACTTCCCAGGCCTGACTCAAGCCATGTGCAGGTATTGAGGTGATAGGATGAGGAACTGCCCTGAGGCAGAGACGGAAAAACAAAACTGCAGTTTAAACCTGGAGCATAGATTCTGGTGGGAGGGGGAAGTATATCTTGCAGGTGGATTAGCTGAAATCTAATGTTTTCATCTGTATTCTAATCCATTTTCCAGCAACTTTTCTCAATACATGTTTTCTGGAGGTACACCTATACAGAAAATGTACAGTACTAAGTTGGTTGCAAATAGCAATGTGTAGTTAATTTAGAAGATGGACCAAGGAGTAGTTTAAAAAGAACAATGTCAGCAGTTCCCAAATAATTTCTGAACTTGCAAGTTGTAAGCTTTCAAAATAATTTCCTATGGTGAAGCTTTCTTAGGAAGACCTGTATAAAGATCTGAAGCTGTTGCATGTCCTGTGCAATTGTGTGTTAGTTGAGGTGCAGTTTTCAGGTATTGACCTCCTCTCTTGTCCGTTATGACTTACACTACATTCTCCAGGATTCAGTTTTGTAGACCTCAGTATGTCAGAGTATTTCACAAAGTTCTTAGGCTGGCCTAAAATGGTTGCAGATTTCACTTCTGTAAATTGCACTGTAATAGAATATAATTACTCAGTTACTTCAAAATTTTCTATGGTATTCTAACTTGTTTATTCCTGCACTTCAAATGTATCAGGTATTCTGACATTGTTTCACAGATTTGTTAGAGGTGAGTAGACTAGTGAAAGAAGCTACATAAGTTATGGCAAGTGAAACTGCAAACTACAATTGCTGTAAGACTAGTAATACATGGTTGTTTTGAATACCACTGTTGATGTTGCAACTCCAGATGCTGAATTAGGCCTTTACCATCTAAAATGCTCTGAGTTGCTCATATTACCTGAGCTGTGAAAATGTCTTTAGATTCCTGTGTCTCATTTTGTTTGTTCTCTGGTGGGCTACTACTTTGATATCTTTCACCAGGGACTAGGCAAAAAATGTTTCGCTGTGTAGTTCTAATGTCTGTCAGAACTGCATCTGTGACTGTCCTGTTGGTAAAGAAACAGATGTTCTGATAGGTGGTTTCTGTGGAAAGCAAGTGAGCTGTATGGCTTTGATGGTTGCCTTCAGATCTTCAGGTTATGAGGATCTAGATCAAAGTAGTAGTAACAGAATAGCAGCAATTTTAAGTAGCTTATCAAGGGGTTTTTTGTAAACAAAAAAAAAAGAACAGGTGGTGAGTTTGATAATTTAGAGGCTTATATTGGCTGTGGCATTTTTAAGATGTCTTCAGGCTACTTATCTCTAAGAACTGGGAAAAAACCATTGAAAACAGCAGTAGTTGACAGAGTGCTTTTTTTGAGTTGCTCTGCTGGTTGTCTGGCTTACAGTAATGTCACTGCAACATTAATACCTCAGACCTTTTAATTTGGCATTTTATCAGCATTTGGATAAGTGAGCTTGAAGCAATGGCAGTGTATCTGCATAAGTAACCAGATGTTTAAATCACACTTTTCCAGGCTCTTCATTATATGTTATTAGTGTCAGAAGTTGAAGAAACAGAAATTTTCAAGATTTGTCTGGAATATTGGAATCATTTAGCTGCTGAGCTCTACAGGGAAAGTCCTTTTTCAACATCTGCTTCTCCATTGCTTTCACCAAGTCAACACTTCGATGTTCCTCCAAGGAGACAGCTTTATTTGCCTGTATTGTCCAAGGTAATCTATGCTGAAGTAAAGGTACTGTAAGGATTTAGATGCTGTTCCTCAATTAGAGATTATACTTCATGTAAGGAGTGACATGAATGGAGTAGTTGGTAATGGATTCATCTCCACTTATTTAATGTGTTGCAATTGCAAAAATACTTCTAAGATGACATGAGTACACAACAGAAGAGTTAATACAGTTTAAGATAATGTGAATGTAAAACTTTTAAAAACCACTATTAACCTGTATTAGTTTTTTTAAACAGATAAAGGCTGGAGTGTTACAGTTTGGGAAAAAAGTGTGTCTATAGAAAAAGAGATCTTCAAAAGATTCCTAGTATCACATACGCTCTTTAGAGGTCTAGAAAGTATACTTCATAGGTTGAGGTTTTTCTTCAACTACTTGGCCTGTTCATGGAGAGCGAGGTATCGGGAGGCTGTGTTCTTAATATCTTTCTAGTTAACTTTTTCCTGTGAAATCTTAGTAAGATAATCTCGTTAAGTGCTGGGTGGACCCTTTATAGGGGTCAGACTACTGGTGCAGAATGTTCTGGAAACACCTGTGGAACATTCTCTATTGAGATGTTAGCTTTATTCAATTCTACCTTTCCTTTGCAACTACAGGTTCGATTGCTAATGGTTAGCCGTATGGCTAAACCTGAAGAAGTCCTAGTTGTGGAAAACGATCAAGGGGAAGTAGTACGAGAATTCATGAAGGATACAGATTCCATAAACTTGTATAAGAATATGAGAGAAACATTGGGTGAGTGTATTAACTGGTATTTTGTGCCGAGTGTCTGTGAAGCTGCGGCATCTGTGTTACAGAATGTTAGATTATGATCTGGATTATGCGTGGGTAAAGTGATTATTGGTAAGCAGTACTGTATATATGATCGAAAAGGAGACAGTGTTGGTCTGAATTCTATTGTGTAATGTTGTATAATTAAGTAATAATGCACTGCTTTATTTTTATCCCTTGCCTTACCCATTGAGCAGCACCTTTTCATGGTCCTTTTGTGCACTTGTTTCAGACCCATGGAAACCTCAGATTTGTCAGAAAGCTAGTAAATTGGAAGGACTTCTCTGAAGAAGGCTTGTTGGTTATTACTTCACTTGTATCTATAGTCTTGTATAGACCAAGAACTCATCATCAAAAATTATTTAATCTGAAATTTTTTTATAGTATTTTCAACCAAAACACAAAATTTCAACCTGAACTTGAAGAATCTTTTTTCAGGTCTTAACTGTGACCATTTGATCAATGAATTGGCAGTCCCTATGTATTGTAATGTTTTTTTCTGAGGCAAGGAAAAAAATTCAGAGGCCTAAATTCAACTTGAATGGATGTCAGGGTTAGGATCACATGTTTATGGCATTAAACCTTCAATAATATATTTGTTTCTATCAAATGCAAATGCTTTAGGGACCAGTGAGTGTTTAATACCAAGTTACTAACTAGGAGTCCAACGTGATGGCATTTAGCAAGTCCATGTGCTGGGTACTGCACTTTGTTCACAACAACCCCATGCAGTGCTACAGGCTGGGGTCAGAGTGGCTGGAGAGCAGCCAGGTAGAAAAGGACCTGGGGGTATTGGTTGAGAACTGGCTGAACATGAGCCAGCAGTGTGCCCTGGTGGCCAAGAAGGCCAATGGCATCCTGGCCTGCATCAGAAATAGTGTGGCCAGCAGGAGCAGGGAAGTCATTGTGCCCCTGTACTCAGCACTGGTTAGGCCACACCTTGAGTACTGTCCAGTTCTGGGCCCCTCAATTTAAGAAGGATATTGACGCTAGAATGTGTCCAGAGAAGGGCAGCGAGGCTCGTGAGAGGCCTTGAGCACAAGCCCTATGAGGAGGGGCTGAGGGAGTTGGGGTTGTTTAGCCTGGAGAAAAGGAGGCTCAGGAGAGACTTTATTGGTGTCTACAACTACCTGAAGGGTAGTAGTATCCAGGTGGGGGTTGGTCTCTTCTCCCAGGCAGCCAGCACCAGAACAAGAGGACACAGTCTCAAGCTGCCCCCAGGGAAGTTTAGGCTCAAGGTGTGGAGAAAGTTTTCACAGAGTTTTTGGCTGTTGGAATGTGCTGCCCAGGGAGGTGGTGGAGTCACTGTCCCTGGAGGTGTTCAAAAAAAGGATTGGATGTGGCACTTGAAGCCTTGGTTTACTTAGTGATGAGGTGTTGGTGATAGGTTGGACTTGATGATCTTTGAGGTCTTTTCCAACCTTATTGATTCTATGATCTAGAGTTGTTTAGGAGCATCATCTCCACTTTAAGAGTGGGTTATTGCAACCAACAGATTGACAACACTGAAAGTGCTGAAGAAAATAAGATCCTAATTTCCCCATAGACCATCAATATGTTTTTTGTTAATTAACTTAGTAACTTCACTGGTATGTGAGACATTGATTTCAACTCATGTTGCTTGTATGTGGTGTTTTGATGAGATCCTTCAGAACAAACAGATTCTCAATGAAATTCATATGTCTTAAAAATACAGTTTTAATGAACACTCTTTTCAGTTTTTAGCTAATGCCATTGTGAATTCAGAAGGGATTCTTGCACTTACCTAACAATTGGGTTCAAATTTAACTTTGCCTGTGGAGCTGAGATCCAGGTTTTTGCTTTAAAAGGTGTCTGTTCAATGTTGGTGTCTTTCAGTTTATCTTACACATCTGGATTATGCAGACACAGAAAGAATCATGACTGAAAAGCTTCATAATCAAGTGAATGGAACAGAGTGGTCATGGAAAAATTTGAATACCCTGTGTTGGGCTATTGGCTCAATCAGTGGTGCAATGCACGAAGAAGACGAGAAAAGATTCCTTGTTACAGTAATTAAGGTATTGTGATTCAAACCTGACAGCTTTCTCACACTTTGTAGCTTATGCTCAAGCAACTAAGCTTACAAAAATACTCTTAAGTGTTCTTAGGCCCCTTGGATGGGCAGGCAAGTTGGTATGAATGAAGTAATGGGAAATTGTAAGGCTGATCAAATCTTTATGCATGAATAATGCATTAATCCAGATAACATTTTCATAGTGAAAATTTCTGGGAGAAAGTGCAATTTGTGATGAAGTGTTTTGGATGTTGAAGAGATGGAGAGAGGATTGTTTATGAAATAAAGGAGAATGGCAGAATAATCCACATCTTAAATACCTGGCACTGGTATTTTGCCACGTTTCAAATAGTGATCAGAATAAATTCTTGGTGGGTACATGCATGAAAAGACATTTATTACAATTGTAATGGATCTCACAAATACAAAATAACACAGAAGAATTTGTCTGAATTACTTTATTTGATGTGGAATTAATTGATAGCAGCTGTTTGATCATTACTACCTACTGTGAGGCTTGTTGAAGTCTTCACTGAAAAAATGCTTGGATGTTTAGAAAATGGTCATTCCATAAGTGAAAATAGCATTCCTGGTATGGTTGAAACTTCAGTTGCATCATCCTGGACCTTTGGACTTTGAAACTAATGATGCGGCCCCTTTCTGTTATCTTCCGTATACGTCCTTGTGGGATTATATACTTTGCATTGTAGTGGTTTTGATTGAACTGGAGAAACTTGGACAGGAAACTAAAAATATGTTATGTTGTAGGATCTCCTGGGACTCTGCGAACAAAAGCGAGGAAAAGACAATAAAGCCATTATTGCCTCAAATATAATGTATATAGTGGGCCAGTACCCACGGTTTTTGAGAGCTCACTGGAAATTTTTGAAGACAGTAGTCAACAAGCTGTTTGAATTTATGCATGGTAATTACTTTCATTTTACTTACTGTTTTAATTTAAAAAAGAGTGATCATGATGTATGGGACAGTGGGAATACAAAGCAGTAACTGACTTCGTTTCAATTTAGAAACCCACGATGGCGTCCAGGATATGGCTTGTGATACCTTCATTAAAATAGCACAAAAATGCCGCAGACATTTTGTTCAGGTTCAAGTGGGAGAGGTCATGCCATTTATTGATGAAATTTTGAACAATATTAATACAATCATTTGTGACCTTCAGCCACAGCAGGTATGTTTAATTTGGTGGTTGTGGATAATTTCTGAAGTATCTTCATATTTTAATGTAGTAGCTGCTTTCAAGGCTTGACTTATATTCCTTAGTTTATTTTCCGTGACAGTTACAGTAGTATCTGGCTGCAGTACTGAGTTCTCAATTAGAATGTTTGGAAGGAGACCTAAAGTGTATTCGGTTGGACTTTGGATTTCTGGAATGTTTTAACAAGTAAATAAGATACACAGTTTAATTTTGTGGCTCATATTTGGGAAAGAGTAATAGCATATTAAAATGGTATACTTCTAGCTCTTCTCTTGGTGAAGGGGGTGAGAAGCAGTCCCACAGCAAGTACATCAGGAAAAGGCTCAGCTCGTGAAGTGAGGCAGTAGTAGTGTGCACATGTAACACAGTGAGATGTTGCAATAGTGTACTGAAACTTAGGGGAAAGTGGATCTGCCTTCTGGGAAAAGGTGCTTAAAGGAGTGATGTAATCTAGTTTAAATGTCTGGTAATATTTAGTTAGGAATTAAATAGCATATGTCTGAGCTTACTGACTTCAGTATATGATGGCAGAATGAAGAATAACTCTGGGATGTATGTGGTAGTGTTTGTAGGGAAGGCAATGGAGGTTCCTTTTATATATGATGAAAGGAAGAAAAGAACGGAGAAGGATTTTGTGAAGTCAAGAGGGGGGAAAGGTAGTGGAAGTAATTTTCAGCCTTTAATAAGTGTTCATAGCAGCATAGAATTTTCCTTACTCTTCATTTTTAACCTTTCTGTTTGACTTGTTCCAATCAGGTGCACACTTTCTATGAAGCAGTAGGATACATGATTGGGGCACAGACAGACCAGACTGTGCAGGAGCATCTCATAGAAAAATACATGTTACTACCTAATCAAGTATGGGACAGCATAATTCAACAGGCAACAAAAGTAAGCTCATAAATTTTAAGTGTTTTCTCTGTTCTGGTAAAGAAAACATGTGAAATATATCTCTTTCTCTGGGTTTGTTTTACACATGGCATGGCATTAAATGTGCATAGCCATGGCAGACTTTATTAAATGGTGGCTAAAACTGTGTTTGACATGCCATTGTAAGTGGTGTTTTGAGAGAGGAAACCTAAATGACAAATTCTGATCTTTATCTGATTTAAGGGACAACTCTGTGCACTGTGCAGAATGTTCAATAGTTTGATTTTTTTGCCTTGTATTTTTTTCCCCAAGACCCACTTTAACCTGGCTTAGAAGCAGGATTTCTTTTAACAACGAAGTTTAAATGCTAAAAATACCATTTGCTTATCCTTTCTCTTTCCACCATTCCTTTAAAGTAATATTTCTATATTTTTCTGGGGCTTTTGTCCAGTCTTTTAAAAATACTTTGTTTCTTCACACATTGAAGAACAACAGTCTTGCACTGTACAAGATGTCCATTAGGAATTAAATCTAATTAAGATCTTGAAACTTAAGCAAGCCTGAGTTAATGTTCTTACTCTATCTTAAACCAAGAATGTACTGCATTTGAACAACTTCGCCTTCTTACTATTTCCTCCTTAGTGTTTCTCTTGAACTAGAGTACTGCTTGTAGCACTGCAGCAAAAATACTGTTGCAGAGAAAGCAAAATTAAATCGGTTTAAGTTTTGACCTGTTTGAGGTAGTGGCAAGTGCAAAAAGTAAACCAAAGTGTGTGTGTGTGTATATAAATTAAGGTCTGTAAATTTCCTTGACATCTTAACATACTCTGTTAAAGAATATACATTTAAACTACTTTTTTATACTGAAAGCTAAAGCAGAGTTTTATTAACTAAACTAAGTGGACTAATTTTTTTTAACAGAATGTTGATATTCTAAAGGATCCTGAAACAGTTAAGCAGCTTGGTAGCATTCTAAAAACAAATGTAAGAGCATGTAAAGCAGTTGGCCACCCCTTTGTGATTCAGCTTGGAAGAATTTATCTGGATATGCTGAATGTGTACAAGTGCCTAAGTGAAAATATTTCTGCAGCTATTCAGGCTAATGGTAAGAAATTTCATCTTGTTGAAAATAGGGTCTGGCAGTCTGTCATCAGGGTACATTCCAAGTAGACTAATTTTATACTGTGTTAATTTTATTGTTTGGGGTAGTGGGGAATGACTGACAGTGCTCACTTAGGGTTTTTATGTGTGTGTATTATTCAAATGAAGAACTCCTTATTTTTGAAGGAACAAAAACCTACCTATGAACAAATTTGAAACAGAAAGCTGTTGAGAGGCTTTTTAGGATGTCAAGTAATGATAGGACTAGGGGGAATGGAACTGAAATTAGAAATGGGTATAGATTCAGGTTGGATGTTAGGAAGAAATTTTTCAACGTGAGGGTGGTGAGACACTGGAACAGGTTGTCCAGGGAGGTGGACCTCATCACTGGAGGTCTTTAAGGCCAGGCTGGATTTGGCTCTGAGCAATCTGATTTAGTGTGAGATGTCCCTGCCTATGGCTGGAGGGTTGGAACTGGATGATCCTCAAGGTCCCTTTCAACCTTAAAACAATTCTGTGATTCTAATATGCTTCTGTAGTAGCTAGAATTGGTTACTGAATTCTGTATTATGACCAGTTTTCTTGCAGACTATGATACATGAAAATGTGAATGTAAATCGTGGTAATGCAGTGAGTGGTTTACCTTGAAGTAGCTTCTTAGAGTTCAGAATAAAAACTGGCTGAGCAATTGATACCTTTTGATTCTGCAGCTCTAGTGGCCAGGATCTGTTCTGGTTAGAGACAGTGGAGTCTCTGTAGTACTGATGTGCTACTTCATCAGCCACTTCTGAGACAGCAGTTTCCTCTGAGGTGTAGCTGTCTTGCCAGAGGTGGCTCTGATGCCTGCCGTTTTCTGGCTGCACTCTACGGATTTTCCTCTGCATGTACAGTAATGGTTGCATGGCTGTGCAGTTAATTAGATCAGGTTTTGCTTGATGAGAGTACATTGACCTGGGGGAAGAAACTTCAAGAACCAGGCTTCTTAAGGACAAGTGCAGACTTCACATACAAAGAAAAGGATGAAATTAGGAATTTAATTGTTCTACCCTCCTTCCCCACATCAGTTGCTTAATGAGAATCAGATGTAAACTCAGCCCATATAGTTAGGTGCATATATGATTTCACTTCCTTGAAAAATAAGTTGCAGCTTTGTTTTTTGAACTCTTTAAGTAGGGTACTGTCACTTGAAGTTTTTAATGGCATCTTGGATGTATGGAGCAAGAATGAACTGTGTGCCTAATCTGTCTTCAATAGCATTTGTAGTTAGGGCATAAAAGGCAAACATTCTCCTGTTTGAAATAACTTGGTCTTTTTGTTATACTTTACCTGATTTAACTGAAGCTTTAAAACTTTTCAGGTGAAATGGTAACAAAGCAACCCTTGATTAGAAGTATGAGGACTGTAAAAAGGGAAACATTAAAACTAATTTCTGGCTGGGTGAGCAGGTCCAATGATCCTCAGATGGTAAGTAGATTAATACAGAACTCATAAAGACAGAATTGCAAAGAACTGTGGTGATTGTTCTATTGATCAAATCAGTTGGTCACAGAAACTTTGTTCAGGAGGTCTGTAAAATACAATAGAAAGTATGATTGTACAGATATAAACTTGAGCCTTGTTTGGAATACCACAGTTAACTTTAGTTGAGAGTGATATTAAAGGGGAATTCAGGAGGTTTAAGAGAAGCCCTGGTGGGTAGGTATGGAGAATGGGGAGTTAGTTTGTGGAAGTGTAATATATTTAGGATACACTACTTAGGAAGTGTATCTCCTGTTGCTAAACAAGTAGCTTTGCTATAAACTGTATGCTACAGACTTTGTTCATAACTGCATTGTTATAATCATGGTTTACTCTTTCAATTAGGTAGCTGAAAATTTTGTTCCTCCCTTGTTGGATGCAGTTCTTATTGACTACCAGCGAAATGTTCCAGCTGCTAGAGAACCTGAAGTACTTAGTACTATGGCTATCATTGTAAACAAGCTGGGTGGACACATTACTGCTGAAATACCTCAGATATTTGATGCTGTTTTTGAGTGCACATTAAATATGATCAACAAGGTATTTATATTTTAAATTTGGATAAGGCATCTCCCTAGTGACCAAAAACAAAAAAAGGAGTTCTATAAGGTGTCTTGGCTGTTGGTACATCTCTAATTGAAGAGTTCTATGATTCTAAGATACTCATCTTGTGATGAAGGGGAGGCAGTATGTATTGCATGTAGAGTTACTGATTACATAGCTTTTACCTTGTGCAACACAGTGGGGGATTCATACATTCTTCCTCTGAACATTGTTTCTATATGTAGTGGTTTTGTAATCACAAAATGCATTTTTGTCACTTGAAGTTTCTGCTCAAACAAACACATTTTGAAGTCTGGATGTCTAGTTAGGTATCTTAATCTCATTGCCCTAAATTTCTCTGTTTAGCTCTAAAATTAAGATATATATAGTTTTTCCTGTTCTGAAGACTTGGAATGTTGTGGCTCTGGAAACAGAAGAGTACCAAAATCAAATAACAGTGTAGGACTAACTGCTGAATTTCATAAATACTTGTGAATATAAGTATTGACAAGTAATTTGGGACATGTCCTCACTAATGCACCTCTTTAATTCTATGGTGTGCAGTAGGTATTTGCATAATACTTGACCACTACTAGCTTAACTAATGCTACTCTGGAACAGGATATAACCAGAAATCGTACCCCTGTAGCAACATAGGTGCTTACCCAGCATTGAGACCATTTATCTCTGTATACTAGAGTAGTGGTTAAGGTTGTGTACCAACAAAATGTACCTCAGCCTCTAACTGTTGTGTAACTCTAGAAGATGGTTTTATCAAGCTACAGTGAGAAGTTTGGAGGGAAATGTAACTATTGCAGTTAGGTCTAAATGCTGATCTGTGTCAGCTACTGACCTACTCTATTTAAAGAGCCATCATAAGGTCCTCTGTTAGGAAGCTTATTATTCTCCCCCTTCTTTTTTCCTGCCCTGCTTCTAGGACTTTGAAGAATATCCTGAACATAGAACAAACTTCTTCTTGCTACTCCAGGCTGTAAATTCAAATTGCTTCCCAGCGTTCCTGGCCATTCCACCTGCACAGTTCAAACTTGTTCTGGATTCTATTATTTGGGCTTTCAAACACACAATGAGAAATGTTGCAGATACAGGTAAAGCAAAGTGTTTCATATGCAGACTTAATTTGCAGTATCAGGTATTCTTGGCAGGTGGTTGGTTTTATGCAGGTTTTTTTTTTTAACCCAACTTAGTATTTGAGCAACATGATTCTGTACCACATTAGCACAACAATATTTTCTGCTTCAAGTTGTCAGCCAGGTATACATTAATGGGCTTGAAACACTTGGCTGCTGCTTTGTCTCCACAGTTGTTTGAGAGCACTGCTACAGTTTCCTTTTCCACCTGAGGGCTGGCACTTTCTTGAAATGGTTGAAATGATGCAACAGCTCATTGTTGTTAAAGCTGGTGTCGTAGCCCCCTTTATGTTGTGCTGCCTGTGGTATTTGGCAGCAGGATAGCTGCTCAAAAAATGAAAAATTGAGTAGAAGAGGAAAATTATTTGAGGCTGAACACTTTGCAGTCTTGACAGCAAGCCCATGACATAATGGAAGGGAAATACCTTCCTTGATGGCTTGTTTCCCTTAGACAACCACAAGCTGTTTAAAGGATGAAGTGTCATTGAGCCGCTGACTAAATCACTTCTGTTAACAAACTTGAATAACTAAAGCCCTCCAGAGGGTTATCGAGGTTGTGTTGCTACTGGATAAAAAGATTGTTGTAAAGCCACTTGTGTTTTGGCCAGTTGTCTGGTATCAGGATTTGGAAGGAATGTGGATAAAGAATACTTCCAGTGGCTTTTCACCTAGTAATGTCATGATGTTTTTGTGCAATTAAAGGAAAACATTTTGCAGAATCAGATTTTCCTTTGGTGGGAAAAGACACTTAATATCATTCGAGTCCAACTGCCTACCTAACACTACCATGACCATTAAACCACATCCTAAAGTGCCATGTTAACATGTTCTAGGAGCGCCTTCCTGGGCAGCTTATTCCCAATGCCTAACCACTCTTTGAGTAAAGAAATCTAAGCCTCCCCTGGCATAACTTGAGACAGATTCCTCTCATTCTATCATGTGATAATGGGGAGAAGGTAGTTGTAAAGAGTAGTAAGGTCTCCCCTTGTTTTCCTTGCTTCAATTAGCAAACACTTACTTTACTAGAGGGTTTCTCTCACTTTCATTAGTACCAATAAAGCAATGTGAACTGGTTCTGTGCCTTTGTCAGTAATACAAACCAAACTAGGATGCTGTGTACATGTGGTGATAGCCCTCTAGTGTCTAGTTGAGGAAGTGCCTGAGAACATGAACTAGATGGAACTAGCTGATCTTTAAGGTTCCTTCCAACTCAAACCATTCTATGATCATTGTATGTCTTTGTGCCAGTCAGAATTACTTGTGATATTTGTATCATTTTGAAAGAGACAAAGTTGTCCATAGAAGCTGTAATACTGTTCTGTTGGTCATATTTTTTTTGATGCACGTTTTCCAGGACTTCAGATACTTTATACTCTACTACAGAATGTTGCACAAAAAGAGACTGCTGCCCAGAGTTTCTATCAGACATATTTCTGTGATATCCTTCAGCACATTTTCTCAGTTGTTACAGACACCTCACACACTGCTGGTAAGGATGCATGTCTGTGAGCAGGGTGATGAAAACAATGCTTTTGACCATCAGAATAGTGTTCTGAATAATAACTGTGTATGTATAACTTCGATCTGTCCAGGTTTAACAATGCATGCGTCCATCCTTGCATACATGTTCAACTTAGTAGAGGAGGGGAAAATAAGTACTCCATTAAACCCTGGAAATCCAGTGAATAACCAGATGTTTATTCAGGAGTATGTTGCTAATCTTCTCAAATCTGCGTTTCCTCACCTGCAAGAGTAAGTCTGCTGTGTTTCTTTTACTGCTCCTAAGTGGGTTCTTATATCTGTGCTAACTGATGTGTTTACTGTTAGTGCCCAGGTTAAGCTGTTTGTAACAGGACTCTTCAGTTTAAACCAGGATATTCCTGCCTTCAAGGAACACCTAAGGGATTTCCTAGTCCAAATCAAGGTAGGTTTGATGCATTTTTTCAAGAAATGAAAAGTGTTTATTTATATAATCTATTTCACTGTGATTTAATTTTATAAATTAGGCCCAACTTGTGCATACTATTCATATGTCTAAGAAGGCTGCAAAACTTACTTCAATGGGAAATAAATCAAGTTGACTTTTCAGCAGATTTTTTTTCAGTTCTACCTGGTATTGGGATGCTTTGAACCTTGCTAGAGGCAGTACTCCTGCTTTTTTTTCAAAAGACTCTAGAATTCAGGAATATTGTAGGAAAGTATTTTTTGATTTATTTTGAGACTGCAATCATCAGATACTTCAAATCTGTAATAAGTGTTTTAATGGTGATAGTCTTCAAAGGCTGCCTTTAACAGAATATCCTGTGCTGTTACACTTAGTAAAGACCATAAAATATTTTGCCCACCATTATATTTGGACCTTAGGAACTGAAAGCAAAATAGTCATGATGGGGGAATGTGAAAGGAAGATGTTTCCTGTGTCATTCTGAATTTTGTAGGTTTATTACACTGACTAGCTGACAATAGTTTTTCATTAGTTTGACAATGAACTAACAATTCCATATGAACTATCCAGGAATTTGCAGGTGAAGACACATCAGACTTATTCTTGGAGGAAAGAGAAACAGCCCTTCGGCAGGCTCAAGAGGAGAAACATAAACTTCAGATGTCTGTACCTGGCATTCTTAATCCACATGAGATTCCTGAGGACATGTGTGATTGAAAAAATAAAATAAAACAAGTTTTGCAGTTTTCTTTCTGTACAGCTACTTTGTTGTGATAGAAGAGAACAGCACTTGGATATTTGTTGACCAAAATGATGCCAATTTGTAAATTAAAATGTCACATAGTGGCCCTTTTTCTTATGTGTTTTTTGTATAAGAAACTTTCTGTGAAATATCCTTCCATTGTTTAAGCTTTTGTTTGGTCATCTTTATTTAGATTTGCATGAAGTTGAAAATAAGGCATTTTCAAAGTAATTACTTCATGCCCATTCTGTGGCTAAGGGGAAAATAGGCAAAACGTAACTTGTAAAAGACTATATTACAAAATAATACAATTTCCTGTAAGAGTTACCAGTTTTAATTCGGGATCATTTTCTTTCTAGTCTGTCCTGCAGTCTAGAAGAAATGGTAACAAGTAAACCAGATTGAATTAATTAAGCAGAGGATTGTAGTGCTGCATTTGTTTTGATGACTTAGCATCTTTTTGGATTGGACTGAGTGGTAAGGCTAGGCTACATGTATTTGCAAGTTGTATGGCAAGTTTGCAGCAAGATCATGTGCATATCATCATCCCATTGTAAAGCAACTTCTAAAGAGTATGGGAACACAGTACAGTTAGTTATTTTTACACAGTTCTTTTGTTTTTGTGTGTGTGCTGTCGCTTTGTCGACAACAGCTTTTTGTTTTCCTCAATGAGGAGTGTTGCTCATTTGTGAGCCTTCATTAACTCGAAGTGAAATGGTTAAAATATTTATCCTGTTAGAATAGGCTGCATCTTTTTAACAACTCATAAAATAATTAAAAAAACAAAAAAAAAAAAGGCTTTTGAGATGACTTACACTAATTTACATTGTTTACCATGCTGTAGTGCTTAAAGAACACTACTTAAAAGCAAAATAAACTTGGTTTACATTTATTTTTCTTTCTTTGGCTTTATTCTTTTATTGGATGGAAATGCTGTAATCACATTTAAGATCTGTATATTGAAGGCATAGGAAAAGTTCCTTGAGGTCCAGCTAATGTGCTTTTGCTTGCCTCGTCACAAGGACTTTGGCTGTGCTTGAAGTTAATGTGAACTAAGTTGGGTTCTATTTGGAAGTAAAAGTAGCTGTTCTGTCTGACCTCCATGAGTAAATATCCATACTTACGTTACCATGAAATGCCAAGAGTAAGGTATTTTTGCTTTCTTTCTACATGGACTCCCTTGCAAATTATTTCAGAGGTATTGCACTGTATCTTGAATAAACAACTCTTACTAGTACATGTTAATAATATGTGTACACAAGAGCTACCATTATTTTTCTATGTAAAGTTTTGTAGTTGGATGATTTTCACAGGTTTATGAAGTGCAGATAGAAGAAGAGTATGAACAGTAAGAGTGTTCAGTCTTAGCTTCCCTGTTTTTGTCATGTTCTCTATTTTCTCACAGTTGATGTTAAGCGCGCTCAAAGTTTTTCCATTGATTTGGTCTCTAACCTAAAGATTGTTATTATGATGCAGAGTAATTCACAGCCATTCACGCAGAGCTGCAAAACAAGGTTAGGCAGTTGTGGTGTTCTATGTAACTTCCTTTTGAAGTAGAAATGCATGAGTTACCACTGTTCATGAATTCAGCTATGACCGGATGTTTCTAGTCTTAAGTACTGGCTCCTTCCTGCTGGTGAACATCTCTCCATCTGTTTTACTTAACTGACCCTAAAAAAGCAAACTGCTCCTGAGTGGAGATCGTTTCACAGGAGCTTGCAGTTGCCCATCTTTGGAGAGAAAGTTCCTCAAACCCTTTCTAAGACTTAAAAATACACTTAAAAGACTTAAAAATGGTTAATTGTTTTGATAGTTAAAAACTCTTCTTTTAAAGCTCATGGATTTGAGTTTTCCCATGTCTTCCATCCGGTTGATGTATAGCTCTCTGTTCCACTCAGTGAAGGTGGTGTCATCTTGAATAGTGTAAAAATTTTTAAGTACTGTTGAAGGGCACATCTGCAACGAACACAAACTCTCTTGTGACCAGGCTCAATTGCAGCAGTGTAGAGCTACAGATTTATCAAAAGCTGTGCAGAGAAGGTTTTATGGAAATAAACACTACTGGTAGCACAATGTCACATGCCATGAGTCCCAAATAAACAGCAAATTGGTTCTGACAGCCAGTGGCATAAACAGTGCATTGGCAGTAGTTTTGAACAAAATGCTTTACTTGCACGATTTCTTCCCATATTAAAGATAGCCTGATGTTCTTGGTCTGCTTGTATACCGAAGAGTTAAATCTGACCTAAACTCTCAAACTGCAAATCTGAAATGTATTTTTCAAGTTGACTCAGAGAAGAGTTGTTTCATTATTTTAATACTTCTTGGATTGCCTAGTAGCAAAAGTTAAATCTTAGGTTTTGCTTCTTTTTAGATATGGAGCTTAACTATAGTCTTCACTTGTTATCTTAAGAATTGGTGCCTTTCTCTGATCTCTGCAGATGCTCTGAAAATGTGGCTTTTGCAGAGCTCTGGATACCAGTACAGATTGGAGTTGTGTGTGCATATTTCTAGTGCAGTTATCCTGAATGTTAAAAATAGTTGAAATGTACATTTGAGAAAGTTCTAGTTCCTACGCACACTCTGTAAATTACAGTACCTGGACAAAAAGCATGAACTATCATACGAACATCTGTGTACCTTGTACTTACATGTAAACCAATGCTTTGTGCGTATTTATATACAGATTTTTCAAAATGCCCAATTCTGTGTACTCCAGGTACATCCACAAATCCTACAGGGTGTTTTCTGTGTTTACATAAATGGATTGCCTGTTAGCTGATGAAGACACCCCAAGTCATTGTTTCAGACTACCATGATGTGTTTTTGCTACTGTAACTTAAGCAGGTTATTTTCCAAAGCCTTTTAGATTAGTTTGTTTGGTTTATTTTTTAACTAGAATAATTTGGTGTGTGTTAATCTGATTGGATAAGTGAACTATTTTACAATAAAGCTAATATTTATGCAAAAAAAAAAAAAGCTTTAGAAAGGCTCATCTCTCAAGGAAGCTTTAGGAGTTACTGTTCAGCACTAGAAAGACAGTAAAACTTCAGGTATGGACATCTTAATGGAAATGAAAAGAGTAGGAAAAGATGCTGTAAATAATGCAATAAAACATAGACTGAGTAGAGAGAAACTTGTATTGGCACTGAAGTGTGCCTAGGGGTCAGTCTGGCTGCAGTCCATTTGGGATCTTTGCATATATGCCTGTTACTCACCTGAGACTTCTGGGGTGCTGTTTACTTAGACTTTTTCTTCCCATTTACTATGTCTGTCTCCAAAGGGAGAGGAAAACTGAGCAAAACCAGAAATTAAATGCTGCAGGGTAACTGAAAAACATTTTGGTGCCAAACATGAGTAAAGGAACATAACTCCTATCTGCCCTTTATGAATGTACTTCTGCACTTGATTTTTTTGACTGAGTTTAGACTTTCAGATTTAGGAGATTCTTGCTTCATTATCTGAGGTGGATTATGGTGAACAGTGTTTCTTTGGAAAAAGGCTTAGCTATTCCAGTTGTGAGGCATTCATTCATTAATATTTTACATGCAGTGCACCTTAAAAGCACATACAAATCACTGATGTTTTACAGACCTGCTGGCCTCTGTACAGGGCTTTTGCTCTAAGCATATACCAGAAAATAGAGCACTACAGAAGCATGGTTGATGAATATTTTTCACATTAAGAGTACAGAGGAGAATGATGGAAGTTAAAGATGAAAATAAGACATCTTTATTTTTTTTTTTCTCTTAACCCCTTGTAAGTAAAAAGCAAACCAGGTTTTCCTAGGCAGTACATTAGGTATAGTCTCTTCCAAGTCCTCCAAGAGTTTATATTTTGAAAATCTTTTAAGTCTTCAGATTTTTCTCCAAGTCTTGCAGTATGTAGGCTTTCATGGATTCTGTCATTTCAGCCAAGACCAGTCAGGAATAGTTGGCTGATTTGCACTGGAAGATGGAGGGAGGAGCCAAAATTGTTGGGGTTTTTTCCTGATGTAACTACCTACCAATGCTAAGCATGTAGGTGCACTATGAAGTGCTGACTGCAGCTCGCTTAGTACCAGTACTGATTATTTAAACACGTATTGGTAACCAGGCAGTAATGACCAGTTTTGTGGCATCTCATCAGCATTGGATCTGGCTTGAGCATTTTTGCATCAACCTTTGTAACTGTTTGTTATGAGCTCAAATACTTGCAATTGGCTTGTGAACTCTACTCAGAGCTTTACTAAACTCTGAGCAGTTTACTTTCAAGCTTAACTTGAAACTGCTATCTTAAGTGGTCTCCAAGTGAACACTAAACAGGTGCTTTAACAGCAGGAAGTCCAAAAGAGGTCCAGATGTAAACACACACACACACAAAAACCCCACCACCACAACAACAAAAAAAACAACCCACAACAAACCATCAAAAACCAAAACAAGGGCTTGTGCTGTCTCTTTCACTGGTAAGATGATTCAGTTGCTGGTGACACTGTTGCTCACACACAGATACATAGTTATCTTGCTTTCAAAGCAAAAGGATTAGTCAACCAGTTACCAGACACCTACTTCATAGACTAAAATAATAAAAATTAAGATTGAACCAGACTGTGAAGGTTGAGGATGTGGGTAATAATCCTCAGGCTATCTTACCTTCAAAAAGCAGGTTTAGACTAGCTGCCTTGAATGTCACAGTCAAGGTTTACTGAAGGTAATGGATGCTAACCCTTTCCAGTATCAGTCCAGACTGGAGGTCATCATAGAACTGAACTGGCTACAGTTCACCTTTTTGACGTTATCCTTTGTACAGCAGAAATTACTTGTTTTCCAGCTGTCACAGCTCCTCTCTCCTCTTAGCATCTGCTGAAATCATTAAGAGTTCATCTTTCACTGTAAATCCTAGCAGCAAAGGAATAAAACATGCAATCCATTCAGCTGTTTCTGCTACAGGAATGGGAACCTACAGCAGAGCAACAGGAAGTTCAAAACGAAGGTGAATTCAGTCATCCTACAGCAGGCAGCTCTGGCTTTGAGTCATCAACTGTTACAGTAGTCAATGTGGCTAACAAAAAATGCTTTAGTTAAGTCTTTCAACAATTCTGGGGTCAAATGACCAACTATGCATGTTCATGTAGAAAACAGGTTAAAACATAAAGTATGAGGCAAGCTAGGAGAGGCTGAAAAATACTTAGAAACCATGTTTGGTAAGTACTTTTATTAACATTTGTGAGAGACAACATAGAATGTGGGTCTCATGTAGTCTTGAAGTTAATATTCTTTATTAGTTTAATATAACTTAATGGCTCTTTCAACAGGGAACGTTTAAGAACAGCTATTCCCATTGATAATTTTAACTTTGCAAGCATTTCCAAAACAAGCAGTGACAAAAAGTCTAGGTGAAAGATCATTCTAGTTATGTTCCTGACTTCCACAGCAGTTGTAGCTGAGAGTAGATCTGTGGTTTACAAGAACTTGTCTCTTTTTTTAAAAGCAGCAGTGGAGTTCTTGGTCTTAAACAAATGGATGCCTCGGTGGTGTTAGGAGAGCATTCCATGCACTTGAGTGGGAAGTAACCACACTACTGTTATCAGACTTTATACATATGCACATGGAATTAAGAAAATAGAGCTGTTTCCACAACGGCATCAGACCTGTATCTTATGTCTCTTACACTTAAGCCTCCCCCTAATTTGGAAGCTTTGGTTTATTTTACTTCCTACTACACTATATCGCACCTGCATTGCGGCTATGAAGAGGTTTGTTCCCGTAATCCCATATATACAAATCAGTAAGCTGCAAGCCCTCGGAATAATACAGTAACTCACCACTGGGTGGTACTGCAAAAATAAAAATCAGCGTACGGTACTGGAGCAGTTCCTACCCTCGGGAGGAAAAAGCCGCCGAGAGCCATGTTCCAACTGCACCTATCTGGGAGAACGTCACAGCGCAAGGTGAGCAGATGGCAGAAACAAGGCGGGGGACAGGACGGGACGAGGTGGACTCTCGCATCGAAACAAGGCGATTTGACCGAAAACTCGTCTTCCAAGGGTCTGGAACCTCCTTAAAAAAGTACCTCGGAATTAAGTGGTAGTTGTAATAATTGTAAATTGTATTTCACGTGACGTTTCATTTGTTCTGCGAGATATTGCCTTACCATAAAAACGTGGTGTTTCCAGCTCTCCCCAGATGCTGTGCTGGCCATTAGCCGCGTATTACGCAGAATGATTTAATTTGCACAGAACGCTACCGCAGCACTTATAAAGTTCATTTTCGGAAGGGTCGACGACTGTCCGCGCTGCAGTCAGCTCTCGCTGTCCTCAACCAGGGCTGGGCGGGAAGCAGGCGGCCAAGGACTCTTCCGTCCCGTCAGCGGAAATCCTGAAGAACTACCCAAACACGAAGGCTCAGAAACCCCGCCTGAACTCGGAAGCTGCAGTGCTCTGCAACGCGCCCCTAAGGCGCCCGTTGGTGCTGTGCGCCCTTGCGTTCGGCGCTCTCTTCAGGCCGGAGGTCCTAAAGGTCCTTTGCACTCTAGGACGACTACTCCACCTCGGACGGCGTATATTGTACCAATGAAAAAAACAGGAGTAAGTGGGCAGTGCTCAACACCCGCCGGCAGCCGGCCGAGCCTGCATCCGGGGTTATCCTCCGGCAGTCCTGGAAGAGGCGAGCACGGACAGAAAACAGGACGCGGCAACAGCTCTGCTCGAGCCTCCAGACAGAGGCGGGGAGTGGAAGAGCAGGCCTTCGCTCACAGCCGCTCGCTTTAAGCAGGGGAGGCCGCTCCTCCGTCCTGTGTCACAACGGCGCCTGTGCGTTATTGGCGGAGATTCCCCCCTCGTGGGAGGCGGGAAGAGGGCAGGGAAACGCGCTTCCCGCCCTACCCCCGGCGCGCGCCCAGCCGCAACTATCGCGGCCGCCATTTTACCCTCCCGGCCCCGGCTGCAGGCCCGCCCCCTTCCTTCTCCCCGCTCACCAGCCCGCCGCTCTGCCCGTGGTAGGGAAGGCGGGGCAAGTGGAAGGGGAGGAGGGGCTCGGTCACCTCCGCCTCGCTGCCTAGTCGGAAACTGCCGAGCTGAGCCCGAGCGCCCTGTCCCCCTTCGCTCTCGTCCCCTCCTCCTCCTTCCCCCTCAGCAAAATGGCGGCGCGTGGAGTCACTGGGAGCCAGTGAGTGACTCGGCTTCTCCTCCCCGCCGCCGCCGCTACCGCCGCCGCCACAGGCTCATTTGCATTGATTAACCGCCCCATCCCCCCCTCCCCCAGATCCCAGACCGGCCCCTGTCTCTCCTCCCCTCCCCCTTATCTTCCTATTCCTTCCCGCCCCCTCCTTCCCCTCCCCCCCTCTCCCCCCCCCACGACTGACCCCCGCCCCGGCCCCCATCAATCATCAATCAGCAGCACCGAGTGGATCAATCAATGGTCGGGAGGAGGCGGCGGCGGCGGCTGCTGCTGTTAATGAACAATGTGTGAGAGCTGCGCCGAGCTGCTGGAGGTGTTAAATGAGAGTAAGTGCGGCCGCCCTCCCCCGCTACCCTCCCCCCAACGCTCCTCGCCCCGAGCTGGGACCCCATGTACCCTCCTCTACACGGGCTGGGTTATAACCCTGCTTCATCTCCTTTCTTGTCGTTTCTTACGTTCCTCCTCCCCTCCCCCCCCTTCCTAGTCCTTTGCCTTTCCCTGTTTGTTGCCTGGCTTGGGCCTCCTGGGCGCGGGGGTACCTCTCTGCAGGGTGTCCATAGGGGGAGATTCTACTCTGCTCTGCGGCTTGCTTTCTCCTTTTCTCTCTTCTCCGTACTGGGGCTGGGCTATTTGCGGCCTGAGGAGGTGCGCCGATGGGCTTCTCCGGGCCTTTCGCTGAGCGTCGTGTCGTGTGTGTGTCCCTCTCCCTTTTTCCCGCCTGTCCCCCGGGTGCTGTGTGTGGGGCTGGGGCCGGGCGGGGACGTGACCCTGCCGTCGGCGTGCAGAGCCCGCTCCTCGTTCTGCATCCCTGCGAAGCCGCAGCGGGGCCTAGCTCGCTCCTCGCTCGGCTGCGGAGGTGCCTGGGAGCTGCTCCGCTTGCTGCTAAGCAGCTGGAGGCCGGGCCTGGGCTGTGTTCCTTTTAAGCAGCAGACGAGGCGGCTCTGACTGATCCTGCCTCCCCCCTCCTCCTCGCCAGTCCGCGGTGTGATGTGGTTTTCGGGTACCTATTTTTCCGAAGCGACTGCTTGGCTGTGAGGGAACTGGTGCCTAGAGGAGCCCGTCTCGGCTTTGCGAGGGCCGGACTGGCGGCAGCGGCGGGGGCGGGTAAGGGGGGAAAGGTACTCCTGGGTGTTTTCGCTTCGGGGGTGGTCTCTTGATTCCTTCCGAAGTTTCCTCTTTACAGGTGTTACCTAAGCAGCCGGGAGGGTCGGAGGGTTAATACAGCAGGTATCCTCTCGGTACCGCTGAAATTTATCTTGGTTTTGGGAAGGAAATTCCCTTTGCCCCTATGCAGTAGGCCTCGTGTATCCCCTGAAATCCGCTCTGTGTTCTCCGTGGCAGTCAGGTACCTTCGCAGTTCCTCAGAGGCTTGTCTCCTTGCACTGCTTCATGAACAAAGACTTAAAAACATGATTTGTAGAGATGCTGAGTAATTTTAATGAACTTAGCAACTGAAGTGTGTGATTAGCGGGAAGTTTAGCTATCTCAAATCTTAAACGTTTTTCCGGGTTGCACGCTGTGGTCAGCTCAGAGGCAAATTATGTTCCAATAAAGTGAAGTACAGAATACTTCCTAGAACAGACTTTGGGTAAAGTTTTCTTTTTCGTTTTTAAACCCTTGTGAGGCCCCATTTCATGTGGCGTTTGTTTATTCCTCAGGCACATGAGTAGATACGATGAATGTTGCTCTCTTTCTTGTTGGAGATTCTGGGAAGTATCACATTGGGTGATGGACAGTGTTCTATGGGGAAAGGAAAAATGTATGTGTTGAACTAACTTTCAGGAAAGCCCAGAGGCTGCAATAAAGGTTAACATCAGAGAACTGTTGGGTCGTTAAAATTGTATGCCAGGTTTGAGTTTGTAATTCCAATAACTCGTTGTGAACAATTGTTGTGATGTTTACCTCATTAAGCATGCATATCTTATCTTTCTCAGCTGGGAGGTGGGGAATAGGTTGGTAGTACAGACTGAAATGCTTATTTAAACAGTACATTCAAAGTAAGACTGAGCTATCAATGGTATACTGATGACAGCTGTTTGTTTGAAGACATAACTTCACTTGTTTTTAATGGATTGGTAAATAATCATTGTTTAAACTTGGCCAAGATTGGTGTGATGAAATAGGAAAAAGAACTGTCTTAAATTTGATATTTCAAGATGTCTGTGTAATTCCATTACCTTTTTAGAATCATTTTAAAGTAATTGGGATTTAGGCAGCTAGGTATTCCCTTATGGATAAAGCATAGTCTTAAATCACTTTTTGATGCATAACTATGGTATGGATAATTTAATGGCTCTAAGATAAAATCCTGATATTATGAGAAAGAAATTTGGCTTTTAAAGTAAAATTTAATGGGGGAAGAATGTGTTATTATTGCTATATCGTTAGCTTCCAGAAATGCTGGTCAGATAGTATTTGGTTTGACCTTCCCTTCAGAGAAACAACCACACTTTGAAGAAAAATAACTATTTTTTGTGTTTGGATATTCAGACATATATGATGGTGCATTGTGTGTGCCACTTGTCTTCTCACTGTGTGAGAGTGAGTTGTACGGGAGGTATACTTTCTTTTGTAATTTGTTTGCATTTCTTAAGTAACAGTTAAAGGTAATACACAAAAATAATGTCAAGCCTTGGTTTTTAAAACACTGCAGCTGAAATGAAAAGTGGTAGTAAAGAATGAGGTCATGCCCAAAATGTGTGAGCCAGAGACTGCCAGCAGTTTCCTTTTCTGCCTGCTGAGCATTTGGGATCGCCTCTTCACTGAAACTACTGAAACAGTGTTTTGAACGAGGTCCAGGAAACATAATCTAGTTTGTTTTAGAAATTTCTTGCTGAACTAAGCATTTCTACATGGAACAGATACTTCCCTTTGTCTTAATTTACCTTAGTGTTTACAAAATAATTATTTAGCATCAGTTGTATGACAGGTCACTTAGTGAATTGACTAACAATTCTTAATGCAGTGTTTTAAAAAGAATATGTGAGAAGCTCTGGTGGTTTTTAGAAGTTGTCAAATTTATGGATGATAGAAGGATGGATTTGAAAATTCTGCAAACAGGAATATATTTTTTTTAATAAGCTTGTAAGTCCTATTTGATGTGCAGTGTTAGAGCTTTTGTTGAGCAGTGACCTTCTTGTAGGCCATGGGTTTGGTTTGCTAAAGCTCCTTACAAGAGTACAGATTCTTAGGCCTGGTTTTGATACAGGTAGTTAATGGGATTGCTTCTGTGCTGCTCCTAAGTGCTGTCTGAGATCTAGTGTATCTGGAAAGCTGTAGTTTGAGAAATTTGCTTTTTGGCCAAAGGTTTGTCTGTATGTGTATATATGTTTCAACATAAAGCTTCATTGCTATGCTTAAGCATAAGAAGCAGGAAATGTTTTCTGGACAGAAGCAGCAATGTTAATGTTGTTATTTTTTTTCCTCTTGTAACATCTTTAGTGTTTGATCTGAGTATGAAACCCAGTAAATTCCCTGATCTTGAAGTTATTTCATGCGAAGTAGTAGATTAAAATTCTGATTTGATCCAGCGACATGGGTAAAACACAAATTTCTGTATGAGGTGCCCAGGCTTTAAACCAATTTTTGCATTGCAAGACAATCTGTTGTTCCCTTGGAGTAAACAGTTTAATTTCAAATTGAGTGCTATAGGTATGTCAGCATCACTTATGTTTTCCCAGTCAGGGGCTTAATAGGAGTAAAGTCTATGAAGAGTCTGGTCTAATTTCTGAATTAATCGTCCACAATATAAACATTGTTAATAACCCTAAATAGCAAGTGAAAAAAGAGGAAGATACAGTTTACTTTTTAGGATGAAGGCATGCATTTACAAAAGACTTTAGAATAAGTGAGCCACTAATGCCATAAGAATCTAAATGTACACACTTTTTAACAGGAAGAATGCATGGAGGATATGTATGCTTTTATGTTGATCTACAGCATTCTGTATCCCAAAGTGAACCCTGATACTGACACACTCTACATTCCTTGGTTTCTTTGGATGCCAGCTCTTGTCAGCCTAGGAGGGATTATATTGAGTTACATTTGTTCTTTAGTAATATTTACATTACTGTGCTGTTGAGAGGCCCAGGTCAGGATAGATCTGTTTTGCTAGGTGCTGCAGATATCAGATAATCTTAACCCTAAAGTAAGACAGAAAATAAATCAGCGTAGCATTAAATGTGGATTTTTGTCTTGCAACTTTTACACCACAGTTTTGCAGGTTGCTGTGTCACACCTGAAGCTATGGTAATAGTTTGAGCTACTTATAGAACAACATTGTTGCTGGACACTTCCACAGGCTTCACTTGACAGTAGAGTATGTGGCACTCCATTATAACTGTTTGTTGTGTCTAACATCATTGTGTGCCTGGGAGTGCTGCTTCATAGCCTGAGGTGGAAATGCAGTTTTCAGTCTGGTCCTGAACCACTGCTAGTCCTGGCTGTGGCATGTCCCAAAGAGCCGGACTGGGCTTGGTTGCCTAAGAGCTTTCCTTTGGGACTGCAGCTGGTGTTGATGTGTGTTGACTTAAAACTGCATAGATGATTTTGGTTTAGGTTTGTCTTGTTCTTGTTTGGTTTGCTTTTAATAAAATGAAGGGGAAAGGAAAAATCACAGCATGGAAAAATAGGGGTTGTTATACAAAAGCAGCTGCAGTTTTAGGTAACTTTTGTAGAGCTAGATCATTTCCAGTTCTTGGTTACTGGGGGCTAAGTTTGTTTTCTTGCCAATATTCTGCTTCACTTTCTTCCATGATTGCCTCTTTAATCCTTTTGTAATCGTAGCTGCTCTGAAATCTTATAAAATCAGTTCATATTGATGAAAAGAGGCTTCTAAGTATTACTCTATTACACAAGCTTGTAGGCCATTCTTTGTTTACTCTTAAACCACTTGTAAAACAAAAACCCGAAACAAAACAAAGAAAAAACCAAAACCAGAAAAGTCACCAACCCAAACCAACTACAACCCCCCCCAATAACCAAACAAAAAACCACACACAAAGTCCACCAACAAAAACAAACAAACCCCACAAGACAATCCCAAAACAAAACCCACATAGTTTATTCAAGCACAGAAGATGGATGTGGACTACTGTTGTCATTTTCTATCACTATCAGCTGGCCTGCAGAACTGTATGATCATGTCCATGAGATACTTGAGATGCTAGTGTTTTACTGTTTGTATAGGTTCAGGATAGCACTGAATTTGGATGCTGAAGACACTTGATTCAAGTTGTTGTCATGTAATTTTGGCGTTTGAGAAGTACAAAGATGACTTGGAGGTTGATTGAGGCTACATTTACCTTGAGGTAGGCAAGAAGTATTCTGAAACATTTGTAGTGTTCCTCTTACTCTGTGGGATCTGGAGATGATGAGTGTTTTATTCTGGATACTGAGTGTATGCTATAAGATTATTACAGATACTGCATAATTAACATCACTTGGTCTACGAGAGCTGTCACTTGTTCAGTGCTTGCTTGTAAACTTCACTATTGATTTTTTGACTAGCCCTAGAGTTGTGTGCCAGTCTAGTATTTCATTTGACTCTTTGATTCCTCTTGTGCAAAACTGTAAAACTTTTGTCTCTGTTGCATGGCTCTTCTCTTCCTCCCCCCTCAACCCCACCAAGATTCACCTTTTCTTCCTACTTTCATGACATTTTTGTGTTCAGAACCCCTTCAGAGAAGCAGTTTTTGGAGTAACTGCCCAACTTCATTACTCTAACCTGAGTCATTACTGTCTGTTGCTGAAGAAAAAAAGCTCAATATTTATAAAACTTATTATTTACTTTTGTCTTTGACCCTTTTTAAGAGGATGAGAAGCCACACTTAAAGGAGAATGAAAATAAGTTTTTCTTGATAGCAGTATTGCCAAATGGTAATTTTTCTGGAGTGTGATGCAGCGTTACTCCAAATGAATCAGAGTAACCAGAGGCAAAAATAGTGGATAAAGGAACTTGTATCCTTTCTAATTGTGAGCTTTCTGAAATAAAAAAGGAAGATGACACTGAGATTAAATTCTTTTAACTGGTTTGTAATTATAAGGCAGATGAAGGAAAACCTACTCTTTTAATAGCTAAAAGGCTTCTAATTTTAGAAAGATATTTCATCTTTTGTTCTGTACAGTGATTTTGGTTCATGCCATTTGATGTGATCAAAAATTTTGTCCTGAAACTTTTCCTGTTAAGGATGCTGAAGACTGGTTCTTTCTCATTGCTCAAGCCACTTGATCACTGATGCTGAAGTTTAGTTATAATTCTGCTGATTTTTGTGAGTGACAGGCAATTGACATGAATTTACGGAGATATCTTTCTCTTTGTGTATAAGGACATCCTCTGTTGGATAAATATTTGTTAAAATAGACTTAAATGTTAGGATAGCTTAAAGCTTAGGAAAGCCCTGGAAGTGAACATCCTTATCTTTCTTACTACATGAAATATTAAGGAGATTAATTATTTCAGCCATAATAGAGATTCTCAAATTTTATGCTTACAGATGCTCTTAGCTTTCCCAGTAAAGGGCTGGCACAAACTACAGTTACATACCTGCTTAATTATTTGAATAACTTCAAGAAAATCCTCCACTGCATCTTTTGCATCTTTTATAAATATTTTTTTTAAAGATACTTGACTGGTGTAGAATTTGAAGTCATCCTGTTTCCTCTGTAGGAAAACTTCCTGTTAGATATATACACACACACTTGGGTTGTGGTGGTGGTTGTTTGCTTTTTTTGTTTGTTTGTTAGTTAATGCCTTTAGGTGCTGTATGGCTTTTCTTCTGTAAGGGTAGTTTGCGAGTCATGGAAGTACCAAGACATTCCTGAGACATGTCCAAGATGACGTATTTTAGGCTGTTGCAGATGCTGTCAGTGTCAATTCTAGGGAAAAACAAGCTGTCATAACTGGCCTTAGATGCTGAGCTGTCATGGAGTGTAATGGGTCATTGTTGGTAGGAGAAAGCTTGAGCTGGAAATTTCAAGCTGTGGTTGGAGGGGCAGTACCTTGGAGAGAAGACATTGGCCCTCTTTCACTCTGCCTGGCTCTGCCTGGATGACCAGCAGTTTTGCCTTCCAGGGAGAGAGTTGCGTGGTTGTGAAACTCCCTCTTCATTTCTAGTTGTACAATTCCTTTTTTTTTTGCTTTTTCTTTTCTTCTTCTTGTTTTGGGATTGCTTTTAGTTGTTGTTTTGTTTGTGTGTTTTTTCCCCCCTCTGCTGTGTTAAATGGTAAATATATTTCTTCCTTGTTTATACTGACTTTTCATTTTTGTCTTTTAATTCCTTGCTTCTGTGGTTTCTCCACATCACTGCGGTTTGCTTCCATCTTCTATGCTCAAGTAACATTGAGTCAGAAAAGCATACCTTGCTTCTCAGAATCATGTTCTGTGGACAACTGATGAGATGTATGCAATTTGGCATTTCTGAGAATGTAAGGGGAAACCAGCGTTTACTTCTTGATTCCTTTAATTTCTTGTATTTTCTTCAAGTACTCAGTTTCAGTTAAATACTTGATAACATTCATACTTTATTCTCTACCTCATCTTCATTGCAACTATTCTGTTAGTTTTTTCAAGTTTTGGGTTTTTTTTCCGGTGCTCTTCTTCAGTGCTTCTGTTTCCATTCCACTTACCTATGTACTTTTTCTTCTCTCAATCCTTCACCCTGTTGTTATATGTCTTCATCCTTTAACAGGTTTCCACGATAGTGGTTTGGTTTTGTTTTTCTTTTTTTTTCCCTTTCTGGTGTTCTCTTGACTCTTTAGCCCTGATTCAGAAAAGATGGGTTTCTTAGGGAGAGAATGCCTTTTACATTGTACTTTTAAATTTATATAATTTTTAAATTTTTTTTTTAATGCAGCTCATCTGATAGTTTCACCAGCTCAGGTAGGTAGTAAGTAAGGGTTTTTGCACAGTAAGCTCTGCATTTATAGTTCCCAGGATACTGGGACAAGGTGAAAAAAATCTTAACCATCTTCATGAGCAAGTAGTTGTGATGATTACTCAATGCTGCTTATACTAAGACCATGTTGCAATTAAACATAGTTGTGGCCATTTAATTTCTGTTGTTTAATCATATGTTTGGGTAATTTCTGATTTTCATTTTGTGTAGCAAATAGGCAGTTTCTAGAATTTATTCTGTGAAGAGGTGAGATCCTGTGCTTTTAACTTCCTGTGTTTGGGAATTGATTTGCAATCTGACATACTACTGTGAGCATCGCTGGTTTTCTTAACACCATGGAAAAATACCAGCTTATTTGTAGTTTTACAAAGTTATACTTTTGGAATTTCCCAGATACAGCTTGTATGGTGGAAGGTGAACTTCTTGAGGAAATACAGTGCAAATGCATTATAACTATATGCATAGAACTCCTCTGGAAGATGTAGTGCTGGAACAAGTTGTTGAAGTTGAAACTTGTCAGAAAAATCCGCATAGAAAAAGCACTTTTGGGTGTTGACATTTAACTAATTTGTAGAAGGGGTCTGTAAGCAAGGCTTTAAAAATACATGACAGTTGAAGCATGATTTCTAGATCAGCATACATGCGAATCTTTGGTTCCCTGCTAGGAAGTGAGTGGCAGTCTTTTGCCTCTTCAAACTAGATTGATGAAGCCTCCAGTTCTTTGCACTATTTTGTTAACTGACTTCCACTTGAGAGTTTTAAAATCTGTGGTTGCGTACAGAAGCAGGGAAGGGTTTAGGGTGAAAACCAAAGTAGCAAAAGGCTTACCCTACACACATTGTGAAGTATTTCTCTATGCTTACAAGAGTAGAATTCCTGCTTTTGAAGCTGCAAGTGAATTTTCCTTCAGTAGGTAGTCTGTTAGCCTATTATATGTTCTCAGGAAGAAATCAGGTACAAGTATTGTACAAACTGCATGGTGTCACTTCATGCTTTATGTTGTGTTGTACAACACTCGTCTTTCTCAACTCATGCTTCTCAACTCATTTTTGGGGAATTCAATAATTTTTAATGATAGCTTAATTTTTGTGAAGTGGTCAGTTGTCTGCTTATTAATCTGGGATACATAACTGTTAAATTCTTCAGAATTTAAGTTACAGTGCAACCCAAAAGTTGATAAACTTTTGAGTTCTGTTTTCACCACTAGTGAATTTTTCTAATAGGTGTGTGAACTGAATAATTAGTATTGTTCAAAGTCATCTTCTCCCAGTACTGTGTGCTCTTTGCAAATCTGGTAATCAGCTTTCAGTTTAACCTCTCATGGCATCAACAAACCTGACAGTGCTTTCACTTCTACACTCTTTCTGCTTGTAGAAGCTTGAACTGTGCTGGAAATACACAATGGCATGTTTGTAAAGGAGAACAGTGCCAAAAGGGCCGGAATATTGAAGTCTACTGGGGAATTTGGGAAATGGTCTGTGAAAGGCTTGCATAGTGCAGCTTATGGCATCCCTTTCAGTCACCTGATGTTTAGAACAAGACCTGTATGGTGAAATTACTGTCTGAGCTAACAGTCAGCAGCTGATAAAAGTTTGAACAACTTTTCTGTCTTGGAACCAGTGTAGAATAGCACTGGGGAGTTTGAGCTCAAAAGCTTGGTAAAAGTAAGGTAATGCCCTAAACTCTGCACAAACATTGCCTTCACCAATCTCGTTCCATCTACTAGCTTTCAGGGAGGGGAAAAAAAAAAGCTTTAGTCAGTAAATCACTGAATACACCTTGTGTTTTAATGAATTATTAAATACTGATTATCTAGCAAAAATGAATGCAAAATTTGAATGTGTGTTTGAAAGTTAGGGGAGAATGCAACCCTGCTCCTTGCCGAACCTGTTTCGATGTTCCCCTTTTTGAATGAGGATTACTTGTGTCTCTCTTGGTGAGGGGGGAAAAGCTAATGCCTTGGAGTTCAGATGCTCAGCAAGCTCTTCATCTAACATAGAACCAGAGCTGAGACACCCTGCTGGACTCAGGCTTACCCATGCTGTACTGCTAGACTGCCGCTCTCCTTGTTCAGGCTTCCATGGGAATGCAGCCTGGCCACATGAGTCTATAGCAGGCTTTGTGCGTTCCTGCTGTGTGGAGCTGGGGGGTTGAAAAGGACAGTGCCGAGACTCCTGATAGGTCTTCTTGGGTCAGCAAAACCAGAGCAATGTGCAGTTTGGCCCATTTTATTTCATCCACAACCAGATAATCCACAAGCTGATCTTAAACCATTTCCTACTAGTATGTGATCAAAAAATGCATACTTGCGTTACAGTTTACTGATGCAAGCTCATTATGCTGCTTGATAGTAGTCATTAATACTTCTACATGCCACTCCACTCTGCATGTAATACTGCTTGTTCTGCCACTGGCATAACTCAATCTGAACTGTTTATTTCATGTTCCCAGGTAGTCCAGATCAGATTTCTCCTGCTAGATAGTGCTGCATTAATTCAGTCTTTGTGAACTTTGCCTTTCTCAGGGGAAGCAGTATGAGTTTACATAGCATAACTTAGAATTTGCTTTAGTTGCAAGTTGCAGTGCTGCATCTGGACTTCAACCAGTTAATGAAGTGGCACAGTTGTGTTTTGTGTTTGGGATGGTATAGCTAAGAGTTTATTTAGATTATAATTAATCTAGGAGGCTCTGGTTAGGGCCAGCTCCAGTGTTCTGGGAAAATTATCAGCTGATAATTAAGAGTTAATTGCATTTCAAACAATTTTGTATGGAACTATTGTTGGAAGGGTTTGCTGTAGCATGTAGTCTTTAGAAAGGTGAAAGTTGTGAGATGTTCTTAATAAGGATAGTTGTTGGCTTAAGAAAATGTCTACATCCATTGTAAAGGGGGCATTTTTACCCAAAGCAATCAGGGCCTAGCATGTCAAAAAGTTGAGGATGACATCACTTTATAAAGATGACAGTTCTTACATTTCCTACAGGTGAAATTTTCAGATTCAGCCTCTGTTGTTTTGCTCTGGACTGTGTTAGTAAAAGGAAAATAGGTGGTTGCTGGAGAAGATGAGTAAGATAGAATGGAAAAGGAAATGTTGAAATTCAAAGAGAGACAACTTGATGGTGTTTGTAGGGAAACCAGAAGATATGTAAGAGTAGCAGTTACCTGATATCAGCTGATTTATCCTGTTTAGTTGAAGTCATATCTTAAAAGTTGCTGTCTAGATGCTGGACATAGCAGGGCTTGGGCTGTTTCTGGTTTTGTAATTACACTATATATTGGAGTACTGAATTAAAACTCACCAGTACCTTCTGATCCTGTGGCATCTATGAAGATTTATTGCAGGTGCTGAATAGCCAACGGATGACTGATTTGGGGGATAGTTTGAGGGTCAGTTGTAATTGCTTTTTGCTTACTCTCAAGTAGCTTTTGTATTTCCATTCATAAGATCACAATATTGTGTAGACTTGCAAACTTTTGCCAGATCTGTCAAAATTGCTTTTATGTTCAAAAGTTTGTGTCTGACAGAGGCCAGTAATGTGGTCAGGTTTTTTCCTAAGGAAATGAGATTTGATGGGTTGCTAATTCCCTGTCTTCAAGCTATTATGCTGTCCCTGTAATATTTACTTTGTAATCTCTGTATGCTTTGTAATCAAAAGCTTGCTGGAAAGCAAATTGGAATATTTATAAATACAAGAAGTATAGAGTTCAGTCTAGATTTAATTCAGATGTGTTATGGAATGGTGGCGAGTATAGTTACCTGTGATGCTGTGCTGCATCAGTATGGTGAGATGAGCATTGACAGTTCCATATCTGAAAGATAGTGTAAAGACAGTGAGAAGCACCTTTAAACATCATTACAGAATTTTATTACTACAATATTTTGTATTACAGATCTTATTTTTCGTATGCTAACCTGTCATGTACCATATTTATAATACTGAAGAATTTACTAGTCTTTTTTTTATTTGTTAGTGCATTCTGTAGTTGGTTTTCATCACTCTTTGGCTATGTGTATGTAGTTCCTTTTCTGGGAGGCTTTTGATCTACAGAGACTGAGGAGAGGAAAGAAGACTCTCTGATTCACTGAAAGTTGTAGGGAACCTTTGACAGTTAAATTACCTCCACTGAAACTTTTGAGTTGATTCTCTCCATTTAGATACTTGTTTAAGATAGCTTTGTGAAAGTCTGGAAGACCTCTGGTGAACCAATGTAAGGCGACCACAAATTCTTTAGAGTAAGAAAGGAATAATTCTAATAGATGAAAATAAAAGGGTGTGGGAGATGCTAAACTCTGATCACCAGGAAGTAAGATGATAGCCACGTAAATGAAAAGAAAATCCCTACAAATAAGAGAAAATGCATTTAAAAATACCGTGCTGGTTTTCTGTATGAATAATAGGACTATAGAAGATCATGTATGTCTATTTTTTCCAGATTAGTATTATTGTCCTTAATGCTGTTGCATTTAGTGCATGGATCATGTTTCTTCTAGTCTGTATCAGGGAAGTATTTCTGTGAATAATGTCCATTTTGAAAGTGATCCAGTATTTCCCGTGAGAAGCTGACACCAGGTGAAGCTTGGGGAGGAGGGGGAGGGTACAGAATCTCTGTGCAACTGTACTTCATTACAGTTTTGAATAGGTAGAAATTAGTAAACAATATAAAGCTTTAATATATATAACTTTCTACTACATTATGCTTCTGAATGTAGAGAAAGTACACTTAAAATGTTTTTACTTGCCGTTTGATTTTTGTACTTAGTGTGATAAGTGACCTTTGGATATAAGATATTCCTCACAAGTCTAGTGTGATAGTTGTCCTTGAGGTCTAATTACAGTTTGTTCCTTCAGCTCTGAATTCTTACTTATGATATGAGCTTTATTTGCTCACAGTTGAAATTACATTGCCCCTTTTTTGTCCGCTGATTTATATTTTTCCCATCTTCTGTAATTTTCTTGGTTTAATAGCTTTGTTAATGCTTTATTAGCTTGAGAGGTCGTGTTGTTTCTAGTACTCAAATACATTTCTAGAAAAGTGCCCTTGGAAGTTTGGGTAAATGGCCCAAGTTTTCGTTTAAAGCTGGGCAAGTATTTGAAATACTGGAGAAACAGGAAGGAAATGCTATTTATCAGCTACTTGAATAAGCTGTTAAATTTTAAATATGTATGGGGTGGTTTTTTGTTGATGGTGGTTGTTGTGGTTTTGTTTTATTTTTTGTTTTTAAATAACACCTGAAAACTGAAGATGTTACCAAAAAAAAGGCAAGCAGTTAATAATTATTACTTCAGGTCAGTTAAGCAGCTCTGCTCTTACGGTGTTACTTTGACAAATAAGAAAAATCTCTAAACAATTTTTCAGTAAAATGAAACAAAGCAAGCATGCAAAAAGACCTAATTTACTACGTTGTATTTGTAGAATATATTCAGCTGGAATTTACCTACATACCAGTCTGTCTTTCTGTTGTTCAGTTCTGGCTTGTATATATCTAAGACTTTCACAGTCATGTGTTTTCCATACCCTAATAGTAACTATATCTTCAGGTTTTCTTGCCTATAGATGAGCAAGATTAGGATGAAGTTACTTCAGAAGGAATAGGTCAAATTTGTGACTGTAGTCACTACCAAGGTGTTTAATTCCTTCAGCTTCACACTCCTCACACTTTCCTTCCTGGCGCTCCCAGCTTACATAGCTGCCACTCGGAGTATTCAGTGGCTTACAAAGCTAACAAAATTGTGGCTAGTTTTCAGTTAGATTGGTGAGTTGAATTTTCTCAGTTCCCAGTCTGGTTCTGGGTTCCTGCAGGAGCCCTGATGGTTGTTGAAATGCAGGGTAATGGATACTGTTAGTTGTGTGGACTTGAAGTGGGTTATGTTGATTTTGAAATTTGATCTAGCAGAGGGCAGAGGTGTTTGTGTGTGTGTGTAAACTAAGAGGGAAGGTGAGAAGAAAAAATTGCTGGGGCAAATTTAAGGAAGAAGAAAGTTGAGCCCAGGGAACTCAGGAGTAAATTAGGGAAGGCATTTTTAATATTGCTAGCTTGTGAGTGCCTGGAGAAAAACAGCCACCGGAGCTGTGTCTAGGATTGGAGTGCCACAGCTGAGACAGACACTAATAGATCATGGAATGACTGGCTGTAAAGCTCTAGAGCACATATTATCAATTCTTATTGATGAGCGCACACAAGCTGCCAGTGTGACGTGCTTCAGAAGCTCTCAGAGCACATGAGTATGCCTTAGCATATCCTGTGAGAATTGTTGCCTCAGGTATGAAACTAAGGAAAGGCTTATCCACCAAATCAATTTCCAAGAAGGAGGCTCATCACAGAAAGTTTCCAGAAAAAGTTTGATATGGTTGTTACTGCTGGTTTTGAAACACTGGACGTGTGGGAGACTGGGGAGACAGCAGGTGAATGAAGATGGAAGACAAGGTCTTTGAATATGGGAGTGAATAAAAGGGCATGCTTTATTTACCAGTGAATGGATCTTGTTTAAGTACTGACCCATTCAAGGTAGACAAAAACTAGCTTGGAAGGACAGAGATGTCATTAATTGGAAGTGAAATCATATGGAGCAAGGGAGTCCTTATAGAATGGACTAAAAGCAACAAAATCTGCATGAACGATACTGAGTGTCATTGTTCCTATTGCTTTTTTTACTGGTACTGTTTTCAATTAAAATAATACTAGAAAGGCTTCATAAGCAATTGTTACTGTGCCTCAAGCTGCAGGTGTCCCTAAAGAGAGATACTGTAAATCAAGGGTATCCACAAAATTGGTATTCAGAATGAGAGAGGAATTTGAAAGCCCAAGATAGGTACTGGAGTTATGAGAACATAAGTTAGCTGAGTTGAAAAACATAATTTCTGCAAAGGAGCAAAAGGGAGAGCTTTAACTAAAGTTCAGGAGGAGGAGCACTGCCAGATGTGTTGCTGCCCCTTTTGGTAGGCACACAGTCTAGTGTATTAGCTGAGTACGAATCTTCAGCTTCAATGTGGTTGCTTCTTTTTTGACCTTCCTGAGTATTTTCAGGAACAAGAACAATATTGGTTTTAGGTACAAAAGGGAAATCAGGTATGTAGTCGCTATGTTTATTAGCAGTGATTACTAAATAAGGCCAGTTGAAGTTGGTCTGCTTTTGACTTGTAGAGTGCATAAACAGGGAAATAACATTTTTTCCATCTAGTGCATATATCTTCTGGGTTTGTATGTGTGGTGTGTTTTTTTTTCTTTTTTTTTAACCTGGGGTATAAGCTTCCATAACTTCTACATTCTGTAGTGTGTGGCAGTTGTATCCTTTAAGGGACCAGTTTCCTTAACTTTCAGGTTTTGTGTTTCTTAATCTCAGAGAGACAAATCTGAGTATTTCAAACTATTGCAGCGAAAAAGCTACTTTGAAAGTTAGGAGTTACTTTCTTGCTTGTATGTGTTTAAGCAGGCTGATGTGGAGAGGAAGGTAGTTTTTCCAAATGTATGAATGTGTATGTAAGATCTTACAAGTTAGAATTAGGCTTGCTGCTAATAAGATCTCAGCATTGAAGGAATTCAACTTAATGAAATAATGCTGGTTGTGTGTTTGGGTTGTATTGGTTTTGTTTTGTTTTTATATTTTGGTGGTGGTTGTTTTTTTCCCAGGTGCTATCTATAATTAAGGCTTGACCTGAAATGTTTGACAGAGTCGTTGGTTTCTTCAGTGGTGTGCTTTGGCCTTAAAAGTCATGTCACAGTAATTTGTGGTGTTTAAAATTAAAAAGTAGTATCAAATGATACCCATCATCTAGTCTGCTTGTCAATTTGGCTTGGTTTTTTTTTTTTTTTTAAATAAATTTAATGGTGTCATATCCTATTGAGACACCTTTTTTTTAATATACTTCTATATTTATGTGCATGCATATGAAAATATGTATGTATGTGTACATAAAATGCCCTTATTTCAAAGAACTCATAACTATTTATTTTATGTGATACTCCTGAAGTGTATTGATAGATCACGTAAGACTTAAGGCTGGAAAAGAGGCTGAGGTAGAGATTCTGAAGAGCTTGCTTCTGTTAAAGAAACTTTCTCACAAATCTTACTTGTGAAGTAGATTTGTGAGCGTGTAATACTTGAAATGTCATGCAAAGTGTTAAAATTAATACTTAGTTTTGTTATAAGTGAAATGGCCAAGGATGAAATGAGAATTGTGCATTGATAGTTGGGGAGAGGTGTGTAGCCAGTGGATGGAATCCAGTGCCCTAATGTACAGTTGGTTAATGTGTAAGTTGAGATGTGGACTATAACTGATATTTGGCTTATTAGAATGTATAAGTAATTTTTAGATGGAAGCGGAAGGTATTTGGTAATACTTCACTGAACTATTTGGGGTTTGAATTCAACATGTAACTGCTCTGGTTGCTGGCTGTAAGAAGTGTGGTAAGCATTTCTCATTTTGCCAATTAGTGATTCATTGAAGTTAAATTATCAGATTGGAAGGTAATAATCAAGAACTTGGATAATCTGGAATAAATTTATACGTACACAGCATGTTATTCTTATCATGATAGTTTTGCTGTGAGGTTAATGGATAAAGTTATTGAGGAAGGTTCATATTCAAAAATGCCCATCAATATGTAGTTCTCAGTGGAGCTTATGAGAAGTTCTTGATCACTAATTTTCACAGAATGCTGTTTAAGAATATTGTGCAGCTTCTGTTTTCAAGTTATCTTTATCTAACTTTCTGCTTACTAAAGCAAAAGAAATATATTTGGTGGAGGACTGACTTAATTTTCCATTATGAAAATATAGTTATACATATATTTCATGCTATCAAAAATAATTCATAAAAATACAACAATTGCGTGGGAGGGTTTTTTGCTGATACATTTGTGTTTTCTTTAGTATCAGATGTTGAAGGTGCTGATGGGTTGCAGCTCAGAAAGGAACATGCCCTCAAGATATTTGCTTACATCAATTCCTGGACACAAAGGTAATTTTAGCTTGAGTTTGGGTTATAAAACTAAAGGGTTTATATTCTTCTATCACTTTTTATGTGCCTGAATTGGAAAATACTGTAACCCACCAAAAAAAGTTACATGTATTCAGAAGGTATATATTTCAGGAGCTGTAGCTGAAGGTCATGTTTGTATTCCATTAAGAGAGGCAGCACCCTCTACCTGTCATAGTTCTGAATTCTCTTTTCTTAAATATCGTACTTTATGATGGATAGTTTCTAGATGACATGCTATGCTTTGCAGAAGAATTTTTAATTACCACTTTCTGATAGCTTCTTTTGCCTGCTAATTTATTTAAGAAATGGTATATGTAATTTCTATATTATTTTTGGTGTCTGAGATCTCCAGTCATGGACTGGAGTTCATTGTTCTCCACTGTAAGAAGTACAGTGACCTTGCCAGTAAGATTTCTTGTGTACATTTTACTCACAGTCACAGCTGCTAAGTGATAACAGGGACTGCCAAGATCTGATAAGCATTTGAAAGTAATGGGATGCTCCTACGGCTTAGGGAATGTTTTGTGACTCTTACTGGTAGTTGAGTAGAGTCTGCTTCCCTTGGTTTTCTTTACTTTTATGGATATGTTGGCTATTTTGTTTAAAATGTTTTAATCTGAAGCATTGTTTTGGTCGGTTACCGTTTTTATGTTAGCAACTTCACAAATTTTTATTCTGATTTTTTTTTTTCTGTTTTCTTACAGACAATGTCTGTGCTGTTTCAAGGAGTATAAACATTTGGAGATCTTTAACCAAGTAGTATGTGCTCTTATTAACTTAGTGATTGCCCAAATTCAAGCTCTGCGGGACCAGCTCTGCAAACACTGCACTATTAATATAGATTCAACATGGCAAGATCAGAATAATCATGCTGATGAACCCCTGAATGTAGAGAGAGAATCTCTTGAAGAAAATGGAGAACGGCAAAAACCTATAGAGAAAAAATTAGATTCTTCAAGAACATGTATCCTGACAGAGGAGGAGTCTGCAAAGAACGCTGATGCTTTTAGCTTATGGAGCATTGACGAGAAGGAAAAGTTGTTGCTGTGTGTGGCAAAAATATTTCAAATTCAGTTTCCTCTGTACACTGCTTATAAGCATAATACTCATCCTACAATAGAGGTATATCTTATCTTTATGTGTATATTTAATTATTTTGTGAAAGGTTATTTGCTGTCTTTAATGACTATACTGTACATGTTTGGGGATAGTTGCTTTCACGCAGGATGGGCAAGCTCAGCTCTCCTGTTGACTTCAGTAGAACTTTTCAGAGAAACTTTTAAAATGACACATACTCTTACACTTTCTTTAAAATATGCTTAATTGTTATAGGTAATATATTGATAAGTGTTGGATGGAACTGTACACTGAATTATTGTACTGTTTAAATAACAGGAAGGCAAAAAGGGGACTGTAGCGAAGCCTTTCTTCCAGAAGGTAACCCATTAATAGTTTACTAACTTATTTTCATTACAATCTGTGGTTTTAGAAGGAAAACTTCATGAACTAAGCTTTGTAGACAACTGAACTTATTTGTTACAATAGCTGGTTAAAGTGATTGGAGTAACTGAGCTCTACTCAAGTAGCTTTGTTCTATGGTGGCGATTTTTCTCTGTGATGTTTGTTATGGCTGCCATTCATATCCTCATAGTTTTCTTCTGAAAAAACCAAAACCACTGCCATAAAAAACAAACAAACAAACAAAATACCAAACATACAAAAAAAACCCCAACAAAAATAGAAACAACCAAACAAAACACAGCCGAAAAAAAAAAACCAACAAAACAAACCCCCACTACAAACAAACCTACCCCCCCCAAAGAACAAACCAACCACCCCAAACAACAACAAACCAAACCACAAAATTTTCAGAAATCCTGCAATGTTTAATTCACAATTTCCAAAATAAATAGAATGGTGTTAATATTTGTGTAATTGAAAAGGTATAGGTCTTGAAAAAAATCAGATTTTGATCCAACTTATGGTCAAATAACGTAGAAGCCGTCCTTTTGAGAGATTTGTGTGCAAAGGTGATGTGTATTTTTACCTGCATATAAAAGCAAACCAAATATTTGAGACAGTCCAAGTGAAGAATTAAAGTACCGTTTATGCAGCCTTTTTTTTATTTGGACAGTTTTTGGAGTTCTGTTGAAGATCCAAGTAGTTAAGTTTGATTTTCAAACTGTAGTCCATATGCTTAGAGGAAGAGCTACACCAGCTTCTCCCCAAAAAAAGTAAATTACTGGCTGATTTGGTCTGTGCAGGAATATGTTTAGCTTAAAAGTACAGATGACAAGGATTTCTGTTTTATGGTACCTTCAGTACTGAGTGCAAGCCTGGTTTAAAGCAAAAAGTGCTCTCATAACTGAGACTGCTAAGTTGTCTCAATTCAATGAAGATGTGCTTAGGATGGGAATCCAGAATTAAATTCTGAACTTGAGTAATTGAGATACACGTGGTAGCAAAATGTTTTGACATTAAAATAGCTAACATTACTATTTCAGACTAGTAGAACCCTAGTGCTTCTGAAATACAAAAAATAATTTTAGTTTATGATAAGATAAATGCTGAGATCTTTTACACAGAATCACAGAACTTTAGGGGTTGGGAGGGACCTTGAAAAATCTAGTCCAACCCCCTCCTGCTAGAGCAGGATCACCTAGAGTATGTCACACAGGAACGTGTCCAAGCAGATTTTGAATGCATCAGGAACAGTATGGCTGGCAGGAGCAGGGAGGTCATTCTGCCCCTGTACACTGCACTGGTTAGGCTGCACCTTGAGTACTGTGTCCAGTTCTGGGCCCCTCAGTTTAGGAAGGATGTTGACTTGCTGGAGCATGTCCAGAGAAGGGCAACAAAGTTGGTGAGGGGCTTGGAACACAAACCCTATGAGGAGAGGCTGAGGGAGCTGGGGTTGCTTAGCCTGGAGAAGAGGAGACTCAGGGGTGACCTTATTGCTCTCTACAACTGCCTGAAGGGAGGTTGTAGACAGGCAGAGGTTGGTCTCTTCTCCCAGGCAGCCAGCACCAGAACAAGAGGACACAGTCTCAGGCTGTGCCAGGGGAGGTTTAGGCTGGAGGTTAGGAGGAAGTTTTACACAGAGAGAGTGATTGCCCATTGGAATGGGCTGCCTGAGGAGGTGGTGGAGCCACCATCACTGGAGGTGTTCAGGAGGAGACTTGATAGGGTGCTTGGTTGCATGGTTTAGTTGATCAGGTAGCGTTGGATGATAGGTTGGACACGATGATCTCAAAGGTCTCTTCCAACCTGGTCTGGTCTAGTCTAGTCTATAGAAGGAGACTCCCCAACCTCTCATCCAGTAGCAGCCTGTTCCAGTGTTCTGTCACCTTCACATGGAAAAATTTTTGTCCTTCTGTTCATGTGGAACCTCCTATGCTCCAGCTTGCACTCACTACCCTTTGTCCTATTCTTTGTGAAGAATCTCATTCTGTCCTCCTGAGACTTGCCCTTTACTTATTTATAAACATTAATGAGGTCACCCCTTAGTCTCTCCTCTGAGCTAAAGAGACCCAGTTCGCTCAGCCTTTCCTCATAAGGAAGATGTTCCACTTCCTTATTCATCTTTGTGGCTCTGTGTTGGACTCTTTAAAGCAGTTCCCTGTCTTTCTTGAACTGTGGGGCCCAGAACTGGCTATGGTATTCCAGATGCAGCCTTACCAGAGAGGTGCAATAAAAAAAAAAATTGCCCTCTGTAAAAAGAAAGAGGTACATAATGAATGTGGCTAGCATACCTTTCTGAACTCTGTGGAAACAAAAAGTCTGGCAGAAAAGTAAACAGCTGTACTTCAGGAAAGGATTTTTCATTCTCCGCTTCCCTTTAAATTTTATTTTTAGGGGTAGGTAATGAATGTATTCAAGAAATTAAATGGTGTATAGTAGTGTATATACATACAATATATACTAGTATGTCTGGAGTTGATAGCCAATCACAGTACAGCAGTCTATAACATGTGTGTCCAAACCACTTTATGGCTTCACATCAAGTGAAAAATAAGGCCCTCCAGGCACATTGAGATTTCCTTTTCAGTGAAATTGAAAGCAAGGAGAAACAAATACTTAAAACTGTCATTTAAAGGTTGTTGATGTGCTTATACATAGAAAAGCTGTTCCAGGATTGTTGACTGCAAATTCCCTATGAAGCTAGTTTCAGTAGGAGTACAAAAGATAAGTCACTTTAGACACTGATTTACTTTTCCTAAATGACATGATAGATCTACCCTGTTGTACAGTTACTACTTGCAAAGGAGTGAACTATGGCTTTGTTTGTGTGGTGAAAGTTTGAAAGGCAGGCCAGAATGAATAATGGCAAACCTGAAATCCACAAATCTTAACTTTGTCTCATTTTTATATATACATATATTTGTAAGATAGTCACTGTTAATTTATACAGATATGTTTTGCAATAAAACAAAACCCCAAATCCACCCCATTCAGAAAAACTGCTATGTTGGCAGGTTTTAACTTGACTTACTGTCAGGTGTGGCAGGATTCATTGAACAAGAATTAATTATAGCTTGTGATCACCCCAGCGTATGCAACCAAAAATTAGGTGCGTCCTGGAAAAAGGACTCCATTCTCACCTCTCACTGACTTCAGAAGTTCCTTGTACCTGATTTTTGAGGTGAATTTATGCAACTTCATTGAGTCATCATGGCCAGTATGGTTTTGCTTTGCCAATGAGGCTGTCATTTACAAATTTCCACTGTAAGGCTTTTACACGGTCTTATTACCTTCTGGTAACAAATAGCCTTAACCTTTGCTTTGTCTACACTTCCAAGATCTTTGTTCTTATGACAGCAGATATCTTGAAGTCTACTCCTCTTGCTGGGTTCTTGCCAAAGCCATTTTACACTTGACCATTGAATGGAGAAATAAATCATCCATCTTAAAGGAGGAGTTCATGACATTGGATGAAGAGCAAAGCAACATTTGTCTGTAGAAGAGGGTGTTTGTGTATGATCCTATAGCTTCTCTCCTTAAATGATGTTGGTTAAGAATTGGTTTTGTCTTTTAGAACATTTCTGAAGTGAGTGATGACCTTAGAAGTATGATTGGTAGTCAGAAGGGCTGTGTACTCTTGACAGAGGAAGCTACCTCAAACAAGTGGCTTTGCACGGGCTCTAAGTGCTACAGAAACACACTGTATGTGAAGACAGTGAAACTACATCATGAAATAAGCATACAGTCTTGAATATGAGTCTGTACAATACAGACAGCATGTCTCAGTTGTTCTCAGACTGATAAGAACCTGCTGGAAAATATCTATCATTTGAAAACTTTGGTGTAGAATGGGTTAAAACTGTGCCCTCTTCTTTTCGTACTTTGTGTAGCAAATGTAATACTTAGAATGGACACCTCATTGAGAATAAAACAACCTAGAAAATGGAAGCTCTTAAAATCCTGTAGAGAAAGAAGCAATAATGTAAAGTGTACTCCTGAACTTTGCACTGCCTTAGAATGAGGAATGAATCTGAAAGGAATTACCTAGCCATTTAGCAGTTTTTGACAGAGGGTGAAATGAAAGAAAAAAAAAAATCAGTTGCTGAGGTGTCTGTAGCTGTAGTTTCTGATTCTTTGGAATCTTGTTATCTCTGCTTTTAAGTGCTCTGTAACAGGACTGTGTCCATGTCAGACCTCAGCATCACTCACTCTGAAGCGATGGTGGGTTTTAATACAATATTAGATTCCCACAAGAAATTGTTTTATTGCCATATAAACTTAAAGGAATTCTCAGTCTCTGTTCTGTTTCACATCTGCAAGAGTCTCTCAGTCTCTCAATTGCAGTACTTCTAGTAAGTTTTGCAGGACTTGTATGAACAGACTTCTGAGTTTTTGATTTCTTTATTCCAGTAACTGTATTTCAACTAACAAGTCTCTATTAAAGAAAATTAAACAAATCCCTCATACTCTCTCTGCACTTTTCATGTGCAGAGCACTGAACACCTTTTCTTGCTACTTGAAAACATACCACCTACTGCCTTCAAAGCTTCTTTAAAAATAGCTGTTAGAGTATCACGAGTTCAGGCATGACTTAGAGTTCAACAGAAGAAAAAAGAAAATAAATGCTTAGCTATAATATGAACATATTGAATAATTCAAAATGTTTGTATCACATTTAGTCCATCCAAAATTGCATGCCTGCAGTATCCTCTAATACAGTTTTAAGAGGCTTACTCCTACATAGGTATTTGAAATATGTTCAGGAAGCTTCATTTGAAAACTTAACTTGATGTTAAACTTACATTTGGTTTGTGAATGTGAAAGCTAAGTGTTTGGCATGCAAGGATGGGAAGGAGGAGAATATGTGCTGTGACTACCTGCAAGTATCCGTGGAAATATTGTGGGTTTACAGTCACATTTTGTGATATATTCAGTGCCCTTTTGCCCCCAGCTGTATGCAGGATACACACAGTATCTGTTACAACCATAATGAAGAAAGTTGCTGCTTTTTACTGCCTGAAAAGTGGATGTTGTAGCCATGAAAAAGAAAAGCTGTTTTACCAGATGCTTTTCAGTTCAGTAATCCTAGAAAATAGATTTCTTGTTGCAGCAAATAGCAGATTGGTAGCATGATGCAGTTCCTTACCCCTCTTTAGTTAGTATTAGAAGCTTATATTTTATGATGTGTCTTGTTATATATAGATTATAGTAGCTGAAGTTAATGAATTTTAATATTCTGATGGGAAAGAGTAATTTGATGGTTCAGCCCCTTAAGTTGTTAAGTGTAGGATTGCAGAGCATCCTACATTTCATTTAAATTCAGATGTTTGGATGTATGCCATATCCTTGTGCACAAATTGCATTCAAAAATACTTAGATTGTTTCAGTTCTGTAGTTCTCTGGCTGGTGTGCAGCCACTGTTCCAGACTGCCCCCTTTGCAGCTTTCCTGTTGGAAAAACTGTTGATCTGAAGGGGGCTGAGATTGAAGAATGATCTGTTACTGCAGCTATTGAGAGGCACTGCTGAGATTTGATCCAAAGTATATATTTGTGTACTTACTAATAAAGGTAAACTGGTGAACTGGAAAAGTATGTTTTGTAGTGTAAAAATGGAGAAAAGTTTGAGTGTCTGGCTTCCTCTAAATTAAGGGTTTGTTTTTTTGTATTAGTTGACTCTAATGCCTGCTAATGGTCAGTTGTGGTTTTTTTGCTCTATAAATGTTTTTATTGCTTCAGTTAATTTTTTTCTTCTTTTTAAACAGGATATTTCTGCTCAAGAAAGCAATATATTAGGGGCGTTCTGTGATATGAATGTAAGTTGTCCATTTTTAAACAGGTGCTTATTTCCTGGAAAGCTTAAAATAGCCATGTTTGTGCCTTTGTATAGATTTGTGTTACACTAGTGTAGCTTTTGAATTTGCAGGATGTTTGAATGCCTCTAGCATGGATTGTTCAAACACTTCTCTTTTTTTTTTTTAATCAAATATTTCTAGGATGTAGAAGTACCATTGCACTTGCTCCGTTACGTTTGTCTGTTCTGTGGAAAAAATGGCCTTTCCCTCATGAAGGATTGTTTTGAATACGGAACCCCTGAGACACTGCCATTTCTTATAGCACATGCATTTATCACAGTGGTATCTAATGTAAGTATTGGCTTTAAATCATTGAATGTTACAAAAAGTAAAAGGACTGAAGTCTGGAAAAATTCTGTGAGACCAGTGAGGGAGAAAAATGCTTCTGAGATTTTCCTTATTAGGAATGTGAGGTTTGCTTGTCCACTGAGCATTTTAGTATCCAAACCCTATACCACTCCTCTAAGCACACAAGTAGTTTTGCAGGTTTTTACCTAGATAGCAAGACTGTAACAGCCCCAGAAAATACTTAAAAAATGTTGTCAAAGGATATTTCTGTCTCTAAAAGTGTGCCTTGGAAATGTTTTAAGTTTTTCCAGGCTATATTAACTTCTTACCTGTTTCCTGTGAGGCACAAAGGAAAAGCCTATGGATTTCTTTTTGTCTCAGTTTCCTGTGATTTGATATCTTAATACACAGTTTCAGCATAGGGATAACTATCTTTTCACTTAGTTTTAGAATACATATCCTTCCTCATTTCTTATTTTCGAAATAATAGTGTTTTCTGACTAGCAGAATTACAAATTGATTTCATTGGAGATTCAGAGGATATTTAGTCATACAAGTGAAAAACAATAGAGATTCAGAGGATATGGGTGATGGAAATAAAAACCAGTTTCTGGAGAAGTATGTATGTAATGGGAGAAGTTGTGACTTGTGGATGTTACAAGTAGACAAAAATGAAAACAATTGTTATGTGTTGTATGAAGCAGATTTAACATAATTTTAACATTGATTATAATTTAAAATACTTAAACCAGACTCTTCTTTCGGTTAGCCTCTTTCCTTGTTGCTGTTACTTACTAGCCAGGATGGTTTTAAGTAAGGACTAGAGTATGTCTGCATAGAGGGAACCAGTGACTGAAGTAAAGCTGGTGTTGGTGATCTATATTGCTCACTCCTAATCCTATTAGTTTAATGGTTCTTAACTTGTAGGCCAGAGAATAAGTGAGTAGGGCCATGATGTGCTGTGTTCTTGTAAGCTAGCACAGGAGGACTGTTGCAGAACCGCTCTACATTAAAATGTGGAGGTAGGTTGTCTTCTGCCCCTTTCTGTATGATCTGATGAGCTTTCAGGTGATGATCTGGTAAGTTCCTCATTCTCTAGCTATTGTCAGCACAGCCTGCAGTTTTCATCAGACCATCTGCTGGTCTTATAGGTCTGTATGGTCTTAAGGTTATTCTGGTTTAGAAGTAAATGTCAGTCATGGAACCCAACAACTTTTCTGCATGTCTTGATTTTTTTTAATTTTTTTTTTTTGTGTGTGTGAGAATGAACAAAATGGTTCTAAACACATCCTATCACACCAGTATTTTTTAACAACCATTCTTACTGCAAATTCCATTTCCTAGCTGCCGTATCAGTGAGTGTTGATAAATTTTCTGCCTTTCTTCTTTGTCCTTTTTTCTTGGTCATTATTTTCACATAAATTATTTTCTTCATTCTTAGTGAAGTTCCCTAAGCCAAACAACCACTTCTCAATAAAGTTTCTGCTGTCAGATAATTGTTTAGCAACTGTACATTTATCTTTTGTTCTAGTAGGTAATACGTTCAGTAGCCTTTCTCAGATATTTCAGATGAACAATATGGTTAAACCTGCCAGATAAAATGAAATTCAGTATGAACCATAACCAGAAGTACTGTTTCTTCAACCTCTTCTAAGAGCGTATCTTTCACCATTCAATTAGAAGCTTGGTTTTGAGCTCTGTTCGGCTTTGCTGGCAAGTCTATGTGAGCGGGAGGAAAACTGTTGTGAAAACCAAGCCAAACAAAAAACCAAACCCAAGAAAACAACATTAGGTTTTATCTGTGAGTTTACTGCAGAAAGTACAAGAAAATGTTGTATGTGTACTATGCTTCCTGCAGTTTGGTGTCGCTCAGTGTACCTGTTAGCAGTACTTCTGATTCTCAGATGCAGTATGCTTATTATGTCTGAATGAGGCAGATAATTTTTTGGATAAAATATGTTTTAACTTGCTGATACACAAAAAAAAAAAGAGATTTTCCTCTGTCACTATAATGGTGCATAAGCTTCTAATTTTGAGGTAATGTTTCTCTTTCCCTGACTCTTTCTCTATAATTTATGTATCTTAGATAAATACAAATAATTTAATAAATGTTTCTGATTGTCTGTGAAATTATATCCCAGTTCATTTGGGTTTATGGCAATTACAAGTAGTGCAAGATTTATGACAGACTATGTTGATAATGGCTTAGTGAACAACTCTGCGATGTCAGCTGTTAACTGGTTCACAGTGCATAAAGCCAGAACCACAGTTAGTGTATAGTGACTCTTAAACAGAATTTCACAGCTATCCTAACTCTTGAGAATGGCAGTTGAGTAGCCATTATTGTAAAGACTCCCTAGAAATGCCCACACTAGAATTAAATTTGAAGTCTGTGAGATGAGTGAGTTGTTTATCTGCTGCCTAAATGTTTCAAAAGTCTTTTCAACAAGACTGTTGTGTGGACTAACCAACTTCTCATTAAAAGGTTAGGCTTATTAGTAAGCTCCAGATGAAGCTGGAAATGGTAAACTGAAATCAAAGAAACATTCAATTTTTAGTGGGCAAGGCTGCATAGTGGTCTGTAAAGCATTTGCTCTGCTTACTCCACAAAGGGGGAGAGTATCTCATTAAGTGCACTCTACAGGTGCATGTAAGACAAGATCATTACCACAAATTAATAGTCTGTGAAGAACTGAGCTACTTGTTTGTGATTACTGGTGTCTCTTCAATATGGAGGACATGAAAATTATTGTAAAGATGTTTCGTTGAAGTTCTATTTTATCCGGCAAGTGTCATTTGAGTAAACGTCTCTGTCAGACAAGCTTATGTTTGTAATAATAAAGCTAGCAAGTGTACTATAATGCAGCTTGCTTCACACAGGGAGTTGGCACTCTTGTTCTTTCTCCAGCTCATGGCTCTGTGGGATGCTTTCTTAAGCATGTATTGTGGTAGAGCTGATTATTCCTTCTTTGAATATTTCTTTGCATTTTTTTTAAGTTAGATACTTGGTTCCTCCTTTCTTCTCACATTTCATATTCCTTGGTGTTTGCTCAGTCTGCTTGATGTTGTGTTGGTCTCCTTAAAGAACTAGCAGACATGGAGCAATCAATAACAGCATGTTCTGTAAGGGGTTCTACCCTTCATTCTGTACCATTTCAGTTCTGCAGATGCTGGGGAGGAGTAACTCAGTGGAGAATTAATTGAAATAGTGCTGATTGTTTCCGAAATGTTTGTTTAATTGTACTGTATGAAAGTTCAGAACTTCAGTCAGAAGTAATAAGTGTTGAGAGATGTACTGCCTTTTAGAAAGGAACTGCCTGGATAAAGAAGAAATAGTAAAACAAAAAAAAGCACACGGTGTTACAAAATCAATGTTGTGTAAATGCAGTAGAGTCTTTGTTATCCATGCAATTCCATGTCAAAAATGTTTTTAATTCCTGTTTCTGGAACCCTTTCTTTTGGATGTTAGCATTTTTTTCTTCTTGAGATTGCTGATTGAATCAGCAGCTTATTCCAAATTTTGTCTTTTTTGCAATGTGAAAGTTTTTCTGCTTTGTCTTGCAAAGTAGGTTAGTATTGTTACTTTGTAGTGTTAGTTGAACTGTAAAATAGTATGAAAAAATCTTTTTCAGAACTAACTCAAGAAGTTATTTGGCTACTTCTGGAAATGTTCAAATGCTGGTGATACAGTTTTGTTACAGCCTGGTATTTTTCTTTCTTGGCAAAGGGAGAATTTAGATCTTTCTGCATACAGAAGTTTCCAAAATTGTGGTGAGAATTTAGTCCTTAGCTAGAGTTCATGACATCAATTGCAAAGATTAAATGTTCTTTTCAGAAACAGCATGGAAATGTAAATTGACATGACAGCATTGAGTGACTGATGGCTTTAGCTGTTCACAAGATTTGTGTGTGCACATGACTAAAATTCTGTGGGTAGTAGTAACCGCTGCTAATGTTTCATCTATGCTCGATCCCTTACCTGGCACGTAGTTGTCTTTCTGTAACAGGTTTAACAGGCTCAGCTTTCCTTTTTGAAATGCAGATGGAACTTCTAACTTTGCCTGTGTAAGTAGTTTGGTTAGTCCCCTTTTCCTTACAGCAATGCTAAATAGCTGTTTCAGGGGTTTTATCTCTGCATATGTTTTCTTCCTGCATACAGTTTTGCAAAGGTGGTAAAAGCAGAACAGTAAATATTGGAATGCAAATATGGTAGTAAAAAACCCTGTGCTTAATCACTGGTTCTAAACCATATTTTTATTTTGTAGGATATATAAGCCCTAAGAAGCAAGACATGTACATAAGTCAAGTAATTCTACTTGATGTAGGACAGATTTGTGAAGAACAGGAAGAATGGGATCATTTTCTTGTAGACTTTATAAGGAAAAGTAATAAGAAACCCCACAAGGCCAAGTCGAAGTTTTTCCTACTGAAGAAACTACAGAAAATTAACAAATGAGCTATCTGGGCAGTATGATACTAGACATACAACGTTTGTATTTTCCAATTGACTAGAAGAAAAGATGCAACTCCTGTTTATAAGCCACAGAAGCATTTCTAACATAAGTTTTGTAAATTAGAAAATTAAGGAGTTGAAGGGATGAATGCTGGATGAAAAATTACACCAACGCCTTTTATTAAAGTAGGGTTGCACATGTAAATGTACCAGCAATATTTTATTTTTACCATTCTTATTAAATGTTATTAATGACACTTTTTTTATCTATTTGTTTTTGCATTATAGATCAGAATATGGCTACACATCCCTGCTGTCATGCAGCACATTATACCCTTTAGGACTTACGTTATCAGGTAAACTTTACATTTTAGAATCTTTCTTGTGGGACTTTTTGACAGCACCTATGTCTAATTTCAGCTGATACACTTTTAATTGTTTAAATTGTTGCTCTAACTGTATCATTTCATCATGGAGAGTGAAGATAATGTTTAGAGTTTGTTTGGGCAGCTCCTTGCATCTGTCTGATTTCAGTATCAATCAGATCAGTCTTGTTAGTAGCATTTTCCGTGTGACGTCCAGCCCCATTCTGACATGTTGTGACAGGTTCAGTTGTAAGACAGTTTCACGTGCTGCAATATCTTCATAAAACTTTACATAAAATTTACAATGAGACAATGTAAGTAGAGAGCACTATGTAGTCATGGAGATTTCCTATACTGAGTTTCACTGAGTTTTAACACTGCTTTGCATTTTGATGTTCTGTATTTCCAGCTGGCAGGAACTGAAGTGTGATCAGAAGTCTATTTGCACTTTTATGTATCTAAATATATCCAGCCCCAAAGATTTTCTTTATATCAAGTTGCATATCATGAAAAACACTTTTAAATTATCATGAAGATATTTAATTATACAGCAATGTATTCAGTTTCTCAGGCCAGTAGAAAAAAATTCAGTGAGCTGCTCATGAAATTATCTTGCAATGTGTATCTGCCCAGAGGTGGAGGGGTGTGGTTACAACTAATTCTCCTTCCAGTGGCCCAGTATTAATCATTTGGGGCAGACAACCTGAAAGGCCACTGCTCTTGCATGGGTCTATATGTCCTCCCAGGCTCTGGATTTCCTGTAACTGGAATACTAGAAATGAGCTTATACTGATCATAGCTTGCTGTTACAGATTATATGGTCTTAACTGTGGAAGTGTAAAATCACACTCCTAACAAAAATAATTACATTGCCAATGAAAAAGTGCACAGAAAATGAGGCTCAGAACTCTGTTTCATATTTTAAAATGCTCTGGTTTTAATTGTAAACATTTTGACTAGTAATGTAAGTCCTGGCTTGACTGTTGATGTGTCTTGCTATAATGTAGTTTCTATCAAAATTATATCAGTGGAGAGAAGAGTATGCTGATCTTCTGTTAAAGCATGGCCCTTTTGACTTACAGTCCAGCTGTGTGCATTCCTTTAATGCTGATGTGTTACTTTTGAAATCTTATAAATGTAATAATGAATCATAAATCAGTCTAGAAAGGACAGGCAGAGGATCTTCAAGTTCTTGTCTCCATACATATTCCATTAATTGCTATTCGTGTACCTGGAAGTTTGGCTCATGAGCCTTACCTCTCTTCTTGCAACCTATGGAAATTTAAAAAGACTTTGAAGGATCAACAGTTAGAAATAGGTTAAGAGGGAACTTGAGTGAGACAGAATGGCACAGCTTGCAGCCTTTGCTGTTAATTCTCGCTTGTTTATCCTATAATTCCTAAAGCATTTTCTGTTTTACAATTTTAGACATAATTAGGGTTACTAGAATGAATGGATTTTTTCCCCCTGTGTTTTTCCCCTTTCTTTTTTTTTTTTAATTCGTATCTTCTTCCGTACCCATAGAATCATAGAACAGCTTGAGTTGGAAGGGACCATAAAGATCATCTGCTTCCAACCTCCCTGCCATAGACCAGGTTGCTCAAAGCCTCATCCAGCCTGCTTTTAAACATTTCCAGGGATGAGCTGTTCACAGCTTCCCTGGGCAACCCATTTCAGTGTCTCACCATCTTCATAGTGAAGACCTTCTTCCTAATTTGCAATCTAAATCTACCCTGTTGTAGTTTAAAGCCATTACCCCTTGTCCTATTACTGCATGCCAGGATAAAAAGTCCCACTCCAACTTTCCTGTAGGCCCTCTTCAGGTACTTGAAGGCCACTATAAGGTCTCCTCCAGGCCTTCTTCAGGCTCAATAGACCCAAATCCCTGAGGCTGTCCTGGTAGGAGAGTTGCCTCAGCCCTCTGATCATTTTTGTGGCCCTCTTCTGGACGTTCTCCAGCAGACACATGTCTTTCTTGTGTTGCTGGTACACAGGTGGATACAAAAATACTTGTGTCTGATTTAAAGTGCGATTTATCAACAGCTTCTTGCCATAAATAATGCCCTTGATGCCTGTTCTCAGCATTTACAATACGTTCATGTCAATCAACAAGATACATCAGTGAAAAACAGTAGTAGTTCAGAAAAGGAAGGTGATGGCCTCCCAGTTTCTGTTTTGCACAACTATACCTTTAAATGGACAGAAGTTAACACAGTTGCCTTTGGTAAAGGATGACTTTCTTGATGTATGCAACTCACCCCATTTGTCTGTCAAGCACACAGATCTTGTCTTAGCAGCTTGGGTCTCTAGGTCTCCATCTGCTTTTTACTTCAGTGAGAAAAATAAAAGGCAAACAATCCTCAACACAGCAGCATAGCACCTTTGAAATAAATCCTGCAATAGCTTTTGCTGCTGTGCAAGCGAAGAAAGAGGGTTTGGAGAGAGTTTAGTCGAGAATGAGCTCTTGGGACTCCAGGTGACTTGTAGTCCAAATGGCTGCTCCTTGCAAGAACTGTGTTTTGGCACGATGATCGGCATAAGCAGAAAGTGAGATCGCCTGACTGGCATCTTAGCAGCATCTTTTATCAGATGAGGTTAACCTTTGTGTTCTGGTTACATCATTATTTCTACTAGGAGTGAATAAAATTAATATCATAGTGTGCATTTGTGTAGAGGATATCACTTCTGGAATGTGCAAAGAGCTGTGTGTAGCATTAGCACTACCTGATATTGCATTCAGTCCTAACCCTTTCTTCTGCCCTCCCTTTTTCCTCTCTCCCACTTCAAGATGGATCTTGAGAGATTTTTTTTACAATGGATTCATGTCTCTGCCCCAGTTATGGAGAAATAGAATGCTTTGTCCTCAAGCACACTGGAAGGAAATGGCAAGTGGCCATTGCTCCTGTGTTAGCACAGGACACAAGCATGGTGTGATATATGCAGAGGAAGCGGAAGCTTTGAGTAGAATCGTTGATCTGCAGTGCTATCTGTGAAATACAGTGAGAGAGAATGCAGCTGAAAGAATTCAAATTGCTCTTCTGCTTAAAAACATTTTTTTAAGAATTTGGGATTTTTGAGAGTCCCCAGGAGTACTCCTTCATGCTATCAGGAAGAGCTCTTGTAATAAGCCTTTAAGTTTTCAATTACAAAAAAAATATTTTAACTCTTCCAAAAGTCTTAAAATGTATGCTGTAGGTATGAAGAATGGTCGAGTCAGGAGGCAATAGCCAGGCACTGAAGTGAATTCTTTATTGCACTGAGGAGCACTGACTCATTCTGCTGCATATCCCTTTTGTAGCTGTGGTCCACAGGAGTCATATTAAGGGAAAAAAGATTATTTCACAGCTGAGTAGCTGAGGTCCTGAAGTGCAAGATGTGATTGTAAACATTACATCATCATAGAGCTGCCTATTTAAAACTGAACTCTCTCTATGCCCAAATACAGCAAATTAAAATAGTTCCACTAGACTAAACAAGTGTAAAATAAAATATATGTGTATGTATGGCTTGTATATGTATTGACTATGACTTGAAGTGCATTGTGAACATCGGAAAACTTTTGGAACTAGGGCTGATTATAGCTTGCATGTAAAAATCCTTACTCTGAGGTTGCTTACAATCATACCTGAGTTTATTCTGGTTTGTAACATGGACCAATTTTTTGATGAGTGTAACTCTTTTCACCCACCCATGGGTTAAAGATAGGTCATTGCATCTAGTTTGCCACTGAACTTTTCCGCATGAAGATTCCCTTCTCAGTTAGTTTTACTTTGTTTAGTATTTATAGCACAGAAGCATTACTTTCTTGCCATGATTTCTGGTGCTGCACATGAGAAGACAAATTTCACAATTAGTAACAATGTTAGATCTGTTTACCTTGGCCCTGAACAGTCCTCCTACCGTTAATTCCTATCTACAGTCTCTATGATTATTGCACTGGATTCTCTTTTCTGTGTTTGACAATGTTAAGTATCATTTAAGTGTGTTTATTTTAAGTTCTCTACATAAGACCTGTGAAAAAAGGCCTCATTCTAAGTAGGAATCAGGGCCTGTATTTTTATTCTTGTTTAAAATTTACTGATGTTTATATGATGTCAATGCAAAGGAATGGTGCATAAATCCAGTTAAGTGTAGTTTAATATCTCTTGTGTTTTTTAAGATTAATGCATCTATTTGGCTGATTTCCAAGGATAGATCCAGGCTGAGGCTGTCAAACAAATGGATTTTTAACACATTTCTGTGTAGCTATATCTAATTTGGATATAGTGAAAACTTCAAAATGCTGAACTACAGCAGAAAAAAGACTGAAGACTAAGGTTGCACTAGCTTCAATAAATTTCTATAATTGATTATTTCTTCTGCCTGCCATTTGCAGAGGATATCTGTACTGTGATTCGTTGTGCATGACTAGGTAACCCTGTGGTGGGTTGCCACACCCCTTATCTAAGATGTCTGCAGTAGGAAGAACTTAGCTGTTTGTGATCCTTAATGATGCTTCTTAATGCATCCTTACAATTCACAAATCAATAAAAGAAACAACTGGGGCATGTGTTCCTTCACCAACCCATAGCAAAAGCAGTACTGTGGCACAGGGAGTACTGGTATAAAAGCACAGATGGTGTATGATTATGGAAGGAAAAAAGTGCATGTACCACATTTAATTTTATGAGACCGAGATTGCACAGTTACAATTTTTTTTTCTGTTCTATGACTGAGGTTGCAAACAGGGATTTATTAACCTTCAGAGTATTGTAACTGTCAGATCATGGCATTCGTGGTCCACCACACTGTTTCCAAAAATTCAGTTTCAAAGTATATTAATAAGTGGACTGTGATGTTTGAGTTTTAAATAAAGTAGCCAAACATGATGTAGCTGTTTGGAGGGGGCACCTTCCCTTGAAACAGGTACGAGGTTTAGGCTTAAAACCTGAATTTCCAAAGAACTCTGTGGGTTTCCTCATTTTGTGGAATTAAAGAAATCTGCAGAGGTTTAAAATAATAAATTTATTTACTTTTAAAAATATTCTGCATAATTCCTTTATTCCTCAGTGATTTCTTTTTACTGTTGCAAACTTTTGAAAGAGTATTTTGACACTTAATAGTCTTGCAGCTATTGGAAATATATTATTTGCATCAAGATGGCAGTTCCAGTTTGAATCATACTCTCTTTGTGTTTTTTCCCCCCCCTTCCATTTGTAATTTATTCTAGGTATTTATGTAAACTGTCAGACCAGGAGTTGCGACAGAGTGCAGCCCGGAACATGGCAGATTTAATGTGGAGCACAGTTAAAGAACCATTGGATACAGCCTTGTGTTTCGATAAAGAGAGTCTTGATCTTGCATTTAAATACTTTATGTCTCCAACTCTAACAATGAGATTGGCTGGGCTGAGTCAAATAACAGTAAGAACTTTTTAAAATATAAATAATATTTAGAAAAAATGTTTCTTTTTTTTTAATTTATGAATGACAGTCTTGTTTTGGGGGGCTTTTTGATGCGTGAAAAGAGCAGAATCATGGCTATAATTAGAAATTATAGGCATGATTGCGAATAGGTGGCTATGTTCTGCAGCATATGGACCTGTAACATTTTTCCTGAACAGTTTGCATGCTAAACACATCTCTTATGTTTTGTGGCAGTAATGTTGAAATTGAGTCCCTTGACGTGGCTATATTTGTTGTTTACAAGGGCTTTCAATCTGTTGTCACTTTGACCTTTGCAGTGTCTTGACTCTACTGTAATTAGTTGCTGTTTGTATTGTACATACCTTTCTTGTTTCTTTAATATTAGTCTGTTTCTTAAGAGAGCGTTCCTGTGTTGATTAGTAGCTGACTGAATTGAAGCTATTAATATATGTAGCATCAGGTAGAAAGATTAAAACCAAAAGAACACACCCTTCTTTTTTCCATTAAATGCTCCACATTTCTCAAGTCAAGATACATCTTTTGTCTGTCATTACTTCTTACAGGTGTTATAGCCAGATTGTACAGATCAGAAATGACCATTTTTATTCATCTCCGTATTTTCAATGTTTTGTTTCTTCTGACACTCCTATATTTAAGATTTATAGCTCATATTGTCATGTTTGCCTTTACCACAAAATAGTGAATCATTACAAGCTATGTACTAGAACAAACAAACATAGCTCTTTTCAAGTTTTGTAGTATTTTATGAACACACTTGACTTTGTCTGTTCTGGCTGATTACATGGTATCACATAGTATGACTCTCCTCATTGCTGTCCATCAGTAAATACAAGTTTCTTAAAGTTTGATTTTTCTTCTCCCTGTATTTCTATATAAAAGTACTCATAATTGTTTTAATAAATTATTTAAGGTAACCTGTCAGATTATTGGTGGTTTCAAACAGAAGTAAATAATTTATGGAGGTGTGTGACCCACTCAGTCATTTTGGTGTTTGGTTGGTTGGTTTGTTTTTGTTTTAAATAAGTCTGTGAACTACATCAAATGTTATTCTAAGTGTAACTGCATTTATCAGACTTGAATGTGTTGGGCATTCAGTTTTACGTTTATGTGAATGAAAACATAATGCATTTCATCCAGTACAGATGTTAAATCAAGATACAGAGGAAGTTAACTTTGGGAAGAAATAGTGACATTACTTGATTAAGTCTTAGCTGAAAAAGTAACATAGATTTATATTCATGTTTTCATTGCTGTGTGCTTTATAAAGTTACAGATGTCTTATAAAATCTGTCTGATACATTTTAAAGTATGGCCATTAGCTGGGCATAAAAATAACTTTCTGGTTTTTATTCTGCACAATTTTGGGAAAAGTTCCTTTTCATTATTGTTGACTCTAAAGTGTATTTCCAGTGTTTGCATAGTTCCAATTGCATTATATTTTTATTTCTCAACGTACTGTCCTTTGGGTTTACACAGTTGTCCTTATTCAGCTTCTAATGTATGTCTTTTTGTATATCCTTACCAAAGGAAAGTCTGAAAATACAAACACATCAGTTTACTTTTTCAGGCATAGAGTTGACTTGAGGGTGTATGAAATGGTATAATTTTAAGATTGATAAATATGACTGTAAAAATGAGATTTTTCACTAACAGGCATATATTACCAGAAGCAAAATTTTACAGTAATTTTAGCTTAAAGCAAGTTGGTTTCAACTTCTGAAAAAAGGGAATATAATTAATAAGTTGTTGAGACTTTATTTTATGCAAACAGTCTCCAAAACTGCTCTGGAACACTGAGATGTTTTATTCTTCCTATTGAAATCATAGGAAATTTTCTCTTCTTTGGTTTTCTTTTTAAAGATCTTAGCATGATATCCTTGGAAGAAGTATGTTTTGCTATTTTTTGCTTGACCTTTTGAGTCTGAGAAGCATTTTGTTTTGATTTTGTGTGCCTTGTCTAGAAGGACTTGTAACTGCCAGCTTTATGCAATTTGAATGTGCAATCTGAACCGCAGTTCAGACAAATGTTGGCTACTGAAGTTTTCTGCTCTCTTTGCAAACAAAGAGGTGATGTAGTTCAATTCTATTAGTATTTTCACACATCCTTCTCTATTACAGATGTACCTTCATGGCTGCTTTTTTGAAGTTTCTTTTTGCTAAAAGTGAAGTCTGTGATGACTCAATTTTTCCAAATTAATTTCACTGAGATGTTTTTCCCAACCAACACCATTTCAGCTTCCCGTTTATATTCAGGGCTACAATATCTGTTTTTCATTCCTGGACTTTCATTTGTCAGAAGTTGAGCATTTCTTAATTTCTTAATTTCATTTTGCAAACAGACATGAAGATTCAAAGAAAAGTTGTGAACTTATGTGCAATATAGTTTAAAGTATATATACTTTATTTCAAAGAAAATTTCCTTCTGAAAATTCATGTAGGTAGTTTACTCAGATGCAGATTGTAATTTAAACTCACAAGATCAAGACTACAATAGATTTGATGAAATAATTTCTGTAGCTTGCCTAATTGTTTCTAGTGGAAGATAAACATATGTTTGTTCTCAGCATAGAGACAGAATTCTTGGACCAAAAATATCAGTGAATTTGAACAGATGAATCTCTCCTAACAGGGAGGTGTTGATTTGTGTCTGCCAAGAGACTTTTTTTTCCCCCTGACAGCTAACATGACCAGTCCTAAAATTAAACCTTTCAGTTTCATGGAACTTCTTGAGACTCATAGAATACGTGCTGCATGACATACAGGGATTATGCTTCCCTGAAGAGTAACATATACATAATGTGTAATATCATCTGACTAAAGTTATTATTTACCAAAAAAAGGTCAAAGACCGACACATGAAAGTTAATTTTAGCAAAGTGGAAGCATGTCTGGTTGAATATGAAGTTGGAAATACCTACAGAAAAGAACAGCAAAATGTATACCAAGCTGCACCTGAAGCTTTATTTTTGCTGTTGGTTTTCATCTGATTTAATCTCTCAGTCATCAGTTTGGGTGGTTCAGATCCAAAATACCCTTTTCTCTCTACTTATACCTCATAAATAGGACTCTCTGCTTTCCTGTCATTCCATTTACAGATGAACTTAGGCATATGAAAAGTAACATGCATCACTGATCTAGTCATCCTTCATTTTTCAGTTTTTCAACGCATTTTTTGCTTTGTTCTGTGCATTAGTAACATTGTTGGGTTTCCTGAACAAATTCAGTGCAAAACTCAAACAGTGCATATTTATTCTCCTTGCACTGGGTTTGCATGTAGTAATTTTCATTGCTTTTGAGCAATGTTTTGTCTTGATACAAGACTAGTTAGGGAGATGATTTTTGTTCTCAGCTTCCTTTGCTGAAGACTTTACACCATTGTAGGACTTCATAACTAAAACATTTGTGTGTTACATTAATCAAATATCAGGTCACAGACATCTTTAGCTTCTTAAAATGTTTCAAATATGCTAAAAAATATGTTTTTTTTTCTCTCTCTGATATTTCATAGTAATGAAACAAGAAATGAACGAAATGTTAGGACATGAGTGAGAATAAGGTGGTAAAACACTATCCTGTGTGTAATTCATTTTGCACTGTTGAGTCAGAATTCTAAGGCTTTTGTTAAAATTATTGTAAAATTTGAAAATTCCAACCAGAAAGAACACTTTTTGTCAAAATTCCTTTGGATAAGGATTTGGTATGGGAAATTCAGATCCTGGATTCCCCCCCCCCCACTTTTTTTGGTAATACTTCAAAGTTGTATTTTTATTCCAATACTTATCACAGAAGAAAATCTAAAATCTAAAATTTCATTGAAGCATTGAATTGTATCAAATGATGAATAAGCAGATGGCACCACTGTGTGCCTTTACAGGTCACTGACCTACTTGCCAGCTTATTGAATTGAATTGAATTGAATTGAATTGAGTTGAATTCTACCAGGTTGGAAAAGACCTTTGAGATCATCGAGCCCAGCCTATCACTCAGTACCATCTAATCAACTAAACCATGGTACCAAGTGCCTCATCCAGTCGTTCTTAAACACTTCCAGTGACGGTGACTCCACCACCTCCCTGGGTAGCCCATTCCAATGGCCAGTCGCTCTTTCTATGAAGAACTTCGTAACACCCAGCCTAAACCTCCCCTGGTGCAGTTTGAGACTGTGTCCTCTTGTTCTGGTGCTGATTGCCTGGGAGAAGAGACCAACCCCCACCTGGCTACAACCTCCCTTCAGGGAGTTGTAGAGAGCAATAAGGTCTCCCCTGAGCCTCCTCTTCTCCAGGCTAAGCAACCCCAGCTCCCTCAGCCTCTCCTCATATGGCTTGTGCTCCAAACCCCTCACCAGCTTTGTTGCGCTTCTCTGGGCACATTCCAGCAAGTCAACATCTTTCCTAAACTGAGAGGCCCAGAACTGGACACAGGACTCAACGTGTGGCCCAACCAATGCTGAGTACAAGGGCAGAATGACCTCCCTGCTCCTGCTGGCCACACTCTTCCTGATGCAGGCCAGGATGCCATTGGCCTTCTTGGCCACCAGGGCACACTGCTGGCTCACGTTCAGCCTACTATCAACCAGTACCCCCAGGTCCCTTTCTGCCTGGCTGCTCTCCAGCCACTCTGACCCCAGCCTGTAGCACTGCATGAGGTTGTTGTGGCTAATGTGTAGAACCCAGCACTTAGATGTGTTAAATCTCATGCCGTTGGACTGTGCCCATCTGTCCAGCTTGTCAAGGTCCCTCTGAAGACCTCTCCTACCCTCTAACAGATCAACACCTGCCCCCAGCTTGGTGTCATCTGCAAATGTACTGATGATGGACTCAATCCCCACCTCCAGATCATCAATAAAGATATTGAACAGGATGGGACCCAATGCTGATCCCTGAAGGACACCACTAGTGACTGGCTGCCAGCTGAGTGTGGCACCATTTCACCACTACTCTCTGGGCTGGGCCCTCCAGCCAGTTCTTAACCCAATGCAGAGTGCTGCTGTCCAAGCCACGAGTTGACAGCTTGGTCAGGAGTTTGCTGTGGGGGACGGTATCAAAGGCCTTGCTGAAGTCCAGGTAGAATATATCCACAGCCTTCCCCACATCCACCAGGCAGGTCACCTGATCATAGAAGGAGATCAGGTTGGTCAGGATGACCTGTTCCATAATCTTGCCTGGCACTGTGGTCAGGCTGACAGTCCTGTAATTTTCTGGTTCCTCCTTCCGGCCCTTCTTGTGGATGGACATCACTTTGACCAGCTTCCAGTCATCAGGGACCTCTCCAATGAGCCAGGACTGTTGAAAAATGATGGAGAGTGGATTGACCAGCTCATCTGCCAGCTCTCTCAGCACCCTAGAATGGATCCCATCTGGTCCCATCGACTTGGGGCACAAGTCTTCAGAAACTTCCTTATTTGACCCAGGTCAAACTGGTCATAAGAGTTTTTTATGAAGTTCTGTTCACATTCCACTCCTAAATATGTTTCATTTGTATTTGTGAAAACCTTGTCTATTAATAATTGTGTAATCAGGCTGACTTCAAATGTATGTTTTCAGTTTTGTTCAAAACCCTTGTTTTTTCCCCATGAAAATTGACAAGATTAGGCATAAGAGATGTTTGTGTAAAGACTGCAGGTATTAGCTGTTACCTGAATTACAGAGTGCATGTACCAGGCTTGCATCGGGAAAGAAAAGATTAAATACTTCAGCAAAGTTACACAATAAGCTTAATTTGAATTTCAAAAGTTCACATTACTGTGTCTTTAATTCTCTTGAAAACAAGGTGACAAATAAGTGTCATACATATTAATAAATGTTTTTGTAAAATACTGTGTACATGTAAAGAACTGGATACAGAGCCACCTCTTTATCTGGAAAGCTGAGGAAAAGGGTGGATACGGCCTGTAAGCATTTAACAAGCTTTTTTTTCAATCTTCTCTAGGGTGTTTTGCATTTATTAGTTCAGACACCTTTGAAAGCTTCATTTAATATAAAAATATATAATTTTCCTTCTCCACTATTGTAGTTTCAGTGCTGATAATGTGACAAGAAATCTTTACTTTTGTAGTAAATGTTAGAGTAATGGGGAAACTCATCCTAAAACATCCATTGCCAGAGTATGTGTTTCGTTTCTTGTGAAAAACAATGTGAAAAGTGACTGCTGCACACTTTGTTTTGATTTCAGGAGTGGATAGAGCTTGGTAACATCATTCAATTGCTTTAATGAAAGAAAGGTTTACTAAAAAGGAAAACTGATCCCTCTCGCCTGCTAAAATGCCTGGTTACATTTTTGCAAAGCTATGTGTTTAAAACCTGTCAAAGTACCAGAAAGTTTTGTTTGCTGCCACTAATGCTATTTTTAAATATAAGAAACTAGCTCACCAAATGTTTAGATACAATTTTAACTTTTTTCTTCCTTTTTCTAACTGTAGAACCAACTTCATACCTTCAATGATGTGTGTAATAATGAGTCATTAGTTTCAGACACAGAAACGTAAGTAGGAACATTATTATGAATACTTTTAAGTGTGCTATGAGTTCTTCTGTATTGTCATTATGGATGATACACAGTGGGGAGTTGTGATAATCCCAGGCATTTATTAGAAATATTCTAATCAGTGGTTTAATAAATGGTTTTCAGTAGTAACTTTAAAAATATTTCTAAATGTTTCTGGATTTGTTTTGCTGTCCTAGAAGATAGAACCAAGGTAACCTTTAGAAAAATGCAGATACTGAACACCTACAATGGGCTGTTATCTCCCATTGCGATGTATACTAAGAACCAGCTAATTGATATCCAAGTAGTATTTTTGCCACTTTTTTATTTCTTACTTGTCTTTCCATCACCAAATCTCCCAACCTTGTTGCTAATTTTCCACCAAGTCTGTGAAGCTGTGCTATTTATTGTTTTTCTTCAAAGCCCTTGTTTGTATAACTCAGATGTGTTCAACAGTTCTAAAGGGAACTCCTTTAACAGGAAGATTCATGTGTGGGATCATATTCCAGTGAGGAAATGTACTGATTTTTGTAGTAACTCTGAACTTACAATCTTAGAACTGTCTAGAATTTAGACAAAAGTATATCTTCATTAAGTGAAATACCTTTCTTTTGAAATAGTAGGCAAAAATAAGTAAAATCTAGGTTTTCAGTTGTACACCCTCTTTATGTTTATCTTGGAGTGTGACCTACTCTTTGCATTTCTCTTGGGGGTTGTCTCCATGTGTGCATCTGTCTCACTACAAACACGCTCTCCACCATCTTTTGCTTGTTAATGAGAAACCTGTTACAGCAGCAGTTGACTTTTTTTTTCTCTGGGTTTTATTTTAATACCTGCTTATTGAAGGTCAAGACCACAGTACTGTAGATTTCATGTAAATAACATCTTGAGTATTTGGAGTAAAACAACGGGTTACAGGTTGTTATTTTAAAAATAAAAGAATCAGAACCTAGGGCAGTTTTGCTTCCATCAAGATGAGAAAATACCTTGAGAATACAAAACAACCAGTTGTGATCAGCTTTTTCTTGTCCTCTGTCAGTAAATCAATACGTGAACGTGAATTCATGCTTTTATTTCAAAGTAGATTTTGATACATTATGTCAGACCATCAAGAATTTTCATCATGTATGGCTCAAATTTCATACTACAATCTGACGAAACCTGAGTGTCATGTCCTTAGGTTCATGTATGTTTTAAATAAACCCTCACATGGAATTACACATTGATTAGTTTAATATGATCCTAATGTAATGTATGCTCATATATCAATATTATTTCTATATTTTGTATCCTGGGAGAGGTGTTGAGTTTTATCCAAATCATCCAAATCCTCCAGTTCCATAGCAGTAGAAGGAGCATAACTTGCCGAGTCTGAGGTGTCATGGTTGGCTGAGATGTTTTCAAAGTTGTCCTGCCAGTTTATGGTGTACTGTTACACTGGGACTGCCCAGGCTGTTTTTCCTGTTCCTTCTCCTCCTTCCTTCATGTTGAAAATCTGAAATTGAGGTGGTTTTGGTTATTTTATTTTCTGAAACATGTGGTTGAAGTAGTTTTTAACTACTAGTAACTAATTAAGGAACATTTACAAGAAGTTATTCTACTAGTTAAACCTGATAAAAAGCTGTTTGATTGTCTGCGTTAAAATGAAAAAAGGAAAATTCTTGACAGGGAAAAAGAGAGGGGTGCTTATATTTCCCTGTAGAAAAGCAGATGTACTATGCAGGAACATCAGAGTTATTTTAAACCTGAAGGAAACTGTCAAATTCTCATTTGGGATATTACTTTCTTGGCAAGGGCATCTGTAAACAGCCTATCATTTGAAAGGAATGCAGCATGAACAGAAGACCTTCTTTTCCACCTCTGTAATATGTGGGGCTTTTTTATTCTGAATTCCAGTCATTCTGGAGTTTTACCTGAAATGTTTGGTACAGTTCTGCATCAGGTATTGCTGTTCATCTTCAGATATCTTTTGAATTCACTGATTTCTTGCTGTGAAATAATCAGAAAATGCTGGGGCAGAAAATGGGGGAGATGTCTCACTTCTACACTTTGTTCAGTACAAAGCTACCCTCTCATTAGAGACTCTGTTCATGAGGAATTTTTGGATGAGAAGGCACTTAAGGAGTTGGCAGTGATTGAATGAGCAGTAAAAGGAAAGCTTTTCATTCCTAGTTTCTTAGTGCAGAAAGGAAGTCTAAGATTTATTTTGTACCTTTGCAGCCTCTGCAGATCTGTCAAAGGAAGATGGTTTGCATTATATCTGGTCATCCCCATTATGTGTTTTGACTTTTCCAGATGCATTTGGAACTGTCAACCTTTGGGATTTCTCCTTCTGTATCTTGATAAGGTGGGTTTGCGGGAGGTATCTTCTTTTACAAAAAGAGCTATCAGGTTAGCCTTGCTCTTCCCTTTTGTTTGGAAGTATCATCGGGATTCTTTAGCAAATAGTTTGCAACGGTAGCTTCCCACCTTTATCTGCATGGTTGCAAATTTTTCCACGGTGTAGGAGAAGCTAAAGCATCTTCTGTCGAGAAAAACATTGGTTTTCACAATTTTCACTTGAAAGCAGCAGACAGCTTAAGACAGAGAAGTCTGTTTTCTAGCTGTAAGTATTTGTATGTCTTTTTACATTTAGTTTACCCAACTGTCTTCTCTGGGGTTGAGCATTTGTGGTGACAAAGTATATGTATCATATAGATAGGTGCAATGTCTCAGTGGCTCAACTTCATAATATTCCTCAGAGATACATTGTTATTTTAGCTATTCCTTGCTCTTAAGATAGAATCAAATTCTTGGCAATCTAAGATACTGAAGAGTACAAAATCTATTGAAGCTAAAAATAACAAGACTGAACAGAAGAGTCTTCCAAGTCTTTGAACAGTGATTCCTAAATTTATTTTGCTGATGTTACTTAGTGGAAAAATGGTTATGCCTTTCAGGGAGGGAAAGATTTTTTGTGTGCGTGCTGTTTGGACAGAGGAAAAAGTGGTGTTTTTTCCCCTAAATGAGGACACTGTCAGCTTGTGGAAATAACATATATAAAGGAGTATTTTGTTTTGTTCTTCTCTTGGAAGGCAGCCAAGCATTAGAGTGTCAGGGTTGAGGTTGATCCTGAGATGACCTACTGCTTCATTTAAAAACTTGATTGCTCTCATTTAAAAAGCTTCCTACAGAGTAATTTCAGGTTTCCGAAACTCTTTTCACCTCTAACAGAAAGATCTGGACTATTTCTTCTCCTTTCTTCTCTTTTTTATTTCTTGAGATACTACACTGCAAGTTTTGTATTACTTTTCCCCTTCACAACTGTTTTCTTAGCTTTTGCTTTCTCAGTTATTGTCTAGGCTCCCCAGCTGAATTTGTGGCAGCATCATTTAAATCCTTCCTTTCTCTTTAGTCCATATTACACAACTATTTTCAGATTTCCCCTGAAAAAAACGCTAGCAAATTTTTTCCTTCAGCTGACTAATGTTTCTTTCTAGAGGCATAGAACTTTCTAGTGATATTCAGAGATTAATAAATATATTCAGGATTATGTCAGAATGGCGGTTTTGGAGCATCAAGTAAGAAAATGTGTGCTCATACACAAAAACAGGTGCTCGAATGTGTGTTTAGGCAGGTGCCTGCTATATCCTCTTTGCATTTCTGATCCTAAAGAGTTGAGATCAGAGTTTTCCATCTGTTGTTATGCTGTGGGTCCTAATTCAGTGATTTTGTCAGTAAAAGTCTGTCTTCGTTCTTGCAAGCTGCTCGTTACATTTCTACATATTTTCTTTTAAGGTTTCAATTACATTTTTCAGTGATGCTGACTTGCTGTCATATTTCATCCTGTACTGAGCTGATGTGTGTTTGTACCTGTGTGATGAATTCTGTTGCGAATTGACTGGTTGGATAAAGAAGCTTTTCTTTGGGAGTGTTACTTTGCTTTGGGATTTCTTCCTGGATCTGGGTCATCATGTGGCTTCCACATATTGCACCATAGCCTTAGATTAAAATGCTTCTAGAAGTTTAACCCAGTCCTCTTACTGAGAGGCATTCTTTGACCTATCAGGAAGATGTGTAAACCATAGCTTTCTTCTGGATAGTTTTTTTACAGTAATGAATCAAATTCAAGCTCTAGTACCCACTTCTCAGAGCACCATTCACAAACACCAGGTTACATCACAAACTACATAGGTTCTACTCTTCCCTGCAATGTCATGGAATGCCTGGGGAAACTAATGTCAAAAGTGCTTGACTTCAATTTCTTGGAAGTAAACCAGTTGTTTTTGACAGGCATGAACTCTCAGTGAATTAAACTGAAAGTTTAGGGGTAAACTGATTTAAGTCTAGAGATCATACAGCCCAATGTGTGTGTAGATTTCCAGCGTGAGAAAGATTTAGAGATAACTAAAGTAGCTGCTGCCTTTACTTTTTCTGTCTCTTCTGCTCCTTCATCCATGACACGGACTCATAGAGAGTGTCAGGTTCTTTAAATGACTTTTCCTCTTGTTATCCCAATTACTAACTCTGTGAAAAGTACATAATATATGTTATTACCAAGGTGAATGTTCTTACTAAGGGGGGACAGTCTCAAGCTGTGTCAGGAGAAGTTTAGGCTCAAGGTGAGGAGAAAGTTCTTCACTGAGAGAGTCATTTATCATTGGAATGTGCTGCCCAGGGAGGTGGTGGAGTCCCAATCCCTGGAGGTGTTCAAGAGGGGACTGGACGTGGCACTTGGTGCCATGGTCTAGTCATGAGGTCTGTGGTGACAGGTTGGACTCGATAATCTTTGAGGTCTCTTCCAACCTTGGTGGTACTGTGATACTATTAAGGCCTACATGACTTAGCTATCTAATATGTAAAAAACACTCTTTGTACTGCTACCTTCATATTAGAAGGAAAAGCGTTATCTATACTTTGATCATAATGCATGCTTTTCACTCCCACTCTTTCCTTCATTGCAAAGGAAATTATTATTTTTTTAAGAACTTTTGGAAGAACTGCATTTAAAAGAAAATTTAAGCATATTTTAATTTTAAATTGAGTTGTTGCTAAGCTGCCTGAATTGTAGTGGTATCATATAGGAATAGTCATACAATCATTTGCAAATAGCTCTATGAAAAACTACTTTTGAATGATGAAAAATACATTCTATATGAAAAAAATCAACACAGTTAGAAATGAAAGTGCATTGAAAAATATTGAAAATGACACTTAATAAAAAGCTATCCAAGACTGCCCTGATTATTTGGGGCAGCTCAGAACTCAGTGAATTTGTATGAACTTGAGTGTATCTGAAATCGCTCAAGGCTGTATGGCTTTTGATAACCGTTCAAGTAAAAATGGGGTGAGTGACAATACACAAACTTAAATTGTACGATAATTTATCCACATGAGAATTTATTTATATGAAGTTCTGGAATCACGTGTGAATTAAGATGTTCACTCTGTTAGAAAGTGAGGAAAATTAGCAAGGAGCTGGAAAACCAAAAAGTGAAATAAACTTACTGTGTAATGGAAGTGCTCCAGAAGTAAGAAAGATATCCTTCACTTACACTGAAATTGGTTTTCTTTGGAGAATCCTTGGATCTGCTATCATAAATATATTTATTAGAAATCAGAGAACAAAATACTTATTGATGGTGATAAGTTTATCATCTTAAAAGGTAGTATATTTAGTGACTGCTGTGCCCTCAGCAAAAACTTTCTGGGAGGAGCAGTGCTCTCTGGGAAACACAAAGACTACATTCTGCCTTTCACAAGGATCCTCTTGATTTTGGTCATCCTCAGCAAATACATATCAAATGAATGTTTACCTTCAGAAATATGTGATGTCATTTTATCCCAGTTGAGCTCGCCAGGAGGATAAAGAGGTTTTTACCTCTGAGAATACATCCAGTAAACAAGGCATTCCTTCAAAAGAATAATGCATTATATCTCAGTAAAAGAAATGGTGCAGACTAGAGATAGAGAGCTGACATAATCATGTAATAAAATATGATGGAATGCACTCCAGAGAGGTTTTGTTCTTCCCTTTAGAGTAGCTAAAAAGGAACATAGGACTCTGGATACAATGTCTAATGGATGTTGTGCTCCTAGCAGAAGTATTTGGGTTTAAAAGCCCCTGAGCAGTGTATGTCCTTTCATATTAACAATTCCCTGTGAATCTAGCAGTGTTTATCTGGGATTCATCCTGAAAGCTACAGGTCTGAAAAATCATACCCAAGAAGAAATTAAGTGATCATGGAACAAAATAGCCTCTATTAACCTATGACTCAGGTTTTAGGGCTTTTACCTTTTGTGGAGGACCATAAGCGACGATTTCTTTCATAACCAGAAGTGAATCCATTCACATCTCTCTCATCTAGTGGGTGTTTGTTCACTCATGTGATCAGATCTCTCTTACCTTTTATGTGTGAAAAATGCAAACTATGAGGCTTTCTGCTTTTATTTTGGTCATGGAACATGAGCATTTCTGCTCACAGCAAGGGGAAGCAACGTGAAGCCCTAAGGAGGGTGTGTGAGCAGGCTGTAAGTTCAAGAAACTTCTTTGCAGGTGGCATTCAGTTTTCAGACTGTGGATTAGGTACTTGTGATAGTGTGTTAGGTACTCCGTAATATAAAAGTACAAACTGTGACGCAGAATGGAAAGTATTGGAGTCTCTTGAGCTATGTGGTCACTTGGGCTTGTCAGCATGGATGCAGGTGGACAAGAATGTTGTTTAGAGCCATCTTAGTTCCTTAAGGAGACACGTAGCATACATTTAAATTAATATTAAGTTCCTTTAGTTGTAAAATCTGCCAAATTGCATGTGTAAAGGTCTTCAGATTTGTTAGAAAACCTAGCCCTGAATGACTGTAACATGCATGCTCTAAAGTTTGCTCTGGGATGGTAGTTGGATTTTAGTTTTGGTTGGAAATGAGGCTGTAGGCAGTTAAGTAGATCTCCATTTTGTGGAACAGATCTGGCTTATCATTTTCATCCGTCTTTGAGCAGATACCCTGTGACACTAACTTTACAATATATGAAATAATTTATTATTAAGACATTGTTAGTAAATTGTGTACCTTGCAAGCCAGTTACTACCTAAATGGTAATGTGATCTTTTTTGAACAATATAAGAATATTTGATTCCTCATTTTGTAGAATTAGAATAGAAAAGGACTGTATAGGAATGGTGTTGAGTAATAGGAACTTTGTTCCTTGAGTTCATCCATAGGGATCAGGCAGTTTAAAACTATTGAAGAACTGGCAACATGTCTTGGAAGAGTGAATCCTTTTTGGAAAGTCAACAAAGGCAATCTCATTTTACCAGAAGAATCTTACTTTCCTATCAGGGATGATAAAGATTGGCAATCCTGGAATTTTAATAGTGACCATAAAAGTGACGTGGATAGCAGTGGTAAAAATAAGTCTTCCTGTAGTCCTCTAAGACACCCCCTCCTTCAGATCCTCTTCTCCTTGTGAAACAGAGTGCTTTTATTCTAGGGCTGTTTCAACTACAGTCTGTGCTTTTAATACAGTGATGTCCTTTAATTACTTCCGGTGCCATAATCTGGGCAAACAAATGTTTGCTTGAAAGGAAGGAATAGGAAAGAGCGTATGCACTGATTTCCAGACAGGGCAGTCCTTTCTGGAAATTCAACTTTTGTTTTGCAAAATTCAGGTTCCATGATGAATGTTTGCATATGGATTGACAGTGGGTATATTTCCCTGTTATTATGGATGAAATAAAGTCAGAATTTTGAAGCATCTGTGTGCTGTATGTGAGAACAGGATTTTAAAGCTCCATCAGTTGGTATTCAGAAGAAACTAAAAATATTGAAGTGGCTGTCTTTAAAAAATAATTTCTGTTGCTCCCACTTTTAGCTATGTTTGTGAACTCAGTGGCCCTGGAATTTCATTCTAAATTTGGGTTAAATAGCAGCATATGTCAAAATCTTGCCTGTGTGGTCTTTGAAAGCAGTCTACGGGTGATCTGTAGAGCTCTATTGACTAATAACATTGGTAGAGTTGGCGATTACAGGTTAATAATCCAAAGGGGAGAATGGGCAATGTTGATGTTTGATGTAAGTCTTCTAGGTAAAGAAAAAAACATGGAACTAATTTGCTTAATACCTGAATGAATGAATGTTGAGTATGCTTTGTGTTCAAAAAAGCTTTGGTATGCTTACTCCAGTTGCAGATCTTAATTTGAAAGATGTACTGTGCTAAGGAAGAGCACAGAGTATATACCATACTATAGGCAGATAATTTTACCTGTTTCCACTCTTCTTTCATCCCTAGGTCAATTGCAAAAGAGCTTGCAGACTGGCTAATCAGCAACAACGTAGTTGAGCACATTTTTGGACCAAATTTACATATTGAGGTTTGTCTTAATGTTATTATTATTTTTAATATAAAGCTGGAGCGAGTAACTTCTTGCTCTAGTAAATATTTCCTCAATATGTTCTCACTTCACAGATCATCAAACAGTGCCAAGTGATTCTGAATTTTCTTGCAGCTGAAGGGCGACTTAGTACGCAACATATAGACTGTATATGGGCTGCTGCACAGGTATGTATAGAATGTTTATAGTTGCAGGGGTGATTAAAAAAAAACCAAACCAGTGAATGGCAAGTGGATTTTGGAGTATATTCATAAAGTTGACTTTCTTACTTGTCTATGTGTTTTGATGTTTTTTTTAGGTAATGGCCACAGTTACTGGCTTTTCATTAAATGCAAGAATTCATCTAGGCTGTTTTTATACAAGAAAAAAATGAAGTTGTATAGCAAAGACTGTTTCCACTGAGAATGGGGATAAAGATTGTGGGGTACATGTAATATTCACACTATTGTGCTGAACTGCTTTGCTCCTGTGTAATGTAGCTTCCATTTCTGTTACTCCTGAGAGGGACAGTCAGGTGAAAATTGTGACAGTGAAGTTTACAGCTGTGCTGCAGTGCTGATGTTAAAAATCTGTAGAAAGCCCTGAGAGGCCTTTATGAACCCACCGAAAAACCCCCCTCCACACCAAAACCAAACCAAACCACCAACCAAAAGCCAGAAAAACCCTTTGAGGTTTCAGTATGAAGGTCAGAGAAATAAAATTGATCTTTTTGAATAGATATAGGGAACATAATTTTACACAGATTACAATATGAGGGGGTGTTGTGTGTGTTTTCATATTTCTCTACAATTAGTTTCAGTCAAATACTACTGTAGACACATTCTGAAACCTCTGGTACCAAACATTGAGAATGCTTCTTCTGGAAGCTTTCTTTAACCACTATTGCTATTTTTTTATTATCAGCATCCTTGCAAGCATAACAAAACCCTTTGAGTGACTATGAAAAGCAGCATTTAATTGAAGAGGAAACATCTCGGAGCAGTGTCACCTTAATGTGTAAATAGAGTAGTGAGCTAAACACATTGTCACAATTTTTGACATCCATTACTGTAAAGAAAAAAAAATCTTAAATAATACACAATTCACACAGTCTGTTTGCTCAATCTCCTATTAGCCTGCAGTGTCTTTATTTGTATATACCACTGCTAATAAGATAATCATTGCAAGTGTTATTTACCTCAGGATTTAGCATCTACGTTAATATTTTATAAGTTATATTTAGGTTAAAATACAAAATAATGATCCAATTCTTCTTTTCACCAAATCTGTTAGAACTGGAAGTAAGGAAGGTACTGTTACTTTGACACAGTATACAATACATAAATTAAGTTTAGGCAAAATTGCAAGTCTAGTGTAGCTTGGAATTATTGAACAAGTGCTTCCTGAGGATTTGTGCAAAGATTAATTGCTGCAATTTTATCAATCTTTGAATTAGTTTTTTTTGTTTAGAGTTCATTTTGCTGTTCCTGTTACCTTCTCTCTTTGTACTTTGTAGCTAAAGCATTGCAGTCGTTACATACATGACTTGTTTCCTTCTTTGATCAAAAACTTGGACCCTGTCCCACTTAGACATCTTCTTAACCTAGTCTCAACTCTTCATCCAAGTGCTCACACTGAACAGGTAAAGGCAAGGTGAATGAAAAGAAATTATGTTTGTGTGTTAAACAAGAATTAGACATTTGTTTTTCGAAGGGAATGCATGTATAAGTAATACTAATGCATAAAAAAGGAAACTGAGTAAAGTTGTTATATTTCGTCAAGTAAACCTTTTCTGGCTTTTCAATTATGGTTTGTTTTTTTTTGGAATTTTTGAAGACACTGTAACCACTGAGATTTTAACGTTGTATCTGAGGTTAAGTTTTTCACACATGATTTCGTGCATTCATTTATTTTGGTGAACTGTAGAATTGGCACATAGAAAGAATAACAGTGGATCTTTGCATAGAAAACCTACTGCTTCTTAATGGTGCTGTTGTCTGGTTTTGCTTGTAGACCTTGTATTTGGCATCAATGCTTATAAAAGCACTGTGGAATAATGCACTAGCAGCTAAGGCTCAGCTCTCAAAACAAAGCTCCTTTGCATCTTTACTGAGTACCAGTCTACCCATGGGAAATAAGAAAGGTATGTGGTTTTCCAATAGATCTGGTAATTGGCATAGCCTCCGTGTTGGTGTTGGACAAAAGGGACATATAGAACTTTTTACTTGAAGTATTTTTACCAAGTGTCATGCTGGCATATTTTTCAAGCAGGGGTTGTGGATAAAGACAAGAGCATTAAAACTTTATAAGCACATTTGGAAAGCTTTCTATTTTGGATCTGTTCATACATCTAAAGCAGTATGGGTTTTGTTTTGTTGTTTTTTTAATTCAGAGGATGGTCCATAACTCATCAATTAACTATTCTTGGCCCACTGAACATCTGTAGTATGTATAGCTACATAAAGTCTTACAGAAGCTTACCTAATTTTTGCCTAGTTTTTGATACTATATGCCATTACTGGTTTTGGTGGGGGTTTTTTGGTTTCTTTTTGGTTGGTTGGTTTTTTTTTTCACTTGACTGTGTTTTGCCCACAGTCATTACTAAATGTGCTTCCCAGCCATTTTACTGTAGTTTCCCTTTCTTTCCCTACTGCTGATTTTTGTGAATCATGGACAACTATATGCTGACAAAAAAATTTTTAGTCACTTATTTTTTCATCCTGCTTTTTTCCTTCAGAAGAAGAGGAGCTCAGAAGAGCAGCCCCTTCACCTTGTAAGTATAGTTTTAGAAGTACACCACAATCTGATAAATTTCATAGCACGGTGTTTTTCTACAGCTGTTGAATTTGAATAGTAAAAGTTTGAAATTATGTTTTTGTGAGAAATCAAATGAAAATTATATTTCATGCAGAAGCTAGGAAACTCATGTAGCTCTGCAAGAAGAGACATTAAGAATACAAATTTTCTATGAAGTGCTGAGTTATAAAAGGAATTTTTAGTGTTTTGGGATGTTGGAGTTTTATCCTTTGATCAACTGTTTGCAGAAATAAAGCTTCTGAGGTAAAAATTTGAGGCAGATTTATGTAATGCTGTTACATTCCAGTTAATAGATATCCAAAAATAATCAGGAAATGTGGTTTTGAACTAGGGTCACCAGCAGCAAGCCCTCAAAGTAGTGACAACAGTGACACCCATCAGAGTGGGGGCAGTGATATTGAAATGGAGGAACAGCTTATTAATAGAACAAAACATGTCCAGCAACGACTTTCAGATACAGAGGTAAGAGTGTATATTTTAGCCTGTGAATTTTATTTCTGATTTGCCTATTGTTAGCTATAGAAATAATTTTGTTCTGTATTAATTTCAAAACCTGAAAGCAGGACAGTGGATAGCTAGAATCCTACATTCTTTACAGTTTGTTTGGAATACGTTGTACTTTGTCTGTGAACAAGTGCACTGTGAAAAAACACCTTAAACAAACTGATTCTTGCTTTGAAATTGTATTTCAGTTAGATTAATCTGTTAGTCAGGGGTTGCAGAACACAGTGCTTATGAGTCTCTGTTACTCTGTGAGCAAAGCCTGTACATAGCCCTAGTATAAATAAGGTAATGCGAGAATAAAATTACTAAATCGTTTTGTCATTTGCCAACCAAATTGAGAAAGAATGAATGATGATTTGTAGATTGAACATATTTCCTCCTAAATGAAGAGTAGTGTTTGAATGATGATGATATTGATTATGTGCTTTCAGTGGTGTTTTATTTGTCCACCAATCTTTAAAAAAACCAACAATTTCAGGAATCCATGCAAGGAAGCTCTGATGAGACAGCCAACAGTGGTGAGGATGGCAGTAGTGGTCCTGGTAGCAGCAGTGGCCACAGTGATGGATCCAGTAATGAGGCCAACTCCAGTCACGCAAGCCAGTCTGCTGGAAGCCCTGGCAGTGAGGTGCAGTCTGAAGACATTGCAGATATTGAAGCTCTCAAAGAGGAGGAGGATGAAGAGGAAGAAGATAGGAGTCATAATCCCCAGAAAAGCAGTAGGAGCACAGAACTACGAAACAGGAAACTAGAATCACAAACAGGCATTTGTCTGGGAGATTCACAAGGGGCAGTGGAGAGGAGTGGTGCAAATAATGGGGCAGGAAAGGACCATGTTTTTAGCACTGACTCTGTGACACCGGTGGATAATCGAATTAGAATGCTGGATGCTTGTTCGCATGCTGAGGATGCCGAGCATGATATGACAGGGGAAATGAGCACGGCTCACATCTCACAAGGGTCTCAAGATTCTTGTATAACTCACACAGGGGACTTCCTTGGGGAAACTATTGGAAATGAATTGTTTAACTGTCGACAGTTCATTGGGCCACAGCATCACCACCACCATCACCACCACCACCATCACCATGATGGGTAGGTAGCTTGATGTTTCTTCTCATTCCTCCTCTAACAGAAATAAAAGTGGTAGAAAAGCACACACTCTGGGCAGAAGTTTCAATGGACATTTTGCTCTCATTCAGGATACTTTTGTATTACAGAAATGATAGTTACCACAAATAGTTACACCGTGATCTGTTTTGTTAACATCTGATTAAGGGGCTCTATGAAGTTTTTGTATTTAATAAATAAGACTGTTATTAACAAAATGTTAAAATTGTTCTGGAAAATGCTCTGTTGAGTTAACATTAATGGAAATCAACACAATCATCATGATAGCGAGACCTTCATTTTATGTGTAATAGTTTCTCAAATTCATACAAAGGTTTGTTGTTCAGACAGATGATTCATCCTAACGTTAGGGAAATGTTTGCTCACTTGTAATCTGCTATAAACAGCTTTCTCTTTGATACTGTTCATTCTAACATTCTTTTACAGGCATATGGTTGATGATATGCTAAGTGCAGATGACGTCAGCTGCAGTAGCTCCCAAGTCAGCGCAAAATCAGAGAAAAATATGGCTGATTTCGATGGGGAAGAGTCTGGATGTGAAGAAGAGCTTGTACAGATTAATTCACATGCTGAGCTAACATCTCATCTTCAGCAGCACCTTCCTAATCTTGCCTCTATTTATCATGAACATCTTAGTCAAGGTAAAACAAACAAGAAAACAAACAAGAAAAATGTTGTACTTCTAACTGTTTTATATAATTTTGAATTCATCTTCAGTAATTAAAATAATAACCTTATTTTAACCAGACATGTATATTTGCCCAAACAAACTACAGTGACTACTGAGATTTTACTGCTTCTCCTAAAGATAGAATCATAGAATCAACAAGGTTGGAAAAGACCTCAAAGATCATCAAGTCCAACCTGTCACCCAACACCTCATGCCTACTAGACCATGTCACTTCCCCTCCTCCCCAGCAGCTTGAGCTGACCTAAGGCCTGCAGCCCTGGGGGCCAGAGTCTCTTCCTGTATTCTCCCATGGTTGGTTTTTGGCTGGATCAGCTCCCAGCACAAGCTCAGGAGGTGGGTAGCAGAAGTGATCCAGAAAGAAAAGAAAAAAACAGGAGAGCAAGGAAGATTAATTTTTGTATCACATGAGATTCAGCTGTGTTTACCTTTTAAATTTCCCCCGCTTCTACTGGAGCTTTTAGTGCAAGTTAAAACAAATAAAGGCAATAAAGAGCCTAGCAAATGTTTTTTCTAATCAATTATTAAAGTAAAAAGAAAGATGATACTCAAATGCAATATAGTTTTTCTTTTTCCTTTTCTCTCTCAGACCCTATTCAGTATTTCTTCTGATGGATGGATCTTACTGTGATTCTGTGTATTTGTCATCTTAACTGAATTAACCATAATGGACTGTACAAAAGATAGTTTTGGGAAAATGAGTTAAAATATAATATTATATCTTATGGAGCTGCCTTAAAGGCCATTTTATGATATTTCAGCTTACACTGCCAAATCTTCTAGTTTACTTTAGGGTGTAATTTAAGATGCTACTGAAACACTTCTCAAGAATTGTATCATCTCTCCATATGCTATTGGGGCAGTTTATTTTCTATTTTATTCTCCTTTTAAATACAGCAGAGGGTATAGTTGCTGAATCTTTGACATTTTTCTTCACTGGTCTGGCAGAACTAAGTTTGCTATCTTGCAGCAGACAGTAAACCCAGTACAATTTATATCTGTGCCTGAAGCACAGTTGAGTAAGAAGTCTCTTCTCTACACTTAGTGCTTCTTGTTGTGTGGAGCTGAATTATAATTTCAGCCTGACATTGGAAATTTGGAAGGATTTTTTTCCTACACTAGAGAGTTGAATAAACAACTAAAACTTTGTCCTTGAAACAAGCTGTAAATCAGCATATTTTTTCAATATTTTCCATAGATTCTACATATCTTACTGAAGATCCAAATTATTGTTTGAGCATGAGGCCATCAGTGCAGATTAGTTTTGACACCCCTAGTTTGCACGTGCGAATAATTAGTGTTCTGCATGCAATCTAAATTTTCTGCTTGACTTTGCCATGGCATGAAAATAGTATCAAATAGTAGATAAATGAATGGTGCCAGCTGTGGCCATATAGAAGAAGGAAAATGTGTCTCAGTGTTTATGAAACATGATGAGTTTCTGAAATTGTGCACTTTGATACTCTGTAATATATAAAAATTAGCATTTGTTTTTCCTGGGTTTTCTTAGTTAAGATATAGGAGATCATGCAGGATGAGGGGAATTTATTGAAATGTGCTGCTTTCTTCCTTTCCAACCATGGTAGTTATAAAGATACTTCCCTTTAGATCACAGCATTGCACAAAGACCTTACAAATATTTTAATTACACTACGAATTAAATCTAGTTGCATTAAAAAGAGCTTTGCGCTTACACCTGCAGGTCTTCAGTAGTGCTTTTATTGCACCTTGCCATTATCAAAACCAGGATACAGATTGGCTTAACTATCCTCATGGCTTCTTGTATGTTCATAATATTTTGTCTTCAAAGCAAACCCTCTTTGGGAAAAGGCTGCAATTATCATGGTGTTGTGCACACTTCGAAACAGCTGAAATCACAAACAAAGCATGTTTTTGTTCATGCAGTTAGGGAATAATGTCCAAATTAGATAGTTGCTTCTGTTTATTCAATAATGGTTTTTGTTTTTTGTTCAGGACCAGCAGTTCATAAGCATCAATATAATAGCAATGCAGTGACGGACATTAATTTGGATAATGTTTGTAAGAAAGGAAATACCCTTTTGTGGGATCTGGTCCAGGATGAAGATGCAGTAAGTTGAATACCAGAAAATAATCTTTTTTTAAAAAGAAAATAAACATATACTATTCAGTGACCTCTCTTTCTACTTGCTGTAGATTCATCTCTCTGAAGGGTTAATAAATGAAGCAGAGAAGCTGCTCTGTTCTTTAGTATGCTGGTTCACTGACAGACAGATTCGAATGAGATTTATTGAAGGCTGCTTAGAAAATTTAGCAAACAACAGGTAACTTAAATTATCTGTTTCTCCCTTTATCTCTTTTTGCAACATAGAGGAAATCCAAGTTGATTGTAACAGTTATTTAATTTTACAGGAAGACAAGTTAAACTAGAAAAAAAGGAGAAGGATAAAAACAGTACTCAATGTGTTACAGATGTATCTGATGTTCCACTTTTCTATTCTGTCAGTGCTCTTAATTTCTCCCATCTTTTGCACTTGTGTGTTCCCCCTTAAGCTAGAGGTTCCTGCCTTCCTACCAGCTGATAAATTTGGGTCTAGATCTTAGCCAGTTGAGCACAAGATCAGGTGCCTTAGCATAAGCATTTTGAGTTGAGTATTTCAATTTTACTTGCAAGTGGCTGAGGAGCAGACAAGTTCTTTTCCATCAAAACTATTGTGGGGTCTAATTTCTGTGAAGAAGCAGCTGCAGGTAGATGTAGGAACTTGACCTCAGATAACTTGCTTTAATGTAATCTGGAGCTATGACACTGTGCAGTTTGAAGACTAGCAAAAGCAGGATTTATTTTGTTGATAGAACAAATCTGCTGGGCATCACCTTCTTGCTAAGACTTGTATGTGTGGGGTGAGTTACAAGTATATTGCGATCTTTATTGTAGAAAAAATGTGAATATACTTATCACTGAGCTGAAAGTTCAGTTACATGCAGTTTATGCACTTGCTGAGTTTCCTAAATAGTTGCCTTAGAGCACACCTACTTGTATCTGTAAGGAGTTTGAGGTAGATACATTTCTCCTATGTCATCTTTCTGTAGAAGAAATACACTCATCTTGCTGAAATTTTAAAAGATATGTATTATGAAACTGAAAAAAAATTACCTTTTGAAATATGTACTGGCTTATTTTCATACTTGTCCAAGAGTTGTGTCTGTAAGGTATTACATGTAATGAATTTGAGGTACGTGTAATTCAGATTCAGAGAACTAACTGACATGATGGTGAGCTTAACACAGATAATTCCAGTGCTTTGTTAGCATATTTGCTCGCTGAACCCAAGCTTCTCAAAGTACTTTTAAAATTGACTATTTTAATCTCGTGACAATCATATATTGTCATCATTTCTCTCTTTCTCCTTCAGATCAGTAGTAGTTTCACTTCGTCTTCTTCCAAAGCTGTTTGGTACATTTCAACAGTTTGGGAGCAGTTATGATACACATTGGATAACAATGTAAGTAGCCCCTTGTCTGCAACAGACTAACGGAAGTGATGACATTGGTGGTGTGCTACAAAGCTTGCTTCTTCAAAGTGGTCCAAATTAATAATGACCTAAGGTTATTGTCCATCCTTGTATGTCCTGGATGTATGAGCTTACCTACTCACTCAGGCTGAGATTTCTTCATAATATGCACTACTCTTCCAGCTAAGGTGAAGACTAAGTTGTGGTTTCTTTTAATCTCCACTCCTTTAAATTCCAAAGGACTTGCAGAGAGTACTAGACATCAAGTAGTTGTGATAATTTAATGTTATGTCACTGTTCTGATTGCATATCAAATGCTTCTCAGTAATAAAACACTTAGTTTATAAGAAAACCTTTGAAATGTGAAGACAGATCATACAGCATTCCCTGCCAGAAGAAACTGTATAACTAGCTGGCCTAACTCAGAGAACATACTACTGAAACATCTGAGAAAGACTGCAGTGATTATCAGCAATTTTTCTTGGCCTTTTTGACATGGCATTTAAATATATGCCCAGTTCTGAGTTTTGGCTTTGACTTTTTCTGAATTAGGGCCCTTAGAAATAGTTTCATAGTCTCAGAAAGGAGTATTCTACATTGGTCCTGTTCCTGAAAATGATAATGATGACAAGGAAGAGAAGAGTGCTGTGCTGGAAAAATACTCCTGAACTCATGGTTGATAGGAAATGGAATATTTACTTTGGGGTTTTGCATATGCAGTTTTTAATGGCTTTGTAATTTCTGTAGCTTTTCTGATCTTTTTAAGCAAACCATAATAATTTCTGCCCTTTAAATTGACACAGGTGGGCAGAAAAGGAACTTAATATGATGAAACTTTTCTTTGATAATTTGGTACACTACATTCAGGCAGTCAGGGAAGGACGACATAAACATGCATTGTAAGTACACAACTGGCTTTATGTGTTTGTTGTTTTATGGTTTAAATCATTCCTTTCTGGCTTTTCTGGTGCTTCTGATGTGTTCATAGAAGTAAATACTTCTAAGAGGGATGTTAAATACTAACCCAAATTGCAGACAATGGTCTGTAAATCCAGTAATATTTAAAGTAACATTCCTTTTCCTTAAAAATATCCACACAACTCTCATGTCACTTTGTTAGGCATTAGGTCAAATAATTGTTTATAAATAACGCACAAATATTTTATGTAGTCAAATCAATTTCAAATTATTTCACATAATAAAACTATTTAAATGTTTCACTTTTGAAATCTATTATTATTAACCTTTGTAGTAGGTTTTTTCCATTTAACACACTGATCTGCACTCTCTGTATGATTAAAATTAGGTGCATATAGGCAAATGACACAATTTCTAGCTTTCCTAATCCTGGAGTAATAGGCTATTCATGTTTTGACAATTGTCAAAATCAGTGTGTAAATATGGGCATACACAACTGAAAAATGGTGCTATTTATGAATCAAATTTCTACTCTACCATTCTTGTTTACATTGGGCATTGCTCTAGTGAGGAAGTACTTCAAAAGCTGTTTGAAAGTGGGATTAATTCCTTTAAACTCAGGCTATTCTGGTCCTTTGACCAGTAAGCTTCTACTTTATTTATAAGTTAATGTTTTAACACAAATTATGAAAATGTTTTTATAAGTAGTACGTATTGGAGATTGGAAGTTCTGAGTAGGAATATCACCATTTTACAAGCTAGGGAAAAAATGAAGGTCAGATTCTGAAAGGCACTAAGGACAGAAATATGCACTTGATTTGGACTGAATGGCAAAACCCCCATAATCTCACTCCCCTCCCTTGCAAAGAACAACAAAAGAAGTACCTTAACTGGTAACAACTAGTGTGTCATTCCAGTACTTTGCTGTGGTTGTGTAATGTTGCTCAAGTGGACTGTAGACTCTATATTCAGAACAAAGTTTAGAAAAAAAACAGTGTTTACTCTTTTAAGACACACATGTATGAGTGGGAGCAAAAGTTACGCCAGTAAACAATTAAATGTACCTCTGGTTTTATACAAATTTAGATACAGCCACAGTGCAGAAGTTCAGGTTCGTCTTCAATTCCTGACATGTGTGTTTTCAACTCTAGGATCACCAGACCACTTCAGTAAGTATTTGAGGTACTTTGTAGTGAAGCACCTCACAGTAAGGCTCATATAATTCTTAATATCAATGTTACCTTAATAAACATAATATTTTAAACAGATACTGTTTTAAATCAACTCTGGTACTGTCTCAAAAGAAGGAAGACTTTTTTTCTAACAAAAGCACAGAACCAGCATTGGAATTTTGATTTCTATTGCAGTTCTGTGAGAACAAATTTTTGTTCTCTGTGCTTCAGCTTTTCTAAATATTAGAATTGTTGTAATTATGGAAATGAGGGGTTTTGTTTGTGTCCATAATGTTACCAGAGATCTCTTACTGGAGTACACTGTAAGTTATGATATTAAACAGTATCACAGTATAACTAAGGTTGGAAATGACCTGGAGGATCATCGAGTCCAACCTATCAATACAGACCCCATGACTAGACCATGGCACCAAGTGCCACGTCCAATCCCTTCTAGTTTAATACTGTTGAAAATTGGTTTGCTGTGTAGTAGTTGATCTGTGCAGATGCTGAAATCTTTTCACTCTAGATGTTAAAAATGGAAATATCTTGATGTAGCTGCTGGAATTGAAAGCGGAACATGATTTACTCTGTTTTTAGTAATTTGTGCTGACTTTCCTTTCCATAAATTGTTTTGTCCACTCTTTTAAGCCCTTGTAAATTAATAGCTTCCAGTGTTGTCTCAGCATCAGCTCTGTACAGACCTTCAGTTGATTGTATTGAGGTAATTATTAAAAGGACTCAAGGGAGGAGTCGTTTGGGTAGTCTCACTATAATTATTCAAATTTGGCATACAGTGCTTGGCTTGTCCCTGTGGTCATTAGAGTACAGGAAGGAATGAGAATATCTGTAGCTAAGAGAAAAACAAACAAACAACAAAACTTGTAAAAATACGTTTGCTGACAGGACAGCCACAATTCTTCTTAAAGAAATTTATTGGGATCACAAGTGTATATGCCAGCAAAGAAAACAAACCTATGGTTTTCTTGAAAGGATTAACAATGAAGTAGTTACAGTGATACTATTTTCATCCAGTCTCAATACCCAGCTCAAAGCTAGACTTCAGGTTGTGCCAAATTACTATGAATTGAGGAGCAAGCTGCCATTTGGTACAAGATACCATGCCATCGTACTCTACTCACTGGCATAGTACAAACTGCCAGCACTAATGACCAAAAACTGTAGCTGATTGCCAGCTCTAAGAGGGGAAGAGTCTATGATTCCTGATTGGGGGGTGTTGCATTTTTCTTTTGTTCTTTTCAAAACCTTTTTGTCTTAAACTGTTTTTTTTTAATATATTCTTGGGGGTTTATAGAATATCATTGTATGTATTTGGTGTTAAATAGGAGTAATTAAAAGGACTTCCCTAATTTTAGGGTTGAGTTTAGAGCAAGTGGACATACTGTGGCACTGCCTAGTAGAAGATTCTGAATGTTACGATGATGCACTACATTGGTTTTTAAATCAAGTTCGAAGCAAAGATCAGCATGCCATGGGTATGGAGACTTACAAGCATCTTTTTTTAGAAAAGGTATGTAGAGAATTAATTGCAGCCTTATTAATGCTAATAAAAATGTTTGTCTGAATAAGTGCTATTTAACATAATGTTTCTATGAAAGATGCGTCTCCAGTAGACTGGGAGGGCCCCACTTGTCGTGCAATAATTTTTCTCTGCCTGGAGGGAAGAGGGGAACAGATTCATGTGAGGTTTTTGAGTATTGCTTTGCCAACTATCCTGTGTACTGTATCTGAAGCTGTGTAACACTTTTCAATTTGAAAACAAAAAAGCCACTCTAAACTGTCCTTTCTTTTATGATGTATAGTTTGCCTGGCTGAAAAAATAACTACTTCTTTTGGGGAGTGGTATATAAATCTTATCCATCCATCCACTGAAAATAGGAACATGCAGCAGTAGAACTTTTTGCAAGGAGTCCCATCCATTTCAACAGATGACATGACAAAAAGGATAGATTGTGCAATAATTAGTGAAGGGGTTTTTTGAGGTTGCGCTTTTTTTTGTCTAGTTTTGTAAGTGTCTGAGTGTTTGAATGGACACTTCATGTATGCTAACAAATTGTCCTACTATTTATTAGCAGCTAATGTTACAATAACACTGCAGTAATAATGTTACAATTCCCTCTGCACTGTTAACAATCCAAATCAGTGTTAGAGAAAGAAGTTTGTTTAAGCCAATTGTAGTTGATATTTTTTTTATATGGTGTGTAAAATTCAGAGACTAAGATCTTTTGCAAGAATATATTTTAATTGATCATCTACTTTCAGATGTGATTGGTAGTAACAATGACATTTATCTGTTCTGCTGAAACAAATATCCTGTAATTCCTGTTCATTCCACCGCTGTTTGTTGGGGTTTTATCATACTAAAATGCATGTATTTTATTTAGATGCCACAACTAAAACCTGAAACCATTAGTATGACTGGCCTAAACCTCTTCCAGCATTTGTGTAATTTGGCTCGATTGGCTACTAGTGCATATGATGGTGGCTCAAACTCTGAGGTAAGCCTAGATTCTGTGCTCACCTTTTTCTTTTTTCTGAAGGAAGGCTAAAGTTAGATTACTTATGTACAGCAACATATCTCTTGAGAACTTACTGACTGGAATATTTACTGGTTCAAGATAGTAATGCCACAGCCTGTAGTGATGGGAGTCTGCAAAGATTTCTGTTTTGAGGAGAGCTCTGGAAGCTCAGGACTCAAAAGCTCCAAATGCTTGGCAGTGAAATTGCAGTAAAAGAGGCTAGTGATCCTGACTTTACACATGTGGCTTTTGTACCTAGAGACAGAGATAGGAAACCACAAAGAAAGTGATGCCTGGTGCCTGGATATATTTGTGCAGTTTACGATGTTCTTAGTGTAACTGAACTATATTCACTAGTGTGTTTACAGAGTGGGTTTGTAACATTTTCTTCTATAAATTTGAAGATTAGGCATATTAACTTCTGACTAGAAATCATTGTAGAATGTGTCTGCGTTTACGTATGATGTGCTGCAGAAGTTTTTCTTCTGTAGTTTATTTCTGTCTTAGAAATAAAACAATATGTAGGATATTTTCCTGTGAACTGATTTGAGGCAATTTTTAATTAAAATGTCAATTATTGCCATTAATACCACTAGCAGTTGTGGTTTTAAGACTTCATTTAAAAGTGTTCCTGTTTGTCAGAAAGGAAAATCCACTCATTTAAATTTTAACCAGTTTTCCTCATGCCTCAAAGTATGAAAATACTTCTGTGAAAGTTAGAACTTTATGGCAATTGATATGTGCCATGGTGAGAGCCTGAGCAGTAATTTTGCCAAGAGGCAAATGAAATGTCTCAGGTTAGAAAATTGTCACTCCTAGTAAAATTACGAGGCAATGTTTTGTTTCTGTGTTTCTTTTCCATTTGTCCAAACAGTTGTGTGGCATGGACCAGTTCTGGGGTATTGCTTTAAGAGCGCAGTCTGGTGATGTCAGTCGAGCAGCTATCCAGTATATCAACTCCTATTATATCAATGGTATGAATTTTCATTTTTGTTTTCTGTTTAAAATGTCATGAGGAATATCTATTGTCATACTCTTTTTATTCTTAGTGTTAAAAGATATAGTCTCAAAGTTGTGCTTACATGGTTTACTTTAACTGGTGTTATAGGTAAAACTGGTCTTGAGAAAGAACAGGAGTTTATTAGCAAGTGTATGGAGAGTCTGATGATAGCGTCTAGTAACCTCGAGCAAGACTCTCATTCAAGTCTGACTGTTATTGAAAGAGGACTCTTAATGCTGAAGACACACCTGGAGGCTTTTAGGAGAAGGTAAATAGCTCAATTGATATATTTTGATTTATAATGTATTCCCTTTCCACTTGTAATGATTAATGAGTTGTGAGTCATTGTTTCAAGTAATAGCTAATGGGTTTTCCTTTGCATATAGGAAGGATGGACAGTAGTGGATAATTTTGAAAGGTAATACGTAAGGTTTAAACAGTTACAGGAGTTGCCCCTTATCCTTGTATAAAGATGTGTGGATGTGGTTCATGCTTCCACATCCCTCACCAAAGAAACTTTCTCAATTTTACTCTTTTTTCATTTTTTAATAGTGAGAATAGGAAAAACTTCTCTTAGTTTGAACAGACTGCAACTTTTGTCTTTCCACTCATTGTTTATTGAATACTTGTGTTAAATGCATCATGACAAAAATACTTTTTTGGATGTTTTTACCTGCTGCTTAAGGTTTGCGTATCATCTGAGACAGTGGCAGATTGAAGGCACCGGTATCAGCAGTCACTTGAAAGCCCTGAGTGACAAACAGTCACTACCACTACGAATTGTATGTCAGCCAGCTGGTCTTCCTGACAAGGTAAGTTAAAAGCCCTTTTGCAAGTACCTCCTACATGGTTAAGTTTTGATAAGTCCACAGTACACTTGGAAAAATAAAATGTATTTTATTTCAGATGACTATAGAAATGTATCCTAGTGATCAGGTGGCTGATCTACGGGCTGAAGTCACCCATTGGTACGAAAATCTGCAGAAGGAGCAGATAAATCAGCAAGCACAGCTTCAGGAGTTTGGCCAAAGCAGCCGTAAGGGGGATTTCCCTGGTAAGCTGTACTACTTAAAACTGTATGTTTCACCCTTTGAGGTTTCATTCATTTAGAGCTTAGAAAGTAGTTTTATTTTGCCCCAGATATGCTAAATAAACAAGCATTACCATTTACTTTAAAACACCTACTTGGTGTTCTGCTTGCTTGCTTTCTTGTTATGAGCAAGAGTTAGTATGTAGTGTGTATTATCTTGACAAGTTTTGTCCATGAAGATCTTTTTCCAGCACTGCTAACCATAAGTAAAGATGTAAACATGAATCTTACTTCCTTTTCCTAGTTAACAGTTTAAAAGAATAATAATAAAGGCAGACAGAATTTTAGACAACATGTTTATCTTCTCTGTGAAGTCCTTTTCCATTCACTTATCAGAAGCCTTTTGGTAAAGTCTTATCTTGTCCTTACCTTATTTTGTACCAAGCGTAGCCATGTAGCAGAAATTTTTATCTTGGTTTTAGATGGGAGTTTAGAAAAAAGTGATTTAGTGAATTAAGAATTGCACTGCTACATCCTCTTCAGTTCATTCATGTTATATATGTATGATGCCTTTTGTTTTGTAGCATGCCTGTGCTGACACCCATAATTTTGTGCACTTCTTGTGGGTATTGTAATGTTGGAGAAGTCTGTGGATGTATTCTACCTGGACTTCAGCAAGGCCTTTGATACCATCCCCCACAGCAAACTCCTGACCAAGCTGGCAGCTTGTGGCTTGGACAGCAGCACTATGCACTGGGTTAAGAACTGGCTGGAGGGCCAAGCCCAGAGAGTAGTGGTGAATGGTGCCACATCCAGCTGGCAGCCAGTCACTAGTGGTGTCCCTCAGGGATCAGTATTGGGACCCATCTGTTCAATATCTTTATTAATGATCTGGATGAGGGGATTGAGTCCATCATCAGTACATTTGCAGATGACACCAAGCTGGGGGCAGGTGTTGATCTGTTGGAGGGTAGGAGAGCTCTCCAGAGGGACCTTGACAGGCTGGACAGATGGGCAGAGTCCAAGGGCGTGAGATTTAACACATCTAAGTGTCAGGTTCTACCCATTAGCCACAACAACCTCATGCAGTGCTATAGGCTGGGGTCAGAGTGGCTGGAGAGCAGCCAGGCAGAAAGGGACTTAGGGGTACTGGTCGATAGTCGGCTGAACATGAGCCAGCAGTGTGCCCAGGTGGCTCATGATGTCAAAGGGCAAGCTTTTCTTTCGCCTTTCCTGGTAAAGCTAAATCTCATTGTCCATAATCAGTTTTTAGTTGTTTTCTCTGGTGAGATTTCAATTTCATTAAATAGAGGGAGATAGTCAGAATTTCTATATCAAGTTCTGGCTCTTGGAATTCTAGACTTGCACTTTTTTTGAACTTCATTTGTTTCATCTGTTGTTGACTGTGACTGGCACTTTCTTATGCTGTTGACCATCTTTTTGCACTTTCCTGCTCTTGGGCTTCATGAACAACTGGTATGTCTGAGGTGACACAGGTCTTGTGTAACACCTGTTGGCTTGGTATTAAGCATATTGTTACAGAAGTGAGGTAACTATTATCATGAAAAGTGAAGCTGCAGGTTTTCAGACAGGCTAAACTTAAAGCATTTATTAGTTAAAAAAACGTTTCTGGTGTTCTTATCATCGTGCTTCTGTGAAAGAAATATCCAAGAGTGCCCACTACCCAAAACATTGAGCATACATCTCTAAGGAGTAGATGCAGTTCACATTAAATGTTTCTCTTAACTATCTTTCAGTACAATAAACTTAATTTATATTTTTCCATTTACCAGACATTTGCTATACTATTCTTTTGAGGCCTCAATATCTTTTGTCACATCTCTTGATCATTTGCAGTCTGCATTGCTCAGAGGAATGTGAGATTGCATTTGCTTCTTACACCAATTGTTTGCTGTTATTTTTTCCAAACTTTTTTGCTGCTTTGCTGAAGTGCAGAGGATGTGAGATTTCTGTATTATTTTTGTGGATGGTGTGTTTGCCTGTCTTTATCTGTTTGAAATTATTTTGCCTGACTGCATCAATACATTTCAAAGCAGCCAACTGCGGAGATTTGGAACAGTGGTACATATATAGAATTATTCCCAACTCTGTATAAAATGTTCATGGTTTTATTTTTAACAGACAGGTGTCCCTGGAAGGCTGCTGTCTATCCATTTTTTCCCAAAAGCATTCCAGAAATTTTCTGACTACATGCAAGTAAATTTAGTTGAGTGTAATAACCGGTTTTTGCAAGGAAACTGCATTAAGTTATTGCCTCATTGTAAGTGCGACTGAAGGGTGTACTGTGAAAAAACATCTTAGCACTTTCATTAGAAAATGAAACTATGATTCCAGAAATCTACAGAAATATGTTTTATCCTAGGTGGCCTCATGGGACCTGTAAGAATGATTTCATCTGGACATGAACTGACAACTGATTATGATGAAAAAACGCTTCATGAATTGGGTTTTAAGGATATGCAGGTATTAACTGGCATATAGATAGCAGTCACTGATGGGTTGATGTTGCAGTTTTCTTGTGCAGCTGATAAATGTAGTGGTGGTAGAATGTATGTTTTCTTCTGGGAGCATCCTATAGTTTCTGAAACTAGTTGTTGCAGGCTGTCCAGCACATGCCTTCTGTAAGCTCAAACCAGTGCTGTCAGTCCTTACTGCTGTCAGTCTTAGGCTTTAAAAATTACTAAATTCATGTTAGCCAGATGTGGTTTTGTCCAATTTCTTTAGCTTACTGAGCAGTTTGACTAGTACTAGGGTCTCCCCAGCAAAGTAAGGTATCAGGGACATGGAAACAGAGCTGTCTGCTCTAACAACAGACAGCTTATGCAACTGTTTTGTCAGTCCTTAAGGGAAAGCAAAATGAAACTTTAATTACAACTCAAAATATTGCACAGTAATTATTTGACAACAAGGATATCAATGTATCTTTAAGTTCTTAATTATGAGCCTGTTGAAAATAGTCCATGGTTTATCATAGACATAAAATCATAGAATGGTTTAAACTGGAAGGGACCTTAGAGACCATCTACTCCATCCAACCTTCCTGCCATAAGCAGCGACACTTCTCAAGTAGACTTGGTTGCTCAAGGCCTCATCCAGCCTGGCTTTGAACACCTCCAGGGAGTGAGCATCCACAACACCTCTGAGCAGCCTGTTCCAGTCTCACCACCCCCATACTGAAGAACATTTTAAGATTTCTCTCATCCTCCTTGTTTCTGTTTCTAGATGGTCTTCGTATCCTTGGGTGCACCAAGGAGAGAACGTAAAGGTGAAGGTGTTCAGCTTCCAGCATCGTGCCTACCTCCTCCTCAGAAAGACAACATTCCAATGCTTTTACTTCTGCAAGAACCTCATCTCACCACTCTTTTTGATTTGTTAGAGATGCTTGCCTCTTTTAAGCCTCCTTCTGCAGAAGTGGCTATGGAAGATAGTGAGGTAGTATAGCCTAATATTATTAGAATAATTACATTTGCTATTGTTCAATTGGCTCTATTTCTCCTGTCTAGTCTGCTTCTTGTGTACTCTAACCAGTTGTTATCTATCTATCTATCTATTCTATTTGTTCATATTTAACTTATGATATAATAATTACAATGAGTTTTCTGATTTCTTAACGTTGTTACAATATTTCCAATGTTCTAAATATTGTAGAAGCTATAAAGGAGTAATCCTTAAGAAAGAACATCGATTATTTAAATACATGTAGTGACTAATAATAGGAATTGGCTTGAAGAAAGGTTTATAAAAACCTCAAGCTTTCTGTCTTATATGGCATCATTAGCTTCTGGGAAATCAAATAATTACTAGTGTACTTGAAGCAGTAATTTATAAAGTGTTATTTACACTTAAATATATGTGATAAACTAAAGATAATGTAACAAATTCATGCAGGTTCAGTGGGACTATCATGTTCTATTTATGGATTGACATCAGATAGGAAATACCACTTCTTAGCTAAGAATAAATATTTGGTTTTAACTTTGAAATCTTATTTTCACAACCAAGTTCACAATAACAGTTCTTGTTTTGTGATTTGTCAGAGTGCAAGGTGTGAAGAACTTCATCTCCACGCAGAAAACTTATCCAGACGTGTCTGGGAACTGTTAATGCTTCTGCCCACATGCCCTAATATGTTGCAGGCATTCCAGAATATTTCAGATGAGCAGGTGAACAAAGAGTGCTTGTTTCATGTGTTTGTTATATGTGGATGTTTTAGTGTCTAACATATTAGTTGAATTTTCCCCAAATAGGAATGTTAAATAGTGTTAAATATGCTGAAATGCAAGTAAACCTAATAAACTGAATAATTCCTATGAAATTAAATTAAACACAAGTGTCAGCTTAGGTCCCAAAGTTTCTGGTTTATGATATTTTTTTTTAAAGTTTAATCAATTAATAAATAGTTGATAGTCACAATCTTTTGTCTTGAATTGAAACAGCAGTTTCTTCATCAGCAGACTTGCTTTTAACGTTACAACTGGTGTGACAATAATTCTTTTGTGCTCTCTCCTGTAAGTTCAAAATGTTGATAGCAACCTTGTTTTCTTGCCCTACAGATTAATATTTTGCCTCTTTTGAAGTTGTAGGATTTACAATTAACAGTTTTTAGATACTATGATTCTTTGTGGATGTAGGCATCAGAGTTTCAGTGGAAGTTATGGTTTAGAGTATAACATTTGTCCTCCTCTGCTTCAAAATTCTGCGTACTTCAGCTTGTAGTTAGTTTATTCAAATTTCATTCCTGAGTGCACATGATTAAAGTTATTGTGTATAGAAATCTTCATGAAAATTATCTAATTTCAAGTAATAGATTAAATTAAACTACATAAAAAAAAGAATCTCCTTGCATTTTTTAGATCTGCAGTGCATATAATTGTGTGAATCAATATCTGCCTTTTTTACCTTTTAAGGGTAATGATGGCTTTAGCTGGAAGGATCTTCTGCGAATAAAAAGTGCCCATAAACTTTTGTATGCCCTGGAAATTATTGAAGCTTTAGGAAAGCCCAACAGGAGAATAAGACGTGAATCTACGGTAATATGGTTTCTTGCACACAGTATATGTTTCTCTCTCTGAACCACAGTACATATTGATGAGTTATTTTAATTCTTTAACTATTTTTACAATTACTTGTTTACTTTCAGGGAAGTTATAGTGATCTTTACCCAGACTCAGATGATTCAAGTGAAGATCAAATAGAAAACAGTAAAAACACATGGAGCTGCAAGGTTTGATTTTCCTACACTATTCTGTGGTACCTAATACACTTTTTGAGAAAAGATATAAAATTAAAACCCATTTAAAATACTAAGAGGTTTTGATCTTAAAATTGGGTGTAATACTTAAAAGTTTTTCTTATGTTATCAGGCCTGTAAATTTGTCCTACTTGTGTACAAATGTTACTTCCCTCTCCGCCCCCCAAATGCTTAGCTCAACAGTTGCTGGGGTTTTTTGTATTACTTATGTATAATGCTTAGCCTGATTGAACCAAGTGATATTTCTGTTTGCTTTTTCTCACATTGGTTCCATAATATATTTACAGTTTGTTGCTGCTGGAGGGCTCCAACAATTACTAGAAATTTTCAATTCTGGAATCTTAGAGCCTAAAGAGCAGGAATCATGGACTGTGGTAGGTTTTTATTCACCCTTTTTCTCCAGAGTAACATAGCTGTCATTTATAAAGACTTCCATTACTTTCATCTTTGTTATAGTTATTGTGTCTGTAGTAAGTGAAATCAATTCCTTAATTGAAACCACCAATATAATAGCATCTCTTCCATGAGTGTTTTATATTCTTGGAAGAATTTATTGAAAAAAAAATCGTTGTATTTCTGCTTTTTTATATTTTGAACCCATCCTTTGTATTTTTTGTGTATTTTTTATTCACTTTCTGGTCCAGTTACAGAAGTCCTGCTTTGTAGAACTAGGATATTTGTAGGTCATGGGAGCATCTTAGAGATTAAAACTGGGTTCCAACTTTAGCAATGACTGCTGCTACATTAGTAGCACTATTGCATATCACACTTCTTTAAAAAAGAAAGTATTTACTAAACAAGAAGAGAGGACAAAAAATACTATTTTCCTTTGTTAGCATTGAGACAAGAGTGGTATGGTGAATACGCTATTAATAAAGACACTTTTCAATAATAAACTTAATCATTAGTCATTCTGATATAATGTCTTTTTCATCACTGTCCTGTTACTAGTTTCAGCTAAATCCATATTGTGATGAAAACGTTTTAAAATTAGCTTTAGTTTTTCTCATGTTTTCAATTCTGTGCCTTTTCATTTAAAAATAGAACTATCTCGAGGTCTGAGTCATATGTACATAAAAAGATGTACGTGAACAAGCGTATGCATGTGTGCCTAAAAATGACAGTGACTGACACACTAAAAGAAGGCAGATACCCTTTTTATTAAAAATTCTAAAATGATTAAAAGTTCTAAAATTATTAAATTTTAGAAAAAAATTGTTATTCTGCATATTCAGTATGTAAACATGAGTCTGTGTGATTGCCTCTATTGATCTGCCCAGAAACTGTGCACAGCACTGAAAAGAGTAACAGATTAGTTAGTACAGAGTCCTGACTTAGGCATGTACAGGTGCTTGATAGCTGACCTCCTTCATGTGTTGTTGTGACATAGCTCTTAATTTTCTCTTGTAACCCACCTTCAGCTGGTGGAGCTCAGCTCCGGATGCTGTGTGTAGTCACAGCCACTGGTGAGGCACATAAAAATTGATCTCAAGAGTTACTAAATGAATTGATAGTTTTCATCTAACAAGAGATGTTACAAGAGATGTAACAGAGATATCTGTGCATGGTTAAATAGAGTCAACTTGAAAATACTCCTGTATACCATACTTTATACCCTGTGATATACAATGCAGGAAAGGCTCTTAACTGTTGAGCTTTACGCCTGTACTGTTTCCTCTGTGTTACTTCATAATAGATACTGAATAATAGAATGTCTTGAATGCACTGTTAATAGGACTAGATCATGAAAATGGATTCATTATAAGAAATAGGTGGATTTTTAATACCCTTCCTCTTCAGTGTCTATTCTGGTGAGGTTTTGCCTGTTAGTTCTAGTTGTTTATACCTTACTTAAGCTTCTAATTTCCAATTCTGTAGTAGCATAGAATTGTGTGTGAAATAAATCCCTGAAAAAAAATAACTTCATTTCCTTCTCACAGTGGCAGCTAGACTGTCTTGCTTGCTTGCTGAAGCTTATATGCCAGTTTGCAGTTGATCCTTCAGATCTGGATTTGGCGTACCATGATGTCTTTGCCTGGTCTGGTGTAGCAGAGAGTCACAGAAAAAGGACATGGCCAGGCAAATCAAGGAAGACTGCAAGCGACCATGTGAAGGGCCTTCATATACCTCATTTAACAGAGGTAAGAATAAGTGTGTCCATTTTATGACCTTTAGAAAAATTACTCCTTTGTTGTGTGAAGCCTTTATTGTAGTAATTAATGTAGTGAAAAAATTACTAATATTGATCTGTCTCCTACATGTTATTCTCCTCTAAAACATATTTTAATTGCTTTAAACCTGGCAGTTTTAGAAGGTATGACCAAAAGGCTTTTTAGGGATTAGTGAGCATGTGAGTTGGAAATTCAGAATTCCAGTGCTTTATTCCTGTTTCTTCCATCCTATTTTCCAAATGGATTGCTCCTTTTTTTCTTTTCTTTTATTTTCTTTCTTCGAAAAATGACAACCTGTTAAGCAGGCTGTTCCCATCCTCACTAAATCCATTTTATATTCCCTTAGTAAACACTAAAACAATTTACTCTGTTAAGGATATCTGAGTGTGCAGTAGACTTACCTAAACCTGTAACCTTCCTGCCAGATTCCTGCACTCTTACTTTCTAACATAGACCAAGCAGATGTAATATTGTGGCTTCAGTGACGCATTCACTGTAAACTGCCTACTCTTAGGCACAGGACCAGCTGTGATTACCAGAAAGTATAGATCTGCGCTGAGCTGAAGCCAAACTTCTGTTTGTCAGTATTCTCCAGGTATTAGGTATTTTGGACAAAAATTGCCAAAGCTACTGTGATACAGGGAAATGATCAAATGTATTATTTTTTTTTAACAGTGGCTGTGTGCAAATGCTGCTTTCAGTTTTTAGAGCGGGTTTTAAATTTTTAATTTTCAGTTGCTCACTGTCTTTGTTGGCAGTGGATTTGCTATCTAAATATTTAAAAAGGTTTTCTCTGCAGACTTTGATTTGAAAACTCCATGTAGCCTGTCAGGTTCTCTAAAGCTGAATAAGTGATTGTATTGTGAATAAAATGTGTTGGTTACAGAGACAGGCAAGGTGTACACATCCATCCAACCTCATTGTCAAGCCTAAGGTTTTTAAAAGCGAGTGAATAGCCAATACTTTAAAAATCCAAACTGTGTTTTTTATGGAAAGGATTGAATAAGTGGTTAATTGTTCTATTCAGCTCAATTGTCTTTCTCAGAGAAATAGAATCAAATTTTAGCATCTAGAATTAGCCAATGAAACACAGGATTTTACATCCACTTTAATAAAAAACAATACAAGTTTTAACTACGGAGATGCTATCATTTGCGCTTCTCTCTACACAGGTGGGTTTGTTTTAGATTCACACAGTGTGTATAATTTAAAAACAGATCAAAAAGCTTGTTGTTATATTAACTGTTTTTTTGTTTTTTGTTTTTGTTTTTGTTTTTTCTTTTGACTTCAATTTTTAAAGGTGTTTCTTGTACTTGTCCAGGGAACCAGTTTGATTCAGCGACTTATGTCAGTTGCTTATACATATGACAACTTGGCACCTAGGTACAATATCTTTTTATTTTTGTAATAAAGCTAATCAAGTGTGCACAATTTCATCACTGCTTTATATACAGTAAACAGCTCTTTCAGTTATAATCCCCATTAACACCCATATCAGAAATTTAAGTCTATAGGCATTAGACTTGCTTTTCTTAGTCACCTCTTCTGGGAGAGCAGTGAGAATTCTCAATGGTCAGTGTGTAAGACAGAGAGCAACAAACTATTATTATGGTACGTTCTCATAAATCCCCATGCCAAAACTAGGTTTGTTCTCCCATGTATCAATTACCATTCTCAATTTTATGGCAGTGTAAAGGGGAAATTAGAATAAATTTACTTCTAAGTTACTTAATCGTCTGCTGGTTTTGACTTACTTTTCCCATCCTATGTAACATTATCTTACTACTGCTTAAATTGCCCTTAGTGTTGTGTCCTTAGAGTGTGCATGGACAGAAGGCAAAATTTTATCTCCAGAAACAGGCTATTAGAGATTTTTGTACTTTCTCTCTTTTTGTCCTGAGAAAATCTGACTCCCGGGAGTCAGACTCTTGGTGGGGGAGGTCAGGAGTTTTGCTGCATTTGGTGTTGTAGAATTTCTTGGGATATTCCAAGTTATGGACAATGTATTTTACCATATTTTAAAGAGATTGTTAAGGACATTCAGAGCATTCCCAGTCAGATCTGCAAGTGTGCCTAACTTTACCCTCTAGCTGAGTTACAGGAATAATTTTAAACATATATAGTATAGTTTTGGTTTCATAACCTTTCATTGAAATTGCTAAAAATGTAAGTAAACAAATACACCATCCCTTTTGGGGGTAAAATAGATTGTGGGAGTTTTTCTTGACTACTTAGTTTGTAGTCAGTAAATCTTTAAGGAGGTGACTTGAAGATTTTCATTGTTTTATTACTGTTGCTAATTTTGAATACTGCAAGAAATGAGCCTTTATATGATTAAAATACTGCAAGAAATGAGCCTTTATATGATTAAAATTTCAGTTTTCTTAGTGGGCATTTAAGAGTAACTGTTGTTGTGTATATGTACTTGTATTTCTAAGTGATAATCTATTGCAGTCTGTGATAAAGTTCAATTGACTTTATCTTCTTCCTGTTCAGGGTATTGAAAGCTCAGTCTGATCACAGATCAAGACATGAAGGTTAGTACTGCAAAACAGCTGTCTGTCATGAATTAATAGTAGTAAAAAGATACTGAAGATAACAAGTAACATTCTCAATTTATTCCACCATTACAATGCTACAAAAATGTGTTTCTTGGTAGTGTGAGGACTGTTACAATCTAGGTGGGAATACAGGGACGTTGCTTCTCTAGAAATAGTTTTGTATGAATTAAAATTTTGTACTATACCTATGTCTTCATCTCCAGAAGAGCAGCATATGTAATAGCACAATAGTCACCAGTAGTGACCTTTATACTGGTTTGCAGAAATCATTCTGGGCCCAGAATTCCTTTGAGCTCCTGCATCTCTCCCTTTTGTTGAGACTTTTTACAAAAGATCCGAATTAACCTCTGTCAGATTAAGTCTGTGTCACAGTAATTGTCAAAAGTCCAGCACAGGTGTGCACAAGTATAGGTATGATGTCCTCCTAGGTTTATATGTTGCCTTCAGTTTTTCCACTTTTTTGTCCTCTGCAGATATTAACACGTATGAACTCAAATTCTCAGTAAATGCTCTGAACCACTTGCTTACTTCTAGTTGTTAAGAAATGGATAGATGCACTGGTTAGTCCAGGCAAATGTTCATGTTACGACATGACAGAACCCATCAGCAGAGTACCAGCTCACTACTTAGGAAGTAGAGGTGAAGGAAAAGACTGTGCCCCAGATTGGTAATACTTAGAGTAATCTAATTTAATTGTCATCAGGTCAATATGTAGTAAGCATATTGGTAAAATTCTAAGTTTAGATTGTATCTTACTTGCAGGAAGGGTTTAGTCCTATACATTGGACACAATGATCTTGAAGGTCTCTTCCAACCTGGTTTATTCTATGTAATTCTAATTCTGTATAATTAATATGACTGAATCAAGCATCATATATACTAGAAACATGCAACTCTTCAACATAAAAAAGCATACTCCGTTAGAGCATGATTTACTCTCATCTCAATTCCTTTCAGTCACTCATTATTCAATGTGGCTCTTGGTGAGTTGGGCTCACTGCTGTTCCTTGGTGAAATCCAGTCTGGCGGACAGTGATCATTTGCAAGACTGGCTAAAGAAACTTACCCTTCTTATTCCAGAGGTATGTTAAAGGAGAGACTATTGCATTATTAATTAGTGCATAATATGAAACAAGAGTAACTTTGGTTTGAAGGTACCATTAAATTGAAAACGTGCTGTTTCCTGCTAAAATTAGGCAGGATCTGACTCAGTTACTTGAAATCTCTTTTAAGAAGTAGTCAGTTTTAGTTAAAATGCTACATTAAATGGCCCCTTTGTTGGTCAGTTGCAAACCAGTTTATAAACTCTTGTCTTTGCTCTGTTTGAAGGTAATTTTTTCATTGTAATTTTCTGAAATTGCTATGTGATGTCTTCTAATGTGGGTTAGTCTATACATCTACCTTCTTTCTTTTTCAGCTAAACTTTGTATCACAAAATGAAGTGAATGAGAGTTGATATTAAAATGTTTAAGTACATTTCCCTGATGTAAAAAGAACTTGAAAATTGCATAAAAATATGAATAGTAAAAATTTTTTGATTCTGCTAGTGACTGCTTAAAGGTGCAATATGGACATGATGTGATAATTACTACCTGTTGTTTTATTACTCAAGCACAGAAAAAGCTTACATGCTGACTCCATTTAAAAGCTCTGGAAAACCAGAGGATCTTTAAACTTCCAGACCTGTACTAGAGATAGTTGGTGAATGTTTTCCTTAAGAAAAGAATAAAAGAAAAAGAACACAATTCTTCTAGTGAAATTAAACAAATTAACTGTAGCTAAGTGGAAATTCCAGCATCATATAGATATCTGTAATTTGCCCAGATAGAAGGTTTTTCTGTACTGGCTGTAAACTTTGCTATAGAAAATATGTAACTCAGGAGACATGAGGCACAGACAAATCAGACTTTGCATTAGTATGGTATCTTTTTGCATTTTTCTGTAATTAAATGCATGTTATTTCTAATGCATGTTTTTGGAATGATGTGTTCTACCTTGATAACCTGACAGATACTATGAGAGGAACTTACTAAGTACATATGGAAGAAAAGAAAAGATCTTCTAAACAGTATCTGTAATAATTCTTTTATTTTTCATGAAGACTGCCGTTCGCCATGAGTCTTGCAATGGTTTATACAAGTTATCTCTCTCTGGTCTGGACGGGGGAGACTCAATAAATCGATCCTTTCTGCTACTGGCTGCATCCACGTTATTAAAATTTCTCCCTGATGCTCAAGCTCTGAAGCCAATCCGGGTAAGAATTTGAAGAAATGACAAGAATTTATAAAAGATCTATTTAAAGTTACTTTTCTAATATCAAAAGCTCATTATCATTGTCTGACATACTGTTCCTGATACACTGAGATATTCAGACTTTAGATGCTTCCAGAAACTTTGTAAAATTACTTAAAGCTGTGATTTAGACTACATGTAGAGCATGCCTATACTTTGTAAAATGCAGAATAACGTTTAGGAAGTGCTCTTTTTCTGGAAATTGAGTGTCCACGTAACATGCTGTTAAGGAATAAACAGTTGTGTTTTCAATATATGCCTCAGCTTCACTTTTAAATGTAAGTCAGCCCATAAATCAATTAGTATGTTGTTTTACTTGTATATAGGTACCTTCTCCTAAGTGGCTAAATGCCACTCTTCTCCAGTCAATTGCTGCTGTTTCTCTTGGAGTGTTACCATCCCCACAGTGCTGCTAAGCAGAAGAAATTTGTCTTTTAAGGGTCTGGCAAATAATTCTCACAGTCTTTCAAAAAAATTAATAGATGCTACGGAAGAAAAATAGAGCATAACACTCTTACCATTGTAAAGTACATTCTTCTTGTACTTGGTTTGTCTTAATAGGGACTTCAAGAAAGTAGTATGCTTGTTATGGTTACTGTGTTTTCTGTGGGTTTTTTAATACACAGGGGGGGTTGTCTGATTTGTTTTCACAGGTAGAGGATTATGAAGAAGAAACAGTACTGCGACCAGGTTGTAAGGAATATTTTTGGCTGCTGTGCAAACTGATTGATAATATACATGTCAAAGATGCAAGCCAGGTAGGTTTTGCTTTACATTGACAGGAATGTTAGCTTTTTTAAGTTTCAGTATTCAGACCTCTTTTACTTCAGTGAGATATTTTTACTTAAGGTATGGTGAACTGCTGCAAACAGCTCTTGGAATCTTCCAGCCTCCTAGCTTCCTTTACTCTCAGATGTGTATTTAGTAGCTTTTGGCCAAAGGAAGCCTCAGATACTGAATGAGGGAGAATGTGTATAATATGTAAAAAGGGTGAACTTAGGTGAAGGTAATAGGCATTGGGAATACTGTAGTTATCTGTGAGATTCACTGCTGATAATTTCAACGTGGTGTAAAGAGGGGTTACTCATGTATTTGATTAAAGCTTAAAGAGTTAAAAAAAATCACTTTGCAGTCACTTAGCACTGGTTAGAAAACTTACAACTTTTGCAAGATAAAGTCACCTTTGTTGGCAAACTTCACAACTGCTTGTGCTGGCTAGTGGCCCTGCAGAAGTCTCTCTAGCTCATTTTCAGTGTTGTGGCAGGAGTATGGGAAGAAAAATAAAGCCTTAATCATAGTTTCTCCAGAGGGGAAAAGTTCTGTCCTCTCCTGACTCAGGACATTCAAAAATTTTCTCTCAAAATACTCTCAAAACTCATTTGAAACTCGAGTTTTAATTGACCCTGGTTTTCTTTTTGCAGTAACAAAATTTCATCCAGAAGGATAACCATGATTTCACACAAGGCTTATAAATTGTAATTCATGAAGCATATAATTCTTTTCCATTTATTTTCCATTTTCTTTATTTTTAATCAGACCACACTGCTTGATTTAGATGCACTAGCAAGACATCTTGCTGACTGCATTCGGAGGTAAGGTTTGCTAACAGTAAATTCCCTTGTAAGCTGCATTATAGTCATTGTTAGCGAAACAGGTTTTAATATTTCTTTTTTATATATGTATGTAGCAGAGAAATCCTTGACCATCAGGATGGTAATATAGAAGATGATGGACTTACAGGACTGCTTCGTCTTGCAACAAGTGTTATTAAGCACAAACCACCCTTTAAATTTTCTTGTGAAGGCCAGGTAAGAAAAGTACACAGACTGTGAAGGGATCAATAGTGTCACCTGTTGTTACTATACTTCCTTCATTTTACCTTTTTTCCAACAGGGCTCAGTATATGAGAGTACATCATATTTCTAGCCTTAGGATGACGGATAAAGATATGCATATCATTCTTTTAAAATAAATTGTGCATATAGCCCACAACAACCCCATGTAGTGATACAGGCTGGGGTCAGAGTGGCTGGAGAGCAGCCAGGCAGAAAGGGACATAGGGGTATCGATTGACAGCCAGCTGAACGTGAGTCAGCAGTGTGCCCAGGTGGCCAAGAAGGTCAATGGCATCCTGGCCTGCATCAGAAATAGTGTGGCCAGCAGGAGCAGGGAAGTCATTGTGCCCCTGTACTCAGCACTGGTTAGGCCACACCTTGAGTGCTGTGTCCAGTTCTGAGCCCCTCAATTTAAGAAGGACACTGAGACTCTTGAACGTGTCCAGAGAAGGGCAACAAGGCTGGTGAGGGGTTTGGAGCACAAGCCTTATGAGGAGAGGCTGAGGGAGCTGGAATTTCTCATGCCTTTTCAGTGCACGTGTTTCTCTTCAGACTGTAGCGTGGCTACAGGGCACATCACATAGTATAAAGTACGTTGATGACATTTGTATTTCAGAAATTGTATACAAGCCAGAAAGTTCTAGACAGAAGTCAAAATGTCTATAGACATTTCTACAAGATCATTAATGCATGACTGTTGTCTTTCAAGAATGTGTTCAGACTGCTGAATGTGCTGATGGAACTGTTTTACAGGAGTTTCTGAGAGACGTCTTCAATCTTCTGTTCTTGCTGCCAAGTCTGAAAGACAGACAACAGCCGAAATGCAAGTCACATTCTTCAAGGGCTGCTGCTTACGACTTACTGGTAGAGATGGTTAAGGGGTCTGTGGAAAACTACAGGCTGCTCCACAACTGGGTTATGGCACAACATATGCAATGTAAGATCCTTTGTGGAGCTTTTGAGTATCTTGTGGAAAAGTAGGCCTTTTGTGTTCTGTTCATTTTGATTTTTATTTTGAAGTTTCAGCTTTACAAAGTTCTGTAAGAAAATAGGGGCGTGTGTACACTCCTGATGACTGCATGTTTATGGTGGGAATGGGCAGCCACCACTGTGAACAGGACTGCAGTCATGGAGTTTCTCTTTTCTGCTAAAGTGCATCAGAAGTGTGCACATTCAAGGAATTCCTAAACAACAGTGGTCTGTTAAGAATGCATAGGTGTAAACAGGGAAATACAAAGGTGACACAGTATATTTTTAGACTTCCACTGAATACTCCTACTTTGTAATTAATAAGACATTGTTGCCACTAACGTAGCTCCTAAAATTCCACTTTGCAGCTCTGCTTAACCACCATCCTGTTAGTGCTGCAGTGGAAGCATCTTTTCCTCAACTAACAAAAGAGTGGATCTAATCCCATGTATAATTTTCTTATAATCTGTTCTTAAATATGAGTTATATAAAGTACGTGGTCTTGTTCAGTGACATCCACACACAGAGGTAACATTGTTAAAGTGAATTTTGTATGTTTCTTTGTCTTGTGCTGGAATTTGGTTTCTTTTTCTAACATGAGGAGACATGGTATGTTTACATATAACCAAAGTATATAAAGCACACTGAGGTACTGTAGGTGTTTTGGCTATTAACAGCACTACCATGTTTTCAAAGCCTCTAGGATATTTATAGTTGTCTTCAGTTTGTACCCAGATGTCTGCATGAGGTGCTAAAACAGTTTTGCTATGCCTCTTGGTTTTCACACTTCCTGTTTTAGAAACACAGTTCCTTTGTATAATGTGTAAATTACCAAAATTTGGAGTTAGTTAATATTTTATCTTTGATTTGCAAGTTCTCATTATGTGCTTTTAGCTTTCCTTTCACATGCCCAGTTTAAATTCCTGTAACCTGAGGATCTGTAATTTATTATAATATATGAAATTGATTTAGTGCCTCACACAATTCAGGAAAGAGAAATCTGATCATAGTAATGTATTTTGTTCTCTACTCATATGCCTGGGGCTTCTAGAAAGCCTCCAGAGTCTCCTGTGTTCAGGAATAATATTACAAAGAATATATTTTATGAAAATATTGGACAGATCTGTTTGCCACAAGTACGTCTTCTGCTGCTGGGCTTTGTCTCTTATCTCTCCAGGTGCAATCGTTCATTTTCTTTACTGTTAGTATTTTTCTTACTCCAGGTTCCTCTGATAATTCCTGGGTGCTGATGTTTTCCATAGCATTTGCCACACCTTTTAATGCTTTTTAATTCTGATGTGCAACTGATACAGGGCTTCCGATACCTCACTCGTTGAAAGTCTCGTTACCCCTTAAATAGGATACAGATTCTTAAAACTGGATTTTCCCACTTTTCTTATCTCCTAATCTTACTGGCCTTTAAAAAATCTTGGTGTTAGGCCTGTTTATGTGTTCTTTTTAGGAGAACCATTACAGAAGATGAAGTTGTCAGTCTGTCTTTGGTTTTAGTGTTTTAGTTTTGCTGATTTTGATCCCACTATTTGTACATTTGTTGTCCTCCAGTCTCACTAATTGCTGTCGCTGCTATTCAGGATGCTCTTAAGAGATGGCCCAAGTTTAAGACAGCAATCTTCCAAAAGAAAACATCTTATTACAGGATACCTAGTCTATTTCCCTTCACATTAAAAAAAATCATCATTCTAATTAAAAATTATGTTAACAAGGCTCTATTCTGGCAGTTACAAGTTTATGTATATATATATATATATATATATATATACACGAGTGTGTGCTTCAGTGGAGGTGCCAAATTAAGTGTAGTAGACACTACCTTTTTGGAGAATGATATCCCTGGGGGATGAATAGCAAAGCTAGATGCACTGCAAGTTTTCATATCAGGCATCTTGTATACCAAGGAAGATAGGCTGCAGTGAATGTCTTTGGACACTAGATTCCTCTGCTTGTGTCCTCTAGTTGCCTTTCCAACTCAAAATACTAATTCCTCATTGCTGTCTCCTGTGTGGGATGTTAGAGAGAGAAGCCTGTCAGTGTCTGGAAGCAGTACTAATCACTTACAAATGGTTTGTCTAGTCTGGTTACTATCTACTTGACTGATTTCTTGGCAGCCATATCAGAAGGCTTATTAAGAAGAGTCTGTCAGGCTTGCCTATCCTGTCTAATGCCATGCTGTATAAGAAATAGATTGCCACATCTCATATGAAATATACAGGAATAGAAAACTTACAGAAAAGGAAAATGTCTTCTTAGTCTGATTCTCTAGGCAATTCACTTTTTGCTTATCCTGTTTTTCCAGATTTCTTTGGTATATATAGATTTGAAGTGCAATAAAAACTGTTTTTTCTTTTGCTATAAAAACTGTTGCCGAGTTTATTCAAACCTGTGTACAGCCAAGCTCTTCATATCACTGCACTTGTGCATCTTATCTCTGATAAGCATCTATCTATCTATCTATCTTCTGTACCAGGCAAATAGATATTTTCGTAGCCTGAGAACCTGTATAGTGGATATAATTCTGAAACCAGGTTCTCTTTTTAGAAGAAAGGTCTTACTTCAAGAGTGGTTGTCTCTGATACCAAATCTTTGTTTTGTCATGTGAATGGAAGTGTCCCTAACTTGAGTCTTGGTGTAGCAACTCTGCTTTGCTTTCTTTCAGTATACAATAGGGAATGGATAATGGGAATCATCAGTCATTTTTATGCTGGGGAATGACTAGTGTATATTTGGGAGCTCCTAAAAGTTGTATGTTATCAACTAAAAGTATATTCTTAGTGATTTAGGCAGTGCAAGTGTTGAGACAGCTGTGGTTGGTGTATATTAGAAAAAAACACCAAAGCACCTTTCTTAGGTAGACAATGCATAGCAGCTAGTGTGTAGCATTAATTATGTGGTTTTCCCAAACTTTACTTTAAAGATATAAAGGCTGGAAAACCATTACAATGTTACTAATTACAATGTTACATTACAATGGTACTAATACTACCACTAGAATAACTGTGAGAAATGTTACTTGCCACAAGTGATGGTTTGGAGAGCACAGCAAGTCACTTGCAGTGCAAAGTAGCATGGCATCTTGAAATGCATTTCCTGATGTACCCATAGTGCATTTTCTTAAAGAGCAACATACTCTGGCTCATGTCTGGAAATGTAGAAAGCATTTTATTAATGTAAGCATAAAGCTTTTAATTGTATTTGGTTTTGTAAATTGTATTTTGAGTTGTTTTGTAGGGTTTTTTCTGCATATGTGATTGATGTTTTTCACAGCTTCCCATGCTCCATACAAGTGGGATTATTGGCCACATGATGATGTTCGAGCTGAATGTAGATTTGTGGGTCTAACTAATCTTGGCGCAACATGTTACTTGGCATCCACTATTCAGCAACTGTACATGATACCAGAGGCCAGACAAGCAATATTTACTGCAAAGGTATGGCTTGGAATATGTCCACCTGGGTGGATTTTGGTAGAAGTTTGAGTCTGTGAAAATGCTGATGAAGTATAAACTTAATTTTTAAAAGACTTATTTCTTGATAGAGAATGAGACTATTTCTTCAAGATCTAGTTTGTTTGGTGTTCAGTTGGATTCTTTTGCTGATGTCTAAAACGAGGAGCTTATGTTTTTAAATATATTTGTAATGAAGTATGTTCTTCAAGTGGCATTGTAGCTAGATTTATTCTAGAAACTAGATTTATTCAGATTTGGTTTTACATGAATTGTCGGTTGTTTCTTGTTATACAAGCATAAAATAGTGTACTGTGTATTCTTGTGATTTCTCTTAATTCTCCATGATGAAATAGTTGAATTTTTTTATTTAAAAAGATGTTTGTTTCATCTTTTTAAGGGCTGTTTTTGGAAAGTCATAAGCAAAAACATAATGTCTTCTTTTATGGATTTCTTTCAGTATTCAGAGGATATGAAACACAAGACCACTCTACTAGAACTCCAGAAAATGTTTACATACCTGATGGTAGGTACAAAGGAGATATTTTATAAAATACCTGTTTTCTGGAGAAAAAGAAAAGATGCAGCAAAAATGTAGTTATTGTTCTGTGTGTAAATTCTTGGCAGCGTAAGTCCATTGTGCCCAAGTTTTGTAAATGAGTGTAGTTTTTACTGAAATAGTTTTTACTCCCATCAAAGCTGTTACTCAGCAAATCAGCTGACATAATATTTGTTATTAAGAGGCACTGTAAATCTGGATCTAAGAGGGGGTTTTGACATTGGGCACCAAGACCAATCACCAGCTGTTAGTGTTAGTAGTTGTCTACTGTGTTCTTAAAAAAAAATGCTTGTGAGGTGAATACATGGGAATGTCAGGTTCAGGTGCCACAGTCTGAGCATCCTTCGTTTATTTGAACTTATTACCCCTACCATATGAATCCTCCAGTGAACACAGTTACAAGTGAGTTACAAGTGTGGGAATCAAGTCTGCTTTTGAAGTTGCAGTGTAGCTGGGTATCAGGGTTGTACGCATACCCTCTGCCTGTACCTTGCTAAATCACAGAGTCATCCAGCAGCATCTCCTTGCAAGCAGTAATGGAGCCACTTGGGACAAAGGACAAACTTAAAACTGGGCAGTTGACTGTACCTTCCCAGTGAAGTATTTGACTGATTGTTACAGGCAGTAATCTGGGATAAGTCTACTATTGCCTCTGCTGTGTCTGGTCCAGTTTCCACATCAGGTTGGGTAAATGGTCAATAGAAACTGTTCCTGCAGAAAGGACTGCACTGGACAATCTTTGTATGGAACTAAGATGTTTAAATGATACTTTGTATGTAGTTAAGGTGAATCAGTAGTATGAAACTTGCCAGCTGGATTATGAGAATTTAGCAAAATGTTGATTTGAGGAGTCTCGCCATGTCTGACTGAAGATAACCACTGCAATGACCCTAGCACAGACTCCCATCACCAAATACTGGCTGACTGTCCCATTAGGATATGTGAGCACCATGCAAAGATCCCAATAAATTATTTTTTCTTTTTAACAAGCACTCTGCCACAAGTGTCTGTCCAACACCATTGCTATTCATCTTGTTTCATGTAGACCTTGAGGTAAAGGGTTCTGAGCTTGGAGTCGTCATTTAACTGTGGAACAACTTGTTTGCCCCAGTTTCCCAGATGATAAAAATGTATTATTGTTGTTCATTGTATTTTCCTTGCTCCAGTGTTCCAGAGGTTAATCTGTTGAAACAAATTAGTAAAATGCAGCTAATTTTTTTTGTTCCAGAGCCTGAGGAACAATATTGAGGCAGTTCCCAGGTGCTCACTGTTGTTAAAATGGGTGTTAAAATATTTCTGAAATATTGAAAAAACATAGCTGAGGATAGCTGAGTGGTTTTGTTCTTTGCACTGGGTTACATGAAATAAGCATAAAATAATACAGGACTACAGAATCATCTGAAGGTTTACCAATATTAAAACCTTAAAGAGACTTGATTGCAAGAGTCCTGTAATATTTACAGAACTCACTGTCCTGGTACGTATCCATTGAAGAGAACAGTAGATACGGTGTTGTTTACAAGAACAGGTTCCTTCTGCTGTAAATAAGTTTGCACTCCCAGTGGGCAAGGCAGTGGAATGGGGGATGTACTCCAAAGGATTGCTTTATACTGCAAATTCTTTTCTCTGAGCACACACAGTTGAGAACAAGATGATATAGTTTTATACCATAGAGAAGTCTAAAAGAGAATTAAGGACTTGCCAGGATTTAAGTTGCTAGTGTCCAGAAATACATAAATACAGGCTGAGGTTTTTCGTCCTATGTTTTGTATCTGAACATACATGCTGAAACTGGATGTGTCACACCTTCAGCCAAATTATTTTATTTTAATGATTTATTTTATTAAGCATTTATTGAATAGTATTTAATACTATCTTGTGGATGCTATTATAATGAGTATCATAATCAGTTAAAAATTGCATTACATTTCATCAGAAATGTAAACAACTTTGTTGCCTTGTAGAAATACGGAGATATTATGTGTAGATTTCTTTCTTCAAGCAGTCATTCATGTAGGTATGTTCAATGTATCTGTCTAACTTAAAAATGCAAGAATTTGTGCTGATTTGTTTTTTGGATACTTTTTACTAAAGGAAAGTGAATGTAAGGCATACAATCCAAGGCCTTTCTGTAAAACCTACACCATGGATAAGCAGCCACTGAACACGGGAGAGCAGAAAGATATGACTGAGTTCTTCACTGACCTAATAACAAAAATAGAAGAAATGTCTCCAGAATTGGTGAGTTATTAAGAGGGAGCAAAAGGGAGCCTAGAAGCCTACCAATTTGCTCAAATTTCCTTGACAGAATTTATTAATTCATTCACAGAAAAATACAGTGAAAAGTTTGTTTGGAGGGGTTATCACAAACAATGTTGTTTCTTTGGTAAGTGTTCTTTCCCTATCCTTGTCTTTTAAAGATGTTTATTTAAATCTTCAAAAGAGTTATTTCATTGCTTTTCCCTTTCATTGCTGTTTTAGGACTGTGAGCATGTAAGTCAAACTGCAGAAGAGTTCTATACAGTGAGATGTCAGGTGGCAGATATGAAGAATATTTATGTAAGTAATGCCCAGCTGAGATGCGTAGCATAGATCCCAATTACAAATGGGCCCACTCAAGTATAAAAGACTGAACCATATGCTGTTGAATATGATGATGCTTTCTTTATCTGTTTTGTTGTACTTTTAGTTGAACTGTTTCATCTTGGCAATGCAACACGCTTATCAGCTGGTGCCATTTTGAGTTGACTAAAGATTGTGTTGCAGTCAGTAACCAACACATACTCACTTCTGCATTTGATAAATGCTGTGGCCATTTGTTATGTGAATGTCAAAAGACATCACGTGCACATGTACTATTGCTTATGAAGTTAATTTGAAACTTCCACCACCATAATTTCACATTATCAAGTTTTTTAAGAATCTATTAATCCCTATAATTGGAATTTGAATTTCAATTACTTGAATTCTTTGGGACAGCTTAAAATCTTGAGTACAGTTTTTCTGAATCAGTTCCTTAATTTTGTGTTTGGTTTTTCTGTTGAACTTTTCTCTTAGTCCAGGTGCATGCTCTTCCAAACTTTTGGTGCCTTGGGCCACCTTTACATTCATAATTTATGGAAATGTTCATTAAACTTGCTTTAAGATTGAGAGAGAGTGGTTTGTAAAGGAGGCCACATGAGCACAAGATACAAATATTTAAGTTGAACAAGCTCCTTTTTTTGTTCATTATATGTAGGAATCTCTTGATGAAGTAACTATTAAAGATACCTTGGAAGGTGACAACATGTATACGTGTTCTCATTGTGGAAAGAAAGTACGTGCTGAAAAAAGGTATGATTAAGAAGTAAATGTGTTTCCTTTTAGCAAAATACTGAATTTGCTGTTGGAATAAGAGTAATCCTGTAGACGAAACAGGATTGTGGTTTCGTTCGGTTCGCTGCTAGGTATGCCTATGAGGATGTGGCCCTCATGCAAGTGAGAGTATAAGAAATCAAATTTCCAAAGCAAAGAATATAAGGTGTGTTAGCAAAAGATTATTTAGACAGTAAAGTGTTCTGACCTTTTCTTAAAGAAAATAAAAGGAAATTTGTAGACATCAGTACCTTTCAAAATCTGATACTTCTCCCATTTACAAAGAGCAGATTCTTTCAGAGGTTGTTCAGTACTTGTGGCATTCATTATTCAGGATAATTGCTGATGTTTCATACTTAACCAAAAGTTTCTTAATTAAAATTGGTAGTTCTAAAAACAGTTCCATATTTTAAAAAGTCTGCTGACAAAGAGAAAGCTAAATTAAAATTTTATGCTATCTTTATATTGCAGCTAATTTATCTTTTTAGGTTGGACTCCATGATCCTCGAGGTCTCTTCCAACCTTAGTTAGTTAGTTATACTGTGATTTTTGTGATGAAAGACCTCATAGGTGGTTTTGTACCTGATAAGATGACATGGGCAAAGGAGTAACCTCCTTTAAAATCATTGTTATGAAGTTTGAGACTTAATACAAGATGCATTTGGCATTAAAATTTGCCACTTACAAGATGTTAACTCTGCCTAGTGGGGGGGTTTATAGTGTTAAAACTGTTTGCGACTCATTTTACAATACCGTTTTAGAACACTGTCATTTCATGCCCTATGAGTAAGTTTGATGTTTCTTCCAAGGCATGGTTAGGATTGTTCAACAGGCTAAATCTGACCTGGCTGCTGCTGCTTACACTGTCCTGCTCTAGCACATTGTGACAGGTGAATTTCATAATTGTGTGACTTAGCAACGGATTTCCAACTTTCAGCTTGAAACAAATGTTTTAAAACCTTTGTGAAAATACAATTGAACCTACTAAGCTTTTGTTGGTCATGATTATTTCTAATTCTTCAGGGCATGCTTTAAGAAACTACCTCGTATCCTAAGCTTCAACACAATGAGATACACGTTTAATATGGTAACCATGATGAAGGAGAAAGTCAATACACATTTTTCATTCCCTTTGCGTTTGGATATGACACCTTACACTGAAGATTTCCTCATGGGAAAAACCGACAGAAAAGAAGGTATGCTTTATGGAATGCATTGGAACAAGCTTTGCCCTTTTCATTTGTGTACCACTTTCTGCAGATGTAATGTAAGTCAACAATTAGTGATTTTAAGCAAATAAAGTCCAGTGTCATTTTAACCTGTAATCCCAAAGTCACACACTCTATTGAATAAATGTGAGGAGCAAAATGGCCGTGTTTATGTTCTCATATACTGTTCAATTTGAAGTGCTCTTGAAATTATTTTTTAAGAATGAGGGAAATTACAAATAGTTAAATAAAATTTGTTATTGGAATGTTTTGATTTTGCAGCGTGATAATTGAGCAAAAGGCTGACTGCCATCATAAAGGAGCCCTAATTTGGAATAGCTTTTTTTATTAGCCTTCATGTCTTCAGTATTGTGTTTTGAAAAAAAGGAAAAGACAAACAAAACAGTAACAGGTCCACGGAGTTGGGATCTATGCTGCTTTTTCTGGGCACAGAGCTTCCTTCTGTCATTGGGGTGCAGTACTGAAAAGACGACACGTTAGGTGCAACTACAAGAAATGTGGATGTAAGTCATGCTGATGATGAAATTCATGTGTTGAGGAACTAACCGCTTAAATATTATATCACATTATTTCAGGTTTTAAGGAAGATGGTGATTATTTGAAAGAGACTGAAAGTTATGAGTATGATCTGATAGGTGTAACGGTTCATACAGGAACAGCAGACGGTGGCCATTACTACAGTTTTATCAGAGATATAGTCAATCCCCATGCATACAAAAACAACAAATGGTGAGTTATGCAAAACAACACTTTGTAATTTCTTATTTGAAAATAACTAAAACTTGTTGACTTTGTCAGATGCAGTTGTATAGGAGATAAACGTGCTGTAGGCTCTTCTCAAAAGCACCAGATGTTGGAATTTAATAGATTCAAGTGTATTTATTAGCATTAAAATTTGTGTGCTGTAGCTGTAATAGTTATGGAGTGCCCTGGACACAGGGGCAGCAGGATAAGGCTGTGGTAGCCTTACATACATCCAGTGCTTGTTTCTTGACAAGACTATTGACTATATTTTAATCTATTTTTATTTCAGTTTTACTCAGATTGAAAAGGAAAAGCCAAGTCTTCTTGGCTGCATTAAAGTGTTATCTGTACTGGTGTCAGACTGGAAAAATGGTGAAAATAATGTGTCTCTTGACAAAGAGAAAAATCAAGAACTGTTGAAATACTGACTTCCTGATCTTACTGAAAGGAGGACACTTTGGGGATCAGTTTTCAGTTTGCTGTGATTCCAAAGACATTAGAAGTTAATACTTAAATCTGAAGAGTCATTTTAAGTGCTCGTTACGCTTTATTTGCTCTTGTGTCAAACAGCAGCTGTTTGAAAAGCTTACTGTTTTACAGGTATCTTTTCAATGATGCTGAAGTAAAACCATTTGACTCTGCCCAGCTTGCTTCAGAATGTTTTGGTGGAGAAATGACTGTAAGTTGACTTCTCTATTTATCCTAGTCAATACAAGATCTGTTCTGAAGACTTTCATGAATGATTCCAGAGTGTTCACCTTTCGCCTACTATGTGTTGTGAATGCATATGAAACAGTTAAAGTGTTAGCTGGGGTTTATTAAACCTTTGTCATCTTCATTGTGCAGGTGGTTCTCTGTCTTAGGTTCACGTAGATAGCTATTCTTCCACCATCAGTCTCCTCAAAGGGTGTGCAAGATTTTTTTTTTACATATACTTTCTATGGAACAGAAGTTAAGGCGATAAAGGAAGAAGGGTCTTAATTTGTCCTGTACCAACCTCCTATTATTTAATTTGTGAATATGAATCCAGGTATTTTTATGTATTTTTAAAAGACAGATATTGGAAGTATAGTATAGGTATTATTAATGAACCCAAATGAATTAATGAAGTCTCCCTCCAAAGAGGAGGTATTTCTTCATTATATCTGGGTTTTATCATCATATTATTTTTTTACTTATTGAACACTGAACATTTAAAAATCCTTCTCTTCCATAGCTGCTTTGTTCAAACTATTGACTGAAAGAATAATAGCTTCAAGCTTAATCCTATCCTGGAGAAACAGGGCTTTTTGATCTTTGTCTGTGCCTTATGTCAGAAATGTCCAGATTCTGGTCTGTGAGCCTTTTAGGGTCACAACCTTTTTCAGTGGTGACAGAAATGAACTAATATCTTGTCAGATCTGTGTACCGCTCTGCTGCAGGAAAGTTTGAGCTCTGGTATTAGTAAGTGATTTTCAGGCTAATGAATCTGCAAGTTTAAATAGATTTGCATGTTCTTTTATTGTAAGGAGGTAACATTTCTTAAAGTTATGTCTGTTTGCTTTTAGTAGCATAAGGTTTTTTAATACATGAATCTTATTATTTCTTAATATTGGCATGAATATTTTTTTGGTCATGGCACTCATACTTAAATTGATAATTCTCCCTAATTTTTATCTTTATATAAAACATATTCTTAATAATGCAGTGTCATACTTAAAACAGTTCTGCAAATAAGAAAAATCCTCTTGTCTGATAAAGAGAAATACAAACAAATTACTTTGACAAATTAATAAAATACCTCTAAGTGCCTGAAATAGAGAGGCAGGAAATTACTTGAGATATAAGTCACAATATTGAGCAACCAACTGAAAAATCACAATAGGCAACTGTATAAGAAAATAAAGACAACTCCTTTGAGCATGAAATAAATTGTCAGCAGCCTCTCTGGCAATGTCCTGAAATAATTGTCAATAACCAGGCCATTTAAAAAGCTTGTAATTAATGGGTTCACTTTCTTCTTGACAGACAAAAACTTACGATTCTGTTACTGATAAATTTATGGACTTCTCCTTTGAAAAGGTATTGCTCTTCCAAACACTTGTTCACATGATTATATTTCTACTTCCATAATTTATCTCTCAAAGCAAAAATTATACAGATGTTTTTCTCTTAAAGACACACAGTGCTTACATGCTGTTTTATAAACGGATGGAACCAGAGGAGGAAAATGGCAAAGACTACAAATTTGATGTTTCATCAGAATTGCTGGAGGTACAAGTTGATTTGTTTTAACACCAATTTTAAAATACTATAGGAAATCCTAAACAAATCAGGAATCTGAATAAACATAAGAAAGCAAATATAATTTAAACCAATAAAGCAGTCCTTTCATTTAACTTTCTTCCTTAAGGAGAATATTATGCGATAAAAAGTAAATTAAGATTTTTACAGTATTTCAAGTTTAGAGGTTTTTTCATTCTTTCCTGTATCTTTCAATCCAGATACATGAATCATTCACCTTCCTATTTGTAAAGAATGGTAGAAGGCTGTTTGTTTGGGTTTGGGGAGAGCTTAGTGCCATTTTCTGCAAAATGGCAGTATTACAGGAAGTATCCTTATTAGCCATAATCCTTTTTTCATCCTTCAGTTCCTCAGCAATATTTTGCTTTGAGGAGGGATAGAATAAGAGGACAGTTCCAGCTGTCTGTTTGCACTTTTGCTAGTGGGTTGTGAAATTCTAAGTGAAATTCTGTAAGATCCTAACTATTTGTGCTTATGATGGTGAGCATCATTCAGAAGAGGATCTCTTCCTTCCCATAGTCAAGAGAGTAGCCTAGGTTTTGGTGAAAGGTACCTGTAGGGGAAACAAAACCTGGAATCACAGAAAACATCTGTTTAGAAGAAATCTCAAAGATCGTCCAGTCCAACCTTTGACCCAGCAGTAAAGGGTCAATACTAAACCATATCCCTAAGTGCCAGGTCCACACACTGCTTAAACACCTCCGGGGATGGTGATTCCACCACTTCCTTGGGCAGACCATTCCAGTGTTTGATAACCCTCTCTGTGAAAAAGTATTTCCTAGCATCCAGCCTAATCTTCCCCTGGTGCAGCTACATCTTCCTGTTCTCCTCAGTGATGAGGGCTGATCTTAGGATAATAAAATTAAGACATATATGACCTGAGGAAGTGGAAAATGCAGTGTACAGGAGCAGAGTATTTCACTACAGATCTAGTTGTGCTATATAATAACCCCACTACAGGATCTGCAAGACATTCCTCTCCCTTTTTATTAGTTTTCCTGCTCCCTCTGTCCAGAAGTGTTGCTTTATCATCTTTCACATGTTAGGGTCTTAACTTAAAAAGACTCTTCATCCCTAGCCAACTAATCAGGTCATGCTTTTTGTCCTTCTCAGTCATGAGAATGATAGCTAAATTGTAGCAGAGTTAAACCTTGAAGATGTTTTCTGTGTGAAAAATGATAAAAACAGATTTGGTCAGAAACATCATTTTGGAGAGAGGAACAAAGAGAACCTGTCATGAAACCCTTTTGTAGATAATGATGGAGCTTTTAAGAATTTGTCTAAAGTTCCCAGAGCTAATCAGACTTCGGTCAGAACTTCACCCTTTGGGCATACCTACTTAGATTAGTGGAAAGTCTTGACTGATGTCAGCGGAACTGTTAGGAAAGTAGGTTTGGGTTTTGAAGTTAGTCCATTATTGCAGACATCAAAACATGATCTGAAACTCTAGTTCTTTTTTAACCTGTTGTAACAGTTTTCAGGTTTCACCCTGAAAATGTGAGTATTTAAGTTGTACTAATGAGATGACAGAGAGAGAGGGTTCTGAGCATTGTTCTGCAGTCATACGGCAAGCAAAGTAATATTTGCTATAGTATGAATAAAACAACTTTGAGCCAATCCTTTAAAACAAAATGTGCCCAGGAAAAAAATTTTTCACAAGAAAACATTTTGTTTTCTTAGCCATGGCAAGCATTTAAGTATTCTTGAAATCATGCTTATGTAGTGAAATAAACTGCTTTCTTGTATCTGATGTTAGCATTTTTTCTTCAGTGGATATGGCATGATAACATGCAGTTTCTTCAAGACAAGAACATTTTTGAACATACATATTTTGGGTAAGTTTTTCTTAAAAAATGTAATATTAATGCTTCTTTTCTTCTTGCAGATTATCATTATTTATTTTAATTAACAAATAAAATTACTGACTCTAGGTTTATGTGGCAGTTGTGTAGTAGCATCCCAAGCACACTACCAGATCCAAAGGCAGTTTCCCTGATGACAGCAAAGGTAAGTACTTCAAAACTATGTCATGCATGTTGTAATTTTCCTTTGTTTACATTTTCATTCAGGCATTCTGTATTTAATGGTGCAATCTATTTTTTTTTTCAGTTAAGCACTTCCTTTGTACTAGAGACATTTATTCATTCAAAGGAAAAGGTATACTATTTACTTGTAAATCCTTACCAACTAACTGCATGAATGTAGTGAAAAATATCTGTATGTTTTAATTTCCAAAGTGTAATTTAGAGGCATATTAAATACCACTGATGATACAAAGTTAATGTTTAAAGGGTGTCATTTAACACATTTCTAGTAAACACTGCACAGCAAAAACAAGTGGTTGCTGTGCCCCAGCACTGCACCAGGAACAAGAGATGTCTTGTTCTCTCATTTGAAAATTCCTGGATGATTCAGAGATTAACTTGTTAAAGTTTGATGTAGAGGGAAGTGTTTACCACTGAGCAGCAGCTGTGCTCGTCAGTTTTTAACTTTTAAATACTAGCATCAACAACAAGAAATTCCTATCTGAAGCATTTTTATTGTCAGTCAAACTTGACTTCTTTCTCATCTGTGATGGCATAGTGCTATTAATCCTATAGTGTGTGTGGGATTAATAAGAATATTTAATAATGTGTAATTAACAGTTAGTCCAAAGGAGTAGGTACTACTTGCATTAGTTCCAGTGTACATACTGTTATTTTTGTGTAGGTGCAACATATTACTGGTTTATAAAACATTTAGTGTTTGTAACTAAAATGTTTAATATTTTTAACTGTGTTTTTAAGATTCAGTTCTAACTGACCCTTTAGAAATGTTTAAAGATTACGTTGCCATTTATTATTTTAAATTATAATTTTCTCTGTATTTCTATTTACAGCCTACAATGCTTCAGTGGATTGAACTGTTAACAAAACAGTTTAATAACAGTCAGGCAGCTTGTGAAGTAAGTGATTTAGGAACTCAGCAAAGTACAAACCAACTTTCTATATATTGTTTAACTTTCCTGGAGGTTCGTATCCCTGGAATATTTTGGACTATGAACAACTGTATTTGGCATATTTGTGCACTGTGAGATTAAATCCATCCTCTCTGAATACTGCAGATTCTGGGGAATGACTTGACTTTTATTTTCAGACATCTATAGTGAGACCACAGGCCAGATTAATTTTGTCACTAGAATGGAAGGCACAGTGTCACAACCTCTTTATTTGATTATTACATAGAGGTTTGTGTAATTAAGAGGAGTTTAAATGAAGTGACAGAAGACAGACTCATGGACAGACTAGACATGTTTAAGAACTAGAACAACAGAGACTGGAGCTGAACCCAAGGGGAGAGGACAGTGCAATAAAAGGCTGTGGTGCAGTGAAGAAGCTTATAAGGGGAATAAGAACAGCTGATGTTAGACTTGGGTGAAAACTTGTTCATATTGTGCCTTGCTTATGAAGATGAGGATCTTGTGCCCAATTTATAGAAAGACTGAAAATGCCCAGAAAGAGGGAAAAATGGAGGAATAGTTTTTATATAAATTTTTTCAGAATACTGCCTGAAGGGAGTCTGGGGCAAAGTGGAGAGAGACTGAGAAACCATAGACAAAGAATTTACTGTGGTGTTGGTGAAAACAATTTTGAGATACATAAGGAAAGTTGATACGAAATTTGTCATAGACTGTCAGTGATAGTTTGCACGTATAAGGACCCCAATGTATACTGTATCTAGCTTTAGGCCTTATTCAGTAATAATTAATAAAATATTGTTTGATAAATTGGTTCTGGGTTGTTAAATTACATAACATTCCCTGCTTGGGTGATGCAGTTTCATTAGTGGAGGAATATAGTAGCATACAGTAATATATATATAAACACTTAACTATAGTTAATGTAGTAAAAAATGGGTACATGAAAAGAAAAAGAGCAACAACTTGGATACTTTAAATTGTCTTTCCTTGTGAATAAAATTTGTGGTATCAGCTGCATTATGTGTGGAGTCTGGCTTTGAATGAATCATTCTCTGTCATTACTGTACTTTTTTTTTTGTCCCTGGGAATAGTAAGGCCTTTTTCCACATTTTAAAATTCCAGAGGGATCTAATTCAGGATCTATGTTCTTGCTTAAGCCTATCCCTATTCTACAGCTGCTTCTTCAGTTTATGTTTCTTTGTAAGCATTGTTTTTATTCCATTGACATGGCTTTTCAGGATAAGCTTATCCTTCTAGAAATCTAAGTAATGGCATGCAGAACCCAGGGATGAGAAGATGCTGGATGTAAACTTAAATAGATGTTTACTGCTCTTGTTCCTTATTCCTTTCTTGTCACACATGGAAGATGTTTAGATTTCCCATGGATTAATACTTGCTTAATCCTTAATATTAGTGACATCCATTTCTCTTCAGACTTTAATGTCATGCAAAAAGAAGATTGGACTACATCAGGTTTGGAACAAAACTAACAAAGTATGTATCTTCTGCAGTGGTTTTTGGATCGTATGGCTGATGATGATTGGTGGCCAATGCAGATTCTAATAAAGTGTCCCAATCAGATTGTGAGACAGGTAAGAAAAAATGTGACTGTTTGACCCATGAACAGTGGTGGACAATTACCACAACATGTACAATGATTCTGAAAGTTTTTATCACTACCTGCAATTATTTTATTCTCTTTTTGCTATGATTTTGAGAATGTATTTGGCCATGGGAGCTTTATTGGAAACTTGTTATTGGAAACAAAATCACTATTACTATACTGCTGTAGTTGTACAGCCAGGATCACAAGATGTCATGATAGACACAAATCAAAGATTCTACAACTTTTTTCTACTTCTGAGTTGGTTTCTATAATAATGCCTAAAAACACATTCAAGAAAGAAAAAAGGAAAGAAGTGCATTCAGTACTCCTAATGGAAAGCCTCACTTCTAAACTTCTGGCTTTCACTTTCATTAATAGATTTGATTTTATAACCTTGTGCCACAAGGTTTTATCAATACCCTTTTCTGGAATGATTCCAAATTGAAAAAAACTGACATTAGTTAACATTTGGTTGTTCACAGATACAAATACTGTTAATAATTCCACTTGAGTAGAATAGAATAAACCAGGTTGGAAGAGACCTTCAAGATCATCACATCCAACCCATCATCCAACACCATCTAATCAACTAAACCATGGCACCAAGCACCCCATCAAGTCTCCTCCTAAACACTTCCAGTGATGGTGACTCCACCACCTCCCTGGGCAGCCTATTCCAATGGGCAATCACTTTCTCTGTGAAGAACTTCTTCCTAACATCCAGTCTAAACCTCCCTGGCATATACTCTCTTTACAAGTTATGTTAAACTTTTAAGCAATTACTTTACCTCCCCTCAGCCCTTCAACTGGTTTAACTTTGCTGATCGTTAAAGTGATATTTGCATATAGAACCATACATAGTTTCTGTATGCAGCCATTATTCAAGGAATGGGAGAACTCTATGCAAGGCCTTAGGCAAAGGTCTAATCCTTGCTGAATGTTTTATGAATTAAAAATTACTGGAATTTCCTTAAAATTTTCACATAAATTCAGCCCCAAAATATCTTAACATTTCAGAAAACAGAGACTGAAGAAAACATGTTTATGAGCAGTAGGCTTAAGTACATTTCAGTATAGTGTACACTGATGATGGCTTCCTCCATCAGATTTGTTTACAAAACCAGGTTTGATTGGTTAAAATACATTGTGTAACTACACTAGGTAATGGAATGTGGGCATCTCAATCTCACCTTGTAACGCTGAACCACATGGAGCTGGAGGCAGTACTTAGAGACAGGCTGTTCTTTGCTCAGGAAATACATATTGACATGCATGTAAACAAAGGAATGTGTGGAGTTCATTTACTTATGCATTTACAGATGTTCCAGCGTTTGTGTATTCATGTGATACAGAGACTGAGGCCAGTGCATGCACATCTTTATCTCCAGCCAGGAATGGAAGACTGGTAAAATAATAATACCTATTCATTGATGCTGTTTTGTTAACAAGTTATTCAAAATGGTCTTGTAAACCTAAAATGGTATTGAGTTAATTGTGCTTTATTATTCTTCCCCAAATGCTCTGATTTCTTTAAAAATACTACTGTGGTTGGAAAAGTCAGTGTCTAAACATATATTGTTTGAAACATTTGTTCCTTGATTTTTCACTGCCAGTAGTTCACTGCAAGTGTAAATTTCACTACTTACACATGAAAATCTGATTGTAAATTGGGTCCAGAGGCACACAGGTGCAAATTTTAATTTGTATATCCAGTAAAAGAGGTTGGAGATGACAGTTTAGTCCTGTGTCATATAACTAAATCACAGGTTTTGTCAGAAAAGTAGGAAGAAACTTATATGGTTTTACTTTCTTCTGCTGATTATCAAGAAAATGGTCACTTTCTCTCCAAATATGAAGTATTCTTTTTTGATACATAAAAAATAGGAAAGTGGTTTTACTTTCATCTCTTAAATTTATGATCCAGATAAAGTTTTTTCAGAGCAAAAATGGCAGAGATTGTAATAACTGCACTGCCGTAACAAAATTCTGGCATGAATATACAGTTTTCATGGCAAAAAGTATAATTGAATTTTCTCTGGAAGCCTTACTTTACAGAACTCTGTCACTTGCTTTGTTCATTGATAAGATCCAACTTTCAGTAGATGGAAGAGGTTGAAAATGCGTGTTTTCTGGCTTGTAAGGATGCTGTATAAGTGTTTAGGAGACAGCTTTTCCTTAGCTCCACAGTAAAATTTGAGGTAACAGCTGTCTTGAAGCTCGGGAAACTGAGCATGCAAATCATGATTTGAAGCAGCAGATTCCCTTATACCATTCTTTCAAGAAGACTTTTCAAGTCTTTTCTTGACTAGAGCCTTGCCACATGTTGAGTGGAAGATTCTACTTTATGTTAAGTTGTGTGGGTTTTGAGGCTATGCTTGACATGAAAGAAATTGTCAGAGGTGTGAGTATGATAGTAGGACAGAGTAGAAAACTAAATATTTTTGAATTTGTATAGGAGGGTGTGGGGTTTTTTTTAGTGGTTCAAGCTCCATGTATTGTATGAACTACCTAAATTGGATTTTGTTTTCAGTTCGGATGATATGGATGGTCCTGTGGAAGATATTGGCAGTCGCTCGTGTGTGACACGCTTTGTGAAGACGCTCTTGTCCATCATGGAGCATGGTGTTAAGCCACACAGTAAACATCTCACAGAATATTTTGCCTTTCTTTATGAATTTGCCAAAATGGGAGAAGAGGAAGTGAGTAGTCTTTTAGTTTGGGGCATTAGGCATGCATACACAGCTGTGTATTTACAAGTAATTTAATATCTGCATATTTCAGAGCCAATTCTTGCTTTCGCTGCAAGCCATATCTACAATGGTCCATTTCTACATGGGAACTAAAGGACCTGAAAATGTAAGTTTTAATATCTTGTGTGAGAGCTAGTCCTTCATATTTTACATATGTGATCATTAGTGCTGTGTCTCTTGAACCATCTTGAAGCTGCTAACTTAGAATTACTTCACTCATGCAATCTGGTTAATTCTCTTCTCTTCTCTTCTCTTCTCTTCTCTTCTCTTCTCTTCTCTTCTCTTCTCTTCTCTTCTCTTCTCTTCTCTTCTCTTCTCTTCTCTTCTCTCTTTTCTCTCTTCTCTCTTCTCTTCTCTCTTCTCTTCTCTTCTCTTCTCTTCTCTTCTCTTCTCTTCTCTTCTCTTCTCTTCTCTTCTCTTCTCTTCTCTTCTCTTCTCTTCTCTTCTCTTCTCTTCTCTTCTCTTCTCTTCTCTTCTCTTCTCTTCTCTTCTCTTCTCTTCTCTTCTCTTCACTTCTCTTCACTTCTCTTCTCTTCTCTTCTCTTCTCTTCTCTTCTCCTATTTTCAGTGTTTAAGTCAACATGAAAATCAAGTGATTCGATAGTTCCTTGGTTCATTAAGTTGTTTTGAATGAGAGAGAGGTGGAAATCTATGCAAAACCACGTAGAGGCTCTCAGAAATGAAGACTCAAAATGTTCATACTGAAATGTGTGATTTTTTACCTTCAGCCACAGGTTGAAGTGCTTTCTGAGGAAGAAGGAGAGGAAGAGGAGGAAGAGGAAGATATACTTTCTTTAGCAGAAGAAAAATACAGGCCTGCTGCACTTGAAAAGATGATTGCCCTGATTGCTCTTCTAGTTGAACAGTCTCGCTCAGAAAGGCAAGAGCTTCAGGAAAACCAAAATGAATTCTAATCTGAAGTAGTTCAGAAAGGAATTAGGGATGTGTGGGTAGGGGGGGTTTTAGTGGGCTTTTTTGACATCCTAAATGACCTTGTATAGGGTTCTGTTATACTCCTAGCCATTTAAAAAGATGAATGTTTTGGGTTTGTTGACTGAATGAAAGACTTACATGAAAACATCAAACACATTTAGTTGCTTAGTTTGGGATTTCTTTTTTTATTTAGTTTAGAATTATTTTTTTTTTTTGGCCAGTTTTATGTCAATGTCTTTTTATATCTCTTGTATACTTTAACACTGAAGAATATAAACTTATTTCTGTATTTCTTCTTAACCTTACTTTTAATAATTGCTGAAGAAAAATGATAAATTTGGTGGGTTTTTTTCTGGTCTTTTCAGGCATTTGACTTTGTCACAGAATGATATGGCAGCATTAACAGGAGGAAAGGTAATTTATCTAAATGTGACTGTACAAGCCTAAAAAAACCCCAAACAAGCACATGTGTGTGTGTACATACATAACTGTAGACAGTGTACTAATGTCTTATTATTCCTTGCAGGGCTTTCCTTTTTTGTTTCAACATATCCGTGATGGCATCAACATCAGGCAAACCTGCAATCTCATCTTCAGCTTGTGCCGGTACAATAATCGACTCGCAGAACATGTAAGTGTCAGAAACTCCAGCTATTTGTTGCAAGTCTTACCTAGCAAGTGTAAGGGGGTGATTTTTATTATTTTAACTTAATAAGCACAAGTCTAAATGAGTTTTGTTTGTTTTGTTTTTAAGATTGTGTCCATGCTTTTCACATCTATAGCAAAGTTGACTCCTGAGGTATGTAAACATACTACATTAAATAATTTGTATTCATATTTTCTCGTTCAAATTACTTAAGTCTTTGGTAATCAAAAACCTTGCATGGAAGATGGTCCATGGAAGTTTTTGTGACATTAAAAGAACTGCACTGTATATTAAGCTTTCTAAAGCAGCAATCTGGTATGCAGTTTAAGATGAAACTTTTCTTGAAAGCCAAATAACATTTCTAGATTCTCCACCTATATGAATTAAAACCAAATAAATTGGTAGCAATAAAAATTGTATGTGTGAATAAGTGGAGATACATAACTGTCTTCTCGTTGTTCAAGTTTTGGGGCACTATTCTGCAGTTTTGTGCATGCAAACACTTTTCTTTGAATAACTACCTGCCCTGGCAATGACAAAAATGCTGAGAGTTCCAAATAGATTCTGCATGAAAAATATATAGAGTGGAGAAATGTATGCTCACACAAGGACATTCTCGTATGGTGCTGTCAGAAAAGAAAAACTAATCAGGACAAATCGAGGACACATCCAGCAGGGGAGGCATGATCACGGTTTGCAAAGAAGCATATACTAAATCATTCTCATGACAGCTTTGCTTTGTGTGATGGAATGGGCACTATCAGCTGACAGTCATGCTAACATTTGCTGTATTTTTATGCTTTTTTTCCTGCTTTGCACATTACTTATGCAGCAGAGACATTTTTGGTGAGGTACAAAATATCTAAGAATAGTAGTAGCCACTCATTAAAAGCTGGGTGAGTCTTAGCAAACTTTAACATTCATGTTAGATCCAATGTGTTAGTGTAGAAATATTGGTGGTTTCAGAGGAAAACAGTATGCCAATATTAATGATCAGTGTAAACCCACAATATGTGTTGCTTTTGGATAAACTTTTCGGGATCCATGTTAGAAGCTATGCAAATACACAAGAATAGGAGTGTCTGTGAGGTAGTGGAATCTTCTAGATATGTAAAACAGGATAATTCAGTGAATTCTTCAGGACTATACCATTTGATTATTCCCTCCCCACTTTGTTCAGAACAGTGCAGTTTTGTCAGAAGTGTACTCTTAACTTCTTTGTAGCTATATATTTCTACTTGACTGATCCTATCTAATACTGATGTATTTATGCAATTGTGGATAAAATGAAATAGATCAAAATTGGTACTTTTCCTTTTATCAATTTCAGGCAGCCAATCCTTTTTTCAAATTGCTGACCATGTTAATGGAATTTGCTGGTGGACCTCCAGGAATGCCACCGTTTGCTTCTTACATTCTGCAGAGGATATGGGAGGTACAACATGTAAAAGAAAAGAGAAGTCTTTCTCTTGTTCATTTCCTTATGTCTATGAAAGGGTTTTACTTTTGTCATCCTTCCTGCAGCAATTCATTATTTTGTGACCATTTCTTAGCAGCAGCTAATAGACATTTAGAAGTTCTGCTCTAACTTTTAATGTTATTTTAACGTTGGCTGGTATTTCAGTTTATATTTTAATGAGAAATTAATTGATTCATAATAAGGGCCTGGAATGCTTCCAGGCAAGTTCCGCTTATTTTTCTCAGTTGTCCTGTTGTAAAATGTTTCAAGGCCCATTGTTTGTGGGCTTTGTCCATTATGTATTCATTCCTTAAATATTCATTTGACATATTCATTATTCAGGAAGCTATGTTTTCTCCTTGATAACAGTACAACAGCATTCCACAGGCTTTTAATTACCTTTGAAAAGCATTAGATTAGTTTGTTCCTTGAATTGCATATTCCTAAATACCATCACTGTTACCCTCAGCATTGAGCTATATGAAAATACTTGCATACCAGTTGTGTTCTTTTGAAATAACTTGTGTAAGAATACTGATTATGAGATTGTTCAGTTTTCTAAGTGCTTAACTTTTCAACTCATAAATATCTCCAAATATGCAGAAAGGATGTGTATATTAACCTCCTAGACTTAGCTTGAGCTTTCAGAAGCTCTGAAAAAGATTCAGAAGCAGTTTCTCTGTTTGCCAGAGCACCTCAGTTTTGTAGGCACTTTGATTGGCCCAAATTACTTTAGAAGTCTTACTTAATTCTAGGGGTACAATCAGTACATAGTATCAAGGTTAATGCGTTCTTGCTTTTGCCACTCTTCTTTCAGGTCATTGAATACAACCCATCTCAGTGCCTGGATTGGCTGGCTGTACAAACACCTCGCAATAAACTAGCTCACAGTTGGGTGCTGCAAAACATGGAAAACTGGGTTGAACGTTTTCTTCTGGCACACAACTATCCTAGAGTGAGAACTTGTAAGTTAAGTTGAAGAAAAGTGTTGTTCTGTTGTAGCAAGTTACTCTATGTGGGGTATTCCTCTCACAAATTAAGTATGTGCTTGTGTGCTTGTCTTTTGTTCCTTTTCCAATTGTTTTCGAATGGCTGTGTTTCAAAAACTGTGGTGCCTTATCAAAGCATGCTACCTGATTTTGCTGAAAACTGTTTTGATTCTGTAATTTGAATGGTACAATACATTAGCAGACTCTTTTTCTTATGTGATTAATCTGCAAGATCCAGGAAAACCCAAAGAAGAAAAAGAGCTAATCCAAGAGGTTTTCCATAGATCCTATCACATAGTTGCACTGGAGGTAGCAGTAGTATGTGTTGTTCTTTCACCCCTCACAGAATAGTCTTGAATTCAAATCCTTTGAACTTGTCAATTAAGGCAAAGGTTTTGCTTCTCCTCAACTCCAGGTGTCCTGACTGTCTAGTTCATTCTGCCAGGAATCATTCTCTCAGCTTCCCAGATCACATTTTCAGCCTTTGCTTTGTCTAAATTTTTTTAATAAAGGAGATTCCACAGTAAGAGACCACACTGAATTTTAATGCACTTTGTGTGTTTCAAGGAGATAGAGACTGGAGGTATATCTCTGAAGAGAAAGGGCCATCTTGATGGTGCAGTAGGCAGTTTAGATGTAGAAAACATCTGATTTTATATTTCTGTGATGGGATGTGTTGTGTTAGAACAGTTAGGACAAGCAGGAATGGAGGATGAAGAGGCCTGAAAACAAATCTCAGCACCACTTTTAATGTTCTTTGTGTTAGTCTGGCCCACTTTGAAGCGTTTTCATCTCTAGTGTGAATATAGTAATAAAAGATTCTGTAAAATGCTTTAAAATCTGTCAGTGGAACATACATTCTAATTTAACTTCTGTTTAAAAGGCTGTTAAGCATGTATGTTATTTCCAAAGATGTAACAGACTTGTTTTTATTTGAAGCTGCAGCCTATCTCTTGGTGTCGCTTATTCCAAGCAATTCCTTCCGTCAGATGTTCCGATCGACCCGCTCCCTGCACATCCCTACACGCGATCTGCCCCTCAGTCCAGATACTACAGTAGTTCTTCATCAAGTCTACAGTGTGCTTCTTGGCCTTCTTTCAAGAGCTAAGCTATATGTTGATGCTGCTGTTCATGGCACTACAAAACTTGTGCCCTACTTCAGTTTCATGACATACTGTTTGATCTCAAAAACTGAGAAACTCATGTTTTCTACTTACTTCATGGACTTATGGAACCTCTTCCAGCCTAAGCTTTCTGAGCCGGCTATAGCCACCAACCACAACAAACAGGCTTTGCTGTCTTTTTGGTACAACGTGTGTGTTGACTGTCCAGAGAATGTGCGCCTTATTGTACAGAACCCCATGGTGACAAAGAATATTGCCTTCAATTACATCCTCGCAGACCATGACGATCAGGATGTGGTGCTCTTCAACCGTGGGATGCTGCCTGCCTACTATGGCATCCTGCGCCTCTGCTGTGAGCAGTCCCCAGCATTCACAAGGCAGTTGGCTTCTCATCAGAATATCCAGTGGGCCTTTAAGAATCTCACGCCACATGCCAGTCAGTACCCAGGAGTAAGTAGATTGATACCCAAAATTACTGTTTCCTTGTTAGTATTGCCTCTCTTAAGGAATGCCTCTTTTAATGAAAGACATTGAAAATACTTATTTAACATATCTGGTGGTGATGAAAGTGTTGTATTTTGATTTCCTGGGATAAGTAATTAGTAGGTTTAGATCTGATTACCACACTTTGGGATTTTTGATGCTGCTACATAGTAGTTGGAGAAGCAGATTTGTTTTCTTTCCTGGAAGCACCCACTGGTGTTTCCACCACTCTTCAATACCCTATATGCCAGTCTAGTTATAAGAAACAAGGCATGGCCTTTAATGGTGATCTCCAGAAAGTGTGTTGCTTTCTAATACACTAAGTTGGAGGAATTCCCAGTGAGTTTCTTTCTTGCTTTCAGTTTTTGGGATAGGGCCAAGATTCAGCCTGTTTCATTCAAAAAGAGTGTGGCATGGTGTTCACTTTGGGAACACTTGGGTACCTTTCGCAAAGCATTGATGCACTAGGAGTTGCAATGTCCCTACATGGAGAGGAGATACTGGTTAAAATAGATTGTGTAATGGTGAAAAACCAGGCTGACAGTTTTTAAAAGGCAAAATACACATTTTTGTATGGTGACTCAGTGAATATTGCTTTGGGGTCCTCTCTAGGTGTGCAAGGACAGAAAGAATACAAAGATTCCCTTCACTGTGTAGAAGAGGAGGGAAGATTACTGGAGGGCTATGTGTTGAACATCTCTCTAGTTCATCTCACAGAGTAAATTTATACTCTTGACAGTCCTGGGAGTATTCCTGCTGCTTTCATTGTTTGCATCTCCTCTTGGAAGTCTCAGTTGGGCTTGTAAAGGGCTTTAGGTACTCCTCTGTGTCTAGTGTTTCCCATGCGTGTGGGACTTCAGCGAGTTTTAGCATAAGCAGCTTTCTGAGTTTTGTCTCTTGGTTATCATCAGAGAGTGCATATAGATCACCCTCTATATTCCTTAGGGAAAGGTGAAAAGTTTGGTCATATGGATTTCAGATTCTCCTGTATATATATGTACAGGTGTATGTACATATATGGAAATGAGCTATGCTGTTAGGAAGCATGAAAATAGCCACTAGAAGTTTAGAAGAGTTACCTCAAATATCTGTATCATAACTCACACAGTAAATAGGAAAGGCTAAAAGCAAGCTACATTCAAGGGAGAGAAGAAATATCCATGATTTTTATGTCAAAATTTTAATAGTTAAGAACTATTTGGCTTTAATTATTTAAGGTTTAAATGCTGTCTGCTGATTTTGTTACTTCATTGTAATGTTTCAAAATGTATTCCCATTTAAAGCTGGTTATGTCCATTTGTTCTATATGGTATACTTAGAAGTAATACACAATGAGTAATACAAATAACATACAACCCATAACATACAGCAGGACATTAACTTTGTGGTTTTGTGTTTTAGGCAGTAGAAGAGTTGTTTAACCTCATGCAACTGTTTGTAGCTCAGAGACCAGATATGAGAGAGGAGGAAATTGAAGATATAAAACAATTTAAGAAAACAACCATAAGCTGTTACCTGCGCTGCTTGGACGGACGGTCTTGTTGGACTACTTTAATAAGGTACGTAGGTAGTGAAGTTGCAGGGTCATAATCTGATCCTCTTTGAGTAAGAACTATTATTTTACAAATGTGAAGTTTGATAAAAATTAGTGTTACTACTTTGATAACCTTCTTGAAAAAAACCCCAATGAACAGGTGTAACCCAGGATGTGTATTGTTGGGGGCCAAAAAGAAACACTGACGAAATTGCATCAGTAGAGCCCCTGGGAACAAAACTAAGCCCGAGTCAATCAATGCTCTAATGCAGCATCTAAGCTGAAATTCCATTTTCAGTCAGCCATGATTGGTCTAGCTGGGCAAAGCAGTAATGTCAGCTGCTGTCGTTGGCATTTGTTAATTTGAGGCAGAAATGGTTTTTAGAAACTGTGCTTGTGGGACAGAGGTCTGTTGTATCTGCAAATAGCTTTTCATTTCTCATCTTAGCTGTACATCTGCAACAGTCTATGCCTTGGGTATTTTCAGTGTAAATTGCCTCTTTTCCCCACGTGCTCTGCAAGAATTGTTGTAGTGAAGGAAATCGATCATTAGCATGATCCTTTATTTTCTGTTCTACTCTAAGCCATTAACTGCTCTGATAGAAATGTTCTTATACATCTAAACATGCCAACACATGCTTCACTGTGCCTGTTTAAGTCTAGCATTTGACAAGCATAAGCTTCTGACTTTTGAGGCACATTATTTTCTACATTTTTTCCCCAGACATTTATTTGGAAAATAGTTCTATAAAGGTTGTTTGTGAATTACTTTTTATGACGTAAAGTTGACACAAAGGAAGCTGACAGCAGAGGCGTTTTTCCACGAGAACACGGTGGGGAGGATGAAGAGTTATGTTCTTTGGGGGTTTCTTTGTTCTTCTGTGATTGTTTCCCAAAACACAGAATGAATGTAAAAACTGTAAGCATTTGTATGAGTGATGAAAAGATGATCTGTAATTTTCAGTGTTCTCAATGTTTGGATTTTTGTCCTAGTGCCTTCAGAATATTATTAGAATCTGATGAAGACAGACTTCTTGTTGTGTTTAATCGAGGATTGATTCTGATGACTGAGGTAAAGACTTCATTATTTAATTATAATAAGCATCTTGCTTTCTCATCAAGTCATCCCTCCCTTCCTGACTGTGTTTGCTTTACATTATTTTAAGATGGTATCCTATGGAATATATGAAATGTGCTGATTCAGTAGTGGCATACATGTAAAACCATAAAGAATTAATGATCATAGGAAAGACACCAAAAAAGATTTACCGGCCATCTTGTACGGCTAAACACTAATGCAGGAGATCAAGTGAGCAAATTTTAGGCAGTACAAATCTTAATAGAGGATAAAGATAGGAGATTAGTTGATAACAGTGATTTGGTAGGATAACTGTAAAAGGATTTAGCTTAAATAGGAGAGATAAGAAATACAACATATATCAAGGACAGATGCAATTGCTCTGAGATTCATAACGGAGAAGGTTAATACTTCCAAACGCTTCTTTGAAACACTTCTGAGGCAATTCTCCCTGTCTTTCCTACCTGTTGTACTTTTGTTTGCAAGAAGAGGGAGTGTGATCTAAGAACACTCAGACAAGATTTCTTTCTTGAGGAAGCTAAACCTAGGCTGCATTTCTGGAGCATATGGTGTATTCCAGTTGTAAATGGATATTTGGTCCTCCATGAGACCAGACCAGAGTTAGTTTAAAGTAGAGAGGGGAAAAAATAAAAAAGAAGAAATAATGCAGCCCTGAAATGGCAGAGTTTTGATGTCCAGCCCTTGATCACCAGTGGTTTCAGTCTACAGATCTGTTTGTACTGCCCTGCAGTAATACAGAAATCTGAAAAGACATTGCAGAGAAAGCTCTGAACTGTTAGTGGCTTTATTTTAGAAGTGAGAGAGATAACAGAAGGTTGAAAGAGTCCACATGCAGTTTTGTTGGGTTTTTTCCTTCTTAAAACAGGCATGAGATCTTGTATTCTGTTCAGCACTTTCATTTTGACTTGAGGAATGAAAACATATTTATTAAATATACTGTCAAAGTGAAATAGGGAAGGATGCTATAGAGCCTTTTGAAAACAAGAGTAAAACGCAAAGTAGCCTGGGTATGTTGGAGAAGGTGTAAAAATAAGGTGCAGTTTAGTCTTGGTGCATGTAGAGTGGTGTATTCAAGGTGAGATAGCCAACTGGAAAAAGCTCATGGTGCCAGAGATGTGGCTAAGGAGGTTGGTACATCTGTACAGTGACTGGGATATTGGAATAGGTTGTGTCAGCCAACACAACTGGAACTCATCAGGAGGACTTTGAGCAAGCATCTGTCAAGGATACAGAGCTATTTAGTCTGCCTTAAGGTACACAGATGGACTAGACGATGCTTTGAGGTTAATTCCAATCTATTTTTTAAATGCTTTATATTAAAAACTTCTCTTTTTTTATCTCACTAGTTCATGGGGTTTGGGGAAATGTGTGATTAAAAAAAGCTGGAATTACAGAATGGGAAAAATAAAAATTACACTGCAGTGCTCCTTGAAAATGGAGTTTGCAGGAGCCTTTGATAAATGTAATCCTATTAATTAATTAACTGTAGTTAATTATTCCAGCATATTTGTGCCCCATTGTCTTAAGAATGCCTACATTTCTTAAACTTTGCTAAAAAGTTAGGAAGTGATCTATAGCTTCATTCATAACTGAAAGGCGCCAGTATTCTAAGATGCATATATATATACATGTGTGTAGAAAGATCCATACTCCAAGTGGATCATTTTGTTTAGAAATAATGTGCAATACAAGATGCAGTTTATCTTATGTGAAACATTACTGTAAAGCTAAGGTAAAGATAAAATGAACGCTGCTTTGCAATCAAATTGCCAGGCCTTGTATGTCCAGTTGTTTGCTGAAAGTGTTGTGTGTGGGAAATACAACTCCTTGAGTTGTTGTCACATCCAGAGAAGTTTTCCACTTAGCAGGTCTGGCTGCTGATCTTCTCTCTGCACTGAAATACAAAAATGTCTTATCAACATTTTGCATTGTAGGAAATGAGATTAATGTTTCTTTAAAATACCCCAGCAGATTAAATAGCTTTTCTTACCTCTTGTGCCAGTGTTTTGATGGTATGGAAACGAGCTGCTTTTCCATCCCAGTGTTTCTATAAATCATAGATGCCCAGAAGGTACTTCAGTTACAAAGGGAGAAGTAGTTCATCTGATGGATAATCATAGTGTATGTATTCTTAGGCAGCATTTTGAAAAATGGCTGGCATCTATATTCATTTTAGGGTTGGTTTTCCCTCCCAAATTCACATGCATCCATTTGTCTTTATGCATCTCTGAATATCACTTTTTATGTTGGTACAGAAAGATTGCAATTTCAGGTACATAAAAAAACCTGTCTCAAATTATGCTTTGCATGCTGGGTTTTAGATAACTGTGTAAAACTATGCAATTACTTTGAGCCACTAATATAAAACCTTGGCCTTGAAAACAAACGATGGCTGCTTTTAAATGGTACTCTCTGTAAACTGTACTTAGGTGCTCACTAAATGTTCTTTTTTTGATTTGAGATAGGTGGTGTAGCCCCCTGTAGAGAGAGGTTGATGTTCCAGTAGATATTACAAATTCTTTTTCCCTCTGTGTGCAGATGAGAAAAATTGAGAACTTGGGTTAGGTGAGACAAGTTTCAGCTGAACCCCTTATACAAGACTACCTGTGGTTCAGTTTTGCCCAAAACTCGGTGTCCTGGTCAACAGTTGCATTTGGTTCTTCTAGAAGACGCCTGGTTGCTCATTTGTTCTCTCTCTCCCTTCTTTCTTGCTGTCCTTTGCCCTGCTCCCCCTTTTTATACTGGTTTTGTAGCCAGTTTTATTCTTCTTAAATATTATCTGAGTAATTTCTTGGTTACATCTAGCACATGTTTGGATAGAAGCAATAACAAGCATGTTACTTTAGCAGTATAAATATTTGGCATTTTTCCTTTGCAGTCCTTTAACACATTGCACATGATGTACCATGAGGCCACAGCTTGCCATGTGACTGGAGATCTGGTAGAACTTCTGTCTATTTTCCTTTCAGTTCTTAAGTCAACACGCCCCTATCTTCAAAGAAAAGGTTGGATTATAACTCTTCAAAGGATTATTATGCCTTTTGTCTGTTCTTTAATTTTCATAACCTAAGCCCTAGTATTTTGCTCATTGTGTGTGTTTAAAACTTCCCATACAGTAGGGTACAGGATTATTAAAAGGTTATTAAATTGTTATTTATTAAACTGGTTATTGATGTAATATGAAACTGCCTTAAATTTAATAGCAGTAGACCAGGGAGATGTAACAAATTTCTGGATTAAAATCATGCTGGATGAAAAAGAGAGCAGTAAAATTCTGTGTTGTATTTAATGAGCTTTTGAGCAATGAACTAATCTGATTTCTCTGGTTTTTGCCCTGGCAGATGTGAAGCAAGCTCTCATTCAGTGGCAGGAGCGCATTGAATTTGCCCATAAGCTCTTAACCCTGCTAAATTCCTATAGCCCCCCCGAACTTAGAAATGCCTGCATTGGTAAGTCATGACATTGTAACTGCAGTCAGGGAAGGCCTGTTCTGCACAGCTACCTACCTGCTTTGGCATGTAAATCCCATTGGTGCCAGTGCAAATCCTTCCTAGAGTCTCTGTAGATAGGGATTCTTTATAGTAATATTGTTAGTACCTCAGTATTGCCATTGTTACTGTCCTAAATAACTCTGGATTCCTGATTACCCAGGCACACAGCATGTGTGCCCCAAAAGTCAGCCTTCATTTTGAGAGACCAATTTGCTACTTGATGAGGGGCGTGATTGAGGCATAACTCCTGGATTCAGGTGCCAGGGAGTTCAGAGTCAAATCCCAAATCTTATGTTAAAATTCAGACGGGTGCACGGTGATCATGTTAGTCTGAATAACAGCCTTTAGTGTTTGGTTTGATAATCCATTACCAAAAGGTGTCATTATAAAGATTTTAGAATTGAATGAATTTGCTTTTCTACATTGTGGATGTAGACCTTAGATCTAAGTTTCCCTTTTGCATTAGAAGACCTAGTTCAAAAAGGTCTAAGTTTTTTCTTGTTTAGGCCTTTTTCATATTATTTAATAGATACAATCTACATTTTTATGCATGCTGATGAAGGCCTAAAACTGTGTCCAAATTACCTTTTTTGTGTGTGATTTGTATGCATTTTCCCCTTATTTTGAGTTGCCTTTCTTACTGTCCTCCTGACTGCTGCTGGTTGACATTTTCCAGGCATCAAACCTGATGGGCTTAAGAAGGCAGCAAAAGGGTAACTTTATTGAGCTTCTTTCTACAAGTTGGCACCCCTCTCACTGGTGATTGATCACCACTGAGCAGGCTTTCTCCCAGTGGCAGAGGTGAAAGGAGTCTGGATTCAGGGGTGTTCACCTTATGCGCTCTTCACGGTGTAGCCTACAGTGCACACTTAAGTGCAGTGAAAGTGGTGTGAAAGAGAGTTTGCACATGCATGAACCTTAAGTTAAACTGTTTGCTGTTAAGAAATAACAATATGTAATAGCAAAACCAACTTTTTGTTTGTAGATGTCCTCAAGGAGCTTGTACTTTTAAGTCCTCATGATTTCCTACATACTCTGGTTCCATTTCTACAGCACAATCATTGTACATACCACCACAGTAATATCCCAAGTAGGTATTTCAGCGATTGTATTTTGAAGTTCTCTTATGCTGTTGTTACTCTAGCATGTTCCTTGATGATATGAAATATTGACCTTTTTAATATATTCCTGTTTTATCCTAACTTATACTGCAGTGTCTCTTGGACCTTATTTTCCATGTCGTGAAAATTTGAAATTAATAGGAGGGAAAAGCAATATTCGTCCTCCGCGCCCTGAACTTAATATGTGCCTCTTGCCTACCATGGTGGAAGCCAGCAAGGTACGTAAGCATGTGGTCTTATAACAGCTATTTCTCTGTTGTTTTCCCATTTTTCTCAAAGTATTCTAAGAATCCAGTAGCATAACACATTTACCTTTTATTTGTAAACAAAGCATAATTCTTCTTCAAGATGTGTTGTCCTCATATACTCCATTCTAGATGTGCACTCCAGAAGCACCATTTCCCTGCCCTTGGTGATACACGGCTTCATATTCCAAGCGCGATAAGGGTTTGAACCTTGTGTTCAGATAACAAACAAAACACATTTTGATAATCATTCAATCTGTCTGTGGCATTTATAAAGAAAATGCAGGAGCCGCCCAGGGATCATCCAGATGGGGTTCAAAGTGTGCTACAGATTTATTGCCAGACAGCTAAGTAGATGGTCCAGGTTTGACTGGAGTCCATTCTATCAGGACTGAGACACAATCTACTAATTGTTTGGGCAAAATACCAGTACCTGAAATACTGTGTAGGGTTTAAAGTCTTTCCCTTCTGTGAGATTCCTGATGGGATGCCAGCTTCAGTGGGGCTACTTTGTAGTCACTTGCCACCTCCCGTCATTAGTTGTAGCAATGGTGGGATTCAGCTCACATAACTTTGCCTATCTAAAAATTCAGCTCTTCCTATGGCTAATGGCAATAAACAGTTACCTTCAGAAGGAGATGAATAGTTACCTTCCTTCCTGTCCTAGACACCCAAGTCCGCACAAGGTGACTCTTCCTCTGGAGGAGTCTGTCTTGTTCTCCACTGACTGCAGGGAGCATTGAAATGACTAGATTTTAGATAGCTAAAGTCAGGTAAGGTGAATCCCACCCTAAAAGGAATATGTATGGACAATCATTTGAAGAAGGAAAACTGGTTACTTGCTGTACAGTAACTGTGGTTCTTCAAGATGCTTTGTCCACACAGATTCTGTGGTCCTCCTCCTGTGCTAACTCCAAGTCCTGTCATAGGGGATTCTTATTGGTGAAGGAATTGAGTGGTGGTTGAAGCCGCCATACCCCTTATGCCCTCAGGTACAGTGGTCGCAAGGACACACTGGGTGCAGGCACAGCCCCAGTGGACACTGCTATTCAGAAAGAATCCAATCTCCTGCACATGGGGCCTATGTGCACGTAGATGGGAATCTGTGTGGGCAACACATTTCGAAGAAGCACGGTTACTGTAGGGTAAGTAACCCTTCTTTTTTAAAGCTTTCCAATGCTGCTGTCTAGATTTATGCACCACTGATTTTAAAACTGCAGAGAGCCAGAAATGATCTGTAGTGGGGGCTTTTCCATTATGTATCCAGAAGTAATGGATGTGGTGCTAACTAATGTAAACTCTTGAACTCTAAAAGTCACGCTGTATGACATGGTATTTTACACGTTATCATGGATGCATATTCATCAGGAAGCAGAAGATTTTTAAGCCTCTAAAACCACCATTATGTTTCCCTGTGGTTTTGTGTGCTTATTTTGCATTCAAGTCTTCTGTATGAGACTGCACTTGTTTGCCTGAGCATTTGAGATTTCCTTCTGGCTATCTGGTCTACTGAAACCGATGCCATTTTAAGCAAATATATCTAAAATATATTAAAAATATTGACACACAAGACCCCTGGCATATATTCATCATTCAGTTTGAGACATTCCTCAAAATGGTGCTTTGAAAGCTTGTGAAGCTTGGTCTTGAGAAAATTCTGACTTCTACCGATTGGGAATGATAAAATATGATTTAAAAGCAGTAGCATATATGCATAGTTAGGTACCTCTCTAGGATTCTAAATTACTGCGTTCTTTTCTTTTTCATCCTCAAGATGTATTCACACAGCTTTGCATCTTCTCAGTCTGTTGATTCAGAATCCTGCAATAAAGGTTTTTACTGGTGAGGGAGTCGCATTTGCTAGCCCTCCTTGGATCTCACTGTTGTGCTGGCCAAGGGCTCGGCGAGGAGACACATCAGGCCTGGGGTAGACCTGGAAAATCCCATTGTGTTTTCCTGTAGCATTTGATTAAATGTTTTAGGGCTAGAAGTGCAGTAGCACTCTCTTAGGAAATCTGCTTGCTCTCTAGTTGCTTGTGTAGTTTAAATAAAGCTCTCTTAAATCTTCAGGGCAAAGATGATGTTTACGATCGCATGCTGCTAGACTACTTCTTTTCTTATCACCAATTCATCCACCTACTATGTCGAGTTGCAATCAACTGTGAAAAGTTTACTGAAACTTTAGTTAAAATGAGTAAGTATGAAGGTTAAACAGTTCAAGGATTTTTTTTTCTGTGATAACTAAGTGCTTCCCCACCAAGTTTTATATTCAGAACTTTTGAGAAGCAGCAAAGCTTGTGATACTTGCTGCATTAATTGTTCTGGACATTATTTTGATCCACAAAACAGCATGGTCTGTATAATGTAATGCAGTCTTGCCTTGAATGGCTGTCACTCCCTAGCCAGAAAGAAGCTGAGCCAACCAGTGAGAATTTGGTTTCCTTGCAAACATAGAATTTAATACTGGAATCACTGAAGCTGTGTTGGGGTTTGGTTTGGTACTTTAAATCGCTTTCAATCAGTTTCTGGGTTCTCATGCCTCTGCTGATGGCATCAGTGGGCAGTCTGCCCAGGAGCATGCATGACCATCCAGCCAGCCACAGCTGGCACTGGTTCTGTTGTACCAGCCTGGGTATGTTCATAACCCTTCAGTCCTGTAGCTTGTACCTGTTACCACTAGTATTTGGGCTTCATCCTATTGCAATGTAACCTATTAGTTGGTATATGAACAAAGCATTCAAGGGCATTACCTGCCTGGCTGTTCCAGTCATTTAGCTGGTTCTGTGCAGAACATCCTGCCTGGATTTGCCCCATTACATCTATGTGCTGCTCCAAAGGCACAGTTTCTGGTTTATTTTCTGCCATGGGTGTGGTAGGTGCAGATGCACATACCTCAGTGCCACACAATTACATGGACACACAGAGTGCATCCCATCTCACTTCAGTTGTCTAAAAATGAGATTATAGCCAGATTTTCCTCTGTGGTCAGTGGAGAGACACCTTCCAAGAGACATACATTTTCTGATTCTTAAGTATCTTCAGCAGAGCAAACTTTTAATCCCTGAATCACCTGTTTGCTGTTTGTTGCACTCTCCTGATGGTAATTCTAGCATCAGGATTAGCCTTTACTACAGGTTGTATTAAAGTGTGCTGGGAATGTGTGTCATTTGCTGTTGTGTTGTGTGTCTCTCAACTCTTTTTGAGTTTAGGGAACAGTGGTGCTTGTGTTGATTAGTGAAGATAACCCTGTAAAAAGTATATACCGTATTTAAAACCATTAAGTGTTGTAGCTCAGCAGTTCAAACTGTAAGACAGTAACAAAATAATCTGATTGCAAACCCAGAACTAAAGCCAGCTGTTTCTTTTCACGTTTCTCAGAAACACTGAAAGGAAGTGCGTGTCTATTAATACCGTCCTGTAAAAGCTGAAGGTGATAGGTCTTGCGGATCATAGAAAGTACTTTGGACCTGGTCTTGTAAAACGATAAGGCACCATGGTACTGATTGTACCAGCAAGTGAGGATGTCCAACATTATTTTCACACCATAACTTGTTCTCTCATAAAATTGCAGGTGTCCTAGTTGCCTATGAAGGTTTGCCACTTCATCTTGCACTGTTCCCCAAACTTTGGACTGAGCTTTGTCAGACTCAGGTAAGAGTCAGCAAGTGTGAGAACTAACAGAATGTACAAGAACTGTGAAAGAGGGTAACCTGTAAATTGTTACTTGACTATGAAGTACCTGTGCGTGTGTTACTTGTCATCTTAGAAAATCTGATAAATCAGATATAAACATCTGGCAAACTGTATTTGCCACCAGTATGCTGTAGGTCCTGCAGAAGCTTACACAGCAGCTTCACAGTCTACAGTGCTGGCTGGCAAGAAGTCCCTCTATCTGGCCCATGAATTGGGACATGTCATCCCTGCACATATCGCATACTGACCATGACAAGCTGGCATTCCTATGGCATAAGCTTCATAAAAGGAAAATGTGAAATGGTAATTGACAATAAATAGGTTGTACAGTTGAGTGATGGCTGATACACCTGAAGTATTTTTATCAGTAAAAAGGGTCTAGTATGATTGGGCCTGTTAGATGTCTACAGCAGGGGCAGCCATTGCAGGCAGCACTACCACAGAGCAGTAGGTCAGCGATGACATTGCAGTCTTCTTTCTCTTCACAGTCTGCAATGTCAAAGAATTGTGTAAAGCTCCTCTGTGAAGATCCAGTTTTTGCAGAATATATAAAATGTATTCTGATGGATGAAAGGACCTTTCTGAACAACAACATTGTGTATACCTTTCTGACTCATTTTCTTCTCAAGGTGGGTGGTCTTGTAGTGCTAATTTCTGTTTTATGAAACGTGGTCACATGTGTGCTATTTTGGCCAGGAATGCTATCTTCACAGTTCTTCATTTTTGTGATTTAAAAAAGACCTTTTTTTCACAGGTCCAAGGACAGGTGTTTTCTGAAGCAAACTGTGCCAACTTAATCAATACTTTAATTACAAATCTAATAAATCAGTATCAAAGCCTAGAATCTGACTTCAGCAACCAGAGAGTTGAAATTTCCAAAGCAAGCTCTACTTTAAATGGGGTAAGTCTTTTCTAAGCCATTCAAATACCAGCACCATTTAGGAGACAAGTTACTTCCTGTGGAAATGCCTCAGTGTCGTGTGCCTCTAACTAAAGAGGTGGGCATCATTAGCTGTACTTTGTAGGTAAAACACCACAAGGTTGGCGTGACTGGCTGTCTGGAAATGTTAACACTTACCAACAAGACAGTGGTAAACATATGGAGAAGCCATCTGAGTTCTCCAGCCTCAAGCTGATGGAGATGATAAGACTGGGGGGAGGCTGACTTGTGAGGAAAACAGGTAATGCAAAGTACAGCAGAGTTAATAGTAGAAATGTTCTAAGCCAGCAAAAGGTTTCATCTTGTGGCAAGCAGCATGGTATTGTCATCAGCTTAAGACAGATCTATGTTAAGGTCAGTATTTTAGTGGTGAGTAAGAGAGAGTTAGTGTATGTATGTTTAGAATTCGATCTTTGGGATGTTGAGAGCATGTTGAAGCCTCTGCTTACTGCACTGATCTCTCTGTGTGTAGGATGAATCAAGTAAGATTTGAAGTAAGGCTAGTTAAGTCTGTTTCCTTCTGTATTTTTAGGACCTCCGGGCACTTGCCTTGCTGCTTTCAGTGCACACTCCTAAACAGCTCAATTCAGCCCTGATTCCAACACTGCAAGAGCTTTTAAACAAATGTAGAGCTTGTCAACAGCAGAGGAACTCATTACAAGAGCAAGAAGCCAAAGAAAGAAAAACTAAAGGTTTGCCTTCCATAATGGTGTCACTGTGGGTTATTTTCTTACTACTGCAGTGGACAAAATGTTATTTTCGAGCTAATATTCTAGGCAATTATGAGTTTTCTGCAAGGAATGGCCATGTAGAAGAGGATAAAGATGTGAAAGGCCTCTTGCTTGGTTGTATGGCATGAAAGCAGCGAGTATTCCCCTAAGGGAGTTTCTCTTTTTCTTACAGACGATGAAGGAGCTACTCCTGTGAAAAGAAGACGGGTCAGCAGTGATGAGGAGCACACTGTAGATAGCTGTATCAGTGACATTAAAACTGAACCCCGGGAGGCACTGACCCCAACAAGCACTTCAGATAATGAGACACGGGACTCTTCAATCATTGATCCAGGCACTGAGCAAGATCCTCCCTCCCCTGAAAACAGTTCTGTCAAAGAGTACAGAATGGAAGTTCCACCTTCATTTTCAGAAGACATAATGTTAGCTACACGGTCACAGCACACGGAAGAGCAGTCAGGAAATGGTAAATTTGAGGAATGCAAAGAATTTAAGGACCTGCAGACTTCCAAGGATTCCATGGGAGCTGATGAGGACTCAGAGTTTCCTTCCACATCAATTTCAGCAGTTTTATCTGACCTTGCAGATTTGAGAAGCTGTGATGGTCAAGCCTTACCATCCCAGGACCCTGAAACTAGTTTGTCACTCAGTTGTGGCCATTCCAGAGGACTTTTTAGTCATATGCAGCAGCATGACATTTTAGACATCCTGTGTAGGACCATTGAGTCTACGATTCATGTGGTCACGAGGGTATCTGGAAAAGGAAACCAAGCTGCTTCTTGACATTAGATGGAGCATGTCTGCTTTTAAGTCTTTTTTTTGTTTGTTTGTTTGTTTGATTTTGGTTTTGTTTTCTTCCCTCAAAATGCTGTTTGTATAAGTTTCGCTTATTTCTGTTTTGTGCTTCAGTTTGTCCAGTGCTCTCTGCTTGAATGGCAAGATAGATTTATATGCTTCATTCTTGGTCAGGCAGAACTCCAGATTTATTTTTTTTTGGCATCTACCATACACTTTTTAAAGGGCAATCAAATAATGGGTATGTTTTATGTAATTAAGAGTTCACTGTAGTGGCTTTCATTTAATATGGCTGTCTGGGAGAACAGGGCCTCCCTGCCCTGGATGATGTAATTTAAACTTATGACATTTTTACTGTGTATAATATGGTGTCCTCTGTGCCAGTTTTGTACCTTATAATAGAGGCAGATTGCCTCAGATCGCTGTGGTTCTTATTATCAAAATTAAGTTTACTTGTATACTAAACAACCACAAGAAATTTGATTCTGTAAAGAATCCTCTTTAGCTGTGGCCTGGCAGTATATATATGGTGCTTTATTTAACAGAATACCTGTGGAGGAAATAAAGCACACTTGATGTAAAATTAATTGGTTTATTTTTATTGACATGATCAATTGCTATTCTGTGCACTTCATTAAACTGATTGTGATGACTTTTCATTTGTTTATAAGATGTTGCTTTAGTCTTTGGATTTCTCATCAAAGACAACTTCAAAAGTGAAACAGCTGCAGCAAGAAATGATGTATAGTACTGATGTAAATCTTGGTCCTTTTCTGGTTTACTTTGTATGAGTGTTCAGTCACACGGCTGAGGGAGTGATCAGTTACTTTTTTTCCCCACCCTGTTAGACCGTGGGGTGCTGTCAGACACCAGTGGAACTTCTCATTTCACTTCTCTGTTTTTAACCCGTGTTACTGTATTTTTCTCCTGCACCATTTGCAGACTGACTTCCTTTAGCCCCTCTGCCCATGCCACCCCTTGGGCCTGTCCATCTGGCTTCATCCCCTGCAATGCTGGAATGCCTTTATCACTTTTCCCTTGCTATTTCGGGGCAATATCCATTTCCTATGTGATCATCTGGACTGTCAATGATACTGGTTGCAATATTCAATTAAACTCCATTTTCAGCTTCACTTTCCAGCCACTTAGCTCATTTGTTCTTGTCTCCATAACACAACTTATCTTGCCTTTTTTTCCCCAAATGCCTTCAATCTACCATTTAATGTAGTTTAGCATCATTTTGCTTCCCCATGCATCTATTATGTGATGCTTTTGTGACTCCTACTACTCCTTGAATCTACTCTTTTTAAATTTTCTGTAATGTGTCTCTGAAGGTTACCCTTTGTATTCCTCCTTGTTAGCACTCTTATTCCTGTTTTTACAGACACTATATTGATGCTGGTGAGTGTTTAAATTGGTTTCCTTATTATCCAAGCATAAGTTTTTTCACTCCCTTCAGGAATAATTTTGTTATCCTTTATCTGATCAACTTCTCCAGAGATTTTAACTTCAAAGAAATCAACAGCTTCCAGTCAAAACTCTTGGGCGAAGATGGCTTTAGGAAGATACTCTCCTATTGATCTAAAATCTTCAAGAGATGAAGCAGCAGCCACTCTAACCCCTTCGTGAGTAGAATCAATTAATTGCTTTTCTCAGAAATGTGCCATCTGATTTCTGCTATGTTGTCTGACTTCAGTTTTCAGCTGTTGCCCTTTTGTGAACTTCAGCTTCCAACACAGGATGAGATCATACCCTAAATCTGTACTGGAAAGGTGGGATTATGTCTTTCTTTTGTGACATTTCTACTGATTCTTTTGAACCCCCTCTTTGAAGTGCACCAAGGCTAACCAGTCTTTCATCATCATTTCATAAATGACACATAAAGGAAGTAATACACAATTCTTCCTCTTCCATGTTGCCAGATAACATCGTCCCTCCTGTGTCCAGTTGGCACTGACTATTGACTGGCTCCTAGAGGTTATTTTGAGGATGTTGCCTGTGAGCAAAGCACCACTGCACAGTAAGGCACGTGCCACACATGCAAGCTGTGTTAGCCAGCTCTTGCCTTTTGCACGGTTTCAAAAAGCTGGCTCAAATCTGAGGAGACATTAAAAAGCATGTTGGGTAGCTTGAATGATTAGCCTGTAGTTCTGCACTGACTGAATTTAATGCTGCCTTCTCTAGTGTTTGCTCAAAAATTCTGTCAAGATTACCAGAAGTATGATTCTTACTGTTCTTCCCTTACATTACCTTCCCATTTCTCCCTCCTGCTATTTTTACTGTTTTTTTCCCAGTACCTCACTTGTTAAAACAAAAGCAGTACCTGCACAAACTTGTCTGCTCTTCCCTATTTTTGTTGGCACGTGTGACTTTTATCTTCCTCCTTTCGCATGTTCTGTAAGTGATGTTTTCTTCTGTAGTATTCGCCACCTTTCAGTTTTCTGCTTTGTATTTCTTTGCCCTCAAGAAAGCTTTCCTATCCCCATCTTTGAAAACTCACCCTGAACTGCCTTCCTTAGTCTCTCAAGTTTTTGTTCTCTTCCGTGGCTCATCTCACCTCTCAATTACGTATTTCTTTCTGGAAGTCCCACTTCCCATCTAAGCTCTTCAAAATGTAGCTTTTGTATTATTTTCTCCTCCCATTGTCCTCACTGTGCATGGTGTCCCCCCTCAGCCAGCCCTTACCCTTACCTCATGGACTCACACTGTCAAGACAGTGCTCCGTACTGACTTTTAGGTATAGTCTTACAAGGCTTTCATATATAATTAACTTTCCTTTTGGCTTTCTCAGAGACCATGTAGTTAAAAATAGCCAGGAAAGACAGTTCTGTGCTGTAGTGCTCTGTCAGTTCTGTCCTACTGCTTGCTATCCATGGAATGTCTGCTGTGCTTGTTAGTGGTCCTTAAAACACAGGAATTCCAATAAATGGTAGCGTATTCCCCATAAACTACCTACATCTGTCTCCACTCGTTTGCTCTTTTGCTATATTGGGAAAATCTCAGGATAGGGAGCCCTTCACAGGGACCTACTTAGTAGCAAACATGTAGTTTGTTTCCTATAATTTTGTTGCACATTTTTGTATCATTATCATCAAGCTGTTATGTTAGTAAGTGATGCAATTGCTAACATTGCTCCATCTGGCTCAAGGGCTGAGGATAATCAGCAGTGTTTTATTAAATTCTTGCAGAGTCTATGAGCAATTTTTACACTTAAGAATAAATTGCTATGCCTCTCCAAGATGGTGATTGCCCCCTTTATGCTATGGCTGGCTGATACCATGAGAAATCCCCCTGAAGGCCACCTGCTAAAATGTGATACTGCAAAATGAACTTCTCTTTGATTTTTCTTAGTTCTAAAATACTGCGTGCAGAAATGGTTGGCAGCACAGTACTAAGTCAGCCAAGTTCCAGTGCATACAGTGAAGATGGGAAGAGCACAGGAATGCTGGTGTGGCAAAAAGAGAAGATGCCCTTCCTTTGCCTGCAAGGACAGGCAACAGGGGCTGTCTGGAGGCATAAAGCTGTCTGCCCATCACATACCCCAGGCTGGCTACAGGCAGGGTGACAGGGTAGGTACTTCATGTCTTTTAACTTTAGCAAGCTTGTACATATTATCAAACTTAAAACTGTCCAGGCATGACAGAGCAAGAATACTTAAAGAAGATGTGTCATCACTGTCCTTTCCTCAAGGAGGAAGTGAGGCCTGGCTGGGGCTCTTCCTCCTTGCACAGGCTTGGACCTCACAGAAGCAGCTGCAAGGTTTTGTGGGGGTCATGACTGTCCCACACCTGGAGACGAGGGGCACAATGCTGGCAACACAAGTAAGTCACTTCTTATTTAACACTTATTAGCAATTGGTCTGGCTGATTACTCCTGCTAGAGGAAGAGACAAGAAAATTCGAACTAGCAAAGCATACAAGTAGTGGGCACTTGTCACCCTCAGATGGAAACGTTTTGAAGGAAAACTGGCACGCTTCCTTCCCAAAGTACTAGGGCTGTAGGATACACTGCTTGAACAAACCTGTGAATAGAATTAACAGTCTGCTCCCAGATAGTAATTGTCACAAGAGCCTCTTACTATGGTCTACACACAGAAATGCTTAGCCTGATCCCCTTCCTGAACCTAGATTTTCTAAGGATTGCCCCTTTGTCAGCCAATACACTAAATCTGCAATTAACATGTTACACACTTCCTCCTTGAACACTTATCAGAAAAGGTGACTTACAAAACAAAGATGATAAAACATCATGTTTCTCAAGAGGTTGTTCTCCACCCTCTTGACACCTAAAACACAAGTCATGCCATTCTTGGTAAGCAGTCTGTCTGTCCATCCTGTCACTGTGGGATGCCTGTTCTTCTTACAACAAACCTCACCTCACTTCAAAGTGGGTAACTGACTGCAAACATCTTGGGGTAAGCCTTTTCTGTAGAAAAGAGAAGCACATCTCTGCCTTCTGGGTGATAGAAGTTTGTGTGCAGTAAGGGTGCCATGTGCTGGCCTCCTGTGAAAACAAAATATGTATACAGAGTCCTTTAGCTATACTTAGTATCAATGAATGGAGAGAAGCTATGTATAAACCAGATACTTTATTGAGCTGACCAGAGTTTCCAAAAGTAGCTTGCCCTTTTTTGGTCAATTTGTTTCAAATGGCATATTTAATTCATACACTTGTAACAAAGTATTTGAAAACTGAGTTATCCTTGCTAACCCCTCTCCTTGCTAGCGACTCTTTCTTTCAATACCTCAACCTCACTCCTGTTTCTCTACCAAACAGCTGCTCACTTTAATCTGAGCTGCAATATTGCAAAGTGCCATACATGATTCAAATGGAAGGTTTACAGAATGGCAGAAGCAGCAGTATTATTACCGTTTGTTCCTTCCAAAGTAATTGTCACACTGAGGTCAAGTAAGGGAGCACAGTGCATGCAGTCTTAATAGTGGATAGTGGTAACCCTCATACCAACCAGAATTACATGACATCATAAATTAGCTTTCCCTAAAAAGAAGCCAACTCAGTCTGTAGTTAAAGCAACCTTAAGAAATATTTAACAAGGCGTATCCCCCATATTTCCCTGAATAGCTAATATTTCAGCAGTTTTATAATCCCTTTCAGTTCACCTCTGGTAAGAACCCCATCTCCAAGAAGGATTTCATTTTGCCACTTGATACACAGAATATTAAAGAACAGCAAATGCTTCCTACTGATTCATGTAACTTAACCTACCTACGATGGTACCTTACTGTAGCTGAATCGCCATTACACTGAAGCTGTCTCACGCAAGCCCTTTATACACATAGTCTGCCTTACTTGCCCCCTCATTCACACCTCCATAAATAATGCCTAAATTATATACAGTATGATAGAAGTGGTTCTTTATTCTTCCCACAAATAAATTACTTTTTTTATAAAACCAAATGTTAACAAAGTATAAAAAGTAATGCCCTAACAAAACTGCAGTGCTGGTATCATTCCATGCTGGCTTGGGTCTGCTGCAGTAAGCTATGGATTTCTTCAAAATACTGCTGCTTCCAACATTGTCTGGTACTGTCTTCGTGAGAGACAGGCACGCCTTTACACTCCAATTGCAGTTCTGTCTGCAGAGCCATATCCTTGAAATTCAAGGCAACTGTTGCATAATGCTCTGAAAGAAATAAAACATGACATTTCAGTGAGGTGGTTTTTAATGGGTTATAGTTGTTACTCATTTCCTATCTGTTTTTGCCTGTGTCTGAAAAAAGCCTCTTTTCACAGGTGAGACCTGCTCTGGACATTGGCCTGTTCTCCAAGGAACACACTCTAAGTTAGCTTTCAGATAGCAACACCTGTCATGTTTGTTTCTTCTAATAGAAGCTCCACTTGTCAGAGAGAGCTCCTCAAAAAGACTCACCATCAGGCCAGCTTCTACACCTCCACTTCAGGACAATTCTTTGACTTGGGACCTGTAAGAAGATAAAAGGTTCTCGCAGTTGGCATTTGAGATAACTCACATTACGACTCAATGCTAATTCTCCCCTGAAAAACAAGGAGAGGAGCATTATCTTAGGTAATAACACACACGCGTGTAAGCAATACGAAGATTGGTTCTCCTTTGTGGTTGGTTGTTTTTTCCAATAAACTTTTCACCAGCTTACTCCATTCCACTGTTTTGTTTTGTCTATGGGAAAGGTCAGGCTGATTCCTTAACTAAGCAACCTGTTGGGTTTCTCACAGACCTTCAGATGGGCACCACTAAGAGTCACATTGTCACCTCAGAAATGTGTAAGCATGATAAGAGTATGCCCGTGATGTCCTTGAATGTAAAAGTTGGGCAGTACTGCATAGAAAAAAATGTGCAGCCTTACAACAGCTCATGAGCAGAAGAGTTACTGCCTCAGCAGAAGCATTAGGTCAGCTGATATGTAATCTGAATCAGGCTCATTGTGTTCAATAAGCCATTACATTTACATTTTGATACATAATCTGAACAGCTCCTTATTTAATTGCAAAGGTTGGTGAAAACAACTGACTTCCCTCAGCATCCATAATGGGGTATTACCACTTTAGCCAAGCTCAGGTGTAGCAGTTCAGCAGTGTGTTCAGTTCCAGACTGAGCCCCTTCTGGAGTCACAAGTTTTGTTATGTTGAACAGAGAATCCCATTTTCCAGGTCTTTGCTTCTCTAAAAATTGTCTAATTGTTAGTGATCTTTTCTGCCTGTCATCTGGATGGATGTGTCTGAAGCTCAGCAACTGTGAAAATGGTTTCAGAGTTTTCAAAAATGGAACTGAACTCTAATTATCAATTTTCCTTTCTATTTGTGAAAGTACTCAGATGGGGATAGTGTAACATTTGCCCTGAATTCACCAGAACTTATTTCCCTAGATACAGGTAGAACTGACAGGGATTTGGGAGATAAACCTTAAACCTGCTTTTTCTCACTCCTAGTAAAAAGGATGAGAGTTTTCTTCCCAGCACAAGCACTTTGGTGCAGTCAGTGCCTGCCCTTCCAATGAGAAAGAACCATCACATAATATAATAATTTTATAATCATTTAATAATTTAGGCATTGAAACATAGGAACTGAATATGCATTAGAGAAGCTGAACTGTCACAGGCTTGTGCTACTTTTTAAGCTAACACCCCCCCCCCTCCCCATTTTTCAAGTGCAAAGTGGGAGCTTTTTACCAGTTCTGCATATTCACCGTTGACGCAGCCATCAAACATCTGAAGTTTGCCTCCTTTCTCAGGTTCAATCACAGCAGGACACTTAGAAAACTTCTGTACCGCCTATCAAAACACAAGTACAACGCAAGGCAGCTAACTTTACATCTCTACACATACAGGACACACCATGTTGTGATACAAGGGAGCTCTGCTGAAGAGATTAACTAAACTGCAATAATACACATAAGAGGCTTCAAGCACTAATCAGGCTTTACATTTTACTGAGGGCTGTGGTAGTAGCAGAGGCCACTGAGGTAATAAAATGAGAATATAAATGCTGGAAAGCCTGGAGTGGGAAACAGACCAGTGAGGACTCTGGCCACCTGTGCAAGATGGTGTGCTTGGCTGCTGCTGATTTGGAAATGAGAGGGCAGAACAGCAGCTTGAGGAAGGAAGGCACACAAGCTAGTGCAAGCCATCGCTGTTACCCACAGGTAGCACCAGGATTGTGATTTTAACTGCCTCCAGTACCAGCCCAGGTTCCTTTGAAGGGCACAACCCCAAAATCAGTAATTTTACAGCGAGTATCCTGTAAGCATATAGTATCATTGCATCCCATTGTTAATCTCATTAAGCTGTAATCTGTGGCTAACACCAGTGCTGTCACCAAGCACTGCAGACTCCTGAATGCTATCTACATTAAAAAAGCTAAGCTGTTTCCAACTATCAAAGAAGAGTGTGATGGAACTGCATACAAACTACATAAATATGTAACTTTGCCTTATTTAGTTGGCTTTTCTTCATAATAAGGTGGCAACTTGGGGAAAAAAAAAAAGGCAACAAAAAAGGAAAACAACAAAAACCGAGGTCTAAGCCACACGAATAAGCTCTCATTAAAAAGGTAACAATAGAATGATCCTACTGCCACCTTCTAGTGCTTTCTGCTTGCTATTCTAAGAACTCAACAACCAGGTCAGCTCCCCAGCCGTTGTTTCTTGGCAGGAGACCAAACTGACACACAGCCTCAGCCACTGTCCACTGCTCTTGTGTTTTCACCACTGAAACTCCTCAGTGGCTTAAAAGGTGACAGTATTCAGCAAAGCTTGAAGAGCACATTATGACAATTGGAACTACAAATACTTGAAGGTAAGGGCAGCTCATGAAGCCTCCAGTTCCTGGATGGTTATGTCTTCATTTAATATACATAAGAAGTATTACCTGTACCTGATGATGTGAATGCGGCACATCTCTTACACAGCTATTTGGATACACTAAGTTGTATCACCTATAGAAAGTATCACTTACTTCCTTAGTTGTGAAGATACGATAAAGTTCCTCTGCTGGGGAATTGAAGATTTGTTTCATCAGTATCTTCACTGTTGGAATTTTTACACCAAGTGGATCCAGAGATTGTGGTGAAACAGAATCCTGCAAAGCAAAGCACACTCACATGAATGAGTACAAGATCAAATACTGAAAGGTTCTGGAATGGCACGATTGTTGTTACATGTGCATTTGTAAAATCTGTGTTGTGAATATAGGTTAATTACACAGCAAACTCCCGTTTTTATTTAACAGTATTATTAATCAGGACTCACTACACTACATGAAAGAACTAAGTGCCAAATCTGTGAGGGGTCATCTCAGTATGACAGGCCCTGCTCACAGCAATAAGGTAGCAGTTCTACCCCAAAAGTAATCACAGGAATAGGTAGTTGTTGCCACAGCAAAACCTGTATTTATGGCAACTCCAACACTTAAAGCAAACTTACGTGCACAGTGTTCCCACTTAGTTTCTGCTCAGAGACCAGCTCCTGACCAACAGTACCTTTTGTTGGCAGAATCATCCCCAAGGTAAACTCTGTAATAAAGAAAAGCACTTTACAGTGTGATACTGAGCTGTACAACCACCCTGATATTGAGGTATCTAATGAAAACTACTGGCCAGAACTGAGGGGAATGGGAGCATGGAGCAAGACATAAAGCTCCAATTCAGTTTCCCCACCTTACCCATACGTTTTTATTAACAGCAATTTCCCTTAAAAACACCAGCTTTCCAAAATTACCTGACCCACAACTACTACCATCTGCCACTTAAGGAATGCAACCTCTCCATCAACTTCTGAACAGTGCAGCAGAGAAGTGACCAGCTGAGAGTTGGGTGTTGCTTTGCTGTAGCCAGCCAGTTAGCCTTGATGCCTCACAGTGTCCCCTGTGGTCAGCACATGTCACACAGCAGACAGGTTCTGGGTAGCCACAAAACTGCCTGGATGCTTCCATCTTTGATAGCAATAAAGATTTAGACTGGTAGGACTAAGTTACTCTAACTCAGCTGTGACATTTGAAAATAAAAACCATATAACCCCAAGGAGCAGTCAGTGTGTTACACGTGTTCAAGAAAGCAATATGCATAAAAACATACCTAGCACGCTGGTTTAATTTACCTGTTTTAAGTGCTTTCAGATAATCTCTCAGGGCCTCTCTGACTTTTGTGGTTCCTTCAGTTCTCATGAGCTCCTTCAGAACATCACCTTCCCCTTTCTTTTTGCTAACATTTATCTAGAAACACAAAATTGCAAGATCTAAGCAGCATCTAAACATGAGCCCTTTGGGTTCCAGCAAATAAGGAGACTGTTTTGGCTTTCCTTGCTATTTTCTGCAATTTCAAGTTCATTATCTTCTCAGTTTACCCTACCCTTCTTAAAAACAAGTCAAGTTCATCAACTAAGAACAGAGTTGCCTACCACACAGCAGAGGCTGAGGAATCTGGAAGCCACAGTATCAGTTGTGAGACAACCAAGAAGGAGATTCCTTAACTTCTTAGGTTCAGGCACTGCTTGTGGTTTTTTGTTTGGTGTTGGTTTTGGTTTTTATTTAAGGCTACAAAAAGCAGAGTTGTTCTCAAATTTACAGTTAATATATCATCACAGATAGTAATTAGCAAAGAAAATTGTGCACATTCTTGGTAGGTAAATTTGAGAACAGAGGTAAGCCATTATTCCAAGTACAAAACCCAAAATCATTAAATAAATTATCCAAGTGTAATTATCACACTTCATTACAGAACAAATCAAAACACGATGCTCATACGTTGATTAATGCTTTATTTAAGAATTCTGAACCTATATAGCCATACCAGTATTTCACACCTACCTCTGTATCATCTACCTCATTTTCTTCTGACAGGTTAGGAATTTCAACAGATCCCTTATGTTTCTCACCAGACTCTTTCACTGTACCTGTATTAACATAATGAATTCTTAAATGCATTATTAAAAACTATTTCCCCCATAGCAAGAGTTTTATACTTGGAAATCAGTTGTGTAAAAGCATTACTTGAAGCAAGTTGCCTGGAATCTAACTTAAGAGAATAGCAACTAGAACTCTGAAATGTGTCACAGTACTGTCATCACAGTAAACTACTCTCAGAACTGCAGTTTCCTGTATAGATGCATTAAGGTGTGCACATGCACAGAGGTACATCTCACACAGCATAGTCTACGCTACCCTTCTGCTACTGCTCCCCCACTGTTACCTGTTCTAATGCTCTCCACTTACACAGGATGTGAATCGAGACGTGTGATGGGGAGAAACAGTCTCCTCTTCCCCTCAACTGCCTTTTATTTAGAAGCTTTCTAGAATGCTAACTATTCTTCCTTGAATAGCTGAAAAGCTCCCAACATACAGGCAGGCACGTTACCATCAGACATATGGATGTATAATGGACAGGTGTACAGCTGAAATTTTTTAGAAATAGGAAACTTCACATGCAAGTTGTTTATAATACACATTCTCACTCTTTACTGCAAACTGCCAGTAATCCCTGTACACACTGCAAAAACTTTACACAAACAAAAATGACTCTCCCCTTCTGCATCCTCCAGGGCAAAGGCCACCCACTATCACTGACCTTACAGCTCTAACTCACTCAGCCTGGGCTATAAACCCTGTACTGTACTTCTCTGCCTCTGAACTTACAGTGAAAATACTGAATTTCAGTTATGACACCTTTTTTTGTGGTCTTTTTTTTCATTACACTGAAGCCTTCTTCCCCTTGCCTGCAAAAGGGGTTAGTTGTTTAAATTCATTCAGTATGTAATCATGTTAAAATCTCTTTAGAAAGCAATAATGGAAACAAGCACTTTTACCCCAAATCGAGTTATCCTTCATTTTATCAACTGAGGTGTCAAAACACAGAGAACAACAAGATTTATCGGTCTGTCAGCAAAACTCTAATATACAAACAACCCATTGTTACATATGACTTCAGGAGAGGAAGTATCGTGAAGGCAGGTGTAGTATTTTTCTGGACTCCCTCCTCCAATGGGGCTGCCTAGATCCACCTACTGAACTACAACCACCACATTATTAATGGAGCACTACACAGGGGTATAATGCCAGTTACTACAGGCCAAGATCACAGTAAAGTACACAAAGGCCTTGATGTTTCTTAGCAACAAAAAGAGCAAACTAGGGTTAGTACACAAAAATACAGAGCAAAGATCTCCTCCTAGCCAGCATCTAAGTCAATACAGCACAGCGCAATATGCAAAGTCTGTTAGTTCAGAAGCAGACACCCACATCCACACAGAGAAAGGCTATACCAGAAGACCTCTCAGGCTTCTCAAAGTCTCCCAGGATAACCTGTTAGCTCAAGTACAAAGCCACGTGAACCAGTTAATTACAACTGCTAAAACACTTCCGGGCCCAACACAAATCACATGCAGCCATCTTAATTTTCTCTTTACTGCTTTCTTCCAGCTCCAGCATTAGTACACACCAAAACACAAAGCATTATCTTTGCAGGGAGTGAAACAAATCTCATTATCAGCTACTCTCCCCCAAAATGAAGGGCAAGCATGCAGAAACTAGATTTTAGAAGCAAAACAAAAACCTGACTTCCATCCATTCACCTACTCTTACTAACAATTTTCACAACACTTACAATAAAGATTCCCAAGTCACACAGGCCCAACAACAAATTTAAATTCATAAAAAATGTAAACAAATGTGTTGCCCAAGGGATTAATGCAGATGGAAATGTGTGCTGGACACCAAAGCCCAACCAGCTAACAGACAGAGCTGAGTGTTGAGTGTTACACAGACAGAATGTTGGTACAGCTTTGCATTCTTAGTATCACTGTAACACCAACAAAGCTATTCCCTTGTGATAAACACATTATTTGTTTTGATCCCATGGAACTCCAGTTACAGACCTATGGAATAATTATTTCTTCGTTTCCAGCCAATCCAGCATTTTAGCCAATCAGCAAAGAAAGCACGTGGCTGAAAGACCTACCTATGGACCCAGTGTTGAATTACCCAAGTTTTAACAGGAAATACAGCAGTTTTCAGCAAGTGTCCATCAAAACACAGAGTAATACATTAAAAGCCTCACTACATCTTCAGGAAAATAACAGAATGGACATTTTGTTCAGCTTTAGTACCATTAAGTTCCCTTAGTTCCTCACTTTCATGTTGCTCTGTAACCTGAACTGCTACAGGCAATGTTTTTCCAGCATCGGTCCAGATGTAAATTTCAGCATTTATATTATCTTGTTTTTATGTATCATAGCTTGAACCCCTAGTTATCCTAAAAGACCTGTAAAAGAAACTAATTACAGCAATGTTTTTAGCAGCTCAGTCTGTCTAAACTCTCTCAGAAAGCACAACATGATGGCAATCAAATTTAGACAAAAAACCATCAGCTTCAGCTCTTAGAATTTCACTGTGTAGTAGCAAACTCCTTTAAAACTCCCTTAAAGCTTTCAAAGGCATCACCCACTCAGTGCAACATAGAACTGAGCAATGTACCTAATGCAATTAATTATCCATAGTTAAACACTTCAAAGCATAAAGACCTAGCAGAGGAAAAAGGATTTGGAAAAACTTTGTATAGAAAACTAAGCCAAATACTGCACCTGCCTACTTCTAAGCTTTATAAATGGGAATAAAACAAACCAAAAACCCCAGCAAAAAATAAACTAGTGTTCAAAACCTAGATGATTTTAGCTCATCTTAAAATAACTCTCATTACCATTATTTAAACTATACCATACAAACTGCACAACAGAGTATATAATGTTTGCCTGCCTTCCTCTCTGTTAACGTTTAGATCACCACTTTAAATACCTTCTTAGTTTTTAAGACATCTATAACACTTAAGTAGTTAATTATCAACGTAATTAAACAATAGTAATTCTTTCAGTCCCTGTTATTGCAGAAGACGACTTTGGGTCCAAATCTGTTCCAATAGGTGTAATGGCCTCAGCATACAAGTAAACACTCATGTTCCAGTCAAATGAGGAAAAATATAATCACGAACAGCTGCACTGGAAAGGGTACCACGAAAAAGGAGAACTACTAAAGCAGTTAAAAGGGTTACGTGAAACACTGATTCAGAGACTACAGTTCTGGTTTGGGGCACAGGAATTAAGAGGGAAAATGAAGTATGGCCCTTGGCATTCCCTCCTACAGTAACAGCCAAGGCCTAAGAAATAAATGCAGAATGCTAGGGAAGAACAGCCTGTCATTTGGCATTAACACATCCAGGTACAATTTCCCATGCAGGCACTTTTTATCAGCTCTCCCTGCTCCTTACTCCAGTGCAAGAGATGGTCCATTATTTGCCATCAAATTTAAGCATGCAATAAATGGAAATAACTCCTGGATTTATTACCAGAATCCTATCAAGTCGGTCTACAAATAAAGAGCGCGCCACAGAACGAGCAGAGCTGAGGATGAACCTCCAGGAGCTGGGGCTGCAAGCAGATGCAGCACTACAAAAATGCAGGGGTAGAGACTATGATCTCCTAAACAATCAAGAATCGTTTCTAGTTTCCCACTGAACAGTTTTTTAATTCGTGTAATTCATTACCCTCAGAGCAAACGACACTTAATTTTTAAAAATAGGTGCACTTTTACATTCCTTAGTTTCTCTTGTTCCCTGCTATCCATACACACGTGTGAAGCACATAGCTGCGATCTGGGCACGCCGGGGAACTAGAGCCAACCTGAGCATCTCACCTCAACCAAAGAATTCACTTCTTGCAGAGCAAGAGGAGTAATGCTGTGCTGATGTGCTGTTAAAATAATGCTAAGAAACGCGCGTGGTACCAAAAAACGGGTGAAGAAGGAAAAACGACAAGCTACTGCTTCAAGGCTATTGAAAACTCCAGGCGTATCAGCGCCCAGGCCCACGTCCCTCCCGCAATCCCCGCACGATGCTGAATAACTGCAGCTCACTACAGCATTCCCGTCCTGTCAACCCAAGGGAGCCAGTTCCTGTCCAAAGGAATCACTCCTGATTCTGCAGAGCAAAGGAGCAGAACCAACTTGGCCAAGCTCACGCCAAATTCGAAGGCAGCCCTTACTAACGCCTATCTCTCAACGAAAGTCGGGGCCATGGGTGGCACCATGCAGGGTCCTCAGTCCCTGCGCTTCCATCCATGAAAGTCTCGGCAAACTAGCGGAGCTCTCCCACTGCAGACTGGGCGATTCCTCGCTGTCCGCAGTGCCCTGGGTCAGACCGGCCGCTAGCCCCCGACAAACGCCTCAGAGCAGCCCGGGCAGGCACAGCCTCACCGCCCTCCCCCACAGGCCGGCGCTGGCAGGTGCCCCTGCCGTGCCAGTCCCCTCAGACCCGCCCGCCTGCCTCCCCTCCCCCCCCTCCCCCCCCCCCCCCCCCCGTACCTTTCCAGCTGAGGCGCAGGTTCCACTCGTAGAAGAATATGAGTTTCCCCTTGCGGCTATTGCAGGACGCTTCGCCTTCCACGTGCTTCAGGTCGCTGATCTCGCAGCGCCCGGCCTCGCCCTCCACCACCAGCCCTACCAGCACCTCCTTCAGCTTGCTCTTCGACCAGCTAGTCGCGTCCCGTTCCGTCCTGGGCCGGCAAAGCAGGGCCGTTTAGCGCCGGCCGTCAGGGCAGTCCCCATGTCCCCCCTTTATCTTCCTTCCCGCCCAGGGGCCGCCGCCTCAGGAGCCCCAACGGTCGTAACGGCCGCGCCGCGCGCCGCCCCTCACCAGTGCCAGTTGTTGACGTTGGTGGCGTCCGCGCGCTCCTCCACGATCCAGCGCGGGTCCCCCTGTCCCCACTTGGCCATGGCGCTGACCCCGGCCCGGCCCCGCCACTGTAGCGCCGCCGCTTCCGCCCGCGGGCGACCCAGGCAGAAGGTACCAGAAACTTCCCCTCCCCCGTCCCTCGCTCCCTGCTGCCGGAGGAGGAGGAAGACGAGGCAGCGCCGCCCTTCCTCCCTTACACATACTCCGCGGAAAGGGAAGGAGGGAGCTACCGGGACCCTCTCTCAGTTGTTGCGGAGCTCCTCCGGCGGCGAGGCGCTGCTGGGGCGTGGCCCTGGCTGCCTCGGGACCTCCGGGACAAAGGTGGTGCTGGACTTGGGACGAGAGTGTCTTCTGGGGGGGCTGACCAGTGCTGGCGGGAGGAAAGGCAGCTCGCAACTAGGAAATGCTAGGCTTGGCTTTTCAAATAGTAGACGCGGCAAAGAGCAAAGAACAGAGGAGTGATGCCTGAGAAAAGAGCTAATCCAAAATAATAACGAGGCAGCAGAGCTGGAATTGGTTTTATTAGCTTGCCCTTTCACACATTATCATACGAAAACAAATAGATTATGGGAGAGCATCCCTTCAAGGGGAGTGACCATTCTGGAGCTTGCCCTTTCTTGTCCATCTGTTAGAGCACAAACTCCAGGCTGATCAAGATTGCATTTACATGTCATTATTGCTCATTTAATTCCAAAAAATTTTCTTCAGCATTCTTACTGATTCAAAGATACGTCATCAAGTTCAAAATCTTCAGGCTCTGCATGCAAGATAACTGCCACGTCTGAAAATTTTACTCCTTTCACTTTTTTTTCAGTGGTATTGGGATCAGGTGTTAAGGAAAGAGCTGACTCTTTATTTGTATCTGTCAGAAAGTGATCCTGCAAGAAAACAACACACATGAGGCAGAAAGCTGTGAAATGGTGTAACAGACTAATTCTAAGCAGTAAGAATCCTATAACGTGAAGCTTACAAAGAAAGTATCATTTTCAAGGCTGCAGGTTTTGGAAACAGCACATGAGGATTCTTTACACATTCTGTAAAAGCTGGAAGTCCCCATTCTCTGGACATACAGCTCTCAGCAGGGACAAAACACAGCTCCTCTTCAGAGATCTTTATTATTTAACATAAGGCAGGGTTTGTTTCATTTTACTTACATCCCAACTTTACTTTTAACAATTCTTCCAGTTATTTGTTGAACAAGGATGAAATAGCTTTTCAGATTCCAAGAATGGTGTGAGAGCTAAGTACCTGCTTTGTTGTGAATTCTGCAGCAGGCTGGGCATACACATTGCTGGGTTTGAGGGCTTTCCCAGATGCTACACCTTCTTCATGTCCACTGTTGCAATTTAATGTCTCAGGGCAATCACCTTGTTCATCCATCTGAAGGTCTTTATCAGCATCACCTCCTCTGGTGTTCCTCAGGTTGCTAAAAGCTATTACTTCACTTTTCCTGAAAGAGAGTTAGGAGAATTTGTAACACCTTGAGCTTGCAAATAGTTCAGTGACAAAAATCTTAGGCTCTCTAAAACTGAGAGCAGTATACATACTGATCTCAAAATCACTGGGATTTAACCCAGGGGAATGGTAAGTAGCTTCTTGTATCCTGAAGGGGGTTTTCTGCATAATGTTTAATGATTTGCCAAAGAATAAGTAGGAATTTGTAATTTCTGAGACAAGATTAAAAAGTACTGGCTTCCTTCAAGTGTGGAAGTTTTAACTTGTAGGAGTTCATAAAGTTGACCTATACACTAGTGAAAGATGCAAGGAAAATCCTATGTTACCAGAATAAACTAGAACTTCAGATATGCTGGTTTAGAGATTTGTGATATCAGCATTCCACTTACGCATCATTCATGCGCTCTAGTTTCCCTAAACCTTTCAGACTTCCATTGTTGTCAGCTACATATGGATTGTCAATTCCCTCCACAATTTCAGCTTGCTTCTTAACCAGATTCTCTGGATTGGACTTTCTGAAAATGAGAAACACATGAAAATAAAATTAGTTCTTTTCTATGGCTGGCTTGACAGTTGTTTTAGAAACAGAACATGAAGCACTCGTGTCATCAGCTTAGCAGACATTTATTTGCAGTATTATTCAGGGGACTAGTTCACAGGGATGGGATTTCTGCCAGCTCTCTGCGTAACCTGAGCCAGTGTTTTGCCACCCCAACTCTTCCTTGTATGTAGTCTAAATGTCCCCTCTTTTAGTTTAAAACCATCACTCCTTGTCCTGTTGCAACAAAAATCTTATCCCCATCTTTTTTATAGACCTTCTTCAAGTACTGAAAGGCTGCAGTAAAGTCCCCTTGCAGCCTTCTCCAGGCTGAACAACCCCAACCTTCTCAGCCTGTCCTCATAGGAAAGGTGTTCAGATCATTTTCATGGTCCTCCTATGGACCTCTCCAACAGGTTAATGTTGTTCTTATGATGAGGGCTCCAGAGCTGGATGCAGTATTCCAGGCAAGGTCACACCACGGTGGAGTCGAAAAACAGAATCACCTCCTATTTGTCTTCCTCTATCATGTGGACCTGCTGCCACTGAAGTTAGCAGCAGAACCTCCCGTGGTTTCAGCATTCATGGGGTTAGAGGAGACTTATGTGGGTATAATACAGTTATTTATGCCCCCCCTTCAAAGTTAAAATGTCTGTGATCCCCATTTCTCTGATTTTAAAAGTATTTGTTGTTGCTGTGTGACAAACACAAGAAGAAACCAAGCGGTAGTCATGTGTCCAGTATCTACAGCACAATGCCAGGCATTCTGATTTACAGCAAGTCTTGGGCAATACTGCACACAAATATCAATAATTCAGAGAAGTATTTTTCAGGTTGACATTTCAAGTAAACTTATTAGTTGTAAGTCTAAATTACATTGTTAAACTATTTGTACCTGTTCCTTTTTTTACTAAAAACTATGTATGCCAGGAAGGCTGCGAGAATGCAGGCTAGCAGAACACCCAGCACGATGGTTGCAATGAGTTCAGGAGTCGCTGACTCTGCAGGAGGCTCTTCTATAACAGCAGTTACAGATGTTGAAAATATTTTCTCCAGTTCCATCTCAATGTCACTGTTCTGCTCTCTTAGATTTCTGAAGACAGAAGGGTAAAATGCTGTCATTACTGACCTCCATTAGTAACATCAGCCACTATTACTAGTTTAGGAGAGCTGTTGAGTCTGGAAATTACGTGTTTAGATAGCAGCTGTCCTTCACAGGATGCTTATATGAATACACCACTGTCATGTCATGACTGTAAAATACATCTAAAATACAAGCTTTTCATCAACATTCTGCAATTCCAAAAGCAAAATGTATGTCAATTATAATCTTTCTGCTCCAGTTTTATTTAAATCTGACTTTTGAATGCATTTTGCTTAAAGACCCTTATTCATGTTTTTGACAAACTCTGAAAGTTACTTTTCAACAAAGAATGTAAGCTTTCTGAATTCTCATAAATCCATTTAAGCCTTGAGATAAATCTCAGATAAACTGTTATTTGATCTAAACCTGTCCAATCCAAGATACTAATAATTTTAAGGGAAACCAAACCTAGCTGCATAGCTCTGACACCCCGAGGACAAACTGTGCTATACAGACCTTTTCAAATCTTCTGCAGGTACTTCATTGTTTTTCTCATCAAAAGCAATGATTTCCATATAGGTTACATCAGTGCTGCTTTTTGCTTTTCTCTCCAACTCATTGGCATGAATATCAATGACATACACTTGCCATGAGAGTTTATCTTCCAGAAGTCTGCCATCATATTAAGAAAAAAAATTGGAATTAACTGGGCAATGACCAATTGTTTTACTCTGGAAATTAAATTATACAATCCAGAATACATAAATCCATAATATATACTACACACCAAGAAAACTTCCCCCCAGCCATGTCTTAATACCCAGACCTAAGTGCTCTTTTCTCCTCCCCATGCCTCCTTACATTAGGCCCAACCAGCCCAGAATTACGTAGAAAACATTAACCAGGCTGCTCAAGACAAAAGATAGGCCTGAAATCCTCCCCAGTACCAGATGAGAGCTCACACCTTCCCAGGAGAAGAGAGAATGGACAAAAGAGAGCTGGCTGTGTAGCCAGCCTATAAAGGGATTGCAGAATTATGGGATAGAATAACAATTTACAATCCTGGGTCCTGTCTATCTCTTTGGAGGTCTGTGCTTTATGGTTTAAGACATCCCAGTGCCTTAAACCCACAACAGACAGGAAAAGTAGTATCTTTGCAGATATTAAGTATTTTAATTTAAGCATATAAAAATGCAAGATGGTATCATTGAGTGAGGAAAAAGTAACCCTGTCCTTATCTCTGGTAAGCAAAAATAGTTTCCATTAGTAGGTGCTACATAACTTTTTTACACAGTCTGAAAAGTCTTAGATAGGTGCCATTAGCATAACTGAACAGTTAAAGCAGGGGAGGGCTAACCTCCATCCCTAGAGTTCATAACCTATATTGTGTAGTATGTCATATATTTAGTTTCTTTCCAAAGAAACATAGGCATCATTTCGTGCTTGGCATTAGTTGTTATAAATACAAGCAGTGATACCTATATGGTATTATAAACAGTAAAGGTAGGGAGGAGGGAAATCCAGCCTCATAATCCTCATTGTTTTTCTCCTCCTTTGGCACAGATTGATTTTTCATCTGTAGCAAAGTTGGCTTTGGTTTGTGAATTCCATCCTGTCTGTCTCCACATTTGTATATTGGGCCTACTATCTATGAAACAGTGTTATCCTAGGCTGTCAAAAAAAAACCACTGAGTCCTCTCAAAATCATCCAGTCCAAAGACCTCTGACATTCATCATCCCTGGGCAAATCCATGCCAGGGAAAAATATGGTGGATTCCTGTGAATTCCCTCAAATTATTCAGAGCTACATCAAGCTGAAGAACTAGCTTTCCCTGGGCACTGGCTGTACCATCTCCCCTGTAGGCTGTCAGACCCCTGTCTCAAAGGGACTCTACATTTTTAATCACTAGATGTTTTAGCAGTATAAGTTTTAGAGTTTCAAAAATACCTTTTTATTTCAGGAATGTTTCTTTCAACAGCATTGATCTTCTGATTAAGTGCCACCACCACAATGTTGTTACTGGAACTGGAATCAACAGTTACCTAATAAATTAAGAAATCACATGTAAAATTTTCTAAGATGTTTGTAACTCTCATAGATTGGCTTTCAAAAACAAACAAAACAAAACCTCCAAAGAAACCCAGAAACCCAAACCCCTCCGATATAAAGTAATTGTCCTCTGACATAACAATTGTCCTCTCAAAGTCACTCTTCAGTCTTCGTGTCACTGTATCTTTATATGCCAGTGTAAATGGCAACCTCATAATTCTGACCTAGAAGTATGTCATAAAGATTGGTGATTCTGCCAGTCTCACTGTGTGGTGCTAAGTAATTCTTTTTGTCCTCACCAAACCTAGCCTGTCTTGCATACAGAGTTTTAACATGGAAGTAAATCAGGACTATAAATAGCAATCTTCCTTACAGCGACTGTTGTTTGGGCTGTGAGTTTTCTTGTGCCTTGGTCTGCAGCTTGCACTTCCAGATTAAATGTTCCAACCTTTCCTGCTACAGAAACTGTGAAAACCTGCCCCGTGTTTTCATCAATGTCAAATTCATCCACTTGGTTATTCACTAAGCTGTACAGCAGAAGTCCATTTTCTCCTGAGTCTGGATCTGTGGCCTGTGTTTAAAAAAAAATAAAAGAGATGATCTGTGAAACTCAGCTTGTGGCTTTTGGGGTGCACATTGCTCTTCAATAATTAAACTCTGCAGCTGGTACTTGTAAGACAAGAAGTATTCTAGGACAGTGCTGTCATAATATTTCTGTTTGCACTAAACAAAGTGGTGTCATTCTGGTAGTTTGTGCCCCAAAGATATAAAAGGGGAAACACATTTACCATAAAGTCTGGAGGATTCTGTGGCTGCAAGCATAAAAGGAGCAGGCTAGAACTGAACCAGACAGAAAAAAAGGGGAACTGCTCTACTTTGTAATTGATTTGCCTTTCAGGACTGAGAGATTAAAAAAAGTGGTTAATGGTGCCAAAGAGAGCAGTAGTCTGTGCAGTCTGTAATCCATAATAGCAGCATGATTCTGAACAGATTGTACAGCTCTTCTGACAGCCCCACTGGTAGGGCAGGTATAGGTCAGTTTTCTGAACACCTCATCCCCCCCACTAGCATTAGGATAAACTGAGATGATGGGCAGAAGCTCAAGTTTTCAATAACAGATGTAACAGTTCCTTTAACCCACTTTAACAGTGGGAAAAATACAAATCTTCCAAAAGATTTCTCTCCTCACAAAGAGCACAGAGACCTTACCTGAACTGTAATTACAGGGTACTTGTATGGCACAGAATTTGGTATCCGAGCAGAGTAGGTACTGTTCAAGAATGTTGGCTCTTCATTTACATCCTGCACTGAGATTGTCAGCATTGCCACATTTGGGGCAAACAGACCTGTTAAACAAACACAACTGCAACAATAATCACCAGCAAAGCACAAATTTCAAAGGCCAGGTCAGGCTGAAGCTTTGCAACAGGATCTCTGTTGCATGTGAGGAAGAGGGAGAAGAAAGAGGATGCTGGAAGGATGTGCCCAGAGAAGCTCAGTCCTGGGGCTTCAGTAAGAGTGGGCAGCTCAAGGCAAAAGATGACAGCACTGCTTGTCTGTCAGCCCTCTCCAGCTGGCTGTGCTGTACCAAGCAAGGGACAGGCACATTCCTCCAGCTCCTGCCCAGATGTTATATTCTTTTCTGAGATGACAACAGGGCTCTGTGAGGGTTTGCACACACGAGGGAAGGCTGCTGGATTTTCTCTGCAGAACTTTGACCTTCAGCTTTTCATCCTTTGCATCAGACTTTTCAGTTAAAGAGAATCATGGTTCCTACACTGCAAATACAGAAGTTCATCGTGTAGAGTGTTCATCACCTCTAATTTAAATTGAAATGTCCTACAAAGAATAAAGTTACCTGAACGCTGTATGCCTGCAGCAGAAGAGAAATCTTCATTTGCCTCAATGAAAATCACATACTGAGAAACTTCCTCGTAGTTCAAATTAATTGCTGTTCTCAGCTGACCACTTCTTTGATCCAATTTAAAATGACCTGAAAGGAAAAAATGTGCACCTTTGTTGTTACAGCTACAATTTATTTCACTGGTATCCCTCCTACCTCTTGTGCCTTAGCTGCTCTTATGAAGTTTCATTAATCCTCTGCTCTTAAGAAAATGAAACAACATTTCCCAGACCAAACAGGCTTTAAATAGGTAAAAGAGCAACACACTTGGAAACAGAACTGCAGCTTCTTGTTGCACAACTCCTTTTTCACTGATTTCCAGGTTTTCCTCTCAATTTCTAATGATTTCCTTCTTTTGTGCACCAAATGGGAGTCACAGCACAGCTGCAAAAGCTTGAGGGAGCACAGGTGCCCTTACAGCAGCAAGCATGAAGAAATGCTAGACAAAGTGATTGGCAGGGAAGAAGCTGCTCACTAACAGCAACTTCTACCTTCGCTCTCCAATCTGCAAAATGATTGTAACTTAAGACTACAGGAACCCATTTTCTGGCAAGTTACCACCACCCTCTTTAGTCAAAGACGACAAACAAGGTCCATGACCAAGAGCCTCAAGATAAATTCTTTGTGTACTTGCTTTTTCTTTTCCTTTTTTATTTTTAAATGAAAAATAATTTTTCCTTCATCTCCATCTCACATACAGCAGTGTCTGCCACACAGAAGACAGGTTATTGTGCTATCTTAGCTATTTCAGCTCATAAGGAAATAGCACTCACCTTTTTCATTGCCAGATACAATTGTATAATTTAACAATTTTCCAAGAGCTCCAACCACAGTGAAAGCATAAATGAAATAATCCACTCCTGTGTTTTCCAAAACAGAAATGCTAAAACAAATGAGAAAGCATAATGTTACATCTTCCAGAAGTTGATGTATTGGCAAGCTTAGAAATTTAACTTTTTAAGAGCAATTTCTCAGTGGAAAATCCAGCCCACTCCCCTCTAGTTGTTTGCTAGAGCTCACTGACTTTCTGAGTGCAGTGTGAGCCCTGCTTTTCTAGCCAGACTTCTGTTTATCCTTGAGTAAAGCCTCGGGAAGAGGGTCATCTTAGTGTGCAAGAGAAAAATAACAAAGAATCTGGCTTATACAAGCTGCACAGTAAAGAAATCAAAGGCAATGCCTCACATCATGTTCACAAAACAACTGGCATAGCAGAATTTCATGTTTTGCTGAAAGAAAACATGATGTCATTTCTTCTGCCTAGAAGAATATGAAAATTAGCTTCAGCTTTCAACTTCACTGTGTTTTTTTTTTGCTCCCAGGAGAATATATACCAGTAATGTAACCTCAGAGGAAAGTCTCACCTGATTTCACACTCATTAAACCGAGGAACAAATGGACGGTTGTCAAACACATTCAGAGTGATCATAGCAGTGGCATTTAAAGACGGCAAGCCTTTGTCCTTAGCCATCACTGTTAAGTGGATCTCTTCAAAATCAGACAGGTTTCCAGTTGTAATTATTTTCCCCTCATGTATATTTTCTATCAGGAAAAATGGGCTGACGTTTCGATCAGGGAGGATGTAATATTCAATCAGGCCATTTTGCCCCTGCCATGAAAGGAACAGAACTTCATATAACTATTGCTTGCAGGACCACCTTGTTCCATTGTCCCAAGCCTCATCATACAGACTTACTGGGATCCCAGTATTTTCATACTTAAAGGGACAGAAAGCCAGAGGTGTTTTTAAATAACTAGAGAGAACCAGGCTCAGAGCTGCTTTGTGCTTAAGGAAAGGGCTAATGGGCAGAGTTGCCCCACCTCCCCCAAATTAAGTTATTGCTAATTCCCATAGCAATTAGCTATTCCTAGGGTAGGGTGGGATAAACACTGAAACAATAAATCTGACAACATTTAAATGCCTCTAAATAAATTTCTTTTGAGAGTGAAAGCTACCTATGGGAGGATAGGTGTGAATAAAAACACAAAGCAGAAGAAAATTCACAAGCATTTTACAGTTACATAGTAATAAGGGGGGTGGGGAAGAAAAAATCTCTGATGAAAATAAGGGCATGTGGAGGGGGACAGTCAGAGTAGCAAGGCATATAAAGGTGTGATGTCAATGAGAATAAGCCAAAGTCCTTTAGATCCTCTTCTTCACACCTTGAGGAGAAACACTTCCTCCAGCTGCAATGAGAGCAAGTTGTGTTCCTGCCTGCCACAGGAGAGCTGGATACATTCTACCCTATGCACATCACTTCACTCTTCTGAGACAAGCCATTTTGACAAACCCTAGGGCTGGCTCTGTTGCACTGGGTTCTGCACTTCTGAAAAGCATTGTCTTCTGTTCTTCCATAGTTCTGCAGCAGCAAGACCAAACTGTACCATGAACATCTCTTGTCATTAAGTAGCCTGTACATTTATAATTACTTCAGGAACAGGCAAAGAATATAAAGCAAAATGTAATCGTTTCAGTATTGGACTCTACCCCAGAATCCTGAAGGGGCAGCAAAGGATTGGCTGAGTGCTACTCTGCATGGCAGAGGACCAGGCACATTATCTGAAGGATGAGTTTCAGGTCTCACAGAGTCCAGCAACTTTCATCAGCAGTTTCACTTTTCATTAAAAAACAACAAAAACCCTTGAGAAGGATGATAAAGCAAAAGGCCTATTGGATTATTTGCATTAATAGGTAGCAATTTTAACCCAGATTCTGGGTGAAGAAATAAGCACTTGATCCACCTATTTTGTTGTCACTTGTACATGTTTCATCTTTTAAATGACATAATTAGTAGTGATGTTGTCATGGTGATCTGGGTGACTACTGGATCTCTCTGCCAGTATCTGGATACTATTTGATGGGTGTGGTACAGATGTATCAAACAAAAATACTTCAAAAAAATGGGGAGAGAATTAGCTGAGGTACCACACTTCAGAGGCAGGCATTTCCATGTATGAGCCAGCTAGATGATATTTAGCCTTCACTGATTCTTCTATTTCAGAAGTTCAAATAACTTCACAGACACTAAATTGCCTTAGCCCTTGTACACTCCTGAATCATCAGTAAAACTCCATTAAGGCTGAAGAAGCATGCACAAAGACAGGGAGTACATAAGTGCCAAGGTGGAAACATCAGAAGTCCTAATTTCCAATTCACAGTGCTGTTAGTCAATCAGAATTCACTTTCTGCTACATTTATCATTTCATGCCTAGAGAAAAATATATTTGGGCTGCAGCTTAAAACCACGTCAAACTAAAGCAGGCCTAGTTACCTGATCTTGGTCGGTGGCACTCACAGTTATGACATGAGTACCTACAGGATTAATCATGTTTATAGAAGCAGAATAGGAACTCTGAGCAAATACTGGAGCATTATCATTCACGTCAATCACTAGAACAGTGACATGAGTTGCTGCCTAGAAAACAAAATGGTTTTAGCATTTTAGACCATTTAGAATGTCTTGGTGATATTCTTTTCATTATTTGCATATGCAACAAGAAGCATAGATTAGATTTAGAAAATGCTGTGGTGAAATACTGTGTTAGCTTTTATTTTGTGAACTCAACATCAGAGATTGCTACAGGATTTTACTACAAGAGAGGCAGGAATTCAGTGTTGCAGTAGGATTCTACCTGAAGGGTGTCTGAATGAGTAAGAAAAGGATGAGTTCACAAGGCCAACATGTCTTTCTGCTGCTGCTAGATACAGCTAAGGGAACCACATATATTCTAGTTCCATTAATAAATAAAAGAATTAGAACAACTTGCTGAAAACTACATTTTCTCTCATAAAAAGTTATAGAATCATAGAATAGTTCTGGTTGGAAGAGACCTTTACAATCATCAGGCCAACTATTAGCCCAACACTGCCAGGTCACCACCAAATCATGCCACTCAGCACCTCAGCTACACATCTTCTAAATGGCTCCAGGGATAGTGGCTCAACCACTTCCACAGGCAGCCTGTGCCAGTGCTTCACAACTCTTTCTGTGAAGACACTTTCCCCAATACTAAACCTAAACCTGCCCTGGCATAACTTGAGCCTGTTTGCTCGTGTCCAATTGCTTGTTACCTGGCACTTACACAGCAAACATTTACAGTACTAACAGCAGCAGGCAATAATAACACCAGCTCTCCAGCACATTAGCCTGCAAACAATTCAGGGTCAGTTTCTACTATGCATGATTTCGAAGTCTTTTAACCAATTATGGAGCATAATACTACTTAGTATGGACAAAGGATACAAAGGTCTGTCTGACCCTAAACATTATTAGGTGACTCAGTTATTCTACACAGCAATCATTTCTGATACATCTCCCTTCCACTAATTCAAAATCCACTCTGAACAGAAGACTGATTGTTCATTACAATAATGGTCTTTTACCTGATAGAAAGGGGCAGATTTATTGTTGACTGCGCTCACTGTAAGGTTGTATTTATTCATGGTTTCATAGTCTGGAGGGTTCTTGATCCTAATGATGCCATGTATTTCATCTATTTCAAATACATGTTCTCCACCACCTGAGATACATTTAAAGATTATCAGTGACTACATCCTAGAAACAATTACCTAAACTCTAAAATTATATGTTTACTTGTGTCCTGAGCTCATTAAATATTTTTTTAAATAACATATAGACAACATAAGTGGAAAACAAAGTATTTTAAGTGGATGAGTGTTTGCCATTTGAGCCAACAGAATGGGTTAAACAAATTTTGCAGACACATCCGTCACACACAAAAAGGAGTAGTGCATGAGGCATGCAAATGATGGACAGCACACTGAAGTTCTGGGGTGAATCTCTGGAAGCAAGTTCCTCTAAGCCCACACAACTCCTAGAGGAGACTGGAGGTCTTCCTGGGCACTTTTATAGTCCTCTGACCTTCTCTGTGTCCAGTTTCATGTTTACTGGTTGCAGCAATCAGGAAGCACAGTGCTCCTGCCAAGCTATCCTAGAGGACATGTCAATGAATTTATTCCCTCTAGTGAAGGTGGACTGAGTGGCACACAGATATAAAGAGCAATAAATTTGACCTGAGTGGCTTTTACTGGTTTTGACCACGCTTCTCCAAGGCCACCTAGAAGTCTGTACGCATATTAGAAAACAAAAGGCTCTAAAAACACAAACTGTATACTTTTCACTCTTGCTGGTCCATACAACAAAACCAACTACTTCAACTACTGCAGGTCTTGGTCCACAGGGGTCTAACTCTCCATCTCTGTCAGATTTAGGGGCAGTGTCAAAACTTCTCAACTGTAAGGCCATCAGCTACCACAGTTAAATGAAACAGGATGCACAAATTGGAGCTCTCAGCCACTGCAGTTCACAAGCTCGTATATTAATGTAAAATGAAATTGAAGGAACTTTTTACTAATAGTCTGGGCAGAGATCTGAGGCAGCAGAGTAGGTGACATTCTGTCTGTTTTGGCAATTCTGCTGCAGAGGTAAAGGTGTCCAGCGCAAGGGTGAAGATGACAGCTCTCCAGCAGCCCTCAATAGTGAACTGGGTCCCTGACACAGCCATGATACCATTTACATCTGCTCTTTGTAGCTGTGAAATGCTTACAGTTCACAGGCTGAGGAAAGGCTTAATTTAGCAACATTTAATAACTGGCACAGACAATGGGTTCTACAAGGCAGGGATGAATTATGAGACCATTATTCCTCATCCAAGAAAGCTATGGACATATTCTTCATTAGAATAACTTCTGATGACTGCAGCTACAGCAATCAAATAGCTAAATATATATTTTTTTAAAGCTAATGTTTACCAGAATGAAGAGTATGATTAAAAGCACAACAGTTTGTAGTTTCTGCAAAAGATGTTTCTAATTAATCAGTTTGAAAGCTGTATGGCCATAAATTAGTAAAATACCAAACAATGTGAAAGTGAAACTTCTTGGTTTACATGGAAAGGGGTTAGGAGGTAACAGACATAATGCTGTTTATGCTCAGAACAGTGACAGTTGTTCCCCTGCAGTGAGAGAATTCCTTGTTACCTGTAAGGTTGTATAGAACAAAGGCATTGTCTCCCGTGTCTCTATCGGTTGCTGTGACTTTTCCAACTACAAATCCCACAGGCACATTTTCATTTACACTGAATTCAGTTGCTGGATCAAAGACAGGTGGCCAGTCATTAACATCAATGATCTTTATGACAACTGTGCAGTACCCTCTTTTCTTCTCAGGGATTCCATCATCTTCAGCATATATCACAAGCTGTAAGTTACACAATTATTAGTAATGAGAAATCATACAAATAGGTACTTGTATAAGGGTTAACAAAATGCTGCTGAATTTTAAACTTCAGAGTATTCTTAAAAATGTAAAGTGAAATTGTGGATTCACCTCAAAATTATTATAGAAAATGTCATGATTATTTGGTCAATTAAAAAAGATCATAAAAAAAAAATCCAGCAGTGGCAGCAACAATAAAGAAGATTAACTGAGAATTGTATCTGCAAGATGTCAGGGTCTGGGTTCAAGCAAATGGCACCAAACACACGAGCTGTCATTATGAAGTTAGTTACTCGTGTGCTGAAGGGTTTGAGAGTTTGTAGGATAAGCAAACTTGAATTTCACTGTAACCTAAGTGTCTTGCTTTAGTAATGCAACACATCTTGAGATGCTCATATTCTAAACCAACACATTAGGTATGCAAGCAATATCAAACTAAACAATCTGAAGGGGGCCTACAGGAAGGCTGGGGAGGGACTTCTCAGGATAGCAGGTAGTGATAGGACTAGGGAGAATGGAATGAAGCTGGAGGCGGGGAGATTCAGGCGGGATGTGAGGAGGAAGTTCTTCACCATGAGAGTGGTGAAGCCCTGGAATGGATTGTCCAGGGAGGTGGTTGAGGCCCCATCCCTGGAGGTGTTTAAGAGCAGGCTGGATGAGGCTCTGGCCAGCCTGATCTAGTGTGGGGTGTCCCTGCGCATGGCAGGGGGGTTGGAACTGGATGATCCTTGTGGTCCCTTCCAACCCTGACTGATACTATGATACTAAAACCAAAAGTGTCACCTGTTATCCACAGAAAAGATAAGGAGTTCTGAACAGTGAATACTTAAGAAATCTAAAGCAAACCTGATACTCTCTAGGATCCTCTTCATAATCAAAGGAGACAGTAGAATACAGAATTCCAGTTGTTTCATTTATCCTGAATTTTAGTTCATCTCCTGTCAGAAAGCCATATGTCAACAAACCATTTCTTCCTGTATCATTATCCTGAGCTTTGAGCTGTACAATCTGAGTAGCAGGTAAATTCTGTGGATGAAGAACAGATTGAGGCTGTCAGAAACTGGGTAACTGCAATTTCTTGAATCATGTGAAAGGCAGGAGTAACAGACACTGCATACACTTGCAACGATAAAGACATCTTGTGGTCCCTCCCAACCCTGACTGATACTATGATTTTGAAAATAAGAATTATGCAACTTGTTCAACTCAGTAAGAAAATTTCTTGTTTTCTCTAATTTACAGAAGAGAACCAAAGAACTGTTCACCACTGTCACTGTGTCATCAATTTTCAGGAAGAAAAAAAAATCACCATGATTTTAAACAGGCTGAACATTAACCTCAAGCATTGGACTTGCTGTTGAGGAGTTATTTGTGTTTAACAGCCTCTACTCCTATGACAATGAATTAATGTTCTCAACTTCAAAATTGTGTTTCTTTTTGAACACTGTTTGGCTAACAATTACTCTTTTCTATTTCTTCCTTTTAAAAACAGTTATTTGCATCAAGATTGACAGTAACTACCAGTGTTTTACATGCATGGCCATTTGACACCTGATCTGAAGTTGTTTGATCCTCCTCTATAAATTTCTACCATGTAAATATTTCACATAGAAATAAATTTTTAAGGTTGGAAAATGTGACTAACTCTCCCCCATCGCACTGACTGGGAACATTAAAAATAAGCTCAATTAAGCTCAATGTCAGAAATGAACCAGATTTTAAAATCAGCTGTGGCTGTTAAAGAGAATGGGTATGAATCAGCTGGGAATCTCAAGGTCCATGCTGCATACATAACAGCACATGATCAATGTGCTTTTTATTAAAAAAAAAGAGCTAGTAGATGAAAGGGTGAAAAATGTTTTCTGAAAATTGAAGAGTGAAATGTTGAGCTAGATGGTTTTGCATAATTAAATGCTGTGGCCCCTTCTGTAGGATATCAGAACAGAACAGCCACAGACTGAAATCTAGCTTGCTTTCTGCTGCTGAATATTTTTCATCAGGGGAAAAAAAATCACAACAGCTTGTACCTGAGCAAGAGGAGAAATGTTGCTAAGTTAGATACTTTTGCCTGCTACTTCTCTCTACAAACCTCACTAACAAAACGCTGAGTGAGAGTCTATGAGGTACTCAGCATATCCACTAGATTTTGAATGCACACAAATATTCTCTATGCACAAATATGCAAAATCAAGTGGCTCTTTTTTCCCCCCACGGAGCCCCTTAGCAAAAGATTCATTCTTCATTCAATATGTCCACCCTTCTAGACCATTGTCTATACATACTGTAATTTTCAGCTTCAAATAAACCTTAAAACAGAATAAACCAGCAAGCCTCTCCAGTTCCAGAACGTTTACTAGTATACTCACCAACATGGTTTGGTTTTGTTTTCTGGACAATTTACATTTGTGATTCAGTTTGGATGACATTTTCTTACCTCTTCCAAGCTTTCTTCTATTAGAGAGGATGGGAAAACCGGAGAGAAATAGTTTTCAACAATGACTTCCACGTTCACAGACACTTCATTAAATAAGCTGTCATTAGACGAATCTGTTGCTCGCACGATGAAAGTGACTGGAAAATCTTCTGGTTGCAGATTCTTTGTTGTTTTTACAATACCAGTGGATGGATGGATGAAGAAATACCCTGGTTTAAAAAAACCCAGATTTCATTAGTTATGAACCCTTCAATGGCAACTATCTATTATGCATGTATCATATGTCACAGTTTTCTTCAGAGAAGAAAATAAATTTCAGCTTCTATTTATGAGAATGTCACATCTATCCAGTGCTGTAATTACCAAAACCAAATAATTCAGATGGGAACCAAAAGAGAAGTTCACTCCACCACTCTCCAGTCAGGTGGTCTTCCTCTGAAACAGTCAGTTTGTCCATGTTTCCGTCAAATTATTTCACAGAGTCAAAAGAATCATTTAGATTGGAATATACCTTTAAGACCCTCAAGTCCAACCATTAACCCAGCATGGCCAATTTCCTATGAAATCCTGTTCTGATGAGGAATTCTACAAGTTACTTCACAGAGAGCACAACTTCATACAAAATACAAAAACAAGTGGCTATGTTTGATGATACTACAAAATAATCTCTATGTTTAGCTACAAACAACACATGACAAAGCACTGATACACTTGATCCAATGTAAGGTTAGGCAACACACTGATGTTTGTTACAAAACTCTTGCTGAGTTAGAATATCTAATTCAGTATAAAGACTGCTGGTAGAAAAACTTTCTCCAGTCACCATAATTTTATTCCTCATCTTCCTGTAGCAGACAGAGGAAAGCATACAGTCAGTGCAGTCAGCTCCCTATCATATGGCTCCAGCCAACTTGACAGAAATTCAGATCATGTGCCCACACCTCATCCATATCAGATGTGTATATCTGGTTGCTACACATCCAGTATTAATGGCTGTAGAACAGGAAAAAAAAAGCAAAAAGAGAGGAAGAAGAAACAATCCAAAAGCTAGGTGCTCTGCAGCACCCTCTTCCTCATAACTGCACATAAATATCTTACCCTTTTCATCTCCAGAGACAATACTATATATAACAGGGGCCTCATAAAACACACTGATCTGTACAACAAATGTATCTGGCAGTGTCTTCACGCTCAGAGGGGCAGGCTGATAGATGGCTTCGGAGAACACTGGGAATGAAATGTTGGTAGGAGCGATCACTACTGTCACCTGCAAAAAACAGGTCACAACCATGGGGGTTATGTTTTCATATTTGGCAGACTGCTACTGAAGTATGCAACAGCAGAAGTCCACAACACTGCCAGTAAGAAATAAAACTAGAATTGCTGCATGCTATGTGCAGCACATCTCAAGTGAATTGACTGCTAAACAGCTCTCAGTGAGAGGGACTGATCGGTATTTGCAAATGTTCCAGCGGAGAACATGTGACTAGAGAAAGAGCTTGTAAGTACACCAATTCTGGTGAATACAATTTCTTGTCCTTTTTTTTTTCCCATTCTGCTCAGCTGTGATACTTAGTAACAGAAGATCACCAGCCTGTTATGAGCATTGTGTAAGAGAAACATTTCTTTTACATTTACATTTCTCAGTCTTCAATTTAGAGTTTATTTTATCTTGTATTATAGGAAAATAAACAGGAACATTGTTTGCACTCTCCTGTTTATTCTATCACATACTTCCATTACATCCCCTCTGACTGTCCCACTCTTTGACCTTACACTGAAACCTCCACACTTCTGATCTTCCTCCCTCATATTCTAGAGCTTCTATCTTTCTTTTCTGAAATTGAATGATTGAAACATTGATGGGCAGTGTACCAGAAATTTCTATAGCAGCAGTTCTATAACTCTGTAACCATTACCATCTTGTATGCTGTTCCTGGAACAGAAATGGCACTCTGACAACCTGATTCCAGTTTTACTAGTTTTGTCTCACTAATGGTTATTTTCTCTAGTGTAGTCACACTCAGAATAAAACAAACAAGCAAGCAAACAACTGGGGAATAAGCTGTGCAAGTAGGGACTAAGGTAAAGGTTTTGTTACCATTACAGAAGTTGAAAGAGGTGGCAGACCCATATCTGTAGCAGTGACCATTAAGGAGTAATACAGAAGAACACTCTGTTTGGATAAGTCTCTTGTTAGTGTTAGTACTCCTGTGGTACTGGAAAGACTAAAGAGGCCTTCTGAGTTTCCACCTGAAGACAGAAAATGGTATAGATGTTCAACAGAGCCAGCAGAGACAAGCAACAGAATTATGCCCAGTATTTAAGAGCCATGGGTTGAAATACTAATCTGTATATGTGATTTGGAGCAAGACACCTGGCCTCTCTCAATTCTGTATCACAAAATCATTTAGGCTGGAAGGGCTATTGTGAGGCCTCTAGCCCAACCTCGTGGCCCAAAAGTGGGTCATGAATGAATTTAGAACAGGTTGCACAAGGCTTTAATACATCAGGTACTGGAAACCTCCAAGGACAGCCTCTTTGGGCTTGGTTGTTCTCACAGAGGACTTTTCTTCTTAACCCTTGTACAGAGATAGAACTTGCCATGTCATTTTATGACCATTATCTCTGATTCTGATGTCAGGCAGCTTAGCTGAAGAGTATGCAAGCACCGCAATAACAAACACCCGTTTTTCTAACATACCTGAAATATTGTAGAAAATGTCTTCATCATAACCTTTGTTTTCATCTCTTGCATTGATATCTACTACCAGTGTGCCAGCTGTAGAATTATCTAGAAGGATCTGGTAATAGGAGGGCTTGTCAAATATGGGTCCTTCTTCATTGACATCTTCCACGTTAACTAGAAGAAGAAGGTCCATGTCTGAACATAAACATGAACTCACCTAAACAGTTGCAAGCTATTTCTTCAACTAACATGAACCAGCACAGATGGCTGAGGTGATCTCTCAGTTGGAGCTCTCAGTTTAAGCCAGGTGGCAACCTTGTTTTCTGTGCTTCAAAATGCTTGCCTTTGTGGATTAAATTACTTACTGCTCAAACAAGTTTACCACAATGGCTGCACTTCTGGCTAGCATGCGGTCACTACTATTTGTCATGAATAATATCATCAACTTGTTGCACTGGTGTACCTTCAGTTTACATATTCATCTGGTATTCTCTAGTCACTGGCTTAGATTGCAAGCACCTTATGACAGGATTGCTTAGTTTTATATATGTACATGACCTGGAACAACAGGGTCATGATCCATAATTACTGAGGCTGGTCATGCAGGAACATAGATAACACAGAACAAGAAGTAATAAACAAAGCAATACTTCCAGTCATACAGATCAAAAGCAAGGCTGCCAAAATCTAGGATACAAACTTCACAGAAATCTTTCACAGAATCACAGAAACATTCAGGTTGGAAAAGACCCTCAGGATCACCGAGTCCAACCATTAACCCCTACAAGGTTCACTCCTAAACCATAGCATGTTGTGGTGGGAAAAAAAGACTTATTTTATTGTTTTTTTAAGGAATAAAACCAACAGCAATGAAGTACTGTTATTCTAACAGCACTAAAAATCATTGTCCACAGTATTTTTACCACCCTGGAAACAGGTTTTCTGTACATGAGCAGAAAAAGAACTAAATTCAGGTTCTGGAAATCTTTTGAATCGAAAAGTCAATAGGTACTCAGACAATGAGAAAAAAATTGTGAATACATTTAAGTAATGCCAGTTTGCACCAAAAAAAACCCAAAAAACCTTCCTTTTTAACAAGCTGAACATATTTTAAGAGAAACTTCTTCAGACTAGTGAAAAGGTCACATGATTTCTGATAACTTTAGCATAACGTATTACCACTAAAGGCTATCTTTATGCCTCATAATTACATACGTTGAAAGATTCTCTAAGGTAAATGAATGTAAAATTTTCTGTGGTAAAATAGAGCTACCTGTAATGTTTGCTGTGTCCTGCATGTATGGCTCTCCAGGATTGAAAGCTTTCAGAATAAGTGTATACTGGGAACGACTTTCATAGTCCAGAGGTTGAAGAACTGTAACATTTCCAGACAGTTCTCCAATGTGAAATAAAGAAGGCTCTCCAGTTACTGTGTAATGAATAACGGCATTGTAGCCTATATCTTCATCAGTGGCTGCTGCAGTAAAAATCTGAGGGGAAAAAAAAAGGAAACCAAATAACTAACAACAAAATCACCAGGTTTAGAGCAGCATGGAGACTGGTGAAACACATACAAGACTGGTTGGTATTTAACTGTGTAGTTTCTGCTGGCTGAATTGCTAGTATGGCCATTAATTGCATTGTTAGAATAACGACACAGCATATAGCAGGGCTGGTAGCAGATGTTACAGATTCTTATGTGGAACCTTTCTTGACTCCTGTAAACCATTAGTTCACATCTGCAAGGCAGATATGGAACCAGGAATCATACACTGGAAGCCGACAAAAAAAGCTTAAGAACTGAGGGATGCTGGATATATGCACACGACCTACAGCGTTTCAAAACATGTTGCCCATCAGTCCTCTGAAAACTAAATACATGCAGTGTGCGACTGCTGTTGCGGACAGGAGGAAAAGTGGGAGAGTGGCACAGAGAGCTTTAGGAAGAGTCAGTGGGATAGGCACTGCACTGTCATATAAAGACAGCATACTGTGTGATTTTAAAGACTCCACCAAGTGAAAAAATATGTTCACCAGGGCACAATCATCACAGATCACTGCCATTTGCAAGAATGCAACTGCAGAACAGCCTATTTATTCCTAATGCTACATACCACATGTGGAGGCTCGTTCTCCTTTACAGTCACAGTGTACAATCTCTGAGGGAAGACTGGTGGGTTGTCATTCTCATCTTCTACAGTAATGCTTACAACTAAGCTTGCATATTGTGGTGGTTTGCCAGAATCAGTGGCCTGTGAAAAAAAAGACTGTCAATACATGCAGTACTACATTGATACAAAGTTATTTTACCAATTCAATTTGCTCCAAAATTGTGAAAACTACTCCCAGAGGACTTTCTGATGGGTCAATTACTGCTTGATGATATTGCTCCAGCCCTGTAGTTGATGTAGTTCACCTGTTAAATTATTTGTTAAGACTAAAGATCTCCTTCAAATATATTTGTGTATCATGGCCAGTGTTGGAGCACTTCTTTGTATGTGCAATAATTTGTCTGATGTTCATGGGGTATTTAGTCACTGCTACCAATTTACACAGCAGAAATCAAAGCTCTGCGTGGAAAACAAACAGTTGAAATGCATTAACGAATATTAATGGCATTCACTACGAGGAAGTATTTTTCTTGTGATGATTTGTTATTTTCTTTTTATGTTGGGGATTTTGTGAACTTGATTGACATTTGTCAACTTACTATGATTTTCAATTCATAACTGTCGACCGTCTCTCTGTCCAAGGGGTTTTTTGTCATCAGCTTGCCAGTAGAACTATTAACATGGAACGTTCCATCAAAATCATCTTGCAGAGAGTAGGTTATAAATGCATTAACTCCTGTATCCAGATCAGTAGCAGAAAATAAACCCAAGTCTAGATTAGCTACATTCTCAGGAACTGATAGTTTGGTTGGATTCAGTGCAGAGAAAACTGGAGGATTGTCATTGACATCATTAACTCTCACAGTTACCTGTATTAAAAAAGAAAAATATATAAAAAAGAAAAAGAAAGAAAAAGAAACATATTTAAGGATATCCAAAGGAGAATTTTAGTAGGTGGAAGTCCCTAGGAAAAAGCCACAAATAGCAAACAAAAACTTCCCTGTTTTTCAGCACTGGAGCATTTTCACCACTTGAGCATCACAGTATTTTTACCTCATTTAGCTGTTACAAATGATATGATATGTACTCTAATGGGAAGAGATGAGCAAGATTAATAAGCTGGCTTTTTTGGCTCATCTGTCTCATGCATTTGACAGAGTTAGGCCCAGAAACAGTTTCAGTGTTAATCAGTTTCTCTGGTTATGGGTTGTTCATGAAGGAACTCTCAGCTAAGTGGAACAATTTGTGAAGTTGATTTTATACTCCTCAGGGAAAAAAGAGGAAAATAAAAGGCTCTCAAAATCCTCATGTCTGCATAACAGAAGACACTTATGTGGGTATTAAGGACATGATTTAGTAGTGGATTGGCAGTGCTTAGTTAACAGTTGGGCTCAATTATTTTAAAGGTATTTTCCAACCTAAAGGATTCAATGATTCTATGATATTGCTTAATTTTAAATATCTATTTTAAAGTATTTTATATTCCTTTTAAAATAATATTTTTAAATGCAGTATACTGTACCAAGGCAACAGCTGTATTGGGTGGCAACAGAGAATCAACAGCTTCTACAATGATGCTGTATAGGTCTTCCTCTTCTCGATCTAGTTTGACAAGAGCCACAATGTCTCCTTGGTCACCAACAGAGAACTTGTCAGTATGAGATTTCAGAGAGTACACTACTTGTACAGCTATGCTTCCAGTCAGAGCCTTCACAGAGCCAACAGCAGTCCCAGATGGTTCATTTTCTTGAATACTGAAGTTGTAGATGGAGCTATCAAAAGTCAGTCTGAAGCTAGTGTCATTTACCAGCAAGTAGAGAGCAACAGAGGCTAATGAGAGAAAGCAAATTAAAATAGTGAGGTTTCTTCTAAAATTATTGTCATCTGTGCTCTAAATCCCTCAATTTTTGAGGAACTAATAGAAAATGACAGAAAACAATATGTAGGAATGAGGGGGGGGAAATAAATCAATAGTAGTAAGGTTTAATACGTAACACAAAATACGATGCCTTTTATACCTAATACTCTAGAATCAGCACACTTAACTGATTGCAGCAGTGTTGTTTCAATGTGATAGGAAAGCAAAGATCACCAGTGTGAAGCGAACAGGATATGTAAGTGTTTTTCCACTCCTTAAAAATCTTATGCTAAATTGCTTGGTAACTAAAGAGAAGGAAGATACATAAAGCCATATAGGTGCAAATTCTGCCCTGGCCACTCATCCTATTTTAAGAAGGTCAATTGTTTCATCTGTTCGTGACTAATCAAAGCTAACCCCTAAAAATACATGAAAAAGTTACAGAAAATGCCATGTGACTGAATTTTTTGAAAGAGCAGAAACTCCTTTAGGGGTTAATTTGCCCGTTTCTAATTTGTTTAAATGTTTCTAATTGTAAGAAAATAAAAGAAAATTGAAAGAGAAACACACACTATAAATATTGTTTTAATAAATCGTTTGAGAGTGGCTACTACTCTGAAGTCCTGGGGTTTGTACTGTAAGCACCACTGTAAGGGAAAAGAAGAAAAAGAAAAAAAGAAGTACTATTTCTAACCAGAATTACTACACCAAGCTTTTTATTAATATAATGACTGGGAGGAAATCAAAGGATAAAAAGCAAATACTCATCGTTGCTGAAATGTAACACGAATCCTAACCAGGATTTACTCAGAACAGTGATAGGATTAATTTCAAATATCGATGTTTGCAAAGGGGAAAAAAGAAGGTGGTGAAAAAACATCATTTACCATTTGATGTAAGCTGAGGAATTCCATGATCAGTAGCAATAACTGTCAGTGTAACAATTGTGTCAGCTGTGATGTGATTCAAGTTATTGCTGAGGATGATGTCTCCAGTGCGGTTATTTATGTGGAAATCATCAGAATGGTTGCTGAGGCTGATCGGAGATAAATCAGCATAACATTCATACTAATGACCTTGGAACTATAATCTACTTAACTTCTGTAACAAACACTCAGACAATATTTCCTTATTTGGCTAAGCAGTAGGTTTTAATTGTTCTGCCATCAGCCTAAATATCTTGGCCTATTTATTTTTTCAAGTAAGTCTTCCATCATGAAAAAGAGACAGCCTTCCTGCCTTCAGTTCCCATTATACCCCAGGCTTCTGATCTTCCTACAAATAGCAGGCAGATACTCAACTTGCACATTCAGCAAAATAAGAAATCCAGGTGACATTCATCTGAAGACTGCAGACATGCTGATTTCTAGTGTTCTGCTCACAAGGAAAGGCAATGTGTTTAAGGTAAAATGCCATCTGGTAGTTCAAAGCATTCTTTCAAGACAGTAGCTTGAACATTTAGAGTCATTCAACTGTCTCTCACAATCTCTACTTTTCTTGTCAAGGTATCCTGGTATTTTCCACAGTACTCTCTCAGCAAACAGAAGATGTGTGGAAAGACAGGCATTCTCAGAGATTCCTGTGCTTTCTACTCAAACTCCAATACATTATTAAAAATTTCAGAAATTCAAATATATCTTGGCTTTCGGTTTGTGGAATCATAGAATGGTTGGGGTTGGAAGGGAGCTCCAAAAGTCATCTAGTCCAAAACCCCTGCAGTAATTAAGGACATCCTCCATTACATTATGTTGCTCAGAGCCCTGTTGAACCTGCCCTTGAATATCTCCAAGGATGGGGCCTCAACTATCTCCATGGGCAACCTGTTCTAGTGTTCTACTACCCTCATGGCGAAGAACTTCCCCTATTGCCCAACCTAAATTTACTCTTCTCTAATTTATAGCCATTGCCCCTCATCCTATCACTACATTCTTGTTGCTGAGTTTATCATTTGACTGCATTCTCTTTCTTATGATATAATTGTGATTGATAAGCTCTGAATCACAGCTTGATGACTGTCCTTGTTTATACATTTAAAAATCATTACTGATTATAGCACTTGTAAAACATCTACAGACAAGTCTTATGACCAATAAAAATCCATTGTGAGAAATAAAAATACCTTTCTGATTCTTTAACAAAAGACACTCATGAAGCTCACAGAAATTTACCTGTATGAAATAACAGCATTGTTCCCAATGTCAAGGTCAGTAGCAGACACAGATATTACAGAAAATCCTTCTTTTGCTGTTGCTACGTGTATGCTGGCTGAGTACTGTGCTTTTGTGAACCGAGGAGGGTTATCATTCACATCTAATACTTGAATGCTGACATATGTGAAATTCTGGTGTGTGACAGGAAAAAAGCATGATTCAGAAAATGCAGAGATGCTGGAATTTGTGAATAAAAGCAAGCTGCAAATGAAAATACATGGGGAGCTCTTTTTTACCTGCCTTTGAGGTACTCCATTATCAGATGCCACCACCAGCAGCTCATACTTCTCTTTAGTTTCTCGGTCTACATAGCCATTAGCCAAAATGGTTCCATTCTAGAGAAGGTAACGTAGGTCAATGCACAAATCATTTTGGTAACATTTGTACACCAGGTTCCCAAAAGAGATGAGGAATTATTATTCTTTGGACAAATATAGTTCAGATCCCAAGTAACATCTGACCAATATGTGTTAGTTTTTGGATATCAACTTCTATCTAAACTATGGAGCACACGTTGGTTTTGATAGATCCTAGGATGTTTACTGCCTACTCTTTTCACATGATGTATCTTACTATGTCAAGTGACTTCATAAAAAGCAGTATCTAACTATTGTTTACAGCACAGCCAAACACTTACCTGTTGGATGATATATGGATTATCCCCATCCTCAGCTGATAAATAATACATAATCTGTGCATTCTCTCCCTCATCCAAGTCAGTAGCAATCACATGTCCAACTCTAGCAGGTGTGTCCGGTGTGTAATCTCCTTCTGGAACTGCAAAACTGTATGGCTGCATCTGAAACTCAGGGTTATTATCATTGACATCTAGAACATTGATGTGGAACAACGCACTTGAAGTAAGCCCATTTATTTCAGCATCAACCGCCCATACCTGCCAAAGTAAGAAACAAAAGTGAAATATTAGTGGACTGCATTACCTTTTTAGCCATCTGATGAAGATTAAAAAAAAAGAGTTCAAGGGAATGAAGTAGAAATAAGCCAAATCTGTAGAGTACTTGTAAAGTGTATCCAGGTGCAGTCTCCCTGTCCAGTTCTGTGTCATTCCTCAACGAAAGTATTCCGGGGACATCTACAGTGAATGATGTGCTGTTATAAATAAAGTAGCCCTGAGAAAAGCCAGCCTAAAAAGAAAACACAGTTCATTTAAGATTAAAATGATGACTGTTTAAATTAAAAGAAAAAAATCTTATTAACACCTGACATTTCTACAGGACTTCTCATTACAGAAGTGTAAGTGCTTTGCAAGGTTTAATACATACAATCTTGCACCCTGAACTACAGGAATAATTAACTTTTTTGGCAAACAGAAACTGGGGGAGGGGCAAGTCCTTGTGAGCTTCCCTGTTTTGCTCCTACACATTCCTTCCCTAAAGGTCTCTTAAGACCAATTCCTATGCTGTGAGTAGCAGCATCACATGAATTCAGTGTAGTCTGAACTGGGAGAAGCATTTATGCTTCTTTAAAACTAATACTGACAAGAGCATCAGAGCAAATCTGAAATATTTTCCTCATACCAGCTCTGCAGTGCCACAGCTACATTGGAAATTTCTTCATAAAACAAAGTGAAAGCAACAACTCTTTTATGGAGCAGAATGAAGCTGTGCAATTTCCTAGTAAAGAAGAAACTTTATGTAGCTTTACAAAGTGCCTTTCTCTCTGCCTAAGCTGATACTAAAGACAAGTTGACTGCTTTACAGAAATGCACTAACCAAGCAATATGAAACCAGAATGGATTGTTCAGACATAGCAAGAAATAACACAGACTTTAACAATCTGGTATCTATCTGGTGTGACATCCATACATTCATCTCATATGCACGTGCACAGAACCAAACAGCTTTCTCTGTCTTGGATTAAGTTATGGATAGGAAGAGCAGCTTTCTGTAGCTTCTCTGATATAAACAGTAAACTATTTTGTAGGTCTTATCTTCATTGATTAAAGAGGTTTTATTGTTGGGTCCATAGAAAGCGAGATGAAGTTTCTGTAACCCAAAGCGTACTTACTGACAGCCATTCATGACATTTCACTTTACCCATCTACTGTTCTGCTTTTTTCAGGTTAATAGAGAAAATCATGTCATTTTGATTACTGGATGAGATTAAATTTGGTACCTACCTCATCCTTGTCAGTAACACTGAATGCGTGGATAGGACTACCTTTACGCAGGTTTTCAAACACAAATACATCATAAGCTGCCTGATTAAACTCTGGGGGGTTGTCATTGACATCTAGTACATGCACAACAACCGATGTTGTAGTACTGAGACTTGGCTCCCCTCCATCTGATGCTTCCACTTCTACTTCAAACTGCTTTATGGTTTCATAATCCAGCTGCTGTCTTAGGCTGAGCTGGCCTGTGGTCAAATTGACAAGAAACATTGCCAAGGAAGTTGGAGGTTGCTGGCTAACAATTCTGTACTTCACAAGAGCATTGACCCCAGCATCCAAATCAGTAGCAGATACTGTCAGCAGTACTCTTCCAGGCACTTCGTCTTCAGGGACATCCACTTCATATCTGCTTGATGAGAAGACCGGAGGGTTGTCATTCACATCATCAACAATGACTGTCAAATTGAGAACTGTAGAGAGCACAGGTTGGCCTTGGTCACTGGCAATCACTGTTAAGTTATAGATGCTTTCTTTTTCTCTATCCAGATCTTTTTCCAGCAAAATTGATCCTGAGGCGTTCACATCTATTTTTCCTTCTCCACCCTTCAGAGTATAAACCACTAATCCATTAAAGCCCTCATCCACATCTGTAGCTGACACACTGGTAATAATTGTTCCAGCTGGCATGTTCTCCGGAATGGTAATGGTTGTGTTGATTACACCAAACACAGGGCTGTTATCATTGATGTCTGTAACTTTGATGAACACTGTAGCATAGTCAGTAGTGTTTCCATCTGACAAAGAGATATTTAGGGTGTAACTATTCTGAGATTCATAGTCCAGTTTGGTTTTTGTTGAGATGATTCCTTCTTCATTGATGGCAAATGTAGCAGATTCTGTCAGTACTTGAAAAGTAACTGGTATATGGGGGTTTAAAGACTCATACTCCACCTGTGTAAGACATAGCATGTTATCCATAAATTTAAAACAATAAACCACTACCTAAAAATAAAACACTGGTTTAAACTATATCCAAGCTTATTTTACAAATCAATACTATTTTACTTGTCAGTAGTGGACAAAGCTCAATACACATAAAAGACAACATCTACATATCCATAACTCAGGGGATATAAACATTTAGAGCACACATTACAGGGTTTTCTTCTTGCTGTCACATCCTATACAAGTGATATAATAAAGTTGTTCTTACTCTTGCTACTTCAACAGGACTGACTAGCTCTTCTTCCACAGACACATTATATGTTTTCTGAATAAACCGTGCACTGGAATATCCAATTGCAATGATCTGAACAGGCACAGAAGAACTTCTGGGAATTGTTCCACCTGCAAGGAAAAGAAAATCTCACAGCAGATGCAACTTTTGTCTAAAAAAAGTTTAATTTACTTCTCCACTGTTACTTTTTTTTTTTTTTTTTAGTCCTTGGAGTTACTATTATGTTACTGCTAAGAGGTCCTAACCAACATCAGAGTTTCCTGTATGGGGAGTTACACTTAGAATATATGAACCTGAATACATAACAACAACATGAGCATAAACAGATGAAGGATGGACTGGTGAATTTTGCACCTTCTCCAGCACCCATTTTATCCACATGGCCATATATTTGAAGATAAGGAGAACATCAGGAAGCTGAAAAACACTTTGTATGTTCAGGAAACCAGGAATGGGATGTTATAGGATGTATTTATCTCCACAGGTTATATTTTCTCTGTCCTTATTCATCACATTTTACTTTCATTTTACTCCCTGTTGACTGATAACTAGAGTTCTAAATTCCTATGTTGTGCCAGCAGCTCTCTATTCTGCATTGTGCAACACCAGCCAATAATTAAGTTGAAGGAAGGTAGAGATGTATGTTACTTTGCCCGTTCTCCTCATAACCATAAAGAAAATGTAGAATCAATATAACAGCATCAGCAGGAAGCAGTTTTACCAGAGACAGAGCAATTATTTTGGTTTAATAAACCAGCTTTTTTGTTACCTTCAACAAACAAGAGCAGATAAAAATATCTGGTATTCTTAAAGTCTGGGAAACTATTTTGACAGCATTCATTTAAGTAAAACCAAAACAAACAAACAAAAGAAAACCCCACAAACAAAAACCAGCAAACAAAAGAAACCCAAACCCCATCTCACCAGGAACAGCTCCATTGACCTGTACAACAAACTTGTCTTACCATCAATAGCTGTTATCCACAAAACAAACTTTATGGCCTGGTTGACTCCTAATGGGATTACAGTTTTTAAACTGATTTGTCCTGTGGCTGTATCCAACTCAAAATATTCTTCTTCATTGCCACCACTTAAGATAAAGCTTATCTCTCCATTTGCACCATCATCTGGATCATCAGCAGCAACCTGAAGGAAAAAAAACCTAATTTACTCTAGTTTCTTTTACTGTTATCGCATTACACTGAACTGCATTCAGGTAGCAGATAATTAGGAATTAGTTGTTTTGAGTTCTTTTCCCCACTGTCATTTATAGCATATCATAGGTATGGATAACTTTTATATATATATGAAACCAAGCTAAATATAGCCACATTAAAAGTCAATTATAGTCAATTAATGACTGTCTACTTCCTATATGATTCCTGGGTTCAGCCTCAGTAAGAGTGCTTGCTCTTTGATGGACACACAATGTCATTCCAGCAGCAAGAGTAAAACCCTGCCTCTGTGGAACTCCTGTTAAAGATATCAAAACTGTATCTTGGAAAGCTTGTTTCAGAAGTAGATAGTTCAAGGGGCTACATCTGAAGTGAGGAAATTCACTGGCTGTTTTTCACAAGGTGTTTTTCTTTCTCTTAGAATTTCTCTCTGTTAGAAAACTTTCCCAACAGTTAAGTGATTAGCTTCTAGATTTCTGGACATAAATAATGATGAAGCCTTGAGCAAAAGAAGATAAAGAGACAGTGACCCAAAACTTCAAAGGTGCCAAGATAAAGATTCACACACCAAGAAACTGACATCAACCAGAAGTAAAAGAACTTGCCCTGTGAGGAGAGGCTGAGGGAGCTGGGGTGGTTTAGCCTGGAGAAGAGGAGGCTCGGGGAAGACCTTATTGCTCTCTACAACTACCTGAAGGGAGGCTGTAGCCAGGTGGGGGTTGGTCTCTTCTCCCAGGCAGCCAGGAACAAAACAAGAGTACACAGTCTCAAACTGCACCAGGGGAAGTTTAGGCTTGAGGTGAGGAGAAAGTTCTTCACAGAAAGAGTAATTTGCCATTGGAATGTACTGCCCAGGGAGATGACAGAGTCACCGCCCCTGGAGGTGTTCAAAAAAGGATTGGACATAGCATTTGAGGCCATGTTTTAGTTAGTCATGAGGTGTTAGGCAATAGGTTGGACTTGATGATCTCTGAGGTCTTTTCCAACCTGGTTGGTCACACATGAGGTCATTAGATCAGTACACCTGGGAATGAGTTCTGACAGTGATTCCCAATATATCTCAGCTCCTAAAGTTAGAGTTATCTCGGTTTCTTTTATCTGGTTAACTGCTTTACTATTCTACAAAAAGCATATTGTATCTAAAAATTATCCACAGTGCTTCAGCATTCAGAAGCCTTTCAAAATTTTTTACTGTTAGTTCAATTTCTGGATACTAACAACATTCAATTTTGATTAAGCATCTTAGAAAATAAAATTCTTATGTTTAATTGTTTTGTCTTATGTCTGTGGAATTCAGGATCTAATATACAGTCTTATGTCTGTGGAATTCAGGATCTAATATACAGCATCTAAGACCAAGAATAAAAATCCCCTATCATTTGCTCCCTGATATGAATGGACCATCCAGGACACTCATTATGGAATACCATTAGATTTCAAATGAAAGGTGGATTGCTTCTGAACTCAGAGCAGTTCAGGAAAGATCCCCTATTTAACAGGACTGCAACACAAGTTTAAGCAAGGACTCATGCATACATTCAACTCAAAAATGTCACTTTTCTTTAGTACTTCTATTACCTGAAGAATGGGCATTCCTGTAGTCATATTGATGAAAATATCTTGTTTATATGGCGTGCCTCTAAAAGTTGGATTGTTGTCATTTTCATCTAGCAACATTATGTTGATTGTAGACTGTTGCTCATAGTAAGGTGACAGATGATCTCTGGCAGTGACCTTTAAAAATGGTGTAGTAACATTATTACTTTGGTCAAGTGTGTGTTCTAGAGGTAGTAAGAAAGATGAGCAACAAAACAATTACAATCTGAGTGAACTCTATCACTAGTGGTATTTCCCTCCAAATAGCTCTAATGGGAAAGTCTTGATTTGATTATTCAAACAAACTCTTGATCTGTATCAAGAAGTCAGTTTCTTGCCAGGACAGATCAGATATCAATCTATGTGCCTCAAGTTACTTTAGACAGGAGTAGGCTTATTTTTTAATACCTCTAGGTGAATATATGGCATTCTCTCCCTATCCAACAACATGGAGTTCTTCACAGTTAGGATCCCAGATTGACTTAGCTGGAAGGGACTGTCAGCTGGAGTGAGAATGAATGTTCCATTGAAGCCTCCCTGCAGACAGTAATATTTGTTAGTAAATAAACAATCATTAAGCTAGTCCTTTAAAATGTTTTCTTATTATTTTCCTGATGGAGATTATGTAATTTTCTGGTTTAATTGAGGTTACAGTTCACATGAAAAAAGAAAAAAAAAAGGTGGGACAGGAGCAAACAACATAGAAGAAATAAATCATGCAGGCTGAGGGTGACCTGCAACTTTGTGTCCATTTTGCACTTCTGCACGATCATACTCTGGACCTTATGCAAACCGGAAGAGACCAGAGAAGCTCCAGAAACAGCCAAAATTAATGTTCTGACTGCAGTATTCCATCCCATAAAGAAGTAAATTTAAGTTTGTTTTTCTTAAGCATATTTAGGTAGTCAAAAAGAAAATAATCTATAGCATTATTCATGATACCTGTATAATGCAAATGCACTTTGTATTACATTTCAGAAGTGCAGATAGCAACCATAACGGCATTGTCGTTTTACCTCATCTTTGTCCGTAGCTGTTAGTTGAAGAACTTCCATCCCATTTGGGAAATTTTCTAAAACTGAGACATTGTAACTTGATTGTGAGAATTCAGGAGGGTTGTCATTCACATCTTCAATAGTAACCAGGACTACCGAATCCGTTGTTTTGGAAAGGTCGTCTTGCTGAGCTGCCTAGTACACAGAATTTTTAGCTGCAATTGCCATACCCTGGCAACAGTGAATTATTGCAGCTTAACACATGGATGTAACATAGAATGGTTTGGGTTAAGGGACCTCTAAAGGTCATCTAGTCCAACCCCTCCTGCAGTTAAGCAGGGACATCAACCACCAGGTCAGATTACCCAGAACCTTGTTGAACCTCACCTTGAATATCTCCAAGGATGGGGCCACAACTACCTCCATGGGCAACCCATTCCAGTGTTCCACCACCCTCATGGTAAAGAACTTGTTCCCAACATTCAATCTAAATCTACTCTTCTCTAGTTTGAAATGATTGCCCCTCATCCTATCACTACAGTAAACAGTCTCTCCCCATCCTTCCTGTAGGCCCCCTTCAGGTACTGGAAGGTTGCTATTAGGTCCTCCCAGAGCCTTCTCTTCTGAAAGCTGAACAACCTCCTCCTGTCTTTGTAGGAGAGATGTTTCAACCTGTGATAATTTTCTTGGACCTCCTCTGGACCTGCTCCATCAGGTCCAAGTCCTTCCCGTATTGAGGGCTCCAGAGCTGGACGCAATACTACAGGTACAGGTACCAGAGCAGAGCAAAGTGTCTGAAACACCTCTCTTAATCTGCTGGCCATGCTTCACCTTGCATTTTAATAGACTGCCCTTAAACATTACTATGAAAGACAGTTTTAATACAGTGAACTATAAACCAATCACTACCTGAATGCCCACAACAAGATATGGACATGCTTCTCTGTCAATTGCAGTCTTCACTTCCAACTCTTCAGTGTCCTCATTAAATAACACAGTGTTTGTGTAAGCTGGGGGATCCACTGAAAGGGAAAAAATCACAATGGGTTAAGTGAGAGTGAACCAGAAGAGTCTGATCTGTGCTTTTTATGACTGTCACCTTCTAAGCCACAGCATACATGAACAGGCATTACAGATAAAGAGTTTTGGGTTTTTTTTCAAACATTCTGTCCTCAAAACATTTTTTAGGAAACTCACTTGCACTTCAAGGGCCTCAAATTAAGTTATCTCATGAGCTTTTAGCAAGTCTGCCAGGAGAAGGAAAAGCTCCCAATGAAAGTAACTTCTCTGAATGGTCCTGAATGGAAATCCTTTGCTCAAATGCAAGCTTCTAAACAAAATCACACTTTCAATCAGGAATTATTTATTAGACAGAGGTGAAGAACATCTAAACAGCTTTAAAATGTTGGATCCTGCTTTAATAACTGACATTCAGCCACCTTAACTCACAGAGCAGCACTATAGTGAAGATACAGGCAGTTAAAGACATCTGACTGTACACTGCACTTTCATTCTCTTCAGTAATACAGACATCAGAAATTACTGTGTAAATGCCTAGAAGAAAGTAGAAGCTCTTACCTAGTTTGATGCTGTAAACTACTTTTTCATTTATTCCTGTGTCTCCATCTTTTGCCATTATCTTCTCTGGGAGAATAGACAGAGGACCCACCTGAAAAAAAACACCATATATTAACTTGAAAAAAAAACTACACATAAATTTAAAATTTTTCATTAAGTCACACTTTGATTAAATAAACAAAACCCATGTATGTAAGCTCCAGGATCCATCTGCCATACATGCTTTACAGAGGAAAGCAATGAGCAAAATACTTGATGGATACACTAGAAAAAACAGACTGTGAAGCACTAGTCACTGATGGAATTCTTAAGTATATTGCATTTTCCAGTTTCATTCCTCTCCAGGAAAACAATGTGCACGTCTATGCTTCAGTCCTAATATAATCAGTAATTTTTAAAAGCTAAAAAAACATTTCAGAATATCTAAGATGATTTCTTTCAGACAATTAAGCATAAACTTCCAAGAAAAGGGATGCCAGTGGTATAACACCAAATGTGTATGTGGTTTAAAATACATTAACATGAAGATGATAAAGTAGGTAATTAACTATTTTAGTTTTAGTGGATTACTCTGGTACTGCTATTCCTTACAATTCACCAGTTAGCACAAAATAAAGCAGTCCTTCACCTTAGGCTGCTCAGCAACGAAGAAACCTTGTGGGCAGGAATAACCTATTTACATTTGCAGCATTCAGTGAAAAGCTTTTACCTTGTTTTCACTGATTTTTCCATAGTATACAGATTGAGTGAAATAAGGGTTCAATGTATCATAATCTTCTACATGAATTAGTAACGATGCAGTTGCACTGTTGCTTCCCAATGTTTCCTGCATCCCAAGAGAAGGAAGAAATGAAGAAACATTGTAATAAAGAGCCATTTCTCAGTGGAAAATACATCAAAATATTATTATATGTGCTTTGTAGTGTCGAAGATTTGTTTTTAATCTGAGAGCTCTCATCCTGTCAGGATGAAAACTCTCATCCTGTCAGTTCTAGAAATCCAATCCTAGGAATAATACTACGAAAAGGTAACTATTCTTAGTTATTAATTTTATATCATGCAAGTGGTACACAGTAGCACATAGAATGTAGTAACTACATTTGCTGAAGCTGTTTGCTAGATACTACAATAAATTTGGCAGAATTACATTTTAGTTCTAGAAGGAACAGAAGGCAAATATATATTCAACTCTCAAAAGAGCGACACGCAAAGAGACTGCAGACACAGCAAAACCAGGATAGATCCAGCAGAACAAATAGGTGAATATATGTTAGAATAGTGGAGAATAAATATGTACAATATCCTTGGATGTTAGGAAGAAATTCTTCACCATGAGGGTGGTGAGACACTGGAACAGGTTGCCCAGGGAGGTGGTAGAAGCTCCATCTCTGGAGGTTTTTAAGGCCAGGCTGGATGTGACTCTGAGCAACCTGATCTAGTGTGCGGTGTCCCTGCCCATGGCAGGGGGGTTGGAACTAGATGATCCTTGAGGTCCCTTCCAACCCTAACAATTCTATGATTCTGTGATTCTATGCTTACTTAAAGAAATATATAGAGAAAGAAACTTGAGCTGGTATTTGAGGGGGAAGACTGCAACAATGGTTCAAATACCAAGAATGTGCTTCTTCATCTGCAGTATAAGGCAAGATGCAAATGAAACTCCCCAAGTGGTAAATTTGTAAAAAGAGGAACCTTATAAAAAGGAAGTATCACTGTAGAACTCGTGTGGTTCTCATGCTTTTTTCAGTTTAGATCATACCTTTGCCTGGACTGTTAAATTGAACATGTTGATCTTGTTGTAATTCAATGTTTTATTCAACATGATGTTTCCATCTCCTTCCCTTATATAAAAGTAACTGGAGTTTGGACCCTACAAAAAGAATAAATTACATGTTTTACATTATTAACAATTAAATGCATTTTCTTTTCTCTTAAGATCTTATTATTGAGCTATTCTTCATAAAGGACCAGGAATCTCTCAAACACTACACCACTAGAAAGGAAAATACTTTCTTCAAGACCTCTCTACCACTTCTTTCATCAACACCATTAAACTTTTATCTGATTTATCTCATCCTATGGTCAAGAACTAAAGCAGACTAGATGAATGGCATCAGCTTCCCTTTACCAGCTAGAAAGGGAGCAGAGATAGCTAACTTGGTTGAAATAATCTTCCTTCAGATGGCTGACATGTATAGGATCTCAGCAGGACTGGAAATGAACAGCAAATTAAATGCAAACTTGAAAAAGAAGGGAAACTGTTTCACTCCTAATTCTAAAAAGGGACCACCGAACTCCTCATTTGTAACTGAAGTGTGCCACAACACATTTCACAAATGTTAACAAACAAGACTCAGGGCTCACTGCATGTTAGACTTATCCTATGGTATGAGTTCTAATTTTAAATGGTCTTTTTGATGCTAGCTTTTTACAGGTTCATAATCTGAATTGCCCAGTCAAGACAGCATACCTGGATCAGGTCTCAGGCTATATTTTGTATGAAATGGAGACAGGTGTTCCTACTGTCTGACAAACATAGGGCACTCACCCAGAGACTGTATGTAAGGAGGCTGAACACAGGTGAATAATCTTTATCCACAGCTTCCACTTTTATAACCGTGGAATCTATTGCAGATACCTAGAGGAAGAAAGATCATTAAATGCTCAGTCACAGGCCCTCTTTGGTATCCTTCCCAACTTCTGTCAGGAAAGCTGTGCCACCTCCTTAGCATTACTTATAATATATAGCAAGTCACAACAAATTATCAAGGGCAAAGTTTATTTGGTTGCCATTCTTCTACTGCTGCTACCCACCCACCTAGATCCCACCATCCCTATATCCGACTCTTCTCCCTGATAGAGAATTGACAGAGAATATGCGTAAGAAGTGTAAAAAGTGTTTCCACTTAGCTGTGCCATCTCCAATGTCCATGTTAGGTTGGATAGGTGAACATTTCTTCTTCACCCCATGCCTCCAGCTGTACATGCACCCCAATTATTCTTTTCCCCACCCACAGGAAGGTGTAGGAAAGTCCCGTAGGAGAGTACATGTGATGAAATAGTGTCAGTGTGGCCACCTTAGAACTTCATATGTTGTAATTAAAAAAATATTGCATGAAAAAAGCTATTAACATTCACCATAACTCACCTCTGATAGTGAAGTGCTATAGTTAGTTTGTAGAAATTCTGGAGAATTGTCATTTATGTCTTCTAAGGCCAAAATCCGTATATTCTCTATCTCATTAATCTTTGGAATAGAAGCAAAAGACGCATTAGAAACTACAGTGGTGAGGTAGGAGAATGCTGCTAATGTTTCATTTCAGCATATAAAATGAGATCTTAAAAGATACACCCTTTCAGTTCTGAAAGCTAATATGAAAGACATGGACTACCATTTCTAATACTGGAGTAGAAAGTTTCTGCAAACAAAATCACTCACACCAATTGGCACATTTAAAGAAATATACCTTCTACAAAGTACTCTTAACTTCCTGCACCATGCCTTTAAATGGACCAGTATATCAGAAAACAATAATTTAAACTTAGACAAAAAATGCAGTTGATAAAACATGTCTTTTACTTACCATTCCAGTCCTTTGACAAACCACAGCATAAAAGAGCCGGTCACTCTACAAAGTAAGGAACAAGCAAATAAATAATATAATTTATGAGCTCCTAATAGGATTGTCAAAGAATGCTTATGTCAAAATCATAGAAAAAACTTCTGGCACTTGAATCCTCAGGTGTGTTATACCAAACCACACTGCTTATAATATATAGCAAAGTAACGACAAATTATTAATTGTAAAGTTTATTTCATAGTTTCATAGTTTCATTCAGGGTTGGAAGGGACCACAAGGATCATCTAGTTCCAGCCCCCCTGCCATGGGCAGGGACACCCCACACTAGATCAGGCTGGACAGAGCCTCATCCAGCCTGCTCTTAAACACCCCCAGGGACGGGGCCTCGACCACCCCCCTAGACAACCCATTCCAGGGTTTCACCACTCTCATGGTGAAGAACTTCCTCCTCACATCCAGCCTGAATCTCCCCACCTCCAGCTTCATTCCATTCCCCCTAGTCCTGTCACTACCTGATATCCTGAGAAGTCCTTCCCCAGCCTTCCTGTAGGCCCCCTTCAGATACTGGAAGGCGACAATTAGGTCACCTCGGAGCCTTCTCTTCTGCAGACTGAACAGCCCCAACTCCTTCAGTCTGTCCTCATAGGAGAGGTGCTCCAGCCCTCTGATCATCCTCGTGGCCCTTCTCTGGACACGTTCCAGCACCTCCACATCCCTCTTGTAATAGGGGCTCCAGAACTGGACACAGTACTCCAGGTGGGGTCTCACCAGGGCTGAGTAGAGGGGGAGGATCACCTCCCTCGACCTGCTAGCCACACTTCTCCTGATGCAGCCCAGGATCTGATTGGCTTTGCGGGCTGCAAGTGCACACTGAGAGCTCATGTTGAGCTTTTTGTCCACCAGCACCCCCAAGTCTCTCTCCTCAGGGCTATCCTCCAGCCAGTCACTGCCTAGCCTGTATTTGTGCCTGGGATTGCCTCGACCCAGATGCAGGACCCTGCACTTGCTCTTATTGAACTTCATGAGGTTGGCCTGTGCCCACCTCTCCAGCCTGTCAAGGTCCCTCTGGATGGCCTCCCTTCCCTCCAGCGTGTCTGCTGCACCACACAGCTTGGTGTCATCAGCAAACTTGCTGAGGGTGCACTCAATGCCACTGTCCATGTCCCCCACAAAGATGTTGAATAAGATAGGTCCCAGGACTGATCCCTGAGGGACTCCACTTGTCACTGGCCTCCACTGGGACATGGAGCCATTGACAGCCACTCTTTGGGTGCGGCCATCAAGCCAGTTCCTTATCCATCTAGTGGTCCACCAATCAAACCCATGTGTCACCAGTTTGGAGACCAGGATGTGGTGCGGGACAGTGTCGAAGGCTTTGCTCAGGTCCAGGTAAACGACATCAGTTGCTTGCCCCTCATCTATTAATTTTGTCACCTGCTCATAGAAGGCCACCAGGTTGGTCAGGCAGGATTTGCCCTTGGCAAAGCCATGCTGACTGTTCCCAATCACCTCTTCACTATTCTTTTGAGCAAGTAGTGACTCCAGGAGGATCTGCTCCATGATCTTTCCAGGCACAGAGGTGAGACTGACTGGCCTGTAGTTCCCTGGTTCCTCCTTCTTGCCCTTTTTGAAGATGGGGGCAATGTTTCCCCTTTTCCAGTCTGTGGGGACTTCACCAGACTGCCAGGACTTTTGAAATATAATAGAGAGGGGTTTAGCAACCTCATCTGCCAGTTCTCTCAGCACCCGTGGGTGTAACCCGTCGGGTCCCATGGACTTGAACACTTTCAGGTTCTTCAGATGATCACGAACCTGATCTGCACTTACAATGGGCAGTTCTTCCTCCCTGTCCCTGGCTTTGACTTCCATAACATCAGGAGTGTGGCTAGAGGCCCTTGCAGTGAAGACTGAGGTAAAGAAGTTATTAAGTACCTCAGCCTTTTCCTCATCACAGGTGACCATGTCACCATTTTCTTTTCTGAGGGCTGCCATTCATCTACTGCTGGTACCCACCTGCCTAGATCCCACCATTCCTGTGCCTGACTGTTCTCTCTGATAGAAAATTGACAGAGAAGATGGTGTAAGAAGCATAAAAAGTGGTTTGACCCATTTAGAAAATAGCCATATAAGAAGGCTGGGGTTGGAGTGGCTGGAGAGCAGCCAGACAGAAAGGGACCTAGGGGTACTGATTGACAGCCAATTGAACATGAGCCAGCAGTGTGTCCAGGTGGCCAAGAAGGCCAATGGCATCCTGGCCTGCATCAGGAGTAGTATGGTCAGCAGGAGCAGGGAAGTCATTGTGCCCCTGTACTCAGCACTGGTTAGGCCACACCTTGAGTACTGTGTCCACTTCTGGGCCCCTCAATTGAAGGACATTGAGACGCTTGAACATGTCCAGAGAAGGGCAACAAGGCTGGTGAGGGGTTTGGAGTACAAGCCCTGTGAGGAGAGGCTAAGGGACCTGGGGTGGTTTAGCCGGGAGGAGGCTCAGGAGAGACTGTATTGCTCTCTACAACTATGTGAAGCAAGGTTGTAGCCAAGTGGGGGTTGGTCTCTTCTCCCAGGCAACCAGCACTAGAACAAGAGGACACAGTCTCAAGCTGTGCCAGGAGAAGTTTAGGCTTAAGGTGAGGAGAAAGTTCTTCACAGAAAGAGTTGTTGGCCATTGGAATGGGCTGCCCAGGAAGGTGCTGGAGTCACCATCCCTGGAGGTGTTCAAGAGGGGATTGGATGTAGCACTTGAAGCCATAGTTTAGTAGTCATGAGATGTTGGGTGTCAGGTTGGACTTGATGATCTTTGAGGTCTTTTCCAACCTTATTGATTCTGTGATTAAGAAATGTGAAAGTAGAAGGTGGAAATACATTTTCATCAATTAGAAGTCTTGATTTTAACAGTGATTTTTAAGACCTATATGGATCAATTCTGTCAAGTACAGTGCTACTCTGAAATAGTAGATGTATTAAATAAAACAAAACAAAACCAAACAAACAAAAGGTAGCCTCCACCTACTCTGCAGAACTAACCAGGAAAGTATTACTATTGCTTCATAGATTCCTGGTAGCTCAGCAGTGGAAGAACGGCCTCAGAAGAAGGACCTTTCCTTTTGTGCATCAGCCACCAGAAGCCAATGGATCAACTCATGTGAAGTAAAGTGCTTGTATAAATATTCACATATTCATATGATTAACTGCCAAGTTATATCTGGTCAATCTTGCTTTCATGAAATGATTTATGTTACTGAGATTTATTATGTTACTGAGATTTATTTATATTTATTATGTTACTGAGATTACTGAGTTTTAAGAAAAGTAGCACCTATCATCACAGCATATGTAAAACTTTCATTACACGTGACAACACGTGATTAGGAATGAATCTGTCAGATGCCAGCTAAGTCTACAGTTATAGGAAACTGAAGACATTTAACATATTAACAGAAGTAGATACTGAAGTCTATGCTGCTCTTTCTGATGAGTCACTTTTGAAATACCAACCTGTACCATGAGAGTACAATTAAACTTTATGTCTTAGAGCTACTGTTTTCACCTGTCAATCAAACCTTTATATCTAGGTTTTACATGAAGTTAAAAGAATACCTCAAGAGCATCAACATCCAGTGACATGTTAGTCCTCACTGTTGCATTACTAGATCCAGGACTATGTATAAGTTGCACATATGGTTTGTGCTCAGGGAACAGATACTCTCTTAATTCCAAGCGTGCATCAGGTGGGATATTTGTAATCCATTCTATATCACCTGTAAGAGAAAGTGTAATAAATTCAATTGCTGTATGGGAAAGAAATACATGGGTTCATCTCATATGTATTGACAACTAGATTACTTGATTACCTTTGGTTATATTTTGTAGCATTATGCCATTTTCAGATGAACAATAAGATCTGTTAAAGTCCCCTTAAGTACTATGCACAAGTGTACCAATGTTTTAAAATGACATAAACCCACTTTTCCCAATGCATTCACCCTCTAACAATATGTCCAGAATTAAAACCCTTGGTGTTACTTACATCTAAATTTCTACCATTTTCTTGAAATAGATTCATGATGCAAAACTTTTTTTCCCCACATTTAGTGTGGAAAAGTAATCAAAGTGTAATCAAAGTCAAGAAATGCAATCAAAATCAGTGAGAGGCTAGCCAGGGCAGCACACAAGTTTCAGTATTTTCCAAACACAATGGCATTTCATCTCTCTTAGCTGATTACATCCAGCAGGTATAATTGAGTGTGCATCTGGATTCAGGCTGGTGGTTGTTTAAACTGTGATTTTGGTACAGGATGGTAAGTGTACAACCCCTTCTCTAATCTTTTCCTATAGGTACAGTACACTGAAACACAAACCAATGCAACTTTTGCATCAATTTGAATGTGATTTTCTACAAACCTGCATTTAGGAACTACTGTGTTATTTAAACTTGTTATTTGCAATTACCATGGTTCATATCTGACTCATCACTTCAATAGTAAGTGTACTGCATGCTTAACTAAACCCCAAATCTGTGTTTGAAATGTATCCTTTCCAACCACCCAGTATGGTGCTACTGGCAATTTTATTAGAGAGATTAAAGTTACCTTGCTCATATTGTCAAGGTATTTGCGTGCATGAAACCAGAATCACAGAATATATCTGGTTGGAGGAGACATCAAAGATCATCCAAGTCCAACTGTCAATCCGGCACCAAAGGGTCAATACCAAACCATGTCCCTAAGAGGATGTCCAGGACAGTAGTGGAGTCACCAACAATACTTATCTTTTCATGGAACACATTGTCTGGATTGGATATTTTCCAATACCTGAAGGGATCCTACAGGAAGGCTTGCGAGGGATTTTTCTTGAGGGTGATCCAGCAATAGGAAAAGAAGGAATGATTTTAAGCTGAGAGAGAGTAGGTTTAGATTGGATCTTAGGAAGAAATCCTTCAGTATGAGGGTGGTGAGACACTGGAACAGGTTGCCCAGGGAGCTTGTGCATGCCTCCTCTATGGGGGGTGTTCAAGGCCAGGTTGAATAAGGCCTTGAGCAGTCAAGTCTCATTTTGAGGCATCCCTGCCCATGGCAAGAGGTTGGAATAGATGATCTCTAAGGTCCCTTCCAACCTATGCCATTCTATGACTGCAAACCCATAATCCAACCTCCTCTCTGATATCTGTCCTGAACATCCAAAATATTTTCCATGAACTTCAGGAAAACTGGTAGCTGTGTTTCTTTCTTACCCCAATGGTTTTTTACTAATTTAGGCTAGCAACAGTCCCATCTCCACATACAGGCTTGTGGTCTTGGTCTCTAACCTTGTCTTCTTCCAACAGCAAGGAGTGTCTGGAATGTTGTCAAGATATCAACCCAAAGATATTTCAGAACTATCATTGCATGTAAGGAGAAAGTCCAGTCAGATAGCAGTAAGCTCAGAACAACTGGGCTGTGTCTCAGCAGCACAGTGTTGTGTAGTATCACACCATTTTATCATAGTATCAGTCAGGGTTGGAATGGACCACAAGGATCATCCAGTTCCACCCCTGCTGCCATGGGCAGGGACACCCCACACTAGATCAGGCTGGCCAGAGCCTCATCCAGCCTGGGCTTAAACACCCCCAGGGATGGGGCCTCGACCACCTCCCTGGACAACCCGTTCCAGGGCTTCACCACTCTCATGGTAAAGAACTTCCTCCTCATGTCCAGCCTGAATCTCCCCACCTCCAGCTTCATTCCATTCCCCCTAGTCCTATCACTACCTGAGATCCTAAGAAGTCCCTCCCCAGCCTTCTTGTATGCCCCCTTCAGATACTGGAAGGCCACAATTAGGTCACCTCGGAGCCTTCTCTTCTGCAGACTGAACAGCCCCAACTCCTTCAGTCTGTCCTCCTAGGAGAGGTGCTCCAGCCCTCTGATCATCCTTGTGGCCCTTCTCTGGACACGTTCCAGTACATCCATATCCCTCTTGTAATAGGGGCTCCAGAACTGGACGCAGTACCCCAGGTGGGGTCTCACCAGAGCTGTGTGCTGTTTTGAAACTGCTGTAGGAAAATATTCTAGGAAAACAAGATCTGTCTTTGCCTGATGATACTCGGCCTAATCCTCCAGCCAGAGCTCAATACATTCAGACATGAAGGGTCGAGGAAATAGTATTCTGTCCAGTGGAGAGAGCTTAACAAAAAGGGAGTGCTGGAGAAAACTGAAGCTGTTGCTTATTTACTACACTACACTTGCATATGCACTAGCAACTACACTTACACATATGACAGACATTTTTCTACCTGCTTAAAAATTAAATGGAGAGAGATGCAGGTGGAAGATAATTCTTTTCCTTTCTATCTCAGTGCAAGTGTCAGACACAGCAGCTATGCCCTTAAAGGTTTGAAAGTAATGTTTCAACAGTAGAAAACCCCACAGCTCTATCAAAACTGTTTTCTGTATCTTGGTAAAAGGCAGAAGCAGTGAACTTTGCTTGTGGGCCCAGCACATGCTTCCACGTCATCTTAAAGGTTGTGACATATCCTGAAGGGAATGCTCTGGCCATAACCTCATGCTTTGCCTTATGAGATTGCTGTATATCCATTAGACAAGTCAAATCTCAATTGTGGTGCTGCCTTTAACAGATGGCAAAGTCACAGACAACAGCCCTGCCTTTTACCTAACAACAATGACCTCTCTGGTCAATGGTGGGAGGAAAGGGTAGAGTTATCTTCTGTACTGCATTTACAAAGCAAATACAAACTAAAAAAAAAAGTAGTCTGCTCTTCTGCATTGTGCCCTCTTGCAGCCACTGTACTTCCCTCAGTGGGGGATTTTGTTTTCAAGGCACAATCAAATTTCACCAGCCAAACTAAGGAGACATAGAAAATGTGGGGATAAAGTAATGTTAGTTCTCTCAGGTTACACAAATGAAATCATCATCAGAATAATACAGTGTCTGCCACACTAACAAAGAAAACTAGAATAGAAAATGCAAATACATCAAGTGGCCACCGCTGATCCTGTAATTCCCTATACTTCAAGCCTGCTTGTTCCCCTGCACTCCACCTGCTCTCCTTGTTGCCCCAATAAAATAAAACTTGTCCTTCAGAGAGGCTCAGTCTGAAGCAGCGCAGAGCTCCTGAAACACAGCAGGGTCGTGGTGGTAGTGGTTCCTTTTGATACAGGATGGAAGGAAGCAATCAGCTTTTGTGGGCTGACTGGGCAAAGTGAACTGTGAATAATTTTTCTGTACTTGTTTCTTCTTGCCCGCTCGGTCTATCCAGGCAGGTAGATCCTTGGGTCATGAAGGCTATTGTAAGTCAATTCATGATACATATATTATAAAATACACCATTAGTGAGCAAATCTGACAATTCTAGGATAGAATCATGATTTTACCTGTATATTCATCCAAAAAACCTGTCAGTGTAAGTGGGCCGGGTACTGTGTCACAGTTTATACTTGTGGCGTCTAAAAAGAAGAGGAAAAATCATGTACAAACAACACAGAGGGACTATTTGAAGAGATAATACAAGGTTAACATTTTTATGCTATGTAAAACCACATGTACATACTAGTTCAAATTAAGCTGAAAGATATTTATCATGGTGGTACCTTGATATACTTTTCAGGATTTAAAACAATACAACGTTACAGGCAGCAGGTAAACTCTGGTGTCTTGGACTCAATCTATCCTTACCCCAAAAAAATTCTACAATGAAGGACTTCACAACTTAAAAAGTGTGAAAATACCTAGCTACAGAGTTACCCTTCCTTTGCACCCTGGCCTGTCTGAAACTTGGGCTTTACTGCCTGGCAATAATAATCATTGTTGATTACCTGCTGAAACAGTTGGGGAAATCGTAATTGAAACTACTTTTGTACCCTGGCCTTATAAATGTGTTCTAGTCCCCAGAAAACTGTAACCACAAAGCTAGTCACCATGGAAACATTATCAAGAATCCTAGAGCTTAGTGTAAAGCTACAACGATTCATTTAACTTAAACTTTTATAAAAGTTAGTACTTTTGCAATATAATTTTTTTCCTGAGAAGTGGCTTTCATTACTGTTTTATTGTACCTCAGTGACCTGCCTGGCTAGGCACATGCCATCGTATTTGCACCACTCTATAGGTTCTTGCTTTTAAGAGAGTGGTGGACAAGTTTCTACGTAAGCATAACAGAATACTTCCATAGTCAGAGGCTGCTAGTTATGGATCTAATTCACTGCCTCCATCTGAGAGTATTCAAAAGCCTACTTTAGAAAGCAGGGCTCTGGACTGATGAAAAAGATCCAAAAAAATGGAAGCTTGGAAGTGGTTGTGATTTAACATCATAGACAAATAAAGAAAATTCAGTAATTTAACAAATACTCTTGTTATTTTTATGACAATATTTCCCCAAGACATTCCTGGTGATCCTCCAAAGCTCTCAGAAGCAAAAGACAGACATTTAAGTATTTTCACTGCTGTGAAGATCCTCTAAGAAGGCAGAAGGACCAAAAGTATCTTAAGACCTCAGCACACAGACACTGTTTCTACTCATAGATTCAGCTAATGGATGGCTCAGTTTCCACTTTCTAGAAGCCCTCTCCTCAATACACAAAAAAGAAATTCTAAGGAAGCCCTTAGAACTACAATGAATAACAGATGTAATAGTGGTAACAAGTCCAAACAGACCAGCAGATTAACAGCAACAAGGAATTCAACTGATCCCAGCTTCAAAACTACACATCCTCAGAGTCAATATCACCCTAAATATGTTAATACCTGCTGTAGATATTATCACCACCACCACTCCCTCACAACCCCAAAATCAAAGAGAACATGTAAAAACCCACTTACTTACAAGAGCAGTGATTTTCAACTTGTGATCACTGAGCCCCTTAAAGCTCACAGACAACTTCCATGGGCACCAGAAAGACTGTTTGCTTAGATGTTATTTTATCAGTCAACAGGGCAATTATTTCAAATTTCCAGGATTGTGATTTGTATTAATTCAGTTTTATTTTGTTCCATTTCAACAAAAACAGGGACAGACCCACAAGCATTTATAAAAACAACACTACTTACGTTGTGCATCAAGACAGGCGAACGAAACCCAGGTGATCAAAGCAAAAGCCAGAAATCTAGAAAATGCCATGAACACTGCAGAAAAAATATCCTACCAAAGGCAAGAACAGATGGGTGTTTCTCAAATGCAATGCTTGTAAAGCACAATTTAATTTACTGTTAATAAGTTCATTGCTCTCTTCACAAATGCTTCACTGAGAACAAGGAAAAAGACTGAAATAAGCCTCTGAGGGAAATCTAAGGATTATATAATGTGTGTAATTTTCAGCTGTGAGTTCAAAGTCCCTTTTGGGTAATAAAACCCAATCAACAAGGAAACATCACTTCATGTCATAGCACAGATAACAAAGTCTAGTTTTATTTTAATATTCAACAGAGAAATGAGAATGCATGAGTTAGCAAAATCTCCTGATCAACATGAGCGAAACTATGCAGTCCACAGAACAATAAACAGGGTGTCAACAGGCAAAGGGATCAATATTATTCCTTTTGATTTCATAACTATGGGAGAGTATCTTCTCATAACTCTGTTCCATGAGAAATAATTACAGAATTCCTGCTGCAAAACCAGTAGTTACTATCCAATGCAATAAAAGCAGAACCTCTGAACTATGCCTAGTATTTTACACAGTATGCATTCAAAATGGGTTTAGCAACCAGTTAAGACATTTTCAGTGAAATTCCTTCAGAATAAAATGACACTAAAAGCTTGCAGACTGTTCAGAGACTGCAAACGACACAGCTAATCATGCAGTTTGTTTCAAGCATTTGGAGGTAAATGCACCTTTAATTCAAAAGGGCAATTTATGCAGTAAGGAAACTGCCCCTAGCCAAGGTCTTTTCACATTTGTGATACCATGTTTTGTCATGGCAAGGATCTGCTTTTGGATAGTCCAAATCACAGTGAAGACAAAGCAGCTTCGATGCTTTATGGACCCTCTGTTAGCAAGAGGCATCTCAGAGAGCTGGAAGCCCAGTGATGAGCAGAGACCTTGGAGGATAAAACTCCTACAGTTTCCTAGCTTAGAAACTGGAAGAAGTGAACATAGACCCAGTGCAAAATGAAACAGGTCACTTACGGGCAGGTACAGAATGAAAATTGGTGCTAGGATATAGTGCAATGCTGCAATCTGCTCTCAATAAACTGCAACAGCTGTTCAGATGGGAGTGTTCTAGTTCAAAGCTGCTGTGTAGGATTCTTTCTTTCTGTTATGTGGTTATCTGAAGGATCAGTACTCCAAGCCCATACAGAAGCATCACGAGTGTCTCTCAGCCATTGCTGCTTGCGTCCTATAATGCAATCAAGTGCAGATGAAGTTCCTTTGTTTTCCACACTTAGGGAAAGAGGACGATGAAGACATGCACATTTAAGGCAAGATAATATGTAATACAAAACAAGCTATAAAACAGGCAGGAGTACAGCCTGGCAAAGGTGGGGTGGTGGAAGCACTGGTTTTGATTTAAAGTGACATTGAACACCATTAACCAGAATACAATCAGCCTAGCATCCAGCTGTGACACTGAGGACAGCGCAGTTTGCCGTGATCACAGGACACAACAACGGAAAACAGCAGAACATAATCTTCTCCCACATCAGACTGACAAGTGATACACACCTACTCGGGGCTGTGTGAGAGTGCACAGACTGAACCAAGGATGCTGCCTACCTATAGCAGTAGCACCTATCGAATTAGTGTTTAAAGCCCGTGGTAAAGGAACTCAGGCAGGTCTGTGTGACTTTGTCAGTTGCTGTAGTCTTCAGGCTGGCCAATGGTTCCATCCACTTCCACCATCATGATGCTCAGGGCCACAGCCATTCTGTGCTGTTTCTGGGCCTCAAACCTGGAGAAGCCTTATTTATAAACAAAAGCAACAAGGGATTCAACAGTCTATCTATTCCCACAGTATGGTAAATTTAGGAAATAAGACTGTACTCAATGCTAATTACTATGAAATAAAGAAAACCCTCTCAGAACACAGGGGTATAGTTCATACAGATTGAATTTCACCAAGAACAGCCACAAGAGGAATGTCTCCAGTGCATGTCTACATATGCTGCTCTCTCAGACATCACTAACAACTTCAGATTTTATGTTTCTCTAGAGCTGGGAGGAAAGTGCCTAAATAAAAGTGAGGAACTTTTACATAATTGCTCAGTTAAACATCTGACGCACAGGAGCAGTTTCCCAACACCGTATGGCATGTCTGGACACTCAAGAACAGCTTTTGGCTAAGAGAAGTGTCCTCTCAAGTCACATCAAACATGCCCATGCTACTTGGGGGCAGCCATATGCCCACATTTCTCTTTACATGGTGTTTTTTTCTCTTGGAGCTACTATTGAGTTTAAAATCCTGGCCCTTTCTTAAGATTTCTGGACATCAACCAAACACAACCCTACAATGCAGCAAGTTAAATGTACATGTGACAGCATGTGTAGTCTTCCCAGTATACCAACTGCACAGCTACAAGACATCCATATACCATTTTCTGGAAAGAGCATCATAAAAACTAATCCTATTCATAGATTTAACAGACAGTTTAAAGGGTATGATCAGCACTATGGCAAAGGAAGGCCAAGTTAAACATACTTGTAATGAAGCTTAGTTTGATATTTTCCACACTTGGGTCCTTGGTAGTGCAGCTCACTTGTGAGCTTTTAATCCAGCTTCAAAACACAATGCAGATAAAAATTATTTTACATTCTGGTAGATTTGTAGCAGCTCTGTGTTCAATGGTGTCCTGTTCTCAACAGGTAGGCAGCCTGTACCGTGATGTTGCAATTTAATCACATACATGTGTGACTGAGACCATCAAACAACACTTATGCACTTAGTTCTTACAAGTATCTACAAAGAACTCACACACTTCTTAAATCAACAACATTTATTTCCATTGAACCCAGACAACATTTCAAAAGTAATACATGATAGAAATTCAAGGTGGATGGCAAGGGGGGAAAAAAAAAAAAGATAAAACTGCAGATTATGTATGTAATTATTGTAAGCTCAAAAATAGTTTTGAATAAAAGAATACTGGCACCTAGAACTGGCACTTGCCCAGTAGAATTTTCCCTTCTCTTCACAATTCTGTGAAAGTTAAACACACACAGACGCAGCCTGTAACTTTCATAGCAAAGGTTAATGTGGGAATTTGGAACAATCCTCTATCAGAAACAACAAAATTGTAGCAAAACACTTATTCTACTACACTTTTGTACCCAGTGGACATTATTGAAAGGCCTTCCTTTTCCTCAACAAACAACTAACAGTGTTCCAGTGTTTACTTTAAGATCTTAAACCCACAGTACTACTTGTAAACAGGCCTGAGGCATTAATGAAGCCTTATTTATTTGATACAGAGTAAAGCACTCCTGTCCAAAATCAAAGCCATCAAAAAACACACTGTTTTGCCTGTTGGTTTCATTGGGCTTTAAATTTGCTACAGCATTGAACAACACACAACAACATTAAATTGTTTCAATACAAGTCTTTCACCATCAAAGGAGTATTTTCAAGTATTGCTATCCTAGTCTTCTAACACCTACTGAAAATCCTCAAGAAACAAGACAAGAAAAGCCTGAATGAAGTGCATTTAAACAACAGTCCCCCTCTTCTTACCCTGCCCCACCCTCCCACTCAGAATCATGCTGTCTTAATTTCGAACTCTCAGTTTATTGTTTAGCCATGGCCTGGAATAAGCTTTCCCTGAGTACTCTTTCTACCTGTTTCAAAAAGTCAGAATGTGGTTACTTGAATCCAGCCATTATTATTGCCATATTCTTTGCTAATATGCAACATATTTGCTAGGCAAGTCATTTAATTTTGGTAGCCCTGGATTTCACACATAGACAAACTTGTAAGCTATTGCTCCAGATAACAGAACTTGAAAGTGCATCTGACTTCTAAACAGTATTATTCAGGCAGGTTTCAGAAAGTAACTAGACCCAGAAGATCTACATGCACAAAAATGCAGAACTAAAAGCATATCTGCTTGAAAATTTTGTAACATAGTATTGTTAAGAGATAACTGGTTTTCATCCTAAGGTCTGGATACTGGAAGGGAACAAAACACTGTATTGTGCAATAGGAGTCATATACAGAGTGGGAATGAGTATTATAATTTCACATACAGGTAAAGCAAGCATTTCCTGTGCAAGATGCAGCACTGCATCATCATGGCATTTATATAATCTTTGGAGGTCTAGTCTCTACCTGATACCTACCTTCATATGAATGAGAGTTGTGCAATATACAGAAGGAAGCCTCAGAGCTGCATTAAAACGTTGCTTAAACTAGTCAAGGTCACAGGTATTTGTCATGGACCTTAAATGCAAATCCCCAGAGGACTGACCTAAAAATGTACCATCAACTACTACACAAAATAAATACAGGAGGCAACTTGTATTAATGCTGCTGACAGTGTTCAGAATTCAGTAGTCTTGCTTTGTCCTTTTCAGTATCTCTAACATACTGAAAGGCATGTTTATGTCTTCCTCCATAAATAAGGTTAGTCTGATAATTGAACGTTGTAGATATATAAAATATTTTCTACTCAACGCAACGGCCTACAAAAGCAATTCTATTTAAGAAATAGCATATTTACAATTAAAATAAATACAGACCTTATTGGATTTGCATTCATTTATCACACAAAATAATTTACAAGGCTTAAAGTAATAAATAAGTCACTGGGAAGCTTGCGGAGATGTGCATTCTCCATACGTCAGAGTGCAGTACAGTTGCAGGAAGCAGTAATCAATTCTGGCTACAGTTCGTTCAGGAGTCCTTATGTTGGACGGCCTTGAGCAAAACGGGATTTTGACCTGGAATAGAATAGAATAAACCAGGTTGGAAGAGACCTTCAAGATCATCACGTCCAACCTATCACCCAACACCGCCTAATCAACTAACCCATGTAACCAAGCACCCTGTCAAGTCTCCTCCTGAACACCTCCAGTGACGGCGACTCCACCACCTCCCCGGGCAGTCCATTCCAATGGGCAATCACTCTCTCTGTGTAAAACTTCCTCCTGACCTCCAGCCTGAACTTCCCCTGGCACAGCCTGAGACTGTGTCCTCTTGTTCTGGTGCTGGCTGCCTGGGAGAAGAGACCAACCTCTGCCTGTTTACAACCCCCCTTCAGGTAGTTGTAGACAGCAATAAGGTCACCCCTGAGTCTCCTCCTCTCCAGGCTAAGCAGCCCCAGCTCCCTCAGTCTCTCCTCACAGGGCTTGTGTTCCAAGCCCCTCACTAACTTCGTTGCCCTTCTCTGGACTCATTCCAGCAAGTCAACCTCCTTCCTAAACTGAGGGGCCCAGAACTGGACACAGTACTCCAGGTGTGGCCTAACCAGTGCAGTGTACAGGGGCAGAATGACTTCCCTGCTCCTGCTGGCCACACTGTTCTTAATGCAGGCCAGGATGCCATTGGCCCTCCTGGCCACCTGGGCACACTGCAGGCTCATGTTCATCCTACCATCAACCAGCACCCCCAGGTCCCTCTCTGCCTGGCTGCTCTCCAGCCACTCTGACCCCAGCCTGTAGCACTGCATGGGGTTGTTGTGGCCAATGTGCAGAACCCGGCACTTGGATGTGTTAAATCTCATGCCTTTGGACTCTGCCCATCTGTCCAGCCTGTCGAGGTCTCTCTGCAAAGCCTCTCTACCCTCTAGCAGATCAACTCCTGTCCCCAGCTTGGTGTCATCAGCAAATTTACTGATGATAGACTCAATGCCCTCATCCAGATCCAGAATGAAAATATAAGACACATACATAGGCTATTATTGCTAGAATTTTGAATTACTGTCCAGTCAGCTCTCTAGTACAGTATTGCTTTGACATTACTTTCATGTTAAACTGCCTTTTGAGAGAAGGAAATAAAACAACCCACTCAAAATCTGTTAGTGAAAAAGTTGCCTTTCTGCCAGGATATCTGTACCAACAAACTATATATTCCTAGGAAGGCACACAGCTGATAGAACTGCAATGTCATATATCATCTTCTGAAATCACTAATTCACCAGTAAGTCAAATGCATTTTTTTTTGACAAAAAGAGCAGCTGTGAGAAATTCCTAATAATGTATTTGAAACTTCCAGTCCGTCCCTTCAAAGCTGTTTAGCAACTCCACCATAAGCTTGGGCTCAAGAGGCTCATTTGTTGTCCAAGTTATGACCCATTTTAGGCTCTACTACTGCACATGTGCCATTCGTATTTTGGTTTATCCACAGAAGACAGTACATAGTAATGTAGGGGTTTGGTGTGGGTTTTTTGGAAGGAGACTGAAGAATAGGCTAAAGAATCTGAGCTAACACACTTCCAATTATTCATAATTTCACAGAACATTATAGAATCATTTAGGTTGGAAAAGACTTTTAAGATCATCTGAGTACAACCAGTAACCCATCACTGCCAAGTTACCACTAAACCTTTAGCACCACATCCAAAAGTCTTTTACGTACCTCTAGGGATGGTGACTCCACCACTTCCCAGAGCAGCCTGTTCTAGGACTTGACAACCCTTTCAGTGAAGAAATTTTTACTAATGTCCAATCTAAACCTCCTCTGGCACAACTTGAGGCCATTTCCTCCTCTCCTGTCATTTCTCATTTGGGAGAAGGGACTGATATGTACATTATACTGGAGCAGCATCCAGCCTTCCAATACAGAAGCTGTAAAGCACTTCTTCCAGCATGGGAAGAAACGGTTCCTCTCTTAACAGTAAATTGACAAATTCAGCTTTCACATCATATATGGTTAACCTGCTGAAAGGAATGTCTAATGTAAAACACTGTATGAAACAAGGCATAAACAAAGTCCATCCATCCCCAAAAATCACATTCTGCTTTCTTCTTTAATTTTGGCATCTTACCTAGCATTCTTCTCAGCACTGTTTTGTCGTGCACTGACCTGCGCTGAGGCCTTTATCTGAGCTTCAAGTCTAGAATAAATGCCTCCAGCATACTGGAATGCAGGGGGGAAAAAAAAGTGTGGACATTATTCCAACTTAATCAGCAACTTTCCATAAAAATCACTAACACTCAGGAAAACCTATAGCATGCTTTATCACCACAACCACTGCACCCTTTTAAACTGATCCCATTTCTTATTACTTCTTTTTAAACACCATAAACTACCTTCCCGAAGAGATCATGATTGGAACAACATGAAGACTGATAAAATTCAGTTCATTAGCTAAAATATTTGATAGAAGGTATTTTAATTTGTGTTACATGTTTTTGTTGCCAAGGCTCACTTCAATTCTGTAAAACACTACACTGTGACTACACAAATCTTACTTCTTTGCTGTCTTTTGACTTGATTCGATCAAGGTCTCCAAGCCTCATTTTTATTAAGTGCCCTGTAATCTCAGACATTCTTCTCTGATCTGTCAGAAATAAGAAACAATATTTAGAACAGACATTTTATTTGATACTGAGTACAAAGAGAGAAGAATTAAATGCACACTTCAATGATTCACTATTTATAAAAATAGCTTTTTCAGCTCACATAAAAATCTTGAGCAAATAAGATCCTAGGTCCTGACACAATATGGCTTCAGCAGTGTTCTTGGCAGATATCAGAACCAGCCTGAGGCATGACACAGAGATTAAACTCTATGGGAATGATTTTGAGACAGATGCTTTCAAAATTGCAAAAATGCACAAGTGTCTCAGGAGAGATTAGAACAAGTAGAACAAACAGACAGAATTCTGAGTATTTCCCAGACAGGGAAAGAGACAGAATCAAATGTTTTTCTTTGTTTATCTGTACAGACAACAAATAGCACACGAATGCAGGAAAAATTCTTTGCATACTTATATGGTCAACAGCTGACATAACTATAAGCTCTGTAGGTTATGTGCTGACACTCCAAATAAAGAACACAAACCATACTAACATATGCTTATAATGCATGTTTCTTTCCTCCCCCCCCAGTCCCCAAACTTTGAACTCTTTTCCAATAATTCCCAGGACACTAAGCCAAATACTGCTCATTTATTTTTCCATGTGTGCAAGACTACAACCTGTAGTTTATACGGTGGACTTTCTTTCCATTTTCCTAACACAAACTTTTTTTCTCTTGCAGAATAGATGAGGTTGATAATAAATACCAATTAAATCCTAACCCAACATTTTCCAAAGTTGTTCCTAACTGTATGGGTATTTTTGCACTGCTTGAAAGAGCCTGAGATTGCTGTGTGGTTTGGATACAGACGATTAGTTACCATTAACCTAGCTGAACTCTGTTCTTTTCCAAATGCAAAGCAACTATAAAGACAGCCACCCAAACCCCCACTGATATACCTGAAATTAATTCAGCCTAAAGGTTTCTATGCTAGGTTTGAAGAAAATTAGGCAGTTCTCATGTGAAATAACACTTTTCCTTGCATAATATTAATTCTATGAAAGCTAAACTCATGCAAGAACCGACCATCTTCTCTTTGAGCATCTTGGTTGAATCTTAGTGACCTGGAGGCATCCCATTTGTTCTGCTGCATACTCACACTGGTTAGAAAAGAAAGATGCATGGCATGGCATCAGTAACAGTTTATTAAAAGATCTTCTAGAATATGTTCTCAAGTGTTTTGCAATTACTTACATGAATGGAGATGCATCTCGGGAACTTGACTATCAAAGAAAGAAAAAAAGGCATTATTCCAAGATCAAGTCCAAAATTTAAGGGAATTCCTCATCATACAGCCAGCAGAAGCTGACTACACAGGTCTGATTTTACCTTATCAGATGGCTTCTCCTTTTTCTGAACATTAGGTGAAGAAACCACTTTCTTTGGGTGCTTGTACGATTTCTTTGATTTCTCCTTTCTCCCTGCTAATTGAAGAAATATCTACTTATACCATCACTAATACTTGAAATTTCTCAAACACATAGCTACAAAGGATTTTCCCCCCTCACTGTTCCTTTAGAGAGCAAAATAAGCCTGTTCTCCTTAACATTAACACTGCAGGTTACTCGAAATGCATTTCTCTGAGAAGCATAGAGGAACTCAAGTACATACTTAAAATGCAGAGTGATTACATTTAATGGTAAAACTTTTCTGTTGCAGAATTAAAAGTGCATGTATAAGACACATCTTTAAGTAAATTACTTCAAACTAATGTGCTCTGAGTTATACCAGACCAAACAAATTTCAAAGCAAAATTTCTCAGTAATAGGGTAAAAAGAAGAAGCAGTTCTTTGGCTTTCTGTGTTCCTAAACCCCCTTCTTGTATTAAAAAAACCACCAAAACAAAACACACACACACAAAACCACACTGAACAAAACAAACAACAACCCCAAAATATTTTTAGATCATGCAGACAATTCCAGCTTCATCTCCCAGTTGTTCCACTATGTAACCAATTATGCAAAAAACCCATGCAAAAACCAGTCATCTAGATACTGTCTTTTTTTCCAACAATTATCTATGGCCTTTCCTGAATAATATATCCCTGATGAACTCTGAGAACACCTCAGACATCAGCAGTTGCAGCTTTCCTCATTTTTCCAGTAATTTTTGATGACACTGAGCAGTGTTTCTAAGTAAAGAAAAGCTAGAAATAAAATTCAAGTAAAAGTTTTCATTGTATGAGTGTCTAATGTTTAAGATTTGTTTACAGACGAATTCTGCTGCCTTGAATCTCTATGTCTAAATCCAAGGGAGGATGACCGTAGAGACATGTACCTGGTTTCCTGCATACTTCTTCTTCATCTCCTACTTCATCCTCAGTGACCTCTGAGCCAGTGGTGTACTCCTCCTCTTCAGACAACAATGACTGCTGTTTCTAAACAACAGGAGAAGCCCACATTATACGTGAGGCTTGATTCCTGTTAAACAATACATTAAATCTGTCTTTCAGGAGCTGACTTCAAACAAAGCTCTGTATGTTAGCGATGTAACCATCTGCACAACTAGGTCTGAGAAGATGATTCTCAAGTGCTGAGAAAGTGATTTTGAACCTTTGCTTCAAATGCCTTGATAAATGGTTTTATTTACATTTCTTTCCAGTGCCCAACCATTGCAAGACGTTACCTAGAGAGGCTGTAGAATCTCCATCTTTGAAGATAATCAAGATTTGACTGGGTGTGACCCTGAGTGAAGTTAAATAGCTTTGAAAATGTATCTAACTCTTAAACTGGCCCTGCTTGGAGGGTGAGAGGACATACAGAAGACTGTATTGTATGATTCAGCATTTAAGATCCAGTGTATTGCTGGCTTGTACTGCTGTATGATTCATCATTTAAGAGACATTATTTTTCTAATTACTAACAAAATGTTATGGTAGCACAAGTCTGAGCCAGCCACATAATCACAGAAAACTACAAGTTTACCAATGGTTCAATTGAGACTTGCTGTATCTTTCAAACTGTCTGAAATTGCTGAGCTGCTCAATAATTAAATACCACAAAGCATGCATATTGTAGTGCACTACAGATTATGTACACTGGGGATATATGCATTAATAATGTATTGCAAGTTGGTCTGGCTTTTTTAATGAACTCATCCTAATACCCAAACTATTATTTTTCCATCCATGTTGTACATCATAATCTGTGGGCTCCAATATTGCAACAGATAAAGTCACAATGAATAGTTCCTAATTGATCAGCACAGAATAATGCAAATATTAAGGAATGTGATGTTTACATTGTTTGAACACATGTGCACACACACCCCTGTTTAAAGTAAGAGATAGCAAGTGCTTTGTAATCCATGAGAAATTATGAAGCCTAACATTGACTACAAGTTCAAAAAGTTTAGGAACTGACTTTCTGCATAAACAGTATAAGACACTAGGAACATCAGACTGCAACAGACTCTCAAGGGCAACAAGGGTGAACTGCTGTTCTCTAGAATTGATATACAAAAGCAGTAAGCCTTGTGACATCACATGCTACTGGAAGAAGACAAGGCAAGGTTCTCAACTCTGATAAAAGCTTTTCACAATGAAGCAGCAACAGGAAGACAACATGAAGCATCTCAGTCAAGACATCAAAGAGACAGACACTTAAACTCTAATTTTGATGATTTATATGTCTGTCTGTTAGCCCAATGAACTACTAAGAACTGACATATGCAGCACTGGTCCATTTTTGGCCATAATTTAAAGACATTTTAAAAGGAATTCTAGAATTTTCACTCAGGCCAAAGTATTCCTATTTTTCTGTAAAAAGTGTTGCTATTGCGCAACCTCTAAATTGGAGTAAAAGTAAGAGAATACATTTTCAGCCAAATTAATTAGGAAATAAAGCAAAGATGAAAGCTAGTTCTCTGCCTATGCAGAAGAGCAAATATTTGTAGAATTATGAACAAAATATTTTACTAACCAGCTGTAACGTCCAGTTCTTCAGAGAAAGAAACTGTAGTCAGAGAAAGAAAAAGGCACAAGTTAAAGTAACAATAATTCAAAAATTAGTGTAATTCTGGAAAAAGGAGTGTTATGCCATACTAAAGCAATCTACACTGCTAAGTCCTAGAAGGCCTACTCCCATCTTTATGTACTTTGGTTCCACGATGGGTGCAAAGCATCTCTGCATCAAAGCTCTCTAATACAGCAGTAGGATTATCAACTGCCTCCTTAAACTTGCCTCAGAAAGTATTTCCCAACCTGACATGCACATAGCAACATATATGCATCATAGTTCTGGGAAGCAAATTCTTTCACATCTTAGGAAAAAAGGAACCTAAACAAACAAAACAAAACTAACACACCCCCACAAAGAACCCAAAGCCCACACGAGCCAGATGGGGAAGAAAAAAATAAATAGCCCAAAACACAACCTAAGTTTCTGCTCTTCATTTATGGACTGTCATGTGGGCAAGCTCAGATACATCAACAGACAAAACAAAGGCAACAATTATTTAAGTATCTGCAGCAATGAATTTCACAGTAGGACTGGATTCTTAACTATCAACAGTTTAAAAACGGGACGGAAAGCACAGACACAAAGATTTACTTCTGATATACAGAAAAATTTCCAGCAGACATGGGAACAGTTTTGTCTTTTCACCAACAAGATATTTTGTGCCTCTGCTATCATCCTGCAATGCTTAGCAATACATTTCTTCCTCCAACAACTTATGTTTTCTATTAAAATTTGTCTAAATAATTATTCAAAGTATCCTTGTGAGAATCCTTATTGTCAGAAAAAAGGGGAAAAAACGTTATCACTCACAGCATTGATTTCTCCAGTTTTGGGACCCCACAGTGTATTTGGTTCTACAACCACATCACATTCGATGCCTTTTTCATCACAGAGCCCAATACCAGAATCACTTAAAGAGAACAATGTGAAATTAAAATACTTTTTATTTCGTAACTTTAGAATCAGTCTCTCGTTACTCATCACATACCAAGAGAGAAGACAAAAGGAGTGAATGCATATGGAGGATGACTAGATACATGCTTGAAATGTAAAAGGAAAAAGTATTTGTTCTTCTCTTCCCAATTTTCAACTATGAATCAAAACTAAGTTACCTTTAAAAATCCTATGTCTCTTTTTTGAATGGGAAGGAAATCAAACATAATGTGCACATGCACTAAGCGCTGAAGGCTAAGTTATTTTCAGCAACAATATTCTTACCTATTCTCATCCTTAGTGAAAGGAACAACAATAATATCTCTATGATGAAGCAGATCATTCAGCGTTTTAGTAGTTTGAGACTGCGAAACATCCCCATCTTCTTTGCCTGAGGGTAAATCCACCATATGATCCCTCACTTGGCAACCCTGCAATACATATACACAAGTGATCAAATACCTGATTTACTGGAAGAACTGATTTCAGCAGATACAGTAACAGAAGTTCAGCTTTTGAACTCTTGTCTCTCAAGGGCCAAGTCTGCCTTGGGACACTGCAACGATTTACAAGATTTATTTTGGACAAGGCCTATTATCATAATACACTGTCACATGCACACACACCCCTACCCTCCCATCCCTCATGTCTTAAGATCTTTTAAAAGTGAGCTACTATTGAAGTACCTTTGGGAGGGTTGTAGGATCAAATCGAAGTACTTTTTGGTTACAACAGGGATACACTCCTGTCCCATCTGAGCCCAGAGCACTTGCTACACCTGGGTAAAGAACTGGCTGCGAGTGGTACTGGCAATGGGAGAATTCAGTACACAGGAAAGACTACATTAGAATAAAAAGAGAAATAATAAGAGGTGAGATGACCTATGGAAGACAGCATTTTGGACTATAAAAAATTTATACCAAGCTTTATTGCTAAATATTTCACAGACTGCTTTAGTCCCTGTCTCGTCACCTACAACAAGCTAAAGACAAACAACGGAAAATATACTAACTTGGTTACATCTGGAACAGGTCAACCAATTGACAGTCCCCCAAAGACGCCAGTAAACATCCCGCCAAGATTTCAATTCCTCATGAAGGCCAATTAAGTACTCGTGGACTTCCCAGGTTTTGTCTCTGAAAAAGTAAAAAGCCAGGTTGCATACAGAGTCATAACTCCCTCTTGACCCTAATATCAGAAGAAGCAGAACACCATGCGTTCCACTGGTAAAAAGCCTACAGAAGAGTTTAGAACAGGAAGGATAAAACACAGAACAGGCATTATTAAATTCAGGCCAGACAGAGAAGCCTTCATTCTTTCACAACATCCTAAACTTTCTAATCAAAGAATTACAGCTTGATTCATCTCAAGCTCTAAATACTGCATAAACTAATATCAATATAAAGCCTTTTGGAAATCAGGAGAACTACAAAACAAGAGGAAAACCAAGACAGAGTAGAAAAATGTCAAAATATGCACACACAAACAAGTTCAGTTATATTGCAGTCTTCTGTTTTTGAAGCTGCACACAGAATTGAAGTACTGCCATTCTGCTTCATTTATTGTTAAAGCAAACATACCATGTTTCTATATATCTGTGACACAATGGCAATTACTTTTTGGTTAGTATATGTACCTGAGAATTCTCATCTTAAAAATACAGACTTTGTTCCTTTCTAGTGATAAAATGACACATGCTTCTTCAGAATTCAAAAGAGAATATGCAACTTACACTGATGCATGTTTTCTTCAGAAAGAGCAGATAATGTTTTGCCCACAATTTTAAGCCCTGGCCAGAACTGTTTTTTATTATATATACACACAACTAATACTGACTAAGAGAGCACTTCATACTGGAAGTTAGTTCTAGGCACCACTAGAGGACCATAAATACAAACCTATTTTTAAAATCCTTAAAGATAGGCTTGTATTAGCTCCTAAGCCTAAATTCATTAGTGGCCAGCATCACTTCACCTAAGGAACAGTAAATGGATTCTGTGTACAAAAGCACTCACAAGTACAAAGCAAATATTTAGAACCTAAATAATCCTTTGAGTAACTTTAAACCCCTCCACATTTATACATTAGGAATTGCATAGCAGCTACATACAGTCAGCTTAACTGAAGTAATACAATTAATGAGTTTTACATGGCTAATCACCAATGATCCTAATGGGTGAGGACAGCATCACAAGATTTGTTTCTGTTTAGGGTGAATCAGAGTTTTATTCACACTTTAGAGGTGAGAGGTATCGGTAAACATGTTACTTTGGGAGCTGAAATTTAACTGTGTTTTGATTGCTCTGAACAAACCAAATCTGATGAGAAAGGTCTACTGTATTAAATTTCCCCCTTATCTTCATTAAAGGGGGCATGTGGGGAGAGTATGAACTGCAGCTGATCACATAGATTGATCTTCATTAAGAAGAGTATCCAGCTGTTCACAAACGTGGATCAAAAAGAATCATGATCAGACAGAATTGAGTTAAATGTCTGTGCCAAATGTGTGAGGCATGCATATGGAACAGGTCCTGGAGGCTCCTCTGATAAATTACTTGAGAACAGCAAAATAACTGGCAAAGTTTATTTAGAGTAGTCTTTAAGCATGCTAAGTATTTGATTTGTCAGTATAAAGTCAGCCTAGGCAATACTCTTTCACAGTTCTTTGCTGGTAGAGATGGATCTACCTATTCAGTAACAAGCCTTGTAATACACAGCCTTTAATTTACTTTGACATCAACTACATATCTTAAAACCCTCTGATGAAAGAATTAGCTGGGTATCTTCTATTTAAGGCAGTACCACCCAAAGTAACCCTCCCAGTAACCGTGGCTGTAGCTTTTCCATTTCTATTCAGCAGCACCACTGCTGAATAAGAAGTTGAGATGCTTCATACTGCTCTTCATAACTCTGACTTCATTTTATAATGCAAGTATCTAATAATGCCTAAATACGCAGTATTTTGTAAAAATCTCCCCAAAATTCATGCAGTTAAAGAACATTTTATTTATATATGTATATCTCCACTACCTTAAATGAATATAGACAATATTGCCATGTTGATCTATGTTGATCTTTCCTGGTACACAAGGAATTCTTCTCTCAGTTTCTTTAGTTAGCAGCTTTTTACACAAACAACACCTAGAATATTAAAAGAAAGAAATGAAGCAAATACTCAAGTAAGGATCAATACACAGGCACAGCCCTAGGAGCTGAAGTACTAATATAAGGAGACCATACCTGTATAATGTTGCTGCATTTCCTCGAGAATCTGGATTTACATACTCCGGATCAAAGAGCCTCTCAATCTTCTTGCAGAAAAGTTTACTATTAATGACAGCAACACAGCTCGACCATTAGGAAAAAAACTGGAAATTCTTTTATGTATAGTGAGCCTAACAATTATATTCTGATAAACAGTGTCCACATTTCTCTTTGAATCTAACTTTTAATATGTTTTTTCTTTAGCCTTTTTTAACAGCTGGCTCCTGAATGGGTCATCTCTTCATTTTACACAGATATGAGGAAAGAGATACCGTATTTTTTTTCTTCTTTATTATGTTGCTGGCCAATGTAAACCACCAGCTTCTACCCTAACTAAAAGGCCTTTCTTCAATGAATCCTTCTGTGAAATTACACCTAACTAATTCTAAAAGTTATGTCTTAATCTCTATTGATTAAAATCCTTCCTTACTTGCACCGTGCTTGTCAGTCTGCCCTCCAACAACTAGCCCTAAGTTGGAGTGCTTACACATAAATTAGTATTCCATCACAAGTATTCACCCTTACACCACCCTAAATTCTATGTCTAAACTTCAGAATTCATAGCCAAACCATTCTCTATGAAGTAGGAGCACATCATCCCAAAAAGGGTCCTTACTGTAATCCTGGCTCCCATCTAAGAATTCATGAATAATTTGTTCATGACACACTCCTGCTGTGGTCTTTCCTTTTGGTCATTTCCTATAAAAAGGATCTTTCTTTTTGCTCATATTTTAATAGAAAATTCTGAAGTCACTTCATAATATCGTGTGTTAAAGATGCATTATATGAGAATGCAAATTGTGGATCTACCACTTCAACTCCCATAATGTCTTAGCTGTTCTGAAAGATAAACCAAAAGCCTGACAGCATTTCAGCAGTGTATTACAGTTACCTTTTAAATTTGTCTCTTTTGTCCTTCAGGTCTTCTACTTCATTGTGTGTGAAGAGATCAGCAATGTGTGTAACAAGATTAGCATTGATACAATTCATGTTGCATGGTGTGGCTACAATAGCATTCATATTTTTGTGACAATAATGAATACATTTTTCTACCTAGGAAAAACAGAAACATTAAAAATGTTAAGGAATTCTGGAGGTATCTCTAAAAAGTGTACTATTTGCTTCAAGATTATTTTTTATTAAGCATAGTGTTTTAGAAAACTATTTCAGTTCAACTTAGAAATAAAATAAGTCTCAGATTTGTCTAAAGGAAATTCTGAATTAACATGGCTCCGAGTTAGTTTGGCCTACTCCAAAGGCTTTCCAAAGACCAAAAACAACTCCACAAATGTTTCAACAAGTGGTTAAGTTCCAACTGCTAGTGAAAACAGAAACACAATACACATTATACATAGTAGTGCTTGGATCTCAATTTAAACAGCTATGTCTACTGAGTACTGAATTGTGGGTCATCTCCACGACAGACCTTCTGACAAACATTTTAACAAACAGGTCAGCAGATATTCCTTATACAGAGCTGAGGAACCAGACCCTAAGTTGCAGAAGTGTCATTCACACAAGGATATAAAGCAGAAGGTATTAATTGATTTCATAGCACTTTTGGATAAAACCTATCAGAAGTCAGACATTGATGTTCCTCCAGCAATCAGAAGGCAAATTCAAGATCCCACTATCACATTTAAAAATAATGTATAGTAAGTTTTCTTGCATTGAGATTCACAAATACTAGATTATTCTATTGAACAGGAAAGGTGGTAGAAATCTCAAAACCTCCTCGCTGCATCATCTGTTTATGTAACAGTCAAAGCATAACAAACATTGCTGTTAGGAAGCTGGTAATTAACAGTGCCCTTATGGCAGATTATCTTTCTTAATACTTACTAATAAATCCATCTTCAAAAACTCAGAAGAAATAAGAATCGATATGACATTTGATGGCTCTAAAAGGCAACACAATAAAATTAATGTTTTCCACACAAGCTCTTTTGATTGCCTGTCGCATCCCTCCCTCTATACTTCAAACAGATACTAAATACACAATTTTAGTAATCAATCATTCATTGCATTGTCCTTCCTATACCTAAAGCATTTTCCATCTTAACAAACAAAACTTTATCATTTAGGTGGCCAGAGTACAACTATAGCGACCTGGAATTGATGAACACTGAAAAAATAGTTTCATAGGGACACAGAGACTAAACAATTACACAAGATTAACTTTCATCTGCAGCCATCATACCCAGCTGAGATCTTGCTTAAACTTTACACTGCAAGTTATTCTCTTGGTTTGTTTGTATTTTTAAAGATGGCAGTGAAGGCTCAAAAAATAGAAATCTTCCCTCAAATTCATAAAGATGTAAGTTCTTCTACCATTGTTATCAGACTGCACTAAAATTTAAGAAAACACTGCAATTGTACTGATGGGTAGCAGAGGGGAAACAAATCAAAACCCAGTAACCATCACTATCTTAAAACTACTGCTCTGCTCTTGTTCAGAAGAGGGCTGAAGAATCTTAATTCAAAACACCAAATCCCAAAATACATTAGCCCTTTTTCACTGTGCCAGCTATCACAATGTTTCCTCAAAACTATGAATGTTGACATATCAGAGACATCTGCTGCTATCATGACCAGAAGATCTCTGTTGCAACATTTTTCTAACAGATTATAAGCTTCGTCGCAAAAGTTGGAAACAAAGCAATTGGGGCTGAACTGAATCAGAAACATTAATCTTCCACTAAGAGAACAAAATGGACCTACAGCAAATTATCTTAAGGTTTTCTTTTACCTAAAGTGGGCATTTCATTAGCTTCAGAATCTTTAGTATTTCTTTTAACATATCTCATCAACCAGTCAAAGATGTGAACGTCACAATGCACTGAAATGTCCACTTCTTCCCAGCGCTGCGCATCCACTGACAGATATTCAGCAAAGTATTTCATTTCTGAAACCAAAAGGTCTCGAGGACACACAAAATCTTCTTTGAGGTTTTTTGCTTCATCACAGACATGGATCACCATATTTGGCCTCAAAAAGAAAACAAGTCAAAAGCCAAATTAGGACTGTAAATTGATTAGAAAACAAAAACACCAATCAACAAAGATCTCTACAGAAAGACAGTTACCCTACTAGTTTCAAACACCCACATTATGTGTACTTAGAAAACAGGGATGTGAGAGTGTGAAAAAGTGATGTGCATGGCTCTTTGAATTCATTGTAATAGAATTCCTACGCACTTATTTATACCTTCCCCACCACCACCACCACTTTTACATAGGACAAATCTATGTTCACAGAACATTAATATACTTTTCTAATTAAAATGTTACTGAGCATCAATCTTGTTTCATTTCTGTTTAAAAATCAGATTATGTTTCCCATTCTCACCACAGCAGTGATGAATCACTCAGAGGAACACTATGGACAGTTTTATATCCCTATTTCTCATAAGAAATTCTCAACCCCACCCCTGGTATTTCTGTATCAATGTAAGCTGTAAACATTCCTTACAGCATTTATTAGGCTGTTCTCAGCTGTTTTCCTTCTGACAGTAGAAAAATATGAGCAATTTAGACAGCTTTCTGTCAGTTCTATAATCTCCTAGACAAAACACACAAAGATCTTCTTACCCCTGACTTTCATCAGTGCTCTCTTCACCTTTATGCACAGGACCCTTTTCAGATTCTGAAGGACAATTCCTTGTGGAGGTTGTGCTGGGCCTTCCTTAAATGTAAGGAGAAAAGGCTGCATTAGAACAAAAAAAGCCTGACTTGCTCTTCAGCATCTTGGAAACACAACTGAAGATGTCATAAGGGCTATCAGATAATCCAAATTCTTGCTCTGAATGCCATGCATTGGCAACTCAGACAAGTGGTATTTCTGGGTTGCCTTGACACTTGGCTGCAGACCTAGATTGGTCCTGTCTCAATACAGGGCAATAAGATTCATGCAGATCTTCAGCATTTCCTTGTAAGTTGCAATCTGTTCCTTTAGTTCTCCTTGTGTGTTTTGTAGGATGTGGGTCTTGAGACTCTTTCACATCAAAACCTCTGCTTTCAGGAAGCTTTGCTGTCAGGACATAAGAACTTGAGACCAGCTCCACTTCTTAATGTGTTAGCTTTGGAAATGCATTGCTTCCAAACAGTAGCACAGAAGCTTCTTAAGATGTATTCTTGCTGAGGTTCTCAAACCTCAGCATGGCTTAAAGCAGCAGATTATACAAAACAGTACTCAAAGAAATCAGACCATGAAATTTATCTCATCCTAGAGCTACATCATATGGCTTATTCCAGGAATAAAGGACAGCTGCACTTTAGTTCAAAGAGGTTATCTTCACAAATGTGCTTTAAACAGTGGAACCTGGACATGAAACCCAGCGAAGTCCAGGAAGTCTGGTCACCAAATCCAGAAAGTTCTGATTCTAGGGTTAAAACTGCAATCTGAAGCTTCAATAATCTTGCTTGTAAATTATAAAGATCATTATCTTTTTTAAATAAATGGAAGGGGATTTATCTGTTTTCCAGTGACAAAAACCTGTAAGGCATGATTTTCCATGATTACACCTTACTCTGATTTCTAGAAGAGTTCCAGAAGCATCTTCTCCCTTCTCATGTCCTGTAATAGGCTGTACTCTTCGGAAGAGAACTAAGACAGACCTCTCATCTTATGGCTAAATAGCAAAAGATAGGCTAATAGCAAAAATTATCTGGAAGCGCCTTACTGTTCAGAAGACAGTAGTTATGCCATCACAAGGATTCACAGGGACTTAATAGCAGTTTGCCTTACAATTAGCAAAAGCTTTTATAACCCAGCCAAAATGAATTTGGTCTGACTGCTTTTTCTTGCTGTTACTCATGTCTACAAATCCAAACAGGCCCTGAATTCTTGATCCTAACAATAAGCAGATGTGAATAATTCTGCAAGGAAGTAATTACACAAGAAAAACATTTACAAGTAGGCTTTTCTCATGTCCCCAGTTCTGAAATACACAGCTACCTCACAAATGTTAAGATGGTGAGTTCAGTCAAGTCTGTGAGAAGAAGATTAGTGATGCTAATTTAATACCAATAAATGACATGTAAAGAGGGGAAAATTATTTACCAAAGCTGCAAGGGAAACAAAAATCTCAGGCTAGGATATGGTCATACAAAACATTAGGGTACTCAGCTGCGTTAACACTCACTACATGCATTAACATTCTTAAAGAGAAAACATGCACTAATTGTCTAAAGAGTTCTATAAGCAGAGTTAGCTTGTTAACTGCCTCCTGGGAAGCTACTGTGGCTGTAAGAAGCATTTATTCCACATCGTGCATGAAATAATCACATCACTGAACATTCACTGGAAGCGTTTTCATTTAGATACCTCTACTTTAGATACAGTCTTAAAGTGTCTCTTGATTAGAGTTATTAAAAACATTCTATTCTTTCTCCAGCAAAGGTTTTCTTCTGCACAGACAACAGTGACTAGAAAGCTGCAGCACTATGAAGGACATTGTAACAGAGAACATTGTTTAAGCGTGTCTTAAGAATTAACACAGAAATTGTTTACTCATTACTGAAGCAAACTTCTCATGCAACATATTTGCCAAGCCCTACACCACACTGAAAACATCTCAGGCTACAATGAAAACCAGAGAGTAACTATCATACTGTTAGTTACAACTGCTTATAAGAGAAGTACTCAAGGAAATGTGAAGAATATTTAATTGTGCTGTGATTGAATCACACCTATTAGGATTGGTCCTCTGCTGACAAATCATTACTGAGACACAACTAATACATTATATGTCATTGCAAGACTGTCTTGTGTCAAGAAGTAGTTATGCTATGCTCTAACTTCTATGCAGCTAGCTAGCCACCACAGGCCTTCTACAGGGAGATGAGGGTCTGCCCTCATGGGATCAGCCTCTGCAGCTTTACTACACAAAACAGATTCTCATTATTTTAATAACACAGCTTAATAAGACTGCAAGTAGCTGTAGGTTTAACAGTACAGCACTGGGGATACTAAGCAGGAGAGTAAGTCCTCTTCCCAACAAAGCTCCCAAACAGAGGATTCAGTCTAAGGAGTTATGACTTGTGGAAAGACAAGATGTATGTTAAAAATACCTGAATAAGTATCAATTCTTAATCTAAACTAACTAAAAGTGATTTCATGTATATGTTATATTTATAATTAACTTTCTTTTTCAGAGATGGACAACTACTATACCTGGGTGGACTTACCACTCAGGACAGAAAAGCATGCACATACTGATTATAACCAAAGCCAATATATTTCAGAATGACTGAAAACATACCAGTTATAGTAATGGAATCCTGCCCAATAGCAGGCTCCTGAAACTCTGTCTGTGTATCGAGCAAGGAGGATTTGATGTACGTAGCTAAAGTTTCCACAGGACTCCCACCAGCAGCCATCAGGGGATTATATTGGTTGTCAACAGGTGAACTTCCACTGCTTTTTAGTTCATCAAACCTTTTTGCACACTGTCACAAGATTAAATGATAGGACAATGAAGCAGTAGCCTTCAGTATGTGCATAATAACTACAATGTGAGATGGATATTGTATTCAATCTTCTGCATGGGAATGATATTAAACTTGCAATGCTTCCTATTTCGTTAGTGATATCAGGAAAGTACATGCATAAGTAAGATTTATCATAACTAAACAGTCTAACAGAAAAAATACGATAGAACCTGTTTCACTTGTTATTTCCCTAAACCCTGTGATTTTAAGCCCAATCTTCAGAAAGGAAAAGTTATGGGAAGAGTTTAAATTATAATTTTGTAACTAGTTCTTTCACCCGAGACATTGTCAAACATTGTTACAAGTAGCTTTAGTAATTAGTTCATAATTAGTATTCTTTTACTTCCATTCTGATTTGGACATAAGGACAGGTGATTTCCACTGCAGTTCTATTAACTTTCCATTTCTTGTTTTGATAAGCCAGAAAGTCTTTCCATTTTGTAAATTCATACTGATACAGTAACAATTACATGTTTGATTCAGCAAATCACAGGCAACTTACACATACAAGCAAGTCTATTTAATTCTGCAAGTGATCCTACTGTGACACAGCTTGTCAGGTTCCATTCAAGCAGGTGGTTTTCTTTCTTTCTTTTGGGCTGAGCTAGCTGACATTGACACATGCCACCTGCCCTTTGGGGAGAGCTGCACACAGTGACATCCTTCTGATATTAACATAGCAGCTCAAATTTGTAACTCTATAGGTCTATATACAACATACAGAAAAGCAGAGACAGACATTTACTTTATTGCCTTGAAGAGGTACTCTGCATATGAGACACACTTTGTTCTTTTAAATCAGAGTAATCAGACATGTATTAATCAATCATTTTACCCTAATTAACGAGAGCTCATTGATATGTTAATAATTGTTTAATGTGCACTGTACTGCTTGCAAATTGAAAGGTAAGCAAGTGCCTTGCCAAGTACTTGAAAGGATGTAATATTTAACAGAAGCTTCTACTCCCCATCATTCACTTCTGTGTTCCAAATACAAGGTTACAGTGATGCCTAACAGCAAAGCTAAACATGTGAGCTGACATATTTGATTAAACTTGTAAGAAAATAAAGACTGCTGGCTTGTTTTCTTCCAGCTTTGCTGAATCACAAGGGCTAGATACATCTTCCTCTCTTAGCTCACTTCCCCTCAGAAACAAAAAATCTGAATTTATTAAAAAAAAACACCAATCATTTCACCAGAAAATTCAGCAATCCAGAAAGATTCAATATAGAGAGATACCAGGTTCTTCCAACTCTATGATAATCAAAATCCACATCTTATAGGACCAAATAAATGTAACTGCACTCTTAACTGCCTAATGGAGATCTATCACTCATACTTCCTTTGAACTGTAACATGCATACTTTTAGTAGTAAAATCACCTCTTTGGATGTATATCCTGGAACTAGCCTTGCCACACTGTCCCAGTTGATAGGCTGAGGAACGCCGATTAGGGAACACAGGATCATATCCAAAACCATTTGATTGTTGTCATATGGAAAGTTATTGTTTTCTGAAAGTCCACGACTCATCTTTGGCTACTTAAGCCTAGAAGAGAAAATGTTATTAATAAGTCTCACTGCATGGTTTCCTAAAGCCTGAGCTACCTTAACTGCAGCTCTCTGTAAAGCACTGTGGGATGTCTACCACAGCATTACAGCTAAGTGCTAATGCTTTATTTAACAAAATGTTATATATTCACATCTGCATCCACAAAAACGCAGGGGGAGAAGCAAATGTGCAAACCACACCAAAACCAACTCAATGGCAGTAGGTGCTGCCCATCATTCCTTTGAGTTGCCTCTTTCCAGGAGGGATTCACACTACTGTGAGCTCCAATTAAAAAAAAAAAAGTAAAAAATCCTCCCACAATCTCAGAATGAACTCAACCACAGAGGGACACTTCCATTTAAATTTACTTGAATGCAAATACACTCATCTACTCCCTCAAACTTTCTTCTCCTCAATTTCAGTCTCCTCTCGCTCTATGTTTTGCACACCTGACTTCCACTTTGCAGAAGCTAACCCAGGGCACCTAGTTAAGGGCCATCAAGGATACCTTGGATGTCATTCAGCTCTCATCCTGAAGACCCGACTTTCAAGTTGTCCTAAGACACTTAACTCCTGATAAGCAGGGATTTACCAGCTCCAAAAAACCTTCAGCTTTTAAGCTGAACACCAGAACAAAGCATATAAGGTCAGCAGTGAACGCCTTAAAATCCTAATTTGAAGAAAGTTTTTTTCCTCTCTCTCCCCCCCCCCCCCACCCAAAGGAATCTTAGGTATAGCACCAGGAAACACAGTAAATGTTCAAAGTACTTGTTTAGCATATGCTGGAAGAAAAACTGCTGGCATGAATCAAGGCTTTCATATTCAAATAATGCATGGCCAAAGAGCTTAGTAAGGATTCACATTTCTAAAGTACCTTAAATAGATCACATAACTGAACTTAAGAATCATATAGAATTTTGACTTATAAAGAAAAGATTACAGAGAAAGTCAGAGAAAACACACTTAGGTGATAACAAATTTAGGAGATCAATTGTTACTACAAGTATATTACACCTAGATGTTTCTTTTATGTCATTCTCTAAATAAAATATAGTTTAAAAATACACAAAATAGCCCTGATCTTGTTTCTGACACTAGAAGCTATTCCAGTGCTTTTTCTGTTTGTTTTGTTTATAGAGACAGAAATCACAAAAGTAAGCAACAGTAAGCTTTCACTCTCACAACAGAGCAGCTGAAACTGTCAGCAAGAAAAAGCCCTGAACCCAAGATTTAGCCTAGGTTTCATATATCATGAGAATCACAAACAAAAGAGGAGTCCTATAGAAAATGTCACACTGTTTTAGCAATTCTATCTAAACGTGAGACCCACTGCAAGACGTGCCAAAGATCCAGTTTTAAGGGACCACTGTCCCTCACAGACAATGAGAGTCTAAACTTTCCAAGTAAGACAGATGCGACTAGGAGGTAAAGGCAGATTAGTGCCTACAGTCAGAGTCCTTAGCCCTCACTCTGGTCATACCACCCAGTGGTGTCACTGCAGTAATTCCAGTGCAGACCTCTCACTGTCAGTACCCAGACAGATGTCAGCATGAATTATATTTAAGCCACTGAATATCCACCATATCTGCTGTTCTGAAAAGAAACAACTGAGCCAGGATAGATCAGTGCCAGTAGCAAACCTGAGTGGTGATAAAATACAAAGCTGACTTCTTGTGCTACCTTGTACACACACAGAGCTGCTGGTTTAAAAAAAAAAAAATCATTTGCATGCAGTAAGTAAATGGAGCATTGGCATCTTCTGGTCTTGCACCATAAAACACACTTCAAGAAAGTAAAATTACTAGCAATGACAATATTACATAAATGACCATTTGAAGAAGTAGTTCCATGGTATGATTATACTAGGTAATCAAAGAACAAAAAAAAGTTATATTGCACTAGTTCAGAGTCTGAGAGTCAAAAAAACCACAAAAACCCCACAAGTACTTTGCTGGTAACAAGTTTATGTACACATCAGCACTGTGGACCATGAAGGGACGAGAGGTACCCTAAAACATAATGACACATTTGAAGAGGAAGAAATCTTTGCTCTGAAATAAATTTATTTGGCTGATTCTGTACATGAAAATACAGATTAATGTATGCTTTTTACTGCAAAGATAAACGAAGGAGCATGCTTAGCTACAAGCATACAGAAGTTTAGTCTTTTTATTTTTATTCTGGTAAAAGACAGGACGTTGTGACTTTACACAAGATCTTCAACATTTTCCTTCCTATCCTTTAGGAAATCCTTCCAGGAGTACAGTCAAAGACACACAAGATTCTACCTCATGCAAGGACACTGTACTCTGTAAGAAGAGTAACATAAAACCTATACCAAATTATACCGTTAAGAGAGAAGGAAACTTCTACAGATTCTCTCCTGTTTATTACTGCACATAAAGCTCAAGTTAATCCTTTCCTCAGCTATGGAAACTGCAGGAAAAAGTTTCAGAGTTGTTTAGTTCTGACCAACTCATTTGATATGCATAACATATAGAAATAGGTGGCAATAAACATTCTTGTTAATACTCAGAACTCTAAATTGTGGTTCAAAGAATCCCTAATACCTTAATATTTCATAAAACTGAAATTATTTAAACAGTTACTGCATGACACAGGAATTTGTTTACATTTCTGAAAGGCACCACCTCATTTAAGGCTGATATATTTATTTATTTTATTTAAACGAAAGAATCCATTTAAAAACTAAGATTACTGTCTCCTTGCATATGCATAACCTACAGGAAGGTAAAGATGGTGGGATGGTGCAGAGTGAGGTAAGGAAAGAAGGAATATCAACTTTGATTGCAGTTCACCCTCGTATTAGCCAAAACAGAATTAAACCGAGGCATTTAAATAAAATAATAAAACAAAACAACACAACTGATCCTAGGTTTTGGGGGCAAGATCCTCCAAACGCAGGCAGACTCCCCATGCAATAACGCCGTGGCGGGACCCGCCCTCAGCAGCGGGAACCTCTGCCAGCTACCTCACTCCTCTCGCCGGAGCAGCCCCCGCCACTGTCGGGCACCCCTCATCGGTCAGAGGCGCTGGAAAACGCCAGCGCCGGCACTCCGGGACGGCAAGAGGCTTTTTCGGCTTTCTCCGGGCAAGACGGGGGTTACCTGGCTGGTTCCCAGGCAAGGGCTCGGAAGGACGGGTAACGGTGGCGGCTCCTCCTCGAAGGCAAGGGCCGCCGGGGCAGGCGGCGGGACGGCAGCGCCGCTACTCTGAGGGGACGCGCGGCGCGCCGGGTGACTGGCGGAGGAGAGCCCGGGCGCAGCCCCGCCCGGCACGGCTGCTCCTGCTGAGAGGGCCTTGACGGAGCACCCCGAGGCTCCTTAGCCCAGCAGGACCCGTGAGCCACCACCGCCCCCACCTGCCGTACCCGAAGCGCGGGAGACGGACGCTCTCACAGGCCGGCACCGCCCAGCCCCACCCTCTGAGTGAGGGAGAGTGTACGGGCGGTGAGCGCCCTTAGGAGGCCGGCAACGGCCAATCGGCGCCAGGCAAGTGACGGGGCCCCGCCTCCTCCCTCCAGGGAGAGCCAATGGGATGGCCACGAGGGGGGAATGCGGGCGCGCGGGCAGTGTTGCGGCGGCGCCTCGGCGGCCCCGCCTTGTCGCAGTGCAGCGTCGGCAGCAGCAGCGCCCCCTGCCGCCATGTGCCCGGCGTCTAGTAACTTAGCAACGCGGATGAGCAGGATAAGCTCTCCCCGCCCCTACGTGACGCAGAGATTGACTCCAGACTGCGCCTCTGCGTCGTCACGAAACGGTGACGCAACCCGGCCTTCGCCCGCGCTTCAGTCCCGACAGACAGGGTTCCCCCTGGTGGCCTCACACTTCACGTTCATTCTCCCTAGCTCAGTGCGACGGCAAGCCAAGCCCTGCTGGCTGCGCCTACAGCCAGCCCAGCTCAGGCTTTTGAGGAGTACCTCATGCCACGGGCACAACAGTGACGCTACTTTTTCAGTTAAAGTCCAGGTTTATGTCCCCCTATGCAAAAACGGGAATGTGAGGGGGAAAGGTGGGCAGCCCTAGCACATCCAGTACTTACCACTTTTCAAAACAATGCATCAGATACTAGTCTCACCAGGCAAGCACAGAAAATTAGTTAAGACTATGTCTTAAAACACTCTAGTAAAGACTGCATCACACCCACAAAAAGATGCTGATTGAAGACAGGTGCCTTAATTTCCGCTTTTCCCAAGCTTTCAGCAGCTCTGAATATTCAATCCACTTGTAACTATAAAAGCAACCATGGAACTTCTAAATCACAGCTTTCATAGTGTTTCAGAGCAATCCTTAGAATAAGCTAATGCTGCAATAGTGCTATATTTTATTATGACACTATGAATTGAAGTTTGCTATGAAACAGAATTTGTGCTGTTAAGAAGAAATTGTCTCTCGTTTTAATTTTTGTTCATAAGAAAAAAAAATAGTAATATCAGTAATTGAAGGGGAGAAAACCCAGTATCTCAAATTTTACTTATTTGACAGTCAAGAGACTATGCCTGTCCAGTTCTGGGCAACTCAAAGGTAGTAGAACTAGCTTTGGGCATTTCAAGCCTTTTTCTTTCTAAAAATATCAGTAAAGATAACCTCCAACAGCATAAGTAGTAAGCATAATCTGCTTGAGTCTTACATTTTTGCCAGTATTATGAAATTTAGGGAACTTTAGTATCTTAAAGTAGCATTAAAAACTGTAGGTAAGAGCCCCAGGAGTGCCTCACATTGATATCATGCCTGTTACTAGTTAAACCAGTTACACAATTACGTTTGTTTCAAGAAGAGATTATCCAGCTGCTTGAAGGCTGGGTTTGGTTTGGCCACAGCATGTAGCCGGCAATTTATCATCCCAAGCCTGCCTCAAATCCATCTGCACAGGAACCAATCCAAAGATACAAGTGGACACATGCAATTACTATTTGCCATTATAGGTCAAAAATGTTTGCCAATCCCCACATGCAGTCACACCTCCATGGATAAACAAACAGGAAGGAGCAAATTAAGCCATATGCTTTTGTGTTATCTATGTTCTGTAAAATAAGTACAGTTCCACTACCATTATGGACAAGAGTATGTCTACTGTAGTGCATCAAGAAAATCACTCTTTTGGCTTCTGAGTTTACCTCTCTTCAGGAAAAATTTAATTGCAAACAGATTTATAAGATTTATAAGAAACTGTATTTTCTTTGTATTTACCTCATTAGTAAATGTCACTATCACCAAATCAGTCAAAACAATCTTACTAGCTCAGATGCCGTCTAGTTCCACAGAAGAGTTTTTTGAACCTGTGCAAAAGAAGCAGGTAATTTTAAGTTCTACTAGAGAATTATATTTATTGTTTAGAGATCTGAACAAAGCTTTGAATATGTGCATGTCCATGTACTGCCAGCACCTAAAGCACCAGTCAGAACTGGCCTGTTATTAGTTCAGACTGTATTCAAACATAAAATGGTTGGTATAATGAACAGTATCAGTAAGATTAAAGTTAGATTGAACTAAAGCCTTATATAAACAAATGTCACAGACCTGTTACAGACTTCCGGGTCTGGTATAGGATGTAAGCCAGAATCCTCAAATGGTAGGGGTTGGAAGGGACCTCTGGCTATCATCTAGTCCAACTCCCCTGCTAAAGCAGAGTCAGCTAGAGCACATTGCCCAAGATCACATACAGGTGAGTTTGGAGTGCCTCCAGAGGAGACTCCACATCCTCCCTGGGCATCCTGGTCCAGTGCTTCAGCACCCTCACAGGAAAGATTTATGCTGTGGTTAGGTGGAATACCCTGTGCTATAGTTTGTGCCTGTTTCCCCATGTCCTATCACTGGGCACCACTGGAAACAGACTGGCTCCATCCACTTGACCCCCACCCTTTAGATACTGGTAAGCATTGGTAAGATCCCCTCTCGGTCTTTTCCAGGCTAAACAGCCCTGGTCTCTCAGCCTTTCCTCATCAGAGAGATGCTCCACTCCTCTCAGCATCTTTGTAGCCCACTGCTGGACTCTGCAGTACTTCCCAGTCTCTCTGGAACTGGGGAGCCTAGAACTGGACCCAGTACTCCAGATGTGGCCTCACCAGGGCAGCGTAAAGGAGGAGGAGAACACAAAAGAATTTCAAAGAGTAACATAACTTAGGTACAGACCTTAAAATAAGTCAGTTGTCTAATGCCTGTTTAGCAATATTTCAACTGCCTGTTATTTTCTGATCTCCTCTTCTACACACTCCTGGTGCAGCCAGAACTGCTCTTTGTAGTCTGCTCACCTATCTGAAGTTGGGCAAGACTTGAGCAGCCTATCATCCGGCCTCCCTTTTTCGATCTGCATTCTTTGAGGTGTTTGTGGATTTTCCTGTAGTCTGACATACAGGCAGAAACACAGACAATAAAACTGTATAACTCACTTTTTTCCTTATGCTAGGTTGTGCATTAAAAAATCAAAATCTTAGAAGCATGGTATTTATTTTACTCCAACACATCCTAACATGCTTCTGCAATTGGTACAATTAATTATGAGTTAAATAATTTAATTTCCTCAGAGCCTATTTTCCCCATTAATCACAAGACTGAATGGATCAAAAGTCTTGTCAAGATTTAGCAGATGTAGTCATGACAGCAATTGGTAGAGTAAGTCAAACTACTATAAAGACAAGTTGATTAAATTATTAATAGCCTATCTTCCTAATAAAAGAGTTGTTTTCAAAATCATGAAATAAAAGTCATCCTTCTAAAAGTTAGTAAGATTTAAAGATTCCTAACAAACATTATAGCATTGTCATCCCAACTTGTTCTGAGCTGGAAAAGAGCAGTTTACTTATAGTTTCATAGTTTCATTCAGGGTTGGAAGGGACCACAAGGATCATCTAGTTCCAACCCCCCTGCCATGGGCAGGGACACCCCACACTAGATCAGGCTGGCCAGAGCCTCATCCAGCCTGCTCTTAAACACCCCCAGGGACGGGGCCTCGACCACTTCCCTGGACAACCCATTCCAGGGTTTCACCACTCTCGAATGGATACTCTACAGAATGGGGTTTATTTATTAACTTATTTTAAAGACCCTTCCTCTGATTGAAATCTGCCACTGACACAAGAGAGGCTGACAGTGCATTAATTAAATCTCAGAGCAGTAAATTAATTCCCTCCGGGAACACACACTCTAAGTAGAACTGTACATTCGATACCCCACCCCCCACATAGCTTCTTCCTTTCTATACTTTATATATACTTTATATTTCAGGATTGTCTGCTACTTTTATTTCAACAACAGATGTCATTTCCAAATACAGATAATTTTCCTCAATGCCCTGGTAGACAGGGAAACTGTATCTGTTTTAAACCTAGTGAGCCTAGTTTCAAATTTCTCATTTGCCCTTTAACTAATCTTTCCTTTTCCTCAGTGCTTGCAGATCTAACAACTCAGCAGAAATTATTCTCTGCACCACGTCTGAATACACAAACACAACTATTTCAGTTCTTGCTCTGTCAACAACAGACATTTATCTTTTCAGCCACATGAATATAACTGTGCTCACTTCTATTTTTCTTGTCAGTTTTGTTGTGGTGAACAGAATTTTAAGAACTGAAGACCAGCAAATGCAATTAAAGTATAAATACTTTAACCTTTGCTAACACAGGACAGTGGTTGAAGATCTCTGTAGAAACAAAATGAAATTACTGGATCAGTTAAGCAAAGGCACGTGTCCTACCTTTTACTAATACTTCTGAGTACCTCTAAAATAAAAGAATAAAAACTATTTTAATGATCAAAACAAGCTTTAGTTACTTTATCCATCACTCTAACCTTCAGATGCTCAACATATTGTACATATATACTACAAGGAAAAAAAGTTTAATTATCTTTGCTCCATTAAAAAAAAAACCAAAACAACAAAACCCCCAAACAACCCTCCCCAAATAAAAAAAAACCCCAAACCTCCTAACAACATAAAACTGCCAAAAAGCCCAAACAAAAAACCCTACCCAACCTCCCCCCAAAACCCTTACATTTCAATTCAGAATTTTCAAACACCAATACGAAGAAAATACTAAATACTTTGAACAGTTTTAATGTTTTTATGGCTTTTGAAAAACCAAAGCCCTCAAATTTTATGGGCTGATGGAAAACCACTCAAAAGGCAGCATTCCAGACCAAGCTGTCAGCCCGTGGCTTGGACAGCAGCACTCTGCGCTGGGTTAGGAATTGGCTGGGAGGCCAAACCCAGAGAGTAGTGGTGAATGGTGCCACATCCAGCTGGCAGCCAGTCACTAGTGGTGTTCCCCAGGGATCAGTGCTGGGCCCCATGCTGTTCAATATCTTTATTGATGATCTGGATGAAGGGATTGAGTCCACCATTACTAAGTTTGCAGACAACACCAAGTTGGGAGCAGGTGTTGATCTGTTAGAGGGTAGAAAGGCTCTCCAGAGGGACCTTGACAGGCTGGACAGATGGGCAGAGTCCAACATGATGGCATTCATTCAACAAGTCCAAGTGTCAGGTCCTGCACTTTGGTCACAACAACCCCATGCAGCGCTACAGGCTGGGGCTGGAGTGGCTGCAGAGCAGCCAGGCAGATAGGGACCTGGGGGTACTGATTAACAGCTGGCTAAACATGAGCCAGCAGTGTGCCCAGGTGGCCAAGAAGGCCAATGCCATCCTGGCCTGCATTAGGAATAGTGTGGTCAGCAGGAGCAGGGAAGTCATTCTGCCCCTGTACTCAGCACTGGTTAGGCCACACCTTGAGTGCTGTGTCCAGTTCTGGGCCCCTCAGTCTGAGGACACTGAGACACTTGAATGTGTCCAGAGAAGGGCAACGAGGCTGTCGAGAGGTCTCAAGCACAAGCCCTACGAGGAGAGGCTGAGGGACCTTGGGTTGTTTAGCCATGAGGAGTCACAGGGGAGATCTTATTGCTGTCTACAACTACCAGAAAGGAGGCTGTAGCCAGGTGGGAGTTGGTCTCTTCTCCCAGGCAAGCAGCACCAGAACAAGAGGACACAGTCTCAAGTTGTGCCAGGGGAAGTTTAGGCTCGAGGTGAGAAGAACATTCTTCACAGGAGTGACTGGCCATTGGCCAATGGGCTGCCCAGGGAGGTGTTGGAGTCACCATCGCTGGAGGTGTTCATAAAGGGATTGGATGTGGCACTTGAAGCCATGGTTTAGTTAGTCATGAGGTGTTGGGTGATAGGTTGGACTTGATGAACTCTGAGGTCTTGTCTAACCTTACTGATTCTATGACTCTATAACTCCATCACCTTAGCTAACTGAGACAAGTTAAGTGAGTAGTATTACCTTTGCCACTGGGATTACATTAAATTTGCCCCCAATCCAATGCTTTCCTACTGCACTAAAAGGCAAGATAGGTATTTTGACATTCATATAAAAACAATAAAGAACAGAGATAAATTGAGATGCTGATGGTAGTTAATAAGATTATTGATAGGCAGTTTAGAGGTTACAACACATAATGGCTAGGATTGATGCAAAGTCAAAAGGGAGTAACAACAACTAAATGTGCTGGAAAGTGCCCGACTGCAGGATACCCTTTATTTTAATGTTCAATAAAGAAAACAGAATTGTTTGGAGCTACTGCTGAAGCCTCATTGCTCTTTGTTTGTAAACTTTACTTCTCCCTTTCTCACAAATCCTTTTTTCCTATGGGCTCAGGACTATATGACAACAGCCCTGCTTCTTAGGAGAAGCAAGGATTTCCAACTTCCAATCATTCTATTGTGTCACCTAAATCTCTTGTAATTCTCCCTCCTTTCAGAGGGAAACAATGCACTGTTACTATTACTTCATTATCTACTATTGGAGGGCAGCATACCATTTGCACATATATTGAAGAGGCCTCTTGTCAAAATGACATTTCAGTGAACACTGGGTATTATTATTATTTACCAACAGCTTGTCTCAACAAGAATAGGCCAGCAATACTCCTGTCTCAAGAACTAAGTTGCTACCAGGTGGTTGGGTAGAACCACTAATGTACAGCCTTAGACGAGTCAAAAATAAATACTACAAATTTGAGCAATCATTTATCCATCCCTTCAACAGTCAGTAGCAACAATAACTGGTACAGATCCATCAGTGCTACACTACAAAGAGAATTTCAACAAATCCTAGATTTTTTAAAAAACGTTATCAATAAAGCACAGCTCAGGTGCGTTATTGATGAAAGTGCGTCAGAGCTCCTGCTTCTCTCCACTGACCACAGTGGAGTCAGCTGCAACAGGAACTTTATTACTTTCAGCAAAAGCAGAATTAAAAGCAGCTTCCTGCTCCTCTAAAGTCACAGTAGCAGTGGATCCTCTAACAGATGTGCTGGAAAAGGCTGGTCGTTGCTCTGTAATCCTTTCCAGGTCTGCTGTTTTCCTACCTCTTCTTCTGCCCAGGATTTTAATGTAATTAGCTGGCACAAGTCCTGTTGTTTGGCCATCATAACTAGCCAAAAGCCAACCACGGATCTTGGGTTGTTGCTCTGAAGGAGAAAAGGCAAATGCATCAAATTACAAAGCAATTCAAAATATGCTGCAGTAGATAACACAAGAGCTCATCACGCAGAGAAAAAAAACTCTGTGATTAAAGGCAAACACAAATCGCGAGAGAGAAGTGACTAGGGTCTACACTGGGGAGGTAAGCTAAGGTGTAAGGTGAAGTGCAGGTCGTTCTGAAATTCGTGACACCACCATACTGCAAATGCTTCGGGATCTTCACAGTTGTACAGCACAGGAGACAAAAAGGTAACCCTAAGAATAACCACAAATTACACCCTGAGTCACTTTAGGCTGTCACACCTTAAGGAAATTGAGTAAAACTACTCCATAAGTTTTAGTAGAGTGAAAGACAGGGAAAAAAAAGTCAGTGTGGATGAGGAGTTTGGTCAATTAAGGTGGTATTTTTTTTGTTTTCATTTTCAGGTTTTCACAGTATGATTTACTTCACATGTGAAGGGAAAATAAATACAAAACTAGAAGGGTACCTTTGGGTGCTAATTTTAGCATGTCACCAGCACGGAAAGAAATTTCTTCTTCTGAGAGAGCATTGAAATCATATTCTGCTCTTCCAACTACATGATCATCTTCTCCACTCGCCCAGTTACTGGATACTGTTTCCAAAAAGAAATCAGAAGTTTCTTTGCTTTGCATATGAAGTTTCCTGGTTGATCTTTTTTAAAGGAAAACTAAGAAATCACTTAATTTCAACAGAGAAATAAACAAAGCAGGATTTGCTGAGTCAATCCAGACAATACTTTGCCCCCTGCAACAAATGCCACATCTAATGGGAAGGAATTGTGATTTTGGAATCACACTAAGTTTACTACACAACTGCCTTTTAACTCAACTATGAAACTCAACAAGCTACTTAAACAGGTCGTTGCTTGCATCACATGCCTAAAATTCAGTATTGCACCCCAGAATCTTTTAACTTACACATTACTTCATTATTAGATTAACTGCTATACACAGTAACGAAAGGAACAACATATTCCTCACTTCTCTCGTGCTGCAGATCATCTTTACCTGTTTCTTCGTCACTGTACGTAGAAAGCAGCTTCCAAATCAGATAGGGACCTCCCATGATAACAGCAAAGAACAGGAAAATGGGCCAGGATTTTGCCGAGTTAGCCTTGTCGTCAAGGCCGACACGAGCTACTGTCCCCTCACTTTCAGCCCACAAATCCTCATTCTCAGAGCTCTTCCGCAGACCTAGTAATCGCTGCAAACGTTGGTAGAGATATCTTATAGTTCTCACTAAAGCAAAAGCTGAAAACACCTTTGTGAAGTGTACTTTCAGGCGGGAGAAGTGATTGGCTACATCCAACACAGCTCTGAAACTGTTGTACACAGCTGAAAAGGTAGCATCCATCATCATGCTGACAGAGGCAAAGGCATGCACAATACTTTCAATGGACTGGAATGCGCCTCTGCTGTTCTCTTCAGCCTGCTGAACAAACCTGCTGGGAGGAATATCATCTGCACGGAAGCGATTATAACCCAAACCACCATATCCGTAACTGTAAGGACTATAGCTTCCATAAAAAGAGGTTCCATATGAACCATAGCCTGGAGAAAAGGAACTAGTATATGCTGGCCTGAAAGTGCTCAGACTACTGCTTCCTGTTTGCTGTGATGGTCTTGGCAAAATAGGTGGAGGTATTCGAGTGGCTGTGGGTTGTCCAGGCCTGGTCAGCAGGTTATCACCCAAGTCAGCAGACCTAAATAAATTGAGACAAACAAGATCAGTACTCAAAGCAAGTCTGTATCTTCATTTCCCCAGAGCTCTTAGTTAAATACATAAATACAGCATGTTTCAGCAGTGCTAGGGTAGGGAACCCAGTAGCAAAACACTCTGTACACTGTACATCATTTGTGGGAAGGTCAAATTCCCATCAGGAAATACAGGTCTTTCAGAGGTAAAAACAAACAGACAAACAAATAAAAATAAGCAAAAGGAAAAAGAGAAAAAACAAACCAACCAACCAAACAAGAACCTCACACCAAAACAAAAAAACCCACCATAATGAGATATTTGGTGTAAATGTGGAACTGCAGCATATTTGAGGCATGCACCTTGTGTACTTCATCCATGACTATGAAAGTGTGAAATACTCAATCTCAATCCATCAAACCTGATGCCATTAACACCTAGGTCATCTCTCTCACACAGAAGCCTATGTACTGCCAAGAATATTTATGAAATTTTCAACCTGAAAGCTTTATTTCCAATATTTGTTCTCAGCTCTTTTATACAGTAAGCCAGTGATACAGCAGGAAGAAAATTTCAAAACTCCTTTGAATCCACCCTCAAAGAAAAGTGCAACATGATGTAATTGAGAATTCAAGGAATTATGCAACACATGAAAGGGTTTTGGATCCCCCAACTTCCCCATCTTACACCTGCAACTATCAAATTACCTTTGTGCAGCATGTCAAAAGATTGAATCTATTACTGTTAACTGTTGGAACAGCAGTATTATGAGTCTTTTTTTTTTTAATTTAACAAACTTTTATTCTTTTCATGCCTGTAAATTTAAGTAATTTTACCTATGCCCTTCACAATAAGGCTGCAAGTACTACACTGGGATTTAATCTCTGCCAAGCAGCTGTCCAACTTTTGCTTTTGCCACATTATCATCCTAAAAGTCAAATGTTTTGACCATTTCCTGTGTCTACCGCTTCATCCCATGACTTCCCACTTCTGTAGTCCATTAACTTCACAGAAAAAAAAGCTATTAAAAAAAGTCAGGTTTGAATTGCTAGGGAGCTGCTGTCTTCTGCATTGCTTTCAGTGTGAAGCATGCTTGCTATGCTATTTCCGTATAAGGCAGGGGACAATTTCCTCTCAGCAAATCTAACAGGTTTCCACAGCAAATAATAATATTTATATCTCTACACTGTTTGTTTTGTCTGTTGTAGACTTTCACTCTCTCAGCTGTTAAAAATAGAAGCAAAAATAAGTTGGTATTACAAAACCCAGAGGTATTATAACTTATTAAGCCACACCGCAGTCCCCTCCCCAGAAGTCCCCACCTTTAAAGCTGCTTGAAGCACTGCAAAATAAGTTAGATAACCCTACCAAGAAAAATTAACATGGAATGTTCTGCTCAGCAAGCTTCAGCTTGCAGTGAAAGCAGCAAAGATTCTGTCCAGTGTTTTAGTCTCAGCCTAACCTTTTGCCCAGTTTCAGATAACTCTAATTGCAAACACTAGCACCAAATGCAAAACAAGACCAATCTTCAATCACCAAGCCCTCCTTGATTTCTGATAAAAAAGAAGGATTTTGCAAACACTTTCCATATCACATCCTTCCCTGTGAGCAGGTTGGGTTTTCTGGAAAGACTCAGACTGCTGGGTGACAAAAAGACAGTAAGGTAGAGACGCATCTTTTCCAGTTCCTGGGGATTGTACGCGGCTTCTCCACGCCTAGACAGGCATGCACACACTCACACATATTTAATTCACATATATATGCATACTATATAATCCCCAGGAACGGGCGTCCACACTGTCCACTCGTGGCAACATGTACAGCTTTACCTTCACAGTAAACATGCAGCTTTCCAAAGGCACAAACACGGTTTGCAACCAGTGCATTGCATGAGCCTCCCACTCCCTGATGAGGAATCTCTAACAATGATCCTTTCCTCTCTGGCACACAACCCTCATCAAATCAGGGCGAACGACCGCTGTTTATCTGCTGAGGTGTTTACCTCAGCAGATAACTGAACCCCCCTCCAGTTCTGCTCAGCCACTAGCTTGCTAAAACACTGCCTGGCTGGGCCCGACCTTTGAGCTCCCCTGAAGGGGCGAAGGCCAAGGCGGGAGGCCCAGGCAGGAGAGGCGCTGCCGCTCGGAGCGGGGCGAACACCCAAAAGCCACAGTTAGAGACCCGAAGGTCGGCGCACGCACTTACTGGAAGGCCGGCGCCACGGTACCCGCCAGCCGCCGGTTCTCCCAGGGCTTAGGAGGCGGCGGCTGCGACGCCATGTCCGCCGCGCTGCGGGCCCCACTCTGCCCCCGACCCGCCCCGGCCCGCCGCGCCGCGCTCCTCCGCTCGCCCGCCCACCGGCAGACACAACCGCGAGAGCGCCGAGCTATTCACCAGCCGCCGGCGGGGCAGGGCTTCTTGCCACGGTAACCCAGCGATACACTCTGCCTGCCTCTGCACAAGCCTGTGCCGGCTCCGGTGGCGCACCCGGGAGAGCGGGGCAAGGCCCCGCGTGGAGCTGCTGTGAGGTAGTCGTGGCTCCCTGGGGAGCGCACTGGGCAGGGGGGCGGCGGCTTCTAGGAGCCCGTTTGCGTCTCCTTCGGCCTTCCTAAGGGAGGACGGCCCGCTGCCGTGCTGTCCCGATTCCCGCCCCCCCGACCCCGGTTTAGCCGGGGAGGAGCTGTAGCGGTTCTAAGGCGCGGGGCGCGCACTCGTGTGGGGACGGGAGCTATGGGCGCTTGCCGCCTCCTGGAGATCTGAGGCGCCGGGCTGGGAGCGGTGGTGCTGAGCTTCCCCTTGAGCTGCTGGGCCGCTCAGGGCTGGGCTAACGCGACCCTCCTGTTGTGTCGCGGGGGCTGCGGTGGTGGGAGAGGTGTGAGGTCCCGGGTGTCGGCTGGGGGAGCGGCTTCCATGGGGACCGGTGACTGCCAGGCCCTGATGCTGCTGTTCGGCGGCGGCGTTCAGTCCGCCTCTGGGTTTCATCAGAAGCTTCTGAGTGGGCTTTTTCTTCTTAAATCTCTTGGTTCAGACGATTAAACGGCATTGTGGCCATATTTTAACTCTCATGAAGCTGAGTCGAGCTAACAGTTACCTATGTAACAGTGTGTTTGGGATTATTTTTTTTTTCTTTTTAAAAGGAGGTTTGACGTTCTCTGTGTAGTCGGTTTTGCAGTTTAAAGAATCAGAATCAGAAACAAAAATAATTGAATTAAAACCTCTCCCATCCATCTTATGAAAGTTTTCCATGGTTGAGATATTTCTATGCAAGGTACTCCTGACTAGGATGAGACGTGAGAGATGTGACATTGTGGCTGGTGTGAAAATGCTGATACATCCTGCCTCTGTGCCACCTCCTGCAATGCAAAACCTATGAGGATATCAAATATTGCTTCTAGGATCCATGTTAAAAACAAAATTTTGTGGTACATTCATCACTAGGTGATGTGGAATTCCTTGCCAAAGGATGTGGAGGCAAAAGAATTTCAGAGACACCAGAAGATGAGAGGAAAGATTTGTTAGCAACAGACAAATGACAGTAGATCAAATTAATTCCCCAAACCAGAAATAACTGGAGGCAGAGGTATATACCCTGCACACATGTTTTCCTGTGACAGCTGTTTATCCCTGCTCTGGGTGACTGGAGTGGTTAAGAGCTCAGCATAGCTTTGTCAGAACTCTTGACTTCAGGTTTTTCTAGGAAGCATAGAAACTTTTCCCCAAGTCAGTGGTCTTTCTGGGTTGGTCTTTTGGTTCTGTTGTGCCTTTGATTTAAGATAAATGTGTATCCTAAACTTTTCCTACAGGGGAAAGGAAAAAAAAAACCAAGCAGTGATTCTAAATGTGATATAGTTAAGTGAGTCCTTTTATTTTTCAGTTGCTGAATGGTGTTTTTATATTCTTTTTGTTTTTAATTTTAGAATTGTCCAGCATGTCTTCACTAACAGAAAAGGACAGACCGATTGTTCAGCTGTTACTGAGCACTGGCACTTGCCCACGGTGTATTTTGAGGTTCTGCCGCGTGGGATCCCAGACACTTTATAGGCATCCATACAGGGTTGTTCTTCATATTCCTAATTAGAATGTGTGAACATAGGAATGCAGTGTTCTTTGTGCTACTTTGGAAGAGAAGGTGGTTGGTTATGGTCTTGTCCTCTTGGCCTCAGGGGAGAATGCTTTGTAGCAAGTTATGAAAAATGGCTGCTGCTACACTGTGTAATTCTGAGAAATGACAAGAATCAGAATGTAACAATTGCTGTGGGTTAAATGTTAAGCTTGGCTGTGAAAGTTGCTATGTATTCCCTTAAAACACCAGAACTCAGGGCACATTAGCTTCTGCAGAGCATGGCTCTAGCACTTTTGAAGCAGACCAGATATGACCGTTCCCTCTGTTCTTTTTCCTTTAATGCAGCTGATGCAGGGGGGAAAGCATCTATGCTCCGAACTTTTTTGCCTCATGCATCCTTCTTTCAGTAGAATTAGTAGAGCGATGTAACAGAAGGATTGCTGAGCACAGAATAAGGTTCCTTTTCAATTGGTCAAACACTGTGTTATTACATTCTTTGTAGCAGACCTTAGTGCTGAAATTCAGTACTCTTCACATTATTCTTAACTGTGCACAATCATTCTTGCCTTTGACTTATATTTGACAATCCTCAACTTGCTTTTGGCTCTTTGTGCCTCCTCCGTATTGGTTCTTTGAGATCTCTTTCATCGTGTAGGCCAAGTAAACATCTCCATTTATGTGACCTAATCCCATGTCTTTACACTTGCAACTTTTCATGTCTGTCTTGATTGTTTTAGCTTTGTCCAAGTTTAGACTCTCCATAATTCATTTTTAACTTTTTTCTTCCTTGTCCTTTTCCATTTTCTATCAATCACTTGAAGAGTGTTCATTCTAGATGCCATTTTTTATTCTTTTGCATCCCTACCTAGTTTTCTTTGGAGTTTTCTTTTTCTTCAGTAAAAAAGACACCATAACTACTGTCTTTGTTACTGAAGACCTTTTCAAAAACCTTTCTTTCTGAACTGTGTTGCCTCTTTCTCTCATCCTTCCTAAAATTCAGAAGTATGCAGGTAATTCCCTCCTCACCAGCACATCCTTTAATTTTTGTAGGCTTCTCTCTGAATATGGAGTTCTTCCTCTGTGTATTTAATTTCACCCTCACCTGAATCTGCTCTCATTTTCTTTTACTAGCCAATTCTCTTCCTAGTCATCTGGGCTAATGGAGTTGGAGGTATTAAATTCTAACATAATCTAAATGACAAAAAGGCAATAAACATCTATTTTCATTTGATAGTCATGGGGCCAAAGATAAATGCATTTCTGCAAATCAGGTCTATAAAATGTGTTCATTCTTGGATGATAAAAAGTCTATTCAGGAGAATGCAATTTCTCTGGCTAGCATACTGAGAGAAATGCAGATTGGGGCTTTTGTATTGTGTCTTTTGGTACAAAGTCCGAGCTCTTAGTTGCCATGCACTAAGGCTGAACTGGAATGGTCCTGCCTTTTAGAACTGTGTTAGTAAGCATTTGCTACAACATTGGAGAAAAGAGTCAAAACCAACAATATGATTCCTCTGTTTATATTAGGATTTGATGAAGGATTTAGAAGAATTTCTGAAAAATAACCAAGGGAAAGAAGATAGAGATTGTTTTGATGTAGTCGATCCACCTTGTAAGAGAGTCAGACTTGAACACACAGAAGGGCCTGATGATCCAAACCACAATGGAGCTCTCCATCAGATTCCTTTGGTTAATGATGAAAATACTGCAGTGGAGAACTTGGCTGTGAAGGTTTGCAATGTGTGCTTGGGAGTTCTCCAGGATTTCTGTGAGACTGACTTTGTTAAAAGGGTAAATACCTGCTCTTATGTACTTTTTCTGGAGCTTGGGTATGTTGGGGCATACAGTATAGAGCTGGTGATTAGGAACTTGATACAGTTAACTGAGGAAAAAAAACAGTGGAAACCTGTTTTGAATATTTGACTTGTAGATGGTGCCATTCAGCTATGAACTGCTTGTCAACAATGTGTGCATCTCTCTCATACACTTGGGAAATACAATTTGTTGGTGTGACTGTATTTTGCCCATTATATCATAATATAACCACTGCAGATGCAATGGAATGACCTCCTAAGAAACATTCTGACATGATTTCAGAAGATAACCTGAAGTTCAGCTGTTTAGGTTACAGGGAAAACCTCACAGTAAATGATGACCTCTCTTCACTTTTCTTACATGAAGAGAAATTTAGGTGGCATCAACTGCTGTGCTCTTCAGCTTAACTACATGTTCCTAATATAGCATGAGTACTACTATTTAGAAAACCACAAGAGGATGAAAATGTTTGGGTGATACAACAGAATGTAGATAATGGAGAATTCAGGAGAGAATATGGCCATAATGAGTGTTGAAAACATCATCTCAGAGCAATAAAATGGCTTAGGTGACAAGCAGAAATATTGGATAGATAAACCATGCCTGCTTTTGAGATGGTTAGCAGAGCTTTAGTAGAGAAGAATTTGGTTTAACAATGTGGATATATCTAGAAATGGAACTAAACAGAAAGCATAGTATATAGTTTTTGTTGCAGTGCATGATGTTTCTTTTTTTTTTGTTTCCATTGGCAGAATATATATCTTTCTACAGAATCCACTTCTAAGACTTATTTCAGAGTTGCTTTCTTGAGTAGCAATGGAGCATGTGACAGCATTTGTTAAGACACCCCAAAACCTGATTAATTTATAAGGAGATTTGCATATCTGAGATTGACTTCACCTTGAAAATTCAGCATTCATGTTTAACATTCACTTAAATCACTGATATTTTGGACCACTTCATGTGTGTTTAAGCTTACATACAGTAGGGGCATCTAGCCATCAGCTCTCATTTGCCTGTTTTAAAATCTTTGATGTATGTTTGGGTTCTCACTTGGTTTCCAGTGACAGAGACGACTTTTTTGTGATGAAAAGTGATCATAAATTATACTGTGGATACCTGTTTGCCCCTGTATTATCCCAGGATCTTAAACATTTTTATTATCATAGAATTGTATCACTGCCATGAAAAAAGACATTCTGAGTCAGTTGGTCTAGACATTGGTCACTGTGGTATGATTTTGTCATGTTGTGATTTCTATATGCAATTGCTCTTAGCCTTAAAATACCGATTTTGGCTGTTTCATAGCAAAAAGAATAGAGTTTGTTAGTAAAGTCTTTCAACAGAACAAAAAAGCTTATGTTCCAATAAGTTGTAAGAGATTACTCTGGTTTGTATGTTGGACACCTAAATCCTAAAAGATTATCAACTCAGTTCCATTGCTGTGGTTTAATATTAAAGTCCTTCTCTTACAGGTGTGCCAAAAGGTTAGTTCTGCCAACTACCAGTTCACTAGTTTTGTGTTTTCTGTGTCACTACCACCACAGCTGTCTGTTAGGGAGGTAAGTGTTTACAGATACTTCTTCATAACATGAATGTGTATTAAAGAAAGTAACTAAGGAATGTATAGGCTGGAGGTGATTTGATTTTTAATTGCTATTGCTTAAAAACCAAACCAAAACCAAAAACCACATGCCAGAAGCAAAGTCTGCTCTCCTCTTCCTTATTGGTGAGTATTATTTTAATTAATAAAGTGTCTGAGTTGCTTCAGTTTTCAGTTAGCCCAGGAGTTACTTTGCATCTGAAAATCTAACAAGAGTTTTTTAAACTCCTTGGTGTATTGTTCCCTTTGGTACAGATGCCAGCTCTGCTTTGTGACTCTTCCCGGAGAAGGAACTGCACAGCTGGTGCCTTTCCTGAAATAAATGGTGGTGCAGAATACAAATGAAGGAATTTGAAGAAAGTCCTTAACTGTTCAGCATTTTAATGGACATTTTAATAGTCACCTGTCTTGGGCACTGTTGAAAGTCTAGATTTGTAAAACTACCATTTATACAGTCTGGATTTCTGAAACTAATGATCCTTATATAGGCAATTTTAATCAAACTTGAATTGTTTACATTTTGGCAATTTAGTTAAGGAGGAGAATGATAATACAGAGCACTGTAGAATCCTGGTAACTATTTTATTTTAAATGAGGGAGAATATTAAGTATAATATAACTTAATGAAGTGACAGTTTTTGCTTAGTTGTAAGACGTTTTATCATGTTCCCCTGCTTTCTGATATAAAGTGATGCAAAAGTAAAGGGCAACATGTATATCTTTACAATAGATACTGGCTGTGGTAAGAGGTAGTAGAAGCATCAAGCAAACATGGCAGAAAGAAGTGCCTGGGATTTATATATAAACTGGAGGTGAGGTCTTTTCTCACCGTGCACAGTTTGATTGGTAAATAATCTACTACACTTTTAGTGTTGATTTGTACCATTAGTTCTGGCATCTTGGGCAAAATGCCAGCGTAATAGCTGTCTTGTGCTAGCATACATTCTAATTCTCAGTCTTCTTGAATGTAGGATTTTTTTGCTTGCTGTCTGAAGTTAAGCATAGTTGGTGTGTTTGCTTCAGCTGCCACTGTGGCTGGTAACATAATACCAGGAAAAAAGGCTTTGTGCTTTCTTTCTGGGTGAACTGCCCTTATTCCCATTTGAATTTATGGTCATCATGTGTCAAAAAACCTCTATCAGGCTAGGTGAGTTTATGGATGCACCTGTGTGTGTCCGTGATGCTCTGTAAAACTCCAAATGTAGGTCGAACTTACTCCAACTTTATGCCCAGCGTAAGTTTAACTGCTTAAGAAAAGAAAAGCCTTCTTATTTTTAAGGTGCTATAGATAAGCCTTGTCCATTTCCAGTCTGTGTTTGCCAGTTGTTACTGAGATCTCACTTACTCTATTCATTATACTCTCAATGAGCAAATACCAAAGTGATGCACAGAATCTTTTGGCTAGAGTCCCAACTGCAATTCCCATGTTATCAGGCTCTTAATACATTTTCATTATGTATCTTTAGCTTGACTTACATAGTTAATCTAGTTCAGAAATAACTGGGTTTTTTTCTTTGTTGTGTTTGGGTTTTTCTCTGTAGCATATCTAATTTAAGGATGGAGGCAAGGAAAGAAAAATGTGATGTTGCTATTCTTCCTCACCCTCCTCATGGGTCTTTGCCAGAATACCTCGGTAGAGGGTGGTATTGCATTGCAGTTTTAGTTCACACTGATCTGAAGAAGCAGGGCAAGTGTTTCTTTTTGATTTTCAGGCAGTCTTGCCCGTAGAAGGAAGCCAAAAAAATGTTTTGCTTCAGAGAGTTCCTCTTGCTGATTAAAATTATGACAGTATACTGAGACTCTGTGGACTGGGCAAACTGACTTGGCAAATGGATTTGGCAGAAACCCAGATTTATGTCTTTATAATAACTACGTCTTCTAAGTGCAATAAATTATTAGTTTGATAAAAAGGATGAGATGTAATTTTTAACCTGTCCATCTGTTTCAGCAAAGGTGTCTTGGCCTTATGTTCAAGCAAACAAACAGTACTGCAGTGCTTGGTATAACCAAGGGAATAAAAGTTGTGGTGTTTGTCTGGAAATGAATAGAGGGAGTAAGATGAGGGAGTAGGAAGCTGCAAAACCGGCTCTTGTTCTCTTTGGAAACAGTTTTTGTTTGTCTGGGAGTAAGTCTGCATTAGGAAGGTCTTGCTTCCTCTTCTGTTCAATCCCTTCAAACTTCTCAAATGCTAAATCAGCTGTTTGTGTAGCTCTGTGCTAACCGGGGGGGGGGGTGAAAAAGGGTGATGGTGGAGAAAGAACCTCCTTAGAATCATGGGTCTTTATTTACCACCCACCCATTTAACACTTCAGTAAAAGCAGTAAAAGCTGTTCCTATTGTACTGTTACAGAAAAGTAGCAATTAATATGTTAAAATATCTCAAAATGCTTTGTGTTGAAAAGAGGTCTTCTGGTAAATTCTGGTTTTAATTCTTTGAACTGCACTGTTCAAGGACACCCCAAAGACAGCCTCTGTCCCACTGACCTTTTGTATGACACACAGGTTTTTCTCTGGCTTTTGTAACCAAAAAAAAAAATCAGAAACTGCCTTTTAATATTACCTGCAACTAATTTAATTATGACAATTGTCATCCTGCCAAGTCTAAAATGTACAATAGGAGCTGAAGAGGAGTGGGGCATAAAATTTACGTTTGCGTAGTGTTTGTATCTGTAATGCAAAGAAGCTATCACCTCTTTCCACAAGTAGGATATTTGATTAAAATACATCAGAAATACTAGAGTCCCGAGTTTATGTCAGACAACTATATTAGAATCTGAAGTGAGTCATGCCCTTCAAAAGGTTGACTGTTAGCTGTGTCTGGAGTCTCAATTGTGATCCATCATCCTGGTACTTGCTACAAGGACGTTGATGCAAATAGCATCTGTAGTCATTACTCCCTGTAGGACTGTACACCTCATCAAGGAATTCCCCATCTTGAAGCTCTTCTCTAATGCAGTGAAGAAATGCTGTGGCTGGGATTGCACATGGTATTTCAACTGTTGCCACTGTGATCCCTCAGATAGCATTAGAATAATATCCTGCAGCTTGTAATCAATATGGTGCCTGAGATAGCATATTTCAGAAATATATTTGCTGTTAAGCATTGCCCTGCAGGCTTGAGCTCTGTAATGAGCATTTTTCATTTCCAAACCGCTTCACAAACATAAAGTAATTATGAAGTAGAAGGATCTGATCCCTCGCTCCACGTGCAGCTGGGAGAGGGGAGAGCAGGGGAATGAAGGCATAGGAGAGGAGAAATTTGGCTGGCTCTGTGGCTGAATGTGATTTGGAATTTGGGATCTGTGGGTTTCCGTGCCCACAGAACCCTTGTCTGTTGTTTGCTCTAAACTGAAGGGGGAGAAAGTAATTTCTTCAATTATCTTTCAATGTTGAAGTCAAGAGAGAGGAGTTGAAATTTGACATGTGGTCTTATTTTAACATAGCTACTTAGATGCAGAAGGTTTCTCTATTTTGTAACTGTACCCCCATATAACAGGGGAAAGGAGTGAGATTGGACACCCAACTGAGTACCAAACCTGTATTTGCTTTAAATCAAGGTATGTGAGACTTTAAATTGACATTTGTCAAATGCAAATCTAGACTCAGTCCTATGGTTGTCATATCCTCCAGTTCAGAATTATGTTCAAGGAATTTCAATTGGAAAGTATTTTTATTTATGATTTCATCTAGGTCGTTATGCAAACAGGATTACAATATACTTCATGGTGTTTTGTGAAGCAATCTTATTCATACTGTCTACATATGCAGGATAATGAATCACAGTGAATTTGAGTAAACAGGATTCCACGGATACAACTGTATTTATTTTATTCAGTAATGTGCAGTTTTGTGTACTGTGTATCTAACAAAGTTTGTGTCATCTCTCTGCCATCTTTCTTTGCCCCTAATGTTTCTAGCACTGTTTTAGGATTCCTTCATTCTTTTAGATGGACCAAAGAAAGGAGAATAAACATTTTTTCTGATTTACATTCCTCTATCAGTATGTAAAAGAGATCTATGATGTGGTTCCCTCTGATATCAATTAAATGATCACATGCTTCTTCAATACATGTTTCCAGACCTCTTAATTAGAATTAGTTCCTTGAAAGTGGGCAATAATTTTTTTCAATATAATTATGTCCTTTCATTTCCCATTTCTGTGAGGGATGGTAATTGAATTTGTTTATTCTGATTTGGGGCTTTTTAAAATGTTTATGTCAAATCAGTTTTCGTGTACCATGTCTTTAGACACTTTGTTTTTCACTGCTATGTAGGGTGGATAACTGCTAGTTGCACTTGACTTAGGCCTCAAGGTCTTTTTCCAGTTAATAGTGTTAATAACAATTTTCAAAGCGTGTTTAATGCAGGTTGATCTGGGGTTTTTGAGGTGAATTACAAAGTGATGTCTTACAAGTAAAACCAAACAATTCTACTTTTCCACTTCTAAAGCAAAATCCTTCTTGTCCTGAGGTTTTTAGAACCTTTTTCCTTTTGCTACGAGTGTTTGTTGTTGTTTATCTCTCTCTCTCTCTTCTCTCTCTCTCTCTTTTTCTTCCTGGACATGGCTGGTGACCTATAGCGTGCTGCTTGGCTGCTGGTAAAACAGGAAATGGGGTGAGTAACTTTTGTTTTGGCAACCTTCATACCACTTCTATTAAAGAGTTCTCTAGATTGAAAAAAAAAAAAAAGAGAGATACTATAACTGCATGTCAGCATAGTGTAATGAAGCAGGATGAGAAACCACATCATGCTGTGGACATGCTGAGACATGTATGTTAAGAGAAAATTTTAACTAAGCAGTTAATGGCATATTTTTGAGATCAAGACAGTTGGTTTCATATAAAGGTATTTCTGATAACAATTGTGGAACGTGTAGACTCACTTCCTATGGCCTTGGCCAAGTTTTTAACTTGCTTCGTGCCTTCTAAAATCTAAGCATGTAGACATTAAAATTGAGATGTGTTGTCATTTTATTTGTTAGGGGTTTTTCATTGCCCATAGCTTTTGCTGCCTGACAGGAGCTCTTTCATACAGACATAATTTGTCTATATAAATACTGAGCAGGCAAGAAGTTGAGTTTATAGCCTTGTCCAGTTTACTTGAGGCTTATGAAGGACAAGATGGCAGCTGAGTTTTTGTGTTTGGTTTTGTGTTGGTTTTCTTTTAACCTAGTTTGTCCTTAAATGGGGTTTCTTACCTCTTTTGACTCATAATGTGATTATAGCTAGGATGTGGCATTTCAACTTGGAATGCAGGCTGTCTGTCCAGCTGTGTAGCTCTGCATTAACTTAATGTTCCTGAGAAGTGCCATCATGCCATCTGTGAGCCAGAATCTTCTTGTACATGGACAACAGAATGGAATGCAGACCTCTTTTTCTTTTCTGCTGTATCTTACATTAATAGTGACTGAATTCAGCTTACATTAATAGTGTCTGAAAATTGGTGGTCAAATAATGGTGAAAAATCACTAGAGAGAAAGATATTAGTGCAGTGGGTATACATTAGTTTTGTCTCTTTTTTTTTTTCATACCTCAATGTCCTGAAATAATTTTAAACACTTGGTTCTTTGTCTGCTGCAGGACATTTCCACTCCTGGCCAAGTGAGAACATATTAGAGCCATTTTGTCCTTGTTGGCAAGAGGAAAGAAATCCACTTGTCTAAAAGTTAGCTGAGGATACTGAACTAGTTTTTGGTGGAAGCCATCTTGGGTGAAAGTACCATTTCAGGATATTCATAGAAAGCCAGACTAAATTATGGTGAATCACTTCCTCTGTTGAGACTGATTTAAAAGCAATTATTTCATTAAATTGCTGGAAAGAAGATGAAGCCCTTTAGGGCAAATATTGCCCACATATCCTACCATTGGTGCTATTTGAAGAGGACATATGCTTTGCTCTTTAAGTTCGAAAAGAGTGATATGAAGTTGTATGCTGGCATCCTTACAAACATCCATACCTTTTAACTTCTTCTGTAGGCAATGACACAGGAGTTAAGGCCTGATCTTGTACCTGTCCCAGCAAGGTCAGCTGAAGCTGTCACCTGGGCTTGCTTTTCCTGTTAGGAATTTGTGCCCACTGGAGTTCATGCCCTCCTTTAATGAAGGACTGGATTGTCTTAACAATAAAAAGAAGCCTAAGATTGTTTTTAAATGAATAGTTTTTATGCATCTCTCTCTGCTCTTCTCCAGGCAGACTCTGAAAAGACTTTCTGTAACTTTTGATCTACCACAAAGCTGTGGCATGAGTTCCTTCAGTGCATGTTCTTTTATAGAAGAAAAAAAGAATCTGTTTAAATGTTAGTGAAAGAAACACTGGCAAATAGAATCAGGGCAAAACAAGATACTATTCAGGGTGGAAACTAGGAGGCTCCTTAGCAAATAGCTGTGTAGTGTCAGCATACAAATTCTGGCAGAAATGCAGAGCCAAAGGCAGGGAGGAGGCAACCTAGTCCTACCTGTGCTTGAGCTGCCTGTAGTAGCTAAAGTAGCTACACCTTCATCTGCTCCCTGCCAGACTCTCAGGTGTTTATTGGAAAGTATCTGACTTAGAATCTTAGTCTGACCTAATGTTTCTTTAATACTTGGTTAATTTAATACAAAGATTCAGTTCTGTATTACATGGTCTTGGAACAGCCTTTCATTTTTTCATGCCATGGTCTATATGCTTAGTACTTCTGTCCTTTTTGTATTCATGGAGTGCTTGTTTACCTGGCACGAGTTACTTGAGTTTGTCTAGAAATATTGTATGTCATGTATCTGCATTTATCAGACTTCTGTGCAAGTTATTATTTCTTTGTGATTCAGAAATCTGGGGCTTTCCTTGTCAAAGGATGACATTGTTCAGCTGAAAGAAGCTTATAAGTGGATTATTCATCCCCAGCTGTCAGAAGAGTTGGGTGTTCCAGCTGATGGAAAGGTGTTGTATAAATAAGAAAAGACTTTTTTTTCCTATTTTTTTCTCCCTCCTTTTATATGTTTGTTTGTGTGCATATATTTTTACAATTATGTATATGAAGGGAAAAATAATAATACTTTTTAGCCCTTATTAGCAGACAAGCATTGCTGTGATAGTCATTGGAGGGGGGAAGTTCTTTTAACCAAAGATCTCCCAAATTTCAAACTGAGTGGTCCAATCTTCATTTTTCTACACATAGATATTTGCATCTTCTGCAACCTTTGTGGCCTTCTGCTAAAGCTCTTGCTTTCGGGCTGCCATCCCTCCTTTTATCAATGAGCCATTTTCAGTTTTGACATTTTTGAGGATCTGTTTTTCAGAGGCTGAGGAACACTTTTCTGCTTTGCTCTCCTGTTGCTGCCAACACTGTTGTTGTTCTATGAGATAAATCCTTTAGGTCATTAGTATGTTAAATTCTAGGGATTAACATAAATTGCTGAAACACCCTGAAAGAGGAAAGGCTTGTCCTTTTTCACTTTGATGAATGCTAGAGATAGGTGTGTTGGCACCTGCAATACCTGTAAGTAGGCGATTGAAATGGTTTTTTCACACCCTGTTTCGATCTTTCAGCTTCTGACTAACATTCTCTATAATGTTTCTGAAATTCATTGATTGAACATGACATTGAGATGTTGCCAAATAAATTCAGAAACACCATCATCTTGATTGTAAAATCTCTGTAAACATGGCTAAAATTTATGCCAAGGACAAGGCAGTCTGCAGTTTTTACTTGTCATCACTCACAGGACTGACCCCAGGACTCACTTAGTCTTTACATGGATTTGTCAGCTTCCATAATAATTACAGATTGTCTTTTCCCAGGAGTTCTAATTGAAAGCATCCTTTTTTTTTACCTTAGTGAAGAAACAAATGCTCAGTTACACTGAAGATGAACCAAGAAGAAACAAACTTACGTACCAAGTTAGCAAGGCTCTACAACACTTGGCACTGAGCCACTCCAGACATCATTGTATCATAAAAGTTACTTGTCTGATGCTTTTTATCTACAAGGCACTTGAATATTAGCCAATCTTTTCAATAGCCCTCTTGAGGTATTCTGGTATCTGAATAACAGAAGTAATGAGTGTTGTTTGCCCAAGGCCAAGGAGGGAATTGGGGGTAGAATTGAGATTACACTAGAGTTTCTGGTCTAGCTGTCAATCCACTAGGACATGTTGGCTTTCTTTGCCCCAAGGCCATCCAGTCATTGCAAATGAAGCCCCTAAAAATATTTTACAGTGGTGACTACTACAGGGCTTTTATCTTGATTCCATGCTATGCACTGCTCTCCCAGAAGGTTTGTGAAGTTTAGTGACCCTAATAGGCTTTGAGCATGCATTGTCTCTGACTCAGTCCCCCTGTGCGGAATGGGGCCAGTATCTATCATGCGTAGGTCACTCAGGTCTTTGAAGCAGTCTCAGATAATCTTTGGTTACTTCAGAAATGCAAATGCTGTTATGGGGAATGTTTTAGTGCCTTTAGATGATGTTGTAGAATAAATGGGTTACTTCCTCTTTCGTCTTTTTACTGTTTTCTTAATACTACAATAAGGATGCTTGAAAATATCCTCCCTGTTTGTTTAAGAAACTATTACCACCTTGTGCTTTTTTATGTCTTCTTTTAAATTTAGAGTTTGTTTGAAGTCAGTGTGGTCTTTGCTCATCCAGAAACAGACGAGGAGTGCCATTTCCTGTAAGTTTTTATATAAATAACAAAAGATCTTTATCTAAATACTGTGTAACATTGTTGGTTTGAATTTGCTACAGATGAGAATATGCAGTGTTTATAAACTAGAATGGGACCTGTGTCTAAACTTCCTCATATTCACATAGAGCTGCAGAGTTTAAAGCTACACCATCGCTGGTTGATTCTATGCATTAAAGCTAGTAAACAAAATCATCCAGAATTCTGATTTGAGCTGGAAGGAGAATATTCAGAGAAGTTCAGTTTCTGCCCTTTTAAACTCACTACCCTCTTGAATATAGCCATATCATTTTTAAAGAATAAATTCAAACTATGTAATTGCAGATGGGGGAATCTTTTGAGGTCATGCCTAGGCTTTCCTGCTCTTACAGGAGACATGAGTGGGAGGGAAGGCTTTTAAGTGAGTTAATCCAACTTCACTGGTTTATTAAAACAAACAGACATTTCCTGGCTGCTATGCAGTTTCTGGCCTGGCCCAGTTGAGCGTCTGCTAAACACAAAGAAGCAAAATATTTCTGTGAATTTAGCTGCCATTTAATGTGATTTCTCAAAATGTAGCTGAATAATTAGGTTCACTCTTCCTGTTTGCTGATGCTTCCCAGAAAACTTAAGTTTCTCTCCGTTTCATCACTTGTGCTCTTACTGCAAGATAAATTTTACACAGAAGGAGGCCTGGCACAGGCTTTTTTGCTACACAGGGAATTAATTTCTTGAGACTAGAGATTTCCTTTCCAACTGTTATATACTTCCCTGATTTTACCCCTTCTGTCAGTTTGTGATCTTTCTTTGAATGCCCAGTTTGCCACCTAGGCCTTTGACAGCTGATGAGGGAATGTTATGTTTGGTGACAGATCAGGTATTAGGAAGAATAGATTACCAATGTTCACAGAACATCTTTCCTTCCAGCTTCTTCAAAACTGGGTGAAAGGGGAAGAAAGTGGTAGGGCCAAGCTGTAATTCTAACTGATAGTACTAATAATCTTGTTGAAACTCAAGTGTTTCTGGATCCTGCGTCCTTTTATTCTTACCTGTTTAATTTTACTTGATCACTTCTCGTTTTGGTAGTGCTCTTTCTTTCTCTGAAACTTCACAACTCTTATTTTCAGCTCATCCTTCCATCCTTTTTGTGGTGCCAATGTTGGCCCTCCAGGGGGAATAGTTGTAGAAGTGAAAGTTGTAAAGATGTTCCATTCCACATTCCAACTACTCAGGTTTATTCCATGTGACCTGACAATATCCCTTTATTTGCCTTCTCTTTGTAACAAACTTACACAGCAATTAAGGTTTCAAACATTCTTCTGAAGTAACAGCATATTACCTAATGTAATTACGTAGTAGTTTCTCGGGTGTCAAGGCATTTTGCATATGTGAATGGCTGGCTCTGGGCGTATTCTGAGGCAATGGTTTTGTTTCAATGTAAATGTGGTAAATTAGGCAGGTCTCAAAGCTTGTGTAATGGAAGTCATATTTTTTGTGGAAGCCAAGTAGAACATTTTCCTAACCTGGTGAAGTCCCCCAGGTGCTCCTTTGGCTGGGATTTCCAAGCATGGCATCTGCCATTTATCATGTCTCAAGCCACTCTTACACAATTCTGCGTAGTAGGTGTGCTAAAATAACCCTTGGTTTGACATGGAAGATTGATTTGGCTCTCTTGTTAGTTTGTATATGGAGATTTATATTTAAAGGTAAGGTGACACTGAAACTCTGGAAGAGGGAATTTGCAATGCTTTGTGTCACAAACTGGCCAGGCAAGTTGTTTTGATAGACCTGCTTCTTTATAGTCTGAAGTAGTTACAGAGGCTTTGAAAGGCACCAGCAAGAAATGATAAATTGTATTGTAGGCTAGAAATCATCTCTAACTGCATACATAGTAATCCACTAATTGGAACAGCAACTTCCTCCAGAGTACTCAGAAAAGGTGTTTCACTGACTTGACTTTCACTTTTGTTAAACAAACAATCATTTCCTTTTGAAGAGGCAAAGCAAAAGTGGTATTGAACACCTGGAGTTACTTTTTCTGTAGTAAATAGAATTTTCCTATCCAGAAGCAGCAGTTTGAATCTCTAGTTTGTCATGTACATTGTCCAAGAGCAGCAAGCACAAATGTTAGCAAACCTTGCACAGAACTTAAACATTAATCATGACCTTCAGTGAGAAGGATTGGAAAGAACCAAAAAGCTAAATTTCTTGTTCACTTTTTCAGCTCATCTCAAAGCTGAGACACATTTGTCTTGGTCAGAGGAAAAGAGGCTTACACGGCTTTGTCCATGATGTCTTTCTAGATTGAGCAATGCACACCTTCTGTCATTTGAGGTTTAGGAAAACACTAATTTTGAAATCTATTCACTGTTAAGCTGTGGAAGTGAGATACTGGATACAGTGATACAATGACCATGCACATGCTGTACTTAATAAATCTGTTTATTCCTTTTTCTGAAAGAGCAGCAGCTAATTTTCATTTCTGTATTTAGAGCCACAGCCTGTCCAGACTGTTTCAAACCAGCAAAGAACAAACAGGTAAGATCTCATCATTGTTGTATTTCTTTTCTAACATTCAGAATCTCGCAGCAGTAACCACAATGAAGAACTTACACAGGTATTCGGTCACTGTTTAATGTCTGGTGTTCCTTCAACAATAATCTCTCTAGGTTTTGGTTATCTGAAAGCAAAGCTTGTCTTCTTTATTCACTTGATGTTTATGTGCTGAGGAAAACGAAGAGCTTGGTGCTTTTGTTTAGGTCATTCATTTTCCAGACTGTCTAAAGGCCATGATTTTAAGACTGTTCTCTGGAAATACCTTCCTTAATATCTGGGAATTTGATTGTCATGCATTAGAAGTAGCATAAAAGATGTGCCTCAAGCTCTCTGTGGATAAAACATTTCAGATAAAGTCACATCATGAAGATGAGGTTCTGCAGCCAAAAGAGAAATGACCACACTGCAGTTTTCATGTCCTCTGATCTGAATGAAAGACACAATGCATGCAGGATGTTTTTGTCATGTCTGCCTCTGGAGGAGGGGAGGAAGGACCTTGTCAGTTATTGCAGACCCTGAGCCCACACACAATCATTGATGGGAAAGAGGACATGTGAGAATGAAAAAATGGTTGGAGAGAAACCAATACAAGTATAACAGTTGGTGTCATCAGAAGGAGAAAAGTAACTTCTGTCAGAAGCCTGTGCAAGGCCTTTTAGTTTTTTGGTGAAGAGTCTACCAACATTTGGTAGAGGGAGTCTGACCCTAGAATCTAGCCTACTCTACTCCACCTGGCCAATAAATGCAAGTCTTTTTTGAGAAGGATTGTATTGTTATAACTCACTGCTTGCTGCAATGCTTTCCTTTAGAAAGGGGAAAAATCTCACATAAGGATCTAAACTAACAGGGCCTGCCTGTTAAAACCACACAGGCAACAAGATTCAGAGGAATCTAAAGGCAAAAATTACACCTGTGGAGGTTCATCCTTAGAAAGAAGCTGTGCTTGAAACTTCAAGGGCTGTGTTAATCAGAGTAGTAGTATAAAAACTGATTTCCAAGTAAAAATGTCTGTGTTATCTGTTGTAGATAGTTGTTTAAACTTACTGCTAGTGTAAGGATTTTCCAGCTCATCTGTTCTATAGGGAAGGGAAATGCTACTGTGTTTAATTTATGTTTAGAAAGGAGAAAGGGCAGCTTCCCTGGAGGCATCCAGGAGCTTGTGAAGATTTGAGTTGTCCCAAACTGTGACCCAGTATTTTCCAGATGTTTTTTCCAATTCCCAAATCTACTTTTCAAAAAAATACAGCATTAAATTGGAAATTCAGCAGTGGGCCATCAGACAGTCAGGGGGCTGGAGCACATGCTTGGGGAGGAGGGGCTGAGGAACCTGGACTTCTTGAGATTGGAGAAGAGAAGTTTTTCAGGAGGACCTAGCTAAATCTCCCCTTAGTACCAAGAGAGAGATTATTGAGAACAGGGAGCCAGGCTGTTCTTCACAGTGCAAGGAGGAGAGATAGTGGCAATAAGTTGAAATGAGAGGTTTGGAGTACATACAATAAAAATCTTTTTATCATGAGGACAGTTGGATAGTGGAGCAAGCTATGCAGAGAGGGTGTGCAGGCTTCATCCTCAGAGGATTTCAAGACCTTACTGGATAAAACCCTGGGCAATATGATTTGATATCATAGCTGACCGTGCTATGATTAGAAGGTTCATTTAGAAACCACCTACTGTCCTCAGCCTTCCTAAAGTAGGATTCCACCTCACCTGTTAAAATGCTGGTTTCACCTGGGGTAGGAAGCTAAATTCTGTTTTCTGCCTTAGCTTTGCTGATCAACAGCAGCACCAGGGTATGCTTGGAGGGTGTTATGTTTTAAACTGTCAGCTGTGTTAGTTGCATTGCTTTCATGTTGTGAGTAAAGTTGCTTGAGTAGATTTTGGCAAAATTACCTATTGCTCTTGGTTGCCCTATTAAAATTAGGGTTAAGATCACAGTGAGTTCTTGCTGATACAGAGCTGCTTGTAAGTATTAGATAACACAAGTGAAAACAATCTGCTTTGTGAGAGCAGTGTGTATATTTTAGGGTTTGTTTTTTTGTCTTCCTTAGGCATAGTCTTTCTTCCCTTCACACAGTTCTTGACTTGTTTTTCTTTGTTTCACTGTGCAGTCTGTTTTCACCAGAATGGCAGTTTTAAAAGCCCTAGAGAAGATAAAAGAAGAGGATTTTCTCAAGTAAGTATATACTGAAACTAGTTCTTAGTCTTGTGTTTTTGTACAGAATTAGGATAAGGAGGAAAATACTGGGTAGATGAGTAGTGATAAGATATCTATAAAAGTACTTTTGTTTACATCTGCTCGTTTACTGGTTAAATTGTGTTGTGTTTTCTCTTCTTCTGGTAACAGAATAGAGTTCCAGATCTTTTAATTACGGAGTAATCTCAAAATGTTTGAGTTAAGGCATGGAAGATGGAAAATTGGATGTAACACAAATGGTGGTGTTCTTCCCATTATTCAAAGTGCTTCATAAGTCTATTATCTCAGGAGCAGCAAGGAGAAGAAACTGAGGGTCAGAGAGCTGCAGTTTTGCTTTGTGCTTTTGGCAGTACCTCAGTGCAGATCTCTGGACTGGCATGGGATTTAGGATGGTTAGAAGTGAAAACACTTTGTTGATATACTGCCAGTCATTTGCATTCAAAAATCTTTATGTATATCCCAAAAAACACAGAAGAGATTTAGAAATTGTGGAACCTTCTTCTGTGTTTTGAACCTTAAGAGTTTCTAAGACAAGCTTCTCTTTACAAGAAAGACTTTGTCCCATCTTTCCAAAAGGGTGGGAATTGAGTTATGAGAAAATCAAGAAGGGCTGTAATGTGGTAAAAGTCACAGGCACTGAGAGGACATTGAGACACTTTCTCTGTAGTTCACTTGCAAGCAAAGATTTAGTGATAGATCCTAAAGGTAGTTTTCCTGCTGGATGTAGTTTCAGGATCGCTATGGCATTGTGCTGCTTGTCACGGCACAGTGTGAATTGGAGCATTAGACTTGGGTAAGGTTTGATGGTAGATTGACAGAAGTATTTGCAATTGGTTTGCTTGGATGTTTATCCATTTCTTGGTGTTCCAACTTTTAATGTGAACATATACTCTAGCTGTGTTTTGTGTAACTGACATACATGTCACCTTTCATGCCATTATTACTGTTCCAATCGTGTCTTGGTATTGCTAGTAATGTTCAGTTGTTTTTTTTATACAGGCATTTTCCATGTCCCCCAAGTTCACCAAAGAACCTCTGTGATGTGCTGGAAATTCAGTGCAATAATGGTGCTATTTTTGTGGCTGGTAAAGTGATCCATTTATTTGCTGATGTGTTGTCTTAAACAGTACTTTTGTAATACTGCCAAGGCACCCAGTAGATTCTTGCAATTTGTTGATTCCTGTAATTAAGGTTTAAGGAGCAAAGAAACAAATCTGTTCTAATCTTGCCATTGATTTTCTTTTGTTTTGAGAGGTGGAGTAGTTCTGTCTTCTAGAGATAGCACAGGGTGATGTGAAGATACAAAAAACTTCCTTTGTGCCCCTGTTCATTGAGGTGCTTACCCAGGAGCAGTTTATGAAACAAAGAATTGTGCCCTGTAGTCTATGCTTGCTCTCTCCTTCAGAAAACCTTTATCCCTGCAAATCTTGCAGTTGTAATGTGTCCCCTTACAATAAGCAGGTGTTTTGAGAAAGGCACTTAAGCTCCCAGCAGTGCTTTTCACTTGCTTGGGTTTTGATCTGGATTCAGAAGGTCTCACCATCTGGATTTATCTGCTTATTATTCCATCCTAAACTGCCAGTCCTAATGGGATTAATAAAGGTTAATTTCTTGAAAGCTTAGCTCTTTCCAGTTCCTCCCTCCAAACCAGAATAGCATCTGAAATAATTGGCTGAGACAGATAATGCAGCAATACCTTGGTGTCACTGAGTTTTGTCACACTCTTGTATCACCTGCCTGCAAGATTCTCTGCTATTCCCCCAGTCCTGTGTGTAAACAATCATTTATTTAAATACATGCAAACAGATTATTTTTTCAAACCCTACAATTTAAATCCAGCATAAGAAGGACAGTACAAATCCTGAATAAAGGAAAACACAAGATTAATAGGAAAAAAAAGGCAAAAGCCAGTGTTCTCATGGCATGATGTTCTACATATACCTATAGTATCATAGTATCATTCAGGGTTAGAAGGGACCATAAGGATCATCTAGTTCCAACCCCCCTGCCATAGGCAGGGATACCCCACACTAGATCAGGCTGGCCAGAGCCTCATCCAGCCTGGGCTTAAACACCTCCAGGGACAGGACCTCAACCACCTCCCTGGACAACCCATTCCAGGGTTTCACCACTCTCATGGTGAAGAACTTCCTCCTCACATCCAGCCTGAATCTCCCCACCTCCAGCTTCATTCCATTCCCCCTAGTCCTATCACTACCTGAGATCCTGAGCAGTCCCTCCCCAGCCTTCCTGTAGGCCCCCTTCAGGTACTGGAAGGCCACAATGAGGTCACCTCACAGCCTTCTCTTCTGCAGACTGAACAGCCCCAACTCCTTCAGTCTGTCCTCATAGGAGAGGTGCTCCAGCCCTCTGCTCATCCTCCTGGCCCTTCTGTTTTACAGCAATACAGTAATTCTTTTTCATTACAGCTAGAAGTACATTTTCAGGAATCCAAGATAGCCACTGTCTGTTAGCCTTTTCTAGGTACACCAGTTTATTTTAGGTTGCTTTGTTGGATGGTTTCATCAGAATTCAGCTGTCTGGAGAGAGACAGAGGGTTAGGTTTAATACTGATTTGGGGATTTCTGGTTTATAGGTTGCTCCAACCAAAATAACCTCAACAAACAAACAAACAGGCAGAATGTTGTCTTGAGTCTTTGAAGAGTTAAATCCAGAACAGACTGTCTAGAGCAGAGTGCAGTTATTTTGCTATTATTAAATGAGATGGGCTCTTAATTTGTAAGTCCTGTTTCAGAGTTGGTATTGCCCTCCTGACATTATCTTTGGTGCCAAGTGGTCACTCAGCCCTTCCATCCCCCAAATTATTTTGTCAAAGGTTCAGGAGAAGCTGTCAAACCCCCAAACACCATCTGTTTGTTGTTGGGTTTTTTTAACCCACTCTTGTTCAGGTTAAAAGCTACAATTATTAGAATGGGGAGTTGAAAGGAAAAAAAAAATGTTGTTTTCCTTTCTCAATTTTATGGGAAGAGAATTGAGTAGAGTGAACCTAATTTCTGAGTGATTAGTCATAGCACTTTCAGTATTTGCCCCAGTGAAACAGTATTACTAAGTTTCCCCACTTATTTGTGTAGGTTTTTCTGCAGATCAAAATGCAAGGAGGAAACATTGTTAGAAATAGGAAAATATGATACTGAAAACCCCCAAAACTGAGATGACAGAGGCATGGTGTAATATGCATGGCTCCTTTGAACTCCTTTTTTCTCCTCTGTAGGCAAGGTTTCAGACTGAAACATGTTTGTATAAGGGAGTTACTCACTGTCCTTTATGAAAGAGTTCCTTGTTTTGTGCATATTTGCACATAAAACCTGTCAATAAGAAAGTTCACCATGGTCATCTGGGTGAGACTCATTGGTTATAGCAGTCCTCATGTCACAGGAGATATAACACAAGTCCATGACTGGAATCAGAGAATGGCAATCTCTTTACATGGCAACTTTTCAAGGTTTTGGAAGCTCACACTACTTTATTATTAAGACATTTTGCTCTCATGGTTTTCCTTGTACTAAGCTAATGGATTCTAGTTTGGATTTATTGAGTTACATGTTCAGACAAGCACAGAACTTAGATTGAAATATGTACTACTAGATAGAGGAGAGCGTGGGAGCTGCTTTCCTTGGGACACCTATGCATTATATAGCACTAGTTTGGCATACAGGAGGCTGGTTCAAGACCATGTTCTGATTTCAAAAACCCCACAGCTTTTTCCATCCAGAATTCAGTTGACTCAGAGTAGGCATTTGAACCTTTGGGTTTATCCCCATTTGTGTCCAGCTATATACAGTTTTGTTTCTGTGGTTATACCTGAGGGTTTGAATGCAGCAGTAGGCTCTCCGAGTCCAGCCTTAAGCTGGCCGTCTTGGATACCGAAGCTCATAGCTGCTGCACCATGTGTGTCTTGCTTTTGCTGTAGTGTTCTTGCCATAGAAGAAGACTGTAAATTTATTTTCAAAAGGCTCCTATGAAAGCTAAATGTGGTGTGCTGTGCAACACTTATGTCCATCACTTTAGAATTATTCCAGACAACTTGGTTTTTCACAGGAAGATACAACAAATATTCAAGGAATTTACCTCAGACTCCCTGGATTATTGATGGAGAGCGGAAGCTGGACTCTTCAGTGGAAGAACTGATTTCAGAGCATCTAATGGCAGAATTCAAAGCAGACAGTGAGTATCCAGAAGCTCATTTACCATATATATTCTTCATCATTACTAGAATATTTTCTTTTAGTAACTACTCACTTAATACAAAAGTCTGATGGAAAAACCACGTTTTTCTTTTACCCCTCTCCTAGGGATGAAGCTTGTAGACTTTCTTTAGCTATGATCTGTGACTAATTAGATGACTGTTTGGTTTTATGCAGTGTCTTTTAGCCTACTACAATATCTTCTCAGCTGATCTAGTGACACAAATATTATGGTTGTGTCTGGTGGTATTGTTGCCAAGTCATCCTTCTCACCAGTTGGTAATTTGTAAAGGGACCTGTTAAAAGAAGGTTTTGCCATGAGCATTACATACCTGTTTAGCCTTCATGTTTCTTACCTTGATTAATTTATTTTCTTCAGTGCATAAATTTCCACAAGCTGAATGCTTACCCAGGGACTACCCAGATAAAATAATCACTGCCCAACATTTGTCATCTACTAGATGTGCAACTGGAGACAGAGAAAACCCAAGGAAAAATTGTACTAAGTATTAGTTTGGAAAAAGCAACTACTTTCCCCTCCTCTCCTCCCTCCTCCCAGTGGATGTGTTGATCTGAGCACTGGGGAAATCCTCAAACTTTGTGTTTGGGCCAGGTGCTAAGTCACTCCTGATTTCAGCCTGCAGAATGACTACAGGTGGCAACCAGAAATGTATGTGCAGTGGTGCTGTGAGATAAAAGAACAGCAATACCATTGCCAGTAGGTCAAGGGAGATGATCCTTGGCTTTTCCTCAGCACTGGGGAGACACATTTGGAGTACTGGGTCCAGTTCTGAGCTCCCCAGTACAAGAAAGATGTGGACATACAAAGTGAGTCCAGCAAAGGGTTGTTAAAATGATGAAGGGTCTGGAGCATTCCCAACCAAGAAAATTCTGGTAGTGTGACCAGAGAAATGAGAGAGAATAATACCCGAGGAAATCTTTATGCATTCTGTAGAAGAATGGTAGAAGAAATTTTGAAATCATCAGTTTTTCAGAGACAGAGATGGAACAGAGCTGATAAATCACATTTACTATGGGGTTTGTTCCCCCATTCCTCCTTCAGACAAAGCTTAAAGGTGGAAAGGGTGTGAAGGAAACTACCCAACCGTATATGTTTGTGGCTTGAGAGATGAGAAGAAAGAAATACACAGACTTTACTTTTGAGTTTGGACTTGAATTTTCTTCCTCTTTTGTTAAGATGTGCAGGCTCTTTGAAATAGATTTGCAAACAAGGTTAGAAAGAAAATATTTCACCTTTTCAAAGCTGTAGAGATTACTAACAATGTAAAATAACATTTCACCTGCCTTGTTCAAATCTCTTACAGCCTTTAATTTTTCTTCCTCTGGAAGAGAAGATGTGGATGTAAGAACACTAGGCAATGGTAAGGCTTGGAACATCACTTGTGAAGCACAGAAACAAAATGGTTAACCAAAGCTACCCTGACAGATCTTGCTGAATGCAAAGTGCAAAATTATGTAACAAGGCATGCTAGAAATCTTCCCTCTGAAGCATTTCAGTGATATTTCTGCATTTATTCCTGAAGACCGAACAGTTTCCCTGAAAGAGGAGCTTTTTCTCAGTGGCCTTGGCTGCCAACATGCATATTCATCTTCTGGGCTTAAGCCATTTAGAGCAGACTTGATTTCTACCTTGCTTTCTTTTGGATCCTTCTGCTTTGCCTCACTGTCACTGGTGAGTGTGAAAGCCTTACTTTCTTCTTGAATTTGGGTCCTTTATAAATGTCAGCTGCTTTCTAAGATGCTGAAGCTACTATGGCCAAAGGAGGAAGGGAAAGAAAAAGAAAATGAACAGTGATGTGTTTCAGTTGCTGTCTGATTTGTAGTGTAGTTCTTGGCATTGCTCATACTGGGGATCATCCCTGGCCCTGAGCACAAAAGTGCAGCTACTGCAACAGATGTTTAGCTGAGGGAGCGGGATTTAACATCATCTTGCACCTGGGCATTGCTGTAGGTGACAGAAAATAAGCTAATTAACTTTTTTTCTTATTTTATTTTTTAATTAGCACAGACTTGTACAAGATGTCTTCTGGGAAGTTGTAATTTGCACTTACTGCTGATACTGGGGTTTAGTAGCCAAAAGAGGTCCCTTGTTTCTTTCCTTCCATCTGATACTATGTCCCTAAACCTGCAAGCCGTCTCCCTGTTTGCATAACAGCAGACAGACTTCACACCTTCCACCCTTCCTGCATAAATTCAAATGTTAATTTAGAACAACATGTTTTTATGTTTTATGGCTGTGCATGTTGCTAGGAAGGCCCTTTGCAATCGAGCTTGTGAATCCTCGTAGGATACATTTCACTGCAGAGGAGATGAAGGGACTTCAGCAGGTAAATCTTTTGCACCTCATGGAACTCATAAAGCATGTGTTTCTTCTCTAAGTGAGCAGTTTGGCTAACTGATTCTTTTCTAAATATCACAGACAATTAATAACTCTTCAGACAAAATACAGGTGCGAGATTTACAGCTTGTCACCAGGTCAGTATTTATCATCATGGGCAAGAATTTCAAAGGGATGCTCCATGAGTCTCACAAGTCTTCCTGCTCACAGCTTTATATAATTATGTTATGGGAGTAATTAATTTCTTTTGTTTAGAGAGGCCATTGGTCGTATGAAGGAAGGTGAGGAGGAAAAGACAAAGACCTATAGTGCCTTAATATGGATAGACAAAGCAATACAGAAAGAAGATATTGCGTTTTTGGATGATATCAAGGTATCTGTAGCCCTTTCTGCTGATTTACACAGTACCTGTCCTGTTGCCTTAGGGGACAGTTATGTACATGTGTCTATGGATGTGTCTCTCTATGTGGGTGTTTTTTCATCAGAGTTTCTTTTGCTGTAGTGACTTTGGTACCTGCCTTGCCCTTCCTCACTTCACCGTTGTCATCCTAGCAGTATAGCTGGCTGGCTGCTAGCCAAGACAACAGATCATTGTATAACACTGACCTTCCAATAGACCAAGTAATAAAAAGTAGTGAATGGAAGAAGAGGAGATCTGATGCCTACACTCCGTTCTTGACTTTAGATAGTGTTTTGCTTAAGTGAAAGGAGCAGAGGTGATCTTCTGTTGCACAAGTTCCTAAGCTATTCTTACACAGGCAGCACAACTAGGGAGTTTGAAATGTCTATGGAAAATAATGCAAAGAGGCCTCAATATAAAGAATGGCAAAGGGGATAGCAGAGTGCTCCAAAAATGGCAAAAGTAAAGGCCAAGAGGGCTCTGTGTAACAAGCACATTGCCTTAACAAGAACCTTCTCAAATGCTGGTCAGGGACATACTGCTGATGGAGAAGGACGTTCAGTGTTTGTTGTCTTGCACCACTTCCTAGGGGCCTCATCCACGAAGTCACTCTCAAAGCAGGGGCTTGAGCCACTGCAGTTCAGGGAGGCAGCTGATGTGAGGCTTGTCTTTTAGCATGCCCCTCACTTCCTGACAAAATGCCTTTCAAACTGCTGCATCTCATTTGGGAAAGGAGGTGGGGAATAAACTTCCTTAAAAACTATTAGGATCTCTAATTTAATTTTAGTTTTGGTTGGGATTTTTTGCTTTTCTTTCCAGGGGGGTGCCTGTGGTTTAGACAGAGCATTTGTGGGTAGGTTTTTTTTCTCTTTTTTGATTGCCCTGAGGCTCTCTGCGAGCCTCTAAATCCTGGAGTCATTCCAGCAAAGGGCTTCAGAGATTTCAAGGTCATCCCTCTGTATTTGTGATTCCATCAGTTTGTGTTCATATGAGGCCTCGTCGTGTTTGGCCTTTGAGATGACTGTTCTTTTGCTTTCCTTTTGCTAAACATGGGAGAAATCAGAGTGTATCTTAGCTACCATAATACAGTATTCAAAAGATGTGACTGGTTAACGATAAATCTCACTCTTACCATATGACTCTTGTGCAATACGTTGCACATTTCCTTCCTCATTTATTTTGTTACTTCTTGTAAAAGGATTTAAAACTTGACCAGAAGACACCTCTCCGGGTTCTTCACAGAAGGCCACTAGCTGTGAGGTGTCGGATCATTCACACCATGAAATCTGAGTACATAGACGAGCATCACTTTCGGCTGCACCTGAAGACTCAGGCAGGGACGTATCCTTAGGTGCCATTGCACAGCGCAGTTGTGCAACAGCCAGCTGACCAGAGCAGTTTGGGTACTGGGAGGTTTCCTGGTTTTATGGCTAGGGTATTTCTAAATTCCTGCTCTTCAGCAGTCATATGTTGCTGCATGATGTTTGCTTTTGTGTCAGACTTTCATGTTCAGACTTCTATTCAAAAATTAAAGCATGTGCTAGCTGTAAGAACGTGCTGGATCAAGCTACACCAAAGCTGCTTTTTCTAACTCAACTGAAAGTCTTTCACCTTTCTTGATAAACTTCTCTGCAGTGTTTCATGCACTGCAACACAGACTGCACATTCCTGCTACTTCCCACTTAACATTGTCTTGTCATAAAGTTGTCACTCACTTTGGAATAAAACAGAAAATGCAGGTCAGTAGTGCAGTCTTTGGCATTAAGCAGAAGTGAAGAACTGGAAATTCTTTGAAGATGGCTGTGGGCTTAACAGGACCACTGCAAATTGGCTTAGGAGTAGAAAAAGACACTCTTGGCTTTGAGTATTTCTCAGCGTATTCTTTTTCTTTCCTTTTGGTTTCCTGGAGGGAAAACACACCTTTCCTTAGCTGGTATTTCTAGCTATATTAAGGAGTTTGTGCATGGAGACTTTGGAAGAACAAAGCCCAATATTGGCTCTCTTCTGAACAGAACTGCTGACATTCTGGAGTTGGATGTAGAAGTAAGTTGTTTGCTTTTGATCTTTCCTGGAAACTTGTAGCTGCGTTTGTGAGAGAGTTTCAGTGGAATGGCTCTAACTGAAGCAACATTGCTTACTGCAGTTAATAGACTTATGTTACTGCAACAATAGTGGTTTGTACCACAGGCAACAGGGTTCCTTTGCTGAACTCAGGTTGGGGAGGGATGGTAGGACCTACCACAAACCGATGACACTATCAGCAGCTACTGGAAGAGAGCTTAGCACTGTTACATGTATCGCAGAATTTCTTTTCAGAATGGGATCAGATTGAAAACAGGAGAGACTTCACTTCCTCTTTCAGGGCTGCTTCAAACCCAGCAAGAAATTTTATCTGTTGACTTGTTTTGGTTAAAAGCATGTATGTAGAGATAGGGATTTAATAGTTAACTTAGTGGTTTGGTAAAGCTGAGTTACAACACAGGGTTTCATTTCAAGCAGCCAATGATCAGCATGTTTCCTCTTACATATTTCTGGAAAGCTGCCTACATGTTATGTTTTGCAGAAAGGCTTTGCAGTGTTTTGTGCATCTTTTGTAGGATAATACGGAAAGAGTACTTACTGAGGGCAGTTAGGTTACCTCTGAAAACAGGAACACCTGCCGTGGGGCTCAGGCTGATATGGCTCTCTTATGCATAGATGTCACTACAGTTGTTGGACATAACTATAAAAAATGGCTAGAGACTTCAAAATAAGTAGACACCTTGCTAATCACGCACGTAGTAATTGCAGCATTTGCTCCTAATAAAGTGTCAGGCATGTTCTGTGCCTTTTGACTAACAGTCAGGATGGCTTGCATGTAATTTGTGACAACTTATTCTCTTAGTCTAGTTTTCCTTGCTTAGAAGACACATTTTAGGACAAATGAGTTTTGTGCTCAATCCTTGCCTGCACTGCCCAGTACCCTCTGGCAATAGTCATAAACTCACAGAGTGCATTAGGTTGGAAGGGTCATCTTGTCCAACACCCCTGCAGTGAGCAGGAACATCTTCAACTTGATTGGGTTGCTCAGAGATTGATTGTTTTTACATAACAGCCTATCTGTAGGAGGGGTAGGAGATGAAGATGATTCAGGTTTTCACTTATCAATTCTGGACACTCTGTAAATGCAACCCAACATGAAACAAGGCAGGGAAATAGTGGTGCAAGGAGTTCTGATTCTGTTTTATGAAGAAAGCTCAGCATGCAGATGGCTCTCTCCAGACATATGTGGAGCCACCAGAACGAGGTGGCTGTTTCATGCTGCGATCTTCAGCTTGTCTTGTGCCCTGTTGCTTACCTTCATGTCCTTTATTTGCTCTGTTTCTTTGCACAATTAGGCTATAGATGACAGAATTCTGATACTGTATCTTTTTAGATACATAAAGTAAAAACTTTGCTGATTTTGACTTTGTTTTCCAACCCCCTGCTCTTCTAGTCTGTTGACATTGACTGGCCTCCAACCTTGGATAATTAACTTTTCGAAGTTGGGACAAGAAAAAAGCAGCTCCTCTGTCAGCATCTGGTTACTGAGCATCGTACAGTACCACAACTCGGCTGCAAAGTATTGCCGTTGAACGTTTGGATCATGTTGATCTGCCAAAGGGATACCATTAACTTTGAATCAACCTCTAATGCTCTGAAACAGGTCATGGTCAGTCTCCAGCCTTATTTGAATTTCTTGTGTCCATAAAAAGATTTTTGGTAACCCAGTTTGTTGATAACGTGTCTCAAAGCAGTTAGGAAAAAGAATGCCTGTAACATGCAAGGAGTGTAGTGAGCAAGTACATCGGACACGCTTCCTGGAGAGGAGTTTAAAATGTTTTAATTAAAAATAACCCTCAAGACACTTCTTTCTTTCTTGGTTTTGTTAATTCTTTTTATATTGGATGCTGTAGCTTTCCTGTCTGGGTGCAGGTAGCACTGAGGTACCTGAAAATCAAGCCTAACTTTTTTGACCACTGTTCATGCAGGAAATCCCAGAAGCCTGGATGTGAGGAGGAGGTTCTTCACCATCAGAGTGGTGAAGCCCTGGAATGGGCTGTCCAGGGAGGTGGTTGAGGCCCTGTCCCTGGAGGTGTTTAAGCCCAGGCTGGATGAGGCTCTGGCCAGGCTGATGTAGTGTGGGGTGTTCCTGCCCATGGCAGGGGGTTGGAACTAGATGATCCTTGTGGTCCCTTCCAACCCTGACTAATACTATGATACAATGAAACTGTCTGCACCACTTCACCCTCTGCTGACTGCCTTTTGGTCAGTGTCAGTTGTAGAGATAGGCAAGTATGTCTCCAGGACAAAGTACTTTCCAAACAGTTTTCAGAAGAAAACTCTGCACTTAAAGTGAATTTTTTCTCACTTAAAAACGTCAGTGATGCTTCCTCAGTGATGCTTCCTCAGTGATGCTTCCTCGGAACAGCTGTTGTGATACGTGAGGCCTCAGCTACTCTTTGGCCTTGTTACAGTTCTCTCCAGATGCAGGATTTTCCCAGTTGAGTCACTGTATCTAACAAGATTTGGAAGTCCTGGAAGTGGTGCACAGTGGAAATCTAAGGCCAAACAGGGACAACTAGAACCTCAAAGTGGGGGCAAACATAAAATGTAGAGAAAAATGTTGGTACTGAGGACTAATACAGAGAGAAAAAATCTCTGGTTTCGTACCATAGTACTTTTTTCTAACACCTACCCCTGTGTGAGACGGCTTGGAAGAGTTGAATGTTGCCAAGGAACTTGCCTAGAAGAGGGAAGACCTGAGGTTCTCTTTTCTCATGTGATTTTGTTTCATACAAAACACCACTTAGAGCTCTAGAGAAAGATACTTTTATGCCTCTATGGTGTTACACCATTAGGAAGATGCTTCTGCTTACCTGAAGTACAGAAGGAAGTTAAATGATCAACAAGAAATTAAGGTTTGGAATTTAAGGGCGCTTCATTAATTAACACTTCAGAAAGGAAGAGGGTAGCATTTGCTAAGACAAAACAGTGTGAGAACAGGGTGGTTACATTACTGGGATGTCTTTCCTTCAGTGGTACAGGGCCACACATAATAGAACAACTGCACTGTAACTTTAGCTGAAGGCTCAAAGAGGCATAATAAATACATTTTTCAAGGAGCCCCTAAAACCCAGTGTTGAAAAATTAAGTCTAAATATCACACACTCTGCCTGTGATGGGCTGTCAAAGCTTGTCTCTCCTCATTTGTTTCCTATTCTACTGTAGCATAAGTATGGCAGTGATTCAGAAGCTCCTTGTTTTCTAACACAAAAATAATAGGAACATGATTCAGACAGCTTAAAGAGTAAAAACAACAACAACAAATACTGTTATGAGCAACAGATTCCAGGAGTAGTCGTCTCTGGTAAGAATCTGTACCCAGAAAGGAAGTATAATTAATGATGGAAAACTTAAGAAACTGAATTCAGAAAATAAAAGAGCATTCCAGTCTCTGCTTTTTTGCAGCTCACTGTGAACTAAAATGTGATTTATAGATTCCATAAACTGCAGGGGGAAAATCTGCAAACCACTGCACTGTGGCCATGACATACATGAGAAGAACTGTTCCAAGGGGAGAATAGGGTTAAGAAGGCAGCAGCAGAAACGGCTTCCTGCTCCTGCCCTAGTGCAGAGACCCACAGCTCTTTCTGCACTGTTGAATGTTAACAGGGGGACAGTGGGCATAATGTAAGGAATCAAAGTGCAGGTAAAGACGGCTTCAAGTGTGTCAAAGCATCTGCTATGAAAGTGTGCTGAGGCTAATCTCCATTCAATGGAGAGGGCCCCACCAAAAACTCAGCTTGCTTAGTTTTTATAAATGCTAAGTATCCAAAAGCAGGGGGGGAGAAGTGGGTGATGCAAAACCTGCAGCTTTTTACTTACTATTCAGTGATCATGTGAAAAATGGGAGACGCCATCTGGTTTTTTGATCTTTGTTTAAAGTCTGCGCTTTCCAATACAAGGCAAACACTTGAAACTGTCACAATCTTTAGTGAATATGGCAGCAGTTAATAGTGTACTTTGGCCTCCACCTTATTTTTTCAACTACAACACCTACATGTCAGTACTTAAATCAGATGTTCTATTACCAGATGATTTAATCTAGTTCATTAGGCACGTGTGAAAGATGTAGAAATTTTCTAGCATGTGAAAAATACTAAAAAAGGAGGCCTAGTGCTCCTTAGCCTCGAAATTCTTCGCTGTGGAAGGATTCACAATCAAGCCATTGTACTTCTCCAAATAGATGGTCACCTGGAATGTCCCCCATGTATTTATTATTTTTACATCAGCTTAGCTGAACCTGGAGAAAGCTACCCCTGTAGTACAGCTTCAGGTGAGCAGGAAACACTCTGTCCTCTCTACCCCTCTGAGTAAAATCTCCATTGCTCTGCCACAAAGAGTGGCCAAGCCCAGGTGAACCCTTACTGCACACAGCACTTCAGGTTTTGCAATGGCCAACAGTCACCATGAGCAGAACATGCTCTAAAGGGCCCCAGGATAAGCAAGCCGTAACCTACCTTCTCCCATTTCTCTGGATTTCCTGTGGTGAGAGGTGTCACGCACCCAAGGTTTCAGGAGCTGAGTACTTCGTACAACCAGTTTTTTAATTACCAAACCAACTCGTTTACAAAGGAAAACAGGACTTTGAAAATATTTAATTATACAGTAAAAACAAATTGTACTATAAAGAGCTTTCTATGAAGTGAGTAAAATGTTTACATTTAATATGCTTAAAACTGAGAACTTCAGAGGAAAAAAAAATGAATAAACAACACCTTTCAAACTTTCTTTGTATTTCTTTGGTCTGTTACTTCAGACTGCAGAAGTGAGGGGAAAAATGCTGTAAAAGGGGGAGAGTCATTTCATTGCCTGATACACTGGGAGCTGGGGGAAGCATATTCTGCCAGACCTGGGTAACTGGCATAATGTGTTACAGCAGCAGTGTCACTGCTTCAAATGACTGTAGTCAGGAGTCATTGCTTTCCTATAAGCCACAGTGTGCTGGAGCTCCTCTCTGCCTTCAGCAGGCAACTACATATCTCAAGTGGTTCTTTGATTTGGGGTTGTGTTTTGTGGTGTTGGTTTTTTTTTTCAATTGCTTCTTTCCATGGTGCAGTTTTACACTGCCAAACTAACAAATGGATTCTTAAGCCTTATAAAAATAGCTGTACAACATAAGAAATAACTCATCTGGATCTTGCTGTGTTGCTTCTTCAAAAAAACAAAACAAAAAGATGATAAAATAGCAAAGCCCTATAATGCAGTATAGAGTGTCTCACCTAGCCAGTTACATTTGTATGTGCTGTCCCTCAACAGCTTGAAACTCAGGCTAAGGACAAAGACTGGGAATCAAGTGGAAGGGAGGAAGTTCTGGTTTCTGGTACAGAGCATAGAGGAGTGTTTAATTAGTACTGACTGAAATGGCCTTAAGTTGTAATAGAGTGCATCAAGACGAGGCTGCACTAAGACTACCTCTCGCTTGGCCCCAAAGCTTTCTTGTGAGAGTTAGGATCTGAGCCTTCTAAGCAGTCACTTGCATAGCAGGAAACTGCTGGGATACCTGAGGAAAGAATAGGTAGATGCTTTGGCTCAGCATACTTCTGAGTTCAACATAACATGTATATCACAGCTACACACACACAAAACTTCCAGGGAAATAACAGCGTGCTCCATTCCTAAAGCAACAGGGGTTTGTCATTTCAAACAGTGCACTTTGGATGAAGTGCAGAGAAGTCCTCACTTTCTGTTCGTACTTTCGTGCAGTGATTCATTTACAACAGAGCTGGACTATTCAAAAACTCAAACCTTCCGGTCTTTTAAAATACATCTAACAATGACATAGTCATTAACAATGTTTTAGAGTAAATTTGCTTTCAAAAGCAAATGGAGTGTGGTGAAAATGTGGAAAATCAATGTGCGATCTTGTTTTAGGAGAGGAAGATTTTATATGGAAGAGGGTTAAGTAACCTAAATCTTTCAAGTAAGTGGAGTAAAACTTTAACACCACTAGGAGACTCTAAACTAGAGTGCCCATGTGCAGGTTTTCTTCCTAACTTCTGTCCTATCAAAATTAAAATCTGATTTCCATAGCAAAAATAGTTATTTTTTCAAACAATGTCAACCCTTCTGAAGATACCAGCTTTTGAGTCCCCATGGGCAAGGAAGATTGAAGTGTTAGCAGTTCCAACAGTGTAAAAATATATATACAAGGTACTTTTAAGGTAGAGAACCCCAAGCCCTACTCCCACCTCTTTATGGGCACCAGGCTTTGGGCTGTAGTATATAACCTGAAGTTATAGCATGAAACTTGCATGAAAGAGGAAGCAAGGACTCCAGAAGGGTAAGTGACTCCTCTTCACACAGCTAGCCATCAGAAAAGCCCCACATACCCACTGCCATCCCAACACTGCTGGCTCAATGGTTATTGCTTTGCAACATGTTTTCAAGTTGTAAAGACTGATAGAGCTCTTCAGTGGAGACACCAACAGTGTCACAGTACTGGATATCTGCAATGTTATTCTGATGGTTTGGGATTGGGTTGCTGAACGGTCTTGATTGGTTTAACACTTGGTCTAGAAAGCCATAGACTGCTGGATCATCTATGTTAGAGTGTGAATTAAAAGCTGCACTGCCTGGGGCTTCTACAGATGGGCAAGATGGAAGTGCCTGAGGAAGCTGCTGCCTGTGATTGCTTGTATTTAACACTGGGCTATACTTCTCTAAGTACATACTAGTGCAGTTCATGTCATCTGTCTCCATGTTCACGATGCTGGCTGTGGAAGTGCTGGTGAGACGAGCCTGGTGCGTGATGCTGTTACTAGAAATGCTCTGCAGGTCTGGAGTTGACAGCCCCACTCCCATGCTACTTATGCCACCTAAATTCCAGTCACAACCCGAATCCTTCTCATCAGGCCAGTTCAGAGGGTTCTCGTGGTAAGCTGGGAGAGAGCCTTGAGGCAGGAGGCTGTGCTGTGGGTGCATGCTGAGCAGGCTGCTGGCTGAAGAACAGTTGCTGTAGAGCTGCTGGCATGAGGAGAGTGTGTCCTGCTTCCCTGGCCCCACTGACGCAGGTGGATGTGTGAGCTGGCTGCCCACAGAGTACATCTGACTAGGGCTGTCCAGGGTTCCTAGCCCTGGCATCACCAGTGTAGATGGACACAGGTTTGGTTCTATGGAAAGAGATGACTGTGTTTTAATATCATTTTTTGCCTAAGATTACAAATAGTAAAAAACAAAGCAAAACCCATGCTAGTTTAGTAAGATTAGATGTGGTTTGCACTCTGTACTTGCTGAACTGCTCTCCAGGGTGGACCACAAACTTCTGGACAGAGGCAAGTCAGCTTATTGACCTCATCCCACTACGGCAAATGCTGAAGGCACTTTTAAGTAAAGAACTGATGGGTTAGTTCCTATAGTCAAAAGTACCAATAACTTACAGGAGGAAACCCTCAACAGAATATTACAATTTAAGCAAAGAGGAGGGAAGGTCAGAGACTGAGTACATGTCTGAAGTGCTGGGCAACTGAACACAGAAAAGAAGTAGTACATAAATTAACACAAAAGAAACTCGCAAGCGTTTAAGATGAAGGTGGTGTGACACCCTTTTGTGCTAAGGGGAGGCTGCAGCATGACTGAGGCTTTGGGAAGAATCTGAAGGAGGAAAAGTAAGAGGCTGGTACTACTGCCAGCTTGCAAACTTCAGTGTCCCCCTTAAAAGAGTCCAGCCCTTCCCCAAAGCAACTGGACGCTATCTGTTTTCAACCACAATTGGGTAACAAGCAAGAACCTACCTTTCTTGATCAGCTTTCGGTCAGAAGTGATAGTGGGGAACGAAGTCACTTTGGGCCTCTCTGTCACGTTTGATCCTGTGATGGAAGGAAGGATGAGTCTACACTAAGTGCATGCTTTCACACAAATAACTGCAACTTTGTCTTAAGTTCACACCAACAAGAAAAAATGTTAAATCTTTTCTTTACCACAGTCCTGTATGAGCTTCTGCCAAGCCAACGTTGATCTTTGCCTTTTTGCTTTGTTGCCATATGGATCTACAGAAAAAACAGAGTGGAAAGGAAAAGTGTTAGTTTCTCTTGGATATAATTAGTAAAGGAACTTCTTAAAACTTACACCAGTGGCAGTATACAGTGTTTCCAAAAAGTATTTCAGCACTACCAAAGCAGGACAGTGTTACCAACCATGATTCTGGAGATCTTCATGGAAAGCAGGAATGAACAGACTATTGATACTTCTAAAAACCAAAACTCGACTTTGTAGAAGCAGTGTTGTAGGATTTTCACTAATTAAACTACTATTTATTACCAGGATGGGTTCTGCACTGATAATAGCTTTTCATAAACTCAGCTAATTGGAACCATACCCTTTTCATCTGGTAAGTATCTGAAATCCATAGGCTCACTGACTTCCTGGTCTGAAGGTCTTCGCAGCTGCATCTTCACTGTGACAGGCTCAGTGATGTCTTTGAGAAACGGCGGTGTTCTGAACACAATTGCAACTTGACGGTGAACATCAGCTTGTGAGAAGGAACCTTTGGCCTCCCAGTTGTCCAAGACAAATCTGACTTCTATGTCATCTAGGCCATTAGAAATGAAAGATGCTTGTTAAGCTAAAGGACTGAAAACTTGCAGCAGAATAAAAGGGAGAAGGGGAACAAAGGAAGGAGCCTGACTCAGGAGCACTGAGTGTCTTTCAGAGGTGCTAAGAGCCCTTGAAGCTGAAAGCTATTCTGCCCAGCTATAAAACCAAACTCCTTGCACAGGAGTGTGGTGAAGGGCTTCAGTTCCCTTGCTAGAAGGTGGTGGTGTCAACCAGGGAAGTAAAAGAACCGATCAAGATTACCTTTCTGAACTTTGTCACACAGTAGAAATATCTCGTCGCCTCCTTTTACGCTGCCACAGTTCTTGTTCACACGACAAATTCTCAACTCTGCAGTGTTGGGAGCTCCTGGAAACAGACAGGCACATTTGATGGTAGAGAATTACCCTTTGTCACCTCTTAAGGTTCTGGGAGCTGAGGCACATGAAAGGAAGGCCACAGTTGGAGAAATGTGGCACCTCAAAATCCATACAAAACAAGTTCCTCCATATAGAAAATTCAGAAGCAGTGCCTCATGTTCCCTGATCCTACACCTCTCATCCATTCATCTGCAAACAACATACCAGCACAGCTGTGTCACTCACACCCTATCCTAGAATGGCCTCAAAATACTTCCCCAAATGACATGATTGTGCTTGGCACTGCTGCTCCTTAAGCTGCAATTCAAAGCAGTTCTTTGAGGGACTGACTACCAGTTACAGTCAATGCTCTGTAAAAAGCCAGGCAAACAAGTCAAGAATATTTCCCTCTCTATATATCAGACACATTTGTCCATCAAACCTCTCCTCTGTTACCCTCTCTAGGTTTAGGAGGCCTGACTTCCATGCCTCAAGAGTAGCAAGTTTCACCCCAAAATGCTCAAAATTCAACGTCCAGAATCAGTCTGTACATGCACAGCACTCCAGATGGTTGCAGATAGAGACATGTCCTGTGCAGTCTGTGGTAGTGTTGTATGTCACAACAAATTAACCACCTCTGGAAGTTTGCACACTGCACCCAAACAATCTGATGGGTACAGGGCACTCATGCAGGATGGAAACCAGCACTGCCTGATGGTGTCTGGCCCCACTTTGCTCAGCTGCTTTCCTGCAGGGTAAATACAGACAGGAGACTACTGCAAGAACGAACAGCCCCCTTGGAGCTTTGTGGGGCATGTTCCAATTTATTAAAAGGGCACTAGTGTCACAGCATAGTGATTCAGAAGTAACAAAGGACAAACAAAAGGCAAAACAGAAGAACTCTAGAATTTCAGGTTCAGCTCTTGTGCCTATGCTTTGTTGATACTTGTAAGGACATGAGCATATACTGATTTTAGGACCCCATATTCATTTAGCATACAAAGTAACTGAAGCTCATTTTCCTGCTACTGTCTGACCATATTCGTAGCTCCCTAAACCCTTTTCCACTCCTCCAATCAACGGAATAAATCTATTCTGTGCCACAATGTTCTTGTCTTGTTGCATCAAGATATCAACTCCACGTACATTAAAAACACTTGGGAGTATGGCTGGTGCTGCTTTGTGATCCAGAAACCCACTCTCCTACTGCCATAGCAACACTAGGCTCCACTACCACAGGCTTTGGACTCTCAGCTTGAATCAATTCCTGCCCAGTCTTTCATGGTACTGTACAGGTACGCTGGAGCACACCACCAACTCTGCTTAGAGTGATAACCTCAGTCTAGACCCCATCGTTACTATCTATATCTATTACTATTAGAAGGGGATCTGCAGCCTCATTCACTACATGATGCATGCCACTTCATTTGCTGAATGAATCAAACTCTGAAGGGAGGGGAAACAAAACAAATGCAGGCACAGCACAGGATCGTATGACTAACACTGTCTGTGTGTTTTTCACAGAAAGGGTAAATTAAGACTTGCAAGGAGAAGCCTAATTTTACCTTTGTTTCACTTCTCTATGCTTGAGTGGCACTCAGTGTCCTTTCAGGAGGTTTTTGGAAAGGCCACCAAGGGTGGAGTTTGTTGCTTTGTTTAAATTTAAAGGGGAAAATATAGGAAAGAAGTGCAAATGCCAGTAGACATGGATGCACTCTCTCTGCTGTCAGCCTTGATGCTGGGCAGGAACGCTCAGCTCAACACCAGCCTCAGAGGAAGACCTTCCCTGTGGCCTCTGTCGCACCATGTTGCTTCCCATCTCTCTTCCCCTGTGCACCCCTTTGCCTTGACAGGTTGTCAACCCCTGCCCATTTCCTGTTCCTTGCTCTCCAAAAGCCATTCCTGATAACAAATACAGAGAAAAATGAGTGTCTCACAAAAGATCATGTCAGTTTCCACATGGGCAGGACAACTTGTTCTCCCTAATCTCACTTCTCAGAAATGGTGAGCTGCTTCAGCTGACTTTTCCCAAGAGTTTTCAGCGTGGTAAGAGAGGTAACTTGGGAAATTTTGGTTCAAAACCAGTTATAAGCAGCTGAAAACAGAAGCTGCCTGCAATACCAAATTTGATACACTTGCAGCCTCTGATAACATGATTGTCTCTGTATAATGCTTGTGTTATTCTTTGGTATTTTTATTAGCAGGTGGAGGCAATTTGAAATATGCCAACTGGTTTTCAGAAAAGCTCTCAATACCTTCTCTGCTCCTGATCTGAAGAGATCAGCCAAAGCTCAAAATCTAACCCCCTAGGATTCTCAAGCCCATTGCACCATGTGATTGCCACCTAACATTGTAACCTGACCTTCCCCACTTCTGTCTGGCAGAGGAGGTGTATGAAGGCTCACGTTTTAAAAAGAAAATCAGATCTGAAACTGCTGCTCCAGATCAGAATAGCATCACTTTTATGACTTGTGGTTGCAGTTGTGCACTGTTTTATTTATACTGCTGCTACGTTACATGGAGGATTTCAGGTATTTATAGCATATCAGAAGCTGCCCACACACACCCATGCTAGAAAACCAAGCTTACCCCACCACACAGCTAGCTGTCATTTCGGCAGCTTAGCAAAGAGTGACGTCAATCAACACGTACAAGTAATCATGCATTGTCACACTTCTAAATGGCATCTGAGGCAGAGCTGCAAATCTTGTACATCAATTTCATCTCAATCCTAATTACTTCTATACAATTCTAGAAGAGACCCTAAAAAGACCAAAACCACCCTGAGTTCGTATGCAACCTTTTCATATTGGTTATGCCCACATCAACACAATCCTGACATAGACTTTGTAGATGCAGGCCTCATTTTACTCTGTAGTTTCTGCTACAGTAACTGCCTTAAGTATTTAGCACAGAAATACTTTCACTGCAGAAAAGAAACGCTGCCAAAAAGTTTCCAATTGTTAAAAGGTCTTCTGCTGTTCTCCGGGAGAGAAGCCCAGCACACATCAAGGGCTAAAATCCTCAATTCAGTGACCTACCAAAGCCATATGGATGTGGAAAATAGTGCCAAGGAGGTGTGCTTCACCTATTTCTGCACCCTCCAACAGCATGACCAACATTCCCTTGTTACCTACCTATACACTGAAAACAGCACACAACAGGAGTACAAAAGGGATGTGTAAGAGTGTTTCCCACTGGGATAAATCACTCTTTCAAGTCATGTTGCAGAGCCCTCACAAGGCAAAGGCAAGACTCACAGGATGTCCTTAGATCAGTCTTAGGGCAGCCATCCATCTCATTACTGTGTATTTTAACTACAGAAGCAGGCTTTTCCTTGGAATCATTACTTCAATGTGCAAACAAGGGCTGAGAAAGCACCTGTGTGCAAGTCTATGGATTTGACAGACAATTCTGACGCTGGTTGTCTAACACTTCACCCTGGAATCATCTTTTGAGTATATGCTCACTGATCTGCCATACGTTAGACGTGCTTCTATAAATCCCAAGTCACACAAGGGACCCAGAAGCCTGGCACAGACCTCAGCAACTGGCCTGGCATTTTTCATCCCAAGCGAAACAGAAAACCAAGAGGAATCAAACAAAGAAGTTGGCACTTACTGTTGTCATAGATGGGGTTGGAAATCAAAGGAGGAAGAGCTAACGTGTAGTTGCCATGTTCATCGGGGAGAAATGCTTGGAAGCAGAGGCGAACGACATTGAGATCATACTCATCGATGTTGTGCAGCTGTTCTTCAGGCACTGAACAGCAGAAAGAAAGACAAGACAGAGGATTAGTCATCAAACCCAGCAGCAATTCTTTAACAGTCTGGAGATGAATCCCCATTGGTAAAAAGACATGGTGTTGCCAAAGACAAAATGTGCCCATAGTTCCTGCTAGCTTTACCAGGGCTGCATAAATGAATTCTTTGTGCACAATAAACAATACAAACTTCTAATGCTTTCTCTTCATCAAACAAAGCCAAGCTGTCCACATTCTCCAGCTGTTTCCTGCATCTCAATTCCTCACCTTGTCTGCCAGACCAGTTTCATATAGATACTTTATAGAGTCATTCCCTAGATGTGTTTCTCTTGTTCGTGCATGATTAAAGTTAAAAAATTACTATTTCAGTGTGAAACAGTCCTAAGTCTTAGCTGAAGATTTTCTGCAACAGTGGGAGACTTCAGCTACATGATATCATTACTCTTTGCTAGAAATTGAGACACAGCAAAGTACTCAGAGGCAGTTCTTAGGGCAAGAATGAAGCTGAAAGGACACAAACCACCTCCCGTCTCTCATCAACACCTGCGTCACTCCTTTACCTGTGAGCATTGTGATTAGTGGTGTCCCTACGGTATGAATTCATAACACAAGTGAAGCCTTGCTAGAAAGAATCTGTGTCTTTACATTCTTCCCAGTGTAAAACACAGTAATGCATGACCCAAGCTCAGCATTTCAGTTTTGATCACTCTTTCACTTCAATTTCAAGACATAGGACCTGGGATATCGTTACTGAACACTTCATGTACGCCTGGCCTAATGGACAATGCTGGGAAAATCACCCCTCTCTGAATTCCTTGCTTTCCTTCAAGGTCTGATATTAAACTATTATGTTGACATTTGATGCTAGCAAAATGAGAAACTGATTTAATTTCATTTAAGCAGAAATACTGATATTTAAAATAATTAAAAGTGGCTGTCTCTTTTCCAGAACAGTTCCAAGCAGCAGTTCAGTACAGTCAGATACTCCTCACAATTACCCAAAGTTAACATGTGCCAAGTCAACAGTCAACCTCTCAAGTTCACTCATTCCCCTGCTCTTTCAAAGGCCTCTTGCAAGAATAAAAGATTAAATATGCCCATGATAAAAAAAGTCTGGGGATCACACTGAACTGATTAGATTGCAATGCTCTGACCTTTAACATTTATCACTGTGTCAGTCTCCACCCTGCCATGAGTCGGATTCCACAATGCCTACTTGAACAATTTCTTCCTTTCACCTTTTGATAGTGTGAAATAATAAATGCATTGAGTTCAGAATACTTTCCACTGGTAGTTTTAGTCTTTCTTGTGTTCTGAAAATCTCTGTTTCTCCTGGACTCCACTGTGCAATCAAGTCACTTTTCCCTTTCACAAGCTCATGAACTGCAGTATTTCAAGACAAATACACCAGCAAGTGAAAAACTGAGCAGTAACTACACCTGCAACTTCAGAAATCCTAAGGCCCAGCAGAGTTCTGCCAGCATGTGTGTTGCAGGTTGGGGGTTGACTGTTACCATGCAAACAGGGCAAAGTTTTATGATTTAATGCACTTCATTCAGTACCAGCATGGGCTGGGGGATGATGGGATGGAGAGCAGCCTTAGAGGAAAGGGCCTGAGGGCAGGTGGAGAAACAACAATGTGTGCTTGCAGCCCAGAAGGCAAATCACATCCTGAGCTGCATCAAAAGCAGCATGGCCAGCAAGTGGAGAGAGGTGGTTCTGCCACTTATACTCTGCTCTGGTGAGACCCCACCTGGAGTACTGTGTACAGCTCTGGGGCCCTCAGCACAAAAAGGACATCAACTGGTTGGAGTGGGTCCAAAGGAAGTCTCAAAAATTATTAGGGAACTGAAACACCACTGCTGTGAGGGCAGGATGAGAGAGTTGGGGTTGTTCAGCCTGGAAAAGAGAAGGCTCTGGGAAGACCTTATTACAGGCTTTTCAATACTTAAAAGGGGCCTGTAAGAAAGATGGGGACATGCACTTTAGCAAGGCTGGTTACAACAGGACAAGTTGTGGCGTTTCAAAATTAAAGAGGAGATTTAAACCCGAGGGAAAAGAGAATTTTTTTACACTAAGGGTGGTGAAACACTGCCACAGTGGAGAACAGGTTTGGAAGAGAGAATTGCCTGTGCCTAACTCAACTTTGGCAGATGCCACAGCCCAACTGCCTCTAGATCCACCCTGATTCAGAGAATAAATTAAATGCCTTCTCTAGACTGCAAAAGGGAGGTTCTGGAACAGGTACTTTGCTCCCAGCAGCACAGGTGATTTTAATGCCAGCTCTGATATCACAGCCAGCAAGCAATTAGCTCCCAAGGACACTCTGGCATCAAAGTTTACCTTCCTGTGTTCTATTAGCCACCAGTGATCATGTGGAGCCAGTCAGAGAGCCCAAGTGGTAGCCAAATTTCAAACCCCTTAAAAATGAAATTGAGCACTTGGCTTCTATCTCCAGGGAGCTAATGTAGACCAAAGCACAACATCTAGATCTGGGTTTGGATTCTCAAAAGTAAGGACTTTGGCATTGTGCAATCAAGCCTCTCTTTCACGTTAAAGCAGTACCAGTCCTGTGGCATGTTTCCAACAGGTGCAGCAGCCTCTTCCTCAGAAACAAATAATAGCAGACTTAAGCTTAAGGGAACTCTGAGTGCAAAAACACATTAGAGAGGAAAAAAATCAGTAATGCTATTGTTCCAATTGCATCATTTTCTGTAGTATGGACTTCCACAAATTCCCAATAAACCAGTTTAGCCACTTGATACAGGAAAGGTGTGGTGTGCCATTAACTTCAAGGAATGAGCTGTATGCAGCTCACGGTACTGCAGCAGCAGAAATGCTGCTCCCAATTTGCATTTTCTTATCAATGTTTTAATGCAGCTTGTAAAAAAAATCTGCAGTTTGAAAGAGGAACTGCTCAGTCAAGACTGAGTCCTCCCAGGCTATTTTTAACCAGAGGAGAAGAACACAACAGCACAAATGGAGAACAAGACAGCTGCAACACTTCATCTTGTGATGAAATGCTTAAAAAAAAAGAGAGAGAGTCTAGATTCCACGCTTGCATAAAGAAGCACACAGCTTCCATCTGTTTCAAAACATATTTCATTCCACCTAAAGCACCCAAACAAATTAAAATGTTGTTATTTTTAAACAAACGTCTAACTCTGCTCCCTCTGAAGTAAATTTCAGAGTAGCCACTAATTTGGACCTGGATTGCACCTTGAGAATATTAAACACAAACAGAAATGAGGCAGGCAAACACACTGACTAATGCCTGGAGCATGGCCTGATGGAGGATGGTCCTGTCAGTCACTGTTATTTCACTGACTTCTGCACAGAAGGACAACAGACAGGGTTAAACCTGACAAACCTGATGTTATTGAAGTCAAGAAATGCCATGGAAGATTTGGGGAACGGAAAGGACTGGAAAAGGAGAGTAGCCACTTCATCAACCTGTGCAAGCCCCACACAAACAACTCTACTGAAACCAGTGACATTACACACATGAAGTAGAAACGCCACACAATGTGGTGTGTTGGGAGCAAAGAGGGTGAAAAAGGCTCAAACATGACACATGAATAAAAGGAAGAAGTGCTCTGGTTTTGGCAAGAGCTCAACTTCCTCCTCTGACTGCTGCTCAAACACATAGAAATTAAAACAACACCTACAAAAAATAATTAAAATTCTAAGGTAAATATAGAGCATAATACCAAACCCAGCCACCCCTAAAAAAAACCCAAGCAACCAACCAAAGAGAAACCCAGGACAAAAAAATGCCACCAGCATGCCAGCAAGAGAAAGCTAGCCCCACTCACTAAGATTCCCACAACAGGATTCCAAAATCAGTATCTGGAGTTACAGTCAAAGCCAAGGAGTGCAAACTGTTCAACGTGAAAGGGGCTACAGATAGCAAATGGTTTCTTTATAAATTTGTTGACAGCTCTGAAAGAAATGCTGATTATCCAGTAGAAAATAATTACCTTTCAACTAAGTCTCTAATCCACTCTCCACTAAGTCTCTAAACCATTAGCCACTAGCACAGGAAGAGACTGATACAGTCCTGGTGTGGGCAGGAAAACACCCCACACAAGGCTAAAATGTGAACTCCTTCCAACCTGAGCTGGCTAAACACAGGCACTAGGTTTGGGTAGTTCCTGTCTCAGAGCTTTATGTTACTGCAGTCCAGAGATGCCCCATTGGATTTCTACAGAATGTAAAAACTTCCTGATTTACCTCTGTAACACAAAATTGGACCTTCTGGGTGCAACCCACCAACACGTAATTTCAAGTTGAGGGACTTGAAGGTGTTGATCAAGTTCAAGTTCAGATGCTAACACTATAAGGCCTCCTGTTTGTTCCTGTTTATTAATTTCTAGTGGCTTTTACTATTTTAACAGTTTTCAGCACTGGGAAAGGCCAATAAAATACCATTCATCTGATTAAATGACAGGGAGATTAAAGGCCCTGATGTTTACTCATAAGGTGACGCTACAGGGAAAGTGAAAGCTTATTCTGAACACGGGAAAAAAAAATGATGAAGCGTTTGGGTTTTTGACTGATAGTGTGATACCTGATTAAACAGCAGATGCCTCACACACAGCCCTCCACCCCGCTGCTAGACTAATGACATCAGAAACTTCTGGAGTGGGTGGAGTTGGAGGTACTTTAGCATCTAAACTTAACCTGCATGGAAACTTCCAGGGCAAATAATGTGGTGTGACACGTTCAGAGAGGGCTATGCTGAGAACACCAGTTCACCCTACAGAAGAGTATCTTGTGACCTTCCCTGCTCCACAAGGGGCTGGGGGGGGCCATAAGCTACACTAGATCTCTAACCAAGAGAATGACCTCCAGCCAACAAAACTTCACTAAGGACCGCTCAAGAGCACCCATTATTAGCAATCATGATGAGCTGTGCTCTGCCTTCTCGCTTACGCAGATGATTGCTTTTCATTTAGGGATATGCTGGGAGCTCAGTTTCATTTAAGTGATGACACGGAGGTGATTTACCTCAAGTTTTGCTCCTGGACACCCCTGATACCAACTGACCACTTTAACTCAGTCTATGTAAAGGCAAGCTCTGACCAACCTTCTTTTCCAGTGCCACTCTTATGCTGGGCCTAGCTCTCATGGGGTGAGCCAGATCAAGGAACTGGTCTGGCTCAAAACTAACTTGCCAGAAGAGGAAAAGGTTTGTTTTCAGCCAGCAGGTTCCCACGACTGCTAGCCCTCACACAAGGGAAATGGTGGAGGCAGAGGGAAGCTGTTCCAGTGCTGGTGTTGGTTTATGCCAGGCTCAATGAGTCAGGAAAACAGGGAGCAAGTCACAGCTTCCAGTATCTGGGAGGTACATTTCAGATTTGATTTACTCTCCTCAGCCTATGTCTGTGTTGCAGCCACAGTTGTGGCCATATAGTTCTATGGCAGCTAGCCTCAGGAAGGGCTACAGCAAACACATAACACAGCACACACTGAATAGCCCAAGCATTTTACTAATGTCTCCCACAGCTGAGCTCTGCACACCAGCTTGTTTAGTGCTACATTGCTGTTTCTTAAGTGAACTACAAAGGAAAGAGTAAATGTCATGGTGTGCTCTTTGTCCCTTGCTGTCAAAAGCAGAACACTGTGCTCTCTTCAGCAATTACACACACAATACTAGATGATGGACCAGTCTGCTTGGCTACATGTCTAGAGGCATAAATACCATCTACTAGCACACGCTGAGAAATGGAAGTTGGGAACAAGGGGACAGAAGGAACATGGCAGCACTGTGTTTCTTCTCTCAAGAAAAAGAAGGCAAGATTATGGAACAGGTCATCTTGAGTGCAATCACACAGCATTTACAAGATGGCCAAGAGATTAGGCACAGCCAGCACAGATTTAGGAAGGGTAGGTCCTGCCTCACCAACCTTCTATGATCCCCCAGGGATCAGTATTGGGCCTGAACCTGTTCACTATCTTTATTGATAATCTGGATGAGGGGATTGAGTCCATCATCAGTGAATTTGCAGATGACAGCAAGCCAATTTAAGAAGGATGTTGAGTCGCTCAAACGCATCCAGAGAAGGGCAACAAGGGTTATGGAGCACAAGCCCTGTGAGGAGAGGCTGAGGGAGCTGGGGTTGCTTAGCCTAGAGAAGAGAAGGCTCAGGGGAGACTTTATTGCCATCTACAACTACCTGAAGGGAGGTTGTAGCCAAGTGGGGGTTGGTCTCTTCTCCCAGGCAACCACCAACAGAACAAGAGGACACAGTCTCAAGCTGTGCCAGGGGAGGTTTGGGCTGGATGTTAGGAAGAAATTCTTCACAGAAAGGGTGATTGGAATGAGCTGCCCAGGGAGGTGGAGGAGTCACTGTCACTGGAATTGTTTAAAAAGAGACTGGATGAGGCACTTAGTGCCATGGTTTAGTTGATTAGCTGGTGTTGGGTGATAGGTTGATCTCAAAGGTCTTTTCCAACCTGGATAATTCTGTATTCTGTAATACACCCATGCCTGGTTTACACCTCTGTGATCCATGAAGAGGTAAGTTTCAATCAATTCTGCAGGAAAAAAGCCTTTGCATGTACCTATAAGCAGAACATGCCTCAACAACACTCAATTTTTCAAAAGCAAAAAGGGGGCTCTGCAAATGACTGTGAGACTCAGATGCTAACTTACAGTCAATTAATGCCCAAACTACTGTGGTTACATTTCCCTGCTTTACAAAAAAAAGGAAGGCAGGGAAGGGGAATGGCCTGGCCTCATACCAAAGCCAAGGGAAGAACTGGGAATACAAATTAAAACTTTTGAAACTCGGTCTTGGTTTTGTCTAGACAACATTTACTCAAGCTGTGTTCCTTCCCTGGCTTAAGTACAATTTGAAAAAGGTAACATTGGAACAGATTGAAGCAAATATATCCAGCAGCCTCAGTACATTCCTGACACATTTTTCAGACATTTCTGTTGATAATACCAAAAAAAAACCAAAAAAGTAGTCAGCATTTTTTGTCTCTCTACTTGGCAATCCTTGGTTTTAAACAAAATGAACTCTCCTTTAGATTTACCAACACATTTCAGCATAAACAGCAAGAAGCATTTGCATGAGGATCAAAAGAACAAAGGGCTTTCCAAAGGTAAAATCTAAAGTCATGTTAGGAACATGACATTTCGCTTTCCTCCAATTGATTTCCTCTGTGCCTCTTAAAAAGCTGACAACTTTCACTGACTGAGATTTTCACCTTGAGAATTCAGTCAGGGGGGTTACACATTTGTTTTAATATAAGAACAGAAGTTTAAAGTCTCTTGTCACACCTGAGGCATTCATTACAGAGCCTGCCATTTTCAAACTACTTCAGTCTTTTGGTGCTGGCTCTCTTTTTTTGTTTGTTTTCCCTTTCCTCACATAATCTGTGGCCAAATAACCCCCACCCCACCCACTATAAACCAGGGGCTCCCCAGTAGCAAGTGGGCTGGAATAGGATGGATCCTGGCAAACTCAGTTGACAGGGTTGAGGGTTTAGGAGGGGGAGTGGTGTCCCATAAGCACAGCCACACTGGGCTGGTGAGGGAAGCTGCAAAGAGGGTGACAGGGGGCATGGGCAGGAAGTGAGGGTGACTGGCGTGAGGACGAACCCAGACGTAGCATGGAGGTGTGCTCACGGTGTTGTGGAGACTGTGATGACACAAAGCCAATGCAGGGTCAGCTGCTTGTGGGTGGAAAGAGGAAATGGCAAAGGAAAGACTGTAGAGGCAGATGGAGCTGAAGTAGTTGTGGGGTACAGGGGAGAGCCTGAAAATGAATTAAATGCTTAGCAGCAGAAACAATTTCCAAGGAACATGAACCTCAAGCATGTGTCAAACTCCAGCAAAAGCCTATTTGTAGTATCTTCATCAATTGCCTGAAATATCTGGGTTTAAGACAAGTCCAGGGTTTTCATGCTGTCATTTGTTTGGCTAGAAAAAGGCTAGTCCTCTGTAACACTGTGCTAAATAGATTTTCCCCCTAAATTTAAAGAACACACTTAGGGCTCTTCCTCATCAATAATTAACCTGAGTTGTTATTAACTCAATTGTTGTCTCTTTGTCAAGTCACACCCACCCACAAAAGCTCTTAACTGAAGACTGGCTCTTCTTTTAATTTGAGTTGGCTGTACATCAGACAGTACATGGGAAGACAAGGATATAGCACAACTCAACAGCTACTAAAAGAAAACAAACACCCTAGAAAGCAGACATGGACCAGCTCCACTGGAGGAGTAACTCTGATTCTTCAGTGCTCTGCTATTTAGATCATCATCACACCAAGGAGTCCTAGAACACCATTTCCCTGGTGTTCTCAGGGATGAGAGACAAAACAGATTTCTAGAACTGTTAAAGGACACAAGTATATGAGATGTACCTGGTGCAGACAACAGATCATGAACGCATCCAGTGATGCTGCGGAAACTGCAATTCTCTCTCAAACAAGGCTAACACAAGAGGAACAACCCAAGTGCAAGTCATACAGCTTGCACCCTAGTGAACACAATTTGTACCACCTTCACTGAACTTAGTAAGGGATAAATGGTGCCTGGTAAGAGAGAGGAATTAATTGTGAAAGTTTCACAGGTACCCTTGCAGAATGACTCAGATGCAGACAACTCCAGCAAAGCACATGGCATGATTTGCAAACGCTGACTTCTAATGATCCAGGAGTTCAGAGACAGACATCAGTTGCCTCAACAGTGTAGACAAGAGTTCTGGAGAAAATGATCTTAAAATCCCATGAGTCTTGGTCAAGCAACTTCCTGCTGTTTCTGATTGTAACCCTTACTCGGCACCCTCAGTGTATGCTGGAGGGCATGGAGGAGGGGTGACACTACCAGAGAACACATATTAGGGCTTACTCTGCCTTTGTCATCCCCATTTTCTGTGGCACCAGGGCTTCCCTGGAAGACAATGGCTCCTTTACACAAGGAAATTCAGAAGCACCTTTGTGGACTTATACAGCTGAAAACTAGCCTTCAGGATGTTTGTGTGTTGGTTGTTTTTCCTTTTTTTCTCCACTTTCTTCTGAAAGTCGAAACAGTCTTTGTCTTGAGTCTCCTTTCAGGGAAAAGGCTCAATAATGACCCTATTAACAGATGCAAAATGCTTCCAGCCTGCCAGCATAGATATGCATTACTTCTCTTGTCAGTAAAGGGAGGAAGTAATAGCACAACATATTTCTTCCATGATGCTCATTTATCCAAGAAACTTGTGACCTGCTTAGAGGATGTACCTAACTCTGAAATGCCTCTAAATACAAGAGTCAGATGTGTTTTTGAAGACACATAAATAAAGCACAATGCAGGACAGACGTAATACAGCCTGTGCAGTCCTAGAGAACGCAGTGATACTTTTCTGACCCTGAAAAACAAACTAAATCCACACATAAAACTTTCAGTATTAGCAAGCAGCACACATTTTGGTGACTGCTGCTAATGAAACTGTTTTGATCAACTAAGTACACATACAAAAATATTTCTGTCACTCATCCTGTTTTATTAGGCCTTGGTCCTACATCTTTCTGGGCTCTACTTAGCGTGGGATTGCCCTGGAGTGGCTGGGGGCAATTCTCAGGCAGCTCTGCTTTGTGCTGACTTGTTAACAAGTGCCAAAAAGCAATTACTCAGGTTGGGGATTGCCAGCGGCCCCTTCTCAGCACAACCCCTGCCCAGAGCAGGGCGCTGCACTGTGTGTCACCCAAGTGAGGCTCTCCCTTGCTGCCAGGGCAGGGCTGTAGTCTTCTCTGCTGCTGGAATGGTGGAATGAAGTCCAGAATCTGCCCTGTTGATAGGAAGTGCTGTAACAATCTACTTTCAAATGATCTGAGTTAAACATGTCTTCATTGCTACACTTGGCAGCACTGGGAACAGAGCTAATTACTTGGCTCCTCAAGTTTCTTTGGTGAAATGCACATACAGAAAGGGATTTTATCATGTCCTATTCTGCATGACATCAAAAGAAAATGCTAACTCCTTTTTACTTATGGAGTAAAACAAAGCCAAGAGGGATCAACAGAAATCATAGAATCAATAAGGTTGGAAAAGACCTCAAAGATCATGGGGTCCAACCTATCACTCAGCACCTCATGACTAAGTAAACCATGGCTTCAAGTGCCACGTCCAATCCTTTTTTGAACACCCACAGTGACTCCACCACCTCCCAGGGCAGCCCATTCCAATGGCCAGTCTCTCTTTCTGTGAAGAACTTTCTCCTCACCTCAAGCCTAAACTTCCCCTGGTGCAGCTTGAGACTGTGTCCTCTTGTTCTGGTGCTGGTTGCCTGGGAGGAAACCAACCCCCACCAGGCTACAACCTCCCTTCAGGTAGTTGTAGACAGCAATAAGGTCTCCTCTGAGCCTCCTCTTCTCCAAGCTAAACAATCCCAGCTCCCTCAGCCTCTCCTCATAGGGCTTGTGCTCAAGACCTCTCCCCAGCCTTGTTGCACTTCTCTGGACATGTTCAAGTGGCTCAATAGCCTTCTTAAATTGAGGGGTCCAGAACTGGGCACAGGACTCAAGGTGTGGCCTAACCAGTGCTGAGTACAGGGGCAGAATGACCTCCCTGCTCCTGCTGGCTACACTATTTGTGATGGAGGCCAGGATGCCTCTGGCCTTCTTGGCCACCTGGGCACAGTGCTGTCTCATGTTCAGCCAGCTGTCAACCAGTACACCCAGATCCCTGGGGTAGAGCTGGCTGAGCCATGGTAACATACATAAAACACTTCAAAACTGTTTAAATTGTACTGATAGACTAAACATGTAAAACCTGATTCTATTGTGTGTATATATTATCAGAAGCAGGATAATTGTTTAGATGAACTGTTAGGACCATTACCCTTCTTTCAAAGAGCTGTTCTAATTTTAAGAAAGATACCTAAACCATTTCTTATTCTGCAGTAAGCTCAACATGCTTCTTTTTGTCCCAATTCAGGGACATCTATTTTGAAACCAGCCAGAAGTCTATATCTCAACCTTCTACACAGGGTCTCACCTGAATTTAGGAAGACTACTCTAAGTATTAAAAAATACATATTTGGAAAAATCTCCAAGTTCTTGGCACACTTAAGCAAATACATGACTTTGTTTGTAATGCTTAACTAACAGTTTGGGAGTATTTAAGCTTTTCATTTAATTTCCCTCTCTTATGCCTGAAAGTGTTGGTCCCAATTTGCTGTGTGCACCCCATCCCCTCTGTGCATTGAACTTCACAGTTAAGTAGCTGTGAGATGAATTAGTTTAGCAAGCTGATCTGAGGACACACCACTCTTTGGATTTGGGGTGGAGGTTTTTCTGGGATTTTTTTTTCCAAGGTGGTTTTCCCTTGGAGCACCTTGCTGAGTCCATTTCCCATGTAGCTATGCAGCTTCTCCATCTGGTGTGAGGAAAGTAGTAGGAGTGCTTGACCAGAGATGGAGGGAAGAGCAGGATGACTCCTTTTGAGAGGAGCCCACAGATCAGCTGTCATATAAAACTACAGCTCCTGGGTAGACCTTTACAGGTGTGACTCTGTAGCAGCACAACTTGACCTGGACTAGATTGAGACCAATACTGCTGTGGACTTTGAGTGCCTGTACCAGGTCCATGATGTAAAAATCAAGTGAGAGACAGCTTCAAGGCGTCTATCAGTTCCCTGAACTGTCTGGCTGAGGGCTCACAAACACCAGTGTCACAACAAGAGAATGGATGGGATGGCAGCAAACTAGATTTATATTGGTTTATGTTGTTGCAGAGTTACACTAATTCAGTTTTCCATAGCTGCCAAAACTGGGGAAATCTGATTCCTGAAACAACTGCAGAAATTTCCAGGGAAGATTCTACTGCTATCCCGTTGCTTCTGTCCAAGCAGCAACTCATACATTGCTTCTGGTGATTTAAAAAAAAAACAAAAGGAAAAGGGGCAGATTCATCATGTGATGACAGTGAGGAAACACAGAGAGAGACAGAAGGGGAAGAGCATTTCTGAAGAAAGCCCCCCCCCCCAAAAGCACCAGCCTATAGAGTGACCCAGCCAAGCTATACTCACCATTGAAAGGGTTAATCTTCTTTGAGATTCGTAAAGAAATTGAATCCTTCAGATCTTTCTTCTTCACACACTGAATGCCCAAATTCTGAAAACTAAAGCACATGGGGCAGGATTTCAGCAACAAAGAAAATATTCCACGTAGAATATTAAATAATTTGCTGTTGACTAGCGTGGTAACACACGGCGTAAAGAATTACGAAGAAAAGCTTATTTTGAGAAGGGTGTAAGAGATCTGAGAAGCAGAAATGCTGGGGTTTCCAAAATAAAAGCACAAGCAGATGAAAAAAATACTGAAGTAAAAGTCTAAAGGATTTATAGCTTTATTAAGAACATACTTCCATATTACAAATTACTCTGAACTAAACCTGCAGTGGTTCAAAGTTAAATAGTCCATTTCAATTAAGTTAACTTTTTTTTTCTGCTGCCAATAAACTTGCTGATTTGCAGTAGTTTAGGATGTGCTCTTCTGCCTTTATCAAGGAAATTCAATTTCAAACACTGTTTTAAAGGGGGTTTTGAAAGGAGTCAAAGGTTTTTAAGTCTCACAGTTACAGAAAAGTTCTGAAGAGCTGTACTCTTCCTTATTTGCATAATAGTGTAGGTCACCCTGATGTAGGAGGTGGGGGGAGTCCCAGGCAAGCTGACTCTTTCCCACATGGAAAAACCATGACATCATCAAAGATGAGTGGATGTAAAGCAGGAAGTTAAAAAAAAAAAATAAAATCTGTGTTTCATGATGTTACAATAAGCTCAAAAGATAGGTTGTGCCAGCAGGCATCTTCCTCCAGAACCACAGGCAATTTCCCTTCTTTTGAAGCCCCACAAGAGTTCTTTACTTTGACTATGCCTAAAAACCATTAAGGCACTTACAGATACTCTGCCCTGCCAACACTCTCAAGAATAGTTATACATTTCCCTGCTCTGAACAAGACTACCCCAGCATGATGTTATGTTTAATTTCCTTATACTTCTTTGCCTGTGCCCCTTTATTCACTACAGGAATGCATAAGCTTCTTTTTGAACCTGAACTTGATATGGTGACACAGGAAAATAAAATGCAGCAGACTCTCATAATTCACTAAAGTATTTTTGCTTTGTATTATGGCTACTGACATTCCATGTTTGCACTGTAACTTGATAAGCAATCCTATTTCTTCTCTTGGGAACAGCACTTTATTTAGGGCTCAGTCACATCACATACTACTTTTTTTTCCCCTCCAGAATACCCCCTGCATTCCACAGACTCAGTCTGAACACCAAGTCCATTAACAGGCTTAGCTCCATATTATATCCCCAAACTGCCATCTAGCAGTTCCAGGCTCTCCACCACAATTATCAAGCAAGTACATATGTGGAACTATCCTTGAATAAATTTCCACCCAAATATGCAAAAGACTGACAGCCATTACTCTCAACCACTATGAACAGACTCTAATGGAGAGAGAGTAGGCCATAATTATCAGAGTATAAACATTTTCTTAAAAACACACTGTCACAGTGAAAGTGTCTATTTAACTACCACTGAACAGAGGGACAACTGAGAGGAGAAACTGTTGAGAATCTCAGCGAGGCCACAGGATATCACACTGACACTAGCTGACAGGAAGCAAGCAAAGTAACAAGAGAGAGGGAGAAGTAGGAAGAGAGAGAAAAAAAAAACAAAGAAGAAAGATTTTTAAAACGATGATATCATCCCTGGAGAGAGACTTCAAATGAGGAAGTAAAAATCTAAGTACATAGGTAGTCACAGAAGCTCCAACATTCATACTTTCACCTTGATGTTTCGTCCAGGGAGGGCACTGATCAAGTTTAGGCAGCAGTACAAAGATCAGGCAGAAAAAAAAATCACTTTGTTCAAATGGAACTACACAGAACTTGAAACAAGCAGAAGGCTGAGTGATTACTCAGACCAGCCCCAAATCTGGAATTAATAGCTCTGTAGAACAAAAGCCCTACTTAATAAATTGGACTTTTGCTCCACTTGGGATGCTCAGCAAGAGTAAACAGCCAGAAACACCACCAAGAAAAGCCAACTCCTGGCTCACTAGTATTATATAAGGCTTTTCTCCAATGTGGACTCGAAGAAAATAATGTGAAGACTGAGTCACCAGCCACAAAAAGGTAAATTACTTTAAACATCCTGATCCAATTATGGACCATACTCTTCTTTCATCTTAAAGCAACCAATGATTTGTAAAAAAAGAAAAAAGAAAGAGTGTACCAGTGCTGGAAACATTTCAAAGAGAATGTTTTAAGCCTCCTCCCATCAGGATCTCCAATGTGAAGCTCAACTGAAGCATACAGTTTATTATCAGTACAGCAAAAGTTGCCCACTTACTATTTTGTAAGAAACTGAGAAGCTTACAACTTAACAAGACAGAAGAACTGATGGATAGAACAAACAATCACAAGTGCCTTCATGGAGACAGGCTTTGGTGCACAGATATAATGGAGATGAAACAAAAATCTGCAAATAAATATTTGTAGAACATCCCAATGGTTCTCTGCCATTGCATCCTGTAATGGCCTCACTACAGACCTGCCTTGTGCTTACATGCTTAATCTTGTGCAATAAAATGCCAAGAGGAAAAACAATCATCAGTGGCTTCCTGCACCCAGTGAATGAAACATAACCAGAAATGGTGTTAAGCAATCAGGTTTTTTTGCTTCTGATTCAAAGGCATAGAGCTGAGAGTAGGAAGTGGAATGGGCTAGAGCAGCAGACATCTTTTGACCCTGGGTGAGGAAGCCAGATTTGAGAAGACCAGGGAGAAGCTTCTCAGGATCTCAGGTAGTGATAGGACTAGGGGGAATGGAATGAAGCTGGAGGTGGGGAGATTCAGGCTAGATGTGGGGAGGAGGTTCTTCACCATGAGAGTGGTGAAACCCTGGAATGTGTTGTCCAGGGAGGTGGTCGAGGCCCCGTCCCTGGGGATGTTTAAGAGCAGGCTGGATGAGGCTCTGGCCACGCTGATCTAGTGTGGGGTGTCCCTGCCCATGGCAGGGGGGTTGGAACTAGATGACCCTTGTGGTCCCTTCCAACCCTGAATGAAACTATGAAACTATAAGCTGGTGAATGAATGGTCAGAGAAAGGTACAAAGTTCCTTAACAGTTGAATGTATTTGCAACTGCCTTTTAGACGAGGTGAAGGTGAATTCTGTTGGCAGGGAAGTCAGCGAGGATGAGGTTACAAGAAGCAAGATGGGAAGGTAAGTGCCTGAAGGGACAGCCCTCTCTTTCAAGAGTGCTATGACACTGGGGAAAAAGTTATAGGAATTACATTCACTAATTATTTTCTTCCATTTGCCAATTAGGACAACTTTGTAAGCAGAGCTAAAACCAATACACTAATAACACTGCTAGCATTGCAACAGCAAAACAGAGTACAGTAAACGTGCTGCATGCCATCTGGATCCACTGTAGTACATTGATAACACCTAGAGCTAGGGCTACATATTGAAGATCTCCACTATTACAAACTGTTTATTTCACCATTAGGCAATCACCATCTCCAAATGGACTGTGTCTTCCATTCTTCCCTTTAATAGTGTTCTTCACATAAATATGGAGTAATTTCACTAACAGTAACAGAATCAGATCAGCCTGACAGTGGCACATAAGAGCTACTTGTACACTGAAGTATTTTCCTTAATTTCCTCCCAGCTCAGTTATGTTTAACCCCAAAAGCAACAGTCTGTTTCCAAATTTACTACAAACTGTGATACACACACAAATAATTTGTCCATCCTAAATGCCTCTCTCTGGCAATAATCTCTTGATTACTTGCTGCAGTTTACTCTGATTTTACCTCATCACATAAGACTTGGTAAACCTACAGGAAATTCCATCATATACAGCTGTATTTGAGATATTGTTACCATTCCTCTGAAGAGCACTGGAAAACACACCTCATTGGCATACAGCCCGTGTTTTCCACAAACAGATCCTTCCTTGGTGTGTTTGCTCTACAGAGCTGTGCCTGAGCAGAATCTGTATTTTTACTTTAAAAATCCCTAAACCCAAACAAACAGCAACAACAGTGACAGCTACTAACACATCTCTACATGTGTCACAACTATTATCTTCTAAGTGATGTGATATTGGGCCAGTTCAAACTTTCTCCATCAGTCTCCAGAAAGTCCACATAAAACTCCTGTAGGAAAGGTGAAATTCCCTAATCACCATGAAATACTAATTCAAATGATGCTTTCCCCCATGCTATTACACAGCATTTTCATACACAGGAGAGAGGTATGCTCAAAAGTGTTACTGAAAACAACTGGAAAAAAAAAAAGTGGGAGAAAGGAAAATGAAACAAACATTGGGAGAATTAACAAAGGAAAAAGAGTGATAGGAAAAGCATAGGACCAAAGATGAGTGTGTGAAACATTGAAACAGAAGGAAATACTTCAAGGAGAAGCTGCCCTGTCTCTGAGATGATTTAGTAAACTTCAGCAAAGGCAGCCTATTAATTACTCTTTTAATCACTAGTCATGGCTCTGAAACATAAGATTAGCTAATCACTTGCATAATTAATCAAACTCCCAAGCAGCACAATTACTCACGACAGGACTCGCCGTTCTGGCCCAAACTCTGCTTCATAGTAGCCATCTCTGCAGTCTTTTCCAACCAGATCATGAGGGTGAGGCTTGTAGGGTTCATTCTTTGTTACCAGTGTGGTCCTTATTTTGATTTTTCCAAAATAGTTCAGAATCTACAAGAAATGTGAGATATTTTCTAGATTTTAGGTATCACAGCTAGTACAGTCCCCAGCTGCAACAGAAGAGACGTTTTATCCTGTAATACTCTAGTGGAAGAAACATTACAGCTATGAAAATGGCATTATTGCTTCATAGAGACCGAGGTCATGCAGCAGTTGTGTTTATGCCATTCAGTTAATTTTACACTAAAACCCCCACATGCTTTAGCAAAGCATTTGAAAAGCAGTAATTGTTTTCAAAAGTAGTATCTCTTCTCTTTCAGAAAGTAACCCAACATATGTCAGCTGCTAGTTTTGCCAAAGAAGTTGGTTCTTTGGAATAATAAGATTTTGCTAGTGCCAGTATTCAGCATCCAATCCATTCCATTCTCTTTCATTACTCTACCAAAGGTCTTGGGGAAGAAATTCCTAAAGCCTCACAGACAAGAACATCACCTGTGCACATAAGACTAAGTGGTGAAAGAGGATCTAAACAGATACAGGATAGCATAATCATCTATCAATTATTTTTTTCTCTTTAATTATCAGATGAAAAATTCATTCATATTCATGAAGGAGGACATTGAATTCTCAGGCTCCTACTAGAGCCTTCACAGCAGTCAGCAGTCTAACTCAGAATGTATTTCTCAGATGGATAAAAGTCCTCCCTCATGCTCATGGCTACCAATGAAGTCACCAAGGGTTGTGTGGGCGAATGCAAAAAAAGTTTGGCCTAAATTGTTTGAAGCATAAACACTTGAAAGCAGAGAGAAGACTTGCTCAGGCACACATCTGTACCGTGGCAAGCTCCCTGCCTCCACTTCCCCTGCCCTATAACTAACTGTTCCTCTCTTCTTACAGCCTTTTTCCCCCTCTCCCTGAGGCTCCAAGGATCCATGATACATCCTTGTCAGCTGACACCTCAAACCTGACCTGTGCTCTTCTAGTTTCAATCATTCATTCCCTTCCTCCACCTACAACATGGCTCCTTCCTTGGCCTTCATACAAGTTACTGTTACTTTTCTCCCTTACAATAAAACTTTCCCCACTCCAGCATCTTCTTCAACTATCACATCATTGCTCTCTCGTTTCACACCCAGTCGCTTGAACCTGAAGCGCTTGAACCACTTCTGATTCTCCAGTTCCTCCTTGATGTTCTGCACCAAAAAAATTAATCTCTTCCTGGCTGCTGTTCTCATTCTCATTGATGTTTCCGTCTTTAAAGGGGACTCCCCTAGCAGCTAATCAGCATTAAAGCCTCCCACAAGCTCCAAGGAGGCAGGAATTCACCTAGAAATCACCTGCAATAGGTAACAATCAGCTGTCATCAACAGTCATCTTTAAAGTACAAACTTTGCCAGGATTCCATGGTCAGCTACCATTTCCCATCTTCCCAGTAAGAAATCAAGGGCATATACTGCCCATTCAACTTGTGCCTTGACACAGCCTTAGGCTGAGAGTCTGTGAAAATATTTACTCTTGCCAGAAGCCTGCATAGTTCTTTGCTCAACTGTAGAGTGCTGAAAAAAAGCCTGGCAAGATCTCTGTTTCCTGCATTCCTTAAATCAAATCTGGCACTGTGACAGTCAAGGGGAGGACCTTCTTGTTTGCTTCTTCCCTTAGTAATTTTGGCTTCAGGGCTACATGAGCCTCCACAGCTGCTTCTTGTAGTAGAGACTTGCTCTGCTGCTCAAAACATGAATGCCAACATGAGCTTTCTCAAATTCTCCCTCTTCTTCAAAAACTTTTATGCCTCAGCCTAAACTATTTCAAAAATATTCAGATTTCATGTCCTCTGTATCTGTTCTTTGTCTGCTGTGATTCCAATGACTCCATTTTCAGCCTTGCCCTTTTTTTTTTTCCATACTTGCATGCACTGCAAACACAGATATGCAGCTTCTGTTCCTGGGGACTGTAACATACTTGAGGATGGTCAGCACTCTCAACTTCTCAGTTATATTTGAGCTTTCTCTTCTAATCTCATCTCTGACACATTTTCTCTGAACTGAAAGATGATAAACATTAGCAACTTAAACTTCAAATAGGAGACCAGAAAGTTTTCTTTCTTACCCTACCCATCTAAAGCCTCTAACACGTTCCTTTATGAAGACTACTGCCAAAGTGCTTCCATTTCCACCTCTGTCTGTATCTTTGTTCCTTCTTGGATCACAGCTGCTAGGGCTACTCTGAATACCTTCATTCTGGATTTCCCAAACTATCCATAATGCAACCACACAGCTCATCTTCATTGCAGGTGCTCTGACCACATAATTCCCCTTTCTCAGCTCACTTTAAATTCTGTATCCCCTTCTGATTTCACATACTTCATGGTAGTTTCTTTTGTAGAGCTTAATCACCAAATCACTAGCTGCAAGTCACTCTCTTACTTTGCTCACTTGTACAAAGTACTCTTTCACGCTGTGCCCAGCAGCTTTTCAAAGCCTTTTCAAAGTTTGCACACAAGCTCTCCCAAAATTCATACTGCAGTTCAAACACTAGAAAATAAACCCAAGGCACATAACTAAGAAACCAGAACAATATACATACAGAAAAAACCAATCATGAATGATTCCCAGACAATTAGTAACTTCACTGAACTCCCTCTCTACCAGTGGTTTGTCAACTACCTCTACACCTTCTCCTCTTACAAATTTGAAACAAAATCTTTAACAACTAGGAGCAAAGAACTCTTTTTTCCTACTCTGTTGCAATAACATTTGCATGTCTGTCGTAGTTTGGGCTGGGTGCCCTCTGCTACAGGGGTGTTTCCTGTGTCCAGAAGTCCAGCCCAGTGGGTGGACACAGGAAATTAGGTAGTTTCTACCATGAGTCCTGCACCACTATAAAATCCATGGCAGGGTCTGGCACTTCCTCTTTCCTTCCTCTCTGCTACCTGGTAACTGGGGGAGATGTCTCCCGGCCATGGGCCTGGTTAGGCCCAAGGCCACAGGGGGATGAGCAGTCTCAGATCTGGCCAGCTGAGACTAGCCTAGCAATGTGGGGGGGAAAGGAGGAGCCCTGGGGGTCTTGGGTGCACCCTCAGGTGGGGATGGGATCTTTCTGGGTCTGTTTTGGGGTTTCCCTTGTCGCTGTGCTTCTAGCTTTCTGCATGCACTCACTGTTTTCTATTTAAACTTTCCATCACTTTTGCAATCTGTTTGTCTGGGGAGGGGGTCTGCCCCAACCCATTACAGCAGCAAAGAAAGAATAACAGAAGATGAAACAAAGCGCGCTTTATGTATTGCACCAAGTCCAACGCATAGCTACAGTGCAATGCTAATGGTAATACAAGGATAAAAGCAGTACTTACCTGTATGGAAGGGAATGTCTTATTGTTTTCAGTACTGTGTTCTCCTGGAATGCTGCCTGCTGACCTTCCCTCACATTTGTATCTGAAACGCATGCCCCTTTGCCTGGGTTGTTCAAAAATTTCGATGTAGGGCTCAGGGCCACCTTTGAAACAAAACATTTTCAATGTTAGTACATAGCAGAGCTGAGAAAGCAGCAGAAGATGCAAGAATTGAAAACCTAGATTCTTTGATGGGCATTACCATCTTTCCACCTGGTCTGCCTCCTCAAACAATGTAATCTTTATGTAAATGCACACGTTGAAGGTGGGGCATAAAGGGAGAGAACCGATCTAAATGAAGCCTCAGGTATTGATGCTAAGTAAATAGCAAACACCACTCATCCCTCCATCTCACCTAAAACGTAGCTTCTTTTAGCTATTAGAAAATGGTTCTGCTGAAAGATTTTACACAACAGAAAACACAAGAATATTTCACAAGAATATTTACTATTTTTAACCATAAAACACTTTCAGGAATGGTGGTCCTCTCAAAGTACAGGTAGTGTGAAGTACTCTGTTCTCTTAGACGCCCTCTGAAAGTGAAGATGCTTCCTCAGAATTGACTGATTTAGAGCCTATTAGAGCAAAGCAGAAACTATGCAAATTATGTGGAAGAAAACCCACAAAACTCCTACTAGGCTGAATATCATCAGTGTAGGCTCAGAAAATACCTGATTGCTGGTACTGAAGTCTACATCTTGAGTTGCCCACCTCCCACAGGACCAGCTTCTAGTTGCACCATCTCCTCAGGCAAGGAAACCTCAATAAAAGCTATCTAGCACTTGTCAAAAAGAGGTTTTCAGGAAACACTAGTGATAGACAAGCATAAGAGACAGCAAAACTCCTACATAGGGGGATTAGAAAAACATTAACTTAGCAAGAGTGCAAGTACTTTCCAAGCGATGTTTTATTGCCAGGTAGTAACATTTAACAGATCTCACTGAGAACTTCAAACAGGAGATTGACAGGAGAGTCAATCAAACAATGACAACAGTGGGATGGCATGTGAAAAACAAACAAGAAGCTACGTAAATATTGCAGAAGTTGAATCATCATGGTGCTGCACGATCAGAAGAATGTAGCTTATGGAAATGTCTACTGAGCTCTCTGTCATCTTCATATAATAGCAGCCTACTCAAGCAAGGTTGAGCATCACAAACAATGACAGCCAATATCCTGTGGCACAGCACTGAAAAAAAGTGCTTGAACCTTAACATAATAAGCAAAATAGTTATTAAATACATTGAAAATGCCAAAAGGGTAAAAGATCCCCTACTCCCTTTTGCCCAAGATCCATACAACCCGAGTCCACTACATCAGAGTTTTGGCACAATACTGAAGTCTTAATTTTGTAAAAGATTCTATTTTTTTGCACATACAATGATTTAGGTGTACAAAGCTTGAGTTTTACACCTGAGATTTGCTGATTGCAAGACATTTCCAGTGCTGCAGCAGTTCATACTCAAAGTAGGAAAACATTATAGCCTAAAAGATGAAGTATAGGAGGGTTGGAAAGAACTACATCTGAGGTGTCACCTTGGTCTGACCTGAATGCACATCTCAACTGTAAGACACCTACAGACAGCTGTGGAACAGCAGTGTGCAAAAGCAGCTCTTATACTGAAGCCCTCTTCAACATATGCCTTCTTAAAACCTGAAGGCCTTCTAAAAAGGCACCATGTGTTTCAACTCCAGGCTGTGTTTGGTGCCAAACATTTTAGAGTTATGGTTTAGGAGTCTTTATATTGCCTTCTGAATCTAAACCAATCACCAGCCATCAAACAGACTTTAAACAATTTTCTGAAATTAAATTATGAGCTGTCACATTAAATACATATCAGCTACCGCTCTAGCTTTGGTTACTTACAAGAATGCTCCCTTTGCTACTCAGACTTTACCCTCTTTTAGATATGCTTTGCATATTTTTTCTTTTTGGAAAATAAGTTCATCAAAAGGGAAAGAGTGACAGGCATTGATAACAAAAAGCCTGAAATGATGTAAAGCTGGTTTCAGAGAGAGCATAAGTCTGAGCTTCTCACAAAACCAAACTCACGCACCAGCACATGGCTATTTAACTTTCACACTTAAATTTACTCGCACTATTGTATTTATCAGCACAGTCCAGCAGGCTGGACAGAGGACTCCTGCCAGCAGCGAGGAGTGGTTGCTGCCTATTAGCCAGCCTTCCATTCCCACCAAGCAGATCAGGATAGAAAAGAATCTCACCTTTCCGTTCCTATGTAACACAGAATGCCACAAATACAGGCAGCAAAGTGCCTAGTAACCATCTTACTTTGGAGGTGCACATGTTAACCAGAGTTGCAGCTCACCCACAAACATGACTTATTTTCAAAACTAGCTAGAGCCTTGCTGTTCAAACCTACTACAAGCACACAGTATCTGCTTTAACTATATCTTCCCCTCATGCTCTACTAATGCTTGCTTAAGAGGACTTTTTTTCTCATCCATTAGAACACTTCATTTTAAAACTCTGGGCTCAGTGATCTTTACAAGGCTGTGGTTGAAACAAATGTCATTGAAGGCAAATCCACTGTTTAACAGCAGGTGTGTTTGTGGGGAAGTAAAGCTCAATGATAGGGTGGCTTCCAGAGATTTAACACTGAACTTAATTTTCTCTTGGTTCTCTCTCACTCCATTTAAGAATCATGTTGTCATCTCTACTGTGATTATCAGTATCATCATGTTTTGTGTGGAGAAGAAACACAGAAGTGTTTTTTGGAACTGAAGGTACTACCAGCACTCTGCAACAACGTGGAGGCCTGCTCATTAGTGTTCCCTGCTTGTGTAAATCGGCAATAGTGCTTGTGAAGTAGCAATGCTTAACTATTTCAGAATCTACTCTCACAAAAAGAGGTCGGTCTGTTCCCACACCATTGCTAAAGACCTGTCCTCTTCAGGTCTTGCTGTGTTTGTCAAACAAATACCAGCTATGTCAAAAAGCAACCCCTTGCTTGACAATTCTGGAAGGGAAATACACAGCCACTCATTACCAACCTGCCTGCAACTCCTTGGAAAAACACTTGACATGGAAGAAAAGCAAGTATCTAGCCAATCCTTCATCCCAGTGCTTGAGAATTTCATTTGCATTTTGTAATTAATTATAATTGCCTATACACATGCTAGCAATGGAAACATGATGCTACATATTAAAACCTGCCTCTTGTTCTTTTTTATAAAATTCTCTCCACACCCTGAAAAATTTAATAAATAATTTAAAAGATGAGTAAATAATTTAAAAGGGAACACAGGAAATCAAACGTCCCAATTACACATGCAAGGAAAACAGGTAAAAACTGTAACAGCTCCAGGAGATCAGCCAGCTCGTATCTTTCAAGAACTGAGAGCTGCTTTATTCTGCTCTGTTTTGAGCAATACAAAAAAGAACAGGACAATCTCAAAAACTCAATAGTGCCATCAGACCTCGCCATGATGACAAACCTGCGCTGGTTCAAAGTTTAGCACAGCCTGAGCCATTATGGAAGAAGTGTAATATGCTGTCATCAAGCAAAGTGACAACAGGACCAAGGATTAAGACATTTTGGCTTGTTCCTTTGCTCGAAGGAAACGTGCTCTGGAGGGACTACACAATTTGTTATTTTCTAGCACAACTAGTGAACACTCTCCAGCAACATCTGCATGTGAAAACAAAGTAGCTGTGGGTCTTCGTGGAAGATGTGAAAGTACCGATGAGAAATCCTGTGAACTGAAGTGACTACAGCGAGACAGAGATTGGGGAAGCGTTGCCCTTCAACTTTGATGTCATTGCTCCGTACATATCATTGATGACCCTAGGTCCTCCACAACAATAGCCATTTCTGAGAAGCAAGAACGGACAACCTATACACTTATAACAGTCTGCAGCACCTCGGGCAAAAAGAGACAATGGTGAAAAATTTGTTATAGCAGATTCTTACTCAATCTAAAATAAAAAGTGTGAAGTCATTCTTATTTTACAAAGCAGTAATCTATCTAGGACCCCATAAACTGTATGGATTCTAACAGAAAGACAAAACTACTCATGAAATTCCTCTGTACTATCATGTTATTTATGAACAGCAACCAACAGAAAAAAACAACTACAAAAGCTAGCTAGTACCAGGAAGTTACGAACTTCCCCTAGTGAAAAAATTCCTTATCTAGTTCCTAATTACAATGAAAACATATTAACACACAAATACACACACAAAACTCCAGCACCAAAAAAAAACCCCACACCACCAAACACCCAAAAGTGCTATTACCTACTTCAGTTTTGTCACCCTAAAATACAACTTAACATTTAAAAGACACCTCCATGCAAATTCAGTTGTGTTTTCTCTGTTGATAACTGCCACCCCTACGTAATTCTCAGGAATCAAAACTCATACCTTGTTAACCAGTCAGAACACCCCCCACTCCTCCCCCTAAGTTTTAAGGCTGGAAAAGCATCTTTCCCTAGAAATACTATTCTAATCAACATTGCCAATACTTCAGTTTGGGGGGGGTTTGAAACCCTAAGAAAGATCCCAGAGAGACATCTTCTGAAAGGATCACAAAAAAACACTTTAATTTAGCCTAAAGAAACTTAATTATGCTTTTTATTGTAACAACTCAAGGCATGATTCCTCACCTACATTACTTTGCATTTATGCTGTCTCTTTGTTATTCATTTGCACTTTTGAAGACAAGTTCTTATGCGAGCAGGACTGCTGAGCATCCGTGGTTTTAGCCTATCACTGTCCAGATACCAGACCCATGTGCTTCTATTTAATGCGTAAATATTTTATCGAAACAATTTTACGATGTAAAAGATCCATTCCAAAGCATAGCAGCATTATAAGACCTTGCTGTAACTCCTTGTAGTGAGGGGACCAAACTGAACACAGCATTCTGAACAACAGTATTATGAACTTTTTCTATAAGCCTGCTTTAACGAGCTACACGACGCGGATTTAATATAAAAAACAGATGCTGGGGGGACGGCTAACAGCACTGTTACTCACCCATCTCTGCCTGCGAGCTCAAGACAACGAAGAGACGGGGAAAAGGAAAGCAAACCACCCCTCAGCCTAAAAGCAAGAGCCAGCCGACACTTCTCATTTCCTCTAAACCAGCAACGCCCTCCTTTAGCAACGCAGTTTAAATAACGAAACTGCCCGAAGCAGGGAGGAAGGGGGGAGTGGGGGGCTCAGCTCTCCGCCGCTCGCACCGCAGCGATACCGGCAGCTGGCACCGGCGCAACAGTGGCCGCTCCCCTGTACCTCACCCAAACCCCACCGCCAGGCCCGTCCTGCCACTCACCAGCCATGCTGACAGCTCCACTGCCCCGCTGCCGTCGCGCCCGGGCCCCGCACACCTCCGGAGGAACGTCTAGGGAGAGAGAGACAGACGAACGCCCGCTCGAAAAGACGCCTGAGCCCGACTCCCCTCCTTCCCTCCGCCCTTTTCAGAGGGAATTTCCCGGCAGGCGAGCGGTCAGACCGGCCGACGAAAGCGTAGCCGTTGCCGCCGCCCCCTGCCCCAGCTCCGCTTCCCGCCCCCGCCGCGCCCCGCCCGGCATCGACTGTTTCACCACTCCTGCCCGGTGCGGGTCCGGGGAGGCCCGAGGGTAGCTCTCCAAATAAGATAGAGCCAGCTATTAATTTCAGAAACAGTAATGGGGGCGTGCCTTGGAAGAGTCTGCGCTAGAAGAGCCGGGAGATTTAGGAAAGCTCCGAGGAAAAGGCGACAAAGGCAGAAAGTGGCTGCTTCCGTGGGGTTCCACCTTCCGTGTTGCTAAAAGGAGCAGTACATGATTTCGATTCTGACACGGATTTCATTTACTTTTCCCAGTTTTGAAGTCCTAACCCAAGTAGTCAGGTCCATGGAAATGCCAGGTATGCCAGAGCTAAGGAGCCAGCAAGCCAGGGAACATTATCAGGATTGAGGCAGTTTGACAAAATCCTGCAAATAAAACAAGTGGGCCTTTTACTCAATTAAATAAGTCGTCTTGTTTTGGTGTGCTCAGATACTGGAATTGTCTTTAATTGAACTGAGTAGGCATCAAAATGAAATTTTTTTAGGCAATACAGTGTGCATGTCTTCATGAGTGCATGCTGCACTAGTAGGGGACTGAAAACACCCATACAGTTTATCCAGTCTCTCCTAGAAGGAAGGCTGATCATTTCAGTAATTGATCTTTCACCTCCCCCCCACTGACACAAGAAAATCAGCCCAGGTTTCTCTAGGCCGTAGATCAGTGTCTTTTGAAAGAACTGAACATCTAATAAAATCTTAAGTAATTTATGGAAGGAGAGGAAAATATTAAACTACAGTCAGGATCTGGCATGTCTCAATATTGCCATAAGGTGCCAAACACAAATCTTACTTGTGAAGTTTAAGGAAGGAGCATATTTTGGTAATCCAGATACTTATTTTGCAGTTTAAGCAATTACTTCTATGGTGATACAATGTCTCAATGCACTCACTATGGTCTGTACCACATGTTGTCAGTAAAAAAGTCTAAGACCCCCTCCCCTACTCCAGGGACAAGGAGTGAAACTGCAGCGGACACCAACCATTCCCTTGCAGAGAAAAGCAGCCGCCCCTGCCCCACTGTGAAGGAATGTAATTCATTGGTGGCTGACAATCTGAACAATTAATTATAGCCCTTTCATTTGTTACATTTTAGAGTTCTTATTTTTGTGAATTTACTTACTGTGCAATGTTATTTTGAAGGTTTATCTTTTTTTAAGAGCTCACTGTCATCCCTCTAAGGGCAAGGAAATATGCCTCATTGTGAGTTCTGAGGAGAAGGGCTGGTTGGCCTCTGTTCTCACACTGCCTTTGTGAATTCTGTACAGCTGATCATCACACTCTGAGGACTACCTTTTATCAGCTTGAGAGCTGTTAACTTTGTTTTCAGTGTCCAGACAGAAGTCTTCGCAAGGTATTCTGTTTTTCAGTATTTCTAGCAATGAACTCACCTAAATTCTGATACATCTTCCACTTCCTGTCTCCACTGAATCCTTGTTTTCTGTTCCCTTCGATAAAAGGCTAAAAAAGGATGCTGAACTGATAAAAACCACTGATGTGGTTGATAGTCCTGGTAGCATGTTTTCTCCCCTGAATGGTCTGCATGTGCTCCTTCTGAGCCCCATTTCCTTTTCTTTGTGATAGCCAGAAGTGGAAAAAGTTAAAATTCCTTTTACTAGAATCCTAATTTCAGAGCACAGCAGAGGTATTTAGAGCATGTTTCTTCTATTACCTTCACCTTTTTTTCAGCATCTGCCTGTGATGCATCCTTACATGACTTTTCCTCTCTGGAAGAGACTGAGCTTTCTTGATACCCATGTTTTTCTCAGTTGCATGGGGCCTGGTGGTCACACAGCCTACAATAACAGCAAAGTAAATATAGTAAGGATAGACTAATAGTTGCAGTAAGGAGAAACTAATCAGCAACAAGCAAATCAAGTAATCAAGGTCAACCTAAAACCTACCTGACCTTCAGAGCATTTCAGATCCAAACTGGTTTGGGTCAGAAAGGACCTTAAAGACCATCTAGGTCCCTATCTGAAATACATCTCACAGCTTGGCCCTGACATAGCTAGATCAGTTTATGAAGGAGATGACCACCATGGGAGCAACTCTACAGCCTGAAATGTGAATCAGGTGGAGGCATCAGTAACAGGCAAATCTAGGGGGACTAAAATTACCTAGAAAGAGGAACACAAAAGAACCTTAAGTGCACACCTAGCTTGGGTACAAAACTGCGTTTGGTTTCCTTAACTCTTTAGGAATGCAATACATGGTTTAGTTGATTAGATAGTGTTGGATGATAGGTTGGACATGATGATCTTGAAGGTCTCTTCCAACCCGGTCTGGTCTATTCCATTCTACATTGTCATGTGTAAATGCAGTAAAATGAATTAAAATGCAGTAAAAGGAAATAAGACAAAGAAAAGTCTCAAAGAACACTCAAGCAACATACATAATTGGTATTTTTTTTTAACTCTTCTTTCTCACTATGCTTTTTCAAAGCAAAGGTTATTAGGATGTACAGAAACAAACCACAGCAGAAGATGCTGTTCTATAATCCGCAAGTCCATATGTTTAACTCAGTTAAGCAGAAGACACTGCCTAATGTTTGTCATCCTGTTCAGTGGTCCACCTCAACTTCACAGGATTTTTGTTTATAACCTCAGTTTTGCCCAACTATCATTGTATTTTCTGTACATGGAAATCATCTTCCTCTACCTCACAAGCAAAACTTTCCTAAGATTCACAGTGTGTCATGTAGTAAAATTGTTAGAGCCCTGTCAAATTTATAACTGAAATCAGGGCAGAAGAATCTTACGGGGCCCACAGAGTAATCAAAGTGTCTGCGACATTCCCTCTAGAAGATTAAAGGAAATGAGAGCATGTAGATTTTATGCTGAAATAATTCTATGGTTGTGGGTTAGTTTCTTGACAGAAAATCATGAATGAAAAACACCCAAGAAAGCTTCAAACCAGCAGTGCTCTAAAACTGTGAGAAATTAGAACCAGAACTTTACATCTCCAGGGATTTCTTGGATTGCTTGTGACCAATGATGTAAAAGTCAAATAGGAAAACAACACAACCTGGATTTCTCTCCACAAGTGCCCACATCCAAACCCATTTTGCCCATGAACATCTAATATTATGAGAAGCTACTTCAGCTTTTTAAAATTCATCTGTGGCACAACAGTTTTGGACAGCCTTCATTCACAAGGTAGAACAGATGGAGAAATGTTCCAAATTTGAGGGCATCCCTGCATGTAATAGATGTGATCTAGACAAGATTTTAAAAGGGAAAGAGGTGCTACTTCCCTCAGCTAGCTGAAACTGGAATAACCCTGGGAGGTTATAACCCTGGGAGGTTATAACCCTGGGAGGTTATAACCCAGGAGCTGGAGCATAGATGTGAGTTTTGGGTTTGAATGTAAAGCAAGCTGTTAGTACAGGTATATGAAGCGAATAAACACTTTTCCTTGAATAAACACTTCTCCTTTCTTTTCTGCAGACTGGTTTGCAAAACCCCAGGTACCAAATTGTGGCCTTTCAGGAATAATGAATGTAGGTACTTCCCTAAATACAGTTTATATCCCTGGTTCCCACCTACTTCTCTACCCTGTAATGCTCCTGAATGGACACAGACCAGGGCACCTGGGGAACTCTGTGGCCCAAAGCAGAAGTGCCTACACAGTCCTTCAGAAGGAAAATGTTATTGTGAGGGTATACAGTGCAAAATGATGTGAAATTAAGGGAAATATTCCAGGCAAGACAAATACTACATTATGACTAAAATATCAATAAACATTCCCTATTTTTCCCCACCTCTTTTGAACTCTAACTCTTAAGACTTGCAGGAGCAGGCTACACAAAGATAAGACCATGTGTTAGAAATGGAGGCAGTGTCTCACATACACGTTGGTGTCTATGGTACAAACTGCTGCTTGATAGTATTTTTAAGAGAAAGATCAGTGGGTTGAACTTCCAGCATCTCAAAAAACTCCAACTATATCCCTATCTCATCCCTAAAATGAGAACAATCTAAAATAAAAAGGAAACAAGAGGAACACCAGCTGCCTAAGATCTATACACTGATCCATCATCTGAATACACAGAGACAAACTCTGGCTCAGAAAGTTCTTGAATAAAGTTGCTGGATGAAGGACAGTGTGAGTGGAGATATTTTCCGACAGTTTTTCTCTCTCCAGCAATAGCCATGAGCCAATTCTCAGGGGAAAGCACCACAGAAGGACAATTTGATCTTTTAGTCTAAACCCAGCATGGCTGTTTATGTTCATGTTCCCAAACTCAGGAAAACTTCTACAGAAGCCTTCTCAAGTAAAAGACAAAACCCTAAGAAAATTAAAGAAGCCTTACTCAAAATCATGCAAGCATATAGATAAATCCCTCTATTCCTGTGACTACCCTGTATACAATTCTGTGGTGCTATGATCTCAATCTATGGCACAAGGATTATCCCACCAGAGTGAGGCAGAGAACTGCAGTATAGCACTATGAACTACAGAAACCTGGTCAGCAGCTGACATGAAGTTAAGAACATGTCATAACTTCGGGCATATGCAGATCTTTGCAAAAAGCAGGACGGAATTCCCCTCCTGTAGCATTGCATAATGAAAGCCAGGTGCATCACTATTATTTTTGTCAGCTGACTGGCTATAGCCAGAGGCAATATACCAGAATTCTTAAGACCAGTTTGATCTAGTACTTCACTTCCTGTCTTCCAGTTGAAGCAAGTGTTTTCAGATCCCATTTTTCTCTACTTATCAAGTCCAAGGACAAGTCCTTCTTCCTGCTCTTCACTGGCTGCTATACTAGCAGTTAGCATCTAGATCGCTGTAAGGATGTCATGGGGCAAGCAACAGGACAAAAGGGTAGAGGTTAAAAAAACCCACCACCACCAAAACTTCCTGCAGCAAAGGACTGAGTGTTTGATATTGCTATTTGTCAGGCTGAGGATGATGGCTCTTCAGTGGTACTTGGTGCAGGCATTGCCCAATGAAGCTTGCTAAAGCCTGGTGGATGTGGGGAAAGTTATGGATGTAGTCTACCTGGACTTCTACAAGGCTTTTAACACCACCCCGCGTGGCAAACTCCTGGCCAAGCTGGCAGCTCATGCCTTGGACAGGCGCATTTTGCACTAGGTTAGGAACTGGCTGGAGGGCCGAGCCCAGAGAGTGGTGGTGAATGGTGCCATATCTAGCTGGCAGCCAGTCAGTAGTGGTGTCCCCCAGAGATCAGTATTGGGCCCCATCCTGTTTAATGTCTTTATTGATGATCTGGATGAGGGGATTGAGTCCATCATCAGTAAACTTACAGACGACAGCAAGCTGGGGTCAGGTGTTGCTCTGTTAGAGGGCAGGAGGGTTCTGCAGAGGGACCTTGAGAGGCTGGACAGATGAGCAGAGTCCAAGGGCATGAGATTTAACACGTCTAAGTGCTGGGTTCTACACATTGGCCACAACAACCCCATGCAGTGCTACAGGCTGGGGTCGGAGTGGCCAAAGAGTGGCCAGGCAGAAAGGGACCTGGGGGTACTGGTTGATAGTAGGCTGAACATGAGACAGCAATGTGGCAAAGGCAGTCAATGGCATCCTAGCCTGTATCAGGAACAGTGTGGCCAGCAGGAGCAGGGAAGTCATTGTGCCCCTGTACTCAGCACTGGTTAGGCCACACCTTGAGTCCTGTGTACAGTTACTTAGCTTGGAGAAGAGGAGGCTCAGAGGAGACCTTATTGCTCTCTACAACTACCTGAAGGGAGGTTGTAGCCAAGTGGGGGTTGGTCTCTTCTCCCACGCAACCACCAACAGAACAAGAAGACACAGTCTCAAGCTGTGCCAGGGGAGGTTTAGGCTGGAGGTTAGGAAGAAGTTCTTCACAGAAAGAGTGATTGGCCATTGGAATGGGCTGCCCAGGGAGGTGGTGGAGTCACCATCACTGGAAGTGTTTAAGAGGAGACTGGATGAGGCACTTCATGCCATGATTTAGTTGATTAGATGGCGTTGGGTGATAGGTTGGACTCGATGATCTTGAAGGTCTTTTTCAACCTGGTTAATTCTGTATTCTGTAAAAGTAGTACAGGCAAACTTAAGTCTTTATTTCCTGTTCCTGGCTATCTGACATAGATCAAAGATGAGCCGCTTGTCACGGGTTAAGCAGCCAAGCAGGCACTAAGGTACATTTAGAGTAGGGCTCTCCTAATAAGGTACTTTGTACTAGGAATAAAAATATTTTACTTCTCTCCTTACAGAATGAAGTTAAATCCCATTTTCTTGTCCACTATCTCCAGCCTCACACACTCACCTGATCAGTAATTTCCAGTCATCTACACCTTAAGAAAACTTTTGCTGTTTGAAGTATGTTTTTAATCTCAGAGGCCTCTTATTTGCACTGTCAGGCCTTTGGATGGTTAAAGCTTCTGTGGTTCTTAGTCCTGAGGAAGGTTCTAATGCAGAATTTGTTCCAAGGAAAGTCTTGGCTTCCAGATTAATGACAAACTCAGAAGCTGTTCAAGCCATTCTGCTGGAAATGTTCCTGCTTGACAGAACAATGCTACTGTGCCTCCTCTCAAAACAGGGTGAAGGGAAAGGAAATGCTAATAGAGAAAGGCTGGTCTTGTGGATAAGGCACAAGGCTATGATTCAGGAGACTGGAATTTCATTCTTGGCAAGTCAGCCTCTCTTAGGCAAGTTGTTTAATTCTCTGAGCCTTGATTTCCCCAATAGAAACCAGAAAAGGCACTTCCTGCTCACATACTTCCACCTTACTCACACAAGATGCAGCTGCTTTGGGAGATAAACCACTCACATGAAAGTGCCAGCACAATAAGAGGTCCATTAATACTTTAGACAGTGGTAGTATCAGAAAGAGGCAGTCTCCCCTCTTTCTTGCCTTACCTTCAAGGCAACTTGCTCATGTTCTTATGGTGCTGCAAGCACTCCTGTGGCCATATGGAAGCTTACTTAGAAGTAAGCTGGGGGAGACAAAAGGATTGGTTTTCTGCTGACTCAGGTTTTGCTAAGCCAGTTCCATGTGCAATCACAAGAATGGCTGTGCCAGTAGCAAGGAATGTGGTGGCACTAATGCCAGGACAAGTCTCTGGAAGACAGATTTGGGCAGAGGTGCCAGCTTCCTGACAGAGTGCTAGCTTCATGGAACTGTAGCATAACATTGTCTTTTTTTTAGCTTGAGAAACTGATAAATCTCTCTGGAATTTCTAATTTACAGTCCCTCCTTCTCAGACTTCGTTTTCAGGGCAGAAGTTCTCACGCACCTTCTGTCCCAGCCCTTTCAAGTGGTTCCTATTCCTTTCTTCTCTTCCCAGCGCTACAAACACAGTTTGTAGCATCATTTTATTAAAGAAAAATCTTTCATGTTTTTTGGCAGGCAAAGAAAAAAAACCAACAAGGAGTGTTTTCTTTTTCCACTGCACTACACAAAAGTCTCATATTACAGTAAAGCTAATCTAGTGACCTCTGAAATGGACAAACAGCAAACTTCCTTATGCCACAAGACTAATCTGATGCAGTAGTGCTGTAGTGAAAGAACTTAAGATGAGATGAACGTGGGCTGAGCATAAGGTGCTAAATCTGCAGAAATCAACCTTTTCTGCCTAGAGTGATTTTTTTCATATCTTTACAAGGTAGAGTGCTATTGCTTGTATAGAGAGAATGAACAGAAATGTGCTAGTTACAGCCACAAAAAAAAACCAAAACAAAACAAAAAACCAACCAACCAACCAACAAACCCCCACCACAACCCAAAGCAGGATGGAGAAGGAAGGATAGAAATCATCCCTTTGGCAACAGCAAGCTATTAGAGTACTTTAGTTGTAACGTGAAAAATACATACTTAAGGAAAAAAAAAACAACAAAAACAAACCCCAAAACCCCCACAACAACCAGACAACATAGGCTCATATTAATTCTTCTGCTCCCCAAAACCCCAGCACATACCATGTAGCCGTTATGCATTGGATCCACCAACAGAGGATAGCAATCACTCATGAAGGTTTTTATTACGAGGTTTCCCTTTTCCCTCGGGGCTTGCAAGAAGTTCAGGCTGCCTAACATCACCTTGAGTTTCAAGAGTCTCAGAAGACCACATCTGCAACCAATAATAAAGAAAGAAAATGGTGGTATTGTTTCAATACAGCTCTATCAGATATATCTCTTTTTAATTTGAAGTCTTATACTTTCCTTTTGAATCTCTACCCCAATGACTCAGGTAGTTCTGACTAGTACACAGGTAAAGGATTACACCCAGGAATCACAGAAAGTGACACCACTGAACATACAGAACGCCTACTGGGACCAGTTTATGCATAAAGTCCTCATAGATATGCAAAGCATATTTATGATTTGTTAACTGGCCAGCTACTCACCTTATCTGGACCCGCATTAGCCCTTTGTATAAACTGCCTAGGGCTGTGCGTCACAGTGCCACCTCACCCTGCAAAGCCTTACTGTCAAGAATTGCAAGTCAGTCAATCAGCACCACTGCCTTACCTTACTTGGACACTTAATCTCCACGGTGCAGTTCAAACTGTGTGGCATATACATCCAATTTACTAGTAAGCTGCAACAAAAGTATTTAGATTTACTAAAGAGATCAACATTCTAGTAAGGCTACAATTATTAGTCTGAGCTTTCTTAATTACAAGGTTGAAATTGCTTTCTTTCTCTCACAGAGCAGAGATGAGTTTTGCTTATTTCATAGCCTCGGTCATTTGGCAGTTGCTGCATGACTTGTCAATTTCAGAGCATTTATGGGAAGTTCAACATCCTTTTGGTAATCCCTGTAGTGATTACATAACAATACATTTGATAAATACTCCTTAACTGGCACAGAAATTCCACTCTATAAACCTTAATATTGCTGAAAATAAATAAAATCCAAACAACATCCTCCAGGTTTTCAGCCTGAAATATTGTGCCTTCGGTATAGACAATGTGTCAGTCACCAAGAAGCTCAAAACATTTTCAGGTGTCTGGACAAAGTACTTTCCTCTGAGTAAAGAGCATATGTGTCAATCTTAATTTTAGTTTTTATTAAAAGAAATAGTAAGCTGGAAGAATAATAATTCTTCAAGACATCTGGGGCACAATACACATTGAGAGAAAAGAACTGAAGAGAGTCTTCGTCCTGTGTAGCAGGAAAAAGATCCAGACACAGAGTCTGTTGAAAGAAACCTAGACAAGAAGGGGGAATTGCTATCACAAGCTTATTCTGGCAAATAAATGCAAGAACTAATGGAAGGAAAAGGCCTAACCCCAGAAAGAGATGAGAGAAATGAGCCAGTGGCAAGGATTAATTAGAACAAGACCTAGAGTTGGCTAGAAGGGCAATGTCATATGTAACTTGACTATAAAGACAAAAGAAAACTGCTTAATGGAAAGGTTCCTTCACATGCAGACATAGAGAAGACAAATTACACATAGAAAAGCCACCAGTATCCTAGTTCCATTTCTGATTAGTCTCCAGGGAGACCCTGGAGCACAAGCCAAGTCAGCAGTGTCAAAAATCAATCTGATGAATTATGTGTTTCACAAAGGCTGATGCTCGCTCAAGTTTTCCATTGCACCAGCCTCATCAGTTAGAGGATAAGCTCCAGTATCAGAAGAGTAGGAACTAAGAAAGGGGCAGCTTTGAAACAAAGGGCCTGATTATTGCTGCACCGGCCTTAGTCCTGGCTGTCACAATAGCCTGCCCTTTAGAGCCTTGATGCCACTCCCCCCGTGATGATGAGCAATACGGTTGGGTTTGCGGTGTCTCAAAATGCCCTCTCGTGGTCACTGCAACTATTGCCTCAAAGGGCAGGTAAGGTGTTGCCTTCCCAGTAGATCTCACAGCCTCTGTTTCTACCGGTTTGTCATACTTCTGTGGTTTCATGCTTCTTCCGGTGCAAGAGGGTAAAGATTTTCATGCAAAAAGCAGAGACCGGTACTCTCTGTGGTACCTTAACCTCTCATCTCCACGAAAAGCAGCCGGCCAAGGACAGTTGTGCTTTTCTCCAGGAGTTTCCATCAAAAGGAAACCTGCACAAATAATGATTCTCATAACAGAAAATTAACTGAGACCAAAAGTTCCTACAAAACATTTCTGTAAATATACATAATCACTGGCTTTAAAAGAAATCAGAACAGCCAAATCTTTTTACAGGCAAAGCTTCCACGTGGGTTGTATAGAATTTTGCCTGAGTGATATTAAACACTCAGCCCTGCAAACAACTTTTTTTTTCTTTTTTAAAATAAAACAGCTGTTTCAATTTTTGTTACCTTCTCTTACCCTGCAAAACCAAAATCCCAGAAGTAAACCGATTCAGATTTAATAGGCAAAGTTTTAAAGATACTAGAGACTGATAGTTCAATAAAAGTGAGCCACCAACCCTGTTCCAAAAAGCAGGGATGCTGTGGAATCCGGTAAGAAGCACATTTTGTAGCTGGCTGATTCTAGGATACTCAAACATGGTAACAGCAGAGAGACTTCCATAAACTACAGCTACCTGCAATGCATACTTAATTCTTATTATGGTCTACACTCACCTATAAAAAGTCTGAAGACAGAAATTGGTACTAAGACTTGATTCACTTCAGGATACTTTTATTGCTGCAAGTCTTTCAAGCTTATCTGGTCTGAAGGAAGGAGGAAGGCCTAGCTGCAAGAAAAGCATTAATTCCAACTTTCTTTACAGACAGTGATCAGCTTGATGACAGGTGTTTTGTTTTTTTTAATTGCTGATGCTACCCTATTTCACCATCTTCACCTGTCCTAGTACTGTATTTTTAGACTGACAGTGCTTTAGGGCAATTTTTGGGGGGTTATCATCCTGCCTTCCCAGCCCAACGGGGTGGTCTAAGACTACAACACCTTGGCTGCATAGCAACCCCACAGTCAAACTGATCTCTTACATGGTGAGGCAACTACACGTGATAATACTTACATGTTGTTATAGAGCCTCTCTAATTCAAAACAACTCTTTACTTCATCACATCCTTTGCTCTACAGGACAGCAATTGTTCTGCTGTTTCACAGTGATTCATGCAGTGGTACACTGATTTATTTTTGGGGTCCCTGAGCTCTGTTATGCTACTACTACTCCTCTCCCCAACGGTAGGCAGCTCTCAGGGTACAAAAAGCCTGTCAATAAGAAGTAAACCTGAAAGAATGAAAATGTTCCTTCAAAAAATGCCTGTCATTTTGTGACTTCTTTGGGTTTTAATTATAATTTATATTCCTTTTATGTATCTTAGTTACACATGGTATTGTGGTTTTGCCTCCTGAATATGCATCTTTAAGCTTCAGTGTCAACGGGGAAAAGCGGTACTATGCAGTTGTAGCCCTTTTGCTTCTGCAAATATTCCTGTGACCTAAATCACATACCACACACACACACACAAAAAAAAAACCCTGTTACAAGTGACCCCGTTGCTAAAGAACTTGGTCAGCTCACACTTGCAACACAGTTAAAACCTCATTTACAAAACAGCACTTGCTGTAATTGGTCAAGCTGAAACCATGTCACCTGATGTTTCCAATTGTAATGAAGACAGAACCTTTTCTTCACCTAGCCCAGGACTAACATTAACATATACTTCTGTTCTGGTGCCAGAGGACACCAGAAATGCGGGAAATGAAAAAACAGAAAGTAGGCCACCTGGATAATTTACTCAGACAATTACTGTCTCATCATTGCTATCCCTGCTTGGAAGAATGCTTACTAGTGCCCCTAGAAGAAGAACAGAAAAATAAATATATAGCTGAACGGAACCACAGACTAAATTATATTTAGCATAGCAATTACAGTTTCTCCCAGACCATATGTATTATGAACAACCCATATTTGTGTGGTCAACAAGCCTGCCTTATAAACATCCCTGTAATTAATTTGAAATAACAAAAAACAGGGGTAAATAAATGCTGTGTTATTTTTGCTCCGTTTAACAGTGTTTGGCTCCTTACCTATATACAAACAGTTGATTCACCACCACTGATGAAGCAGAAGTCTCCAGCCAGGAAAGAAAAAGAAGACCAAAGCATGCTGGGGATGAACATGCTAAAGCGATGAAAACCCCAAACAGAATATTGTTTATGAGAATATAAACAGAAAATTAGCTCCTGCTGAACAACTAATTTGATCCTTCCCCTTAATATTGACCATAGCCACTCTATCAATCCTGCTCAGTTCTTTCCTCTCTGTAATACCCTTCCCTTAATACAGAGTCTAACCTGCAATTCTTTCAAGTTTTACCAAGAAAACCTGTCTGTCTTCCAACCCAGAGCTTCCTAATGCAGTGTGCACAGCAGTGCCTTACAAACAGGAGTTTGGTACCTTCATAATTCCTGTTCTGGCTCAGTAAGATGGAAAGGAGACAGAATTCTATGGCTCCCATTACAAGTGTCTCCATCTTTGCTCATAACATAGAATCATAGACTGCTAGGGGTTGGAAGAGACCCCCTTGCAAAGCAGGACCACTTAGGGCAGGTTACATAGGAGCCAGACAGGTTTTGAGGATCTCTAGAGAAGGAGACTCCACAACCTCACTGGGCAGCCGGTTCCAGTGCTCCATCACCCTCACAGTAAAAATTCTCATGTTGAGATGGAATTTCCTGTGATTGACTTCACATCCATTGTCCCTCATCCTATCATTGGGTATCACTGAAAAGTGACTGACTCCATCCTCCTGACATCCAGCCTTCAGATATTTGTAGATATTCATAAGGTTCCCTCCCAGCTTTGCCTTCTCCAGACTAAACATCCCCAGGTCTCTCAGTCTTTCCTTGTAAGAGAGAAGCTCCAGTCCCTTAATCATCCTTGGAGGTCTCTGTTGAACTCTCTTCAGTATCACAGTATAACTAAAGTTGGAAGAGACCTCGAGGATCATTGAGTTCAACCTGTCACCACAGACCTCATGACTAGTAGTTCCCTGAGCCTCTTGAACTGGGGAACCTAGAACTGTACAAAATATCTGAGATATGGTCTAACTAGGGCTGAGTAGAGAGGGAGATGCTTAAGCAGCAAAGACTGATCAACAGCTTTATTCAAGAAATCTAGCAAGATTCATACTCCTAAAGCTAGAGAGAAGGGGTACATCACCTTCCTTCAACTGAGTCCTTTCACTTTTGAGGGGCTTTAAGCAACTCATTAAGCAAGAGTACATTCTTGGGCCCTGGAGGCTCATTGTTCAGTGCAATGAGCAAGCACAGTCTTTGATTACAGGAGTAAGTTTGTATTATTGCATGGCCACAATTTTAATATTCATAGCAATGAACTGTCACAAACCTAATGAAGCATCTTTCTTACAGGCAAAGCTTCCACTTGGGTTGTCTAGAATTTTGTCTGAGTGATACTAAACACACAACCCTGCAAACACAACATTCATTTAAGTATTGTAAGGGAGATGGCTCCCAGCAACTTGCTGTAAACTGTCATTCATTCAGAGATACCAGTTCACATACATAATATTCATAATTCAATTGACTTAATACCTACAACTCCTCCCTAAATAAAATGATTTAGCTTTTACTGAAGGCAAGAGTAATTCCTAGCTGTGGATCTAAATGGGGATAAGTTTGGGACTAAAATGAGTGATTAAAAAAATGTGGTAACATAGCTGTGAGTTGGAAGCAAATCCATGTCGTGTGCTGCTCTGTCTTGTAGTCTGGAACACACATCTTAGGGATTCATGTTTCACCAAGCAACAGAGCCCCTCCAGTTCATGCAGTTCAACGGTATTTTGTGATGCCCAAGGCCTTTATGGCAGCTAAATTTTAAAGGCATGGCAAAACCCCACCACACATCTTAAGCACAAAGCCTCCTACGCTGTCATGGGGTATGCAATTGGGGTATGCAGCTGGAATGATACTTCTGCAAGGATTTACTCCATTGATTAAGAGCTCACCTACATTAATCTTTCACATAAAGTCCAGTTAGATGCTGCAAAAACTGTTAGGCAGCAGAAAGACATCTCTAGCAGACTCTCTAGAGATCAAGAGCCTCAATGAAGACTACATTTTGGACATTGAGAACTCTAGTATTCTGCCTTTTTACTTTCTAAGAATTCACACTTATTAGCCATTCATTTTCTGTAGAAACTAGTACCAACTCCTTAGGAAATGTGTCAATCCTTCCCCCACCCCCAATTCTGTTCTCAGGAATTACTGTGATTCTCCCCCCCAATTCAGCATACCAGGGTGTTAACTGGGATCTAACAGTTCTATGGCATTATGCATTGTGCTAAAGTTCTTATCAAGACCTTTTTTTTTTTCCCCTCTCTTGTGGAGAACCAAAAACTAAGCAAACCTGTCATTAATTTTTTTCTTCTAAAGGTAATCGAGACCTGAAAAGTTGTTTCATTTGCAAGCTTATAAAAAAACCCAAAACAAAACACACAACAACAACAACAACTCATTAAAAAACCCACAAAAAACCCCACAACCAACAGGAAGGAACAGTGGGCTATCACTTATGTAGTGGCTTAAAAATAAGCAGTTGGTATGATTTGTAGTCTAGAGACTATTATGACAGTCTTTAGCTGGATGCAGAGACAGTTACAACAGAATTTAACTGGATTCAGTAACATTTATGCACTGGGAGACCCTACCGCAAGCATGGACCAAACACCACAATCTCACAGTCTAGGAATTTGGTTTTTGGACTAGGAACAAAGTTTCCATCTGACCCTTCATAAATTGTAAAGCTCTGTGGCTTAGATTCCTCATCTCTAAAGCACATATTTACAAATATTGCAAAGAACTCACAAGCATTAAGTGTTTGACAATGTCAGAGAAAGTCCTGAAAAAATGACACCAAATCTTAATAAGAAACTTCTGGTGGGCACCCTCATTCATCTTCTATCCAATGATTTCAGGTAAGAAGTCATATTAAACACTGGTGTTAGTGTCATCCATTACTTAAACACAAGGCCAACTCATGTTTCTTGACAAAAGCTCTCCTTAAGTAGGAGGAAAACAATCATAGAATCGATAAGGTTGGAAGAGACCTCAAAGATCATCGAGTCCAACCTGTCACCCAAGACCTCATGACTTTCTCCTCACCTCGAGCCGTAGCTGCACCAGGAAGTAGCTGAAAACAAAAGCAACCTAAGCTAAAGGAACAGTAAGCAGAAAAGACCCAGGTTCACATACAAGCAGAAGCTGATGGAATAATGAAGTCTTGCTTAAGAGTCACTAAGAAGCTGTGGTTAGTTTCTATGCTGAAGCCTGAAGTTTTTCTAAGTAGTCACTTGGCTTTTATTTGACCTTCACACAAGGACAAACAAAAGTGCAGCAGAGTTTCCCCACTGACATCACAGCCACTAAAATCAGGGATGACCTTTAAGGCTGAACACACATACAGAAGATTTGAGGCTGAACATACAAACCTCTATTTGAGCTCGCTAACTGGGCTGCTGCTTAGTCCACCTCAGCTGAAAGGTGAACTGAAAACAAGTGTAAAGCACAGCCTGAAGAAAATTGAGAACTTACATTCAGTGAGTTTTCCTCACTTGAAGTCACAACATATTAAGAATGAAACAGAAGTATTAACACTGTTGATTACTTATTTCTGTAACAGGAAGATAATTTAATAAGCAGGTTTACAATCTTGCAGGCCCAACATTTACCCTGAGTTACAGTAAACATCTCTGTACTTGCACAACTTAGCATCTGGTGTAGCCCAGTGATTTAATAGGTGATCAGGGAACAGAAACAGGGGATTCCCTGTCTTCTCATTGCTGTTTGCAACACAGTAATTTTCCTCAAAATGCAACTCCCAGAGGTATACTTTTGTTCCATTTGGTGTTTTTTAACTAAATAACTGCAAACAACCACTATACTAAAAATATTTTATATATATATATATCTATATATATGACCTTCCTGTTGTTTATGATTTAGCAGATTGGATTTATTTATTTATTTTTAAATGCATTGAATGAAACCTACACTCTGCTGCTTTATAGACTCTACCAAGAGCTGTTATCCTGCAGAGCAGAAAAGGTACAGTCTGGGTAAAGACCTATAAATAAGCACTCAAAATGAGCTAGGAAAACCAACATACACTACACCGGCTAGACAAAACCAGAAGTGAATGTAGTGATCAGCTACAAGTCTTGCAAGAAATACTTCATGTGCTCAATTCAGAAGCAGGACTAACTTTCTGGCTCCTGATGGACTAATGCCTGCAGAAAACATTTCATCCATACATTTATTGTAATAATAATAAACCAGGTTGGAAGAGACCTTCAAGATCATCGCATCCAACCTGTCAACCAATCCAACCCACCTAAAGAACTAACCCATGGCACCAAGCACCCCATCAAGTCTCCTCCTGAACACCTCCAATGATGGTGACCACCACCTCCCCGCGCAGCCCATTCCAATGGGCAATCACTCTTTCTGTATAGAACTTCTTCCTAACATCCAACCTAAACCTCCCCTGGCACAGCCTGAGACTGTGTCCTCTTGTTCTGGTACTGGCTGCCTGGGAGAAGAGACCAACATCTGCCTGTCTACAACTTCCCTTCAGGTAGTTGTAGAGAGCAATAAGGTCACCCCTGAGCCTCCTCCTCTCCAGGCTAAGCAACCCCAGCTCCTTCAGTCTCTCCTCATAGGGCTTGTGTTCCAAACTCCTCACCAACTTTCTTGCCCTTCTCTGGACTCATTCCAGCAAGTCAACATCCTTCCTAAGCGGAGGGGCCCAGAACTGGACTGAACATGTAACTATTACTTCTTTAGCTCTGTTATTAGAAATCTGTTATATTGCTCACAGCAAGAGGTTTGTGCCTTCTCACTCAAGGAAGAAAGGCTGTACTCCAAAAAAAAAAAAAAAAAAAGTAAATGTGGTATCAAAGAATGCAGGGGGGAACAATCTAATGAAAAAATCACATCAAAGATACCAAAGCAGTCCTGAAGGCCTATGGCCAAGTGCTTCTAATGTCATGTGATTCACAAAGATTTTGCTTTGCTTTTTGTGTGCATGCACTTGGACATGGGGTTTATGAGACCTTTCTGCTATTGCCAAGCAAGGGAAATGGAGCAGAATTAAAACTGCAGGGAAGAAAACAAAACTCTGGCATTTTCTAGCTTTAACTAAAGCTGAAGCATGTCAGTGCTGCATTTTATTTTTGTCATATTACTTCACTGGCTGTGGCTAGTCAACACTTCCTATTTTAAGCCCACAGTTGTAGTTACTCCAAGTCTGCCAAGGAAAAGTATTTTTTTTTTGAGGATGATTACATACACTACACCTCCATCTGGTTTTTAGGAAAAACAAAAGACAAATGATTCAGTCATTTCTAAGAATAATCATGGGGAAGCATACTGCTTTAATAATATTCAAAGAATTCTAAAAATTTTATTATTAAGACACTTTTTCACATTCAGAAACAGGGATGTGAAATTAAGTAGAGAGGCTGTATTGGTATCATGGGATTGCACAGAATGTTAGAGGTTGGGGGAGACCTTGAGAGATCATCCAGACCAACCATCCTGCAAGAGTAGGATCACCTAGAGTAGGTCACACAGGAGTGCATCCAGGCAGGTTTTGAATGTCTGCAGACAAGATAACTCCAATTCCTCTCTGGACAGCCTGTTCTAGTGTTCTGTGACCCTTACAGTGAAAAAGTTTTCCCTTATGTTCACCTGGAACATCCTATGCTCCAGCTTGCATCCCTTGTCCTAGCCTCACATCACTGAGAAGAGCCTGGTTCCACCCTCCTGATGCTTGCCCTTTACTTATTTCTCCCCTCAATCTCCTCTTCTGAGCTAGAGACCCAGCTCCCTCAGCCTTTCCTCATAAGGGAGATGTTCCACTCCTTAATCATCTTTGTGGCTCTACGCTGAACTCTTTCAAGGAGTTCCCTGCCCTTCTAGTACTGAGGGGCCCAGAACTGGATACAGTATTCCAGCTGCAGCCTCACCAGGGCAGAGTAGAAGAGGAAGAGAACCTCTCTTGACCTACTAAGCACACCCCTTCTAATACACCAGGATGCCATTGGCCTTCTCAGCCACAAGGGCATATTGTCAGCTCGTGGTTATTCTCTCCACCAGGAGTCCCCGGTCCCTTTCCCCTTTGCTTTTCTCCAACAGGTCCACCCCCAACCTATACCAGTACATGGGGTTGTTCTTTCCTAGATGTGACTCTGCACTTGCCTTTGTTGTATTTATTAAGTTTCTCCCTGCCCAGCTCTCTGGCAGTACAGTCTTCTGGTGTGGCAGTCAGTCACTCCAGTATTTCTTTGAGAAATACACATATTTGGGTATGTGCTGAATCTCTGAAAAGTTTGAGTTTACACATGCTGGCCAAACTTGCGTGGTAGGCAACGTTACCAGCTTCTCCATTGCACAATGCAGGGAGTGAGCTGGATGGGTGCCTGCAGCAGGCATCTGAGTGCCAAGCTGCCACACAATAAAACTGATACCAGGTGAATTATTTCTTCTCTGGTTTCAGGACTCCTGTACTGATGGAGTGATGATCCCAATATAAAGTGCCACTCTGCTTACATACAGAAGCCAACATGGATTTGGATGAAAAAAAAAAAAAAAAAAAAAACTGAAGATGTGATTTATGAGAAAGGAAAAAGACAAGCAAGATTCTGAGATCAGATGAAATAAAGAGATGAGACATGAATAAGTTGGGTGAAGAGAGCAGGATGATTCAGACAGGGTCTTCCCAAAAGAGAGGAACTGCCCAGGAACAAGCAGTCCCAAGTTTTTCTTTCCCCTATCAATTTCTTGAAAGTGAGACAACTGAAAGGTCAACAGGTTGTACCTTCTGGAACAAGAGAAGAATCAGCTCCTAGGTTGCTGTTCTGTTAAGATGCCCCCAGGACACAGGGTCCAACAGTCTGGAACCCTGAGCTCTTGCGTCCTGCTCAGAGCTTGCGACCTCAGAATGACAGAATGTTTTGGAGGGGAAAAGGACATCTAAAGGTCTTCTAGTCCAAACACTCTGCAGTGAGGACATCTTCAACTATAGCAGGTTGCTCAGAGCCCCATCCAACCTGACCTGGAATGTTTCCAGGGATGGGGCTTCTACCCTCTGTGGACATATCTGTCAACATTTCACCAGTGCAAAACATTTCTTCTTTATATATAGTCTAAATCTGCCCTCTTTTAGTTTAAAACCATTGCCCCTTGTCCTGTTTCAACAGGCTCTGATAAAGAGTTGTCCCCATTTTCTTATAGTCCCCAAGTACTGAAAGGCTGCAATAGCCTTCTCTTTCCCAGGCTAAACAAGCCCACTTCTCTCAGCCTGGCCTTATAGCAGAAGTGTTCCAGCCCCATAATCATTTTTGTAACCCTCCTCTGGGCCTGCTCCAATGAGGACTGGAGAAGCCCTTAGCTACAGAGGAGTCCATGGAAGCAGCAAGGAGTGCTCACCAGCTCACCACTCCCCTCTTTCTCAACTCCTGGCTAATAAACACTCCACTGTACTCTGCATAGTCCAGCCTGACCCAGCAGGATTTGAGGAAAGGCAGAGCACTAGTGGAGCTTGCCAGGAAGCAGGGGGCTGTGACCGGTCCCCACAACACCTCCGGGCTGGTGGTCGGGGTGACAGATGGTATTTCCTACCGCCCGCCCTCCAAGCACTACAGTGGAGCAGCCACATGCCAGCACCGTCACAGCACACGCAGCTCTCGGCCCCCAGCCTGCCCCCGCCACGGCCCGACGTCAGGAAACCAGCCCCAGCGTGGGAAGCAACCTCGGCCAGGCTCCGCGGCACCCTAACAGCTCTCCCTAGTGGGAAAACGGCACACAGTCCCCACAGCCATGTTGCAGTGGGTGGATGGAAGAGCAAGGCTGCATTTGACCAGGGTGGTCCTAGATGAGATGTCTCTTCTCATAGGAGCAGGTTACTACTCAGACCAAGGCGTCCCCATTTGTTTCCTCAGGAAACAGAGGACCTCCAGCCCAAGGTGGTTACTAGCCTTTCAGCTGCACACAGGTATGCAGCACACTACAAACACAGCTTCTCATTTACTGGACTAATACAGAACACAGGATTCTTTCTAAGCAGCACAATGAGGTAACTGCAAAAACAACTGGAAGTTTTTGTTTGGGTTTTAGGCCAAACAGCTTATGTCACCAAGTATTACATAAAGGCAGCATTAAGTTGCTCCTAAAGTCAAGGTTAACAATTTTCAGTTTGCCTTTTACTAGTTAAGGCAAAAAGCAAATATTCTATTGCTTGCTTAGTTCTTTATGTGGATATCCATTCAAGTCACCTCCACTTCTGCTATTGCACATTAAGTGTTTCTTTGCTTATATCTAATAAGCAAAACCAAGAGATGTTAATTCCTGCAATGGAATTTCTTGCACAAACTTACTGACCACAGAATTTCAACACAGAGCTACTCCTCTTTCTGCAGATGCATCAAGCATCCCTCACCCATTCCATCTGGATCTCCAAGCCACATATAAAGCCATCAGCAAAAGCAAGCAGATAAGAAAAGAGCAAAGTTTGCAGGAAGAAAGCCTCCATCACCGAGTCTTTATTCATGAGGAACTTGACCTGCTCCAGAAAAAGAACCAAACAGAAAAGATCGTATTGTTACAGTTAAAAACTGATGTCTAATTTGAATAGTCCCAGGGTAATATCAAACTTCTGTAACATCCAGGGAAACCCCAGAACACTGATGTCACTCAGCACTGGGCCAAGCACTGAGGCAGGTATTTTAAGATAGAGTGTGTAATCTCACCTATGCTGGATCCAAGAAACTATTAATCTAAACTTCTTCCTACACCACTTCTTAAAGCCCAAGAGTGAGAGGGGAAAAAAAAGGAAAAGCAATTAAAAGATCACTAAAAAGCAAGAGCATTAAAAGAAAAATCAGTCTGTGTAAAGGTGTATATATATTCAATGTCTAATGTCTATTAGCTAGAGACTAGTTGCATAAATACATGTGCTGAAATACTGAAGTGGAAGAATTTGTTTAAAGCATGGTAATATTACAGGCCTCTAGATTGCTACAAAACACTTTTTGTGCTTGCTTCACTGTTTTTCTTATTACCTACTCCAGTCTTAATTCCTTCAAATCCACAAGGTATTTTTACTTACATAGGTGCTGAAGTTGTATAGCTAGTGTAACCAGTGCACTGACTTGACAATATTTAAATACCATGGTTTTAACACAGATCACAAAAGAGAGGTAACAATTTTGTAAACTCAAGGTGTAGTTCTTCTAAAAGCCACTTAGGTAACATGGGTACTGTTTCTTTATTTTAACATGTGACTAAACCTACACCTTTCAGTCTAATTTTTGGGAGGGGAGAAGAATGGGGAAAAATTAAGTATATTGTGATAAGCATAGTCATGCTTTCTCTACAAGTTTGGAGTACTAGCAGAAGGTGGAATGCAAGAGCATGGAGACCGTCCAATATACATGGCTCTTTTTACTCCTTTATAGTCTGTTGCTCTTACCACTGAGCTTTAGGTGGATGCTTAAAAGCAATCAGAACTCAGAACTGATGTTTAAGCCAAGCAATTAATTTTAAAAGGATTCAGGTGTATCCATTGTCCACACTCGGAGCTCAGCTGTCACTGCAGTTTGCAAACTACACTATTCAGAGAGCGTTAATTCAAAACCTGGAAATGCTAGAAGCAAGCAAGCAGCACTCCCAGTCTCTTCAGATTTACTCTAGCATGACAGTACCATTTGGTAGAACACTTTGTGTGTGTATAGCACTGCCCCCTTGACTTACAATTGATTAGTTGTTTGGTATTTTAAGCAGATCGCATTTGCATTTTAAAAGGAAAAAAAAACCTGAAGATTTTCAATTTCTCTTTGGAAGGTAGTATTTTTCAGGACATACAAAAATACTCTGGGAAAAAAAAAAACATACAATTTCATTTACAAAACCACCAAACTATAAAGAAATTAGAATAGAGAGGTAACAATGTGTGTTTCATACAATCAGAATTTGTTCCCACCCCTCAAAAAAAATCTTAGCGCACGTATCTGGGTAAGCAGGGTTATCAGTTTACAGACCTGGACTTAAGACTACTACAAGCTTTCCTGTAACCATTTAGAACAGCTTTCAGGGTTTCTCTGGAACCACTTTCTGCATGCCAGTTGCTTTCATAGCTGCAGCTTGCATGTGGGTAGTATCATCCCAATAGACCCAGCTACTGCAATGTTAAAATACGTGTTTCTGAGTTTAGTTTTGCTACTCAATGACAACAACAACAAGAAATCCCTCAGTTTCCATGCTGGACAAAAAACAGCTAACATGGCATCATCCCCATAAATTGGTAGAATCTTCTGCTGCGTTTACTTCCATATTTTAATTATTCACAGGCCTCCATGGGAGGCAGAACTTGTGTGGTACATGGCTGTGATGGGCTGTGGAAAGCTACCAGCTAAGGAAGCTGTGCCCCAGTGTCGAATGCACAGGGGTGTACGTGCCAAATGAAAAATTCAAGAACAATATATGAACATGAACAAGGAAAACCCAAATTAATACAAGCATGTTCATTTACACTTGAAACCAGAATGTGGTTGCAGTGACTAGTTAACCCTGTTTACAGACATTCAAGTCACAGGACAGGTGCTTTTTTGTGGCTTTTTCAGAAGCTGTTTCAGCTAGTTACAGGTCAGACTTTTAAGACTAACAAAGATAACCGTTACAAGAACATGCAAAGAGTAGGTCAAAAACAAGCAAGCATCTAACAATACAATAAAACATGATATTAACTGGCCAGTTGCAGTAGGGCAACAGTAACCTCCCATACTTTGTTAGTAAGCACAGTACACACTGATAATACAGATCATTAAACATGCAGTTTTCATCACCTTTACCCAGAAGAGACACTGGTTACCCATTAAGGGTAAGTTTGATGGATCTTTTAATAATACGAATACTGTTTGTTGGAACAGGAGATGATGAATCTGGGAGTTCTTTACTGGAGAGCCTCTAAAACACACAAAAAGATGCCACAAAGGTAAAAAAAGGAAGTTTTAAATTAACTGATTCAGAAGTAGCAGTAGATAAACCCTTTCCTAGGTAAATATTAACAACATTCTTTAGGTTTCAAACAATATGGCCCAAGCCCAAATACTACAGAAGGTTTTTCACCACACTACTTCAGCTCTCACCAGTTTACAGAGAAAGAGCATTTTCTCCACTGCACACTTCTTTCACAGCATCAGTTGAGACAATTATATTCCCAGAGGGGAGAGAAATGTGTTGGAAGCTGCTCAACAGCCTAATAGAGAAAGCTAACATTCTGCTCAGATCTATGGTGCAGGAAAACGAGAACGTCAATACTGTCCAGATAACTTGCAGTCTTCTAATCCTCCATTTCAGAACAGTTTACGTGACACAGAGTTGTGTGATGCACAAAAGCTTAGCAACTTAGATACAAGTGTCCAGGAATTAATAGCATGTAAGAGTTTGTACATACAAATTCTAGCCTTGGCTTTCCCTATAAATAAAGTCACAATAAATAATACCTGTGATCTTGATGTGTCAATAACTGGAATCCGCATGGAGGTTTCTCCACAGACATCCTAAAAAAGGCAGAAGGGATTTATTAGGCAGCATTATCAAATCCACAACTTGAGACAGCAAGGTCTGGCAGTTAGGTTACTTAGGAACATGTAAGCCCTGAACAACCTCCAACTTGTTGCCTTTTTAAGCAGCCCTTTATATACACATACAGCACTTGAGGTATTTCAGCCTTCACTCTAACAAGACCACATCTTGATTTGAGGGTGTGCCCACAAGAATTAGTAGCAAGTTGCACTAAATATAAAACACTATCCCCCTTTTGAAAGGCCAAATGTGTTACTCTTTATAGCAGTTTAGTTTGCAGCAGTGAATCAAGTGGTCTAAAACAAAGATAAAATCCGATTTCAAGCATGGCAAAAAGCTAGATACCATCAAATCATCTGGAAGCAACATTTAACAGGTTGTACAGGAGTAATATTTAGGAAATTTATGTCAATAAATGTGTGGAATGTTTGTGAAGTAGCCTAGGCACTAGCACAATCCATTCAGCTTTTCAGCTAGCTCACTAAGGAAAAATCATGTCAAAATTACATTTTCTGTAGATGTGCTTCCAACATCTTCTGGACTGCCACCAACTCCAAATGCTGAATCCTGTCCAGTTAACTGGAACAGAATACACAGGATAAGTGCTCTACTAAAATTATGAAATATTTGAGTACAGCTTCCAGCCAACACATTACACATACTAGTGGCCATTCTTAAAACATTTACAGAAGTCTATGATTTCCACACAGGGATCTCAATCCTCTCAGACAGTTGTACTACCCAAATCTTGAAATATTCAGTAACAGCTCTGTAAATTGACTCTTCACAGGCATCAAAATTGAGGTTTTCCCTAGCTTTTCTTAACCTCTGCCTCAAATCAGCATTAATCTAAAGCTTTCACAAAACCAAAATTTCACAAGCAGCTCCACACTGTCATTTCAGCAGCGGATGACCTACTAAGCAGGCTGCTGATTTTAAAGCAGCACAACTATCAAATAGGCATTCACACACTATCTGCCAGAACAAGATGAACTCACACTTTTACAGTCATAAGATTCATATTCTCCTCATTTTGAGGACTTATCTGAAGTTTTTTAAGAACTACTTCCAAATGAGTCAGTTCACTCAGCAATTACTCAGTGCAGTGGTAGGCATGTACAGCAGTATTTAGAGTCCCTGCCAGCAGATCAGAAACTGTCATTATCTTAGAAAAAAGGAAATAGCTACACATCGTATTCAAGACAATTTCTCATAACTGCATCCTAGCAAAACTACCATCATGATGAAATTTGGATTCCTGAATCCATTTGGGTTGTTTATATATGTTTCTTCTCAGTTAATTCATGCATTCTACATCAGTCAGATTGGACTAGATGATCTTTCAACGTCTCTTCCCTAGCATTCTGTGATTCAGTGTAATATTCTGTAAACAATTAATCCATAATCAGTAATACTTCAAACCCTTATGGGCCTAGCTCCCCTTCCTTACCTTTTCTCTGTCTACTCGTTTTTTGGGGCATTCTTCCAATGCAGGTAAATAACGTCCTTCAGAGGTTGGTGAATAAGGTCGCTTAGGTGCAGCCCTCCTAGGGTCTGTACTTGAAGTCCCACTTAATTCATGCTGTCCTTGGACAGAATGTGCTCTGAATGGAGAAGCTACATTATGCCCTGGAATGGCAAACACAACGGGAGGTCCCAATGTTCTTATTGCAACTGTAGCCTCCATTTCTGTAGGAGACATGAAGCTTTTAGAGATCATCCATGAAACTGAAGGCTGTATTCCACCCACTGCTTCAATACATACTTGTGTCAGTAGCAGGAAAGGACAGTCCCATAGACACTGATGGCACAGAAACCTGAGGCATCTTCTCTCTATGGTTAGTACTGTTGGATCTCTGATATAGAGTGTTTCTGTAAAGATCAGATGCTTGAGTTAACCTGTTTGTAACATTGTACATTAATTTCCAGAAAGTTCATGCAAGACAAACATCTATCTTCTTTGCTCATTGTCACAGTTCAACTAAACACACTCACAGGCAATCTAGCATGAGACCTTCATTTTGTTTAACTTCAGACCACAAATTTAAACTTCAGCATTTTCTTTAGACAGTTTCTATGTACTGGTACTGTTTTCCAGCTTAGTATATCCAGCACTCTGTGCTGCTTTTAATGAATACATCTGCTTCATCCATATATTCAGGTGATTTTTTTATTGTATTTTTAATTTTCTTCATTCTATTCCTACAGGACCAAGGGGTCTGAACACAGCAGGCATTACACATTTGGTAGCATCGAGCTATTACTTCTAGATTATATATTCCTCTCCTGCTCTAGTAGCTCATGGACAGAAATCCCAGGAAGTGACAAATGTTTTTGCTGCCCAAGTTGACATACAGCTCCACTAAGACAGCAGCAGCTCTAGTGTTTCTGTGATCAAGAGTAGCACTTCACTAGAACTAAATACTGCCTGGCATTAGCCATGCTTTTTGTTAGGAAAAAGAGTTATTTACACATAAACCACTCCATCTTCAAATTACACACTAACCTAAGAAGATATATAGTAAAGTCCAAATAATTTCTCTAGTATAAAATTCTTCTTCATTCCTATGTGTTCATGGACATTAAGTTTTTCAAGGATTTCTTTAACCCATCTCTCCCCACATGCCCAAAGGAGACACCAGCTCTGTTGCTGAAGTGATTGGAGCCCTTCCACATGTTTATGATACACAGATTCAAAGAAGAAATTCTAGATTGCAGTCACATTACAAATCAGTTAAAACTAGCAGCTTCTTAGTAGTTATGGTGCTAACCTTTCCATCTCTGCTGTAGAGGTGTCCAGTTTAGGGATCTTATTTAATAGAGAGGAATTATTTGATGTTCTGGAGTCCATGCCTCTAGAACTGTCCAAATTGCTTTTATCTGAAGATGTCCTTTGGCAGTGATGCCCACCAACATTTTGACTAGTATCTGGCATGCTTTGCTGAAACAAAAATAATGAAGTGTTCAGGACATTACTAGAGGAAAAAAAAAATTGCCATGGGAGTCCAAGTTTTATTATACCTTCTTTCTTTTCTGTAAGGTTTCTGCAGGCAAAAAATAGTGGAGATGCTTTCTCTTCACATGAGCTGCCTCAATCTTCATGTCTTCCTTTAACATGTTGAGATTGTTGGCTTGTCTATAAACTAAGAGGAACTTTAATGTTGTAGTTTAGTGGGGATGGTTGCATTAAGTGCTTGTCAGAGTTACATATAGTTTCTTCAGAAACAGCAAGCCTTTAAGTGTGTCCAGCCCAAACAGAGCAAGAAGTTTCTAGCCTAACTGAACATGAAGTGCTACTCAAGCATTCCACATACAGCCTCAAAAGGATGAATGTGACTTAAGATGCCCAGTTCACACCTAGTACAGACCAGATACATAAGAGCTCTAAGTTCAAATATGCATTTATGTGCTCAGTTACAGCTGCTGTTTGCTATTCATACAACTCACTTCTGATAGCTAGGCACGAGCCTGACAGAACACATCCACTGCTGAAAGGCACAAGAGTCAAATTCAGAAGTAGTAAACACATTATGGAAAAGATCTGTATTTTCAATTGACTACCCAAGCCCCATTTTATTCTAGAATCATCTAACAACATTTGCACTACTACTTGATTTCTTTATCTCTCAAAAGTAATAACAGAAGATGATCATGAAGGTTTGGACACAAGACTGCATGTAATTGCAACACGACAAGGCACTGACTTGCAAAGTTCTGAGATCATTTCATACACAAACTGTTATTTTGGAAAAATACTGTCAACAGGCACTACCAACTCTTTTTAGAGCCTGATACAGCTAATTCCCACTTTCAAAGTTCAGCAACTGACAACTGTATTTGACAAGTGCTGCTACTACATCAAATAAATGGACATCTCCTGGCTTCACTACATAAAATCCAGTTCCTTTGGGAGTGTTTTTACTATCATCCACAGAACTGTGATTTCACATACGCTATATGACAGTAGTATGCACTTTTGTTCAAGATGGACTTGTCAAAATAATACATTTTTAAAGCTAATCTACATGTTGCTCTCTATAGAAATATCTAATACCAGAAGGGAGTACAAGTCACTTTGCAAATCAATTTCCACTAGAACACAAAACGAAACTCCACAAGACTAGAGCAAAATATAGGCTGCTTACCTGTGTCTGTGAATGACTGTATAACAGATGTTAAATCGATGTTAACCCTTTCTGCATTTTCCACTTTCTTAAATACTATTCCAAGGAACCACATTGACACACATTCACTCCTAAAAAAAGAGAGGTTCACAAATCATTTAGGCACGGATGCCATTTATTTGGCTCCTAGTATTTGCTCTCAAGAAAGGACTAAACCAAATGGTTTAGTTATACACAGCAGTTAAAGAATAGAGTCGGCCCATTCTCAAGTTCTTCAGAGAGAAGTACTTTGAGTTCTCCCTTTAAAAAGACCTGACATGCTCAGAACTTTGCCTGTAGTGAACTAATATAAACAGGCACCACTAATTTGGCCAACCTGTTTCAGAGAAGTAATGAAACTCACTGTTTATGGACTTCTTGCTTTCCAGGGAAAGCCTGTGGCTTCACATGGGCAATGGTGATAAATTCATTCCTTTCTAAATTGGCAACCAGCACACGAATTTTTGATTCAACCAGGCCAATCCTAGTAAGAACAAGAGATATTTACTCATTTTTAACAGTGTCCATCATAGAGTAGTTATGTTTAACTAACAAGATACATATTTCAAGTATGTGTTTAAAAATTTCTACTGAGGTGAGTGCATGATTAAAAACGTTTGGAGACCACTGCTCTACATCAGTAAAACATGTAGCTCTCCAGTGTCCATTACATATCTGGTTACATTGAGCAATTCCTATTTGCTTTAGTCTCTGCAACAAGGAACATCTTCCTAACTGAGCTGCGCTTGGTCACCAGTTTTCTCTGACTCCAAGCATTTGCTTCTCCAGATGATGTGGAACATCTGACCCTCAGGCACATGCACACTAGCCCTCTTTGTTGCTTCTTATGACTCAGATGCATAAGTTAACTTCTTATAACAGCATTTCTGTTCATTTCCCTTCACAAGAAAGCTTTAAATTTAGCTGATGAACCATCTGCTTAACTTGATACCATATTCCCTGCCTAGCTGTACAGTTTAATACTTGTTTTGTTAATCAAGTTAACAAAAAAAGTGCAATAATTTGAGTTTCAATTACACATTGAATCCACATTCCAAATATGACTTACCACTGCAAGTGATGTTTTTTAGTAGAGGCACTAGCAGTCAGCACAATGTAGTGCCTAGAAGAAAATGTAGAATAATATAATAGTTCAGGACATTACATTCCTTCAAGGGAAACCAAAACTGCCTTAAAATGACAGACAAGAGAGATGATATCCTGTATTCAGCAGAGTAATAGCTGAAGGAAATCTGGCTACATCTTTTAGAATTCCATTCTGATACACTCTAAATATCAGTTGATGTTTTCTAATAATAATAAAGCAACATATACAGTTTTACCTTCCCTATACTTATCCTTACCAAAATTCATATGACTGCCTCCAGTTTGTGAAGAACAGATTCTAGTGCCATTTTCTATTTAGATGGCAAGTTAAAACTCACTACTCTAAACAGTAGATAAATCACTTCAAGTCCAGACAACAGATTTCATACATACTTGTACTTTTGAAAGAAATTCAGTGGTTCGAATAGCTTGAGCCACCCAGATTTTCCTTGAAGAATTTCATTGGTGACTGCAAGCCCTAGAATTAATGTTGGAAACCCAGTTACTATTTTGTTTTTAAGACTAGCAGAGCATGATATAAACTTTACAAGATAAAGATTATGAATGATAACTGACAGACACAAAAGCAGGAGTAAACCCGGCACCTTATTGACTGTAACAGGCATATTTCCTAGAGACCTGTTCTACCCGAAAGGGCAGAACATGTTGCAGAATATAACCAATACAAGTAATGCAGTTGCACAGAGCAGGAATTATACTTTTTAGTTGATTAATAAGCATGGAAAGAACTTTACCATGTTTAAACTCCTCTACCATTACTGCTCGCGTTGACGTAGATACGTTGTAAGAGGAGTTCTGCTGTGGATAGGCAGGTGTGATGATAGGCATTACATGGTATCTGTCCGATAGGTTCACCTGTGATGTTAAAACAATTTTGCTTAGCATCAGTTCAGGTTATGAGAAAGTTTAAGGCTCCTAAATTCAATGTCTACATACCCTAGGGTCCCACACTGGCAAATTAAGGTTGCTGTCTTCTGGCTGCTTGAGCAAGACAGGATTTGGCCACTCCCTACCGAAGAGAGGTCAGTAATGAATCGTCCATTTAAAACTGCTATGCAGTTCAGGGAAGGACTAAATGTTGTTGGTGTAAACAAAAAGAGCTACCTCTGAAAGTTGCTTCTGGGTGCAAAATAGTCATAAACAATAGATCTTACCATTTTGAAAAAATCAAGAAGAACTTATTGACAAGAGTTGAAGCTGAAGCATTGGGGTAGAGCTGACATGTTCTGGCCACAAGCATTGCCCAGGAAACACCACCAAGAAATCCCAGAATGTTGGAATAAATGCCACGTCCTGCAATGGATACATTGTAGTTAGCCTGTAGTATTTCAAATTCCAAATAAGTTCCTTCAGATTGACAGCATTGACTTCACAATCTATAAAACACTTGTTATGCTTCAGCCTCAAAGTCAGTTATTTTCACAGTGCAGTGAAACCCAGACTGTTGGTCTTTGCAGTGATGAGAAAACAAATCATTACCACACTACTTTCCAAACTGGCCTACACTGCTACAGCTTCACTCCAGCTTCCTTTAGGAAGAAAGTTCTGCCATTCTCCTAGCACTTGCTCAATCCATGTGCACAGAGTTTTCTTACTCCTTATGTATCAAGCTTTTATACCTAACATGTCACTTTTATAATTCCTAGTCAGATTCCCTCTTGTCCCCATTCTACCCCCATTAAAAACCACGCAAGTTCTACCACATGGACAAACCTTGAATCAAAACAAAACCCACCCATTTTTTAGTTTAAAACTGCCATCAAAACAGCCTTCAAGAGCTGAAGTATTTCTAAGGGTCTTTATTTTTTAGCATGAGGTGCTGTTTAAAGATTACATTAGACATTACTCACTTTTTGCCCAGAGTTTAATTGCACGGAGTGTGAGTCGGAAGCTCTCTTTATTTGGCACAAGATTTAAAATTTCATCAGTAACACGGCAGCCTGTGAAAAAAACAGTCGAAGTACTGAAGTTCCTATTAACAGGCACAAATCAGTTCTGTGCTATACTGGACCAAGAGCTTACAGTTTATCATCCAAGTTTATGCAAGTAAGTTTGGATTACTTGCTTTGTATTACCTTAAAAATGATAGCTTACATATAACATTAGTAATTATCCCTCCAGGTAACTGGTGCCCTCAACAGCTTTTTCAGTTTTTAGACTACAGTTAGCAGGTTTCTTTTGACAGCCAGGAGCTATTAAACCAGTCAGTATTAAACAGTGAGCAAGTTAGGCTTCAGGTGTTAGAATTCTGTTGTTTTTTTTTAAACAAACTATCACACGTTCTTTATCAAGTGTTCTACTTACTTATGAAGTAGTTTCTGTGGCAAACTGACCAAAGAAACACATGTTGGTCTATCTAAACACACAAATCCTTGAAACATCTAAATTTAAGATCACTCACCACCTCCCCAGATGTGAAATATACAGGAGATTGGTTTTTGCATCGTGTATGCAAACTTGGGTTGTCTAATGTCCTATACCAATTCAAGTAACACTTAACTTTTCAAAGGTGTGTAAATATGCTTACCATTTAAGCTTCGTATGCATCTGATATCCAGGCTACTCAGGCATGAGTCATCTTGAAGATCCAGATTGTCAGAAACAGTTGGCATTGATAATCTTGCAAACACCAGGTCGATCTTAAGAGGAGAGAATGGTAAACCCTGAGTTTACCAACTGCTGCACAGTTTGCAAACCGCAAGCTAGCTGGGGACAGTTAGCAAAGTCTAACAATGTATGGTTAACTTTGTATATAGAATCATGTGCCTATAGAGGTACATCTCCCAAGAGACACATTTGACAGAAAACTTTGGAAAATTGCTAGAAATTCTATATTTTATTTACAAAATCTTCATTGCATCACCCATTTCTTTCAGAGCTAGAAAGGAGGGAGTTTAAGTTTAAAAGATTACACTTAGAATTTCTATTAAAAGGGAGATTAACATTAATCAAAGAATGAGGTCATAGGTTCAGTCACCTCAACTATACTCCAGCAAAGGAGAGAGCATTTATGCAGTAAGCATTTTGGATTCTAAGTATCTGGGTTTTAATACAGTCTGAGGCAAGAAAGTTATTCTGTGAGTCTGTACCAGATAAAGCCCACACAAGGTCATTGAGTAAGTGTCTTCATGATAGTGATACCAAGCAGTAACTTGCTTAGGTGCTACAGCATGCAGGTCTTCATTCACTGCATAAGATGTAGTCAAGATAGAAGGATTCCTACAAGTCTAGGGAGGAGTAAAATGAGTCTGTTTACTTTTCATTTTCCAGACTGTCTCACAGAATAGCTTTGGTTCAATGAGACCTTTAAGATCATCAACTCCAACCTTTAACACTGTTAGGTCACTACTAAACCATGCCCCTCAGCAGCAGACACATTTTATATCCGTCCAGTAACAAGCATTCCACTGCTCTAAGCAGTCTGTTAGAGGGCTTAACAACCCTTTTTGGGGAAAAAATATTTCCTCACTTCCAACCTAAGCCTCCCTTGGCACATCTTGAGGCTCTCTCTTCTTGTTCTGTTGCTTGTTACCCGGGAGAAGAGACTGACCCCCACCTTACTACCAACCTCCTTTTAGGTATTGCAGAGATTGATACAGGTCTCCCTTGAGCTTTCTTTTCTTCAAGTTAAACAACCCTCAGCTTCATTTCTGATTTGCAATAAAACATTGAGTATGCTCACATGATCCATACAGGATCATGTATACACTGCCTCTACTCTCACTTTGCACAACTCTTGGAGAGATGCTATTCAAGCAAGCTACTTTGGTCTACAGCACAGGCTTAGAAAGAGGTGTTCCTGATGTTCCCCCATGTCTGCCAGGTTTCCAAGTGGCTTGTTTCTCTGATTCTACTGCAATGTCTTCTCCCAGGATGAGTTGTGGTCAAAAATAGCACAGCCACAGGTTCCTGGAAAAAGTTATCCTATTCCAAACAAAGGCAAGGAAAGGAGTTAAAAAGAATAGCCTCTTAATGAAAAGAACAAAATGCTTGCCTCAATGCCATCAAACTCAAACTTGACAACCGGCACATATGCATCCTCAACAGCCTGTAAAGGAGAGGATAACTGTGTGAGAAAATATTTCTTTGCTACTTAAATACTTTTCCTGAGCTACAGTAAAACACGGGATTTACAGTACTAAACTGCTCAGTTTAAAGACCAAGTGGCTTCTGAACAACTAACAAAAAAATTAAAAAAAAAAAAGGAAATAGGAAGAACTAGGCCAAGAGAAACCCTTCTCAGGAGTTCAGTGATATGTGTGAGGAGGGTACACAACAGAAGTTTCTGAGAGTGATTTTAAAAAGCGGTTTCATATGTTTACAGCACAGCTCCTATTAATTGTACATCAAGCTGAGTGCATTCCTTCTGCCAAGTCTCAGAGGAACCAGAAAGGAACATGACCAGAGGAGAATGAATTAGAGGTCCTACAGTACACCCAGAAGAACACTGTAGTGAAGGTACCAGCAGAAGCCTTTTAACATCACATTCAACTTCCTTTGTTTCCAGGCTGCCCTTTCTTCCTGAAAACAAATTACCTTATTTCTGAGCCTCTTGCTACATCTAAGATTAAAGCAAGATTCCCAGGGACAACCTTACTTTTTGAATCAGCTGACTCACTCCCAAATCATGGATAGAGGAGAACTGTTCCACAAAGTGGTGATCCTATGTGACGTACAGCCATTGGGGAAACTAAGTGAAAGCTTGACTTCAACATTTTCATGGTGCATAAAGTAGTATTTTAAGTGCTCAGAAACAATTTCTTGTTGGCTTTTGGCTCAAAAGACATTTGCTACTAATATGAGCCTTTAACAGGAATATGCTTATGGCAGAAGTTGAACAAGGAGAGGGCTTACTCACCCTTAGATTCTTTATTTCTTCCTGATGTTTAAGTTTGTCAAAGAAAGACTGAAAAAAATCTGATCTTTCAATGTGCCTGGGAGCAACACAAAGAGTATCTATGTCTGCACCTGCAAAGAGATTTATTTTCTTCTGTTGAAAGTCAATTACAAACATTAAAACTATGGTCTAGTGGAAGGTGTCCCCCAGAGTCCCTTCCACTAAAATCAAGTGATGAAAGTCCTACCTTTTGTGTGTACTCCAAGTCTATAAGATCCAAATGTAAAGATCTTTCCACCGACATTTTCTAGCACTGAGGGGGGAAGGTTCTGTGTGTAGAAGCACAAGAATTTAGCTGAGAATAAAAGATACACACTGATTTATGTGCAAGTTTAACTAGGATACAAGTTACATAGGAAGACTACAACAGCCTCCCTGAACAATGTCTCCTCATTCCTGTACTGTATTTAATGGACTGATATTGTTCTTAAGTGGGTGCTTGCAGCTCAAAACCAGGATGAGTAACATAGCAGTCATTTCATTAATTTACACAAATTGAGGCCTATTATTAGCCTTCCCTGCAGCAGACATAAATTAGCACAGTTTAAAAGCTATAAAAGAGACAAGCATAGTGTAATTATTTTAAAACAAGACTGAGTACTGTAGGCTAGTTGGGGCAAGACTAGTGCCCATTTACCACCTATATCACCCCACAACATGTTGTTTCAGCTTTGTCAACTGTTAAAGTCAACTGATAGAGCAGCTCTGCAAATGTATTAAGTGCCCTAAAAAATTTAAGGCCTTAACCTGAAGGTTTCATACCTTGTTTCAATGACAGTTACTACAAATCTGCTCAAGAAGAAAAAAAGTTAAAAGTTTAACTTAAGCACAACTGCTGGTAGTATGGCCTTTAATAAATAAGAAGGCTTCAGCTATTGTGATAAGAACATATTTCTTTTAAATGTATTTCTTTTTAAAAAATCCTTACTTTGCTTTCACCAAGTTCAGCAATCCATTCTTTGACCAAATTGTTCAGTTTGCCAAGAACAATGAACCTAATGAGAAAATTCACGTTAAGTTTGCCTTAAAGAAAGAGAAAAGAAACAAAAAAGGTTAACAAGTTTTACAGTCTGGCTATACCTGTGATTGAGTTCTTTATCATCTTCAAACACATCAAATGGCTTCATTGCTTCAATCAGCCTCTGAGTTTGAATTAAATCAACATTCTTAGGAGGAGCCAAGCTAATTGGTGATGTAATTCCATAATGTTTTGGAGACTGCTTTGGCAGGCTAGAAGTACTGTGGGAGGAAATAAAATACTGAAGGTTTCACAAAAAGCAAATCAAACTTAGTGGAAGGCACCTTTCAGCTTACAGGTCTCTACATCAACTTCTGCTCTTTTAACTAGCATTAACATAAATGAGAAAAAAAATCCCTCTGTTCATGCTTTTTAGATAACTTACCTAACTTAGAAATCACAACTACTTTTTTAAAAGATCCAAGTTGCTATCATCTTAATTCCACTAATTTGCTTTGCTCTAGATAGATGGAAATCACCACCAGTAAATGGAAAGTTTTGAAATCCACTAGTTTGTAGGTGACGCTACATACAGCGGTTTCAGACACAGCCTCCTGCTAACATTAAACAAGACAATTTAACACCAGCTTCTTTGACTTAAATGTATTTCCTGTGCTTCTACTCATTCTGGCACTACTAGGAGAGTTTTGTGCTCTTAACACAACATTCTGTTGTTATAGTTCAGAGGGTACCTGCATATACCCCTGTGTTCAAATCTGGCTTAGCCATCTCACTGCCCCAAGTAGGTTCAGCAAGACGTCCGGCACCTGGGTTTGGAGGCACACAAAGTCACTGGCCCTGGAACTCCAGTTCCAGCAAGGCAGAATTTTTTATTTCCAATCCTCTGCTTGCCCTCCATGTTTAGACTTATTTGCAATTAGAATAGGCACCATCAACTTCATAACTCAAAATAGTAAGGAACAGTCCCTTCTTACAGTATCACATTTTTAGCAAATACAGACAGCAAGCCTATGTTTAATTGCTGTGCACCACATCGAAATCAAAACACAGCAGCAACTTCCTACACGTTTTAGGTATTAATTGCATTGTACAACTTGTCCTTCACAACATTTTCACTGACCAAGAATAGTTTTTAGACATCACTAGCATCTCTCCATTGTACAGAAGGCCACCATTTGCCTTTCAATGCCCCATTCTTCCTACAGAGATCACACTTAGAAATTAACATAAAGAACACTATCACTTTGGTCAGATATTATTAACATCAAAATGTTTTAGTCAATAGATTTTTTTTTTGGGTTTCCTTTATACATGACTGAAAGTTTGATTTTACAAGTTGAGGAAAGTAACACTTAGAAGGTTTTATTGAGTCACTTATAAAGAAGGGATTTTAAGAGATAAAGCAGCATAGATGGCATACAATCTATTCATCCACCAGCTTTCTGTTTAAATGAGAAGCCTGCGGCAGTTGAATATTTTTTGCCAGCTCTCAGTAGGATTTTCCACCACTAAAAACAGCTCCAATGTATTTCTGTTCTGATACATCCTAATTTTATACAAGAACTTAAATTGATTTGTTCCAGGTTTTGTCACTTATTTATAGCATTACAAAGCTGACAGCCATTTCCCCCCCCCACATATTCTGAGAGTGTGGACACATTTACGCTGGCAGTTCAGGAAGTCGCTTTCAGCCGTCAGCACATCGCAGGAAAGTTTGCTGTGAAGGCATTTATCCAACTCTTAAGGTCAGCTTGCCTCAAGCAATTTTGAAATTTATCACTCCAGCTTCTTTCTCGCCCACCATCTGGGAGGAGCAACTGGAAACCAGCCCCTAAGCCACCCAAACTGGTAACACAAACCAACCAACCCCTAACCCTGCAGCCTTCACCAAATTAACACCACTTACGCCCTTCATCCTATCTCACACTACGAAGAACCTGCAGACACCTGCCAGCAAGCTAAAGCACCTTGCTCCAGACGCCATCACTCAGAGCAGTTTTTCCCCGTGTTGAAGCTGGACACGCCGCCCCAGACCAGCGCACAGCCGCAACCAGGATACCCCCTGAGAGCTCTCTCCTTGGAACCTTACACAGAAGAAGTGAGGGGTACCAACAGCCTGGCCGAACCCTGCAGAGCCTCTAACCCGTGCGCGTCAACACAAGGAAAAGGTGTAACATTTATTTTCAAGACGGGTTTTCCTTCCCAGGAGACAGTTTCCCCGCTCCAAACCCCTCCGGGGCCCCCGACCCGGCCGGGGCTGTGGCGGGAAAAGACGCTGACTGAGGGTTAAGCCTCCGCCTCACCCGTTCGTCTCCTTCATGGCGCGCGCACGAACCAGAGCACACCGCACAGCGTGAGCGGCCGCTAATGCCTGCCGCTTCTACCTGCGCACGCCCACCGCCGCCTTCCCGAGGCTTCCGCGGTGCTCAGCCAATGGGGCGGGATGGAGCCCTCAATGGAGCAGAGCAGCCGGCGGGGTAGGACCGGCCGCCAGTTGCCCCCTGGTGGCCGCGGCGGCGTGCGGCTGAGGTTAGTCCCTCACTGGGCTGAATAGGGGACTGGGCAGATGTCTTCGAGGTCTTAAACCGGGAGATACACAAACTGTTTCTCTGGCAAGACAGAGAATGTGGGCAGGTGAGACAGAGAGGCTGCAGTAGCTACCTCTGAGCGGGCGGAGGAGAAAGGAGGGCGGGAACCCCTCCTAAGGGAGGAGGAAATGGGTATCTCCCGCTCCCCACACGAAGAGAGTTGTCTTACCGGCAGGACGGCAGGAAGATGTCTCTCGACATTTCTGCCCCTGGCTTGGAAACTGGGGGAAACTCTTCTCAGTTGGCTGCTGCCCGCCCGGGACCTCTCTTCTGAAGGATCCCTGCAGCAAAGAGGTGAGATGTCCATAGGGCGGGACCCACCGGGGAACGGGCTAAAGATGGTTCCCCCAGCACACCTGTCCCTCCTACATCTCAGGGGCATTCCACCTCCTCAACACCCCCTCTCAGATAGAAGAGAGGTAAAATGACAGAAATCAAGCCTGTGTTCGTTCATTCCAGTAAGTGCCAAAGAGCAGGAAGACTAAGCCAAGTATCTCTTAAGTTGGTATCGGGAGGATTTAAAGCACATTGTTAGTGACAGCAGGTGCTAACCATCGCTCATAAAGACATTTCTGTTTAGAAATATTTTTATCATGCTTTATTTGGCAAAGCACTTCTTACTCTTATTACATTTTAATGTTCTAACGTTTTAATGGCTAAAGGAGAGTGAAACTTTAAACAGACCTTTTTGAAGGCAGTTCTGAGGAACTTCAGATACATGCACGAGTGGTTATGTACCAAGTACTGCACCTGAACCTTTCTGCTTCAAGATACAAAATCTGACTGAAAGGTGGAACTGCTGCAGAGAAAGTATTTGTGTGATATTAAAATATTGTCCATGGGACAGTGGAAAAACTTATCAGAAACAAAAACATTTTATTCAGACTTTGGATTTTTCTTAAAAATTTGGAAGATCTTATCTAGGTAATGTACTGCATTTTTGTCAGCAATAGCTTGTGTGTGTGTGTATACATATTTAGGCCTTGATGAATATCATCTAAAAATAAGATGAAATTCAATCCTGGGAATTTGCAGTTTATACTAAATGTTCTCGAGATTTACTAATCCATCACATTAAATGGGAAGACGTAGGGTAAGAGGCAACAGTGAACGGCAGAACGTGGGATTGCTGAAGACAGATTTCAGATGGATGGATTTAAATGAGTGGTGGTTGAAGGCTTTTTAATCTTGTTGTGTTCTGGTTTTATTTCCTTTCAATTTAATCAGTTCAAGGAACGTTACTCCAGGAAATATTAGTATTCATAACCTCATAAGCTACTCAAAAATTCATATTATCATAGAATAGAATCATAGAATGGTTTGGGTTGGAAGTGATATCCAAAGGTCACCTAGTCCAAACCCCCTCTGCAGTAAGCAGGGGCATCCTCAACTAGATCAGATTCCCCAGAGCCCTGTCACCTTGAATATCTCCAGGGATTGGGGCCTCAACTGCTTCCCTGGGCAAACTGTTTCAGTGTTCCACCACCCTCATGGTAAAGAACTTGTTCCTAACATCCAATCTAAATTTAATCTTCTCTAGTTTGAAACCATTGCCCTTTGTCCTATCACTGCAGGCCTTTTTATTAAGTTATTCTTCCTGTTGCTGCTGAAACACTAAGTCTGCCTTGGAGGGCCTGACTTTGGGACTGTGTGATCACACTGGTGGGTCTTTTCCTAGCTGCACCTGCTGCTAATGGCTATTAGCTCCTCACACTGACAGTTAGAGTGTATTCTGAGCTTAACTGTCATCACTTGGTAGTATTTCAACTTGCCACTGTATGTGGAGCCAGCAGAGCAGTACTTCTGCTCTGCTTTCCCAGTGAAGTCACGAATGCTTGTGTCCCTTATTGTGAAATTTGTTATGGCTTTTCGCTTGGTCAACACAACAAAACCAAAATCTTGTACTGGGTTGTAGGGCAGGAGCAATGTCATCAGGAGATGAATGGGTCACTCCCTTGTTTCACTTCCAATTGAAGCTAAGATTAATTATGGTCTTACTGGCTTCTAAAACAGGTTAGTTAATGGGCAATAACTGTGAGCTCACTGAAGCAGCACTAATATTGCTGCTCTCAATGAAGTGCCTCTTTGATCAGCTCATTCTCTCTCAGCAGGCCAAAAAATAGCCACAGGATATGAGTGCTTAGTTTACAATCATGTTAATTTTGCTTTAGGTTTGTCTTTAGCTGTTGGAGATTAATGAATCAAAATGGTCTTTAAATTTACAACCAGTTCTCTTCTAACCACTCAGCAGTATTATTTCTAGCTGTTTTCTACTTCGATTACCTGAGCCAGTCACCTGAAGGGCTTTGCTATTCTGTGGTGTGATAGTAGAGTACAGTCTTAAATGTCTAGGAATTACCCATATGATAGCAGAGGGTATTGAGGATTTTTCCTGCTTTTCCAACTATTTTTGATGCTGGATATTTGTTTCAACAGAGTCCAAATCCACTGTTTGCCTTTCCTCTTCACTTTTGCCTACACAACAATCCTCTCTGTCCTTAGAAGGGCCTCCTTTGATTCCACCAGCGTGCCTCAGGCATAGCAACAGTATTCTGGCGGTATTAATTTATACCGAAAGTATTATGTGCATCAAGTTCTTTTGCCATTGCAGTTTGCCTCTAAAGCATTTCCTTTTGGGGAGGAAAGCTAAGTGAAAAGTGCACTTGTTCCAGAGAAGCAACCTTAAATTACAAGAACACTGATCTCTGCTATCTAACATGTAAGGAAAAAATAGAATAGAATTAACCAGGTTGGAAAAGACCTTTGAGATCATTGAGTCCAACCTGTTTTTTTTATTCCTAGTACAAAGTACCTTATTAGGAGAGCCCTACTCTAAAAGTACCTTAGTGCCTGCTTGGCTGCTTAACCAGGCCCGTGACAAGCATCTTTGATCTGTGTCAGATAGCCAGGAACAGGAAATAGAGACTTAAGTTTGCCTCTGCTTTTACAGAATACAGAATTAACCAGGCTGGAAAAGACCTTCAAGATCATTGAGTCCAACCTATCACCCAACACCATCTAATCAACTAAACCATGGCACTAAGTGCCTCATCCAGTCTCCTCTTAAACACTTCCAGTGATGGTGACTCCACCACCTCCCTGGGCAGCCCATTCCAATGGCCAATCACTCTTTCTGTGAAGAAGTTCTTCCTAACATCTAGCCTAAACCTCCCCTGGCACAGCTTGAGACTGTGTCCTCTTGTTCTGTTGGTGATGGTTGCCTGGGAGAAGAGTCCAACCCCCACCTGGCTACAACCTCCCTTCAGGTAGTTGTAGAGAGCAATAAGGTCTCCTCTGGGCCTCCTCTTCTCCAAGCTAAGCAACTTCAGCTCCCTTAACTTCTCCTCATATAGGCCTTGTACTCCAAACCCCTCACCAGCTTTGTTGCCCTCCTCTGGACACATTCCAGCAAGTCAACATCTTTCCCAATCTGAGGGGCCCAGAACTGGACACTGGACTCAAGGTGTGGCCTAACCAGTGCTGAGTACAGGGGCAGAATGACTTCCTTGCTCCTGCTGGCCACACTGTTCCTGATACAGGCCAGGATGCCATTGGCCTTCTTGGCCACCTGGGCGCACTGCTGGCTCATGTTCAGCCTACTATCAACCAGTATCCCCCAGGTCCCTTTCTGCCTGGCTGCTTTCCAGCCACCCTGACCTCAGCCTGTAGCACTGCATGGGCTTGTTGTGGCCAATGTGTAGAACCCAGCACTTAGATGTGTTAAATATTAAAGAGCATGGGGCCCAACAGTGATCCCTGGGGCACACCACTAGTGCCTGGCTGCCAGCTGGATGTGGCACCATTCACCACCGATCTCTGGGCTCAGCCCTCCAGCCAGTTCCTAACCCAGCGCAGAGTGCTACTGTCCAAGCCACGGGCTGACAGCTTGGCTAGGAGTTTGCTGTGGGGGACAGTGTCAAAGGCCTTGCTGAAGTCCAGGTAGACTACATCCACAGCCTTCCCCACATCCCCCAGGCAGGTCACCTGATCACAGAAGGAGATCAGGTTGGTCAGGCAGGACCTGCCCTTCCTAAATCCATGTTGGCTGGGCCTGATCCCTTGGCCATCCTGTACATGCTTCAGACGACACCTCAGATGGTGTGTCTTCCAGTGCCCCATATTTGTTTTGCAAGGGCAGTGGGCAAGGTGAGGGGAGGCGTGAGGGTTTTACTTTATGTCTCCTAAGAGGGACTTGTATCCATTCCCCACTGCTTTTTGGGTGTTGATTCAGAAAGTCTCTTGAGTCAGAAACAGTTGCCAGGGAGGTATTGCCCAAATTTGATGGCATATACCTCTTGTAGTTCTTCTTTCTTTACCATAGTACCTTCATTTTACAATTAATTATTTTATAAGACTGCTGAAGAGGAGTAACTTCTTAATGTTTAAAAAGTATTTTGTCTGACCTGAATGGAATTCTCCACAGATTAATGTGCTGTATCTTTGCCTACGAACAGCTTTACAGAGAGAGGAGAATAGAGGAAGAGAACAAACGTGTTTAATGTCTGCATTGTTCTTTACTTTTATGTTGAGTAGGGTCGGGCAAGCAAGTCCCTGGACAGCTGTTGTCGTGTCACACCGGTATTCTAGCTCCATTATAGTTTGAACGTGGCTGTGAGATTGTTTTGGGGCATTAAAGCCTGATGTGAATACCACTGATGCACTCTCTCTTGCCATGTTGAGGAGTCGTCTTTGTCATGAATTCGTTAGTTTCATGCAGAGATCGTATACAATTCTGATTGCTGCTTGCAGGGAAACTTTAAAGAGAGGAATGGATACCGATAATTCCTGAAACACCTCAGTTCTCTGTGAGATTGGGAGAAATTTTCATATCCATTCATCTTGTCGTAAGACCACAGCTAAGTTCTTTTTCCCTTGCCCTTTTACGTGATAGCAGTACGTTCAAATTTATCAGGCAACTTAAAATCTGGCAAAAAGTAGTTAGGTGAACTGTAAACTTGAGCCCATAGCAGAGAACACTCATCTGATGGCTTTATGCTTGAGAAAGCAGAGACTCACCTCTTTAGCTGGCAAGGCTCTAGGAAGATTGTCTAGGTGTGCTTGATTTTTAACCAGATCTCAATATGACCTGTTGAAGAGGAAAAAAACCCAGCCAAACAAAATAAAAACAACCAACCAAACCCCCCCCCCAAACCTAAACAAAACACAAGCCCCTCCCCAAACCACTCTTAGGCTAATCTCAGCTGGCCAGATCTGAGATTGCCCTTCCCCCTTCTCCTTTTGGCATTAGGCCTAGCCAGTCCCAAGAGGCCTTGAGATAACTCCCATTACCAGATAGGGAGCATCTCCCATGGGAGCAGAGGAGGGAAGAAAGAGGAAGTGTGAGACCTTGCTGATGGATTTATAGGGAGCAGGACATTACAGCTATGAAATACGCAGCTTCCTGCATCCACCTGCTGGGCTGGACACCCAGGGCACCAGAGGTGCACCCCTTATGGCAGTGGCAGGAGGCACCCAGCCCAAACTGCCACAGGAGCTCTTATTTAATCAGTGATAACCAACCCTAACCCCTTTCTGGGATGGCTCAGCTCACTCTTCAAAGAGCAGTCTCTAGGTATTCTTTGCTGTTTTGTACAAGAATATTTAATTATTTCAGACATTCAGGAAATAATACTAATTTGTGCAAAGTTGCTTTTAATTATGCTCTCATGCCAGACTTAGGGAATGTTTTACCTTAGCATGAAACTGGGGACAAATGTAAGCTCCAAGAGTCATACCTTAAAGATTTATGGTTTTGTTCATGAATAATCTTCTTAATGCTTGAGTTTTAGTGATTGGTATATGGTATGAGTGTTCCTTTAGTTTGGTGTTCCTAAAACATGAAGGATTCTTGTATAAACTTTAGGCTCCAGAGGCTTACACAGGGGGTTTTAGTGGACATAAGGTTTTTCTGTGTGCCTCACTGTATGAAGTTGCCTCTGCTGTGACTCTCTGTGTTCACTAACCTGACTTCATGTGATCCTCCTGGCTATGAAGAGCTTAGCTCTGAAGCTTAGGCTGCATGTTTCTAGCAAGAAAACTTCAGTAATTTTTGTTCCTGTGAGTATTGTCTTCAGTGTGTCATCCATGTGAGTGCAACAGTATCTAGGAAATTGTCTGGTTTTGCTTAAGGATTTATTCCAATGTTCACAATTCCTTGAAGCAAAAACCAGGATGTAAATTTTTTTTGAGGTGTAAAAGATGTGATTAGGCATTCAGAGATTTGTGGTATGTCTTACCACCCCAAGTTAGTCATGGCTGTGTGAAGAACCTATTTGCCAAATTCTTGATTCATGACTATGTTGTACAAATCTTGTTATTGTTGTAATAGCATGAGGTAGAATAAAGTCCGAGTGAAGGTCTCCCCTAAAGGTTCTGGATCTGAAGCGGTAAGAGAGACAGATGTGGAACTATCACCCTGCAGCTCAGCAACTTGCTTATTTTTACTATTATAGAAATCTATTTTCCCTGAGAGACTGGAACACAGACTGACATACATCTTTACTGAGAGTGTAAGTTTATAGACTGATTTTATATCTTTTTTTTTCTAAGCTACATGTGAATTCTTTCAATTTCTCCTCTCATGTATCCCATCAATGAAGCATGTAGGAAGATAAAAGTATTAATTACTTCACCTACTTAGAGAATAAATAGGTTTTTCATATTTCTAGTTTCGTACTGTACTGTAATTGACAGTATTCAGGAGTTGCCTGCAATGTGAAGTGCAGAACTAGAAAAGAAACCTCAATGCAGTTCAGCCTCTACCTCCAGCCCTGCAACTTTCCGAAACAGCATACAGTAGATTGTCAGTCTGGTGAATATTTCTTGGGTGGCAATAGATAAAAGCCTTCACTTTCCTGGGAGAGGACAGAGCATAGAAAATGCTGGTTGCGTAGCCACTAGTGGAATCTCGTTAATACTGGCTAGAGAATTTTTAACAGAATGATAAGGAGAGTCTAATTTCAGTGGAGTTCGTTCCTGATAAAGGGATTTTTAGAAACCAGTTCATTGTAACTATAGAAACACCTAAATTTTTTCATCTTTGATAGAGAATGCAAACAGACTTTTCTGATTTCATGGTAAATCCCAGAGCTAATAGTGAATGCTTAACATTGAATGTAGTAAGAAGGAGGCTCTTTGGAACTTGCTTCCAGTAACACATTAGTAACACAAATTAGTCAGGAAACTCATTTAAAAAGAAAACAGTGGTCAGAGGAGTGAATGTCCTTGGAGGTGTGAGAGAAAGGCTGAAGTAATGTCAGATAATTTATGAATCTTTCATAAAGTTGTTATCTCTGATCACAGCCCTCTTTTAGGGAATTGGAAACAAATCCAAGGTTACTACTACTTATTACAAACAGAACTTTTAGTGACACTGAACAGGAGTGGCAACAACAGAGACTGACTGCTATATAGACAACTAAAACACTGGGTAATCCAAGGGGGATGAAAATCTGCTCCAAAACTATAGCTTTAATGTAGAAGATAAGTCAGTGCAAATCACTAAGAAACTGAACACCCTACTTGTATTTGAACAGAGTTTGATATAGAGCTGAATTCAGTCTAAAGTGATAAGCTCTGAAATGAATTAGTTTTTCAGATTCTGCCAGAAAACTCGTGGTTTCTCCTTTAGCTGTTGTCAAAGGGGAAGAAAAGCAAAAGAGACAGAGATGGGAAAGGTTTTGCTGAAGGTGCTTTCAGGGTTTTTTCGGTTGTAAGTGGGATCTTTGTTTATTTTGGAACACTCCCTTACATGGTTAACATAGCAATCTTCAGTGTTTAGGGGGCAAAACACAGTTTTAAAATATCAAGGTGAGTTAGGTCATAGCATGCTCAAGTAAATAATGATACAGCACAACAAAGTGTTCAGTATGACTGATCATATGTAGTACATTCGATACCATGCTTTACAAAACATTTTCCTCTTTTTCCTGTTCATAATTTTGTAGATCTTGTCACTGAAAAATGAGTCAAATTCTCATTTGGTGAAAATTTGCATCTGGAATCAAACTCACATAGTTTAATTGTCGCCACCTCAAGTACCTCGATAGTACTGTGAAGACTAATTTTTAAGTGGATAAGTTCTCTGCCAGCAGGGAATGCCACTAATGCAATGCATAAAAGCTTAGTTTGCAAGCAGAATTACTTGAGAAGGATGATTCTTCCCTCCACTTTCAAGGAAGAGGGGAGAATATAATATGAATGTAGCCTCTTAAAATTTCTTAAGGAGCTGCATGGGTGGTTAGATACCCAATGACTTTTACTTAAGACAATTTAGCTTTAATAGGAGGTATGTGGCTAAATAACCATGTAGCAATTTGAAAATACACAGCTGGATTGCAACAAGCCATAGTGACTGTAATAAGCACTTCAAACCCAGCAGCTCAGTGCTGTTAGAGGAAATTTTATTTGCTGGTCCAATACTTGAAATTGGAAGTCAGCCAAAGTATTTTTCACTCTGTCATGTGGAATCTTTTGTTAGGAGTATACAGCAGGATTTTAGGATGTTCTTTCTTTGACAGCTGTAAATTAACTGTGCATGTGTAGCTTTAGGATTTTTTACTTCCTTATTTGGTCTGGTGACAACTCTTCTCCCAGGTATGACCCTTCTTTCCAAACTGTAATGTCAGTTGTCACTCTATGCTTTGTTCAATGTTTGTGCTTTTTCAGCTGAGTAAGGTGTTTTGCAGTTGTTATAAAGCTGTTGTACACTATTTAAATACTGATACAATTAAATACCACAAGCACCTTTGCCTCTTGGAGAAGAAGGCTACAATTTCAAATAATACTAAGTTATTATATAGAGTGACTTCTTCATAAGTATCAAGAAGATTTTATGCATCTCATTTCCAGGATCATATGGGTGCGCTAGAGAAACAGAATCCAGGAGTGTGAACTAGGATTCAAAGCCCAGTGTCCTTTAGATAGAGCTCATTCTGTTTGAATGTGAGAGTTTAAGACTGGCATGGCTCTCTGCAGGTGACTCATCTAACAGGTCTCTCTAAGCTTGTCAGTCACTCAGGCAGTCCCTGAAGTGAGGAGAGACAGATCCTCTGGTACAAGCTTGTGCAGCTGTTTCACTTCTAGTTCTGCTGTCTGAGATGTGGGTGAGAATAACCATAAACTGGTCATTGACTAGTGCAGTAGTGTTATTTCTGTCTCTCAGAAATACCTCACTTGATGTGTTCTATGACTTCATTTGTGGACTTTCTTCTCTCTTGTTTTCAGGTTGAGATAATTGCCTTCTGGAAGAGCTGGAAAATACACAAGTAAGTTTTCTGTCTTTTGGGGTTTTCTTCTTCCGCCTTGGAGCTGCCTCCTGGAATTCAGCAGTGTCTGCCTAGAGAGCTCATGAAGGCTATTCTTCCTAACACAGGAATTTAAATTGCTTAAGCTGAGGTCGTCATTTTATTTATTTTTTTTTTCAGAATTCCTGAAAAATGTAAAGCTGTTATTTTGGGCTTTGCTGATGATGAAACTGAAGCAAAAGCACATACAGTCTTTTCTTCCCAGCAGCAGTGCAAAAGTCCCCACATTTGTGTGGAAATGTAGAAAAATAGCCATTCTCTGTGTGGGGCTGGTTTTGGTGTTACTTCCCCCCCATTAAAATTCGTATGACTAGAGGCAGAAGCGTAGCAGCAGAGTCTATTTTTATTTGACCTTAATATCATATTTTGGCCAGCATCTGCACAGCTCCATGATTGCAGGTGACCTGGATTTATGTTGTATCTTCAGCAGGGTAAGTGAGCACCGAGCTTGTGCAGATTAACCTGAGCAGACACCTGCATATCTTTCCATCCATCAATGCGTGAGATTGATTTATTTTTTACCAAGTCTGTTGCTCTTGTCTGAAACTTTCTCGTGACAGAGGCTCTTCTCTTCAAGTGCAGTTTTTCCTGGCCAAAAACCAAAAAAAAATCGCTCTGTAGTCTTTGAAAAAGAGTAATGAATAGAGGGGCCAAACTTTTGCCTACCGGGGAACCCAGTGTTGCACTTGACATCCGGAGTGTTGATTTTTCTGGGGAAAAATACAACCTACTACTCCCTCTCCTGGCCTCACAGGGGAAATATATGGAATTGTCAAAAGGGGGCAGTCTTGGTTTTTCAGACAAATGAAAAATAAGTCATAAAGTGTGTGTTCTGGTTGGAGCTGTCATTTAGGTAAAGCAGAAATTGCTCAAGCTGACAGTCTTTAGCCAAAGCAAATACAACAGATGGAATATTAAATATCAGGAGTGATTTGCAGAGTAATTTAAGCTCTTATTTTGTGGACAGAGGTTTTATCTATTTCACTCAAGGTTTATCCAAAACTTTTATTAATTGATGGAAATGGCCACTGCAGTTACACTCTGTGTATAAAAATACATAACCCCCCCAGCTGTCTGTTGAATCTCATCTAGAGCAATTCTTAATATATCTATGAAAACAGATATGTGACAATTCCTGCCAGTCTGGTATAAGGATTTACTACAACTGATTTTTGCATTTTAATCTGGCACATGTAGACTTGCAAGTAATAGTTGGGCAAACCATGAATGCCTACAAAAACCTCTTAAAAAGACAAATCCTTGTGTGTAGCCAATCTAGATGTACCCCTAGAAACTGAGGAATTACTGATGCCCTGGGTAGTTCTTTCTTCACTGAAACAAGCAAATCCAGGAGTGGCTGTGCAAATAGAAGGATGTTGGTTATAAGCTTCCGTGTTAAGAGATGTCAACAAAGATGTTCACTTCTGAGTCTGCCTGAGCCCTTAAGGATTAAATCTGTTAACAAACAGGTTCAAACTAGTGCTGAAAATTCCTGTTTATAATAAAATTCTACTCTGCCTCACAGGTATTTCTAATATGTTATTTGCTCTAGTGAAGGAAATACTTGTTATAGTCCTTATGATTAGGTAAAGTCTTTCTATATATGGTAACTAATATATGCTTTATCATTAATATCCTGGGCTGAGTAGGAAAAAGCAAACAAATGAACTGCATTTTAAAATCATCTGAAGCTAGGGCTTTTTATCCCCTGCCTAAAGAATTTTTGTCCTTGTAATTCATCTGATCTAGCTAATGCAAATAAAATATTTTAGTTACATTCTAAAAATGCTGGTTTTTACACCTCAGCATCTAATTTAAGCTTAGTGCAGCTGTAGGATTGGCATAAAGCTGTTTCTCATGCTAGAAGGGATAATCAGAAGACACCAACACAACAAACAGGTTAAGGAGGCAAATCTTTTGAAGTATGTAGCTTTAAAGCAGCTGTAGAGATGGTCATAAAAATACTTTAGTTTTAAAACAAACCAAAAATTTCAGTGATCTTTCTGCACTAGCAGTCATCTCCTGCAGTCATTTATACTTGAGGAAAGTGGGTGCAAGGCACTACCAGATACTACTTACTCACTGAACAAATTTGTAAGTAATCACTAAGCTGCAGAGAAATAGGCAGTGTTTACACTGACAGTTTTCTCATGGTAATGGAAGAAAAGCATTGGCCTGAAGCACTTGCTTCTGAGCTCCTCATATCTCTACTTAGCCTGGGTGGGAGGTTAATTTGGAGTTAAATATTTGCATCAAATACTCAAGATTATTATGCTTTAAATTGCTAGTGTAGACATACCCTTATAGAGACTAGGGCCTGGCTATTTGAAGAAGATTAGGATGAAATGAAAAGGAGGAGCAGAACAAAGGACTACAGAAAAGCAACTGTAAGAATAAGGAGAGCTCTAAGTATGATCTGTATTCATCAACTTAGAATAAAATGTGAGTGGATAAAAATTGCAATTAACCCACTAAGATAACAACAGCAGAAAGATTATAAAAGGTTAAAGGGTGGACAAAAAACAGAAGCAAGATGGTCAGTCCCCTCCTTTTGGTTAAGTGACTGAGTATACATTTATTGTAATTCTACCTGTGAATGTTCTTTCTCTACATGCAGAGTGACTATTTTTAGGATTGCTGGCTAGAGCAGGGGTCAGGTTCTATTTTGTGCCTGTTTTGTGTGCTGCTTTGCACCAAGTGATGCTCTTTAGGATTGACTACAGCAGGATTTAAAGATTGACATTTTGCTTTGGGTCATGTGATGCCCACATGTGTGCTTTGAGCATCCCTTTAACTCTGCTGCAAGTTAGTAGGTCTCCTAAGATAAATGATAGTATTTTTGTTATGAATCTGTTATTGGTAGCCTTTTGGAAAACAAACTGTTGTAGCAGAAAAGTGTTTGTATTTAGAATATGTTCACCAGTATATGTGCAGGTGGGAGGGAGTGTAAGACATTTACTTGTTAAAAAACAAAAATAAAACATTAGCTCTAGTGGGATGATGTATATTCTTGGTATGATGCCTGCAGCCTGGTCCTTGGGCAAGTCAGGCTCCAAATGATTTTGTCACTGAGAAACATAAGCCCAGAGGTGAACCTTGCTGCATTCTCAAGCTTGTTCTTGAAGTCAATAAAGAATTCTTTATTTACAGTGTCATATCCCACTGCAGTTTCACAAATCTTAGTATGCTTTTCCAACAGGTCTGTCCCATCTCTTTGTGCTCTGCTTTCAAGTGTGGTTTGTGTTACTATAAACCAGTGATGCTTTTGGGTGCTCTTTGAACAGTCCCCTTGTTACTGATGAATGTGCTCCAAAATGGTAGTGAGTTTGAAACAGTGCAGCTGCTTCTGGAATTGTTTTATTGAGCTGTAGCTTGGTGTCTCCAAGATGGCTTTGACTGATGATTTTGTGGCTGGCTTTAGTTCCTGGGAATGTGTAGCTTACACAGATGTGCTGTGGTCCAGAGAACTGAGCAGTTCAGTTATTTCAGCTTCAGGTGTGGGAAGAACAGGAGCCTTGCACGCAGTGTTTACGGAGGGCCACTGTCCTGTGGTCAGATGCAATTCCAAAATGCACAGGAGGAGGGAAGGAACTTGCTGTGACTGTAGGGAGGTATTGAGTAGGCTGTAAGCTAAGAGGATAAAGTACCACAGAAACAGCCAGGAATAATCATTTGTGGGACAGCACAGAGCAAGTTCTACATCCTGGAGCTCTGCTATCAATGAGAAACTCAAGCAAAGTTCTTTTGGTAAGGCTTTAATTGCATAGTGAAAGATCTATCTATATTGCTCCAAACACTGCTCAAAGAGGAAATAAACCAAATAACAGCCTGCTGATGAGGAAACTGAAAGTTATCTAAAACGTCTGCTGGTTTACAGCACTAGAAAGAATATAAAGGCAACCAGGTGATACATAAGCACAGGAATCTAAGTCTTGAGAAGGGCAAACTTAAATAGACAGGAAATAAGATAAGTAATCTTAAGGATGTGCTATTACAGCAGCTTGATCTAGTGAAATGCTTCGATTAGGGGCCATTGTTGTCTAGTTCTTGTTTAACTAAATGAATTTGTGAGAGCTGAATATTTCATATTACTGGACTTAAGCTGACTTCACTATGAAGTTGTCTGGATGACAAGTGTTTCTGTTTTGCCTCAACACTATGACACAATCCAAATAAGAGACACAGCTATGATTCCTTTAACATCAATGAATTCTGTGCCTGTCCAGTTTTAGAGGAAACTGAGTACACAGCACACTGTTAACATTTCCCTGTCTCAATGTTAGCCACTAGTGTTTTAGGCTCTTTTCAGGTCTTGATAATTTTGGGTTCTTAAAAGAAGCTTCATGTGCCTGGTTCTTATTTCTTTAAATACCTCTTTGCACAATGCAAGAGAGAACTGTTTTCATCAGTGTAATGGACTCCAGTTTAAGAATCAACAGGAAAAGTTTTGATACTAAGTTTGAACTCAATTCAGTACACAGTTCAAATTTGATATCAAAAATATGGAGATTTGCCTATCAATCTGACTGCAATCTTCCACATGGGCTGCTGGACATGCTTCACTTGAAGCCATACTCCTGTAGACGTTTGTTTCCATTTTTAAAACCAGCCTGTGAGCTTGTACCTGCAATGAGAGTAGGGCAGAGATTTATTAGAACAACACTTTCTTAGGAGAATCAGGAGAAATTAAGTAGATCTGTTCTTCAAACTTCCCCCCCCAGAAACTACTCACTTGATATGACACAGACAAATATGAGCCAAAATTTCCTAGTTGAGCATCTTACCTCACAAGTAAGAGCAAAACTCAAAATTATTTTTGGCATTTGGGAAAATGCAGAGCGAGTTCTGGGACCCTTGGCTTGGCTTTGGCTCCAAATAGTAGTGCACATATTGTATGGAGTAAGAAATGAGACTGAGAAGTGCTTTTGGAGTTAATGGTGGGTGGCAAGCAAAGGTAAGCCAGAGGAGAATGATAAATAATGTGCTAGTCTCTGAAAAGAGAGATGTTGTCTTATTCCTGACACACTGTCAAGAAGATGTTTTACTGATTTGACTTTCTGTGTTGAAGAACACACAACAGTTACTTAGTAAGTGGTTTTACAGGGATTCTCACCCATGTTACAATAAACAGAGCTCAGAGATAACATATCTTTTATGCTTTTACACTTTTTGGATGATAACTGTGAAAAACTACCTGGTGAAGGTTAGCAGGCTGTACTTGTGGGCATTTTCTCATGACCCCTGCGTGATAAAGTTTACTATCTGGGATCATGAGGTGTTGTCAAATTACAGGTTTGCCTGTCTGACCAACAAAAAGTAATTGAGGAGTGCTACAGTTTTACAATCCACCTTTCACCAAATTTGTAGCTTTTTGAGCTGTTAGACCTGAACAAAATAGGTCAACGCTGACAGAATAAGGTTGGCTTTTATTTTCCTTCAGTTTTTGATGAATACTCTGTGTGTGTGTATGCTTTGTGCCTAAAAGCACCATATAGGAAGTTTTCTGGAGATATCATTGTTATGACTTCACTTACAGTCCAAGTTATGATTTTTGGTTTTATGGTGCAGTAGCTTCTTTTTTTTGTGTTTGATATTCTAAAATCTGCATCTGGAATCCCAGGTCTGTGTGAACTTAAACAAGTAATTTGACAGACTCCTGTAAGTGGGAATGAAGAAATTCCTACCAGCTGGAACTCCTTAATAGTGGAAGCTTCTCTGACCTTAGGTTAGCTGTCCACAAGCCATTTATTTTTGTAAGTACAGGACCAAGATATGGAGCAGCAAAATTGCTTCTCTCTCACTCTTTCTCATCCCCATCCCTTCAATAGTGGTTTCATCTACTGCACCCGCATTGTGTCCCAAAATACATCAGTAACTGTGAAGCAACAGCACATACAGACACAATCCCCCAACAAACCAAACCAAACAAGACTGCAAACAAAGAAAAACAACCCATCACACCAAAAAAAGCAATCAACAACAACAAAACCCAACCCAAAACAGACAAAAAATGTGTTGTATTTAGTGATTCTGTGAATTCCTGTAGGTAAAGAGACTAGTGGCACTAAACACAAAAGAAAGTGTATTACTTTAAGGACACTTTTACATAGAGTGCAAGAGCTCTTGATCCCCAGGTGTAAGAAATCAGGCAAAGAAGGGAAGAGACCATCATGGCTGAGTCAGGGCCTGCTGGTCACACAGGCAGTGGAAGCAGAGACAGATAAACTGAGAGGAGTAGGGGAACACCACCCAGTTGTGCAGGGTTGAGGTCAGGAAGGCCAAAGCACAGTTGGAGCTTTTTGCAAGGGATGCAAAGAATAACAACATTAACCAGCAAAGGAAGGTTAGAGAAAGCCTACCCATGCTGAGGAGTGAGAATGGAGAGCTGGTGTCAACAGAGAAGGAGTAGGCTAAGGTACTGAATAATTTTTTTGCCTGTCTTGACTGGCAACCTTGCTCCTTGCTTCTCCCAAGTTAAAGGACTCCTGCTGAGGACCATGGAGGGTAAAGTCCCTCCCACTGCAAGGGAAGATCAGATTTGGGACCACATGTGTTAAGAAAGGACTTTTTTTATGCTCCTGTTTGGTATTAGGAAAAGTATTTTACAGGAGACTAAGGAACGCTTTTCCAGACTACAGTTATCATGCAGTTTTGTAAATTAAACAACAACCAAACAACATGAAGGAAATCCCAGTCTGAAGGAACTCTGAGGAATTGGCTAATATATTTTTCTGCCCTGAGGTAGGATCAATTTGCCTGTTACTCAAGACCAAAGTTTGTCTGGCTTCCCTTTGAAAACCATTATGATAAAGACTTAACTCTTCCTACTTTCATCTGTTCACATATTTGGCTCTCTTTGCCTGATAAATAGGAATCGAAGTCCCTTATTTCTTGTCTGTGTTGAATTATTAGTGAATCTTTGCAATAGCCTTTTGCATTGTAGAGGATTTACAGCATCTCCTCAATAGGCTTTGCTTCACAAAAGAGCTCTGCTAAAGGCAGTTGGATATAGTACAAACAGAAATATATCATTCAGGAAAAGCAAAGATGATACCTGAAGCCAAACTCAACTGCCAGTGTAGAAAAACATCACCCTGCTTGGTTATCAAATCTTTCCTTCTTGATGCAAGAGTCATTCTTCCTAAATATCCCCTTAAAGAACAGGAATAATTCTGGGCTTTGCAGCACTGCTCCTATGGCTAGAGGGTGCCGCTTCCTCCACAACGTGCATGTGGTTTTATAAAGTTTGTAGCAAGTGGCTTTTTGCTGTGGTCTGCATTGGACATGATACAATCCTATGCGTATTTCACTTCCCCATTAGGGAGGGGAGGGACTAGAGAAGATGTTTCATGAACTACTCTGTCAAATAGCCTGAGACACCTAGCCTCCCATAAGATTCTGCCCATTTGAATCTCATCTATCAAAGGAAAGTCTGATATTTTCTAAGATGCCACAATTTGTGGAAATGAATGAGCTTAATTAAGCTCATGGGAAGCTCTCACAAATGGCTAGAGATAAATATCAAATGAGGTCAATACACTGTCATGAGACTTTTGGCTTGTTACTGGATGTTCCCATCCCTTTGGGATGGCCTAGAGGGCAAGGACTTCTGAGAAGATTGGGGTCGGCCATGATTAAAGCTATATTTAGAAACTTTTTTAATTGCATAGACTTCAGGCACATTACAGAGGGCTTTTTTTTTTTTTTTTTTTTTTCCATGAAACAGTTTTCTGTTAGGAAATGCACTTCAGTGGAAATCAGAATGTTTCATGGGACTATGTCAATTTGACTGTAGCTTTTGACAGAAAGAGAAAATTAACTCAATTTTCCTGTGTTTTAGTACTATGGGAATGTGTCATTTGGACAACGTATGCTTTGCTGAACTATTTGACATGTTTCGTGTTGAAACAAGGCAGAAGGAAAGAAATCATGCTAATCTACCAAGAGAGGAGCTTGAATAGATGATATTAAGTATTTTATCTACTACACTACACAATAATTTGTTGGCAATAATTAATGTTAAAATGGAACATATGGGCGGGCAGAGTTTTTTTTTGCCAAATGTCCCTTCTGTAGCATGTTTTGGTATTTTTGTTCTGGGCTGGAACAAAACAAAAAAGAAATTAAATTCTGGAATGTATTGAAAAATAGGAATTCTGCTTAGCTTGAGGGACACTTGGCAGAACAAAATCCAAATCCTGATATAATGAATCTATCAGTGGAAAAGGTATTGGCCAATCCTGTGAACCTAGAAAGAAAGTGGTGGGGGTAGATTTTATGACAGGCTACAACAGAAGATTGGAAAGTTTCTACTGAACAGAAAGTGACCAACCTGTTAGAAGTCAGGGGACTGGGAAAAGACCCTGCAGGAACAAGGGAGCTAGATGAAATAACTTGGAAACCCAGCCTCTGGGAGAACCTGGCCTGCTGCTCCTGACGATAGGCTGAAAAACCAGGAGCTGGCACTGACATGTGAGGAAATGACCAAGGGGAAAAGTAATATAATGGTCCTGGAGGTACCCTAATACATTTACTTAGATAAATTCCACAAAGAGTTTCTTCTTGAGTAAATTAAACTCCTGTACTTAAAACTTGCTGGATTGTGTGCCTTGCTGAGGGGCACTGAGAAATGTTTGTTTTGATGATGGAATCAGTTCCTGGATTTGCAGTTGTAACTTGGCAGCTATGCAGTAGGTTGGTGGGCAATATGTTTATTTGAACTTCTTCACTGGGAAGAGAATGGTGTTTGGTAGATCACAGGATGTTAGGGGCTGGAAGGGACCTTCGAAGATCATCAAGTCCAACCCCCCTGCCAGAGCAGGACCATGGCATCTAACACAGGTCACACAGGAACACATCCAGATGGATCTTGAAGGTCTCCAGAGAAGGAGTCTCCACAACCTCTCTGGGTAGCCTGTTCCAGTGGTCTGTGACCCTCACAATCAAGAAGTTTCTCCTCATGTTGAGGTGGAACCTCCTGTGCTGTAGTTTATATCCTTTGCCCTTGTCCTATCACAGGGTGCAACTGAGAAGAGCATGTCCCCTCCCACTTGACCCCCAGCCCTCAGATATTTATAAACATTTATTAAATCCCCTCTCAGTCTTCCCCAGACTACAAACCCCAGCTCTCTCAGCCTCTCCTCACAGGGCACGTGCTCCAGTTCTGCAATAGAATAGAATTAACCAGGTTGGAAAAGACCTTTGAGATCATTGTGTCCAACCTATCACCCAACACCATCTAATCAACTAAACTATGGCACCAAGTGCCCCATCCAGTCTCTTCCTAAACACCTCCAGGGATGGTGACTCCACCACCTCCCTGGGCAGCACATTCCAATGGCCATCACTCCAATCACTCTTTTTGTGAAGAATTTCTTCCTAACACCAAACCTAAACCTCCCGTGGCGCAGCTTGAGACTGTGTCCTCTCATCCTGGTAGCCCTCTGTTGGACTCTCTTGAGTAGATTGGTGTCCCTTTTGAACTAGGGAGCTCAGAACTGGACGAGATATTCCATGTGTGGCTTCACAAGGGCAGAGTAGAGGGGGAGGAGAACCTGTCTTGATCTGCTGGACGCACTCCTCTTAATGCACCCCAGGACCCCATTGGCCACCTTGGCCACAAGGGCACATGGCTGTCCTGTGGATAACTTGTTATCCAGCAGGACTCCCAGGTCCTTCTCCACAGGGCTGCTCTCTAGCAGATTGCCTCCAAACCTGTCCTGGTGCAGTTAGATAAACTGCTTGAGACTAAAATCTAAAGGACTAGTCCATGATTACAGTGCTAGAAACAGTTAGAAAAGGAAAATGTAAAAGCATATCACAAGATGTGAGTCTCTTGTTTTAGTTTTCACTTGAGAGGTCCCCTGAGGTAATCACTACAAATACCTAAGGATCTGCTTGTTAGTGCTGTATCATAAGAGGGTTGATTCTTGGTTGGATTGGGCAGCTACTTTTGAGTTTGCATAGCATGTTATAGTCTTCCATCTAGTCATTTGATGGAAGGAAAGGTACTAATACAATATCCTCAGGCTGGCTTGGAAGTGGATCACACCATGTCTGCACAGGAAGAGCACAAGGAAGACCCTGCAGAGGAGATGTTTTTGCCTTGATCATTCCCAAAAATGAACTGTTTTGTAGTTACAAATTAAGCTTGATATTGTGAGCTGCCTTTCAGAAACCGTATTTTTAGCACTGTGGCTTATTTTTTGTTTCCCTTTCTCAGCAGCATGACTGAATATGAGCCAGCAGTGTGCCCAGGTAGCCAAGAAGGCCAACAGCATCCTAGCCTGTATTATAAATATTGTTGGCAGCAGGACTGGGGAAGTGATTGTACCTCCATACTTGGTGCTGATGGGGTCACACCTTGAATATTTGGTTCAGTTTTGGTCCTTCACTACAAGAAGGACATTGAGGTGCTGGAGCAGATCCTAAGAAGGGCAGTGAAACTGGTGAAGAGTGTAGACAACAAGCCCTTTGAGGAGTGGCTGAAGGAACTGAGGTTGTTTAGCCTGGAGAAAAGGAGACTGAAAGGAAATATGGGTGTTGGTCTCTTCTCCCAAGTAACAGAACATGAGGAAATTATCTTGAGCTGTGCCAGGGGAGGCTTAAGCTGGATATGAGGATGAATTTCTTACCCAAAAGGGTTGCCAAGCCCTGGAACAGACTGTCCAGGAAGTGGTGGAATCACCATCCTGGAAGGGATGAGGGGTATGGTTTAGTGGTGACTTAGCAGTGCTGCATTAATGGTTGGAATTGATGGTCTTAACATCTCTTCCAAGCAGTTCTGCTATGTTCATGGCTTGAGCATTTTCAAGTGTTTTGCCAACACTGACTAACATTTTCAAGCATAATTTGGGGCTTCATACCCCCAACACAGTTCTTTCAGTCTCTAGATCACAGTGGTGATCATAGAAGTAATAGCACAGAAATAAAATATACTTGTATAATAAACTTAGTTTGCTTATTCACCACTTTCACAGCTTATTGCTTTTGTGGAATTGGTGATGTGTTCTAGTCATTCCTTTTCTGAAACGTGCAGGAAACACAAACAAAATATTCTTGCAGCGTGCATCCTGCTAACTAGTTCACACCATTTATTCACATAGCTGTGTCAGCGGTGGAAGATTGTACACTCTGGTATTTCTTTTCATGAATCTACCTCTCAAGCAATGCTTCCCCTTCCCAGAGCAGTTCCAGGTTAGTAACCTTGATTTTACTGCTGCATTTGGGAGAGTGAGAGGGTCTCAGACAATGTTTCCTGGTCCTGCCTTGGTAATGACCAGCTCTTCCTGCATTGCACTGAGAAGCAGAGCCATCCTCTGGGCCCATGAGTTAAAAATCTTAAGTGGTATCTTAAGAGTTTGATGAATATACCAGTTAAGTTGGTGGAGGGGTAATTGGGGTTTTTTTTGCATTATATGGGCACACAGGAGGTTTTTTCTGGGTACATTTTTCACAGCAAAAATACACAGGAAAATTGTATTGCACAACTTAATATAGGCTACTGTGGCCCATCTTGGGGGGACAAATGTGTTATTCCATATGCTGTAGCTAAACATAAATGAACTGTTATTAATGATTGCCATAATGTTTTCTAGCAGTTAGCTGGCTGTGATTCTAGGAATCTTTTTCCACTGTGTTTTGAAGGGTTAGGTTATTTAAACTTACTATCAAATAGAATCAGATCAAAGTGAGCTAATTTTTCTTAAACACTAATCATTTTAAGGCTATTGAACTAAATATAGAGGCAGTTCATTAAATCATTAAAACAGCCTGCAATAATGCTCACAAAGTCATTATAGTGCTATTCCCCAGCCAGAGAGGTGGTGTTGCCTTAAGCACAGTTTAATCAAATTAGATGGTGGGCTATGTCCTGGGGTTTCTCCTATTGATATTCATTAAAAATACATGATTTATCACTAATCTCTGTAAGGTATATCCTACTCCTCCAAATGAAATTTGTAAATGTCAGGGGGAAGAAAACAGAATAGTTTATTGTTATAAGAATTTAAGTGTGGTGTGATCACATTTACATTTGTATACTATGTAATTTAGTGATAGATGATCATTTTAATGTGCCTTTAAAAATTTTTGTCCTTAGTTAAAAAGTTAACAAAAAGGGAAAACCCTCCGGAGTAGCCACCTTATATTTTACTACTTTATAGGCATACAAATGAGCTTTCAAATTAATGTTATAAATCATAATACAGTTCTTATAGGTTGTCTGTAAAAGTTCACTGTTTAATTTTTTATACTCCTTTTTGTACAATTTTCCATTTTTTTTTTCTTCCTATTTGGAACACTTCCATGTTGTAACTCACTTGTCCTTTTCCCCTCACTCTTTCTTGATTTTCTTCTTCTTTTTTTATTTTCTTGGAAGGAAACATAAATGAGAAGACCACACATCAATGTTCCTCTCTGTGGTGTCACCAGTACTTTTTAGTAATAATTTCTTCATTTGTGTAACACTTCAGTCCTTTAACACTCTACAAATGGTGTAGATGGATTATGCCACCTAACACCTAAGCATGCAGTTGATTAATGGTGTGAAGTGAGGATCTACAATGCTTCAGACCAGAAAGAAACACATTTCTGATTACAATGGTTATTTGGAAATGGTACAATCTAATTACTCAAACTGGAATTTGCCTGAATTATCCTGACTCGAGTGCCCTGTAAATTTCCATCATTTTGATTTGGTTGTTACTTGGGAATCTTTGATAGTGCTTGGTGGTATCTCAGTTGTAAGACTTTCTTGGTCTTGTGTTGGGTAACTTCTGTTGCAGGAAAGAGCCATCCACTGAACTTAGTAGTGGCTAAGCTAGTGCTGGCCTAGTTAGTGCTTGTCTAGGATCAGAGTTTGCTGGGGTCAGTTTAAAGGGGGGGGGGGGGGGGGGGGGGGAAGGCAGCTCTAAGACTTCTAGAGGATGTGGATCAAATTCCTAGGGTCCAGAAGATCGTCTGTGAAAGCTCAAAGTTCACCCAGTGCTGTGTGGCTTATGGACTTTCCTATGCAGACACTCATTAGAAAGAAACTGTTTACTTGATTGTTGGGTATTAATCTTGTTACCACAGAATTGCCATTTCATTGAGACTGACTTGAATATAATACAGAATAGCTCTGTTGTAATTACTGAGATGCTGTTGTAATTACCGAGATGTTCATATAACAAGCCTTGCACTAGGAACTTCAGATGTGGTTTTAAAACACTGTCCCACTTGCATTTGTCAGATGTGCCAAAAGCTATTCTCTATTACACTGAGGTAAACCTGAACAGATTGCTGTTGCTGGCTCTGCTGATTTACACTGGCACATCTGAAAGAGCTTATTTCTATACTTTTTAGAAATTGAAAATGTTCCTCAAGACAAATAATTACTCTTCTGGACATTTGAATGCTGGTGGCTTTGATTTTGTTGGGCTGTAGCTAAATGTAACTGTGACTCCAGAGCAGTTGAAGCCTATCTAAATCAGTGCTGTTGAATTTTTTTCCCTGTCTCCCTTACAGTGCACAGGAGCTTGTTTCATGCTAACATAGGGAAGTTCAAGAACCTAAACCCAAAGAAGAGCTTTCATGTTGGCATCTGAACTCAAGATATCTTCCGGGTTCTAGGTGTAAGAGAGAGGACGAAGATGTACAACATGGTGATGGGGAATGGTAGGCCATGAATAGTGCTGAGAGGGGCTGGAAAGGTCATAGCTGTAGTCTGAATGGAAAAGAAACAGCACTTTGCACTCCTGCTGGTATTTCCAACCATATGTGGAATTGGGTGGATTTTTTTTTTGCCTTTTTGGTGTTTTTCAGTTGTGTTGTGGTTCTGCCTTTGTGTTTTTTATACTGAAGCACCAGTTCTTGGAATGCTGATGTTTCTGAACAGTGGAGCTTTTGTTCTAAACTTTCAAGCCCTTCTGGTGTTGTGAAAGTAAGCTTGAAAATACATGCTAAACACAGTGTGTCTCCATTGGCTAGGACTTCACAAGAGTTCAAAAGTTACAGTTCATGTAGAAAAGATACTTTTTTGTCTTAAGTGGCTGCTAATGTCTTGCTTTTTTAACCAGCCTCCTCCTGTTTTTGCAGTATGAGCTGTGAGGTGTTTGTGGGGTGGTTTGGTTGGTTGGTTGGCTGGTTTTTTGGTGTCCTTTTATTTTTGTTTGTTTGTTTAAATTACCTGGACTGGATGAAGTAGAATAGAAGCAGCAACTGCAGAGCTAGTCGGATGGCATTAAAGGTTTGTATCACAGCAGGTGCTGCTCCTGCTGGGTGCAGCATGTGTTTGAGTGCAGCACTAGCTGCACACAACCCCAGTGGAGCTGTAGTGGGCCTGGCAATCAGCCCACAAGCCTTAATCCAGCAAATATACATCACATGCTTCATTTTATACTCGTGAGAAGCCCAACCTAAATGAAATCCTATTAAATTGTGGGTCTAGAGCTAATTAAACATCTGCCTTTCAGTGATTTATGTTTTTTAATTGGTGAAAGTACATATAGTGTATAGAACCAGGAAGTGCACCAATGCATACTTACCTATCAATTCTTTTAGAAAACAACAGAAAAGATATTGATGTTGTATTTTTCTGTAATAAATCAGAACAATAAAGTTCTGATGTCAGACAACATTACCTAGTTTTAGTTTTGTTCCAAAACTTTTCAAGGCAGAATGTGAAGTACAATAGGGCAGCTGGTTATTATCCATGGGCTCTTTAGCTGCAGAACCTTTAAGGTGAGATGTGAACAAGACTGTGCCTTAATTATTGGCAACAGCTAGCTTTGCTTTTCTATCTAATAAATGGAGGTCCTTGAAAAGTCTCTTCTTAAGTAGCTAAATGCATAATATCCACCTGGGATATTGTTTTAAAATTCATTTCTTCTTCAGTAATTTGATCAGAGAAAGAGTTGTATTGGTCATTTCTCTTGAGTAAGAACTGTGGTGCACCTAGGGGCAAGGAACATTTATTTTCATGATTAATACCTGTGAGTTTCATGGCCTAATGAGAAAGCCCTCGAAGTATCTGAAGTGAAATTGCCATTTTCCCCCACTCTTCATTCAACTTGTGTAAACACCTTGGTTTCTATCCTTTTCCATTTGGGTGCAAAGATACTGTGTTGCCCACTCACACACTGGCGACACTATTTGTATATATAGTTGGAATATTAAGGTACACGAGCTCCAAAACAATTTTAAGTGGCCATCTCTCTGCATTTGTGTGTCTTTTTACATTTCTCAAAGCTGAATAGCCCTAGAATTGTGAAAATTAAAGTTAATGAAATATTTTGCCCTACTTTCTGTCACTCATCTAACCTGACCAAGAAATCTCGCGCTAGGCTTTGCACTGCTACAGTAATTCAATCAGCCTTTTCTACTGCAGTATCCTACGTGTAGATATTCAGTTGAAATGTGTATGTACCTAAAAACACATGTAAACAAAAACAAATCCAAACCACACACACCCAAAACCCCCAAACAAAACCTCTGAAAGCACAAAACAACAAAAAACACAACAAAAAACCCAACCCAACCAACCACACAAAACCACCACCCAAATGGAAAAAAACCATCCAAACGAAAATCCACCACAACCACCACAAAACCCCTAAACAACCAAAAAGCAAACCAAAACAACACCTTGGAAACGGTGCAGATAAGCATGTAACACTCACAATTTCTCAGCTTGAAAGTAGTTTGAACAGATTTGAAATGTCCTATTCTTTCCCCTGCCCCCATGTAAAGGCAGCATTAATGTACTTTATAATCACTGCAGTGTTCTCTTGCCTTCTTCTTATGTTGACTCACCTCACATACTAGAGCTTGTCTGCATTAGATTGAAGATCCTTGGGGTGAAAGGCATGTCTTAATTCCTCAAAGCCCTTACAACTATATGGCTTTGTGTAAATACTACACCACTCGTGCTTTATGCGTTAATGTGGGGGTTTTACATTTTACTTCCCTTCTCCACCTCCTATGAAATCATTCACTGAAAATGCAGCTTGCTGGGTGACATGCAGTGAAGTGATGAAAGGAATGCACTGGGGTTGGTGAGAAGGACATGGAGCCCTCATGATAATGAAGAAGAGGCTGAAGGATGTGTTCACCCGTCAGAGGTACCAGTATCGTTATTTACTTTACAGTGCCCAGAAACCCAAGTGGCTAGACAGAACTTAATTGTATTAGGCAGTTAAAGAATACAGAATGAGAAAATTACTTCTCTTGATGAGCTGGCAGCCTGAAGAACTAGTAGCAGCATGTCTCATTCAACTCGCCTGTGTGTTAGAGTGATGGGCTGCTTGTAACGCTGATAATGTCCAGCTGCTTTGCTGTTTCAGGGCATACTAGAACATGCAAGATTGTATATCTGCAAAAAAAGCCACTTCAGCAACTAAGGGTCAGAATACTGGTGAGCAATCTTGGATGGGACTTCATGGCATGGTTCAGTGCCTTGTAGAAAGAGCTGAGCTATCTTTGAATACCTAATGTAGCCATCAGAAGATGATCTGTGTCAGACAGTTCCTCTGTTGACAGACTCCTGTTGAGGAGCAGGTTGTGACAATGCAGCTATATTTCATAAAATAATACAACGGTTTAGGTTGGAAGGGACCTTAAATATCATCTAGTTCCAACCCCCTTGCCATGGGCAGAGACACCTCCTACTATACCAAATTGCTCAAGATGCCATCCAACCTGGCTTTGAACACTTCTGAGATTGGAGCCTTCACAACTTCTCTGAGCAACCTGTCCCAGTGCCTTACCACCCTCACGGTGAAGAACTTCCCAATGTTTAGATTTTTCACCTCAGATAGTGCTATCTTCCTGGGCAGTATACATCCTTTGTCTGAAGTTAAGTTAGTTGGCTCTTGTTTGCAGCAAATGCCATTAACTTTAAGATGCTAGGCCTGGTTAAACAAAGCAAATTAAAACATAATTGAGCTAAATCACTTCAGTGCAAGCTAAACCTTGCAAGATACAGCATATCTACAGTGGATGTTTGTCAGCAGAGTTATCTCAGTTTAGCTGTATCACTATGAAAGCAATGCTGTTAGAGATAGTGCCCCTTGTTTTCATTTGAGATACTGCTGCTGCTATTCGTTTGAAGGCTTAATTTCCCTTGTGCAGAGAAGTAAGCACTTTAAACTGTAGTTGTTTATACTTCCTGTGTCCCAAAAGAAGGATAGAGCAGCAGAGAGAAGCAGAAGCTTTATTCAACCAGAGAAGAGGAAGTATTAATATTGGGAGGATCTCAAAGGAGTTTTGTCATGAAATCAACACATAAGACAGTAAGTTTAGGGTAGAATGCAGTTCCCCTCTTGTCTCAATGTACAAAACCTTCTTCTTGTGACCTATCATATAAGCACAGTCTACAAGTAATTTTTGCTTCCAAAAACTTCTGCAAATAGAACTAAACTTTTCCACCATCATTAAAGAATGTTTTAATACTTAATAAAATTATACTTTAGTTAACAACTTCTGTGATAGATTTGACAGCCACTCCCCAAAATAAAGACTGGTGTTTCCACTAATTACATGATGATCGCTTTCCAGCAGGATAAATTAGCCCCTGCTGAGCTCCAGGCTGCTACAGCTAGTCTGTTACTCAGTCCTGAATTCAGTTCTTTAAAGATTACTTTGATATTTCTTTCACAAGTACTGTCTGAAGGCTCCTATGCATAACCATAGACACACATAATTTCTGTAGGATTCCTGCCTTCTGGGTGAATATTAATCACTTCCTTTCTGTTGTATATATCAGAGATGAGTAAACATGCTTTGAGAACTTTCTTACTGTATTTCCATCAGCGTTGTAATATCATGAGCGTGCACACATCTGAATGCACAAACATAGTGAGCTCAAATTCTAGAGCATCTGTTGATTAGATTGGCAAGTCAGATATTTCCCTGTGAGCTTGATGTTGTCCTGACTTTATTGTCTGGGGGATTTTGAAAGAGTCCAGATATTCATGAGCTAATGTTCTTTTTCACTTTTTTATTTTTTTCCCCTTTTCTCCTCCCCCCCATTCAGCTGCAGCAAGTGTTTTATCACTTGCAACATTCTCTGCAGTCATTGATGCAACTTTGCCATCTCAATGAGAAAGACAATGCCATAACCATGCTGTGTGAATGTGTCCTGGACAAGGCATTAATAAGCCAGCTAAACCTGTTTGAGCCACACCCCCTTCTCCTCCCTCCCCATTTGCAGGGTCCGGGTTTGAGGTTGAGGAGCCCATAGGCAGGCACTGTTAAGGCTGCCTGGAGGGGATGGAAGCTGGACCTCGAGCCTCACGTTTCAAAGAGGCAACTGCACGTGGCAGGGAAGGCGTGTGCAGTTTTGCCCACCAGACAACATTTTGAACTGATTGGTGGGATTTGAATGGCTAATGTGCCATTGGGCCATTCAGTGTTCAAAAAGGGAATGTAGAGGGGAAGACTTCAACAGCCCACATGTTCTTTTTATCACTTGTTTTCTCCACACCAGACCTTCCCCCTCCCCTCCCCTCCCCCCTTTTGTTAATGGGATTCAAGGTGGCTATTTCATGCTTCTGTCTTCAGGGCATCAGCTTCTTTTGTCTTAGCAGCATAGACTTTAGATCTCCACCACAGCAATGTGTCTCCTCTCTCACTTCTAATTTTGGATACTACCCTTTGGATTATTCCTGCCCTCTGGATTACAACTACATACTCAGAGCATTGCTTCATCGGTTTTCATAGTTAACGGCTCAGTGGTTCATGAGTAACTTATGCCAATTTATCTGGTTATTTCTAAGGTTTATAGCTTGTTTACCTGTTGGTTAACTCTGTTGTGAACCCCAGGTGATCCATCTTGCCACCCAAGCAGCATTGCTGTTTGTTTTGTGTGTGTATAAGCAGTTTCCAGTATGTTCCTCTATATTCCAAGTTCTGAGTTTTCTGGACTGTTATTCCACTATTTATTAGCATCCTATTGTGTGTAATTAACCTATCATCGACCAGGCAAATGAACCTCAATCAAACTGGCTTGGGAAAATAATTTTGTATATTTAATAAATCATATTAATATTTTATCATATTTCCAGTTTATCAATTTGATTTTTAAAAGCTCTATCAGAATGAAAATATGTCTGTTTAAAACACTACCTAGAAGTGCACGACTTGGCAAAGGAAGGAAATTTCTTATAAGTAGTGTCTGATGTATTTCTAAATGCTGTCTTTTCATACTAGGTGGATTTTGTACATTTTAGCTCTGTTCTCTTTCATCCATTGTTATTTCTGCCACCAGTTGTTGGAAAAAGCACCACTGGGACTGATGTGCATTCAGAGGAGAAATTTGCACCAGGCTCCTCTCAATGCCTTCCTAGATATTCCCTGGTCTGAAATGACTTGTTTGTCATTGCTGTTCATAATTTACCTATTCGCTTTGACGTTTTGATGAGTATAGAATAGAATATACCAGGTTGGAAAAGACCTTTGAGATCATTGACTCCAACCTACCATCCAACACTAATCAACTAAACCATGGCACCAAGCACCCCATCCAGTCTCTTCCTAAACACCTCCAGTGATGGTGATTCCACCACCTCCCTGGGCAGCCCATTCCAACGGCCAACCACTCTTTTCTATGAAGAACTTCTTCCTAACATCCAGCCTAAACCTCCCCTGGCACAGCTTGAGACTATGTCCTCTTGTTCTAGTGCTGGTTGCCTTGGAGAAGTGACCACCCCCCAGCTGATCTGGTTGGGGGTGTCCCTGCTTACTGCAGAAGGGCTGGACTAGATGACCTCCAGAGGTCCCTTCCAACCCAGTGTATTCTATGATTCTAAGACTCTATATTTGGCTTCACTAAACATTCTCTCTTTACATGGCAGCATCCTGAGGCTGGTGTCCTTTTTCACCAGCTTCTTTGGCAGGCTGTGCTGCAGTAAACCAACATCATCTATATTGCAGTTTTTCCCATTGTTCACACCAGTAATTTTCATCCAAGAGGCTCAGAAGAAATTATGTCAACAAGCCCAAATAACCTCCTAACCCCAGCTGCATTTTTAGCGGTAGTATCTTCAGAGTTGCTTTTCAGGTTCAACTTGTAACTCCTGCAATACAACTTGTAATTCCTGCAAGGAATCGGCTGTGTGTAGTTCTGCAGCTGTTTCTAGTTTCAACTTGTTTAACTTTTACCACTTTAGTGTGTTCTAGCAAACACCTGAAGATACATTGGTCCTCTGCTACCTCTTCTGCTGTGCCATTGCCTGTGCCCTTAGCACCTGAATATCATCAATTTTTATTCCAAGTCTCATAATTCCTGTTGGTTGCTTTTGCTGATGACGTTACCATTGCTTGGTGGCAGGTTGAGTCTCACATAGCATTTTTTGCCATTCACATGATGCTCACCATGCAGTGAGGTAACTGTTAATCTTCCACAGTAACTTGTACTTTTTTTCTGTCTTTGGCAATGAGCACCGAGACTTTGCTCCTGGTAAAAAAAAAAAGTCAGGTAGTATTTCTTGATAAATGCTTTTTAATGGTTTCACAAAATTTCTGCATCTGTGCAAACCCACAATTTACCTAGCTTTTCAGTAGCCTCATGCTGCTTATTCAGCCTGTGGGTTCTGTGACTTCAGCAATGATCTTGTCTTCAGCATTCATTTTACTGTTCCTGTTATTTTTCTCTAGTGTAATGGGTACTTGGTGAAACAGGTGCAGTACTGGCTAGACTGTTCTGGGTGTTTTCAAATGTAACATGCCCAGAAGACATCTAAGTGTGTCAGAAACACCTTGGTAATATCAGAAAGATGCCTGTACTTTCTGAGCTTGGGGCTTTTTTGAGTATGTGCATGTGTATGGCTGGCAAGGTCTTCAAAGATGCTTATACTCCAGTCATACTTGCAAAAACGTGGCTGATCTTCTCCCTAAACTTTATAGCCATCCTCTTATCATTGGCCTAGAGAGTTATAGAATCATGAATTGCTTTGGATGGGAAGGAACCTTTGAACATCATATAGTCTAACCCTCAAACTCTTGTGGCCTCCTCTATTTGCATGTTGTTTGGTATTTGAACAAATGTAGAAATGGGACTCAAGAGGGAATACTCCAATACTTTGGAGAGAACTCTCCAAAGCACAAAGTATTTGGTGGTTAAGGTATTCACCTGAGGTAGAGAAATCTGCTCAAACTCTGAATTTCCTGGGATAGTACTTGAATCAGTAACAACTCATTACTCCAGCAATTTTTCCCTTACTACTTGTTTCTTTGCATGATGAAATGGTCTGAATGCTTAATTCATCTGATACTGGAAGGAAATGTTGTTTGTTGCTATTGATTGTAAGGAGGATCATCTTTGTGTAGAGAGAGAGAATATGCTGAAATGCCATCAATGCCCATATGTTTTGGGCCTGGCCGGTTTAGGAGTGCTGTGGTCTGAGCCTTGACTGGAGTTTAAGAGCTCAGACAGTAGTGAGAAACCCCTGTCCCCGAAGAGACTGGAGGTAAATCTCTCAAGCCAGTGGTTAAAAAATGAAGACAATTTGGTTTGCAACTTCAGTGATGTTTCTTTTATCTCAATACAGCAAATTCAGTATGTTATATGAGTATGACAAAAAAAGGGAATGAATTACCATGGGACCTAAAACTATTGTTGGGGAAGGAAAAGCTTTGTAGATGCTAGTTAACATACTTTGACAGCTGTTTGCCAAAGCCATTCATTACATCTGCCTCTACATTAGAAAGGGCACAATATTTCATTTTCCATTTCCTTTCACAAATAGAAAATTAATTGCATAGACTTGCAGAAAGTGCAGCTATAACTCGTTATGTATTGTTAAGGCTGTCTGTGATAAATTTATCAAGCTTAGACAAAAAGTATTCTGAAATCACAATGGATCCATCTTAATTAACACTCTTTAGGTGACAGGTACACCTGTTTGGAAATGGGAGGTAATAGCAGAGAAGTTTTCCAGAAGCACAGGAGTAGCAGTGTCTGGTTAATAGAGGAAACTGGAAAATACAAAACATACTTTGACTTGAGCCCTGTTACTACCTTCAGAAATTAAATTCAAAGTTCTATTTTGCAAATTAATTATCCCACTCTACCTGTAAAATAAGATACTAGACTGTAACATCCACAAGATAATAGAATAGAATTAAGCAGCTTGGAATAGTCCTTCGAGATCATTGAGTCCAACCTATTATCCAACACCATCTAATCAACTAAATCGTGACACCAAGCACCCCATCCAGTCTCTTCCTAAACACCTCCAGGGATGGTGACTCCACCACCTCCCCGGGCAGCACATTCCAATGGCCAGTCACACTTTCTGTGAAGAATTTCTTCCTAACCTCCAGCCTAAACCTCCCCTGGCACAGCTTGAGACTGTGTCCTCTTGGTCTGGTGCTGGTTGCCTTGGAGAAGAGACCAACTCCCACAACAACCTCCCTTCAGGTAGTTATAGCAGCAATAAGGCCTCCTCTGAGCATCCTCTTCTCCAGGCTAAGCAACCCCAGCTCCCTCAGCCTCTCCTCATAGGCCATAATTGTTGTCCATCCTTTGCTATATTGCTGATACAGCTTATCTTTGCTGGTGGCATGCAGGGAGTGGTGCTGTTGAGGAGGTCCATAATGACAGTAGAAAGCAGAGGGTGAACAGAAAAGGTGAAACAGTGTACAAAAAAACCAAGCAGAGGAAGGTCAGGGATGTGTGTAGACATGTTACTGCAATGTACTGAGTTGCCTTGGCAAGTATATACCACAAGACAACAGTAAGTTAAACAATGGGAAGTACTACACTTGGGGGTGAAGGCAGCTGGACTTGCTGGTGGATTCCTGAGCACTGAAAAGAGTTTTTAACAAGTTTGTATTTCATTCTGGTTTCCTCTGGATTCAGGTTACATACTGGCCATAGACTCCACAGGGGAAGAGAGCTAATCAACCATCAGATGAAGGTGCTCAGACTGAGGCCTTACAAGGCCACTTCCTTAGGGCTGAGCAAGGTTTGGGTGAAAGGAGAGTGTGGTGTGAACCTGTGTGTCCGTCACTGTCAACCTGCAGTAACATACTCCCCACAGAAAGACAGGCTTGGTGTGTATTTTAAGATCTAACATTAAATTGTCTCAGCTGCTGTGTGAGCACCAGAAAAGGTTTCAGAGACTGTCAGCTTTCAGAGCCTCACTTTCAGATGTTAGGTTATAAACAGTTTTAAACTGCTTTTCCCATGTGCTTTTCAGACACCATCTTCTGACCTTTACTTCACCCCTTCCTGCACTCCTTTCTCCTACCTCTCTGAATTTTTGGGGTGCTGAGATCAGCTCTTTATTTTTTGACAGTATTTTTTTTTAGGTTTAAATTTTAACAACAAAATATATACCTCTGTTTAATGCAGTTTCTTTCTCTGTTTCTTGATGCATTTGCCAAGAAACTCAATTAAACTTTCAAAGAAAAGCAACCTGCGTAAGTTAGTGTCAGCCTGTTTCCTTAGTTCAAATAGTTTCAGAGTTTCTTGAGTTTGTCTGCTAAGCTATGCAGATATGAAACATTCCTCCCTCAGTCTGAGCATGTACTGACCCCTCAGTGGTGGAGCATGATGGAATTTGGGTGATGTACAGTAACTCATTCCAGTGGCAACTGTCATTAACAGCAACAGCATGTTACAGTTTTCACCAGACAAGCCTCAAATACTTTAAACTACAAAACACAGATGTTTTGTTTTCCTGAAATGCCCACTGTTTTACTTTGGTCCTCAGATACTCGTGGGTTTAGTAATGCTGAGGATCTGTCTAAATGGGCAAATTAAAAAGAATCTGGTGAAGAATACCTAGCTGTACTTTTTGTTTTGACCTGCAGGCTAACGTGAATGTAAATCTACCCTTCCTTCAGACTACTGATGTCACTGGAAGGAGTTCACACACTGTTTTAGTGACAATCTGATTTTCTCTGTTTAGACTTTTACAACCCTGTTCAGTAGGAAAATATGCCCTCTTTTAGGACCACAATGTATTTCCCTTCCTTTCTTCTGTTTCTCCTCCTTTTTTTTTCTTTCTTTCCTTGCAGCAGCTCCAAACCCTACTCTTTGCTATTCACCACCTGTCCCATTTTATCTGTTATAATGCTCTCAGCAGAAGAGCTGATGCTGACCTTCTATGTGCCATTGTTATGCTTTGATACTAACATCCCAAAGTAGGTGAGTTTTCATTTCTTGGTTATTATTTGAGATTCTAACTCAAGTAGATTTTACTGCCTTGGTTAAAACTGAGCATGAACTGAAAGGTTCTCTTCTACAGTTAGACAACAACAAAAATTTCAGTCACCATAGAATTGGGATATACTATTCAGGCGCAAAAAAACTACACCAAGTAGAAGAATGGAGCTCCTGGCTTTGAATTTACCACATCAGTTGTGTGTGGTCTTAGATCAATGACATATTAACCCTATTATTGTCCTGCACTTTGCAGTAGTGGTCATGCTACTGCTTTTTTTGGTTCCATTGATAGAAATTTTGAGATTTAGGCACATGTGACTCTGACCTCTGCTAATGTTGTTCTTAGATTAGATATTAAGTTTGCCCTCTTCCTTTTTATTCCATGCTTCTCCTCCTGGCTCTGCATATTTAAGTCTATGGCTTGCTAACCTCTCAGATCAATTTCAAATCTACTGCATTCAGCAAAACACAAATCTGTGTCTGATTCTCTGTTGTCTGAGCTCCCTTACAGTCAACAGTTACTTAGAATTTTCTCAGATATACATCCCTGTCTATCCCAAAATACTCAACCCTTTCCCTTTCAGCCACTTACAGAGTGGAAGGTGAATGAGAAAAAAGAAGTGTCTGAGATCCATGAGGACTTGACTATTTTTGTCAGATGGGATAGAGCTACTTCCCCATACTAGATTTCAAAGTCAGTTTCTGAAACCTTTGGCTTAAACCTTGGCTTCCATCTAAGAAACAAGTTTCAGTTACATTATAATATATTTGAATACCCACTTCTGATGTCCACCTTTCAAAATCTTGCTTCTTCATAAAGACTATTTAGAAAACACAAGAATAACCTGCTTGAGTGAGTATGCCTCTGACTTACTGTTGCTGGTAGTTGTGGATGAGAAATGCAAGGTTTGGATCATAGGTAGGAGATGCAAGGATACAAGGATAAGTTTATTTACAGCATTGGTATGTATCATACAAGGTGAGCTCACGTGATTCAGCAGGGTACATGAAACATCCAGATAACCTTAAGCAATGGACTAATTTCAATTAGATCCTTATCAATTTCAGAAGTAGAAGGAACAGCATGTAACTCCTTTGACATAGATTTCACAAACTGGATAATTCATAATTAAAACTATGCAGAATTAGGAAGTAGAACAGTGCACAGATACTCTCTGCACTCTTCTCTCTTGATCAAATACTTGATACAGTGAACCTTTAATGACTGGCATGGGTTTGAGTGAGGCTGAAAGATTCAAAGAACTTGTGAATGCTAATTAACTACTAACAGCATAAAATAGGGAGGTTGCTCAAGTAAGCTGTGTGTTAACTCACCTCTAAGATACTACCTTAGGCTGGTATGTGTATATAGATGTGTGAGATGACTTAAAAGACTATGCTTAAAATTATTGTGTTTTTTCTTTAACTAATAATTTAACAGATAAAACCCTTTGTTTTTTGAAACACTGGTGGAAAACCACCCTGTTTCCACATTGCCCATGCTTCTAACTTCATAGGAATAGCTGAAAGTTATGAATCTCCCTCAGCAATGCAAAACTATTGAGAGGTGCCCCCTCCTGGTTCCTTCCATGGAGGCCAAAGGCCTGTAGCTGCTGATCAGAGCTAGATGCGGCTGGCTGGCTGTAGAGGCAGCACTGACACCAAGTGTCTCTCATCTGCTTCAAGCAAAGGTAGCCCATATAGCTTAACCAGTTCAAACACCTGGCTTGAACTCATCTGCCTGATTTTTTTCTGACATGCATTAAAAAGTGAACATGTGATCTCTTCTGCTGGCAGAAGAGTGGATGGGCAGGAACAGTTCACAGCAGCAATGCCCTTAGTTGGATTGTGAAAAATTCATCTGTCAATGGCCTAACTATCTTCACAAGGTCTTTTGTGGTACAATTAAAGCACTACCTGTTGTGTGTGGACATGGCTGAACACAGAAATAAATCTGCTTCAGTCATAGCCACATCTGTAGGGAGAAAGATATTTCTGCATTGGACAGCTGTACAGTTAAATAAAACCAAACACCAAGAAACCAAATCCCAAACCCCAGACAAACAAAACCCCCAAACAAACAAGCAAAAGTAACCAACCACCCCACACACAAACACACACACCCCAAAAAGCCACAAAAAATCCCCTTAGGCCCCCCCCAAACTCCAAGAAACCCCAACAAAACAGACAAAACCAAACAAAAACCTCACAGCCAACCAAAAAGCCCAACCAGTGAAAGCTCACTTTACCCTCTGAAGTTAACCCTTCTCTCCCACTCCCTGCCACTCTTTGGTTCAAGCTGTTTTTCAGTAATTATCTGCACAGTCTCTACATTAATCCCTTTCTCTTCTGTGGTCAGCTTTCAACTTTACAAATAGCATTAAGAAAGAAGACATTATAGCAGAGGTACAGGAGCTCAGGAATTTTTCTGATGTCCTGTTATATTCCAAGTCAAACTAATAGCCACCAGGCTATATGTTTTTTGTGGTGAGGGAGGAGACAAGACTTCTCAAAACCTTTTCTCTTTTGAAGTCAGCAGGAGTGTGCAAGCAGCTGCTCCTTGTGGAGGTGAACAGCTTTGCTCTGGATATGGCCAGAATGAAGGTGGAGACTGGAGATATTTACCCCAAAGGACAGAATGAGCTCTTTTTGTTTCACAACCTATCATGATTCACCCAGTCATGCTCACTTTTTTCTGTTTCAGAGAATGGATATATTTCACAGTGAACTGTTTTCTGAACTGAGTTCAAAGCAGTTGTGTGTGATGGGATTGATTCTTTGTAAATGAACTATTTCTATTCCACAGCTAAAACTCTTTTGACTACCTCTTTTCTCAGGCAGGAAACAAAAGCTTGTGATACAGAACATACTTCTTTGGAACCAACTCTATAAATAACTCTTCTGCAGACCACCTAAAATACACCAAAATACCAATTCTAATATGAGCCACAGAGGAAGTTTATGTGGAGCTACTTATTAATTGGACATTTGCATCAGTGTGCTTCTTTACCCCACAATATGTCAGTGGAAAAGCCACACACTCCTAAGTGCAGTGTGATTGCACATTCTTAACATTGCTGCATGCACAGCAAGACTGGGGTTGTATATCTAAACCTGGGGTCAGAAAGGAGTTTTAACCTTTCTAGGTATGTGCCTCCACTGAAGTTAGAGCAAAAGGTGCAATAAGACATAGTATTAATATGCTAGACTGAAAGTAATTAGGATATCTATATCAACACACAGCCACCACAGGATGAAGGAAGCTGTGTTCCAGCTTCCTGCTGTGAAGTGGTGGCAACACTTCTCCGCCTTTCAGACTCTCACTGCCTTCAAGAATTTTCTATCAGAATCTATCTTCAAAATGCTTCTAGTATCCCCTGAATTCTCCTTTGTCTTCAAATTAGTTATTCTTCACAAAGCTGTTCTCTGAACTTCAGGAAATGCCCAGGGGATAGTTGGCAATCTACTGGAACTGAGGAAAGTTGCAGTCCTGACTTCGCAATCTATTTTTGAGAAACTACCTTGAAGGATTTATTAATTCCTACTGTGTGTGTCTGGAACTCAATCCAGTGGGCATAAGTGGCATATGAGCAATGGAGAAAAGGCTGGACTCTCAAAAAAGTGCATTTTTCTTCCCTCCCCCCCCCCCCCCTTTTTGAAAAACAGTCGCTGTAACTGAGATTTTCAAAATCACCTATACCATTGTGGGATACCTACAGACATTTTTGATGCCCAAACAGTTCTCTTTAAAAGACTAACTTTTCAGAAGACAGATGCTTAGCACATTTTTGTTACCTGCTCATATAAACTTTGTGTAATATGGACTCATTGTACCCAGCTAGTAAGTAACAGCACCATTGTTAGTGTCTTGTGGGTCTCGCAAAAGCAGTGAGTCCTGTGTTACATTGTGGAGGAAGAACAGGGCCTTACAGAATCACTTTGTGGAGGGGGGAAAAGGTGAGGGAGGACTTTCTGCATGGCTGTTTGTGTGTGAAGCTGACAATAGCATAGTAGCAGAACTGAGGATGCAGGAGCTGCATGGTAAGAGACAAAGATGAGTAAGTGGAGCAGGGAAGGTGGAAGCCCAGAACAATGCATTTGAAGATGATGTGATGAAACAGTTTGGGTATGTTAGAAGAATTCAAAGTGTTGAGTAGAATGACTGGGGTAAAAGGCAAAGAACATTACCTTCATAATCTGTGTGGGATGGAAGGGATCAAGAAGAGCCTGAAGGGAAAAGGTGGGCAGCTGCCACAAAATAGGTGATGAATGTTCTATTCTCTGAAATTAATTACCTTAGAGAAATCCAAAAGGACTGACTAAATGTGGACACCTGCCTTGTAGGTGTTAGTATCTCATCTTAACTAAATTCCCTGCATAGTAAATACGGGGTGGGGATGGGGATAAAATACTTCTAGAGCATGCTATATTTTTGTTCAGTTAGATTGAGTTATATTTCCAGTAAGTTGTTTGTGGTTTTTTTCCCATGGTCTCTAAAGTAGACAGTAGCTCAGAGGTGAGTGAGCTTCTTATATATCTTAGAACGAAGTTCTTCACAAAAAGAGTGATTGCCCATTGGATTGGGCTGGCCAGGGAGGTGGTGGGGTCAGCGTCCCTGGAGGTGTTTAAGAAAGGACGAGATGAGGCACTTAGTGCCATGGTCTAGTTGATTAGTTAGGGTTAGGTGATTGGTTGGACTTGATGATCTTGGAGGTCTCTTCAACCTAGTTGATTTTGTGATATGCATAATTGTGTGTAAGTGTTGGTCCTAGTGGATGGAAGGTTGACCATGAGCCAGCAATATGCTCTTGTGGCCAAGAAGGCCAGTGCCACTCTGGGGTGTATTAGAAGGGGTGTGGTTAGTAGGTCAAGAGCTCTACTCTGCCCTGATGAGGCTGCAATTTGAACACTTCTTTTTTTCTTCAAAAAAAGCACAGTAGGGACAGGGTATGTTTAACTTGGAGTTGTCCAAGATTTAAGTAGGGAATCTAATGTGTAACATTAGAACTGAAATAAGATGAGAGAGTAACTTCTTTCTTGATGCTGAAGGTGCATGCAAGTGCCACCTTGCAAAGCATTTGTATCAATCTGAAATAAATCTTTGATCCAGTAAAAAGAATAGCACAGAATAGAATAAACCAGGTTGGAAGAGACCTTCGAGACCATTAAGTCCAACCTATCATTCAACACTATCTAATCAACTAAACCATGGCACCAAGGGCCTCATCCAGTCTCCTCCTAAACACCTCCAGTGATGGTGACTCTACCACCTCCCTGGGCAGCACATTCCATTCACTCTATGAAGAATTTCTTCCTAACACCCAGCCTAAACCTCCCCTGGTGCAGCTTGAGACTGTGTTCTCTTGTTCTGGTGCTGGCTGCCCAAGAGACCAGCCCCCACCTGTCTACAAGCTCCCTTCAGGTACTTGTACAGAGCAATAAGGTCTCCCCTGAGCCTCCTTTTCTCCAGGTTCCCTCAGCCTCTCCTCTTAGGGCTTGTGCTCCAAACCCCTCACCAGCTTTCTTGCCCTCCTCTGGATACATTCCAGCAACTCAACATCTTTCCTAAACTGAGGGGCCCAGAACTGGACACACTACTCAAGGTGTGGCCTAACCAGTCCTGCTATCTGCTGGAAAGCAGTGATGACATGGGGGAGGGAAGTCACAAACTCATTAGAGAAATTACATAACTGGCTGGTTTGTGATATCAGAACATCCTGAGTCCAAAGTTAAGAAGCACAGGCAATAAGGACACATCAGCAGTGCACACACATTTACACAAGCCAAGTTACCACTGACTTCCGACAGGGACAATATCCCAATTGCTAATCAAGCTCTGACTTACCTGCCTTGCCTAGAAGCCTGAAGACAACCAATAGTCTTAGTGAGTAGTATAGGTATCAGATAGGCTCTTCCAGCCATTTGTCCTGAGCTTACTACTTCTGGCTTTGGGTTGGTTTTGTTTGTTTGGGTTTATAGGTTTTTGTTTGTTTCTTTGTTTTGGTTGGTTGGGTGGGGTTTTTGTTGGTGGTTTTGGGTTTTTTTTAATAGGGTTTTTGTGTGTATTTTGTTTGGTTGGCTGGTTGATCTTTGGTTTTGTTGGGGGTTTGTTTGGGTTTTTCTTTGGTTTGGTGTTGGTTTTTTGGCTTGGGTTTTTTATTGTTGCTGCCACTGGTAGTGGATATCTCTGAAATGTTTGGGTTGGAGTACTCTAGCACCCCTTTTAGATGAGGTGTAAGGAAATAGAAACCTGTATCATCCGTGGCTGGTGCACAAGAGCATACTACTGTAAAAGATTGCTATATCAGCCCAAACTTTGGCCTGCTGTGCCTGTGTTACAGGCAGAAATGTTCCTTTCTTTAACTTTTGTAGGTGGTTCTTGTCAAAGGGTTGTTTTGGGGAAGGGGAAATTCCTGCTGTTCCCCTTTTTGCACTGACTTCTCTCCCAGCAGTTGCTAAAAGTAGCACTGAAATCAGTCCAGGTCCTTCAGCTTCTCCTGGAGGAGGGGAGGGATGTAGAGAGAGAGGTGAAAGTAGCTCGAAGTGAGCTGGCGGGACTCCCAGCGGTCCTGACTCTGCATCACAGGCATGGACAGTGCTCTGACTGCCCCGGGCACGCACAGGGCTGTGGAGCAGTGCAAGTGGCAGCTCCTCGTTTCCCGCAAAGGGCGGCGCTACACAGGGTGCGGCTGAGTGCTGCTCCTGCTTTCCGAGCTAAACACAGAGGCTCTGTGGCTTGTTGTCTGCTGCTTATGACTGTAGCAGATGCTTGGACTGCTGAACTCAGGCTAGTCCTCCCCTGTCTGGGCTAAAGGCTTACCCTTGGGGGTCCAGGCCTCTTTAAGACACGGCGGGCTCTTCTTCCGATCCGGTGGGGCTGGGCAATATGGTGCTGGCCATCTGGGGCTTCAGCGACAGACTCTCCCTTGCAGATTTCTGGGGTAAACTGAGGCTTGATGGCCCTTTCCCATCTGGATTCATCTCCATACTGCAGAGGCTGATAGTTTGCTTGTCAGCAGAGCTTAATAGAAGCAATAGCAAGAAGCTTAATAGCAAAAGAAGCCTAGTAGCAAAGGAAGAGTGACTTGTTTCTAAGTTGGGGTAATACTTATAAGTTTCTCGAGGCTGGATTTGGCCAATGGGCAATCTTGTGAAAAACCAGCTTTAGCCTATGGAAAGCGTGAAGCTAGAATTATGCCCTTACGTGGCAGTGGCATGAGCATCCCATGCAATGGGTGCATGTAGTCGCTTACCCCTTAGAAGGTAGGTGGGGTTGTTTTTGCTGGCTGCCTGGTGCCTGGGCCTTTGTCCCCCCAGCTGAGTGCCCATTCTGGAAAGGAGAGTGGAAGGGGGGATGTGGCCAAACACTCTGGGACAAGTTTTACAGTACTTGGAGCATAATTCTGGGCATATGGTGCCTTCATCATGAAGTGTCTACCACAAATACATGGTTTTTTTTTCACTTCATTGTTCCCTCTCTGTCTGATTTGGCAGGTGTGCTGAGTGGGAATGGTGTGCAACTTAATTCCAAGGCAATCAATGACATGGCAGCTGGCCAGAGCTGAATACCAATGTGTTGATTGCCTTCAGATCAATCCACACAATTCTCTTGCTCTGGTTACCTACCATTTTGGTAGAAGGGAGAGATGGGGAAGTGAGAGGAAAACAGCATAAAAAGTACTCTGGAACCTTTCAAATAGGCCACTTGCAACCCTCTCAGTCTCATACTTGTGTTTATACTAGATGTAAGAAGGTGATAAGGTTGCAATGTAATGCCTTGCTTGATGACTCATGCTGCTCAAGGGGGAGCAGAGTGAGGCCCTGGAGAAGGACTGGCAAATTATGTGCAAGTGACAGAGCAGTCCTGCACCTTCACTGTTTTCCACCTTGCATGTTGTCTGTTTAAACTAGTCATAGAATCATAGAATGGTTTGGTTTGGAAAGGGCCTTTAAGGGCCACATAGTCAAACCCCCGCTGCAGTGAGCAGGAACATCTTTAGCTAGATCAGGTTGCTCAGAGCCCTGACCAACCTGACCTTGAATCTTTCCACCTCTTGCGGCAACTTGTGCTCTCTCTATAAAAAAAGTCTTCAGTCTAAAACTATCCTCATAATTTAAAACCTTTACCCCATGTCCTGTCACAACAGGCCCTGCTAAAAACACTGTCCCCTTCTTTCTTGTAAGTCCCCTTGTACAGTCAAGCATTGTTGTTTAGATGTGTGCAAGCCTAAATAATCATGCAAGACACTGTGCCACAGGGAATTGTGGCTCCTAATTTCTGAATGCTCTTCAAGGTGAACAGTTTTTGTTTTGCTTTAATAAGCCAGAAGTTGGGCATGTCTAAAGTGTCTTTTGTACAAAGATCTCAATTTACTTGGCAAACTTCCATGCATTAAGTCTCCCTGCTTTGCTGTCAAGAAGTGAGGTATTGTTATCTCCATTAAGAGCTAGTGGGCCAGGAATAAATGCCTGGTCACTTCGTATTGCTACTTGCTTCCCTTTTTCCCCCCTTTCTTCAAATGGATGGTATGCCTTAATTTACAGTGGAGATTGCTGGGGCCAGAGATGGCATCTCATCCCCATGCCAACATGAGGACCTCTCCTTTTTTCCTCCCCTGCAAATGGCTGGCTGTGACCCAATTCAGTGCTGCTGTTAAGGATTTTCTTGTCTGTACCACAGTTGCCATGGCCCCTAGGGAAGCAGTCAGCAAGTAATTTAGGGGTAGGACCACCCAGCAGCCCCTTCTCCCTGCCTGTTACTGACATGATGCTGCCTTTTGCCAGGGTCTCTTGTGTGGGAGCACAGATATATATGCACAGAAGACCATCTAGCAGGAAACTATCCTAGGCAAGAGTCGTCACAAACTGGGTCCTTTGGCTTCATACAGGGTACCTGTCAATCAGGGAGAAAAAAATAAACGCAGTCAGTTGAGTGAATTGCTCAAAGTAGTGCTGAAAGGCAATGGCAGATCTGTGAAAAGACTTGAATGTCATATGCTCCAACTCATTCTTTTTCTCCTTATAATTATGTATCGTTGAATATATAAAGGGATTGTCACTGTGCAGGGCTCTGTGTCCTCTTGCTGTTTAGGGTACCACAAGGCCTTATGTGTCATAGTAGCTGTGTTCCTTGTAGAGTGAAGTATTGAGTAACAGCATGCTCAGAACAGGTACAGCCATGTCAATAAGGAAGAGCTAGAACTCATTTATTTTATTACCCATTAATTTTAAGGAGTGCTGATGTGCCTGGCTGTTTTCAGTGTCCAATTGTAGCTAATTGTAACAAGAAGTAAATATTGGCCCCTGCCTTAAGAACACATTGGATTGCAAGCAATTTGTGGCAGAAGTTGTCTTTTATTTCCCCAGCACCTAATGTGATGAGCCCTTATTTCTAACTGGGGAGCAAGAGTGCAAAGGTTCCCTGTCACATGCCCTCTCCTGCTCCAAGATAAATCTGTCAGGCAGAGCCAGGCGGGTGACCATATGGCAGTACCTGATAGTGAGGCGTTGCCAGTTGTGAAATAGTCTGAGTACAACAGGGGAGATCCAGGAAGAACTAACTGTCTGAAGCAGCATAAGGAAAATGGCATATTCTGTTGCTTTATGAAAGTTCTAAGAGGATACAAGATCTGCAATAGATATGTTGAAAACCTAGATAGATGGATCTCACCTGCTCAACATGGATAGTAGCTGCAAGCAGAAAGACTTTGTGGTGGACTGTCAAGCTTTCAAAGCCATCCATTGGCTTTCATGACAGAATCCCATCTACTGCAATTGCCTCAGTACAGGTTGGCTGGCAGGGTCTAGAGAGGGCTACCATGGTGATGCTTCGAGTTGTGTGCCAAACTCAGTGTTCACTATAGGTATGAAAAGTATACATAGCCACATGTATGGCTTACAGAGTCTCCTAGCCATTGGAGCACTCATGTAATATCCCCATTGGAGCTGGAGTTGCAAAGAGGTTGGAAGATTGTCTTACTAGGCTGAGTGTCTGGAAATGCTAATAACCATGGAAAACTAGGATGGGTGACATGACTAAAGGTTCTTACAATTACCTCAATTACCTACTTAATAGTAGTCATTTAACGTGCTAGTATGTTTCATGTGTTGCTTTGTGTGATAGATGGGCATCTTTAACATCTTGAGAATGGTTCTTGAGTAGTGTTATGAGACTTGCCTACATCTAGCTTTTGTCCAGATAATTCAAGCTCAAGGGCATGTGTCCATGTTGAAGTGTAACCTGAACCATTATCATTCTGAGCTGCCCAACTCTGGTTTCTCAGGAAAAAACTATAGGGCTTTTACTGAGCAAATATAATGCTGTCTGGAGTTGGAACAAAGTCAGAGTGAGCTGAAATACTGTCTTCTGGCCCCCTCTGACTCTAATGGTCTTAAGCTGTTTTCCTGGGGTTTGAACATTGAAATTGAAGAACAGCTCATCTGCCAATGGAGCTATTTACTGCTACCCCATTGCTGCAGACTGCTATGGGACACCCCTCAGAACTGGGGTACTTGTAGATGCTGGCTCTAAGCTATGGAGGTACACCTGTAGATGTTGAGTCTGAGCTATTGGAGGTGTTGTAGTGGCAGGGGAAAAGCACCATTTAGGCGAAATAAGCATGGTATTTCTCTGGTAGATGAGGCATGAGACATACCTTTTTTAGAATAATCTTCTAAGATAGCCAAAGTCTCTCTTCAGCCAAAGCCCTTCAGTTATGGCTTTTGTTGGGCTCAGAAGGTCTGGTTGTCTCATTTCCCATTTCTAGAGTGCTGGGATGGAACATAATAAGACTCCTTCTGATTCTACCCTATACAATTCACATGTTTGGCTGTTAAGTTAGAAGTAGAAGCCCCACTTAGAACTATTTTCTTGTCCTGGGGAACATGATCTGTTTTTTCCCTCTTAAATGTGGTTCCTCTGCTGTCCCACTGGTACACTTAGCTCTGACACAGAAAGGTGGCTGTAGTCTTTTGTTTCTCTTCTGTGACCTGATAGTGAAGGATGGGGGGAGGCAGACAGGAAAGAAATGAGAGGAGAATGGGGGGCAGGTGAGGAGAAAAACCTGATAAACTTATAATGTTCAGGTTCAGACTTTGGCCTCTAATTTCTCCAACTAGGAGCTGGTTCTTGAATCATCATAGAGGATCTCTGTAGCTCCTGGATTCTCTCATTCTTTCCCTGTCAGAGCCTCTCAGCTTAAATTTAATTTTTCTCACTCCATCTGAGCTCTGACACAGAATAGAAATGCACCTGACCTGCCTGACTGGGTATGGCTGGGAAAATGGTGCATTCCTGCCCATCACTGGACTTAAGAGATGCAAGGAAATACCATGTAACCTGCCACAGTCCCAGTTACGTCTTGGTATACTAATCTTGGAACCCGGCATGGGAGAGTACTCTGGTAACTTTAATAGTCTTGCACAGCACATGCAGGGTCTCCTGATATATGAGGACCATCAGGGAACATCCAGATGGCTTAGGGAGTGCATTGCATAGATTCTGTGCAGGCCCACTTGACAACTATTTCCAAAGACATTTTCCATGTCTGAGATGTGTCCAAGTGGGCTATGTTAGGGGTGGAGGATTGGCTTTGGGTGTTTCCTCCCAGCAGTGCTGAGCTTCAAACCCCGGCAAGGTTACACCTGTAGGCCTGAGAGACCTGTTTGAGCTAAAGTTGTCTGCTTTGAGGGGTTTTGTGAATCTGAACACAAGATGGGAAATGTCTCAGGGCATCTTGAGCCCAGCTATAGAATAAAATTAACCAGGTTGGAAAAGACCTTTGAGATCATCAGGTCCAACCTATCATCCACTACTATCTAATCAACTAAACCATGGCACCAAGCGCCCCATACAGTCTCTTCCTAAACACCTCCAGTGGTGTCGACTCCACCACCTCCCTGGGCAGCCCATTCCAATGGCAAATCATGCTTTCTATGACGTACTTCTTCCTAACGTCCAGCCTAAACCTCCCCTGGTGCAGCTTGACACTGTGTCCTCTTGTTGTGGTGCTGGCTGCCCAGGGGAAGAGACCAACCCCCTCCTGGCTACAACCTCCCTTCAGGTAGTTGTAGACAGCACTAAGGTCTCCCCTGAGCCTCCTCCTCTCCAAATGGGCACCTTGAGATACACTCAGATTCTGCATTAATTCCTCTGGGAAAGGACAGGGTGCAATGTGAAGGGAAGAAACAGCATGTAGCTGAGCAGTGTTGATAGAGCCTCTCAGTTCTGTTATGCTTCTACAAAAGCAAGAAAAGGTGTTGATGGAAGAACTTTCATTTGCAGCAGGATGTACAGCTTGTTCAGCTTTGCAGTACTTTAGGTTATCCCTCTGTGTACTGCTCTCAGACTAGTGTCATCCACCAGAGAGGAAAATTCCTTAAGGTTAAGAGCAGAATCATAGAACAACAAGCTGGAAGGGATCTCAAGGATCATCTGATCCAACCTTTCTTGGGAAAAGCATGGTCTAGAGAAGATGGTCCAGCTGAATCTTAAGTGTCCAGTGTAGGGGACTTGACTGCTTCCTTGGGGAGATTATTCCAATGGCTAATTATCCTTATTGGGGAAAATTTTCCTTTTGTATCTAATAGGAATCTCTCCAGTAGTAACTTGCACCCATTCCCCTTTGTGACTCATAGAAAGGAGTAATCTCTGTCTTCTTTGTAATCACTCTTTAAATACTGGAACGTGGTGACACAGTCTCCCCTAAACCTTCTTTCTTCCAAACCCAAACCCAGTTCTTTCAGCTTTCCTCCTCCAGATTTTTGACCATCCTGGCGGCCTGCTAGTTACGTGTCCACCGGCCTGGGTTAGACCCACCAGGGACCCCTCCACACTCCGCGCTCTGGCTGGCAGTGCCGCGCTGCGACCGCACGGGGGCACCGCCATGCCGCGGAGTCGCGGCGGCGGGACAAAAGGCCGAGCGGCGGCGGCCGGCACCGCCCCGGGCCGGAGCCCAGCGGGGCCGGGGGAGGAGTGGCGCTGGCGGCCAGAGTCTTCCCGGTGATTCATGCCCGGCGTCTGCAGCTCGCTGGCTATGTTATTGAACCTTCGCGCCGCAGGAAAACCACCTACAGGGATGGGATTTTCTTTATTTATTTTCAAGAACAAATGAGCGCGATGCTTTTGAGCAGAATCCCATCCGCTGCTTTGCCGGGCCGGAGTGGGCCAAGACCTGAAATGGTACTTTCATTCTCCTCTTTGATCCCAGTCGGTATATAAATGAATTGCAATTACAGTTAGGCAGCACCTTTTACCCCCCACCATCCAGATTCAAATAGAAACCTGAAGATCCGCTTTTGTGTTTTGTTTTGTGGTCTGCAAAAAGTTACCAAGTGTCTTTTCCCTTCACGAGCTTACTCTTGTTGGTTGGGTAGGCTGAAGTCCCCTGGGTGGCAGCCTGAGCTATTCATTCATCATCATAACAACCGTTTAGTGTAAAATTAACAACAACTTAACTACTACAGCAATAAACATGGTCCTGCATTACCACAGATTGATGAGGATTACTTAGTTACAATCAGCTGGGGCACAGACGGGAAAGGAGAAAAGCTGCCACATCAATAGCTTTCCCAAAGTCTAAAACATAACCCCCTCCCTTCAGTGTTGCTGATGCTCGGGGGCTTGTTGTGGGTGGGTTGGGTGGAGGAAAACGGAGGAGGGAATTTCGTCCACCCACCGGAAAGTTGGCACTTGGTGTTTGCTTTGTGGGAAGAAGAGGACAAAGTCTATTTCTTATCGTGCGCATCTCTTCACACACCTGATTTCTTCAGCTTGAATCTTGAAAAAAGTCCGATGGGTTGATTGTCTAAATCTTTTTAATTCCTTCACTGCTTAAATTCGCGGTTTAGACTTCTAAAATGCAGCAGCAGACCGCTAAACGAGCTGACAATCGATCCCAAAACAACAATGCATGAGGGAGAGCGAGGCTCTCGGGCAATTTGGTTCGGGCTTCAACTAATACAATGTGTTGGGTGTCTGTCTCTCGTTTCCCATGTAAACTCAGAAACGCTCATCACAAGAAACAAAGGATAAGGAGAAAATAGTTAAGTACACCTAGAGCTGCAGCCAAACAAAAGAAGAAAAAACCTAAACAAACCCAAGGTTTTCTGTTTCTCCCTGAGCCAAGTAATCCTTTTGATTACATCTAATACCTGCCAAAACCCAGATGGTATGCCCACCCATCTCACAGTGTGATAATGCCACATTGTGAAATCTAGCCATTAATATTAATTGTCAGCTAGAGAATCTGTCTGAACTACTAAAGCTCGAGGTTGCCGTGAGAAAGCAGGGCATGATTTAGCAGGGATTTCAAGATAATTCTTATTCTTTCCTTCTCTATCTCACATATGTAGAATGTTAAAAAAAACAGCCCTAGAATGCAATTCCAGTTTCTGCCTCTCTCAAAGCTGGTCTTAAGTCACTGTGTACTTGGGGTCTCCACCCGCTGACCAAAATATTACTTTGAATTGCTGTGGGTGTGCAGGCTGCACACAGGTGCACCGCACACACTGTTCGAGACGGATGTGCCCCGTGATGCACGTGACTTTCTGCTTTCTTTCCGTCATTTCCCAAATACCATCTCGATGGACTTGGTAATCCTTGAGAATCGCTAGATAAGTCTGTTTTATTTTTCCCCCCAGTTTATTATACACATTACATAATCAGTGGTTGAAGATGATGGGAAAAGAGAGAGAAAAAGTTTATGAAAGAAAGTGATAGGGTAGTAGTGGAGCTGCCCTCTTCAAATTTTGAGGAACTACAGCTGCAGTTGAAACAAAAAGGCCCTCATATCCTCTGAAAGAGTGCAAGAAGTGTGAGAGGAAGTAGAATGTATGCCATAGATCATGTTAGCTCTTGATGGCTCATTTCAAGCCCTGTTTTTGGAACAATAGTAGTTGTTATTGTTACAATGCATGAATCTTGCAGTTCATCTCAAAAAACATTCTAGACTGACTGTGGCTCTACTGATATGTGAAAGAAAAAAAATAACTGTGGGATCCTACTGTGTCCCAGACACAGCCCTACAGGGTAGATTCTGGTCTAGGACAGCACTAAACTGTCTAGGAAAACAGTGATAAATTTTGATGTATGCTGTTCTCAAACTTATAGTAGCTCATGGCCTGTTACTAGATATCATTGATTTTATCTGGGTGAGGGACAAGCTCTAAATGTTGGACCTGAAGACCTCTGGGAGGTTGTGTTTCAACCCCTCGCTAAGCTGCTTTGTTACCAATCTCTAGCATAGATGCTGCATGTACTTGGAGCTCCATGGAAGCTGGCACTTGTATGATAGGGTAAAAAATCTATGCAAACAAGACCGTGGCAAAACTACAGAGGCCTGGAAATTCAGGTTCCAAAGTCTGCTATTCCATACTTCCCTCATTCCTTCACATCTGGCTGTTTCACAGCAATTTAGGTAATAATGCTCTTTGAAATGGGAACAGTCAGACATATAAATATATGAATATGTAATTGGATTTATATTATCAGAGGTTCCTATCAGTATAGGTGTGCATGAGGATATGTTTCTGTCTTTGTTGTTTTTCTTCCCACCAAAAAGCTTTGTAACTCATTTGGCTTCTTAGAGTGGGACCTGGATCTCTCAGGACCCTACCAGAAAAGCTTTTTTGGCTGTTTTTTGATAGTTACAGCTACTTGGAAAGGTACAATCTGCACTTGCCCAGCACCACCCAGATAACACACTGACGTGGATTTCATAGAATGCCTGAAAAATCTGCATTGCTTTCCCAAGAAACTGCATCACCCCCTCCATGAGCTCTTAGTTCGCAAATAACCAGCCTGGGCCTGCTCTGTGTTACTTTTGCATCCTCTCTCTGGTATCAGCTGAGCAACACCAGGAAGAAAAAGATGAGAAATAAAAAGTGGAACAAAGGACCCCTTTCCTGCCACCACTGGAGCTGCTGGCAAGAGTCCTGCTGACTTCAGGATGTTAAGAATAGGTCTATACTAACTCCACTGTTGTGTCTGCAGCTCATGTAAACTGATCTTGACTTCCAACGTGTGTGCACATGCATGGTGAGGGGAAATGTACAGTTTTGGGCAATTGAAAGTTTAATCAAAAGGCCACTTTTCCCATCTGTTATTTTTGGGCCCAGCCTCCCATGGGTCAGCTTGATGACATTTCATGCTGCTTCTAATCAATTTTATACCAGGAAGCAGTGTGAGTGCTGACTACCAGAGAGCCGAAGTGGTGTGGAGCTCAGCACTGGGAACAGAACTGGAAAAATATGTTGGGGATTTTGGGGCATAAACAAATGTTTCCTAATCGGGACTGCAACTCTGTCAGGCATGTACTGACAAGCAAATGTCGATTGGAGCTGAAAACCAGCAGGTTCTACTACAGTGTAACCTGTAAATCCACATCTTGACAGGCATGTTGTGGTACGCAGAGCTATAGTCTCCAGAAAATATGGTAACACAGGAATCAGACCATGGACTCAAACATTGTGATTATCACTTCTTTTGCTTCCACAAAGGCAAAAAAAAAAAAAAAGTAGGTGCTAGTTTGTACTTGTTATTTCCTATAGGGCTGCTTAGATAAGGCTTTAAGGCTTGAGGGTTTCTTTAACTTTTTTTGGGTTTTTTTTTAAGCTTGCAGGCCTGGAGAATGAAGTGATTCTGAAAACAAAGACTTTTCTCCCACAACCTCTTTCTCCCCCATATCCTTTCCATCCTGTAGCTTTTTCTTCTGTGGCTGGGCAAACACAGATAGGTATTTATTCATTCCTGGGGGCTCTCTTCCTCGCTCCACACACACCTTGTGGAGAACCACAAGGGAACCAAATATAAGTAGAAGAATTATGAGCAGTGGGATCAGAGCTTGAGCACAACTTCTCAACAGGGCTGTCATGAGTGAGTTTTGCTGCTTCAGCCATGAGATTTTGGGAACAGGCTTTGATACCTTGGAGCTGTCAGAAGTTGGAAGGTGGGGAGAGACTGCTGCTGTCAGAAGGGACCTGCTTTTCCAACCTAGGCTGCAGCAGCCACCCCAAGCACTCATTCTGTGGCAGCAACAATAGTAGTAACTCTGGCTTTGGGGGCCTTCACAGACTGGTATGTTGCTGTTGTTGTCAGCTTCTGGTCCTGTCTCTTCAAATACAAGGAGAAGACCCTTAAAATAACAGAAAGAATCTACAAGAAATATGGTTGAGCTGGATTGTTAGTGTTCTGCTGTGTTTTTGGCAATATGAAACTTTAGTCTATGGGCATTTCTAGCATGTATTCAGGCATAAAGTGCAAATGGCACAGCTCCATGGACTGTACTGACTTCTGCTTTATCCCTACATGGTCCTCAGTGGAACCTGTAGGCTTGTAAGCCAACAAAACCCCATTAAAATCCCAGCATATAGCTTCCATCAAATGAAGCTGTGACTTTTCCTATGTCCACAGCTATGCTTTCAACCAACAGTTGTTATTTTCTGAGGACAGTGCAAGCAAAGCCATTCGGGATGCTTACTGCCTCTATTAGCATGAGGAATCTTCAGGATGCTAGCTTGATTCCAGAATCATTTCTGGGGTAAGAAATGAGCTTCCTGAAGAGTGGGCAGTGTGGGATGGAACTTACCATGTTGCATCTGTTTTGCAAATAAACTGTTCAATCTGTCAGGGAAAAGGTAAAATATACATTTTTATTTTACCACATAAATACTAGTCTTAATGTCACTGATTCTGCTCTCCCTGGAGGGCAGCTCTTCAGTAGTGCAGATAGAGTTCTAATGGTTTGGGCTTCTCTGAGTTTAAGGAATTACTGATCTGCCTGCTCCTTTTGCAGAGCAAAACTAGGAGAAAGCATCACGGTTCTGTCATTTCATCTGCTTGAATGCCAAATACTAGACCAAACTTAACCTTCGGCAGCGGTTTAACGGTGTGGTTCTGTAGCTGACTGAAATCAGTCCTGTACTGGTTTGCTCTCTTCTCTGCCCTGCAGCTGTGCGCTCTTCTTGTGTGCTGCTTCTGGTGCTTGCCTCTCCCTTCAATTGCCTGATACTGCTTGCTAAGCCAGCAGAAAACGTCTTGGAAAAAGGTAGCAAATATTTGCTTGATGACTTAAAGAACTGAATGAGGTCAGCAAGGTGGCAGTGCCAAACCTGGGGTGGAAGTATGTCTTGTGTGAACATGTGTGATTCCATGAGATGGGCGAGCCACCTGAACAGCTCACCACTGCCAGGGAAAGTGTTCCCACATATGGTATGGTGCCACCTCCATGGTTTTGGCTAGCCTGTTGACTCACAGCTTTCATGTGGAGATTCCCAGAGGATTCCCTGTTGTGGCTCTCTGTGACTTGCCCAAACTACTAATTGGAGAGGAACAAAACCTCAATCCTTTCTGTAGTTTAAACAGAAGTTGTTCTGGGTTTTGTCTTTTTTTTTGTCTTTTTTTTTTTGCTAACAGAAGCCAGAGAACTCAATGCACCTGAGAATAAAGGTACTTGGAAAGCAACATCCTGGACTAAGACCCTTTTTTGGAAGCATCTTTTGTTCGGGTTAAGGCACAACAGTAAACCACGAAACACAGGTTTTAGGCCGGTGGGAAGGGATGCAGTTCCCCTGAACGTCCACTGGGCTCCTCTGCTGTTACAGTCAACAGAAGTACCTTTGAGCGCTTCCTACACTGAACCGAGCTAGTTTCCAGGCAGGAGTCGGTATTGTTTCTGTCCAGAGGTCTGTATTACCAAACCTGACAGGTGTCACGGGGGTTATTCTGGTCTCAGTACTATTTTGAATTTAAAAAAAAAAAAAAATAAAAAAAAAAAATCCTGGAATATTAAAAATATCTGAGAAGAAAAAGGTGTTCAGAGGTGCTGTAAATCCTCTTACGTAGCACCGGTCTGTTTTTCCAGGCTGTCCAGATGATAGGTTATGAGTGATACTGAAGCTCAGAATTACACAATGACTATTGTTAGACTTCTACAATAAATACAGTGCCCTCCAGTTGCAAGGAGATTTCTTTTCCTATTCGTGTTTATTTTCTGTCCAAGTGAATCAAGACCTTAGTTTTATATATTTTCTTTATATAAACATTTCGCTGTTTTTTTTCAAGTGTTCATGAGAAATGTGACAAGTTGTCCACCCAGGTCACAAATGCAAGCATAAATAGCTGCAATTTAACATCAATAGTTAGCAAGCAAGACACCCCCAAGGTAAGGAGGCTGATACAAAAAAAATAAAAGGCAGCAAGGTATTAAAGATGCACTATTTGGGGGTCTATGGATATAATTTAGGCTTCACAACAAGGTCAGACTGATTTAATTCTCTCTGCAAAGGTCAGTCTAAGGCCTGGCTGTACTAACCTCTGTGCTCTCCATCTGTCTGCACTCTAAGCCAGACACTTTGAATAGGTGATTGTGTGTTCATGACTGGATGCAAGCACATTGAAATTACCTCCAGATCTAGGCCTCCAAAAGGATTTACTTGGAGTAGTAGCTGGTACCTGTGGTGCTTTACATTTGGCTGCTGCTTCGAAGTGCTGTGAAGAACATTTGATGCTCACCATTTCCTAAGGCTGCAAATGCTGATGAGTATTCAGATTCATAAACGAGTCACTGTAGTATCCTAAACTCTTTATGCAGGTTTATGCTATGAGTGTGGTGGTTTTCTGGGTTTTGTAATTTTTGTTTTTCCCCAGTAGTGGTAACTATACAGTCAAGTGTAATGGTGGGGGGAGGAAGGCAACCAACCTTTACAGTAGTTCTCCAAAATGACAAAAAATTAAGAACCTGGTGTTTGTGGACATCGTTATTTGATAGCTCAGATCTTTTAAAAATCTTCCTTCATAAGCAAGGAATCCTAAGGAATCCTTTAAAAATAATTGACAGGACAAAACAAATATGCACTGTGTTGATATTTGTTAGTTTCTTGCTGCTTTTTTTCACTTTGTGCTAAACATTACTGAATTCTCTTTTCATTTTAAGTAGGAAATGGGTTTATTAATCTGAATGCAGCAACTAGAGAAAATGAGAGATATGTATGTAGCTCACTGAAATAGCCTCCCCTCTGTCATGTCCTCCCCCACCCCCTCAGGTAAATAGTACTTGCTTTTGTGGAAAAAAAGAGCTGTAAGTTCAGTGGATGATACACTTAAAAAGAGTAAGAGGCCTAATTTTTGCCTGTATAATTTGGACTACAGGGAGGTTATGAATCAATATTGTTTTCATTTTAGGTAGAGGGCATACAGGTAAAACTACATAAAAAGGTATAAGTAATGAAATGCACTATACTAAAACCAAAACCAACCAACCAAACCCCCCCCAACAACAACAACAACCAAACAAAGAAAAACCCCAACCCAAAACAAAACAAAGAAAAAACCGACCACCATCACACAAATGGCTTCATGCAGTGCCCTTGTTCTCTGAGGTACTCTTAAGTATTCCTTAAGTACAATGCTTATATACACCTGGTGTATGTAATTATTTTAAATTCATACATTAAGCAGGTTCAAAAGTTAAAAAGAGGGATCTGGTTTGGAACCACCAACATTCGAATCAAGGAATTCAGAGCTTAGGATGTAACTCTAGAGTATTTTGTCCTGTGTTGTCTCAAGCCTACCTTCTGTAAAGTCACCTAAAAAGGGAGAATTACAAGAACAATAATGTAACAAAGTAATTTTAAATCAGATTTTCAGATTTTTGCCTGTATTGCTCAGTTTAAATAATGCCCCTAAATTCTGATCTTAAATGGCAAAGACACTGTTTCCCCCCCCCCCCCCCGGTATCTTATGAAATCAGCTATTGCTCTTGTGCATGATGTGCACTGATAAATCAGAGATAGTACACAGCTGTCAAGACTGCTTTTTTAGATTAGATGAAGGTAGGGAGAGAATCTGTACAGAGATTACAAAAATATTCAGGAAGGTGGTGCACTATAGAAATACCACCACGCCCCCCCCCACCCCCCCCATCACATTTGATGCCTGGTCCTACACCCCCATGCACACAGATGCGAGTGCACACACACTTCTATTTACCTTCTAAGAGACAGCACTGGTGGCCAGCTTGCCTCTTCAGGTTCAAGGGTTGCTAGAACATCTCTTTTGGGAAGTGTGCTGGTGTGCTTGGATTAGCCACAGGGAATCACTGGGGAGTGAGACAAAAGTCACCCCACTGCGATATGAACACAGCCTCTGTGAGGTCCTGTCTGGCCAAAGGAGCTGGTATGTGAACTTGGGTTCTTTTCACTGAGTGGGTATTTTTAGAGGAATGACTATTTGTGGTATTGTTGTCTAACTACAGGAGTATTAAGGTATTCATTACACCAACTGTTTGCTTTAAAATACTTTGTGGGTGAGTTTTTATTGCTCAGGAATGGCGCCAGATGGACAGTCCTGAGGAACAAAGTCCTCACGCTATCTACAGAACGCAGGTATGGCACAAGCAGTGGCACATGAATTTTTTTTCCTGTCTTTGTCACCAGCTCGATCTCTGGAAGCACAATCTCAGAAGGAATAGGGCACCCCGGAGTCTGTGCCTCTTCAGAGGAACCAACAACAGGGCCACCTACTGAGGTGCCAACATTGGAGACCTATTTGAGGCAACTCTATTGGGCTTTTCCCAGAGGTTACTTGGGATGAGACTCTTGGCAATTTCTTAAAGTACCTGCCTTCCTAGAAGCAGTGGCAGGTTTTGGAAACGTGAATCCACACCAAACAAACCTTACAAATATTTCTGACTCCAGTCCCTTCAGCTGTCACAGGCCTTTTTGAATAGGTTCTATCCCTTCATTTAGGGGAGGGGCACAGTTTCCAACAGGTTGAGCACTAGTTAAGGAGGTGCTAATGTCCATACTTGTGTCAATACTGTAGCCATTCGCGCAGAGCAAAACAATCTCTTGTGCGTCCTTCCTTAATGACAGTGCCTGCGCTTTGTTTATCAGATGGCTATTGTGAATGCTCTGTAACACAAAGGCACCGTCGTTCATACTTGCCATCCACCTTCTTGCTTTCCTGAAAATGCCACCAGCCCTGGCAACTCTCAGGAGATGTGCTCATCTGTTTTCTAGCCTTAGTAGAGTCTAAGGCTACAGAATGGCATAGGTATAGAAAAGAAATGCTGATCAAACCCTTTATGTGGTCACAATATTGGGAAGTTCCACCATAGTGTGGTAGGGTGGTGTTCTACTGTGACAATTTCTTCAAAATTCAACACTGCTTCTTGAGCTTTGCTTACATTCTGTGCACTCGAAAATGAGGTCAAAAAGAAAAACTCTTGAGTCTCATAAAAACGTATGGTATTTCTCAGCATAGTGGGGAGTTCTGAGCTGGCCTCACACTGTACTCGTAGGGGCTATAGGAGTTGAAGGGTTCAGGCTTACCTTGTCTCAAAGCACGCATTTTCCCTTTGAAAGAGAAAAATCTTCTGCCACAACAACGGGCAGCTACTTTTTGATCGTGGACTTGTAGCATTTTTTCATGTGTGAGACATGACACACTCTGTCAGGCCACTGTATTCAAACTTCCCCTAATATATTTCATTTTTATTAGTGATGGAGGCCAGGTGGTTTGAATCTTAATGCTATGGGGTGATCTGTATGTGAGGGGTGAAACATCACGGCGTGTGCTATGATGCAGCCATTGCAATGAGCTTACATGCTTTGCATGTAAATCTCGAGGTGTTTGCTCTGCCCAGACCCATCGAGGCATTTGTGGCAATAAAAATGTGAGAGGCACAGGCCACTTTTATACCATTGTATTTTTCTTTCCTATTGTTGTTTTTGATTCTGCTCTTCTCTTACATTGTGTTTATACTCGTGCCAAGTTCCAAGGGAGCAGAAAAGCTGTTCCTTGTATTGTTGTTATTTTTTAGCAATGCTTTCAACGAGTTGGTCTTTCAGGGAGCAAAAGATGTCAGGCATTAAGCAGATGAAGTCAAATTTCTGCATTGCAGAATTACTGGCTGACACGTGCTTGCCCTGTGGGGTGGAACTGTAACAATTCACAGCTCTCCTGTCCTCGTGCTTCTTGTGAAACTCATTCCAAGTCAAGATGTTGGCATGAAATGGAATAAACAGATTTTTAAAAGTGTGGGTTCCCAGGTGCATAAAGCTGAAGGACAGCAAAGAAATAATTCCAGTTAAGTAGGGAAAAAAAAAACCAAAACAAACAAACAACCCCAACAATGCTTGTTTGTTCTCTTTGTGACAGTGCTTGTGTGGTGAGCCAAGCTCAGGGAGCAGCCACTTTTAGTACGGATGGTTTCCCTAAGTGCTTGCAGGGAGTCCAGTTCCTGGTGCAGACTAGGGCAGGCACTGCCCTGCTGTGGGGCCTTTCTTCTGGGATGGGCAGTGGCCTCCCTGTGCATTGAGCTGATTTTGGAGCATTGACCCCACAGTGCTTGGGCAGGTCACTCAGTTTCCAGGCACAGGAGGAATGTGTTGTCAGAAGTGGCAAAGCTCCACACCAGAGGAAGCAATCCCACTTGGTTCCTCTTTTTTTCTCTCCAAGGAGCAGGGGGAAGAGAGGGGACAAAGATTAATTTATCTTGTGATAGACACTAGTGATGTGAAGTGCTACATAAAAGCTGGGTAACATAACACCTTCTCTTTTCCCTCCCAACAAAGAACTAGAACAAGTTGTATACTCTCCTTTACCCATATTTTGGCATCTTGGGGCACACAGAGATCTCAGTCTGGCTCACAATCAGAGGCAGTTTCCAGAGTATCACGTGGGAAGTAGGATTAAGTTTTTAATCCCTGAAATTAAAGAGGACATCTTATTTAATAGGGGGGAAAAATATACACTGGGACATGTGCAGATAATTAAAACAAACAACGTTTAACAGTGTGGACAAAGTCCTGACCTGAAGCATGATGAACTGTACCAATGCCTTTCATACAGTCAGAAGTTTATGGTGTTCTGGAGTGTTGTTTATGCTACTATAAAAAAAGGTGAGAACATATATTCAGTTACTTTCTCTTTCCCCCCATTGAGCAGATGGCAATTCATAGCTCAAACTGTTTTTTTTTTTTTAAGCCATTTCACATTTTACTAATAAGTACAATATGCTTTTCAACAACAAGCCATGCTCAGGCACTTCTGCAAAGGTTATGTGATTGCTCAGGTAGCTCAGAAAGCAAAGATCTTATGAATCTTTCTGCATTGTAAGTGCAGATATTTTCTGGTTACTTCTCATGAAGTGGAAAACACTATCTTAAAACCTCCCCTCCTTGTTTTAAATTGTGTCTTGTTTTGGAGGTCACAGATAATAGAGCACTTAGTGTAACTGTCTAGATTTGAGGTTGTTTCCATGTTCCTGGTAGAACAAACTACACTTTTTAAGGAGCTGAATATCCTTTATATTTTAAGTGTATAATAATGTGTAGATGGCTATTGGGAAGAGTGAATAAATACTCAGCTATTCTATTTCAGGAAGTTTTGATGCTTTAGAACAAAAACTGTTAGTACTGCATGCACTGGAAAATTCTCACCATTGCATCTGTGGTTTTATCAAAACCTGTTAAATTAGATGAGTGCAGAAATAAGGAAGGGTGGGTTTTTTTATTATTAATTGACACTCATTTTTAGCTGGCATGTGGTGGCAGGTTCTCCAAACAAGCCTGAGACACAGATTAGGACTGAAAGTTTCGGAAATGTTCGACATCTTTGTAGTGCTGTGGAAAGGAAGCGCAATATTAAACTGACAAATTGAATAGATCTATTTTTTTTTTCCTATGTAATTCACAGTTTCTTCCTATTATTTTTTACTACCTGTGGAGATAAGGCAAAACAAATTCCTCCAAACACAGAGAAATATATTTCCAGGTACTTTTCCCATTAAGTAATATCTCTCCCTTATACATATGCACTGCCAAATATTTCTCATTCCTTTTCAGCGCTGCATCTACAGCCAGAAGAATTGGCTATGCAGGCATTGCAGAACCAACTCTTAATATACGTGCTGTGTGCCTAGCTATAGATGCACAGGAAAGCCTATATAATAATTCATCCGCATATTTTATCTCGTAATTATAATTTTACATAAGCTGTTACATAATCTCCAGGCTGGTATGCGATTTTGAAAAATGTGGTTCTGTCAGAATTCTCTGGAAGAAAAATAAAAACAGTGCTGGTGAATTTCCTGGCAATGGAGGATCACACGGGAATATTAAAGCACGGGGTCTGTCTCAACGCTAAAAGCCACTTTGACTGTTATTGAACATGTAACTCACACCTTAGGAGGGATGAAGAGCACCTCTGGCAGCATCGCTGCTGCTCCAGTGCCAGGGGCAGGCAGCCGGGGGTCCCGGAGCACTGCCGGGAGCAGCATGTCCCTCCGGCCCCGCAAACGCCCTCCCCATAAAAAAAAAAGAAAAAAGAAAAAAAAAAAGGAAAAGGGGGGGGGGGGGGGAGGAGGGGGGGCGAGGCGGGGGACGGCGTGGGCCGAAGAAAATCTTCGTGATTTTCTGCAGAAGCTCGGTTCCAGTCGCTGAAGCATGCCTGAGCGGTCCCGGTCCCGGCCCCCGACAGGTGTGGAGCGGGGCTGGGGCGGGGAGGGGGCCCCGGTACCGAGAGCCGGCGCTGCACGCCGCCGAGCTCAGCCCTCCTTGTACCTTCCTTCGGGGGCTGAAACAACAGCGGCTTCAAAACGTTCCCGGTGCTGCGAATGAAACGGGGCAGGAGGGAACCCACCGTAAAAATAAAACCGAAATAGCCCTAGCATGCCGGGAGAACTACGGAGTGAGCTGGAAATAGAAAAACAATCGGCTGGAATCACCAGGCTTTCATTCCCGATAAGCAGCAAGCTTTATAATTTCCAGGTGTTGGGGAAAGCCGTTGTCTTATAGTTTATAAATCCCTACTGGGGGGAGGGAAGGAGGGAGGGGGAGAATCTTTGGAGGTGAATGAAATATCAAATCACAAGGCTCTATGCAGATTTATGATTGCATAAGAGGCTCGGTCATTTCCATATATTGAAATGTGCTGTCCTTTCTGAGACTGCCCAGCCCTTGGAGGGAGAGAGACGCTTGGTTCTGCCTTGATCAATGCTGACTGTGAAGCATGGAGGAGGAAAAGGGGGGGACCAGGCTGGCACCAGATGGAGCAGGGTCTAGGGAAAGGTCAAGGTTAGCTCAGGCTGCTATTGAATCGGTTGCAGCCTCACAGATAGATCTCTGCCTCGGAGGCACCCACTGGGGCTTCTCAGAATCAAATCTAATAGAAAAGGCAGTCACAGAATGAAATCGCTTCATCTGAATGCTAAAATTGTTATTAAGCTACATTAGAGAGATACTGGGCACGTGATTACCAAAAAAGGAAGCATGCCTAGCAGTTTGTGACTGAAATAAAAGCTGTGAATATGTTGATACCATCTACAATGTGCAAGGATAATAGATAACAGGAGAGAGGGGCAGGGAGAGCCTGTGTGTGTAACGAACAGATTAACATATTGATGCGTATGTACGTCTCTGTGTTATTTGTATAGGTGTCTGCATGGGGGTATACTTGTACATCAGTGGATTGCAGCACTCGACTTAGCACAAGTGCTGCAGTGGCCATGATCCTCAGCACTTCAAGGATGCTTGTTAATTGATTTGGATGGCAGTTATGGACCAAGAAGTAAGAGAGCACTCAGATGAGAGGTTTGGTGTTGGGTCCTTGCAGGACTTTGCCTGCAGCCGCCCTCAACTTGTGTCACAGTGCTGTATTGTCATTGGGATTGGTGATTTGAAGTCCTTGTGGAGGCATAGGGCTTGGGCATTGTTTCAAGGCCTCTCCTTTTCTTTCTTGTCTCAGGCAAAACTTTCTGAAGAAACACTATTAGGTACTATAGGTGTGTGCACACCCCTCAACTGGATACGGGAGCATGATGCAAGTGCACACACACATTTGGAGCAATGATGCTGACAGCTGGCTTTCAGATATCAAAGTGAGTTCTTCCCATTCACCATCTCCTCCTCCTCTACAGCACAGATATATCTTAAAAGAAGGATTTAGTCTTGTAAAATAAATGCTGGCTATACTAGATTAAACATGATGACTGCACTCCAAGGGTTAATAAATTTAGAATTAACAGATCATCCCAGCTTGATACAGCTACTATAGATGATTTAATATGCAGCCTAAGCAGGTTGACAGTCAGCTCACAGATGCAGATAAGATCAAACAGTCTCTTGATTCAATAGATTGAATGGTTGTACTGAGTGTCTGGAAGGCAAGTGACAGTATGTATGTGGCAGGGGTTCTGGTAAAGAAGGGCTTCGATTCCCCACTGCTGTGCACTGCACTGTTTTTCCTTTTCTAGCGGTCAACCTTTTCCAGCAATCAAACCTGGAGTTAACATCAAAAAAACCCTGTCTCAAATATAGTTCAGGAGAGTTATTGGAAGTTTTCAGTAATGAAAATCTTTGCACTTTAATAGTAATCACCATTACTATCGCTACTCTGCACTTCAGCTTCCTTCTCTGCGGACAAGGCCACAGCCACTCACTCCATCCCACTGCGACTCTCATCTGTCCACAGCCTCTAATTGTCTGTCCAACCAGTCCCCTTCCCTGGTAGACTTAAATACACAGTAAAAAAGGGATTCTGGGGGCAGACTGGTGACACCTCACCTTGAGGTTTGGGGAGTACAATCTTGTCCTGATATGATCCATGGTCCAGAGGCTTCAGCCTCTATACCCTCAGTGGGTATAGAGTGATAACAATTTCCCTGCTTGCCTTCTCAGTTCTCTTGCTTTTTGGGCTTAAAAGTTAATGTCTGTAGTAACTCTTACGTGGTTTATGTTTTTCTTCTTGCTCTCCTGTCTTAGTTAAATGAGAACATAAACCAATCCTCATAGAGGCTGGTGGGCAATGAGATGACAAAGTGGTCTCTAACAATTTTTATGATTAGATCAAGAGTAAAAGCTCCACCTGAATGATTAGATTTTACCATATGAACACGTTTCCAGGCAGTTTTCAAAATGCATATTATTTATTCAATAAACTATCAAAGAACTGAACTTCATGTGTTATGTGAGGCCACTGCCATACTGATAGGAGTATTTGTGTTTAAATTCCTGCACATCTGAACACTTAGAAATTAGCTGTCTTGTTTACTTAGGTGGTTTTCTAAACACCCAAATGCTCAGCCCCTGGTCTTGATGAATAAATAAAAGAAAAGGTTGGCATAATAAGCAATGCTGCTTTGAATTTACCAAAAGAGCAAATCCAGAGTCCACACTGTGATTTTTAAATTGATCTCTCATACTTCTGCAAACATTTACCTGCGAATTATGTTTTAATTTGAAAAACAGTGCTTCCTTTTAATCCTTCAAAACCCTGAGATTTAGACGGTGTCCGCCTGTGTTTCAGGCTAAAAATCCACGAGTGATCTCAGAGGTTCCTGAATAGGTCTGCCATCCTACGCAGGGATGAGCTTGTCCTTTCTCCACCCTACTCCCAGGGCTACCTCTCAGGTGAGTTGATGTGAGACATGAAAACCTTAACATTATAATTAGAGGTGCTATCAAACTGCCAGTGCTTCTTGAGGTAACAAAGAGGACTCAAATCCCCCTTCCCAAAAAGATGATGAAGCAGAAAAGCTCCCAAACGCACCCAAAAAAGCCGTGGCAGCGAGCTCGAACACAGGCAGGAGCGAGTGGGAATCACAGCAGCGCTCTCCTCGCTGCCGATCCCTGTTCCGGGGCCCCCGCGGAGGCTAACCCGGGAGAGGTGAGGGGGTACTCGAACTCGGCCGCAGAGAGGCCCCGCGCATAACGCTCCCCCTCTCCCCCCGCGGCGGCGGAACCAGCGAAACCAGTTATCTGGCAGCAATTTGCATATTTATGGTACCTCCTGCCGTTCTTCGTGATTGCTTTACAGGCGGGAAACGTAGCAGAAAAATACAGAACCCTCGCTTAAAAAAAAAACCAACCACCACAAAAACCAAACAACAAATAACCAACCAAGCCCCAGCGTGCACAGGGGCTCTGACAGAAGAATAAGCTGTGTAAAGCCCCCGGCAGGAAACTTGTTTACCAAACAGTTTTTTGTCTTAGGGTAGGAAGGCAGTCGTGGTTCTTGTTGGTGTTTTAAGTTCCGAGGTCCGTGCTTCTGTGCAAACTGCTGGTGAAAAGCACTGATCGTTTCAGGAGAAAAAAAATAATTAGCCTCGTCATATTCAGGGAATGTATACATCCAAGGGAGGAGTCAGTCCCTTGGAGAACGGCAAAAGCATTCAATAGTCTACTTTAAAAGTATAGTGTCATGGTACATATATTTTTCAGTCCCACTCATAAGCAAAGTACAAATGTGCAGTAAGGGTTTGTATATAAAAGCTAATTAGGTCTCAGTAGAGAATAGTTTCATTTTTATTGGCTCCGAGTACAATGGCTGCCTAAGATATACCTCAGCTCCGAGACACTTCTGGCCTTCCTCGTAGAAGCTGCTGTGGCTATGTCCCCATATATGTACATGTTCAGCTGTCTTCAGTTCTGGGGAGCATGAACCAGGGTGCCCGGAAGGCTGTAGCTCACCTTACCCCTGTGCTGAGGAGCCCTTTGAAGCTGTTCGGGAGGGGGGATTGTAGCCGATCACATTGCTCCAGCCACATCTAGACCAAACTTCTCCTTTCTGCTGGTGGGAAATTGCACTTAGAGGGTGTGATGATATGGCCGGTATTTACCCTGCATTACCTGTAGTGCCTATCAGCATAACATCTGAAGGTGGTGGATTTCAGCATGGGCAACCTATGGAATCTCATCTCTCTCCGTGTGTCTACATCTATTTCTCCCTTTAATTGCACTCAGACACTGCCCAACTTAGTACAATAGGGCACATTAAATTGTGAATGCATTAATTACAGTATGGTAATATCAAACATTGTATGTATTTCTGATTTCTGCATTTAATTTTCATTACTTTTTCTTTGTTGTTGTTTAAATGCTGAAGGAATTGTTGCTCACCAAACAATTCCTTTAGTACAATAACTCCCTCCAAACCCAGCATTCATACTTAATGCACATCAGCTTTCTATGTCACAGTATACAATATTCTTGCATGTTATTTTAATTGAGTGAAATCTTATTCATATTGGTAGTAGACCGCATTCTTTTCACTGCAGTCACGATTCATACTGTACAGTAAAAATTATATGTGCTGACAATAACAAATCGTTGCAAAACTATCCAAACTGCTCAAAGGAGTGGGCTGTTATCACAGCTTATTCACCATTGCTCCAGCACCTCTCTTCACTGCATCTTTCCATGCAGCTTTGGGCTATATAACAATACACTCTTCTGTCTACAGAGAGTTGCATTAAAATATTATTGTGAGCATTCTAACAATTAAACTGAAATTCAGCACAGAATAAATACGGCCAGGAAGAACATCCACGGTAAATCTGTCCTTATTTTTCAATGCAGAAACAGAGCTCTGCTATCTCAACAATTAATTCTTTTTCCTCTGGATCCTCACTCAAACTAAGTCCTGTTCTGCAAAGCATGTGCATTTTTTTTCCTTGCTAAAGCTAAACTTAAATGTCACCTGAAATAGTAATGTAAAGCGAATACAGGGAATGATGATTGTGTGTGTTAAATTTCAGCTCAATACATTCTAAGTAACTAAAAGCTGAATCTCTAAAAAGCAACGCAATAGAAGTTATTTATTGAAGATGCTAAGCCGCTAGTCTAACAGCATGCTTGAGTCCATGCTTATTACAAACATATAAGTACAGCTGATGTGCCCAAAGAGAAATATGTGTTTAAGAATTGTGCAGTACCCAAGGCCAAGTAGATTCTTCTGGAAGGGGATATATCAAGCAGGGTTAGAGAAGAAAAACCCTTTTTTATTGCACTGTCCTTCTCTGTTGTCCCTCATACCAAGTGTGCTAAGAAGCAGCAGCATACAAGAAAATAACTAAATCTTTCTTCAGCCTGTGCAGCAGAATTTCTCAATGGAAATAACGTTTTTGATTGTTGATAGTGGGTTTCTCAGATAGTGAAGTTTATTTTATTTTTCAATTCTACTTAAAAAAAAAAAAAAGGAAAAGAAAAGGGAAAAAAAAAAGGAAAAGAAAAGGGAAAAAAAAAAGGGAAAAAAAAAAGAGGTACAGCTGGTTTTATTCTTCAAGACAACACATTTGCAGTTCCTCCTTTTCCCACCTGTCACATCCAGAATAAGGCTTTTCAGATTTCCTCGTAGGGAGAGTTTGAGTCCCTGGGATATAATCTTGCACAGAAGTGTGACAATCTTCTTATGATACTAAGAAGGTCTTGCTCATAAGCAACTGCTGTGTTACAAGATCAGTAGATGCCCCATATATTTGGTCAAGATCAGACTGTGTCTGCCCACCTCTCCTGCCCTTCCTCACTGATGAACAGATACTTTGGAGATGAAGTGTGACTGTGTGCCATTGTTAGACATGCTGTTACTTTAAACCTTGAGCTACAGCCTGTTTGTAACTGGTTTGAACCTTACTAAGAGTTTGCCCCTTCAGGGCTCAGTCCTGGCCTTACTCTTTCCTACCCGTGCAGATGCTCATAATTTCTGAGTTCAGCTGCCTCGGTGCTGGTGGATGCTTTCTCTGCATGGCCTGCATGGGCTGTAATTCTGCACCTTGTCCTAGCCAAGCGAGAAAATGACTCATAAAAGACGTTCGTGTCAGTGACCTCTTCTCCTTATGGCTCACAGGTTTGAAGTTAGTGACCTGCTTAGGTAAATGACTTGGGATCTCAGCAGCGACTCTAAAGCAGCGACTCTAAAGCACCAACTTCTCTGGGATTGTGACATCATCAGTTTCTGTGAGGCCAAATAGAGTAGCCCTGATGAACAGCGGATTGGGATGTGGGGAGCATATTTCTCACAGTGCATTGTTTCAGAATGACCTGCACACAATAGCCCTGCAGTGGGATAGCCTGATGCTGCAGCCTGGCTTGGTCAAAACTCTTCCGGAAACTGTTGGAGATGCTACTCATGTTCCTGCTCTGTAACTGTTTGTTGAGGTGGGCTTAATGGCTTGTGGCTTATCTTTCTAGCCCTGACTCATCATCTCTTTCTGTTAGGAGACTCTTTTGAGATAGATTTAAGGGCCATTTCTTGTTTGTGGTCTTTTATCCGTGTATGGCTACACACAGGTGGGAAGAGTGGCATATATTGCCCATGAACTCCTCGGGGTAGCTGTAGCTTTAACATGGATACTTACATACATGCTGATATGGAGCTTCAGAAGAGCTAGAAGTACCAAGTTCATACCCTAGATGTCAGTAAAAGAAAAAAAGCATTAAAGCCCATTAAAAATTGTTTTATAAAGGTCTGTGAATCAAGCAATGGGTTAGCCAATTATTCATCAGATAATTCCCTATATGGACTGACAGTTTGAGTCCCAAGTTTCAGCTCAATCAAATTTACACAGCCCAAGTTATAACCTCTTCAAGATGGGGATTGTAACAGGAACACTGATAGACCTTAACTACTGTGTCTCTTTAGTAATGAAAGCTCAACTATTTCACTTGTGTGGTGGCTGCGGGTGCTGCTATAATTAAGACTGTATGGATTTACATTATAGGTCAAGTTCTGGGAGGTTTTAAAACACACATAGTTTAAATCATGTTGGTTTGAAACCTAGGGTAGAAACTATTAGGGACAAGTTACATGTTTCCTTATTAAACCAAACCAAAAAAACAAAACGATACAAAATGACAAATAGTTCAGTAAGTGCTAGAGGAGTACAAACTAAACCCACTTTGAATCAAACATTTGATTAAAATGAGATTTTTATGGGCATTTACTAGTGCATTCCCCCTGCCCGCCCACACATAAGCAGAACTGCATTCTTCAAAGGAGGGGTTTTGCATCTGAAATCTGTTTCCTGAGCACTTTTTGAAGTCATCCCCAGAAAGTCCAGTTCAGGGCTCCATCATGCTGGTTCAGTGCAAGCAAAGGCAGGCTAAAATCCCAAACCTTGCTGAAAAAGCCTCCCTGAGTTCAGGGGTTTATTCTGGGTTCTGCCTAGGGCAAGCTGACAACAAAATCTGTCACCTGGCACTCAGATGTTTGTGATCCTGCACAGACTTGCTGCTGTGCTCACTAGTAAGCACTTGCAGATTTGGAGTTTATTTTGAGCCTTTATTTTTAAAAGAAGGGAAAAAAAAAGAAGAGAAAAAGAAAAGCAGCATGCCCAAGTTTCTGATGCATTATACTAATGCACGTACTATTTAGAGAACGTGCAAGTCCTCTACTCATTCATGGGGAGTTAGCCGGGTATGATAAGAGTTCCACCCACGTTGCCTCTGCCTGATTGAGCCTATCAAGATGGTGTCGGAAAGCACCCCGTGTGCTCTGCTGTTACATAACACAGCCCAGCTCTGGGGAACTGGCAGAATTTTGGAATTTGTGTTTGGTCCTAATGTTCTGTACGGAGTTGGCAAGTGAGATTCCTGCTTCAAATGAGTGACAGTTGGAGTTTCAAAGCAGGAACATTTGCCCACCGAAGCTGCTGAACTCACCCACTGCCAAGTCTGTCGCTAAATTAGCAGACAGGCAGGGACAGCAGTACATGGTGTGAACTGTGTCACACTCCTTTGCACCTTTGGGTCCCAGTCCTGGGCGGGAGGACCACGTGCCTACCAGCAAGATGGAGGAAGGCCACACTTCTCAATTTTAGGCAGCTTTATGTTCCCTTTTATGGTAACCTCTCAGCATCTCACATGCTTGAATGGAAGGAGAATTACGCTATTTTTCAGAATGAGCTGAGGCATGAGGAAAGGGACAGATTTAAATGTTAACCTAATTTTTACTATGTCAAGTGTTCTCACCTGGGCCTGCCCTGCAGGTTATTGCCCTTGCCTGGAGATGGCAGAGCGGGATGGGTGCCCATGTGTGCCCTCAGCTGCTCCAGGATGTTTGGCTTCTCAGGTGTTCTGTTTGGTATTGGACAGCTCAAGATGGACATCTCACAATGCAGATCCTTCTCCAAGGTTGACTTACCCTTGAAGGCAGCCTGAAAACCACCATGGCCCTGCTTTCAGCATACCTTGTAGTTTGATCCCACACAGCAAACATCTGGGGCTACATTTCCTCTGACTTTGCTCTAGGGCTGGTAGTCCATAGCCAAAGAGCAACAGGTAAGATGGCTGGGGGTGACAGCACCTCATACTGCTGAGGCAAAGGTTGTGGAGGAAGAGGTAAGTCACAAATTTGTGTCAATCCTTAGAGCCTGATCAGTGGGCTCTCTTTTAGTGTTGGTCTGGGTGTGTTTTCATCTACCAGCATATTAAGATGTTAGCAGTCACTATTTGAGCATTTGTTTTTAATTGTCATGCTCACTGGGTTTGTTAGCATGATGAACCAGAGCGACACTGCTGTGTAACAGGTACAGCCAAGGCTAACGATGGTCTTTGTGTCGGCGCTGTGGTACTGGTTGTGCGTGAAGCAGGGAGTAGAGGAGATAGTGCAGGACGAGCAGGGCATGAGGTGCAGTGGGGAAACGGCGAGGGAAGACATTGCCTTCTATCCCACGACTCCCCCAAAACGCTAGCTGGCCCCTGATCTCTACACCTGGCCCTGTCTTCGCCACTGGCGCCGGGGCCAGCTTGGAGGCCCCTCACCCCACCCCCCCCTCCACCGGCAAGCGGGAGGCAGTCCCCGTGGGGCTCACCCCACCGTCAGCAGTCCCTCCCACTGCGCCGAGGGCCATCCACCCCCTTCCTCCCGTTTCCCGGGGTGGGGGTGTGGGGGGCAGACAGATGTGCATCCGGCGGCTTGCGGCGGGGGTGCTGGGGGGACGGGACTCGTCGGGGCGCGGAGGCTGTGAGGGGTGAGGTTGAGGCCGGCCCTAAGGCTTGGAGATGCCCCCGTAACTCTCCCCATTACGGAGGTAGAGCCTCGACGATGGGGCAGAGGCTGCAGCAAACTGCCTCGCAAGAGCTGTTTGTTGACCACATTCACGTTCCGAGCCCTGAAGCTAAAAGCACTTTACACCATAAAATAAAAGCAGTGTCTTTTTTTCTAAAAGGTTACGTCTGGAGGCCACGCTGCTCATACTTCATACAGAAAACTACTGAAAGGGCTATGAAATCCTCTATGATTTACACTCCCTCTCAGTGCATTAGGATATACATCTACTCGACTCTAAAAATACTGTGGAGTTTCTAACCGACGTGAATATATGTGCATTATTTCAGAAAGTCTGTTAGAAAACTTGTCAACACATTATAAAGCATAAACCAGGACTCGGCCATTACATACAGAGATCAGAGGCAGAATATATACTGCAGGAAGTACTGAGAAAAGTCCCTCCATTCAAAAAAGGTCTATTAGCTAAAAGTTTACACACAATGTACACCAAAGGGTTCAGGGAGAGCTTGTGGACCGTAATTACAAGACATAAATGGAATCAGTGAGGGCTTTACGGTCCCCAGCGCAGATAACTGGGATGCCAGAAAATAATTTTAATATTGTCATAATTTATTACCCACTGAAAGTCACATCAAGGATTGTAAATACAGTTACTTCACGTCCACGACTGCTCGTTAAACATCCTTGTTCCTTTCTCCTAAAAATACAATAAAATACAAACCCACCTGCGTTATTAATCTGTGGTTATGCCATGTTAAAAATGTCTTCTGACTCCTTTTCTTTCTTGAGGTTTGTTATCTATCGCATGACAATGAAGCGGTGGAAGAGGGGGATATACGCGGGGGGGTGGGGTGGGGATGCATAGCACTACTGCGATCAAATGCCAATATTAATAATTATCCAGACAGGATGAAATACAGGTTTTAAAGCTGCGAGTTCCCTTTTAATTCGAGGCGTTTTACGGTGCTGGAATTAAGGGTACGCTAACAGTAGGAACATCCTCACTGCCATTCATGAACGCATCTGTAAAATTAGCTCCTCACTGTATGTTTGAAGATGCGGTATGGGAAGTCACTTCTGGAATCTCAAACACGGTACGACGATAAAACAGATGTAGTTGTAACTAAGTGCTTAATTTGCGATGATTTTGTGAAGAAAATCAGTGAAACGTTGCCTGTTATATATTGGGGATTGCCACAGACAGATTCTGATACAGGTTGGCACAACTGCCTAATGAATTGTTATTCAGGGGACTGTTAACTGTGAACTGCATAACCTTTCCGGGCTAATAAAGTCATTACTTTTTACACTGGAGCCACCCTGAAAAGCTTTATACGTGCTATTAGATATAAATAAAATTCCGTATCTGTATCTCCGGTACACCCATCTGCCTGTTTCTATACGTTTCATACAGGAACATATGTACGCCTGGTTACGGCAGGCATCCCTTAAAGGCAAAACCCAGGCGCAGTTGCATCGTCACCTGCGGCTAGGTACCCCCCGTAAAGTCACGTAGGACGGAGACTACCTTCCACATGCCCTCCTGGTAGCCCTGGGGGCTGCGGTGACAGCCACGACTGGGCTCGCATGCGGCAGGAGAACGGCGGGGCCGGCGGGCGCGGGCGGAGCCGGGGCAGGGGGTGTGGGCGAGCTGCTGGCGGGAAGCTGAAACGGTTCCACGCGGGAGCCAGTCGCTCTGGGCTGACAGCCCCGGCTGGGCTGGGCTCGCCTCGCCAACATGTCCCAGCCAAGCCCCGTCCACCATTGAGCCTCGGTCCCCTGCCGAGTCCCTCTCCCCGCCCGCCCTTCTATGTTCCCACGGCAGTGTCCAGGCGATCGCAGCTCGTCGAGTTCCAATCTTTCTTACAAGCGGCGAGCAACTCCCGGTCCCCCCCGGTCTCCCGTCCGACTCTCTCCTCCTGCCGGGCCACTGTCCCTCCGCCTCTGTCCTGGGCACTGTTCTCATTCCCCCCTCGCATTCCTTTTGCAGCCACATTTTGCTCCAAAATGCCCCTTCGCCTCCGGTGCTTACTCCTTACTGCAACCTGATCCCTCCCGGTGCCGGCAGCCTCTGCGTCTCTCCGAGTGTTTGGGGCGAAGTTGCAGCCGCTTGTTGCAGCCGCATCCTCCCAACTCCAGTCACTTCTCGGTGCCTCCCGCGCCCCGTCTCTCCCCCCTCCACGCCCTCCCCTAGTGCCAGCCCTCCGCCGGCAGCCCCGCGTTTCGCTTTCGTTAAGAGTCTGTCGCTGCAGCGAGGGCTCGGAGTTCCGCCGGCAGAGAGTGTCCAGACTGGTGGGCGAGAGAAGCCTACGGAGAAAGCTGCGCGATCCCGCCGGCCTTCTCTCCCCTCCACCCCGCCCCGCGGCTTCTTCTGTGCTTTGCCGCTTTCCCGATCGCCAAACTCCGCTCGCTTCTCCCCCCGCGGCGAGAACAGCAGCTCAGCGGCGGGGCAAGGCCGAAGTTTCCCTCTGGTGCCCGCCGCCATCCTCACCACCCACCCGGGGCTGCCGCCGCCGTCCTCAGGGGACGGGCCGCAGCTCCCGGGAGGAGGGGACTCGGCGGCTTCGAGGCGGGGGGGACACATACCAGTGGGGAAGCCGGGAGCCATGTGCCCCCCCCCCCCCCCCCCCGCCTGCTTTTTGGGTGGTCTCCGGTCCTACCTGGCGTCCCCCATCTCTCCCACCTCCCGGCAACATCCCGGGGCTCGCGTGCCCCGCAGCCCCCCCTGCCCGGCTTTTGCTGCTTCATTGATGTATTTGCTTTTGCACGGGGGTGTGCGTGCGTATGCCGCCGCTGCTCGCTTTCTCCCTCTCTCTTCCCTCCCTTTTTTCTCCCCGTGTGCGTGTTTAATTGCCTTCCCTCGCCCCTCTCTCCACTCCCCTCCCGCAGCCGCTCCTCCGCGGCCACTTGCGGGGCAGCAGCCGCCACCTCCGTCCCCGGCCCCATTCGGCAGCGTGCGCAGGGCGGCCGGTGCACCCCCTCCCGCCGCGCCCCCTCCCCTCTCCCCCCTGCGATCACTGTCCATTGGCTTGTCCTGCTCTCTTTTTCATGTCCAGCCCCTGATGAGTGTCCATTGGTGTTGCCTTCGCCTTCCCTCCTCCCCTCTCCCCGGCTTGCCCTGCCCATGTTTTGTATGTCTCTGTCCATCCAGGCTCCTGACGTTCAAGTTCGCAGGGACGTCACGTCCGCACTTGAACTTGCAGCTCAGGGGGGCTTTTGCCATTTTTTTTCATCTCTCTCTCTCCTTCTCTCTCCCTCTCTCTCTCTCTCTCTCCCTCTCTCTCTTTTTTTTTCCCTTGAAAAAAAAAAAAAAAAAAAAAAAAAAAAAAAAAAAAAAGCCATGACTGCTATCCCACAATTCATCTTCCCTGCGCCATCTTTGTATTATTTCTAATTTATTTTGGATGTCAAAAGACATTGATGAAGATATTTTCTCTGGAGTCTCCTTCCTCTCTAACCCGTCTCTCCCGATGTGAACCGAGCGACTCACAAGCCACCGAAGCCACCAACCCACCATGTCGCGCCGCAAGCAAGGCAAACCCCAGCACTTAAGCAAACGGGAATTTTCACGTAAGTAACCCGGAGAGCGATTTATTTAATTTCCCTTTCACGGTTTAATTTTTAATTCGAGTGAGAACGAGGAAAAAAAAAGGGGGGGAGAGAGGGGGAGAAAGAAAAAAGTAAGAACGAGTCGGGGAAAAAAGATGAACTCATCCATTTCGGGATTCTCAGCATTCCGGTTAATTTCTCCCTCTCTAATTTAATCACCTTGATCACTTTTCTTCTTTTTTTCTCTTGCCCTGTGCTCTTGCCCTGCCCCGCTGCGCTCCTTTCTCCCCGCTCCTCCCGCTTTCCCCGCTCTTTGGCGGCAAGCGCGGCGGATTTCGCCCCGGTACTGGCGGCCAGTCGCTCCGCGCGGGCTCGGTGCGGGGCTACCGCGGGTCAGAATCGACCGAAAGTGTAAAGAAATTCCAATGGGAGCGGCGGTATGGATACCGGACACCTTGATCGGGAGGGCGGGAGCTGCGGGCGAGGAGAGCGAGGAGAAAGTCCAGCGCTTGCAGCCCATCCGCTGCCGGCAGGCTCGCCCCGTCGCCCCGCGGCCACCCTCCTAAGGAGGGGGAGCCGAACTGAGCCGCCTCCCTTTTGTTCCCGCCGCGGGGTTGCGGGGTGGCCGTCCCCGGGCCGGCATCGTGCAGGGTTCCGCCGCCGCGACCTCGCCCCGCCGCTGCTCCGACTCGGGGCTGGCTGGGGCGGGGGGCGGCAACCGGGAGGCGAGGCAGCCGAGCTGAGCCGTGCCGGGAGGGATTCCCTCCTCGCCTTCGCTTCGCGTCCTCCCGCTTGCTTACTATTTTTTGGAAGATTTTCAAAAAAAAAAAAAAAAAAAAAAAAAAAAGTGGAAGTGGATTTTGATTGGGAAAAATCTCGTGTCTGAATGTTTACAAGCACCGCGTGTGCGGGGAGCCTCCTGCCAACAAACACAGGCGAGCCTAGAGCCCGAGCTGAGCACGCACACGCTCACACACACTCGCACCCGCTAACGGCCCCTGTTCTCACCCTCCGCATTGCAACCCCAAACCAAATCCGGTGTACCCGGCAGGAAAAAAAAAAAGAAAAAAGAAAAGAAGAAGAAGGCAGCTAAACCTCCGATCCCCCACCATGCATCGTTCGCAACAAAAACTCCTCGGCTACCTCCCTCTCTCCAGCCGCCTGCACACACACCAGGGCTAGATGCAAGATAAGCGGGAGCGCTCTTTGCACAACAAAAGGCAACTCGAGCTGGAAACGTTTGGGGCTAGGGGGGGTGGGAAAGAAGGGATAAAAACCCCAAACCAAAACACAACAACAAAGCCCCTTTTCCTCTGGGTGAACTGGGGGGGGAAGGGGAAATGCATGTTTCTCGCTTCTTTTAACTCCCCCCACTTTTTGTCCCCGTCCCCCCCCTTACTCCCTGGGTTTTGTTCCCAGGGATGTCAGATAAAATCCAGGACTATTTCTGCCTGCTAGAAATCCCTATCTGTTTGTAAAACCACCTCAAACTTTACGTTGTTATTTCTGGCCCCCCACGGCTGCACAGACGTTTCCAGCCAGGTTCGCACATGGAGCACCCCTGAGCGAAACGCTGCCGGCCAGGGAGCTCTGCCTTGCCAAAGTTTTCCCTAAAACCCGGAGTGGGAGACCGAAGGACTCACTCCTTCAGCCTCCCCAACCCGCCAGTTTTGCCCTCTTTCGCCTCCACTTCTCAGGGATTTCCCTCCTCCCCCCCCCCCCCCCCCCCCCCTTCCTTCTCCTTTCTTTGAATTGCATGTTAGGGTGGGGGTTACGATTTCATGGCGTGTGCAACACCCCCCTCCCCCCCCTCCCACTACCCTCCCCCAAATGGTCTACGAGGGGTGGGCTTTCCCGAGTGGGGAAAAGACATCACGGAGAGGGGGGAGTCTGCGAGTCGTCCCCGGGGGCAGAGGAGACGAGCGAGATCCCCCCGCAGAGACACCCGCGGCCCGGCGCAGTTTCCGCACATGTGGGGCGGGAGTGGCGGCGGCCGGGACTGTCCCGTGGAAATGGGGGTGTGTGTGTCTGTGTATGTGCGTGTGTGGCTCCCTTCGGCGAGAGTTGTGCCGGCGATGAAGATGGGAAAGGGGGAGGTGTGGGTGGGTTGGGAGAAGCAGGGAGGAGAGGGAGGCCGAGCTGGGGGAGCCGAGCTGCGGGGGGATGCCGGTGCGGTGGAAGGTCCGCCTGCCCGATTCGGTCGCTAGGAGGCACAGCGAGATCAAACAAGGACCGGGCAGCCCCGCGAACTTGAACCTGGCCAGTTCCTGTGCTGCCTCCCGGCCCGCGGCGGGAGGGGGGAGGGCGCCCAGTTCCCTCCACCCCCACCCCCTTCTTCTTTGTTCTTAATTTTGCGCGGAGTTTGCTTGCTCCGGGAGGCAGCGAGTGATGCTCTTATCTACCGTCTCCCGGGTTCCCTCCACTCCCAAAACCTGTTGGTACCCACTGTATCCCCAAGTTTTATCCCCTTTCCACTATCCCAGGACATAAACTTGGCATTAAACAGCCTCTTTTCCATCCTTCTCACGACACGGCGAAGGGAAGTGCCCCGGCAGTGCATCTGCGCTGCCGGGGCATTTCCCTTCGCCGTGCCGTGGCATCCCACCTCCCCTCCCCATCACCCCCCGTACCTCCTTTCTCTCCAAAATCCGTCCCGCTTTTTGCCAGACAGACGGTGCGGTTGTTTGGGTGACTGAGAAGGGGGGCGGGGGGGGGGGGGGGGGGGAGTAGGAGGGCAAAGAAAAGACATGTTGGTGTAAGGGCAATTTGCATGAAAAATAGGGACGGATGATTAGGGACCCAGGCAGGGAATTTTGATTGCCCCAGAATTAAAACGCGTATTCTGCAGATCAGTAGCAAGACCAGGTGATTTGTATTTTTGTTGTTTTCTTTATAAAGCCAGTGTTTTGGATACTGCTTTAAAAGTAGCAGGAATTATAACTCCTTTTTTTTTCTCTCTGGTTCTGCCTCTGTCAGGAGCCAAATGTTTTGCAGTGAACACGGTGCCAGATGTATTTCATACATTAGTATGTAATTCTTGTTAATTAGCAATAATTTACATTAAGAGCATAGAAAATGTTGAGGTTACAGGTTTTATATCTGTACATTTGATCGTCTTGTTATTTTCAAGAACTTTGCCTCCTATAAAATTAATTAGGTGAAATGTGGAGGTGTAATCAGCAACCTCTGAATTACCACTTCGTTTCCTGGTTTGGACTGTAAATCAGCCCAGCTAGTAAAGACTTTAGCAAATTCTATTTTTGTTTAGCGCTTTTTTAGAACTGTTTGGTGTGGAAGCAGCAGCTTACCTTCTCCTGCTTAATAATACTGACAGTGTCAGAGAGAAATCAGGCCGCGGGAAAACATTGTAATTGAGGAATGATTATGCAGAGCTCCGCACTTAAGCCACTTGTAAAGGGAATACGGGTTATTTTGTGTCTTTTGCGGCCGAGAGTTCGGGAGCTAGAAGTTGGCTTTGCAAAATACCTTTGTCTGTGGTGTGCAGTGAGCTACTGGTGGAATTAGCCCTGTCGTAACTTACTTCCTCGGTCTGAACGCAGAGGAATGGCTGGGGAGAAGGAATGCCATGCCCAGCAATCCCGCAGAAACACACTGCTCCGTTTTCAGATTCCCGAGGAGTGTGGAACGCACATTGTTTGGCTTATCTAGTCGGTCTGCAAGTTCAGAAGAAAACCCCACCGATTAAGACATTGTTTTTATTAATCGGAATGTAACCTTCATATTCCTGTGGTTGACCTTACGTTAAATTAGAAGTAGTACCAGAGGCAAGAAATGATGGGCTGGATCCCTGTGTCCTAGTTGGAGCTGAGGTACGGTGAGGTAGTGTGCTCTTTTGATATTATTTTACCCAGCACAACTGGGAGCTACTCTAGATCTTCCTCCTCAATATGCAGCCTGGGTAGGGTTGAAATAAATTTAACCTGAGTTCACTGGATTTTTGCACTTTATCAGAATCAGTTCCAATATTGTGCAGTCAAATTAAAATCTATTTTTTGATTCTCTGTGGCTTTAAGTTCATTAAATGTGAAATTGGCAGCCAGCTAAAGAAGGTCAGAGTGATTAACTGTTTAGGAGTTATCTTCTCTCCCACTACGTTACCTGGCAGTGTTTTGAGGTGGGTTGTATTTGTTAGTACCCTTTCCTGCTCGCTGCTGTTAGCCTGGGCGTTGTATTGTGCAGAGAGAGGAATACCAGCACGCTGTTGGTATTTGTATTTTTTTTTTCCCTCTTGTGAAAGGCAGTAGTGATGGAGGCTGCGCACAGATTAACAAGGTATTTCTCTGCAAACTTAGCAACAAAACCAAAAACAACAACAACAAAAAACGGCTGCAAGACAAGAGAGCCACATCTGCCTTGTTAGAGCATCTACTGATGATTCTGTGAGCAGAAATAGCCTCATAATGAAGCTTTTTGGAGCTCATTCAGGAAATTTGTCAACATTGATAACATTAGGCAAGGTATTTTCAGTTTAAAGAAGGCACTTCTCACTGCTACGAGAAAATGTGGCAGTTGCTTGGCCATGCTGATTTTTAGGTGCTGAGGGCCACCGGTGCCAACACATTTAGGCATTCCTTTATTTCAGGGAAAAATGAAAAAATGACTGATTGCCTGGTTTCCTTAAGTACTAAAAATATCCCATCTAGATAATATCTCGGGGTGGACTCCATCATGAATTTGCTATTTGTTTGAATCCCAAGGAGTAGATGAAAAGTCAGAAGTGCCTCCCCTCGCCCCGCAGGCATTTCTGCTGCACTTGCTTTTTATCATTTTGGATTCTGCCTTTCATTAGTGTATTTGCCCCATGCCCTCTCTCCCCTAAAAGAGCTCCTATCTTTTGAGTTTTTAAATTGGAAACTGAACACAGGCTGAGGGGCACAGTGACACAAATACATATGTATACATGTGCACGTGCATTATAAAGCTGTATGTGCCCTGTGTGTCGCTGCCTGGGTGTGGGTGGCCATGTGGTCTGGGTCTCCCTTTCTTGCATGGCCTGTGTAGGGAATGTGCAGTATCTATATGTTGAAACACCTTTTGTCTGCACCCGTGTAGTTAAGCCTTCTGAATTTCAGAAAGTAGGTCTCGCTGGTGGAAAATACACACCCATGAGTGTGTGAGAGAGCGTGTGCACTGCATTTAGCCTTGAATTCATATACATGAGTAGTGCCTCTGGCAGTAAAACACTATTCACTTCTCTTTGTAGTACCACAAGAGTTCTGCAGTGTATTCTCCCAACCTATTCATTTAATTTTAGCGCCAAATCATTCAGTCAAGTCAGAAATTTGTCCTCATTTAGGAGCACGGAGAGGGTTGCAGTGCTCGCTTTCTGAGTTCTGTATGCTACAGCTGCTTCTGCAGAAGAACCTCTTCCCTGTAACTGATGAATTCATCTCCTCGCTGCCGTGCTAATAGCCGTGTTGCATGGGTTTAGTTGGGGCGGAACAGGCAGATGTTGTGAGTGGGGTGTAATATTCATGAAGGGGGGGATCTGCGTGTTCCTCTACCCCCCTGTGCCCAGTGCCTTTCCCTGAGAGCTCTAATGATTCTCCTTTTGTTTCTCAAACTGCAGCCGAACCTCTTGAAGCCATTCTCACTGATGAGGAACCTGAACATGGCACATTGGGAGCTCCAGAAGGGGACCATGACCTCCTCACTTGTGGCCAGTGTCAGATGAACTTCCCGTTGGGGGACATTCTTATTTTTATTGAGCACAAACGGAAACAATGCAATGGCAGTCTCTGCTTAGAGAAGGCTGTGGATAAGCCACCTTCACCCTCACCAAGTGAGCTGAAAAAAGCATCCAATCCTGTGGAGGTTGGCATCCAGGTTACGCCAGAAGATGACGATTGTTTATCAACGTCATCTAGAGGAATTTGCCCTAAACAGGAACATATAGCAGGTAAATTCAAGGAGAAGTGTTTGCGAGTGTATTTCTGTTTCAGTTGCAACATAGCCTGTTCATAGTTCTAAACTGCCGTTGTCTGTCTGTCTTCTGCTCACTGTGACTGCCGACATGTTAGATACCCTGCCTTTGGTTAGGGAGCACAGGACTGATGTTTCCTAGTGCCTGTGCAGAGGCAGGATCAACAGGCACGTGCCGTGCCAGCCAGTATTTCTAACGGTATTGTTTGAGGCTGCTCTTGTGATTTGCCTGTATTGTAGTCACTGTTTCCCAGTGTCTCGCCTGCTGTAGCACTGCAGGAGGAGATTTCATAGCCTGCCGAGTGATACAGCAAGGAGCTCGTGAGTCTTTGGCAAAGTCAGGGGTGAAAGAGTTAACTGAGCATCAGCGAGCCTTGGTTCCATATTGGCTGTCAGCGTATGGACTGTAATTAAACACAGCCCCATGGCAAAGTGACACCACCGACCTTGACTTTAAGATGCCATTTTCGACTGGCCAGGCCAGAGTAGAGAGGGCAGTTGCTGAAGCGCACAGACATGCTTATTCGAAAAGTTTAAGGGCATGTTGGAAATTTCAAAAGGTTGGTTTGACAGGAAAGGCCGCTCTCTGCAGCCTGCCTCCTCAGCCAAATGATAAATGCTTCGCTGTGCTCTCTCTTGTCTCTGATGTGGTTTTGACAGATGTATCTTGATTTTGTTTGCGGTTTACATAACCACATGTCAGCCGTACAAATGTCCAAGGCATAGTTCTGTTTTTTTGCAACAAACAATATGAAATGTAGGGTTCTTTTACAGAAAAACCCCAACTTCCATTTCTTAGCATAATTACTTTTTTTTTTGTTGTTGTTGTTAAGCCAGTAAGCCGTTCACTGGGCAGATATTTTCACAAATGAGATTAAAAAAAAAAGAGTGAGAGAAAATCCCAGAGCCCTGGGAGTGTAAGAAGGCATGCTCTGCTTTTAAAATCCTGCTAGTAAACAAAAGTACTACCCATTTGCAACAGGCGTTGCAAATCACTTCAAACGGCTCCAATACTGCCAGTCAAAAAAGGCGAGACGGCAGCCTATCAATGCCAATAAAATGCCTGAACTGGTTTCAGAACCCCCTCTCCCAGCGATGTCTGGGCTGTGGCGCTGCTGATACCTCTCTTTGGGGAGCCCACAGGACCGCTCTGCATTGTCAGAGGCACAGTACATCATCACATGATGTGCTGGAGCTTGTCTTGGGCTTGCTTTGGCCACAAAGTTAAACCATAATAGGGCAGTAGGAGCTGGGAGGTTCAGCTCAATCCTCCTGCAGCCCCTCTGGCCTCCACACTGGCCAGTAAATCAACGCTGGAGAGCTGTAGTTCAGAAGGCTTCGCGGTGGCTGCAAATAAGTATCAGTGCACGCATGTGTTTCTGTCCACATACATGTATGCAAAACCATCTGCGTACACTCGCGTAGCTTGTGAACAAATATATCCTGTTTCTGCAGAGTTTGGGTATTATTTTTAATGCATGTATATATGTATGTTTAAGAGGAAAAGGAGGCTCAGCTGCTGGTTCGCTGTGTTTTAAGCAAGGCTTTAAAATCCTGCTAATCTCACATACTGCACTTCCCAGCCACAGATGTTAAAGACTTTTTTATGTTTTTTCCCAGAGTGGTAGAGGGCAGTGCCCATTTCCATGTGCTGCCCGCAGCCTGATGGAAAAGGAGCAGAAGCATAGGCATGATTAATGAATCAGGAGCCTGGCGGAAGGGATTTGTAGTCTTCTGAGCTCTGGAGCCATACTAAATCACCAAATATGGAGGAGCTGTGGCGTGATGTAACGCTGTATTTACGTACAGTGCCGCTCTGTTGAAAAGACAAAACACAGTATCTGTCAAGCAAGAATTAAACCCGCTCTCTGCGCTGTTGTCCCAAGTAGGTCCCTTGGCTGAAGGGATGGCCACACCGGGTCTTCACAAGGGAAACTCCTCAGCTGAGGGTCTTGCTCTGCCACTCATTTGGTGCAGGTGATGTGAAGTGAGCAGGATTTGGCCTTGTGTGATGTCATGAGGATTCTAATACAGTACAGACTTCGGTTTTAACTGACTTAACATAGTTCAGGGAGAAGAGGGCAAGGAGTGTGAAGAGGTGCACATGGCCAGGGGCTTGATTCTGTGCGCTCTAAGGTGTCTGTTCTTCCTCTGCAGTGGGCCCAACTAGCAGCAGCTGTGTTACCGTGCAGGGGGGAGGTCTGTGATGCACGTGTTGTTGTGATCAGCAAAGATCGAGTTGTGGCATCTCCTGCCCCAAGTTTTCTGCACGGTAGTGCTCAGCTGAGCCTGTGGATGAGAGGTCCAAGAGCTCAGGTCTTCTCCTGCACCTGTCCTTGATTGGGATGAAGTTGAGGGGCACTGGGGTCCCCCAGTTGTTCCCACTGGTGGGAACTAGGCTTTGGGAGAGGTGTGGAGCACCAGGAGTTACAGGGTCTTGGCAATGCTCCTCCCTTTTGTGTTTTCACCTCTGCTTTCATTTGTGTGAGCTGACCTCCCTTGTATCATAAAGAAGCATGGCTGTAGCTGGAGTGACCCATTGCTTGTAGCCAGAAGTTTGTGGGGTCTGTCAGTAAAATTCCCAGTGAGGGTCTTAGAGGGAGCTGTGTTCAGTTTCTGGAAGGCCCCTGCAGTGAACCTTCTGGCATTTTTTATCAGATTTGTGTACAAGAATAAAAAATCCAAAAAGACAGGAGTGCGTAATGGAGAAAGAGTAAAAAACAGGATTGGGGCTGATTTCAGAGCAATATGCAGGAGCTGAGGGAGCTGATTCTGTCTGGTAAGAGACCAGAAAGTGTCTGTTCGGTGCACTATGAAAATGTCCTCAGTTAGTTGTTAGGCTGAAGGAGGTATTACAGGTTAGCTCTGGACACAGAGGTGCTGTAGTTTAGCCCTAGGTACTGGATGTGCTCTGTCTGCAGTTCTGGACCCTGTAAGTTGGTGTGTTTCAGTAAAAGATCATCTGAAAATAAGTAATGGTTAAGGATCAAAAACTAAAGATGAGGAAGGAAGCTGTGAGTCAGTCAAATGCAGGGAGAAATGATGTCTATTTTAACTGTCGATAGGCTGCTCTCTGTCCTCACCATTTTTCCAGAGACAGGGATGATTCTGAGAGCTTGTGTGTGTGCAACCTGTGCAGTAGTTGTGAGATCCTCTGAGGCGCAGGCATGCATACCTGTCTCTTCCATGTGGGTGTCTGACTGTGACTTGCTATAAAAATTTTGAGTGATGCTGATCCAGTGCCGGAGCTGAAATGTCATAAATTTAGCTGAAAATTAATAGGATGTGTTGTGTGGGTCCAATGAGACAGCTTTCATCAATATGTATGTCAAAGCCTTACCACCAGATACCGGCAGCCCGTGATTTGCAGTGAGTGCTACAGCAGGGCTTTACTTATCCGCTCTCATATTTTACAATAGGAGGAAATATTAACTGAAGTATCTGGAGATCAGGGAATGTAAAATTGCTGGTCATTTATTGAAAAGGCTGAAGAAATATTTATCAGTTGCCGGTGTCGGGTTTTAGCAGTTTGTTTGTTGAATGTATAAATCCGAGGGAATTAATGAAAGATTGGGTTTTTTGAGTGAGGAAGGATCTTAAATGTTACTTGGATTCAGTTGGTAGGATCACTTTTGAGTGCTGCTGCATATTACCCTTTACAATGCCGAATGTGTATCTGCAGATGCTGTATTTACTGTACAAAAAGGGGAGGAGGAGTGGACGTCATTTTTACTGCTCGAATCCTTTATTCTCAATCTGCTTGTGGCATTCAAATAAAATACATGAGAAAATAACGTCGAAAAATCCTCTCTGGCAGTAGTGAGGGGAAGGTGGACATGATTTGGTGCTAAATTTTTGCACCAAGTACATTTGATTATTGCAGTTCTCAGGAGGTAATGTCTTGGAGTAGTCATTACACCACAGATATTTTCTTGGGCGATTATTCATAGTTGCCATTATAATTCTGTAGGTTTTATATTGCAATTCCTTATCATTTTGTTTTGTTGTGGAGACAAAAAACTATTGATGCCTACCTTAACTAGTTAGCATTGACGCTTAAAGAAAAAGGTGAAAAAAGGGTGTATGGGAAGATTTTGAAGTCAAATTCTGTTTACATTCCCCATACAAAGGAAAGAGAGCACAGATTGGGGAAAACAGTCACAGGCAGGAAAATAGTGAGAGTGATACTCCAAGGCTCCCACTCCTGCGATTCGGAACCCTGAGTACAATATATATTTGTAAGTAAGACAGATAAAGGTTGTGAACCAGCAGCTTGCTGTTTTGTCAAAGTACAATGTCAGAGAAACTCTTTCTAAGACAAATTGTAAATAGAAGTGTCACGATGATTGCATGATTGAGCTCTAGAAGTGTCTTGCAATTGTTGGCATTGTCAGAAGACTTTTGAAAGCTTAATTAAAGGCGGTGGCCTGTATGGCTGTGAAATCTACTTCTTGAAGGGGGGGAAATGTGAAAAATATAGGGGATCAAAAAGTTGCTCCACTGCTACTTGTGTTGGGATACAGGGGAGAGTCAGTAGTTCCTCTGCTTTCCCTCTTGCCTTTTATAAATAATATTTTTTTGAGAAGCAAGCCCATGACACTAACATCATCCTATGTACAAAGTAAAGGTTGTGTTAGTTTTCCCATTCCCTGCTGTTAACGGACCGCTCGTGTAAAAATGGCTCTTTCTTGGAAACAAATATGAATTCACTTGAAGCACAGAAGCAGGGTAGAAGGTTTTCCTGTGCCTTGTCATGATTCTTCCTGGGGGGCATGAGGGTGTTGTGGCGCCATGAATCCTTCTGGTCTGTTGTTTCCTGCAAGTCAAATCTGATATACAGGTGTACAGGCTCGGAAGTACATTTTGCATTCTTTCTCCTACTGTATGGGACTTGTAATTGTGGAACTCACCACGGGCAGAAGCATCGCTGAATCCACAATGCTTGTGGTCATTGAAGAGGCAGCCTGGCATGTGTTAAACTTTGTGTAGATCTGCAAAGGTGCACATTAGCATCGTATGGCCAAAGCTTTGAAAATAATGTCTGGAATAAGCGTAAGGCTATGCACAGCAAGTCCAAACAATGAATACTGGGTGATGGAAACTGAGGCAGGAAGTAAATTAAACACTTTCTAATTAGCCCAGTGGGAGAAAGAAAGTCTTCTCTAAACATTGCCATAATTTGGTAATGCCTCTTCTTAAGAGAAGGAGGCCTTTTAATGTTGCCCATTTTGTGTGTGCAACCCTCAGCCCATGAGTTCTTTGCTGTTTCCTTCTAGTAATAAAGGCCATTAAAGAGCCTTGCAAGGTAGTGGGCAGGCATGGGGAGTTCAGCCTCTAGTTTGCCTGCGCTCATCCTTACTACAAATTTTTTTTGTTTTAAATTCCCTCTAGCTGCAGTTTGTTTTTATATCCAATAGTACCAGCTTTGAAAGATAAAAGGTGTTTAGCATCAGGCTGGACATGGCCTGGCACGTTGCCACTTGGTTTTCTTTCTTTTTTTTTTTAATCTAATTTCTGAGGATCTCTCCTTACCTTTCTGCTTGTTAGGAGTTTTGTCTGATTGTGGTGCTGGTGGTCTCACGAGTCCAGGGAGGTCATCTTCTCAGCCTGGCAGGCATTAGAATGCAGCTTCTATCCATCTGGGCTCTACCTCACGCGTCAGCACAAGTTCATAAAATGCACCGAGCTCATACATTGTAATGCATTAAGTCCTAAATATGTGTCCATACTGGTGACATGGCTCTAAAATTGTCCACTGGTTGTGGGAGGGTTTTTTATTCCCTTTTTATTTTTTTGCCCTCCCATGGCTAATGAACCTATTTTCTTACTTGGTACAAATACAGTAGCTCCAGCCTGCCTTCTGGTAATGTTGGGCATGGCAGTGGTATCAGTGGTAGTTGACAGTAGTATGTAGATTGATTTTCAAAATACCAGGCACATTAGTGGACCCATAAACTGCCCGAGCACTTGGGATGGTATTTCATTTCATAGTGAATTTCTGTGAAACTCAGTTCGATCTTTTGTATCACTGTTCTGAGTGTGCTTTGCCACACTGGACACAGACTGAACAGCCCCTGCCCTCTTAATGCTTGCAGGAGCTGGACTGGCACCTGCAGACCCTCACACACAGGCCGAGCAAGCGTTCACCTTTTTCAAACACTTCAGTGTTAATGCCAAACCAGTTTTGAAGCCCATAAACATCCTTTTTGTCTCCCTAGTCAGGTTTAGTATGCAGTGCATCCTGTATGGGGTTCAGTGAGTTTATTTCCCAACCTTTATTGACCAGCTGTACTTGCTGTGCATCTTTAAAATATCTCAGTGATATTTTTCACTCTTCTTCCACGTGGGCTGGTAATTTGGTGGCTGCTCCCCAGCTCATTCTTCATTCGGAGGTGGCATCTTCTCGGGTTGGCAAGGGAAAGGTTTGCGGTGTGGGGTGTGGTGAGGTCAGCCCCAGTCCCAGCAGGGAATTTGTGTTCTTCATTTGCCTTTACAATCGGAGCACAGCTACTGTACCTTGGAGCAGCTCTCAGGTGTGAGCTCAGATGGGCGCATGTAAATGTCCTGTCAGATGCAATGCAGGAATATTAATGTTTCTACCCAACCATGCTATAATAAAGCTGTTCGCAGCCAGCTTAATATGCAGCCGGGCTGGGGAATTGGATAAAACTTCGATAGCCTAGTGTGAATGACAGCGGTGGAAAAAAATATTCAGTGTGCCACAGTTTGCATTCTTGTTTGCCTTTGATCTAAAGCAAAATGAAAACATCCACTTGTTTCCCCTCCTTATTTTGTATAGGTGTTCTTCCTCTGCAAAATTGCCTAGTGAGTGGGGAAAGAAAACAAAGTATGGGGAGAATGCAAAATTATTTGAAGCACATTAGTGCCGGCTTGCTGGGGGTGTAATTTTTGCAAGTATTAACAGACATTTATATTTGGGATTGTTTGCTTTGCTTTTCATTCTTGCTTAATATCTGCGTGGAACAAAGAAAATATAGTTGCTACCAACAGGGGCTGAAGCCCACTTTTGCCCCCTCCAGGCTGCAGACACGTCTCAGGCTCTACATCCTTTTAACAGAGGTTTCGTATGCATCTTCTTCTGGTTTCAGACCTTCAGTTCCATCTAAAGGAGTCTGTTCTTCAGTGTGGCTCTAGAATATTTTTGATAATGTGCTCATTTAACTCAATCAACAGCCGTCAGGAGCGGCTGTAATAAATCCACACAATGCACAAAGGAAAATACATACGTTTCCTGAAACAAAACACTTGAAACAAATTTGCTGCCAAAAAAAGCTGCAGAATTCTGGGTTTCCAGACAGTGCAGCAAAGTGTTTCTTCTCTCTGCTCTCCCTGGAGACCTCTCCCTGCTGCGGTTCTGCTGGAACTTTTTACCTGAAACAGGTTGTTTTTCAAATCCCACTGCTTTCCCGATTTGGTGGGTGTGGAGCTCAGCTCAAGCATAGATTTTTGTGTTTTGCACTAAATAGCTAAGCCACCAAGACTGGAGCAAGAAGCAAAAACCAAATAACTGCATTACCGTCAAGGAAATGAGGCTTAATACCCCTGTGAAATAGCTGTTGAGGAGCAGTGCTTCAACCTTGCCCCTGCAGGTAGGCGTTGTCACTGTGCCGTTGAGGTCTGGAGCAGCTTCGAGGGTGCTGAACTGGCACTGGAATACGTGCAGTGGTGGAGGGAGACCTGGGGAGCAAGCTTTGGTCAGTCAAAACCAAGGGGTTTCTTCTTCCATCCTCCTCCTGCTTTGCTTAAGTGCTCAACAATTACACCTACAATTTGATCTTAGCTTCAGATAGAAAAACCTCTGCCTAAATAAACAATGCAATTGCTACTGAACAACAGGCTTAAAGAAACACCCTGCCTTCGGTGGTGCTGTTATTGTTGTTGTGGGTATTATTATTAGTAGTAGTAGTATTACTGCTATTACCATTAAAAAAATAAACACTCATTACAGTTCCTTGCTCTTGAGGAAGTAAGGAGTTGAATTTTCCATTAATTTCTGGCTTAATTGATTTAGCAAGCAGTGAAATATAAAATGGAAAAATAAAAATATCCCCCCCCACCCCTTCCCAAGTTCACAGCAATTAATTTGTCACCCGGCATTACTTTTCTACTCTTGGGTTTTTTTTGTTGTTGTTTTTGAATCTTGCATGAATCATCTGGGTTTGGTGAGTTTATTCTTTCTGGAGTAAGAGAACGTATCAGCAAAACCATCGTGCTTCAGCCAGGGCATTGCAAGCGTGTGGAGCATTTACTGTGTGAGGATAGCCAGGGCCTTCTCACTGTTTTCTCTGCTCTTTGTGCTGATTTTTGTGTTTAGGAAATAGTTGTTGTGCATAAGGAAAGAGTAGCTGAGAAGCCTTGTTCTCTAAAACACAGTGGGATGCATTTGGAAAAAAAAGAGTATTATCCCCCAGAAGATTATTTAGTGGTTGTATTATTTTGTAATAAACTATAAACTGTCCTGTGTTAAATTTGTGTTACGTTTAGAAAAAAAAAAAATCAATAATGAAAAATTAAATTCTGATAAAGATACTCTTGGATCTTTGAAAACAACTGCTGTCCTTTTAACTAAAACATTTGAGGAGCTTCAAAGAGTATGTATTTCTTCTGATCTTAGAGCTGTGTGACTGGTAGCAGGAAAAAAAAATCTTATTCTACATACAAGTGGATTGCTTAACAAGTCAGCACAGACACATACTTGTTTGTACAATAGAGATAAAAATTCCTGTATAAAAATAATTCAGTTGCTGACAGCAGGCATTGTGCCTGGGCTGCCTCTTTTGTGCTGGCCCGGGGGTCAGGGACCACGGCTCCCACTTTCTGCGGGGGGGAAGCTGTCACAATCGCTGGAGCCTGGAAATAAGTTAATTGCTTTATTTTGAGGAATACTTGGAACCCACTGGTATGGTTTTAACATCCGTGTGCCATAACCAGAAGCAGCAAATGAAAGTGGGGGAACTGACTGGAAGGCAATGTGGGAGACGTGGCTCAGTGACCTGGTGGTAGTTGCTAAACTTTTGTTTTCCGTTGCGATTTATACTGTCACATCCCATAGTAGCCCTCCGTAAATAGAGCCCATGTGAAGTAATGTTGGTGTTGGGGGAAATTGCTCAAAGCCAAGGACTCGTGGCTGACACAGATGTTTGGTGGTGTGGCTATTGTGTGGCACCGGCTCTGTTCTGTCTAATAAATGTTAAAAATGTGGGGAGTTAGCACAGCCTCGAGCATTGTCTTTTTTGCTCTGCGGGGGCACAGGTAAGGGAAGCCGTGAGGTTGGGCAAGGCTGGGAAGGTGGAAATAGAAATTATTTGAACATTCATTCATCAGGGAGGCACAGCCTTCCTACCCTCACCTCTTCCCGTCCTCAGGGTCGCCGACAAAGCTGAGGCTCCTCTCCTCTGCACACCTCGGGCTGCTGCAGGAGGTGCTGACAGGATCAGGCCTTGATGGGGCTGGCTGAGAGCTGTGTGAAGTTTTTGAGTGACCGCTGGCGCTGAGCGATGCCCCCACAAACTCCTCTCCCTCTCTCCTCCTCGGCTTGGCTCCCTGGGAGCAAAGCAAATTTCTCTGTGACATGCTCTGGTGCGGAGATATTTTCATCCCTCCTGTTTTTTTTTAAATGCAGCAAGTTCCTAAAATTAATGCTGCTGCACTTTGATGAAAATAATGTTTTTATAATACATTTGCTGTTTACACGGAAGATGTGACTTCAGGGGAAAAAGGCTTTTTTGGAGGGTGGCGGAAATCTTGTTAATCTGCTCTCGGAGAGCGGCACACAATACTGCCTATGAGCAAGTCTGTGCTGCTTTTGATAAATTACCATGTTTAGAGATAGGCTTGGCTCTTAAGGGCTTAGTTTTCTGAACAAAGTCCATAACAATGTTTTCTGCCTCTGTTTGTCTCCAGCCCCTTTGGCTTGACTCGAAGCCCTGTGTTAGTTGAAGCTCGGTCTGCAAGATATAACAATTTTGCATTAAAAAAATAAGGAAATCACAGGAAGAAA